>NC_084528.1:12628609-13904859 GCF_024500275.1 Phycodurus eques | reverse complement strand
GTTCAAATAAGTCTTAAGAGTCTTGAGATTTACACATTTCTACTTTCCACAGGTAGGGCATTCCAGAGTACTAGAGCCCAAATAGAGAATGCTCTGGAAACCGCTGACTTCTTCGAGATCTTGAAGTCACACAAAAAACAGCATGTTGTGTTATGGAAGAATGAACGTTTTTTATTCTTGATGCAGACAAATGCAACCGTGATAGTTTGTGAATATTGATGCTATAAAAATACTCATACAGTAATGACATTTGAAATTGCTTTGGCTCCATCTGTAGAGTTCAGGAGAGGTACAGTATATTGCCAAAATACACGGGAGTAAAAAAAAAAGGAGGGCTATATATATGTGTGTATATATGTATATATAAAATGTATATATAAAGGGCTAAGGGCACTGGTGGAGACAGGCTTAAGCAGGGAAACATGAAATGTCGGGTGGATCTTAAGAGAGAGGGGACGTTTTAACCATACAGGGGTGGCATTGAATATTTTGGTGATAGGGAAAGGACCAATGAAACGTGGAGTGAGTGTAATGTTTGTAACCTGTTTTTTTTTTAACAATATAAAAATCACTCTGCATTATTGTACTTTATAATACATAAGAACATAATTATGCAGTTTGTGCGTCACGATTTCATTAAAGTTCATTGGCGGCTCCTTGTGTGCGCGCTAGGGCCACCACGGGGGAATTTTATTATATATATTTGCATATACTACACACAGAAGACACGAAGAACTGCTCAGTAAGAGGCAGTAATGTTAGTCGCCCTTTTCGCAGAGGATAAAGAATACATGCCTGTGTGTATTAATATTGTATGTCTACATGTGCTGCTGTGCTATTTGCTTTCAAATATTAGTTGCTTAAAGGGTTGTAACACCGAAACATTGTTGTTAGTGTCATTAGCCCGTCAATTGCGTTTTGCATTGTATGTTAACATTAATCTATCAGACCTATGTAAGGCAACTATATGTGGTTTGTTTGTATTTGTTTGTTGTATTCATGTGTTGGATGTGTGTTTTTAAGGGACGTTCAGATCCTTGCCAGTGTTGACATTTTGTATTTGTGTGTTTGACTGTTTGTCCCATTCAATAAATGGCTGACGTACATCACCGACTGTGGGTCTCCTTGCCCACATGCCAGGGCATTAGACTACCTTAATTGCTCCATTTTCCTTTTCTTTTTTTTTTTTTTTTTGCATCACATATCAGCATATCTGACACAACACAACACTTGATAAACTTGATAAACTCTACAAGTAAGTTGGTCACTCATAAGTCAAAGTACCACCGCAGGAAAAAATGTGCAAAAGATTTAGTTAAAAAAAAAAAAAAAAACCTTACTCCAGACATTTAACTTTATGTTGTAATGTTCTTCAACACTATTCCAAAAATAAAAATAAAACAGGTTGTATTCGTATTCTGCTACTCTGTTGGGTCTGTTGACTGTTAATTGCACTTGTGGGGCCCACCCTCTCCCAGTGGTTCTTAAGCAGGTGCTTAGTTGGCCTGTGCCTTGGGCTGGCTCACTAAAAGAGGAAGTCACGGGTACGAGCGAGCCAAAGTCAACAGCGTTGTTTCGAGTCGATCCTCCTGGCAAACAAAACACTCACAACACAGATAAGCAACAAGGATGGAGTGCGCGATAATCCCAACCTTTTGTTGCGGTGTCCACAGTCTGATTGGCTGCAGTGCGTCAACATGTTCAAATGAGGACAGCAATACTGTGCCTTTACTCCACTGTATTGCTTCTCTCTGGCGCCTTCTTCCATCTGTTTACTTGGCAACCCTCGCATAGAAGAGGACTTTTCACTTGAGAGCGCTTGAAATTGCTCGTACGTGAAGTGGCAACAACAGCTGTTAACGGATGACACGGTGGTATCATCTTCAACACGTGTGAGAAGAACACAAGCTCGGATTTCTTCATGAAAAAATATCCACGACTGAGAGTTTTTTGTCTGTGTTTATATCAATCAATGCAAACCGATCTGATGCAATAATCCATTCAGTGGCAGTCCTAACTTGAAGGGCACCCTATTGCGAGATCCCCCTTTGCTGCTCGTCCACTCCCCACCAACGCAGACACAGTTGTTGCATCTGTTCTACAGAGGGTGGCAAAACAAGGGCGTGCAAATTCTTCACACAAATGCCAATGATTGACCTGCATAGAATAAGAAAGCTATTTTACTCAGGAATGCCTCCCCGTGTGGCCGCAAATAATTTAGATGCCAGAAACCGCCACTGATTCCATTAAATGCAGCATATTATGGATAAGTGACTTTTTAACTGCTTTTATAGAAATATATGGTTCTCTAGCATGCCTGCCAACACATCAAGTGTGAAATTTAAACCAAGTACCATCAGTGACGTGCGGTGATTTTCATGGCTGGTGAAGCACCGACATTAGAGTCAGATTTACAAATTTATGATCCAAACAGCGTGGCGTGGAAGCCGGACATTAAAAACAAAAAAAATATCAGCATTCTTTCAACACACACAATATTTGGCCATAGGGCGCATTGCATTTAATTGTTCGATCGACATAATCAGCTGATGCATTAAGCTGCGCCCCAGTTGAGCCAGCATTAACTACATGATCAAACAGCAGCGTGGAAATAAATGAAAAAAAAATGAAACTGACGCAAAGTTGCCTGCATGTTACCTGCAACACAGTATCACAGCAGATTGCTATGATGAAAGTCAGGTTTTGGTGTCGGGATATTTATGCATCAAATGTAAACGATTAACGTAATCAGTTTTAACAATGCTGATCGCTCACTGGTCGAGTATATATTATACGCTAGTCTCCATTTTGCTGCAGGGTTCCTTTTTCTTGCTTTCTACATTTCAGGAGACGTTCGTTCTCCTCCCGTTGAGTAAGTATTGTTCCGGCTAATGCTTTCAAAGCTGTGTGGCTTTTGCATTTCCCCGCAAAAATAAGGTGAAACCCATAGAACTGGAACAATGGGAATTAGGCACAATGTGCGCTTAACTCAGGGCATTGTGTGTCAGATATTCCATGAGGTCATCATGTTCGGTGTCACTAAACAACATGGAGAGTAAACATACTGTACCACTTCCCTTCTTCAAACGGACGTGGAGCCGTCTTGGCTCATATTTGTCCACTACGACCAATCCCTTCTCTTTTCCCAGTACCATTTTATTTGATAGACATGTTTACTCAAGTTCTAGATGGAATTCATTAGGCACAATGAAGCGTTTACTTGATCAGGAGGGTTTTAAAAAAAACATTATATGAAGTCACATTTAAAAAGGAAAAGAGACTGGAGTCGGGCCCGCTTTGATCTAACATCTGCTAGCGCCTTATTTATTAGTTAATGTCCAGAACAAGTGTGGATTTAAGGCTATTTGTTAGCAGGAGGAATCCCCACCCCCGAAATGTTTTATTGGTAGACTGACTTCGACTTAAGATGAAGTAGAAACAACTGCAAGAATATGTATTGTGGAATTTGAGATGGAATAATATGAAAGAAGCAAGAACCCATACGATTTTGGCGAGGGTTCAAATGAAATCATAATGAAAATAAATTAACCGACCAAAATTAGACATTTGAAAAATAATGGAGAACAGAAAACTTATTACGACTTTGGAAAGTATATGGCTAAAGATATATGGCTAAAGAGACAATATAGTAAACCCTCGTTTATTGCAGATTTTACATTCCAGAGCACCCTCGCAATAGATTAAATCCACAAAGTAACAACCAACTATGTATTGCATTATATATATATTTTATAGTTTTCTGCATACACTGTATTATCAACAATCAATATATGCATGTGAGGAACAGGTATCATTCTTGTCCACTTGGGGTCACCATTCTCACATTCTACACTACAGTTACTGTGAACTTCAACGTGTGTGTGCCTTTAAAAGGCATGCCTGGCCTGTTGAGTGACATGGAAGTCAGCAAATGAGGATATAGAAAGGGATAGCTCGGTCGTTAAGAATATGCTTGCGTTTACCGCATTGTTACCATTTGTATGTGTGTGTGCGTGTATGTATGTGTGTGTGTGTGTATCTCTCTCCCTCTCTCTCTCTCTCTCTCTCTCTCTATCTATATCTATATATGTCTATATCATCATCATCAGCCATTATCTATCCACTGCAGGATGAAGGCATCTTCTTCACGTTTCCAACTACGACAACATTTTGCAATTTTTTGCCAGTGTAATCCGGTGTGTTTAATGATTTCATCGATCCATCTACTTTTAGGTCTTCACCGTGACCGTAACCCGCGTCTGCTGTCTTATCCAACTGCATCTTTTCTTGTCGCGAATGCTTATTTTGGCATTCGTAGTCCAAGTTTCACTACCGTAAGTGAGGACTGGTAAAATACATTGATCGCAAACTTTTCTTTTCAAGCAAATGGGAAGTTTGTTCTTGAATATAAATAACACTAAGCCTTCCATAAGCCTGCCAGGCAAGCTTTATGCAGCGTTCAACTTCAGCGCTTATATTTCCATCCATTGTTACAAGTTGGCCTAAATAGATGTAGTTGTCCACGGCGTCTAGGACATAGTCCTCCATTTTTATATCTTTTTGTGGACAGTAACGATTGAACATGACCTCCGTTTTGCTTTTGTTCATTTTCAGACCTGAGCGACAGCTTTCTAACTCTAATTCCCGAATACGACGCTGTAGTTGTTCAGCATCGTAGGAAATTAAAATGATGTCGTCTGCAAAACGAAGATGGCTCAAATAAGCGCTGTTAAATTTTAGTCCTTCTTTTTCCCAATGGAGCTTTTTAAATATTTCTTCAAGGCAAGCTGTGAATAGCTTTGGAGACAGTGTGTCTTGCCTGACCCCTTTTCCTGGACTTATTCGCACTCTTTCATCATCAATTCGTGTTGAACCTGAAGAATCGTTGTATATTGATTGTAGAATGTTGATATAGGTCGGCTCTATCCCTTGATTTACTAGCGCCTGCAGCATCGAAGTGGTGGTGACTGAGGCAAACGCTTTTTCATAGTCTATAAAGGCTACACGCAGAGGCATTTCGTAGTCATCGTGTCGTTCGATTATTTGTTGCTGTCTTGTCTGTATGTGGTCCATAGAATTAAAACCGCTACGAAAACCCACTTGTTCTATCGGCTGTGCTTCACTGAGTTTGGTTCCAATTCGTTTGTCCAGTATCTTTGCAAAGTCTTTATAAATCGTTGAGACCATGCTTATTGGGCGATAATTTCTTAGGTCCATTTTATCGCCTGATTTATGTAGAAAAATGATTTCTGCGTCTTTCCATGTCGCCGGTACTTCTTGCAAGTCCAAGCAGCGTTGACATAGTCTTACAAGGATCTTATTAAGTTCGTTCCCTCCTGAATTAAGCATTTCAAAAGAAATTTCATCCAGACTACAAGCTTTTCCGGCCTTAAGTGAACTAAAACCATTTTTAACCTCGTCATTCAGGATACATGAAACTGGGTCTGCTTCCAGCTTTCCAGTAATCATTCGGTGAGGGTCACTATATAGGTTTGTATAAAATTCTTTAAAACGTTGTACAATTTCTTGGCGGCTGTGACATATCGTTCCCATCTTCCATTTTCAAACCAAAATGTATTTTCTTGTGACGAATTAATGCGCGTTTTACATTTTTTGTTCCATGTCCAGGTTCCAGCGTTTTCTGAACAAGCCGAACGTTGTAAGTTCTCAATTCTTGTATCTTTTTTTGAATCGTCTTGCACAATTCAACATATTAAATTTTGTTGATAATGCTGCCCCTTTTCTTCATTTCCTCATTAAGTCGAGAGTAGCTTTAGATATTCTGGATGTTGTTGTCTTTCTCGTTGATGGTGCTACTTTGTGTGCAGTTTGAACAATCCCGTTTACAATTTTGTCGTTGTGTGTTGACAAATATGTGTCTTCCGGCGTTAGAAGAGCTTTAAATCAATTAGCCAAACGTATTTAAAACTCGTCGCTTCTTTCTTGAATTAAGTTTAATTGGGTAAACTTGCTCTTCAGAAGTTTCTTTCGTTCAAGTTGGCAGATGATTTGCACTTTGACCCGAACCAATCTGTGGTCACTTCCAATGTCAAATTTGTTTAGGGTGGTGCAATCCGTAAATACCCCTTTGTCGTTGGACAGGAAGTAGTCTATGATGGTAGCGTTACGTTTGGGGCTTATCCATGTCCACTTTCTGTTCCATTTCTTGTTAAAGAACGAATTGATAAAGTGTCAGTCTTCTTGTTCAGCAAATTCTATTAAGCGTTCTCCTCTTTCATCTCTTGATCCCATTCCGTGGGATCCAATTGATTTCTCAAGGCCAATCCTGGCGCTAAAGTCACCCATGACTTTTCCAAATTTGTGCTTCAATTGACTATAAAGACGGGATAAATCCTTGTAAAATGCTTCCACCTCATCGTGGCTGAAGGTCGGCGCATGTATTTTTATCAATTGAAGCGAGTAACGCTTTCTAATAGAGATGGTACATGATTCTATCGGAAACACTTTTTACGCTGGTAACGTAATTGGCGATACTTTTATTAATAATGAAACCAACTCCACCATTGCGTCAGCTTTTTGATCCTCTGTAATAAAATAGATGGCTATTATCGACACTCAACATAGCTTAATCTTTCCGACGTATTTCACCAAGTACAATTATATCCCATTTGATGGCTTCTAGCTCATGTTGTAGCTCTTCTAATCGAGAATCGTCCTTTAGCATTCGCATGTTGAGCGTCCCAAAAATAAGATTTTGTGCTTTGTCTTTTTTGCGTCTTTCTTGCTACTTCGAAAGATTGTCCTTTTGTTTGATTTAAAATGTTTTAAGGAGTAACCGTATTCTGGTCTGGCATAGCCAACTCCGTTGTCCGTAAGCAACCATAATTAACCCGGTAATATATATATATATATATATATATATATATATATATATACAGTATATTTCGATTAGGGTTGCAAATAAGGATTATTTTAATAATTGATTAATCTGACAATTTTTATTTCCATTAAATGATGACTTGCCTGAAAATTACTTTTGTCTCTTTATTAAAAAAAAAACAGGACATTCAAATCGACAGTTCAGAAAATGCACAAACATAAATTGCTTATGATTCAGTTACTGCTTTACACTGTAACATGGTAAAAAATGTTGATCATTGTTTTCCAAAGTAAAAGCAGATATTTGGAAATGTCTTATTTTGATTAAACATAAAGATATTCAGTCTGCTTTCATGGAGGACCACAGAAATTGGCGCATATTTACTGTTGAGAGGCTACAATTCCGAGGAATTGGCCAATTTTGACTTAAACAAGGTCTTTAAATGATTAATCGATGATCAAAATAGTTGTGGACTAATTTGATGATCGATTAGTTGTCGATTAATTGATTAACTTTGCACCTCTAATTTCAATTGTCTCTTTCAATGTGCCTGGAGAACAACACCACATTTACCTGATGTAATTCCAGGCCCATCAGCATGTATTACCCCCTGGAACATGTTCACATCTACACAAGCCAATGTTTGCACACTTGTGCTAACACACACACAAACACGGGTATATACACGGACACTCCAGTAAGCAAACTACACCAGGCCACAACAACGTGCGTTTGGAGGGGAAATAATTCAGCTTGTACTTGAATATGTGCACATCAGAGCAAAGCCGTCATGTTAGTGTAATTACAAATGTGCAGCCGATCCACAGAGAATGAACGTGTTTTCTGAGGCTCACACATTGGACTTTTCCGCCCCTTTAAATTCTGCTGTTACTGCAATTTTTTGTTTTTCTGAGGACAACAAACCCTGGAGAATTTTGCGCACATCTCAGCAAATGTTAGGAATTTATATCAGGGGGGTAATGAAGTGGTTGAAATAGGAGTGCATTACGGGCCCAATGATGTTTTTATGATGCGTAATCTTCCTCGGGATGCGTTTTTGCCCGCAAGATTTTCATGCGTTTCATTAAGTCGTGACACACATCTTTAGCACTGCGGCCGATTTTTCTTGCTCGGGTGGACATTAAAAGCACCGCATGATACACTTGAACAAATGTTTCCACTGAACCAAGACATGGACAACAGTTTATTTACAGTCTTTATTTTCAGGTGGGGATGTATGTGGGCGTGATGACCCATTAACCTCAGTCACGTGACTTTATCATAATAAAGTTTATCAAATGCTTATTTAAGGCTGATTCATTCATCCATCCATTCTCTGTACTGCTTATCCTCATTAAGGGTCACGAGTGTGATGTAGCCTATCCAAACTGATTCTGAGAAATGGGGTACACCCTGGACTGGTTGCCAGCCAATTATAGGGCTGGCAACCAGTATAAACACATATAAACATATAAACAACTTACTTGCCAGTAAGTTATTTAATCAAAGTTTACAGTACCATAAATGTGTATTACTTTCACAGCAACTAGGTGCTGCGGTATTTTTTTTTTATTACAATTAAGTGTTACTGTGTAAATGGAACTGTAAACTTGAATTATTACAGCACTTTACTGGCAACACTTTTGCCAGTAAATTACTGGAATAATTTTAAAGCTTGCATCCTGAATATCCAATTGTTGCATATTTTAACATTTCGTACATGGAGAAAACCATTATATGATAGGTAGTCATCTATGAAAATGTAAAAAGGGCACGTTTGGCAGTAGATAAATCAATAAATGGTTTGTTAAGAGGCCTATTAGGATCTTCCACATGGCCGCATAGCAGGATTGCGCAGAATGAAGTGTGCAGGACTGCAGGGATACACGTCACGTTAGGTTAGCCGCAAACGGGAAGCGTGTGCGTGGCTCTCGGTTGTCAGGCCCGGGCAAACATTTCACAAATTCTTTGCATGCGCAGCGGTGGCAGAAGCAGGAGGGTAAAACTCAAGAGAGCACGCTGCCCTTCCAACTAACCCCCACCCCCCCAAGGCCCCTCCCCACCACTGTCACTGTCACTCAGGAAGCAAAGTCATTGCTCTGCTTTGACATTTCTAAGGTGGCTTCTTGGAAAACAGACAATAACAGAGTTAAGATAAGGATGAGCTGATTACAGCGTCAGTTAATATGATGCAATTGCATGGAACTGGATGAGATGAATAAAAAATAAATATATAAATTAATCATATTATACTGTGAATATTATATATTATGAAAATATATTTAAAAAATATTCAATACATAATATAAATGTATAATAATAATAATAATAAACAATATTACAAATAGTAATCAAAATAAGCTTTTGGGGTCTATCACCGATCAGCGTGTTTAAAAACCTGATAACCAATCATCGATCTTATCAGAAGATGGAGCAATGTGTCCATTTAAATGACCTGTTCATTTACTGTATATTCTTGTGTACTTAATTGCTAAAAAAATTATATTTACAATAAATAATGTATCTTTGTTCCTCTATTTATGCCAGTGAATGGTCTTCTATTAGATGGCAGGAAGTACATACAGTAATTAATGTATCCACTTTTTGCGACATTTTTATTTGTTGGTGTGCCGTGAGATTTTTCAATTGTAAAATATGTTCCTTGTCTCCATAAATGTTGGAAATCACTGCTCTAGTCAGGTCATGTATTCTAATCAGTCAGGTCAAACCAACATTACAACGACAGAAATAATGGGTGCTAACTTACTGTAGTTAAATTACTTTATTGTAATTAAATTACTTAACCCACACCAAAACTTGAGAGCATGATTCGACAGAACGGCAGCATGTTTATGCACAACTTTTAGTGCTAGCACTAGCTTGCTAGGCTACATAACGTTTTATTGCCTGCTTGCGAACCGTATCGTACTAACAGTACGGGAACATACCTCAAGCCAGCCTTAAATGAATGTAATCTCCCGAGAACCAGTGACCACCAACACACGTTTTTACCCATTTTGTTCTTATAATACAGTCGGCGCGATTCACTCTTGTTGTTGTCGCCACGGTAACGAGTGTATCCGGTCGCATTTGAGTTGACGATAAAGCCCAATGATCGTAAAAACGGGATGCGGTGGTATCGGAATACAAGATTTTATTGCAATAGTCTGACATATATAATCATGAAATAGCAGATTTGTCTTGTAGTCTGATTACGTGTTGTCTGTCTCAGATGTGTTGTCTGTCCCACACCGCCGACATGTTTTTTTTTAAATAACTTTATTGGCCCTCAGATATTTACAGTACTATGTCAAAAGACACGCGACAAGGCTAAAATAAACTAAATAAATAAAATAAAATAGCAAGCTGTAGAGCCATCTCAAATTTCCCTTTTATAGCTAAGATTGTTGAGAAAGTTATTTTTAATCAACTCAGCAATTGCTTGAATTTAAATGGACTTTTTGACAAATTTCAATCAGGTTTCCGAACTCATCACAGTACTGAATCTGCTCTTATCAAAGTTGTAAATGATATAAGGTTGAATATTGACTCGGGAAAGGTGTCAGTCCTGGTCTTGTTGGATCTCAGTGTGGCTTTTGCTACGGTAAATAATAATATACTGCTGAACAGGTTGGAAACGTTGGTAGGACTAAATGGAACAGTCCTCAAATAGTTCAGGTCATCCCTGGAGGAAAGGTGCTATTTTGTAACCACTGGAAGTGTTAAATCTCATTGAATGGCAATGACCTATGGGGTCCTTCAAGGGTCAGTTCTTGGACCCCTTTTTTTCAGCCTGTATATGCTACCCTTGTGTCAAATTCTTCAGAACATTAATTTTGACTATCACAGCTATGCAGATGACACACAGTTATATCTAGCAGTGTCTCCAGATGACTACAGTTGAATTGAGGTGTTGCGTCACTGTCGAAAACAGATAACTGGATAAGCCAAAATTTTCTTCAATTAAACAACAACAAAACTGAGATAATTGTTTTTGGCAATAAAGAAAAGAGGATTGCTGTTAGTAAATACCTGCAGTCACTCTCTTTAAAAACCAAAGCCCAAGTCCGAAACTTTGGTGTACTGATAGATTCCGACCTGACTTTCAACAGTCATATCAAATCAATTACTAAAACTGCCTTCGACCATCTAAAGAACATATCCAGTATGAAGGCTTGCATGTGCCAAGCAGACCAGCAGAAGCTCATCCATGCTTTTATCTCAAGTAGACTTCACTACCGTAATGGTCTTCTGATTGGACTGCCCCAGAAAAGCATTAAATAGCTGTAGCTCATTCAGAATGCTGTAGCTTGGGTTCTGACCAGAACAAAGAGGTCAGAACATATTATTCCAATTCTAAAGTCTCTACACTGGTTCCCAGTCATCTTTAGAATCGATTTTAAAGTTCTGCTACTGGTCTATAAATCACGAAATGGTTTAGGTCCTGAATACATGAAAGAAATGTTAATGGAATATAAACCTAGTAGGGCTCTGAGATTGACAGACTCAGGTCAAATAGTGGAGCACAGAGTCCAAAGCAAACATGGTGAAGCAGCATGTAGCTATAATGCTGCACACAAATGGAAAAAGTTGCCAACAGAAGTGACGTCAGCCCCAAGTGTGAATGTTTTTAAGTCCAGGTTAAAAACTCTTTTTTTCCTCATGCTTTTTCAAGCATTTCCACTTTTAAATGATATTTCTTTCACTGTACACTGTTTTAATTGTACTTTTATTTTTCTCTATGTTTTAAATGTTTATAAGCTGTTTTTTTCTTAGTTTTACATGATTTTAATCATGTAAAGCACATTGAGTTACCTTTTCATGTTCTTTTGTGTGTTTGTCATAGAGATCTGTTTCAATCCAAGTAAAAAATAGCAGCGGATGTAATCAGGGAACATCACCTCCCCCCGTCATCAAGAACTTCTCGCCTTCTGGTTGCCATGGCAACCACGGTGTCCTATGTAGCAGAATAGCACTGGCACTCGAAATTAACAAAAGGAGGCTAATTATGAATCAAGGTGGTTGTGCGAGAGGAACCATTGCAGAGGCTGTCGTGGCCCCGAGCATGGGACAATCATATCCTGTGAGTGATTGAACACCCCCACCCCACCCACACCCCCACCACACACACACACACACACACACACACACACACACACACACACACACACACACACACACTTTGAAAGTCAATTTGTTTTGTAGATGAGCTGGAAATAAAAAAAAAAAAAGGTACAAAATTTGGAGGTTTTAGAGTGATAAAGCGTCACGGTGAGCGACTGGTTAGAGCGTCTGCCTCACAGTTCTGAGGGCCGGGGTTCAATCGCCGGCCCCACCTGTGTGGAGTTTGCATGTTCTCCCCGTGCCTGCGTGGGTTTTCTCCGGGCACTCCGGTTTCCTCCCACATCCTAAAAACATGCATGGTCGGTTAATTGACAACTCTAAATTGCCCGTCGGTGTGAATGTGAGTGCAAATGATTGTTTGTTTGTATGTGCCCTGCGATTGGCTGGCGACCAGTTCAGGGTGTAGCCCGCCTCTTGCCCGATGATAGCTGGGATAGGCTCCAGCATGCCCACGACCCTAGTGAGGAGAAGCGACTCAGAAAATGGATGGATGGATGGATGGATAGAGTGATAAAAGAAACTTTGAAAAGTTCTTACTGAGCTCATGAAAAACAATATTGCAAGAAAATGCAGTGATAATGCAGTGTCTCAGCAGTCAAATGCAAATGAGCCACTGCTCACCTACACCCTCTACTGCAGGGTCAATGCTGAGTCTGCCTTGCGTTATCATGAAGACTGGGGGCGTCGAAGCGGCTGGTTAACCCTGAGTGTGACGAAAAAAAATCTAACTCCTATGAAGATGGTATTGTATTCACACTTGTTGTCCATCCATCCATCCATTTTCTACCGGGTCGCGGGGGCAGTAGCTTTAGCAGGGACGCCCAGACTTCCCTCTCCCCAGCCACTTCATCCAGCTCTTCCAGGGGGATGCCGAGGCGTTCCCAGACCAGCCGAAGGACGTAGTCTCTCCAGCGTGTCCTGGGTCGTCCCAGAGGTCTCCTCCCAGTGGGACATGCCCGGAACACCTCACCAGGGAGGCGTCCAGGAGGCATCTGAATCAGATGCCCCAGCCACCTCATCTGGCTCCTCTCAATGCGGAGGAGCAGCGGTTCTACTCTGAGATCCTCCCGGATGACCGAGCTTCTCACCCTATCTCTAAGGGAGAGCCCGGACACCCTGCGGAGGAAACTCATTTCAGGCGCTTGTATCCGGGATCTTGTTCTTTCGGTCACGACCCACAGCTCATGACCATAGGTGAGGGTAGGAACGAAGATCGACCGGTAAATTGAGAGCTTCGCCTTTCGGCTTAGCTCCTTCTTTACCACAACGGACCGATACAAAGTCCGCATCACTGCAGACGCTGCACCGATCCGCCTGTCGATCTCCCGTTCTATTCTTCCCTCACTCGTGAACAAGACCCCAAGATACTTGAACTCCTCCACTTGGGGCAGGATCTCATCCCCGACCTGGAGAGGGCATGCCACCCTTTTCCGACTGAGGACCATGGTCTCAGATTTGGAGGTGCTGATTCACATCCCAGCCGCTTCACACTCGGCTGCGAACTGCTCCAGTGAGAGTTGGAGGTCACGGCTTGATGAAGCCAACAGAACCACATCATCTGAAAAAAGCAGAGATGCAATACTGAGGCCACCAAACCGGACCCCCTCTACGCCTTGGCTGCGCCTAGAAATTATGTCCATAAAAGTTATGAACAGAATCGGCGACAAAGGGCAGCCTTGGCGGAGTCCAACCCTCACCGGGAACGAGTCCGACTTACTGCCGGATATGCGGACCAAACTCTCACTCCGGTCGTACAGGGACCGAACAGCCCGTACCAGGGGGTTTGGTACCCCATTCTCCCGAAGCACCCTCCCCACGACATGGGGGGACACGGTCGAACGCCTTCTCCAAGTCCACAAAACACATGTAGACTGGTTAGGCAAACTCCCATGCACCCTCGAGGACCCTGCCGAGGGTGTAGAGCTGGTCCACTGTTCCACGGCCAGGACGAAAACCACACTGCTCCTCCTGAATCTGAGATTCGACTTCCCGACGGACCCTCCTCTCCAGCACCCCTGAAAAGTCCTTACCAGGGAGGCTGAGCAGTGTGATCACCCTGTAGTTGGAACACACCCTCCGGTCCCCCTTCTTAAAAAGGGGGACCACCACCCCAGTCGGCCAATCCAGAGGCACTGTCCCCGATGTCCACGCGATGTTGCAGAGGCGTGTCAACCAGGACAGCCCCACAACATCCAGAGCCTTTAGGAACTCCGGGCGAATCTCATCCACCCCCATGGCCCTGCCACCGAGGAGCTTTTTAACTACCTCGGTGACCTCAAACCCAGGGGTAGGAGAGCCCGCCTCAGAGAACCCACACTCTGCTTCCTCATGGGAAGGCGTGTCAGTGGAATTGAGGAGGTCTTCGAAGTATTCTCCCCACCGACTCACAACATCCTGAGTCGAGGTCAGCAGCGCCCCATCCCCACTATACACAGTGTTGGTGGTGCACTGCTTTCCTCTCCTGAGACGTCAGATGGTGGACCAGAATTTCCTTGAAGCCGTCAGGAAGTCTTTCTCCATGGCCTCACCGAACTCCTCCCATACCCGAGTTTTTGCTTCAGCGACCACCAGAGCTGCATTCCGCTTGGCCAGCCGGTACCCATCAGCTGCCTCAGGAGTCCCACAGGCCAAAAAGGCCCAATAGGATTCCTTCTTCAGCTTGACGGCAACACTTGTTGTAACCTGCCAAATTACACTATGTTACCCTGACTGATAACATTATAATTGCCCAAGAATGTTTTTGGAAAACAAGAAAAAAAACACAACAAATTGAACAAATAAGAAGAGTCCATTTGCCTTCAACCTTTGTGCATTACCAGGAACTGGATGACTGAAAATCTACACAGACATAAAGAAAACACATTTTTAGCAATCACAACGCATTTTTATTGATATTGCGATGGTAAGCCAAAAATGACTTAGGCCATTACGCTATTAGGCTAACGATAATTACCTATGTCATTTTTAAATCACCTGCGATTGGCTGGCGACCAGTTCAGGGTGTAGCCCACCTCTCGCCCGAAGATGCCTGGGATAGGCTTCAGCATGCCCGCGACTCCAGTGAGGATAAGCGGTACAGAAAATGGATGGATATATTTTGAAATCACTGTTA
The DNA here is from genome assembly GCF_024500275.1 of Phycodurus eques. NCBI lineage: Eukaryota > Metazoa > Chordata > Actinopteri > Syngnathiformes > Syngnathidae > Phycodurus > Phycodurus eques. The sequence goes on along the minus strand of NC_084528.1, from coordinate 13,889,782 downwards.
CCAAATTAAAAAATACCAATATATTTGTTTCATTTTTCGTGTATTCCGCAAAATCATCAAATGTGACATAGGCAACCATGCTATTAGGCTAACTTGTCAATTGGATAGATAAGTATATCGAGATTGTACACAAGCAATAGCAAAAGTGAATATTAGGGATGGGCGAGCAGACGTGGGGGACTCGAGTCATATGACTGAGACTCAAGTCGACTCGAGTCGCTGATTTAATGACTTGCGACTAGCTTGGCAAAAACTTATGAAAGACTTGATTTTAGATTTGTCATTCATGAAACTTGACTCACCCTAGAACTCAATGACTAGACAAGTCATATTGTTTACATTTAAAAATTAAAATTTTCATTATCGTGAGACTTTTGTTTTTGAAGAAAAGTTTTTATTTTTTGTGTCGTGCACGCCATAAACCTGGCCACCAGTTGGCTATGCTATGAGATAAGGGCTGAGGCTGCCTCTTTGAGCAAGTATCTCGGAGGGAGCCCCAGAGATGATTACATTTGGGTTCAAGTATTGTCTTTTTGATGAAATTGGGAAAAAGACAAGCGCACAACATGCAAGGTTTGCGACTCAAAGATCAAAGACATAACTGCAACGAGGTGTACCTTCATCTGTCAGAAGCAGGTAAGATAGCTAGGTTAGCTACTGTAGACCATTAAAATTGCAATTGCGATTTTAGCATCGACCTTGAGTCACCTTGAGTGGCTTTTCTCGTAGCTGGACATCTGCTATATTTGATGTGGCAGGTCATTTATCATATGTAAGCACTCATACAAACGGGGGGGGGGGGGGGGGGCATTTATTCTTCTAAATAGTAATATTAATATTATATGTACATTTTATTCATACTCTTAAGCTTTTATTTATTTATATTTGTCCTGTTCGGCTGTTAGGTCAGGCAGAATGGAGGATTGTGACACTGATTGTGGATCTGTGTCACAGATTGTGTGTGACAGTTTTACTGTGTCACAGTGGAGTTTTTAAGATGCCGCTGTGGTTTCTTAGTATTATAATCTATATTTATTGAGAATCAGAGTTGATCAGTCAAACAGAACAAAGTTTCTAGAGGGGGAAACAAAGACAAAAGACAAAGCACTAATTGTAAACAAGATGAAAAAAGTAAATCATTGCATGTCTAGAACAAAGAAACAGATATGAGTGAAGTATGGGGAAGTAGTGCTACACCCTGTGAGCGAAGGACAGGACAAGATAGGACAGGACAATGACAGGAGAAGAAGCATGGAGGAAGAGGGTCATGAACCCGGCTGTAAAACTGAAGTGTGGTGGGAGTGACTATGTAAATTCTAAAAGTCTATAGGACGAGTGTGTGTGAGAGGGGATACCCAAGCAATTTGCCTATTCATGAGTTATTTGTCGCAATAAGTGAGTGGCCCCACACCCAGCAAAAAAGTCTCAGGCGTGTGTGCCTGCGGACACATTTAAGTGAATTGACACCGTTTTGCATGCACGATGACTGACAGAAGTGACTCGACTTGACTTGCTTGATTTTTTTTTTTTACATTAACTTGGGACATGCTTGAAAGTTGAAGGTTACGACTTGAGACTAGATTGCGACATATGTGACTTACTCCCACCTTTGTGGACAATTAGCGATACCAGGTGTCAGTAACGGGCAGATACCGGCCTGATTTAAAGGTATCTGTACTTGTGAAGGCCGGCAATAGCAACAATTGATATATAGGCAAAAATAATCTGACATTGAGTAAGTCCTCCTTGAGAGTCGTTGGCGCTACATTGCGACGGTATGACACATCAGCGAATCATCATGCACATCACAAAGAAAGGTCTTTGTTCACAATTATCCGTCATTGCGTTAATTTAAATTTTATAAATCAAAAGTACTAGTAGTATTGGTACTTGGTGTCATGAGTACTTAAGCATGACTACTCGTGCTGGTATTGGTCGGAAAAAAAGTGGTATTGACCATCTCTAGTCAATTTTTCATAATATGTCCCCTTTAAGGTAAAGCGTTTATTTTTTTTAATGTTTTACAGTGTTTAACAGTTAATGGTTCTATTATGATGACAGTTTGAATTTAGGATCAGATTATTCAGAGCCTCAGTTCCACTTGACATTCATAGTAAGTTAATGAAATCTCTTTATCATGTTCCATGCAAGGGAAAAGACATCTGGTCACCCATACATAGCTCTCATTGGAGAAGTCCTGTCTCTTCTTCGTGACAAAATAATTGTATGACAATGCACGGGGATCTTTCATGAACCCTGACGTCCTCTTTACGGGCACCCACCTACAGTAACTCTACCTGACACCTGACACGGAGCATGAGCTCCCAACGGGGTGTGGAGAGCATCACAGCGCTCCGTGGCATCCACGGGGACCCTGCGACTGAAGAACTTGATATAATCTCAACGAGACGAAGTGTCGGAGCCGACTAGCCCTCTTCTGAGACAAAAGTCTCCGGAGCTACCGTGTCATGTCTGCCCACCTAATGTCCGGCCGAGCAGAAGTGGCAGAGGGAGTGTGCTGATAGTGCACATGTCACTCAGAGTCTCTGGCTGCTGCTAAGTTTCTGGAACTTGTTGGGAGTCAAGATGACGCCATCAGAAAACCTTTATTAACTGTATACGATTTATTTTAAGCAATAATATTTTAACTGTTATTCTATACAACAGTAAAAAGATAACCATTTAGAACTAGTCTTGTAATACTTGAGACCGGTCTTTGTCAAGAGATCTGTCTCAAGGGCACATTTCAAAGGTCTTTTTGTTGGTGTTTTTTGCGGCACTTGAACGGATTAATGGCATTCACATTCATTTCAATGTGGAAAGACGATTTGAGATACGGGTGTTTTAAGTTACAAGCTTGATCACGGAACGAATTAAACCTCACACAGTTTCTTCGCCCATGACTTGGCAGCTCGGTTGGGTGAATTTTCAAGCCACGATCAGACTAAATGGAAGCCCTGTCATGTTAAAGCCAAACAGTAAGCAGAGCTGCAGTGTTAGCACAGATTAGTTATAAACTTTATCGGTGTTATCCTCCGATAACCAACACATTCACAAATGTACGGCTAAGTTGTCCACGTGTGGCTGGGTTGTATTTGTGCTTTGGGATGCGTCCACTGCATGCACCACATATACGCATTGCCAACTTTGTGTGAAGTGCTGAGTCCATGAGAGAAAACACAAATGATGCTTTTACTTCATCTTCTTTTCATGGGGGGCGGGGGGGGGGGGGGGGGGGGGGGGGGGTTCACTTTCATCTTCAGACTGTGGGCCGTTTGAGAACAAGGAGCTGCTTAAGTGATCGCAATGCCCTAACTAGGCCCACTCACCACACCCCGGTCGAAAGACAAGACCTTGCTCTCACGCTCTCAAAACAGGCCAATAGAGTGGCTAGATAAATAGGGCGCTAAGAGTGCTACGGTAAAAATTGAGAGTTTTCTGAAAAGTAATTTTGTTTTCAGTGAATGTCATAAAACTGAAGATACAAAGAAACAAAACAGATGAAGCACAAGCGAATATAATCGGAAGGAGCCACTTTATTTAAGTCACGTTTATCATTTCATGCAGAGCAGTGAGAGGTTAAAGCGACCTGACGATATCGACGTGTAACTCTTTCATGACTCCCCCCTCCAGTCGCACCACATCGCTTAAACCAGATGAGAAAGAAAGAGACAGGCCACTTTGTTCTTCAGCTTGTGATTGGCGGCGACAGGCAGCAGGCAGATAAAGTGAATTGAGTGATGATAAAAGTGAGTGTTCTTTTTATTATTTTTAATATTATTCACAGGTTTGGGAATGGACAAGGTCACATTGCTCTTGAGAGCAACGGGAATTCCTGCACTGGCTGCTCTTTTTCAATAAATGTTCACGTTTGTACAGAATAATTTAACAGCCTGATGTTAATTTTTTTTTTTTTCACTCCAAAGGAATAACATATTCGATCGATATTTTTGCATGGTTTGATTTGGAATAGAGACCTCTATGTTGCATGCAGTGCCCAAACGTCACAGGATTAAGGCATGTGAACAATTTTTCTTCATGTTTTTATTTGGAATTCAGACCTGCCTCACACATGTATTGTATGGACTGGCCTCCATCAGGAAAAACACATCTTCCATGTTTTGATTTGGAATAGAAACCTGCTTCACTTTTGTGTTGTGTACACTCTAGAAGTGCAACAATTAATCGATTAATCACTAACTAATCGATTATCAAATTAATTGACAACCATTTTGATAATTAAATAATCATTTAGAGACATTGTTTAACTTAAAACTGTCCAAACCCCCAGAATTTCAGCCTCTCAACAGTAAATGTTCTCCTCTCTGATTTCTGTTGTTGTCCATGATAACAGACTGATTATCTTTTGTCTTTCATCAAAATAAGACATTTGCAAACATCTGCTTTTACTATGGAAAACAACGATATTTTTGTCCATTTTCTGACATTTTATGGACCAAACCAGTGACTGAATCACAATCAATTCATGTAAAAAATAATAGTCAGTGTACTCTATTATGAAAATAATGGTTATTTGCAGTCTTAGTATAAATAACCTGTAATTGACATGCCGTTGAACCTGAAGCCGCCACAGAAGTGTATATCTTTTGTTCGTACAACATGTGATATTGCTTAATTGTTGTTTATTTGGCATAAACACAGTAAGGGTACAGGAAGTGTAACGCCACGTGTCTAAAGAAACAGTGTAGCACAGCTTCTGGCTAGCGGGCATCATGACAAAATTTGGAAAAAGTTGTGGGAAACCTAATAATCGCCCCATTATATTACATAACATTTGATTATTCAGATATTTATTATGATAGATAATTAGTTTTAATCACAGGTCAAGGAAAATTTGACTTGACGTGGATCTGGCCACTTTGACACCTGTGTTCTAAGTCATCCTTCTGGAAGCACATTGCCCCTCCACCCGCCCGTGTTCACCTTGAAGCTGCACACATCGTCTCTTTATGAGGTGGCACATAAATTGCGTCTCCATGTGCAGGTTTGCGTCAGCAGGTTTTTTTTTTGTGTGTGTATCTGTCCACCTGCTCCAACTGTGTGGTGGTCAATTCATCTGAGCCCCTTTAGGCGGGCGAGTCATAGGGATCCCTGAAACTAATGCATCCTCATCAAGGCCACACTCCCCTCGCCAAAAATATTGTTTGTTAATTACGGCAACTTTTGACTGGTCCATTCATTTATCACTACTTCCTGCTGTAAAGACCAGAAGGTGTGCAGATCTAGTTATTATACACTAACCTTCACCTTCTGCCATTCAAGGGGAAAAGACTGCAATGTGTCCCACATGGTTGTTCATTAAATTGCATCAAATATATCAATAGTAGGGGAAACATGTCATTGCAAATACCATATAATAGTGATTCACCAAAATAAACGTTCTTGGCCGAAACTGAAAACCATAAATGGGTAAACCAAGGCCGAAAGTAGCATATAGTCAATTTAATAACAAACGTTTTATGTTACATATGAGGAGAAAGGGAAACTAAAAGTGCACGTAACACACAAGTAGAAGTAGTAAAAGTACAAACCAAAAGAGACGCTGACAAAAAGGTCAGTGTGAAACAAGCACCAAAAACCCTGTTAATTACGAAGACGGAGCCACAGCAGAAGGAAGATGCCAAGAAAAGGAAACACTAAAGTGAATCTAATCCACACAAGATTAGAAGAGACTCAGGGCTTGGTCAAACACGAAAGGTACTACACTAATACCAAGGTACAAGAAGTGATCAGGTAACACACAGGGGAGCGAATTACAAGGAACAATGGAAGAGAGCAATGCAATAAAATAATCCAGCACCTTCCTTCTGCTTGTGTTGCACCTAAATAATCAGCTGATCATCATTGCCATTAGGTGTGCAACAGGAGACTCCGCCCCCCAGCAGTCAGCCAGGAAACTGGAGACAGGAGGAAAAAATAGCAGAGTCAGAGAACAGGGACATGACAGTTTCATAGAATAGCTGAAAACCCACTATTAATCGGGTTTGAACATGCAAACTCCACCCAGGCGGGGCCGGGATTTGAACCCAGGTCCTAAGAACTGTGAGGCAGACATGTTAACCAGTCCTTCACCCTTCCACCCAAAGAAATTTTTCCATTGAAAATGTAACTTTTTTTCTGAAAATATTAACGTGCATCCTCGTACATTTCAATGATAAATTTGGTAGACAGTTTACTGAAGAGGAGAATGAGGGCAACCAGAAAACGAAACGCTGCAGCCAAGTGGAGAATGTGGAGTACTGTATAACACTGAAGTATCTGGAGCTAAGGTCCAGCTAAGCTAATATCAGCATGTGTGATTACCCACGAATTTTACAATGACAAATTTTTTCGACCAAATTTTCATACGAAGAGACTGAGAGCGCCAAGGAAACAGGGCACTGCATTCAAATAGGGATTGTGGGGTATAACCATAAAGCATCCGAAGCTATGGCACAGCTAAGCTAATGTTGGCATGTGTGTTTATCCTCAAATTTGACAATGACGAATCTGTTCAACCACAGTTCTATTCAAGAGGAGACTGAGGGTAGCCAGACAACGGAGCACTGCAGCCAAGTGGAGATTGTGGAGCATAACACTGACGCATCTGGAGCTAAGGCACAGATAAGCTAAGGTTAGCACATTTCCAGCTGTTTCTTTGAGCTCATACGTTATGAAATGAATAATGAATGAATAAAAATGATTTAGAATGTGATCATTTTCGTGATCCACTACAAAATAAATTGTCATATCTAATTTTGATACACAACATTAATCTGTTATATGTACTGGAGAGACAACAGGCGACACAACAGGAGGCTGGGAGGTAATCTACACAATATCCTGACAAGTTTCTTAGTCAACAGGAGTCTTCCGAATAAATTAACATAAACATTTCCCCCGAGGACCATTCTAATCAGAGTGTACTAGCATTTTCGGTGCCTGCTTAATGGATCATAGGAATTATAGTTGTATTATAAATGGCACGTCTTTGCAGGGCTATTAGTTTGTTTCTTTAGGGGTCTAATGGAAGACATGCTTCATTTGGGGTAGCGTGAGGGACTGGTGGGCCTGGCCGTGTCCCCCCGCAGCAACACGAAATAAATTACATTATTTCCAACAGCTGCCATTTTGCAATGATCTTATCAGAAGCGCACGGAGGAAGTTATTATTCCACACCAGCCGCTCCACCCCCCGTAATAAGATTCATCATTCCGAACAGTTCGCCCGCCCGCTTTCTCACCATCCTCCTTTCCTTGCCCATTATTTGGTAATTACAAAAGATGGATTCCATCAGTAGATACATTCCCGGTCGAGATTTATATTCAACAAGAGTTGCCCTTTAACTTTCATTGTAACGCCCGTACTTGCGCTTCACAAACTCCCGCCGCCCTCCCGGGGAGTCTATGAGGTTGGCTTGGAAGTGAGGCCAACTGAAAATAACTGCCTCATTCAGCATGTTGATTAAATTTGGTGGTGCTTCTAAAAAGACGTGTCTGTCGGTGGAGATTTTGGGGACAAACAATACTCACAATGCCGGGCTTACTCACAGTTATTACGGCACAGCGTTATCCTCACTGTGGCATCAAAAAGGTTGATGGAGAAGAAAACAAGACGCTTTCAAGTGCAACTTTACTGCGGGGCATCACACCGTCCTAATCCGGTTTACACTCGACACCCCGCTTTCCCTTTCCTGCTCGTTTGTCGAGACGCACAATCGTAGGCTTCCACCTCCCAGCAGTCGTTTTTGGTCAAATCCACTTGTTTTGGGAGATAATGGGCGACAGTGAATCCTTGAAGTTGAGAGTTTGAAAAACATTTCCCCCATTAGAAATACAGTAGTAACTTGATTCCATCCATCCATTTTCTATACAGCTTATCCTCACTAGGGTCGCGGGTATGCTGGAACCTATCCCAGCTAACTGCGGGCAGGAGGTGGAGTACACCCTGAACTGGTTGCCAGCCAATCCCAGGAGTACCTTGACTCATAAATTTATTCCGTGACCAAGTTCGTAACTCAAAACACTTGTATCTCAAATTTACCCATCGAAATGAATAGATGAGCCAATAATACATTCCCCCCCCCCACACACACACACATAAACACGAATGTTTGTAATGTGTTTTGTAATGTTTATTATGAAAAATAGCCCACTATAATATGATATTTATATATAAAAACAACACCAATGAGACAATTAAATAGAATGTAAAGAAATTAAACAGTTTATGCCACATTTTTTGCTTCAAATTCAATGAATATTGTGCGGCTCCTTCTGGTGTGGCCACCTGAGAGCAGTATAATACAGACGTGTATATACATGAGACAGTCACAACTGAATCAGTAAGCTGCAATAATAATAGTAATTCTTCGCAGAGGATAAAGAATACCTGTGAGCATTGTTATATTATCGGTCTCCGTATTGCTCCACCATTTCTGTTTGAATATCTTTGAAACAGCAGTACAAACACTCAGTACAAAAAAATCATTACATAAAGCCCAATTGGATGAAGGCTTTATCGATTATTTGGGGAATATGATTTTCGATGATTGAAACCAGTAACAATGGACCGAATGAAGTACAGTACAATGTGCAAAACGTGATACTTACCATATTTATGCAAAATTGTCACGTTGCTGTTATATGGAACGTAACCTTCTTCCCAGTCCCCTTCATTGCCCCAAGAAGTAAAAATGTGTCGTCTTGTTTGTGGATCAAAGCAGCCACTTGTGACAAGAATGTGAGGGCATTACGCCGTGATTAGGTTAATAAAACATGAGGAATCCAAAGGAACAAATTCTGAAAAGTGGCATGTCACCCGTGCGTGTAGCACTAAAAGCGCTGATTAAAGTTGGCTGTTTTGGCATTTGAATGATGAACAAACACGGCGCCGAAATGTCAGCCATTAACCTTTTAGCCCGTCGCTCCTCATTCTTAAGCCTTTGCTGATTTCTTATTTTCCACTTCATTAGCCCAACAAACACCATTCAAATAGGGTCGTGGGCCAGGTACTGTATATCATGGAAATTTGGAATTATGTATATTTATGCTCCCAGGCTCCCCCTACAGTCTTGGAGTGTAATTAATTTTAAAACTAATTCGTGGACAGTGGTACACTCAGCTTGATACCAGGCTAATGTAAACCAACCAATGATTGGGTAAAATCACAACCACCTGTTCTGCCTATAATGACTGACATGTAGTCTGAACAATTATTGATGCGTACAATGACTGACGTTACCAGCCAATGACTGCATTTTATAATGATTGACCAATGCCTCCATGAAGAATGAGTGACATTATGATCTGTAACTCATGCTATGTACAGTACGTAAAAAGACGGACATAAAGACTGACCAATCTTTCCAGAAACACATACTGACGTGACCAATCACTCAAGCGTTGTACAATAACGGAGACTGGGCAATGACTGCGTGAAAAGTGAACAAACAGCCAGAGAAACTGTGTATAAAACAGACTAGAGGTGCAACAATTAGGTGATAAATTGACAAGTAATAGCTTATTAAAAAATCGAAAAAAAAAAAAATTTAATTATCGAAAACTATGTTGATAATTGTTTAGAGACCTTCTCCATCCATCCATTTTCTACCGCTTATCCGAGGTTGGGTCACGGGGGCAGGAGCTTTAGCAGGGACGCCCAGACTTCCCTCTCCCCAGCCACTTCATCCAGCTCTTCCGGGGGGATCCCGAGGCGAAGGACGTAGTTTCTCCAGCGTGTCCTGGGTCGTCTCGTCCCAGTGGGACATGCCTGGAACACCTCACCAGGGAGACATCCAGGAGGCAACCGAATCAGATGCCCCAGCCACCTCATCTGGCTCCTCTCGAAGTGGCAGAGCAGCGGCTCTACTCTGAGATCCTCCCGGTTGACCGAGCTTCTCACCCTATCTCTAAGGGAGAGCCCGGACACCCTGCGGAGGAAACTCATTTCGGCCGCTTATATCCAGGATCTTGTTCTTTCGGTCACGACCCACAGCTCGTGACCATAGGTGAGGGTAGGAACATAGATCAACCGGTAAATCGAGAGCGTCGCTCCAAACTCTGACTCCGGGCGTACAGGGACCGAACAGCCCGTATCAGGGGGTTCGGTACCCCATACTCCTGAAGCACACCCCACAGGACCCCCCAAAGGACACAAACACCTTCTCCAAGTCCACAAAACACATGTAGACTGGTTGGGCGAACTCCCATGCACCGTCGAAGACCCTGCCAAGGGTGTAGAGCTGTTCCACTGTTCCACGACCAGGACGAAAACTACTCTGCTCCTCCTGAATCTGAGATTCGATTTCCCAAATGGAATTGTAATTGGAACACACACCCCGGTCCTCCTTCTTAAAAAGGGGGACCACCACACCAGTCTGCCAATCCACACACAGGCACAGTCCCCGATATCCATGCAATGTTGCAGAGGCGTGTCAACCAGGACAGCCCCACAACATCCAGAGCCTTTTGCACAAACAACAGTCAGGACCCGTCCCCCAACCCGAAGGCAGAGGGAGGCTACCCTCTCGTCCACCGGGGTGAACCCCAACGTACAGGCGCCGAGCCAGGGGGCAATAGGTATACCCACACCTGCTCGGCGCCTCTCACTGTGGGCAACTCCAGAGTGGAAGAAAGTCCAACCCCTCTCGAGAGGACTGGTACCAGAACCCAAGCTGTGTGTGGAGGCAAGTCCGACTATATCAAGTCGGAACTTCTCGACCTCACACACCAGCTCGGGCTCCTTCCCTGCCAGAGAGGTGACATTCTACGTCCCTAGAGCCAGCTTCTGTAGCCGTGATCTGTAATCATTTTGTCATTTTTGTCAATTTCAAATTATGTCCAGTTTTTGACTAGAGATAGAAATTTAAAAAAAAATTTTTTAACCGATTCCTTGATTAATGAAAAATATAATCGATTATCAAAATAATGGTTAGCTGCAGCCCTTAAACAGAACCAATGCATATTGAGTGAGCTAATGAAGAAAAGATCCTGGGTGGGTTCATGTTTGGTTTTATTGGCCGTACAACAGGAAGACCCCCCCGCACGTGGTGCAAGGAAGGTCTTTGTTATGACAAACCGTAATTGTGCTGTTGCTAAGAATAACATGCTAATAACACGCAAAAGAATGATAAATGACGCTCTAGGGTAGACAACAGAAGGCTTGAAGGAAAACCGTCAGATCTGGTGCAAACACTCAACATATGTTCACGGCTACAAAAAGAAAATTTCAAAAAAACACGTGTGACGTTAGAACGTGGCGAGGTGCAAACTTTCTCTGAGCAACGACAAAAAAGGCTGCCATCTGTGGGATATAGAATTGTTTCAACGACGATTAAATTAGCCGCTCTCCTTTACGGTTCATCCTTCGTGTTATTAGTCATCACTTATAACAGCTAAAAAATAAGAGCAATAATCAAAGAGGAAGCTGGGAGGGAAAGTTTGAGGAAGTACTATGACTACGCTTTTTGGGGGAATGTTTTATGTCAAAAATAATTGGGATATTGCCCTGCAAAATGGTGCGCCCATTGTGTGGTTAGAAAGCTTTGAAGCTGCGTGCTCTGTGGCTTCTTCTTCTTCTTAGACAGGCAGTGACAAAAAAAAAAAGAAAAAAAATACCTGCCTTCAAACTTATACTGAGTTTAGGGAAAACCCCCATTTAAAAAATTTGCTTCATTTGGATTGGGATTCAGTAGGTCAGTGCTGGTTCCAGGTCGAGATGCTTTGCTCTTCCGCCCTGCCCTGCCCCCCAAGATTTTAATGCATGACACACACCAATTGCCTTTCATTTAATGGACTACATATACTGATTTCTGGGGAGCGGTGGGATTTGGGTCGAAGGGATTGGCTGCGGGGCAGAATATTGAACTAAATATTAAAAACTAAAAAAACAAAATATTGTTTTTTTAGTTTTTTTATATGACTGAACAACCACCAATCATTTCTTTATGGTTATGTTTTGTTTAATGATAATGCTTTTCTTAAATGCTTGACAGTTTAATTTGAATCCCATTAAAATAAAATTTATTCTAGCCCTTCATGTTTTCTTTAAAGAATTGTACCCATTTTACAAATTCTGCCTGGGTAATGAAACAACTGTGTGTTTTCTCATTTACTAAATAAAAGTAAGGATGTGAATTTCAAAATAAGAGCAAGTAAATGATAAAAGTATTACATGTTCAAATAAAGTGCTTAACTTCAGAATAATTATTGGAAAAAATACTTCATGTTTTGATCATATGGTTAGAAGTAAAATCATGCATTGTAAAAATGCATTATACATAGGTAGAAGGGTTTTCCAGAATTTTGAGGTCCACTTTCAGCTCAAACATCTGACAGTTTAAGGATTAGTTGAAATTACTTGATGCTTGAGCACCGAATAGAAACATGCACTGATCTGTCCTCGGCTACTTCAGATAACATTCAAAATCAATATAGTTCTTTCTAGCGTTGCCCAAGAACAACAAGCTAAGATTTCCAAAAATCAATTGAAATGAGATGCTACTCGACCACCGATTAGAAACATACATTGATCTGACCTCTGTTACTTCAGATATCATTCAAAGTCAATTATATTACTGCTTTAACCAAAAACAATATTCCCTAAAAGTTTATAAATTGGTTGAAATGTGTTGCTGCTGAAGTGCAGACATCTATCCTCAGCTACTTAGGCTAGCCTTCAAAATCAATAGGGTTCTAGCTTTAACTGAGACCAATAAGCCAAGATTTCAAAGATTAGTTGTTACGAGATGCTGATCACGTGCCAAATGGAAACATGCGCTGATCTGACCTCGGCTACTTCAGATATCTTGCAAAATCGAGAATGTTCCTGCTTTGATCGAAAACTATATTCCTTGAAAGTTTAAAGACTGGTTGAAATATGTTGCCCCTTGAGTGCCGAATAGAAACCTGCACTGATCTGCCCTCGGCTTCTTCGGCCATAATTCAAAATCAATATGTTCTAGTTTTAGCTAAGAACAATAAGCTAAGAGTTCAAAGACCTGTTGAAACGAGATGATGCTCGAGCGCCGAATAGAAACATGCACTAATCTGACCTCGGCTACTTTGGACCTAATTCAATCTATGACAACACTGTACTACATAGTTATCTTTATTTTCTTAAGCGTTGTGATGGTTAGTATTTAATGTGTTCAACTTGTTAACAGTTTCACCTGCTGTGTGAAAGCATCAAGCTTGCTTGCTGTTGCTCAAGATCTGAAAAGAACGCCTGGATCTGGTCTGGATTTTTTTTTTTTTTTTTGAGCGGTAAAAAAATGCACTTTATCACTGATTCTTCGGGCACACTTTTATCTTGCTGAAGAAAAACTAAGCACAGGACATATTGGAGGAAGGAACGCTGGAGGTTATTTCTATTTTCATTGAAATCATTTTTCTAATTTTGATGGTGCCTTTGAGGATTTAATTGCTATGAATATTAATGTGGATTAGCGGCTGCGGCTTTGCTTAAAAAGCAGCAGTTCTGGCTGTTGTTCTTAGATTAAAAAAAATAGTTAATGAAGGACAAAATATATATATTTTTTTTTTATGTGAAAAATGAAAGTGACAAACCAATGAGGGGAAACTTGCTGTCACTGTAAGGCAGCTCTGTCAAAACGTAGATAAAACTCACATTGTGACAGATAGGCATGCTGTTTAAATGTCTTCATTGTTTCAGACAAAGAACTTAATTGTTTTTTTTTTTAAACTTGCGGCTATAATATATAAATATAAATAGCTTCATTTATTTATTTAGTTTTCCGACTCATTGAAATGCAGTGACACATTTGCGAGCCTCATTCACTGGCATGATGCTTTGCCTATTGTTTTTCTTGGAAAATTTAATGCTGCGGAAAAAAAAAAGTTTCTTCCCATAAAATTATTATTTTTTCCTGTGAAATAACAATCAAATTAGCATAATTTACAGTTTTTCTCCCTGCATAATTACTAGACTTTTTCCTAATAAAACTAAAAAGAAATTCATGCAAAAGAAATTTACCTCAATGAATATTAAACATTTTTCTCCTTAGATTTACCTTTTTTCCCCCTGTAAGATTAGTTTATTTCCTTTTACGATGAGATGTTTTTCCCTCAAAACAACAAATACATTTTTTAATCCCATAAAAATTAGCTTTTTTTCTTATAAAATATCACCCCTTTTGGCCAAAAATTAGTGTTTTAAAAATTAATTTCCCCCCTAAAATGATTTTTTTTTTTTCTCTTATAGTTACTGTTTGTCTATTAAATTATAGTTTTCCTTTTCCACTGTAAGCATGCAAATTTTGGCACATTAGTCACCTATGTTGACTGCAATACATGATGTGTATTTGTGTATTGTAAAAAATAAATAAATAAATAAAAGTTCTTTTCATTCTGGTAAGCACATGATCTAATATAAACCTTCAATCTGTGTCCATCATTTTTTATGATATTGGACTCAAGGGACAGCAAACGTCTCAATATTTTGTAACACCCCTGAAATAGCCATCGAGTTTAGCCTTTCACGGACTAAAATTGAGGTGTGGAGGTCAAATGATTGTCTGCCTCCAAAGAAGACGTCCCCTTATTTTAAAAAAGGATGATCAACTGCGCTCTTCTCCGGCCATTGTCTCACGACGCTCGTAAATGATCCCGAACCAATAAAAACCATCATTACCACAAAGAACACTGGGCGCGGAATTTTTTAGTGGGGACTTTATGGAAAACGCTGTTGGAGCGGAACCGCGAGAAAGAGTGATGCGTGCAAAGTCGGCTCCACAGCCTTAATGGAAACTATTACAAGAAGAGCCGTAAATGTCAAATCCAACTTGGGTTACTTACTCACAGAGCTGGCGGACTTCCTTAAAAACTCCACATAGCTCTTCATTTTGTTTGTGAGGACAAATTGCAGTGAATGACTGGATCTCACACCCAAATCATCCAGTCCTCAACAGTTACTTTGTGTTAACTAACCAAATTAACCTATTCCAACTTTGGAAAATGAACCTAATGTTGAACACCAGACGCAACGATGACAACATATCATAACTTACTTTGTGATTCGCAGTCCCATTCACAATATGGTCAATAATTGGGCAAACTATTGTTACTTCGTTTTACTGCAAACAACTTTGGAAAGACAAACACATATTTTGACTACATTGAGTCACCACTATAACATTTTATCACAAATTACTCCCTGCGTTAAGTAGGGTTTGAGTAATTTGTGATAAGAGAACCCCCGGTAACTCATAGTCCACTTTCGCTACATTTTCTGAATTTGTCCACACTTGGTTTATTAACACAAAGTAACAACGATTAACTCCATTCCTAATGGTGTTGTGAACAGGGGTCAGAATTGCAGACTAACTTGCCATATGATGCTGTATTGTCCCAGTAATTTGCAGTCAAAACATTGTGCAAACTGTCATTACTTTGTTTTAATATACCAAGTGCGGACAACCATAAACAAATAACCTTATGTTGACTGCATCCTGTCAGTACAACAATATATCGCAAATTACACCACGATTACCAGCCCTATTCATGACTGTGTCAAGAATGAAACGGACTGCTCTTTGTGTTAATAAACCAAGTGCAGACAACCTTGGAAAATGGATCTCGTGTTTTGATTACATAGTCAGCTTGATCATATCATATTGTAAATGACTCGGCGATTCCCACCCCACTCGCGACGTCATCAATAACGCAGCTGACCGTTATTTTGTGTTAATAAACCAACTGCAGGTAAATTTGGAAAATTCATGTTGGGTTTGAAAAGGACTATGGTAAAGTTGAAAGGTATATTTTCACTGCACCGAGTCAAAGGATTAGGTGGATAAAGTCTCATTTCTTACAAAATATTGGAAAACTGCTGTAATGTGGTAGTACCGTTGCATTGTTGTAGCGCAAATGACTCGGTGATTGCCATCCCGATTGCACAACAGGGTATGAACCTTCATCTCCGGGCTGTTTTCCCTTTGTGTCAGCATCTCTGCACACTACAGAGAGAAGCAGCCAACTGTTCCCCAGATGCTGAGTCAGTGCAAGCTCTCTAATTGGATGCTACCTCAAGCCAACACGCACACACACACCCCAGAACCAAATGGCCGGCGTCGGTGCTTCAAGCGTTGGCGCTTCATTTTGTTGACGAGCTTATCAGTGGAAGCATGCCTTTCAAACGCAGCTCTCATCTTTTACTTTTGGTTTCTCTGAAGTACACCGTCATTGAAATCAGCAGATATCCTTGTGAAGCCCTGGCCCACAAAAGTGAGAGTGAGTGAGGGGAAAGTTGCAGCGTTTTGAATCTTTTGTTGCACTGCGACAAACCAATTTCTTCAATGTATTGACTCCTCATTGCTCTCAGTCAGACCCCTTTACAGGCCGGTGCAACACATCGAAGCATCTTTTCGAGGCGGTGATATTTCTTATCCAAATAAATCAATAGTTGCAATCGGTGAATTCCTCTTCTGTCCGGCGACAAATGGAGAGTGTTCACAATGCCGAGCAGAGTTGTTGTTTGGCTGAGCGAAATTGAAAGGTTCCATTAAGTTGGTGTGAATGATAATGACATTTTGGGAGGCTGTCTCATAATAAGTCTCAGCTCTGTGTTGCTGAAATTGAATTTGCCACATTTCCTTTCTGGACGTCAAATTCCTTTGTTACCAGAGCGAAACTTTTGAGCATGACGGTGTGTGTGGCCCAAGTAATTCTGTTGGAACTTTAAATGGATTTTGGACTCTCTGGAGTTGAATAGAGATGTGAACCTCCATGTCTGAGGTTGATACGACACATGTCTCGTGGGGTTTAAAGAAAAAGGCTCAATGTGGTATCTGTAAAGCTGGAGTCTATGGCAATGTTTAAAGAGACAGTGCTTTTGTGTGGCATCTGTACAGCTGAAGTCTAGAATGGAGTTTAAATTGAAAGGGCTTGATGTCACATCTAAAAAGCTCAAATCTATGTTGGAGTTTAAAGGGAAAGTGCTCGACAGGGCATCTGTAAAGCTGAAGTCTAGAATAGAGTTTAAATTGAAAGGGCTTGATGTCACATCTAAAAAGCTCAAATCTATGTTAAAGTTTAAAGAGACATAGCTCAATGTGGGATCTGTAAAGCTAAATTCTTCATTAGAGTTTAAAGAGAATGAGCTAAATGTGGTAGCTGTAAAATTGAAATCCACGGTGGCGTTCATGAAAAGGAATGCTATCTGCTATAAAAAAACGTTATCAGAATCATCTTTATTTGCCAAGTATGTCCAAAACACACAAGGAATTTGTCTCCGGTAGTTGGAGCCGCTCTAGTACAACAAACAGTCAATTTACAGAACATGAAGCTATAATCTCCAGTAAATCTCAACCTTGCATCTGTAAAGCTGAAGTCTAAATCATGGTTTAAAGAGAGAGTGCTGTACAGGTAAAGTCCACGGTGGCGTTGATGAAGAACGACCGCTACGTGCTATCTGTAAAGTATAATCACCAGTAATTTTACAGACAAAGCACTTCAGGTGACATCTGTAAAGCTGAAGTCTACAGTAGTGTTTAAAGAGAAAGTGCTTGGTGTGGAATCTGTAAAGCTGAGGTCTATGGCGGTGCTTCAAAACTCAACTAGAAGCATGTTCTCTTTAAAATCCAATGTATACTTCAGCTATGCAGATGCCACAAAGAGCACGTTGTCTTGAAATTCCACCCTAAATTTCTGTTTTAGAGTTGCCCTGTCGAGCGCTTTCCCTTAAACTCCAACTAGAAATGTCAGCTTTACCGATGCCACTGCAGCTGGGACAAATTGTGGTATAAGTCATAGTTTAGTGGCACCACATTATTTTTTTTCCTCATGAAAAAAATGAGACCTTAATTTGAGGTGTGGCGCTTACTTGCTGAAGTGGTCCTCGCACTCGACTGCTGATAGCCAGTCGTCCTTACCTCTTATAATTGTATTCCCCTCCAGACAGGATTTGCCGTCTGATTAGTACTGTCAATAGCGATCTCACCGTGCATCTGAGGTGATCCGGCCAAGTGTTTAGTAGCACTTTGTTTGACATCTCTCCAAGGATGCACTCGATCCATACTTGGAAAGAAGTACATGCTCCGAGCTTCCGCTGGATCTACAGTCAATTGATTGCAACGTACGCAGCCCACTCACTCACTGACTCGCTGTTTCAGGCATGGAGGAGAAAAGTATGCCTCCTCCGCTCTTGAATTGAGCCATTTCCCCCCTGAAATTGGTTAATTAAAATGTAGTTTATTTATTTAATTAAATATTTTTTATTTATTTATTTCATTAAATACTTTGTTGAGCAAATTTTAAAAAAGTTAATTAATTTATAGAAAATACAGATATAAGGGGAAAAAACTAGATATATTTTAAAATATTTATTATAATTAATTATACAACAGAAACATGTTAATACATGAGTTAATATTGTATTATTACAAAAAGAAACTTACATAAAATACCTTAATATTAGTAGAATACGCCATTTGATATGTTTTCAATTGTTTTTATTAAATAATTGTTTATATGTAAATGACTGAAAATAACATTTACAAATTAGAATGAATTATTTTATTATTTCAAAAAATACTTTTACATAATATACCAAAATATTAGTCAAATTAACCATTTAGAATACATATTATTGATTAAATAATTGGTTAATTAGTTGGGGGGGAAAAACTATCATGAATCATACAACTAAAACATTTGCATGCAAATGTATTTTATTATTAAATAATTTTACATAAAATACCAAAATATTTGTTTTAACAATTAGAAAATATATGTATGTGTTTAAATAATTTGTTAATTATTATAAATAAAAAACTATAAATGAAAACTTAACAGGTCTAAAATAGTTCATTAATATACAATATTAGTAAAATAAACAATTTTAAATTTTTATTTGATTAAATGATTGGTTGAAAATTAGCATTAGTATTTTATTATACAAATAAACAATTTACATAAAGCAACGTAATAAAAGTAAAAGAAATTATTAAAAATATATTTGTATTGTATTGAATGATTGATTATGAATAAATGAACTATGAACAATAACATTTTATGAGCATGTATTATTTTAATGTTCATGTATCATTATTTTAATTATTTTCAATTATTGAAAACAAATGTACATAAATTACAAAAACAGTCAAATTAATTACTACAAATCTTATTTTTATTTTATTAAACAATGTGTTTAATTAATAATTACAATTCAATATTATAATTATATTTTATACACAACCCCATTTTAAAATGAATATAAATTTTTAGTATTAAAATCATGATTTTGTATCATATGCAAATGATCTGGCATATCTGTGCATTTGGAAAATCAACTGTATTCATTCATTAATTTTCAAATGTATGTGGCCTGGTATGAGGCCATTGTTTATTGCTTTTGAGAAATAGTACTTAAAAATAAAATAGCATTTGTGAGAAAAATATCCCTTCGCTGCGACCTCTTATCATCACTGTTCATTGTGCTTCTGGGAGATGGCTGCGACGGCGCCATTAATTGGGTCATACCTGAAAAGCGGTGAGGGACTTGTGGTGGCGAAAGCCCTGCTGCCTCCTGAGAAGGTGTGCTCAATCCCGATAAGCGCTCCCATCGCATGGATTCTCCATCTTATCTGGAGCCGGCAATTGGGGTGCAAGATTGAAGAATATGAGCAAAGGTTGAAGAGCAATATCTCAAGTATAGATTGATGCACAATCGGCAATCTGCCAATGTTTCTGCTCGCTAATGAGTGTGGCGGTCAATGGAAGAAGCTCCGCCGACTTCACTTAAACAATTGAGCCATTGCGAAGTAGAGTGGGCTAACTCAGTTGTGTCAGTTTTATGGCTGCCACTAAAGATTTAGTGAAATAGTGGTCTCAGTCAAAACATTCATTAAATCAATATAAATATTTCATAAAATTCACTACTTACATGCAGATGCACTGTCACCCAAGCTAAAAAAAGAAGTGCTGAAAGCAATAATGGACTGCCCCCTACATGTCAAAATTGGAATTAAACCTTGATTTCGACCAGTATTCATCTGAAACATGCCTTTTCTCTCCTGATTTTTTTGCACATCAAAATAACAAACATGGAGTTACCCCACTGTCCCACTGTTATTGCTACTATAGCATACAAAATGTTAGCGTGTTAGCTAGGGCTGAAACTAACAATTATTTTAAATAAGCAATTTATTTGTTGATTATTTTCTCAATTAATCGATGAATTGGATTAAAACAATTTACATCAGTTAATTAAAAAATAGGACTTTTTTTTAAATTGACAGTGAAGAAAATGCACAAACGTAAATTGATTATAATTCAGTTACTGGATTGGTCCATGGGCAAAACATGTTGATCAATGTTTTCCAAAGTCAAAGCAGATGTGTGCAAATCTATTCTTTTGATTCAACACAAAGATCATCACTCTGCTTTCATGGACGACTCAGACGACACAAGGCAGTCACATGACCGCGCACGAAAATGACTTATTTTAAAGTAAATGAGTCATTTTGATTGGCTCGTGAAGGCTACGTGCGTGGTCATGTGACTGCCTTGTGTCGCCTGATTGGTGAAAAATGAGTCATTGTGATTGGCTCGCGAAGGCTACGTGCGCGGTCATGCGACTGCCTTGTGTCGTCTGAATGGTGAATTGGAGTCGAACGACATTAGCGATCCCGTTTGATTGGCGCAACGGACGCCCTATGCGGAAGTCAAAGATGGAGTCTAAAAATAGACTCGCACACGCAAGAATGAATAAATAAAAGTAGCGAACGGCATGTCGTTCATTGTAAGGGAATAAAAGTATCGATCCTTCTTCACATAAATACTCAAGTAAAAGTAAAAAGTACAGTGCATTTAAAGTACTCTGACAAGTACAGTTTATGGAAAACGGAGTAAATGTAGCGCGTTATTACCCACCTCTGATCATAAGTAAAAAATGTACTGTACTGGATTAACAAAAAGATTAAACAGGCTGTATGCATAACTGTAAGCTTCATTCTAATATGTTTAATAGTGTTTCAGGTTTTAAATCTTTCATTTTATTTGTAGAGATTCTTTCGGGTACTTCTGCAGATAGCCAGTGCTCTACTCGTGGTACTGGTGCTACACTTTGAGAATCACTGACCAAGTGCTTGACTATTGGACATGATGTATCATCCTCACGGGTCTGTGTTAGCGTTTTCGTGTATTCAAGTTTATACATTGGCATGTTAGCGTTTGATCAATTGTGATTTAAAATAGCACCTGTTTGTGTTTGTATTGCTTTTTCTTAGGCTTTTTCTTTCCAAAATATGGATAGAGGTGATGTATTCAACCGCTAACATTCAGCTCTAGGTGCTAACAAACGGGCTGCTGCTAAAGGTGCCCTCCTTGTGTGTTTTGCATCATTTACACTCCCGCTACAAATGCTTACTTGGAAGACGCCCGACAAAATTAGGGGTACAGCCCCGAAGTATCAAATCAACTTGCTGAAAGAATTGGGTCTTTTCTTCAGGCCTCCCTCACAACTCCGCAGGACCACCCGCTGTCAAATCTGATTTAGCGCACGGGGAAATATTTTCTCCCCGGGACCCGGGACTTCGGTTTCGAGGGCCGGGCGGCATGTTGTGAAACGAAGTAGGCTACCAAACTAAATGGGTTGTCATTTACCCACACGGAGTAGCTATTGATTTACTGCTGTTGGGTTCCTTGAGGAGGAACTGCCGGCTCGAAAAAAACTACAAAACAAACAAAAAAAAACACTGAAAAAGAAAGCGTCCCCAAGCCAACCCTTCCCAGGAGACTCCACAGCTCAAGACTTGACACCAACAGGAGTGAAGTAAAGGACTTAGAATAAATAGAAGCATCATGGCTAGGATTTAGCAATTTTCTTCTGTTGGACTCATTTGAATAATCTGTCAAATTAGTGGAAATACAAATATTTAAACCCAAACCACTGTGATGAATCATGGATAAATCACCCTTCATATTTGTGTGGCAAGTGTTCGTGCGTCAGCAACTCATCAAGTCGCATTAACCTGTTGAAATAGTACCTGACTAGAAGGTCATGATGCGCATTCAGTTTGGGTCTTCCTCAGCACTCTCTGTATTCAAATTGCTGTCTTGATATACTGTGTGTTACCATACCAACTGTTAGCATGTTATCATTTCATCAATTGTAATTGAAAGACTACCTGACTAAAGGAACTGCGGTATAATCCTTATCGGTCTGCCTTGCTCTGCAACTTCCCAGCATCCTTTCAGACTCTCTTTGTAAATAGTCGCCGTCAATCAAGCTAAACGTTGCTATTTTCTTGCCTTTGTTACTGCCCACATTGTTATGAGTGTGTGTGTGTTAGGGTTATGTCAGGCTAACTGCATGTGGACATTTTTAATTGCGGAAAATCCGACTCTGTGTTGTATGATGAACAATAATCTTCTGGTCATGTTAGCTGTATCACTAAGAGTGACCAGCTGCGTATGTTGCCAACATTTGTTTCCTGCTAATTGCTCGATTAAGCTTCTTCTTCTGCAAGCATAAAGGGCCTCCTTTCCCCTTGTGCAACTCGTCAGCACCACAATGCTTACTCCCATATACAGTGTATATTAATATTTATCATCATGGTAACAGTGTTAGATACTTGTAGATTGGCAGCCATAAACACTCATGCAAATGTTTTAATAAAATAACATATATATTCTTCTAAATTATAGTGTATAGTATATATACATTTACTGTGTTTCCTACTCTATAAATTGTTCATTTAATTTTGTCATAAATTTAATTTTGTCATAAATGTACTCATCAGTGTAAAAACACTATTATTAGTGTGGGTCACTTGCTAGAGCGCGTTGTCCAGTGAGCGAAGGGTCGGCGGTTTGAATCCGGCTCCAACTGCTGTTTACAAAGTGTCCTTGGGCAAGACACTGAACCCTAATTTGCTCCCAGTGGGCCTGGCAGCGCCTTGCCTGGCAGCAGCCACCGATTGCTGTGGGAATGTGAGGCTTTGTAAAGTGCTTTGGGCACCGTAGGGTGTAGATTAAATGCTATATAAGTACACTCAATGTACCATCCATCCATTTTCTGTACCGCTTATCCTTACTTGGGTCGCGGGCATGCTGGAGCCTATCCCAGCTATCTTCGGGCGACAAACAGGGTACACCCTGAACTGGTCACCAGCCAATCACAGGGCACATATAAACAAACAACCATTCACACTCGCATGCACACCTACGGGCAATTTAGAGTCTTCAATCAACCTACCACGCATGTTTTTGGGATGTGGGTGGAAACACTCAATTTACCATCTACTGCAATACAGGTTGTCATAATGACTAAGCAAGATTTTACGATTTGACTCACGACTTGCTTAAACCAAGTAATGACTTGTCTTAACATTAGTGGCGACTCAACTTGCTTGACTTTTTTCTACAGTAACATGACACTTGAAGTTTACTCATTGAGACTTACTTTCAACTTGCACATATGTCACTTACTCCCTCTCTCTCTGTTATTCAGCCCAAAATCTAAATTCAAAATTTAAATGGAAATCAACACTAATTTGGACAGTGATTCTCAAAGTGTGGTACTAGTGCTACTAGTGGTATGCAGGTACCCTCTAGTGGTACGGGAAAGAATTACTGCCTAAGTACAATTTAGTTGTTTAACTTCTTAGTACAATACATTTGCATTTAATCTTTAAGAAGTGTTTGTTTTTAAACATATTTTGTTCAAATATGTGCAATACACATTAATTGAATCATTATTTAAGTACAGTTTATATGTTCCTATATTTAAGTGCAGTGTTAATGTATTTGTGTAACTGTACCTAGTGAGGATAAGCGGGAAGGAAAATGGATGGATGGATGTATTTTAATGCCGGTCATTATTGTGGTACTTGTAGTGCTACTGTAAGTATTTTTGGAGGCTGTACTTGGTGTAAAAAGTTTGACAACCATTGAATTAGGAAAGTAAAGATATATTTTTTTGTATGTATTTATCACTAAGTCAAAAGCCAGCTGTGTTGCTGTAGCATACAATGTACAAAATGCATGCTAACTTCCTTAGCATTAGATGTAATGCAAAAGTGGAATGACAGGCCTTACACATTTTTTTCAATATGTTAGCATGAAGTTGTAATTCATTACCACTCATAACAAGAAGTCAAACTAACATTTCTTTGAGAGGTGCTAATTTATCAGCAGAAGGGATTTAATAACCGGCTTCTATATTCATTAGGCAGCTGCACGATAATCATTTGTAGCCGTCTCATTTCCAAATGAGTACATAACGTGTTAAATCTTTTTTCACATCTGGGGGACCATAAAACTGAAAATAGAGCCCAGCCCACCGAGACGTGACGGAGGTGCATCGCGTTCATTCATTTGTTCGCCTCCAGTTAGTGCAGAGGTGGCGGCATCATCATCAATTCATGTGCTAATTGCCCTGCGAGGCTCACGAACAGTAAATGGACCCGCCATCTGTGCACGTCCGCTGACTCTGGAGCTGTCGTTCTATTTAAAAGCTACAGTCAGAGTGCTAATGTCTTTAAAACATGACAACATATTATTGACCAAAAAGTAAGCAAATCTTAAAATAAGTCTCCTGTAAAAAGTAATTCATTGAAACAATTTATTTCATAGAGGAATCGGCTAAGTTCTTTGTAGCAGGGATGAACACATCACTTATTACCTTCAAAAATCAAACGCTGACATTTCACGGTTATCGCCAACAACCATATTTTTTCCCTAAAAAGTCCAAGTAAAAAGGTCAGTTCTACAAATCGTTAACAAAATGAAAGCTTACATTAGGTCTCGAATTAGAAAAGTCATCAAAACATTTTTTTAAAGCATAAGCTGTGACAGATGTTGCAGCACAATTAAAGTATTCAAGTATAGTTTGTATTCACAGACCACACAACACACTTGTAAGGTCATCTCCGTGTGTGCATGTGTGTCCGTGCGTATTTTATATATATATATATATATATATATATATATATATATATATATATATATATATATATATAAATAAGAGGTTTTCCACAAGGTTTAGGAGTGCATTTATGAGAATCTATGACCATTTTATCCAGAAGCGCATTTGTGAGGTAACACACTGATGTTGGACGAGAAGGCCAGGCTCTCAGTCTCCGTTCTAATTCATCCAAAAGTTTTCTATAGGGTTGAGGTCAGGATTGTGTAAGCCAGTCAAGTTCATCCACATCAAACTCTCTCGTCCATGCCTTTATGAACCTTGATTTGTGTACTGATGCAAAGACTCGTCATGTTGGAACATGAAAGGGCCATCTCGAAACTGTTCCCACAAAGTTGGAAATGTCTAAAATATTCGCCCCTGAGCTCCAGTGAAAGGAACTCTGAATGCTTCAGCATACCAAGAGATTTTGGACAATCAGACAGTTTGGAGATTACCCCTTCCTATTCCAACATGTCTGTGCACCAGTGCTCAAAGCAAGTACCATAAATACACGGATGAGAGAATTTGGTATGGATGAACACGACTTGCCTGCACAAAGTCCTGCCCTCAACCCGATAGAACACCCTTGGGTTCACCTTTGGGTTGATTTTGAGTGTACAGTGAGCCAGGCCTTCTCGTCCAACATCAGTGCGTGACCTCACAAATATGCTCCTGGAATAAAGTGCAAAAATTCCCAAAAATCCATTCTTAAACCTTGTTGAAAGCCTTCCCACAAGAGTTGAAGCTGTTACAGCTGCAAACGGTCAACCAATATCATATCACATCATATACATGGATCTATGTGGATGCAGGCAAGGACCTGAAGAATGACTCCTATGGGTGTGACATTACATGATGTCAACTCGTAAACAAATACAGTGCAGCTCAGGATATGGCTATAGCGTACATGGTGGCTAACCATATGTTTTTTAGCTTGTTTGAAATGGCATCACGAAAAAAAGCAAACTTACAATGGCATTTCAGTTAATTTCCTAAAAAGGAATCTATTTATGTTGCACTTTCATAAAAATAAAATATTTAAGTTGTTGTAGTTTATTAAATACACATTTAAAAAAATAGCACTTAAAAATTAAACAAAAAAAAAAATTATTGAATCTTTACTGACGAATTTACTGTCAGCTCTAGTATTTGAAACCTGTTCCACTTTCCTCAAAATAGTAGATTTAAGATATTATACAGTATATTATTAAATATACAGCATTGTACTGTATACACGATTGTTTATTTGAGAAAATTTGGGGAAAATATACAGTTAACTATAGTATTTTAAATCTGTTTGACTTTCCTAGAAAAAAAGGATGCTATACCCACCCATCCATTTTCTGTACTACTGATCCTCACTCGGGTTGCAGGGGTGCTGGAGCCTATCGCTCAAGCTGTTATTTATTATTAAATATATATGTTTCTATTGCATTGTATACATTAGTATGTTTATTTGACATACTTATTGGAGATTTTATATTTTGCTGTAGTATTATAAATCTGCTCTACTTTCCTAAAAAGAAAATATTTAAGATGTTATATATTATGAAATATAGATATTTAGTTTTCTATTGTATTGTATACATGAATATGTTTATCTGAGAAACTTTATTGAAGAATTTACTGTTGACTGGAGTATTTTACATCTCTTACTGTTGTGGTTTATTGGATACGCCAGAGTTGAAGTGTCTTTTCCAGGATGTCACATATTGTATCAACTCGGACTCCAGTAGGATTAGGTGCCATCCAATCCCTTCACGATAAAATTATCTTTTAATTTCTTTCAATCGCATCCATCCCGGGTCAGCCAACCCCATTTCAGGTTTTCCTCTCCTCAATCTTTTTGGAAAATGTCCTCCCTCGCAAAAAGAAAAGCTCTACCAAAAGAGAATCAATCCTTCGACTGTCTTGATTGTGTCAAAGAGGATTAGGAACAGTAATAACGAGGATTTTCTAGACATATAATGTTGTTCCAAGCCTTCACTAGCTCCGGTGCAAGGGAGATACTGTTGCTTTGTTCTGATTAACGTTTTTTGGTTGGCCAGTTGGCAGGATGACGCAGTCCTACCCTCGTAATTCTATCGTCATTCTCCATGATCCAGGAAGTAGCCTGCCGACAAAAATAAGTCACAAGGTTTTTCATTGTTATGCAATGTAAGTATTCCTTTTGGTGCCAGAATAAAAAAATGATACAGCCCAGTTGTCTTATCAAATCGTTTGTGAACCAGGACATGGCCTGATAACTAACAAACACTTATTTTTGTTCCCACCATTCTGTTGATCTACTTCTACTGTCATTCTCCATGGACCAGGGAATAGCCTTCTCACAAACGCAACCAAAAATACAACATTTTGGATTTTTGAATAAAAAAATAGCATTTTGTGCCTCATTCTTATTAGAACTCCCGCTGCTGAATGCAGACACATTGCAGTCAGCAAACAAAAAAATGCCACAACATAATATGTTGTTGATTTTGATTTATGTTGTGTTGAAATGACATTTTATGTTGCACTCATAGTAAACTAACCTACTGCCTGATTGCTGTTGGAATGCCCATTGCTCATGGCAGAAACTAAACTGCCAGTGGCAACAATGGACTGTTTCACGTTTTGTGCAAGATTTGGTTATATCTTTTCTTCAAAACTGTGTCACAATGGAAGTTTCTGTTAACCCATGCAATTCAAAATATTTCAGACCCATCATCTTATTGACATTGTGAGTGTACCATAATATAAAATACATAATATACAAAACGTGCCTTGGGGTACGAGTGACCCCACTTATGAATTTTTAGAGATGCAAGCCGTCATTTGGCTCATTTTTTGTTTTGACTTGAGAGCCAAAATTTGAGATGAGTGCTGTGTGGTGGCAGTTAACTCAACTCACATTCCAACCAGCAACAATTTGGCAGCATGTGGACAATTCTTCAAAAAACAGGCTTCAAACTATTGCTTCCCCAGTTTACGTTTACTTTCAAACTAAACTTAAAAAAGAGAAAATTACACATTGTGTATTTAAAACAACCTCGCTTAGCTTAATGCTAACACATAATTGGAAATGCCATATACGAGCTTATGAATAGCATCGGGTCGCAGTGTTATAACCCTTCAAGCAATAGATAGTTGAACAAAAACGGTGGAGTAACACAGGCAGACAGATAATATAGTAATATCGCTGCAGCTTCCAGAGGTGATGTGACCATCTCCATATACGTATGTCTGTAATATACTGCCCCTAGGTGTCCAAGAAGCATTCACCAGGAGCAGCACACTGTCAATTGAATTGAAGCATAAAATATTTAGCAAAAAACCGTTGTATTTCTTTATATTTTATTTAATGTCATTACTGTATGTTTTTAACAAGTACATTATTCTAGAGTTGTATTTTTCTTAATAAAACACATTATAAACATTTTTGTTGTATTTTTTGGGGAGGCTGGAACGGGTTGATGGAAATTCCATTCATTTCAACGGGGAAAGATGATTTGAAGTTTTCTGAGTTAAAACATGATCAACAAATAAAACTCATATCTCAAGGCACCATTATATTTTTTGTTTGACTTGTTTGTTGTTGCTTACATTTACCATTTGTCTTATAATGACAACATATTATGTTGGAGTAAATTAAACCTTGTTCCCATTAGAGCGTCTGCTGCTGACAGTGGAAACAGTGCAGTTGAACAAACAAACAAAAATACTGCATCATTTTGGTTCAACCTTGGGAAAGGGCTCTGATCTCGTACTATATTGTACAGCGGGTAGCAGTGGGTTATATGGCCTTGATCCATTATTAAGTACTTTAAAAGATAGGGCCTTTGAGTTTGAACTCATAGAACATTAGCGAGAGGAGACGGCTGATAAAAGCGAACATTAAAAACCCTCCTCGCACTCGAACTCCGGTGACAAGCATTAGAGCAATAAGCAGCAGTGTCTAAAGGATAATGCTCGGATTAGGACTTGATTCATTCACTGTCCCTATTCATAGCGCTGGGCCATAAACGAGGCTATTACTGGCCCGCATTACGTCCGCCTCGGCTGGCAGAAAGCCTTTCTGCACCACACATATGTTAGGCTTTCCTGCTACGGTCACCTGACCGTGGTCGGGAGACGCAGGGGAGATGCCTTCTCCAGACACAGTTCTGTAGCAGCCGGCAGTTCCTCCACACACCCACTGGACTCAGTGCTGTATCAGCCGGCAGCCCCTCCACCCCCAATGGACTCGCTGCATTTGTGAGAGTACAGCACCGATCCCTGTATCACTTGCATCAGTGTCCCGCACCATGTCCCCATGGTCAAGTGGATAGCCGAGGACAGGGGCTGAGGTGAGGCGACACTTAAGTTCGTCAAAAGCTGCTTGGTGCTCTGAACGCAACTGGAAGTGAGCATTTTTCTTTGTCAAATTATGTAGAGGTTCGGCTATCGAGGCAAAGTCTTTTACGAACCGGCGATAGAATGAAGCCTGGCCGATGAAGCGTCGGACCTCCTGGATCAATGTTGGTGCGGGCCACATCCGAACGTTTTGCACTTTGCTCTGGTCCGTGGCCACACCACGCTCGGACACTACATGGCCCAGATATGTAACTTGGCGGCAAAATAGGAAGCATTTGGCAGGTTTAAGTTTCAAGTTAGCTTGCTGGAGTCGATCGAATACCTGACCCAACCACTGAAGCATCTCCGGCACATCCCTGGCTAGCACGATGATGTCGTCCAAGTAGACCAGGCAGGTCTCCCACTGCATGCCAGCCAGCACGCGGTCCATCAGCCGTTGGAATGTTGCTAGAGCATTGCAGAGTCCGAACGGCATGACGTTCCACTCAAAGAAGCCAGTCAGGGTGCAGAAGGCCGCTGCTCTGCGGGCTCTAGGTGTCAGCTCCACCTGTCAATAGCCTTAGGCAAGATCCAACGTGCTGAACCATTTGGCGGTGGAGAGCGTATCCAGCGTATCCTGGATACGGGGTAACGGGTACGCATCAGTTATGGTGCGGTCGTTGAGGGCTCTGTAGTCAATGCAGAAATTTTATGTCCCATCCTTCTTATGTACCATAACAATGGGTGAGGCCCAGCTGCTGTGGCTATGTTGGGGGACACCACTTTGAAGGCTGTCGCGGATCTGCCTGTCTGCATGCTGTTGCTTTTCTCCCACCATTCTACGTGGCAGTTGTTTGACCGGAGCTCCTGGATGGGTCAGGATGTCGTGTTGGACAAGACTGGTTCGGCCCAAGTCAGCAGGCCCTGAAGAAAACATGTGTCCTTAAGTACAAAGCAAACGTTTAAGCTGAAGCTACTCATAGTCATGGAGCTCGGTGGCGCTCTGTGCATAGAGTTCTTGCAGGTGCAGAGGGACCACAAGGGGGCTGGCCAGTGAGCCGGAGGCTGGTGATACACTGGACGGGTGTACAGCTTCAGTCGGTTGGAGGAGGCCGGCAATGGCACCTTCTTTAATAGTTACAGCCTTGTTGTCGGGGTTGTAAAGGCGAAGGGGAACAACTTTGGAGGGCCCAGTGTTGACCAGGACTCTGGCAATGAGTACTTTGTGCTTCTCGACAAAGCCCTTGGTGGGACTAAGCATCATGTCTCCTTGGGCTGCCGCACCCATACATACATTGCCGTTCACAATATACTCTCGTATATCCTCACCGCCATTGACTTTGGGCTGGCCTCGGTTTGGTAGTAGGGCACATCTTCACCGAACAGAATGATGCGGTGTCTGCCGAAATCAAGGCGAGCTTCAGTTTGAGCGAGGACAGGATGCCCGAGCAGTACTTCATTGCCTTTTATAGCTGCCACTATGAAATCAATGTTAACTTGACGGTTGGTGAGATTGACATGGGGAGCCTTTCCGTTGGATCATCCTCCTCTTTGGTATCGGAAAGGGGTTGGCGAGCAGAACAGCAGGTCTTAGCTCGCTTTGAGCAGAGCTGAGGGCGAAGAGGAGTTTGCTGGATGCTTACAGCTCCATTCTGACTATACTCTTCAGGGTTCAATAAAACTGGTGTGCTATGCACAATTTGTCCCACGTAGTCAGAGAAAAATGGATTTGAGTCTGTCATTTGCATAAATTGAGTAGGGGCTGAGCAATAGTGTGTATTGCTGCGTGCTTCGTGACGGCGGCTTTGATATACGTCATCAGCAAAAGGGTTAGAGCGGGAAAACTGCGGCCTAGTGAGCACTTCCTCTCCATCAACAAATGTGTTAACACAAGTTACATCAGAATCAGAATCAGAATAAGAATCATCTTTATTTGCCAAGTATGTCCAAAACACAGAAGGAATTTGTCTCCGGTAGTTGGAGCCGCTCTAGTACAACAGACAGTCAATTTACAGAACACTTTGGAGACATAAAGACTGACAAAAAACAATTGTGCAAAAAGATGCAGAGTCCTCTAGCACTTAGAGCAGTTCGAATGACTAATATTGCGATAGTCCGGTGCAATGACCATTGTGCAAAGGGCGCTGAGACTTCAAGGAGTGTATGCGGTTTAAAGTGACGAGTAGTGCGATCATCTGGGACAATGTTGGTTGTGCAAATGTTACAGATACTCCTCAATCAGTGTGCAAATGGAGCAGATGCTACTCTGGCATGAGTGGCCAGTATATGCAAATAGTGCAGCATGGCGAGACAACTACAGTGAGTGCACGAGTAATACATAATTGGCCCCACAGAAATGTGACAACGAACTCAAGTCAAAAACTGCCAGCTTATTGTAATGGAATTATAGGTTAGGTGTTTAAGAAGTTGATCGCAAGAGGGAAGAAGCTGTTGGAATGTCTACTAGTTCTAGTTTGCGTTGATCGGTAGCGCCTACCTGAGGGAAGGAGCTGGAAGAGCTGGTGACCGGGGTGCAGACGGTCCGAGAGGATTTTGCACGCCCTTGTCTTAGTTCTGGCAGCGTGCAAGTCCTCAATGGTGGGTAGGGGGGTACCGACAATCCTTTCAGCAGTTTTGATTGTCCGTTGCAGTCAGAGTTTGTCCTTTTTTGTAGCAGCACCAAACCAGACTGTGATGGAAGAACACAGGACTGATTCAATGACCGCAGTGTAGAACTGTCTCAGCAGCTCCGGAGGCAGGCCGTGCTTTCTCAGAAGCCGCAGGAAGTACATCCTCTGCTGGGCCTTTTTGAGGATGGAGTTGATGTTGGTCGCCCACTTCAGGTCCTGAGAGATTGTAATTCCCAGGAACTTGAAGGTCTTGACGGTTGACACAAGGCAGCTGGACAACGTGAGGGGCAGCTGTGGCGAAGGATGCCTCCTGAAGTCCACGATCATCTCTACCGTCTTGAGCGTGTTCAGCTCCAGGTTGTGTCGGCCGCACCACAGCTCCAGCCACTCCGCTTCCTGTCGATATGCAGACTCGTCACCGTCCTTGATGAGGCCGATGACAGTGGTGTCATCTGCAAACTTCAGGAGCTTGACAGTCGGGTTCGCTGAGGTGCAGTCGTTCGTGTAGAGAGAGAAGAGCAGCGGAGAGAGGACACAACCTTGGGGCACCCCAGTGCTGATGCTGCGTGTGGATGAGGTGGCTTCCCCCATCCTGACCTGCTGTGTCCTCAGAAAGCTGTAAATCCACTGGCAGATGGCAGGTGAGACGCTGAGCTGGAGAAGCTTGGTTGAAAGGAGTTCAGGGATGATGGTGTTGAACGCTGAGCTGAAGTCCACGAACAGGATCCTCGTGTAGGTCCCTGCACTGTCAAGGTGCTGTAGGATGAAGTGCAGTCCCATGTTGACTGCATCATCCGCAGACGCTTGTTCGCTTGGTAGGCAAACTGCAGGGGGTCCAGCAGGGGACCTGTAACACTCTTGAGGTGGTCCAGCACGAGACGTTCAAAGGACTTCATGACCACAGATGTCAAAGCGACAGGCCTGTAGTCATTCAGACCAGAGATTGCAGGTTTCTTGGGGACTGGAATGATGGTGGAGCGTTTGAAACAGGATGGAACTTCGCACATTTCCAAAGATCTGTTGAAGATCTGAGTGAAGACTGGAGCGAGCTGGTCCGCGCAGACTTTGAGGCAGGATGGGGATACAAGGTCAGGTCCTTCCGCTTTGTTAATCTTCTGTTGTTTGAAGATGCGTCTCACATCCTGTTCATGGATGGTTAACGCAGAAGTCAGAGGTGTGGTTGTGGTCGCGGGTGCGGTCGGGTGGGTGTGTGGAGTGAAACTGTCCTTTTCAAATCTGCAATAGAAGGTATTCAAGTCGTTGGCTAGTGTGCTATTGTTCTCAGCTTGGGGGGATCGTCGCTTGTAATTAGTCAGCGATTGGAATGCACGCCAGACTGATTTTGAGTCGTTCGCGCTAAACTGTTTTTCCAACTTTGCTGCATAGATCCTCTTTGCAATGTTAATTTCTTTAGTAAGCTGGTTTCTAGCTCGATTATACAGGGCCCTGTCCCCGCTCTGATATGCATCTTCCTTAGCTTGGCGAAGCTGCTTAAGTTTAGCAGTGAACCTACGGCTTGTGGTTGTTGAATGTCCGAAATGATTTTGTTGGTACACAAACCTCTTCACAGAAACTGATATAGGATTTGACAGTGTCCGTATATTCATCCAGGCTGCCAGCTGAATTTTAATTAAAGATGCTAAAGTGTAATGTGCCTATTGCAGAGCCCAACTGGTTTCAGTTACACAAATGCACATCTATGGTAAAGTGAACATCGTTAGCTAATTGAATATAGCTTACCACCACTAGTTAGAATGAATTATCATCCATAACAGGCGGTTTGGATAGAGGGAGGATGGAAACAGCCGCTGGTGCTCATTCAATCGCTTCATTAAACAAACGATGACAAAATACTGTAAGCACAAGCATATTCTTGCTGACCGATGACAGCCGGATTACAATTTGTTGTAACTAGCAGTGGTAGGATATATTAAATTACCTAACAATGTTTACTTTAGTGGGGACGTGCAGTTGTGTAACTTAAGCCAGCTGTGCTTTGCAATGGGCACATTGCACGTTACCTTTTATTATTAAGTGTGAAATGATCCTATACTTTGGACATTCTCTGTCTTTATACCCTCTTTCCTCCTGGCTCATGCTTATTGCTACGCATGTCTGCAGTAACAAAGAAGAATGACAGCAAAATCTCGTGATATAGCGAAAAATATACAGTAAGTATGATTAAAAAGTAAGACCTGCAATGCAGTGAAGCTGCAGAAAGTGATATAGTGAGGGATGACTGTACTCTCATGAATAATTTAATGGAACAGGAATGACATCAAGTGACCAGGGGGGCTCGTCTTGGATCAATGTCTTCACGGTGAACATGAGGGCCAGAGACAACGAACGGTCGCGCCGCACAAGCGCTCAAAGACAATTATGGAGCGCGAACTTAAGGCTAGCAGAGGCTAATCCTTTTACCAGCCTCCCTCTGGGTCCTGATGCAGGGATATTGACTCCCGCTACTCTCCCCCAACCCCAAAATTACCTATTGATTTGGCCTTTTGACAGTTGTTTGTTGGAAACTTAATCACAGCGACCCGGATTGTCATGTGGAATTTAATGTTGTTCACTGCTATTTGCCCTTTCTGGTGTTTCCACATAAAACAAACACAAATGGTTCATTTTTTGAATCATTTGAAAGAAAATAAAAGCACACTTTTATTCTGATTGACTGGTATATATTCAATAAACAGGTATGTGCTTTCTACTCTAGGAGGATAATACCGAGTCACACCATGTCTATTTTAGAGCGGAGGCCTTTCTTAGTAGCCATTTTTGGATTAATGCTAAGCAACATTCCATGCAAGTATAGTAGAATTGATGTCAAGTAAAAGCAGTTTATAAACTATAATAAAGAGGACTATAATGGAGATTGGTTCTGATTTCAAAGCTCGAGTTTTATAAAATCTTAGAGACGTAAAAGTGGTTTAACTGAGAAAGCACAGGTATTCTTTAACTGCACATAAATCTGACTGTCATCAGCATAACAGTGCAAGTCAAGTCAGTCAAGTTCATTTGTATAGCCCTTATTCATAAAAGACAGTCAAAGGGCTTCACAGGCCCACAGTTGACAAAGATTGATGACATCACCTGATCTAAAGCTTAGTGCTGCTGAGTGATTAGTGCTTGGATTGGGGGTATTTTTCCTCACCCGCTCGCGTGACGATGGAAACGAGCGATGATCACATGAATTCGATTTGTTTTTCTCCTTTTACTATTCCAAAATTTGAATCCAACAAATGAGGTGTCCAATTTGATTATTTGTAAACTATCTATTAAACTGGTAAGAGAGGACGAGGGCACGTTCTGACTTTTGACTGGTGCGTTTTATGTACTGCGCATCTGTATGGAAATGTTTTCTTTTTAGCTTTAAATGGCTTGCTTTCACGAGGATCCGTCGCAGTAACTAATGCAAGATTCCTTCAGCGGTGAACTTTTTTTCTTTTTTTTTTTTAACAAACTTCATTGAGATGTCAGTGAAGCTACAATGCATACTTGCACAGAAGCTATGCGCAGTAAGTCAAGATGGAGTTGGCCGTAAACAAAGGCTAAACATCATGAAATATAGATATATTTTTCAGTCAATGCAGCGAGGTAGCCTTGCAGCTCTTGTCAGAATCAAGTAAGTAATATGTTATCCTTTGATTCATTATGATTCGAACTACAATATTCTGACTCGGCATTCGTTTTTTTCAGCGGACTGAAATAAATGCACCCCCGAGTCACCACCAATTCGTTCGTGTATAAACATATATATTTAATGGATATTATTTGTGTTTGTGTGTGTATGCGTGTGCGTGCGTGTGTTTTTTAAAATACTGATATAGAAAGTTGTTTGCCTAGAGAGGAGACATTGGTTTCCACGTGAAATTTATTAATACAGACGCACTTAATGACAGTTTGCAATTCAGACAAAACCGTATACACTTTTAATGTGCGGGCTGGGCAATTAATCAATTTTAATAGTGATTACAATTTTAGCTTCTCCAATTTTAAAAACATTATAATTGAAGAAAAATGAGTAATGTGCGGCAGGTGGGGTGCTTGTTGCAGTCCTCAACAATGAGGAAAACGTACAACCCCAATTCCACTGAAGTTGGGACGTTGTGTTAAACAAATAAAAACAGAATACAATGATTTGCAAATCATGTTCAACCTATATTTTATTGAATACACTACAAAGACAAGATATTTAATGATAAACTTGATTTATTTTAGCAAATAATCATGAACTTAGAATTTTATGACTGCAACACGTTCCAAAAAAGCTGGGACAGGTGGCAAAAAAGACTGAGAAAGTTGAGGAATGCATATCAAACACCTGTTTGGAACATCCCGCAGGTGAACAGGCTAATTGGGAACAGGTGGATGCCATGATTGGGTCTAAAAGGAGCTTCCCTGAATTGCTCAGTCATTCACAAGCAAAGATGGGGTGAGGTTCACCTCTTTGTGAACAAGTGCGTGAGAAAACAGTTTAAGGACAATGTTCCTTTGCAAGGAATTTAGGGATTTCATCATCTACGGTCCATAATATCATCAAAAGGTTCAGAGAATCTGGAGAAATCACTGCATGTAAGCGGCAAGGCCGAAAACCAACATTGAATGCCCGTGACCTTTGATCCCTCAGGCGGCACTGCATCAAAAACTGACATCAATGTGTAAAGGTGATACCACCACATGGGCTCAGGAACACTTCAGAAAACCAATGTCAGTAAATACAGGTCGGCGCTACATCCGTAAGTGCAACTTGAAACTCTACTATGCAAAGCAAAAGCCAATTATCAACAACACCCAGAAACGCCGCCAGCTTCTCTTTATCTCAGATGGACTGATGCAAAGTGGAAAAGTGTTCCGTGGTCCAATGAGTCCACATTTCAAATTGTTTTTGGAAATTGTGGATGTCGTGTCAAAGGGCCAAAGAGGAAAAGAACCGTCCGGATAGATATGGACGCAAAGTTCAAAAGCCAGCATCTGCGATGGTCTGGGGTTGTGTTAGTGCCAATGGCATGGGTATCTTACACATCTGCGGAGGCACCATTAATGCTGAAAGGTACATACAGGTTTTGGAGAAACGTATGCTGCCATCTAAGCAATGTCTTTTTCATGGACGCCCCTGCTTATTTCAGCAAGACAATGCCAAACCACATTCTACACGTGTTACAACAGCGTGGCTTTCGTAGTAAAAGAGTGTGGGTACGAGACTGGCCTGCCCGCAGTCCAGGCCTGTCTCCCATTGAAAAATGTGTGGTGCCTTATGAAGCGTAAAATATGACAACGGAGACCCCAGACTGTTGAACAGCTGAAGCTGTAAATCAAGCATGAATGGGAACTAATTCCACCTACAAAGCTTCAACAATTAGTGTCCTCAGTTCCCAAACGTTTATTGAATGTTGTTAAAAGAAAAGGTGATGTAACACAGTGGTAAACATGACCCTGTCCCAGCTTTATTGGAATGTGTTGCAGCCATAAAATTCAAAGTTAATGATTATTTGCTAAAAACATTAAAGCTTAACACAAGGTCCCAACTTCAATGGAATTCGAGTTGTATTAACGTAGATCAAATCCAAAATATTGGGGGGATAATTCTAATATTT
The DNA here is from genome assembly GCF_024500275.1 of Phycodurus eques. Taxonomy (NCBI): domain Eukaryota; kingdom Metazoa; phylum Chordata; class Actinopteri; order Syngnathiformes; family Syngnathidae; genus Phycodurus; species Phycodurus eques. Next base: position 13,852,317 of record NC_084528.1, on the reverse strand, counting down.
TCAGAGGCTGAAATGGGCATAGGCATAGACATCCACATAAATCTTTGGTTACAATTGATTGTATTTTTGTGACATTAAGCTATGTTAAGGTTTTTCTCTATTGTGAGCATATAGAGGCGTCTCCCAAAGGTCTCCACAACTCCCTGGCGATCCTGCTCGTCTACCGGAGATTCCTGGAAACGTTGCAGAGACATCTCAGCAACCTGGACTTTTCGACTTTCGTTGACGCGCCAAGCCAACTTCCACCAGCAGCTGCCAGCCAGAGGCTCCAATTCATTCCCCCAAAAACGAAAGCATCAAACTGGAGCATCTGCATAACTCACAATGGGAAAGGTGCACTCTGCTGGAATATTCATGTTTTTTAAACTTTGTCAGCTTTGTTGTAGAAGTTTGAAAAGTTGAAAGAAAACGCACAAGGTCATGTTTGGGGCTTTTGGTGAGGCATATGAGCCAAAGTAGTACTATCTGCATTGCAAAACGACACAATGTCATGTTATTTACTGACTTAATGGCTTTTGTGTCATATCTAGACAAGAATAGACTTGATTAGTGATGCACATGGAATGAACTCTTCTCAATCACTAAACGTGATTATTAAGTGCAATCAGAGCACCATGCTAATCAATGCCATTAGCATCCAAGCATAACACTGACGAACACTCGCACCTGCTTGTGAGAGTGTGCCAACTCTGCGGGGAATTATTTTTATTGATCAACCAATCGGATGGATCGTCAGCATTAAAAAGTAAGAAAAGTCCTTGACTGCTGCTTCACAAAGAATGAAGGTTAAAAAGATTTTTCATAAAGATTGCTTCCACCGATCAAAGCCTTCACATTATGTTTTAATTGACCAGAAAATGTACGATCAATGATTCCCTCTGAGGAGAAAACTCAGTTTACAAAAATATGTATACTGTATTTATTCTGAGGTATGGGCACATCAGTCCCCTATGCACGGTGCATAGTTAGTTTGACAAAGTGGGACTGTAATGTTTAACAGTACCTTTTTGTGGTATTCATAAAAAATATTATTATTATTATTGCTATTACTAGTAGTATTTGTAGTAGTAGCATAAATTTATTAACGTGTTATCATTATTGCTGTTATTATTATTGCTATGGTTATCCTTATTCTTGTTATTGTTGGTATTATTATAGTAGTGGTTGCCACTATCATCAATATCATTTGTTTTTTTTTGTCATCAGGTATTGTTTTCATGAGTATTGTGATCACTAGTTTGTTTTTATCATTATCGCTGTTGTCATCGTCATTGTTAGTCATTGACATTGTTATTGTCATTGCTGTTATTGTTCTTATTTATGTTGATATTATTTATGTTGATGTTATTATTGTCATTGGTGTTGTTATTGTTGTCATTAAGTTTTTAATGTTATTGTTGTTATTATTATTATTATTGCCTTTGTCAAATGATAAGAAATAATAAGATAATAATGACACTACAATAATAAAAATACACACTTCTGTATGATGAATATTTAATTTTTTTGTTTTATTGACATTCAACTAAGATGAGCAGGGGCATTTTTGGCCCATTTCTAAAAAAATCAAGGTGAGAACACAAAAATTTTTTCCCCCTATTCCAAATAATCTAAGAAATGGCTGCAATTTGACATCATTCTCTTAATATGAAGAATGCAACAAATAAGTGTTTCATTGTGATTGAAGTTGTATGACAAAAGCAAGTAGGTGACAATACATTTAATTTGGGCACATTTGAGGCTTTGAAATTCAGTTAAAATGGTTCTCATCACTCCCCAGAGGTCTCGTTTATTTCCAAACACAGACGGGGCTGTTGCCACGGGTGCGCAGGGTGTAATGAAAAGCCAGTTTGGAGATGATATCTGTCCATCTCCAACCGTGGAGATTACCGCCATGACAGGTGCTGTGGCGAAAGGTCTTATAACACCTGCAATGAGAAAGGCGGGGGGGGATAAAATAAAGAACCTGCCCGACAGCCGACAGCGCAAAGGACATTATTTTTATCGCTTTCTGGCTTGAGGCTAAAACCGACAGAGATTAAGAGGGATTGCCTTCTCCGTTTACTCACAATAACAATTTAGGTTTAGCGCTATCGTTGCTGTCTGGTGAAAACCTTGGAAGTCCAAATTCTGCGGGTGTTTTTTACCTCTAGGCCTTAACTAGATGACTCGCCTCAATTGACCTTGATAGCCATCCCAAAAAAGTAATTAGCCTATAGCAGGGATGTCTAAACTCCAGCCCAGGTGCTATTTGTGGCCCTCATCTGGAAAAAAAATAAAAATAATGAAACATGTGGGTGTCAAAGAAGTTTGGGGGGGTTTTACACCCACATCCTCATTGGGTGCTATCCCAACTACTACGACTACTACTACTACTAAAATAGTCGTCCTTCGCTATATAGCGGTTCAGGATTTGTGGCTTCAGTGCATTGCAAATAATTTGATTATATATATACATATATATATATATATATATATATATATACACACATACATACATACATATACATACATATATATATATATATATATATATATATATATACATAGATATACATATGTATATAAATATATATATGTATATATATATACATATATATATATATATATATATATTTGAAAATATATATATATATATTCATGAATATTACATATATATATATATATGAATGTATATTTATATATATTCATGAATATTACATATATATATATATATTAAAAAAAATATATATATATATATATTAATCTCTTGGGATGAAAACGCAAGCTCAGTCAGGAAAATGAAAAAACAGAATAAAATGGGTTCCATGAGGCAGCGACCATATATGCAAGTTGAAGTCGTATCCTTGTCGTGTGGAAAATGTGCTCAAGACTGCTGTGTAGCATCATGATTTTTTTATTATTATATTCCCTCCATGCTGTGCCTTTGGTGCCGGGCTTTAAAGAAAAAGACATATCACTGTCCTGCAGGTCCTCCACCTTCACTGAAGCTACTCTCTTCAGGAGGGCAGCCATTGGAGGATGAGGAGGGGTGGATGAAGCAAAAATTGGACAGGAAAAGATTAAAAAAAAAAAAAAAAAAAAAAAAACACTGGCTGTAAAGCACAAGATAATGCGGAAGTCAAAAATAGACACCAACGCTATAATTATTTTGACTGTGTGAATGGCATTTGCTTTTTTACTCACCAGCATGTGGAATGTTTCATGTAGGAGCGGGTGGTGCTTGAGGGGGTGTGTATTAAAGGGCCACCCACCATGCAAACTCTTTGCCATGACGCTCAGCAGAGCTTGCACACATACGCGACAGAAGGCTGGCATCCGGCACACCGCCTGTGTCTTGCCAGTCGCTCCACACAAAATTTGTATCATTAAGCAAAATTTTGCTCTGGCTAATTGCTTCGCTGTGATGGGTTGGCTGCCATTAAAATGATCCACATTTAGGGCTGAAATGTGAATTTGGTCACATGCGTGTTGCGGGAATGTGAATGAAGCAGAAAGAGCTTTGCTGGAAGGCGTTTGTTGCTGGGCAATACGAGCACCACATTGGACCTGGATGCTTCCCAATCCAATCAAACGAGAACCAATGCAAGAGTTGCAATGAGAGTACAGCGGTACCTTGACATATGAGTTGAAGTCGTTCCATGACCACACTTGTATATCAAATCAGCTTTTCACATTGAAAGGTATTTAAATATCATTAAACAATTCCAGCCCCCCCCCCCTCAAAAAAAAAAAACACCAGTATTTTTGGGTATATGTTTTTAATGAAGAAAAATAGCACTGTATTGAAACATATACCAATAATAACATAATGCAGAGGAACCTTGGGTTACAAATGGAATATTTTCCGTGACCCCGTTTGTAACCCAAAACGTTCGTAAACCGAGGTAAAGTTTCCCATTGAAATGAATTGAAATGCAATGAATCTGTTCAATCCCCCAAATCACATTATATTTACCTTATTTTTAATCAGTATACCATTAAAAAATAAGTGAAAACACTATAATAAAGAAATAATATATTAAACAAACATGATCAGCAAGTGTAGCTGCCGAGTGCTTTAGCCACTAGTTTACTCCATAAACAAATACAGTGCAGCTCAAACAACATTCTTTATTGCTCCTTACTTCTAGAAAAGTGGGTCATGACTTTGAAGCAACAGAAAATTTGGGTCCCTGTGTGACAAGAGTTGAGAAACACTTAACATTTTCATAATTGCTAAAACACTTTTCTTGAAACCTCCACCCATTTTCTCAATACCTTAAACATAAATCCCAAAATTCACGGTACATTCTCAAAACCCGACTCTTTCGGCAAAACCAGTATACCATACCAACTATTGCCTCAAAACAGATGCCTAGTTAATCAAAATTAAAAACACCTCTGAACAGTCATTACACACATCGAAAAAAGGAGAATACAATGATTAGATCATAAAGCTATAGAAATAATCTTTATTGTTCACGATAGCGATACATTTTGTAAAACAAACTAAATCCTGGTTCACACTTGTAATGAAAAAAAAATGATAAAAGAGTACAAGGCCTACAAGTATAATGGCAAATTGATGTATTGAAACCTTTTTGTGTATGGCACCATTTAGAGTCATAGTGTAAACATATACTCTACATACCTAATGGGAAAAGTTCATTAAAATGACCTGTTCACGTCTCTGAAGCTTCAGACGGCTCGGGCTGCACTCGCTGCATTTTCGCTTCCTCATTGTCAAACAGTGGAAAAGTATATGATCTACCAAAGTTGACCTTATTTCATCTGAAACAGAGTATGTCATTGTTCTTTGTCTTATATCTCCTCTCTCTCATCTTCCTCCTCTGCCACATCTTATGCTTACACTCGGTCTCAGTCTGATTGTCTCTAACCATATTGAAACTTCAACAACCAGTGCTCCTTGAATTGAATCTTCACAGCATTAGCCACAAGTGTGATCGACTTTGAGTTGCTGTATTTATGTTGAGACACGTGCTTTAATTGAGTTTCACTTTTGCTGTCTGTCTTACCATTACGCAACAAAAGTGCATCTGAGTGCAAAATCTGTTTTAGTGGGTGAAAATATGTTTGCAAGTTGTTTCTAATAAGGTGAAAAGTGCTTAAGTTCTACCAAAAATGTGACCAAATCAGAGAGTGAGTTTAGGGTACTGATGGGAATTTCGGCTGTTTTTTAGAGAAACAACTCTTTTCAATATTTAATAAGCTTTTAAATGTTTTCTATTAAACTGATTTCAAGTCAAACTACACAGAATCACTGCAAAACACACAACACAACAAAATAAAGATTAAAATATGTTAAACTAATTTTAAAATCTCCATTCAGATAACGTATCTATAGTTAAGACTGGCACTGAGAAAGCAAGTGTCTTAGCTTTGAGGAACTAATCTGGTTTCTTCTGTCGTAAATTGTTTGTTGTCTCCTGTTTTGGAGAACGTTCTCTCAGAAGGGAATGACATTGCTACAATGTGCAACAGTTGCATTAGACACATTGGAACGTTCATTAATACCAGGTTCAAATCACAGATGGGTGCCTGAGCAGGTTATGCAGCCAGCCAGATAAGACTTTACATTGCCTTTGTATTGTCAATAAAAATGTTTTCCTGCTATCACTCATTTTCCTAATTATTCCTTACTGGCATGTTTGTGTTTTCTCTTATGGCCCCTGCTGCTGAGAGAGAGAGAGAGAGAGAGAGAGAAGTGACCCGACGCCACAAATATTGACCAATCACGTGCAGGTTCTCTCTTAAGTGAACGAAAGCGACTCCTAATCATGAGCCTGCTCTCATCGTTCGCTTCAAAGATCCGGATTTTTGAGCCGTTTCGTTCACGACCGACACATCACTAGTTTAGGGCACTGAGCATTTGGTTCAAGACAATAGGGTTTTGTGTTTTAACAATTAAGAAATATTGTAAAGTACCACAGTAAACATGGGCCTTTTTCTTGTGAAGTATTCAATTAACCTACCATGCATGTTTTTGGGATGTGGGAGGAAACTGGAGTGCCTGGAGAAAACCCACGCAGGCACGGGGAGAAGGCGGGCCAGGATTTGAACCCCGGTCCTCAGAACTGTGAGGCAGATATGCTGACCAGTCTCGCACCGTGCCCACCATCTCTATTCAGGAATACAACATTTTGAATCATTAGCCACACTGCACATTTACATTTTTGGGCACTCCACACCTCAATTAAACATAGACCATAAATTATGCTCTACACCAGTGATTCTCAAAAAGTGGTACACGCTTACTACTTAGGTACCCTCTAATGGTCACTGAATTAAATGTTGAAACTGTGCATAATGTAAAAGTGTCTTTTTCTTTTTTTTTAAATCCAGTCCAGTAACTTTTTTTAAGTATAGTTGTATTTATGTTTTCAAATGTACAATACATTTGCATTTAATCTTTTAGAACTGTTTGTTTGTTTGCAAACACGTATTTTAGTACAATTTTTATTTAACTTATGTGCAATCCATTTTAAATATTTTAAAGTATTTTTTTTTAATTTTATTTAAGCACAGTGTTGATCAAAATGTGCATAGTGTTATGGTCGCTTACAATGCTAATAATAATAATAATAATAAAATAATACTAATAATTTAGGATTAAAATCTTGTTTTTGATGAACACTTAGACCTACTACGTACTATAGTTTGATGTTATTCCTAATGGTGGCATTGGAAAACTTAGTATTTTTTGAGGTGGTATTTGCTGTAAAAAAGCTATAATTTACTACAGGTGTGTTTGGCTTAAATTGCAGTCACAGTTTACATTGCATTGTTCAAATTAGTCATTGAAAATTACATCTCAGTCAATACACATAAATACAATAAAGTAAATGAATGCAACACTAATGAATGCATCTTTCATAAAAATTTGATTTTAATTTTTTAAATATTTCTTCACACTTAATATTCGATACTTAAAAATAATTTTATGCCCAAAAGGGCCACAAGACCTCAATCAAGCAATCAATCAAGATCTCAACGGTGGTTAACTTTACAGCTCTCTATTTACGTCTTTCATTGAGTTGTTTGGTCATCCATTGCAATTGAAAAAAAGAACCAAACATATTTTAACAAAGTAAGGAATAGAAAGTCCAGATATCTGTTTTCAAATGTATGGAGTAAAGGTAAAAAGTCAACACCAAACCTAATATTCAAGTAAATTGTAGAAACCTGACAATTCTACTTTGGTGCATAATGAAGTATTTGTACTTAATTACTTCCAACCAGTGCCCAGGAGCCAAGCTTACCTCCATGGATTTGTTTTTGTGCTGTGCTTTTGTGACTTTTTTTGCTTTAATATGACCTGTGACGAGTGTAAAAATGCCAAAAATACCTACTTATAAACAGCCCTCCTATCAGGCGGACGCTTTCTTTGTGCCGTACAGTTAATCTATCAGAGCAGCTCATGCCTATGGGTGCGGGTTTTTCGTATCCCCCGCTCAACACAGGCTCAACGGATGGATCATCGAGGCTTAATTTAACACCGCAAACAATGGCGAACGGCAGCAAACAACGCGAGCTTATCGGCCTGAGCGCGGATTACAAGGGAAATGAATCATTAACACTGTTGCCACTCCAATGCGGCTAAAGCATGACTGGCAGCTCGGGGTTTTGGGAAAGGGCAGACGGGAAGGGGCGGGACTAGTAGGTGGGTGGATGGGGGGTATTGATGCCAAGGTATGAGATAAGAGCAGCAGGATACTGCCCGAATACGCTGAGGGAAAGAAAAGCAAAGGAAGTGAAGGACGGATGGACCTTCAAAAGGGAATTATTATACAAAAATTACTTACGTACTCCCACTATTCTTTCTCGCCCCACTTATATTTTTGGAAATAATTTCCTATATAAATCATTTAAACCACAAATACATCACAAACAATGATCCCAAAACTGTTTAATAGCATTTCAAGCTAATCTTACAACATTACCCTGAAAAATAAAGGGCTGAGTTTAATTTGCAAAAAAAAATGCACCGGAAGTGCACAAGTACATGCGGCTAAGACTTTCCTTAACTTCCACTAATAACCCTCTGACCGCTGTGTGACTTTTATTCCTTATGTTTACTATTTCCGGTGAATTTTTTGCGCTGTTGTAGTCTTTTACTGTTTTGAGATTCCACCATGACACTTCAAAGACCAACAGGTTCATGTTTCTGTGGGAACCAGTGTAAATGTGGTGGAAACACAGGCAGTTCTTGGGACTCCTCCCATGAACGCCCCCACCCCCCTGCCCTTCTGAACCTTGCGGTGGAAACATGGACAGTTCTTGAGACTGTGTGAATCTCCCTCTGGAACACTGTCACTACTGTCCCATAAAAACACACACGTTGTTGAATAATCGTTTCAAGATTCCCACCATTTTCCTGAACTTAAACACACAGCGGTAAATCTAAAATCCATTTTAGTAGACATGGGTGAAATTTGAAACAATTAAATAGTTTCATTTTTGTGTAATTTGGGTGGGTCACTGTTAGATATATTTTAGTAGTTATCATTTATTTGCTTAGCTTGCATTAGTATTTTTGCATTAGTAGCTTGCATTAGTATTATGGACAATATTTAGATAGAAAGATGTCTCGCCTTCAAGAAGATGACTCAGCAACATTTGATGGAAGGGCGCCTTGACCAAGGACGTGATCGGATGTGGTCGGGGACGGGACAGGGGTCGTCTGGTCCTATGTTTTGTGTTGTGAACAATCTCCCATGCGCCCTCCTCATGAGTAAAATGACCAACGTCTTCATTCCTTTTGTGTTTATTCATTATAATGTTTGGTGAGATAAATCCAACAGTCACTTTAGGAAAGGTCATCCAATTTTAGGGTGAAAGTCTGCCATTTAGGGTATTTTAGGGTATTTAGGGTATGTATTCAATTATATATGTTTCCTTTCAAATGTTTGCTTCATAAATTGTATCTCAAAACTCCTCGCAGTTTACTTTTGGGAATGAACACAACAGCATGACGGCATCGCAACCAGCGACCCGCGCTGCCCTTAGTATGACACCGGGTCTATTTTTATGGCTTTATGGAAAATAGTGCGGCGGCACGCTGGTAAAGGGAGGCGAGGGGGTCACGGAGGGATTTGTTAAGTTATTACGGCGTCTGGAGCAAGGCCCTTATCGGCACCTGCCACGTCTTTGGCAGACCCGGTGGGATTGCGTTGACCCTGGTGGAAGTAATGGATATTAGAAAATCTTCCTTGTGTGAAGGTGGAGGGAAAGGGACGAGGGGGAGGCGAGGGAGTGGGGGGATGGGCGACTGAGCACGACGAAGGCAGCGAGGCGGCAGAAATGGATAGAAGCTCAAGGACACAAAGCTACATTGAGGCGGCACTCAACACTACAAAGATCTGGAACTCGGCAAAAGCGAAAGGCCAAGGTCTGACCGCTTTGTAAATTTAGACCACCAGAATGCATTTTAAAGGCTGGGCACAAAAGTTGCCTTGTTTCTTTTTGTGGCCCGAACACAAAACGCAAAAACTCATTGAGGCGCAGCTCCTGACACCGTTCACATGAAATTGGGTGGGCATGTCTACCATAACAGGACACACCAAAAAGTCTCAAGAATCCATGCCAAACATTGAACAAGAAGTCAGCCATTTTGGGCAAATTCCAAGGGGCTCATACTGTGACAATCTCCGTCTAGGGAATTTGTCCCCAAGCAGTAATCCTCGACAAAAAAAATTTAAAGCAAATTTTAGGGCTCAAGCACAAAAGTTGCTTTTTTCTCATTGGCGCCTGAGCGGTAGGTGGTCCCGAACACGACTTCCCAGAACTCATTCATTCGTTTCCCTTGGAAAGTAGGAAAACAATTGCCTCTGACACCGGTTTCACCCATTCACCTGAAATTGGGGGGACATGTCTATCATCACAGGAAGCATGAAAAAGTCTCAAGGACCTGTGCCAAAAATTGTATAGGAAGTCAGGCATGTTGGGCAAAAAAGTGCTTGTGCAAGGGAATTTTCACTCAGAAGCAGATATCCTAGACCAGGGTTTACTAACCTTTGCTGAGTCAAGCCACTTATTGTTTGCATTAGAAAAATCTATCTAATAAGAAAGAAAGAAAGAATTTGCCCCCGACTCCAGTTTTACACATCGACACCAAATTGGGTGGACATGTCTATCATAACATGACGTATGAAAAAGTCTCAAGGACTCATGCCCGAAATTGAACAGCAAATCGCCCATTCTGGTTTGAAAGAGCTATTTTGGGCGACACTGTTGTCCTGCACCTGCTGTGTCTACCCAAGCGGCGGTCCAGAATTAATGAAGACGGAATGTTTTGGCGTTTTACATTCATGCGGACAAAGGCACTCACAGAAGGTGCTGGCTTTCTGACAAGTGCTTTATTACTGCCACAATTGGCCTTCACAAGGTCGAAGCCACAAAAATCAGAGCTCATTTGCTCCCGAATGAACTACAGCCATTTGCCCATGTTGTTTTATGTTTTTTCATACACTCCCGTGCAGAGCAAATCAAAAGCAAACATACAGTAAATGTTTCAACGCGTGTCACATCTCCTGTTAGGAGTTCCGAACCTCGCCCCCACCCCCGACATTTATTTATTTGAATAGCTTTTGTGCTGATGTTGCGGGCAAACTCGCAGTGACATCAAGCGTATAAAGTGTCCGGGATGGAAGCAAGACTTGGTGAAAATAGAGCGAGGAGAAGCGGCTTTCTTTATCGTGGAAGACATTTTAATGTTGCCTATGTCATCACGCATCCCTGCCCGTGAAGTTCGGACATGAGACGCTGCAGTACCTACCCGCCGCCAAACCGGCCACCCTTACTCCTAGTGCTATAACCGCCATGAACCCTACAGTGATCGCTTATCGACTCCACGCTGAAGCTCAGGCTCGGGTGGAAGGTGGGAGGGGAAAAATGAGCCAGCAGTAAATAGATCAGTTTGATAAGGTTTCCTCAGAATAAGCCTTATCTCTGGCATTCAATTTGAAACAGCTGTGGTAGAAATAGGCCACTTGTCACTTATGGTTTGAATTAAAAACCCTTTACTGCATGTCACCCTTCATTTTGTGCATGTTTAAAAAAGTATTTTAAAAACATTATTTATTTTATTTTGATCCACGCTTAATTTGTGCCACTATACAAATATTTTAAAAGAAAATCAACTTATGACACCTTTTAAAAGTATTACTAATAAAAAAAACTTCACACTACTATTGGCATGTCAGACAATTATTAAATTTTTAAAATTGTACTTCTTTCTTTTACTTTATTGAATGTATTTTTGAAAAGTAATGACCTATTTTTAAGTACTTATCATTTATTTTGGAACTATAATTCTTACAAGAAATGAACATGAGAAGAAAGTATTGCATGGAGTTTTATTTAAAATTCGATATGGGTGCCAGCATTAGCCACCAGTTTCTCAAGCCGCCTGGGATCCGCATTAACTGATTTCACAAGGAACGCTCGTATTCGCCCTTAAAGTTCTTCCAAAGTCATTGGTTTGGTAGAATAGACTTGCTCCTTTAACCAACCCCACAGAAAAAAGTCGCAGGGTGTTAAGTCAGGACTTCTGGCTGGCCGATAATACACACAAATATTGAGAAGAATATTACAACATATGAATAATTTATATTTATTTTAAAATAGGGAGGTACTTTTCAATCACCCTGTGTATATATGTATATATATAAAACGAAAGCCATGTTTGAAAATTTTGTTTTTTCTGTGTGTTATAATGAATCCATCCATCCATTTTCTACCGCTTATCGGGTCGCGGGGGCAGTAGCTTTAGCAGGGACGCCCAGACTTCTCTCTCCCCAGCCACTTCATCCAACTCTACCAGTGGCATCCCAAGGCGTTCCCAGGCCAGTCGAAAGACGTAGTCTCTCCAGCGTGTCCTGGTACCAGTCCTATTGAGAGGGGTTGGACTCTCTGCTACTCTGGAGTTGCCCACAGTGAGAGCCATTTGCACACTGATTGAGGAGTATCTGTAACATTTGCACAACCGACATTGTCCCAGATGATCGCACTACTCGTCACTTTAAACCGCATACACTCCTTGAAGTCTCAGCGCCCTTTCACAATGGTCATTGCACCGGACTATTGCAATATTAGTCGTTCGAACTGCTCTAAGTGCTAGAGGACTCTGCATCTTTTTACACAATTGTTTTTTGTCAATGTCTTTATGTCCCCAAAGTCTTCTGTAAATTGACTGTCTGTTGTACTAGAGCGGCTCCAACTACCGGAGACAAATTCCTTGTGTGTTTTGGACATACTTGGCAAATAAAGATGATTCTGATTCTGATTTTTGCCTATGCACCAAACAGCAGATCAGAGTACCCACCCTTTTTGATGGAGAGCGCTCCCGCTGGGGACTCTATCGTTCTCTTGGGGGCTTCGGTGCTCACGTGGGCAATGACAGTGAGACCTGAAAGGGCGTGATTGGGAGGAACGGCCCCTCGATCAGAACCCGAGTGGTGTGCTGTTATTGGACTTCTGTGCTCATCACAGATTATCCATAACAAACACCATGTTCAAGCATAAGGGTGTCCACACATCCATCCATTTTCAACACCACTTATCCTGGTTAGGGTCGCGGGGCGCTGGAGCCTATCCCAGCGAAAGGCGGACTCCACCCTGAACTGCTCACCAGTCAGTCGCAGGGAACATAAAGACACGGACAACCATTTACACTCACATTCACACCGTCACTGAGTGGGAACTGAACCCACACTGCCCGAACCAAAGTCAGGCGAGTGTACCACTACACCAGTGACACACACACACACACACACACACACACACACACACACACACACACACACACACACACACACACACACACACACACACACACACACACACACACACACACACACACACACACACACACACACACACACACACACACACACACACACACACACACACACACACACACACACACACACACACACACACACACACACACACACACACACACACACACACACACACACACACACACACACACACACACACACACACACACACACACACACACACACACACACACACACACACACACACACACACACACACACACACACACTTATATATATTTACTTTGGTAAAACAAATTAATAGAATAAAATAAATACAGGGCGGCACGGCGGCCGACTGGTTAGAACGTCAGCCTCACAGTTCTGAGGACCCGGGTTCAATCCCCGGCCCCGCCTGTGTGGAGTTTGCATGTTCTCCCCGTGCCTGTGTGGGTTTTCTCCGGGCACTCCGGTTTCCTTCCACATCCCAAAAACATGCATTAATTGGTGACTCTAAATTGCCCGTAGGTGTGAATGTGAGTGCGTATGGTTGTTTGTTTGTATGTGCCCTGCGATTGGCTGGCAACCAGTTCAGGATGTACCCCGCCTCCTGCCCGATGACCGCTGGGATAGGCTCCAGCACGCCCGCGACCCTAGTGAGGAGAAGCGGCTCAGAAAATGGATGGATGGAAATAAATACAGTACTTTCACACTTCATTTTGGGGTGTTTGGAATAACCCTGCTTCTGGATTTTTTTTTTAACTGCTGTTTTGCACTCATCACGGCAGCTTCACAGGTGAGTGCGCAAGTGAGATGTAGACATAGTGGGAGCCGACACGACCTGCTGTCGATTCATCAGCGTGGGGGCCCCAACACACATCGGTTCGAGCAGATAAGGCCAGCTGCTGTCACACGGGGGGAAGTAATGGCCAGGGGAGCTCTCCCTCTCTTGTCGCTTTGCGGCTCGCACGTCCCATGCACCGACGGAGGTGAGGACCAGAAACAGAAGAGGCGCAGTCAGGCCGCTGAGTGATAACGGCTTGAGTGAGGACCAAATATCGACTCGGGTCATCTAGTGCTTATGTCTGCAAGTTAGTCTTGGTATAGGAAAGCAAGTAAAAATGTTCACTTGAAAGCGGCAGCTGCTGGGGTAACAAACCAGGATTGATTTATTACAGGTTGTTCAACACAGAAACTCATGTTTTTGCAGTCAAATGGTGGCAAACACTTCACAGAACCACACAATGTAGAATACGAAGCCAAACCTGTCAAAATGCATCAAGAAATGATTTTCATCATGGCGTTCCAGCTTGGGTTGCAAAGGGGTGGGAAATTTCACGGAAATTTCCAGAAAGGTTCTGGTAAATTTCAATGGGGAAATGTTGGTAATACTCCAAATTCAAAACTTAACTGGGAATTGAGGGTAATCCAATGGAAAGTTGTCACATTCAATCGTAAATATAAACATTGTGTTTTGTCATTGGTAGACCCATGCAAAAATACATAAATTTCCTTGCCCAAATGTGAGGGCATTCCAGTACCATAATTGTTTTAAAAAATAAGAAAATAAATCACTTCACTCAAACGACGGTATTTCTGAATTTTGGCTTGCAACACAAAGCCACCAAAACCTTGGCTACCAAATGATGACTCATATCTTGAAAAACATGGGCACTTTAAGTCAAGCTACCACTGTATTTGCAATAAATCTAGTTGTTTAGTCATGCTAAATATATATAAATTCCATAACTATACTTAAAACTGCAGTATGTAACTATTTTTTTGTGGGAAAGAGTCCACAGCCACTAATGGAGGAGAGGACACAATGCAGATTAAGCCTGTCAGCTCCTCTAACATCTTTCTGTATTTTTCAGAATTAGATTTATCTTTTTATTTGGTGAGCGCGCAATGGGTGGAGCGTGGCCCCTTTTCTTTTGTTAAAAAAAAAAAACCGCACTAAATATCATATATTGCGTTACTGTAGTAGAAAATACTCATACAATAATTACTATGTAAACAAAAACAATAATAATTGCGACGAACGAGCAAAACCTCTTTCCGAGGGCCGGACACCTTAGCTGTCCAACAAGATGCCGGAAGTAATAATATTAATTTAAAAAAATAAAATTCAGCGACGCCCAAGATGCATGCACAAACACAGCAATAATAGGGAGTGACTCACTCTGTCTGAATTGTACTGCCTCGGATTTTTCTGTCGGATATTTTCATCACAAATGCAGATAGGCTTCAAAGACAAAAGAAAACAGTAACAGCTGTCTGCCGCATCCGAGAGCCAAACATCTTCCCGAGGACACTTTAGTTGCCCAACAAGGTGCCTGACAGAAAATAAACGAAGTGTAGCAACATCTGAGGAATACAGGCACAAAACGCAGCAATAATAGTGATTTTACGATTGCTTTTTCTGAAGAATCCATCTTTTTCCCCACAAGCTGTCCTTAAAAGCAGAATAAAAACATTCTATTCATAATAATAATAATAAGTATAATTATCCATCCATCCATCCATTTTCCGAGCCGCTCATCCTCACTAGAGTCGTGGAAGTGCTGGAGCATATCCCAGCTGTCATCGGGCAGGAGGCGGGGTACACCCTGAACTGGTTGCCAGCCAATCGCAGGGCACATACAAACAAACAACCATTCGCACTCACAGTCAAAGTCACACCTACGGGCAATTTAGAGTCACCAATTAATGCATGTTTTTGGGATGTGGGAGGAAACCGTAGTGCCCGGAGAAAACCCACGCAGGCACGGGGAGAACATGCAAACTCCACGCAGGCGGGGCCGGGGATTGAACCCGTGTCCACAGAACTGTGAGGCTGACGCTCTAACCAGTCGCCCACCGTGCCGCCGATCATAATAATAATAATCATCATAATAATTGTAATTATTATGATGATTATTATTATTACTATTATTATTATGATTATCGGTACGTATGTACGCAATCAAGCAGAGGTAAAAGCTGAACACTGAACACTACAAAGATAAGCAAAACACAACAGAAAGTGTCAAAAAAAGTTATAATTGAACTTAATTAGATCAAAGAGTTTCGATCGTGGAGACAAATCATTCTTAACAGGCCCATCACCACAGGACAATCACAATTTTTGAAGAGACATCACATTATCGCGTTTTGTATGACGATGAATCACAATGAATTCTCTATGAAGGGCTCGTTCCCGCAATCTGCATAAACGGCGCCCCCAGACCCCTATAAAAGGATATCCGTCTGACGCATCTCAGCCAATGCAGGAGGTTTAAGTCACAAGAGATGGCTGGTCCTAAACTTGAATAACTTCTTTCATCTTTATGCTATATTCAAAACATTGGTATCATCGGAAAACTTGCTCAACACAGAAACTGACAACATAAAGCTTAATAATCATGTTAATCGTTTTAATTCATTACGAAATTAAATTAGAGAATGTGCCACAAAACATACCTATACAAAAACAATTTAAGAGCAGAGAATGAGCAAACACTTTATACTTTGTTAAAATACATAGCAAGTCATAAATAAAAAGTACAGCAAAGATGCATTTGTAGATGATAAAATTCATGAAATTAGCGTTGGAAGAGACAGAAAATATATGATTCATTCGCTGACCGGATTATCTCACAATTCTACCACGCCAGCGGCAGTGTATGTGCAAATTGATCAATTACATCACATTTGCAGGTGCAGAATAACAGAGAAATATATATAAATCAGTATATCGTAGGGATTACACAGAATACTGAAGCCTCGTATAAACTTGGAAATGCGGGCAGTTGGATCGTACTTCCTGCTCGCTGAGTGACAACGTCAGACGGCACGCGGACAGCTGCAGCGGGGACGCACACGTATACGTAAATGCACGTACTGTACGATCATTTGAGCAAAATGAGGGTAAAAGTGATGGGAAGTTTCCATTTAAGTGTTATATTGGACAGTAAACACATTAGCAAATTCCTGGTTTGAGTTAATATCCCAAAAAATTATAATATTTTTTTTTATAAATACATGTAGTTCGAATGTGTTCTTCAGCTTAGGTAAAAGATGTGTTTGAGTTATTTCCTAATGCTGTTCCTGCATTATTTGTGCCTACGCATGGTCTGTGGAGGTTCTACATTTGTTCACAGAGTACGAACAAAAACAGGCATTGAACATATTGGTGAAGCAAAGATTTGGCATGTTTTGTGAATGAGGCCCATTGTTTTGATTGTCCAGAAAGTTCCAAGAATGGAAGTGGGTTCCAAGAAAGCCTGCCGGCCATGTATAAATGGGCTAAAAAGCATCGGTTCAGCACCTCCAATCGTTTGTCTGTGTCTTATTTGACCAATCCCTTTATTTAACATGTTGGTGTTGTCTGCAGGATTCGAAATCCAATTGGGTTTCCTCACATAAGTTCGAATACTGCCAACTGTTGTGGATACTATATCATGGAAAACACAAAATTGTCTGGGTGCCCTCAAACTTTTGAACGGTAGTGTCAATACAGCGAAGTGAGTGAACAATTTACTCCTGAATATCCCATTATCCCATAACAAAATCCTGTATCCTGATAAACAACAAGCTAGTAACAATACGCAGCCATCGAAAGCGGGATGCTCTCCCATTCAAGCAGACCAATGCTAACACAATAGCAGCAGAAATGAGCAACGATCACGAGCGAGAGAATTTGGACGACCTCCGCCAGCATTGCAGCATCGTGGACAAACTCTCAAAGAGCATATAAAAGCGTGATGACAGCATAGAAAGCAGTCTTATTTGACAACGAGGCCAACAAAAGCGTCAGGCACAATGGAAGCAGAACACAATGATGGCAGTAGAAGCTCAGTGGCCATTCAAAATCCCTCAGCAAGAAGACAGCCAAGACTTGATACATTGTTCATGCCTTTCTCAGCCAAGGCTACAACTGGATTTGCGTCACCTGTGAGGCCTCCAAGGAAGAAACCTCCAATGTCCGGCCCCAGGAAGTGCTGTATTTGCAATATGTCAGAGGTGGCAAAAGTACTCATCCTGTGTACTTACAATAGTGGAAGTATAGATACTAGTGTAAAAAAGGACAAGTACAGATTCAACTCTGTTTAAGTGTAAGTAAAATAGTACAAACTCTAATATGAACCTAAGTGTGGAGTTTGCAATCCCCCCCCAAATAAAATCACATTTTGTCATATTTGTTAAAACTGTAAGTATGGCTCCATCTTGAACCTCTAATTTGATTTTTAAAAAACCTCTGTGCCTGAGGAAAAACCTCCAATCAGAGACAGAAGGCATGACCAACAAGATGTCAATTATTTGTCGTTCAATTGTGGGCACACTCTTAGTGGGTCACCCACACCCCCAGTACATCTTACGTACATTTTTCTTTACATCAGGAGGTTGAAAATAGTAACTTCCCCATTTTTATAAAGTAAGGAGTAGAAAGAATACATATCTTCAAATATAGGGAGTAAAATTAAAACATTGTCAGAAAAATTAATACGCAAGGAAAGTACAAATACATAAACAAAATCTACTCCAGTGAAAAAGAATGATGTTCCATTTTTAATTATTATAGTTTTTGTGTCGTTTTAGGAAAAGTCATCAAATTTCAGAGTTAAAAATGTGTACAATTTGACCTGAACAGTATGTAAGGGTAATAAGACACCATGGAAGTGTGTAATGTCTCCTTTAATCAATTTTAGCAGGAGAACCCCAAAAAATCAGAAAGTGTACTCTTATCGCACCGTGACTTCAAAGACATTTCAGTTGTGGTCTTTGTTTAATGCATATCTTGGCACAATGTGAACAAACGTCTATAACGTCTGTACATCGCTTGTGCGAGGTCGAATTCCCTCGCCTGCGATCGTATCACTTCCAGATTGAATTGGCTTCCCTGTTTATAATGCACGCCGGGAGGGGGAGGGCCAACGGACCCGACGCCACGCATTTTAGCTTCGTGCTCATTCCCGAGAAAACATCATGCGACATTAAATCCAACAGGCAATGCCATCAAACCCCCAAAATGTAACAGTCTACAAACTGCTAAATTATGTGAATTTAATAACAAAAAAAATAAACTGCTAATCCCGCCAGTGTAATTTTGCAGACTGGAATGAATCGTCTCCCATCTGTCCCAAATTGTTTGGATTGATGAGCGTGGCTGTAATAGACTCCAACGTTCATTTGTTTAGTATTGCAAAGTGCTTATTGTGTTTGTGCAGCTCTCAGGCGAGCCGCCACGGTAATCCTCAACACCCTGAACCGACATGGTATCGTGTGTGTGTGTGTGTGTGTGTGTGTGTGTGTGTGTGTGTCCACATGAACATTGTAGATTTAATGAAGTGCAGTGACCATCAGAACACACTTTTCAACCTGCCGTAATTAATCGACGCCATCTTCGCTCGGTCACTTTGCAAGAGTAGTTTTAGCGTCGATGAGCGTCTATTCGCCAAATGGGATTTTCTTGTAAGGGAAAGGCTCGGAGGTGGGGGCCCACATGAAGCTGGATGTCAACGAAGCAACAGAAAAAAACAATACAGTAAATACCTCATACACAAGGACAGCGATCAGGGCATGGCTTGAGATGTTAAAACATTAATATGCAAAAGACAGAAAAGGATTGAATGAATGAATGAATATAACCCTGGTGACTTAATCACAGTATATTTTAGCAATCGCCAGGTGGATGTGAGTAGTGTAGGTGTTCTAAAACTATTGTCATACAGTTGTTCCTTGACAGTTATTCGTGTGATAATCACCACCTTGCACAATAGAAATAACACAGGGGTGTACAAAGTTCGACCCGGGGCCATTTGCGGCCTGCCGTCCACTTTTTAGAAGCCTACGGTATGTAGTAAAGAAACATTGGACACGGCCTGCAAAATAAAATGAAAAAAGGCAGCGTGAAAAGTGTTGGTGTTAAAAGGTGTGGGAATTGCAAAATAGTTGGAAACTTTCCATGGGGATGAGCCAGGAGTTTACTAAATTGAAAGTTGGCTTTCAACAGGGAACATTAATATAGCTGGGTAACATAAACATTTGAACATAAACCTGACGAGGGCCGCAACTCATGATTATTTTAATAATAGATTACCATATTCTGTTGATTATTTTCTCAAGTAATGGATGAATCATGTTACACAATAGAAATAACAGAGTGATCAAAAATACTCCACCATATAAGCAAAGTAATGCTGCCATAATGCAGCGGTGTGTAATGAACTATCAGAGGTACATGAAAATGGTAATGGTGCGGGCCACAGGTAATTCAAGTTTATTTTACAGCACTGTGTTGTCACGTTTGCACAGACAAAATCAATAAGAAAATATTACACATGAATAGCTTTTCAACTTGGGGGAAAACAACAGCGCTCATTAATTCAAGCTGACGTTGCTGAGTTGTGTCGTTCGTTTTCATTCACTGATTACCGGCAGCAAGAAATGTTGCGTGTCGCACAAAGACACACAATTAAAAGTCTCAGCAGGGCTGAAATCACACAAAATGCCCTAGTAGGAAATTGTCAAGTACAAGTACTGGAATTCCGTCAAAATTGCTGATTCAAGGTAAAATGGCCGTCTTCCTGTTCAATTTCAGGCATGGGTCTTTAATATTTTTCCATGCATAGACATGTCCGCGTCACTATCAGTGTTTGTGTGGTCTTTTGCATTGTTTCGATTAGATTTAATATTGCTCCATGTTTTGTCTTGTTCATTCTTTCTGCTCATTTGGTTTTCGTTTCCACCTCTTCTCGTCAGCCCTGTTCCTTGCGTTAACCAATCACCTCCCTCCAATCACTCGTGTCTTGTCCAGGTGTGCCTTGTTGTCTTCAGAATTTTTTTGCATTTCCCTGCTTTCTTTTAGTCGGTGTAGGTTCATTTTTAATGTCGTCTTATGTAACGTTCAGGTTCCCTGTAGTTTGTAATGGTGTTTTGTTTCCCTTTGTTTCTTTGGATCTCGATTTTCTTGGAACTTATTCTTCCATGTGCCTTGGTTGTTTTTTTTGTCCTTTGAATTTGATTTATGTATTTATTTTTTTAGATTAATCCTACACTCCTGACCTGCCTTGTTTCCCTTTGCTTTGGCATGAAGTCATAACTTGCTGATTTGTCTGATTTTCACCCAAAATAGGGCTGGCCTCGCCACTGTTCGCCCTAGAATTTCCTCGAAATGCGCGTTTCAATCCAAAATGGGAGTGAAATTTCAAGTTGATATGTGCAACTGGTGGGCGGCACGTTGGGCGAATGGTTAGCACATCTGCCTAACAGTTGTGAGGACCTGGGTTCAAATCTGGCCTCGCCTGTGTGGAGTTTGCATTTTCTCCCCGTGCTTGGATAGGTTTTCTCCGGTTTCCTCCCACATCCCCAAAACATCCATGGTAGTTTAATTGAAAACTCTTAACTGCCGTAGGTGTGAATGTGAGTGCAAATGGTTGCAAATGGTTGTTTGTTTTTATGTGTCCTGCGATTGGCTGGCGACCAGTTCAGGGTGTACCCCGCCTATCGCCCAGAGTCAGCTGGGATAGGCTCCAGCACCCCGTGCCCCTATTGAGGATAAGCGGTATCGGTGTCGGTGGCATATTTTTATGAATTTTAATCGCAGGTCATATTTGCGGGCCCTAAACATTTTAATCAGGATATATGTACTTGAATTGCGCTCCATTAGGTTGCACACCCCCACCCCATTTTATGATGTCAGTCCACAAGGGCGTCCAATGTTACTCTCACCTGTGTGCTACTAATATCCCAAATGTCCCCTTTAATCTCAGTGTGAAGAAATATGGGGTTCGGGGAAGTGATCCCCATCATTACATGCGAGGAAAGTGCTGCTGAGCGAGCAGGCAAGGTCGCCGGCGTGGCAGGGGGAAAGGTCGTCGGCGCAGCGGGAAGATAGGCGCTCCTCTGCTTGCTTCCTCCTTCCAGCCTGACCTTGTCAAAGTCGAGTGCCGACTAGCTCCCGGCTAGGGCGACGCTCGGGTCCGACTAGCCGCTACATGGAGCTTACCGCTAAGTCCCCAAACTTGGCTGCCACGTCAACCTCTTAACTTCCAGTCAATACGCCACCAGGGTCGCTGGCCTAAATCCAGGAGCATCCAAATATTGTCAGAATCACTTTCTTCCCCACCAAAGACCCTTCCTCCAAAATGAACCCTTAACCCTTAAATCCTGCTTGGATCCAATTTGACTGGAGAGTTAAAAAAATAAAATAAAATAAAATAAGATTTTAAACATACGTTACACTCTTGTTCTTAAAAAAAAAGAAAAGACACATTTAACTAAATGGTAACGGTTTAACTAAATGTTAACTATTGAGATATACTAGTTTACATTTTTCCCAAAGTCTCATACCATCTTTTAATTCCAAGTAATCGAATTAAAAAATGCATGTTCGGTGTTGTCAGATACCAAAAGTAATTTATCCGTAGTGCTCTTCATTTCTTGTCTTAGTGGCATTTTATTTTCCCATTCCCCCCTTGCTTTTTCCCAAAATTACACATGCAGAATGCCGTGCGGTGCTCAGGCTCAGCTCCCCCGGAAACCTCCCTGACGGATCGCATGCCGAATCATTGCTGTTGTGAGTCACGTATGAGAAAAACAAGGTGGGTGGTTGGATGCAGGGATACACGATATACAAAAGAACATACATGGTGAGGTTTATTTTAGTTTTGAGCTGTTTTAGGACCAAATTGGGCCTTTTAATCTCCAAGCTGAACATCATTTTGTAGAGAAACGCAGTCAGGTTACATCAGTTTTGATATGTTAAAGAAATCCCACTGCGCTGTCTGTTTGTCGATCTGTCATTCTTCCACATCAATACACAATGTTGGTGATTTAATACGACTTGCAGTTTAAAGCGGGGCCTCCCCCATGGCGTTGGGTCTGGGTGTCTTTCCTAAGTGTAAAAACTCCAGCTGGAGCAAGACACTTGGAGACGCTGAGGGGAGCTGATGTTGTTTGTAGGCGGGTGTTTTTTCCGTCCCTGCATGCACAGCAGGACATTGTCGCAAGTTTTCATTGCAAGTTGCGTGCCTTTAATGTTGGTAAGTTTGCAAAAGGAAAACATCAAAAAGTCCCCTCTACCCATGGCAACAACTTCTATTTCTATAGTGTTTCTATAATCATCTACTTGAAGAGTTACAACTTCATGACTATGAAGTATCGTTTTAAAAAACCACAACGCTCAACTGTTTCTGAAGTTCATTTAGCCTCAAGGACTGCTGTCGAAAATATGTTTAATGGATCAAGTTTTCTTGCACTTACTGTATCCAGAATATATATGCAGTATACAGTCAACCCCGGCTTTAACACTGTTTTTATGAGCGATCGCTCATTGAGACAACATTAGCTTTCTAGCTTAACATGCTAAGGAAAAGTGCATGTCAGAGTCATGTTCAAAGACTGTTTCTACCATGTTTGAGCTGGTCAGCATTAGAGTTGTTCAAAGTTAAACTTGAAAGCCTCATTTCATGTCCTCACCTTGCATGTCTGCACAAAGAAATGACCCCAGCTCACTAGATAAGTGGTGGAACCGGATCTTTATGTGTGTGGTGTTTTGTGTTAAGATTGTTGGCACACACTCCACACAGTACGACTATAGCTGTTAAATGCTTGATTGTGATTATTATTATTTTAAATCTCTGTGTAGGATCTGTAACAGATAAATAATCTCTTAAGATTTGAAAAATCCTTATGCATTTACCAGCGACAGCGATTTCTTTTTATAAGCAGCAGCTGGCCATGTCGTTTTTGTGAGGCAGAGGCATTATTAGCTATCCTAACAGGGAACATTTGTTTGCCTTCATTATTCTCGTTATTCTGTTGGCAGATGTTCCCCACTGTTCCTGTTTTTGTATTTCCACTGTGGCTCATACCCAAAGTTCCAAATACAAACTTGTACTTTTTTTTTTTCTTTATCCAAATCTTATAGTTTGCCTTTTGAAATCTGTTTCCTAGCGCTATCTCCCTCAATACTTTCATTCCCTGCTCACCTGAAAAAAATACGAATTGACATTTGAAACCGGCGGAGGGAGCTTTGAAAATATTTAGCTAAGTAAATCTTTGTGAGGAAGGGGGAGTCAAGTGTGCGTGTGTGCGTGTGTTCACACCCTCTCTCTGCCGCCATTTCAAAGTCGCGATAAGATGTGACAGTCGATCAAACATCAGTGAGGGTTTTTGATGCCACCCATCCATGGCGCAGTTATCTGGCTGGCATTTTGCTGGCAATGTATCAGAGAAGCAATTATGAGTGCACAAATATGTGAAAGATTTACTCGTCTGAAGGCGCTTCCTGACAGTGTGGTGATACGACAACACTAAATAAGTGCCATACTGTGTTTCCCCCCCCCCGCTGAAAGTAGGAACTCACTCGTTACGTGCACCATAAATGTTTGGATGGAAAACCCAAGAGTACAAATATTTGGCTTTAAAAATGAATACAAATACACTAATAAGTATAATGACTGACATGTAGACCTGCCAAAAATGATATCGACCAACGACTGCACCGTCATTGACTGAAGATGTCTTTTTGTTGATTTTATTCAACATGATGCCCTAAGAATCAATAAATTCACTTTACCTAGTAGGGATATGTTGTTGTGTATAATGATTGACAAGTAGAGCAAACAATAACTTCATGAACGATCACTGAAAATGTGTTTTGAGAACTTTTGTTAAACAGTTGTCCCTAAAAAAAGAAATAAAAATAAATAAATGATTGAACTGCAGGGGGAAATCCAATGGCCATCCAATGACCCACGAGCAGTGACTGAAGATTTCTTTTGAAGACTTTTATTTAACATGGGTCCCTAAAAATCAATAAACTTTACCTAACAGGGTTATAATGTGTATTCTGATTGCCATGAAGACCAAACAATTAAACTGCGACCCTTGTGAGGATAAACGGTATAGAGAATGGATGAATAGATACCAACCAATGACTGCATGAACAATGACTGAAGATGTCTTTTAATAACATCTAGTAAACAGTTTAACATTAAAAAACAGTTTACTTACAGGCTATATAATGCTACATGTAATGACAGACATGCAGACTCGCCAATGACTGCAAATTTATTTTGATGACCTTTATTCAATATTTGGCCCTAAAAATCCATAAAGTATTTACTTGTATGCTATTATGCTGCATATAATAATTGTAATGATGGACATATAGACCAGTCAATGACTGCATGAGCAACAACTGAGTTTTTTTTTTTTTACTTAGTTAACGTGTATGGAGGTGCAACAATTAATGGATTTATCGACAACTAATTAATTATACAATTAATTGACCAACTATTGTGCATGATCATTTAGAGAACTTGAATTGAATTTGAAGTTAAAATTTTTGAAATCCTCAGAATTTCAGCCTCTCAATAGTAAACATTCTCCGATTTCTGTAGTCGTCCATGAAAGCAGACTCATTATCTTTGTGTTTAATCAATATAAGACATTTGCAAACTTCTGCTCTTACTTTGGAAAACAAAGATCAACATTTTTGCCTTTTTTTCTGACGTTATGAAACAAACAACTGAATCACAACACATTTTTGTCTGTGTTTTTTCTGTACTATCAATTTGTTATAATGTATTGTGTTGTGTTTTTGAATAAAGGGATGGAAAATATTTTTTTTTTTAAACCTATTAATTTGTTAATCAAAAAAATGGAAAGATTGTTATATTATTAAAGTGCAACCAAGCTCATTTTCAGGTTTTGTTTCTAAATACATTAAATATGTTTGAAGTGCTGAAAATGTGCAAAAACTGAGTACAATACAGTAGTGAATTGTTGAGATACGGCTTAAAACTCTTTTTCACCTTCTAAATTTTCCTCAGTTTGTGGTCGGGGTAAGGGTCAAATTGGCCCCATGACATCATGGGGCTGGGGCGCATACGCCACTATATAACAACCAAGCACCCTTATTCTATGTTGTGGCCATTCAGTGGAATTGCACTTCCTTGTTCATAAATAACTTCACCCAGTTCTACCAGTATAGCGTGCAATTGGCCATGAAACTATGCCCGCAACTTGAAAAAAGACTTACAACGTTTCTTACCATCTGGCGCCCGCGCACGTTGTGTTGCGAGGCAGCGGTAAAACGGACGAGATCCGCCACCCCGCGGCCCGTTGCCAGCGGTTAGCGAAGCCGCTGGAGGTCCAGCACAACAGTGTTAGTGCCGTTAACCTCATAGCCTACTTTGGGAAAAATGTATCCAGGAGAACCGGAGAGCGTCACGCGGCTTTGGTCGCAGATGGAGCACAGCGGCCACAGAAGAGCGTTTTCTGCTGAATTTGAAAGGAGGGAAAATTCTCCTGGCGGCAGGGTTTATGGTCATTATGCCTGCTTAGAGGCTGCTTCTCTGCAGCTCGTGAAAGTGTGCGATATCTCCGTCGCTCGAAAGGAACCGTGAGACAAGGAAGGTGTTCCATTTATTTGATTGACAGGAGAGGCGGGACTTTCTGAGCCCTCAGCGACACACCCACAGCATCTGCAAGCTGAAAGAATGGCCAAATTCTTCAGCATTTTAAAGCCTGATTTCACATACTTTGCAATTTTTCAATTCATTCATTCATTGTCAGGCTTGTTAATAAGACTTATCTGTGATGTGTCAAATTTACTTTTTTTCTCCTGTTTGGTTGCACTTTAAAATAATCGTGAGTTGCAGCCCTACATTTGTTCCTCAAAATCAACAACTAAAATTAATCTACATGGTGTATACTGTTGTGTATAATGACTGACTTGAAGACTAGCCATTGACTGCATGAAGATTAACTCCAGGGTAAAGAAGACATCTCGTCTCTCTCGTCTTTTCCTTCCATAAAGTACAAGCAGGAGAACAGCACCCCAACAAAAAGCGCACCCTTCCGCTTGCGTCCACGCTGGTGATGACAAATAGGAAAGCACGCACATCAGGCCCGCCACGTAGCTCACGCGGCTTCCGAGATGCTAATGGATTCACCTACGTGCCATCATCACCTTCGATTAGGAGCAAGACAGAATCAATAGTTCTCCAAATGCGGCAGAATCGTTCATCATAAGTGGCCTGTGCACTCGTGTGAATCTCATCTACAGTCCAATCGCTCTGCTGGCTCCTTACACAATTTAGTGGAAGACCAAAATAGACAGCATGACATTGGCATGGGTTTTAGGTAGCCGACTTGGAGAACAAGTACAATGAACAATCTTAAAATTGTCTTTTTTTTAGACAGTCCTAACAAAGATGTTACATAAAATTTAGATGTAAACAATACATCGCTAGTAATTTAGTTACTTTAATTAAAATTTGCAGCATAAAAGGGATGTGGTATCCGAAAAGTCATCTGAAAAATTGCAGTCAAATAGATGACGTTACATAGTCGCTATGTCTTGAAGCAATGGGGGAAAACTGAGGTTACCAATTTATTACAGCCCAAACGACTTTTTAGCCTACACAGGCTGTAGTATCTGAAGATGATTCAACGACTGCAGTCCATGAGAAAATGTTGCATATCTGCAATGTCACGAAGGAATGGAAAAATATGGCATTCAATACTAGGCAACATCCGCAGATTGCCTGTTATTTAGGCCCAATTAAGTTGCCACCTAAACGGACTGTGGCAGCCAAAGATTGGCAACCGATTGAAGTCACTGAGATGATGTTACATGCCAGCTATGCCTTAAAGCAATGGAGGCATATTCCATTCAATACTTAGTAACATCCTAAAGAGGGTGACTGTAATTTAGGCCCAACTAGTCTGTCACCGAAATGGACTGCAGTATCAGAATACTGATCAGAAAATTTTAATCGGATGATGTTACGAAGTTGCTACATCTTAAAGCAATGGAGGAAAAAAGATTGCCGATTAATTTGAGCCAAACTAGTTTGCAGCCTAAACGGGCTGTGGTATGGGAAGATGATCGAACAATTCCAGTCAAAGAGATACCGTTGCATCTTTGTCAAAATGTGATGCAATGGAGGCATATTGTATACAATACTGCACAATATCTAACAGATGGTGTCTGGGGCAAACTAATTTTGCATCCCAAACTGGCTGTGGCATCTGAAGATATATCCAATAACTGCACTCAATCAGATTATGTTGTATAGTCATTGTGTGTTGAAAAAAAAAGGCATCCAGTAATTGACAACATTCAACAGAGGGTGCCAGCAGTTTAGGCCTACCTAATTTGCCTTCTAAACGGTTTACGGCGTTAGTAAATCCAGCGTAATTGTGCTTTCATGTTGAGTTGGATACAATGTAGTCATTTGTCCACAATACATATGCTGTGTGGCTCGATTTGATGGGAAGTCACGGAGTCCTGCCATAAATCAACCGCACTGTGGGTTTTAAATACAACTTGTCATATTTCTTAACACACGTTTGATGGATTACTTAGTGTGGCATCAAGCAGCTGTCAAGTTAAGTCAAAGAGCATGCTCTAATTCTGATACTTAAAGCTCATATATCTGACGTGGGAGCTTTGCGAAGTGCTTCTTTCTACGTTCGGCCTTTATTCTGCCAGCGTTCTTGGGGGAGGCTGGGCACTGGCTGCGCAGACGTGATTAATTGCCGCAATAAAGCTCATTATGAAGATTAAGTAGGAGTTACAGGAGCATTATTGATCACTGTCCTTTAAATAACCTCAAAGTTGCTTGTTTGTGCATGATTGTACGCCGCCGGTCAATGTAGAGCGCAACAAGGGAGCAATGAAATATGGCTGTGAGACGTTTCGAGTATGACATAAAATCACTGCTTTTTGGCCATTTGTGGCGTTTTTGTGACATCAATTGTCAACATCTTATCATTGTTGTTGGTGACTGTTACAACTGAAGGCACAGAAGATTATAAAAGCTAAGAGACACTTCCAC
Organism: Phycodurus eques; assembly: GCF_024500275.1. Taxonomy (NCBI): domain Eukaryota; kingdom Metazoa; phylum Chordata; class Actinopteri; order Syngnathiformes; family Syngnathidae; genus Phycodurus; species Phycodurus eques. The sequence goes on along the minus strand of NC_084528.1, from coordinate 13,823,699 downwards.
GGTCAGCCTTCTTTTTTTCACATCAAGCTACATTACTCTTGTCTGGCAGACCAAGTGCTGCCTAAACAGATTGTGGCATTTGGAGATTGAGCTAAAAATTTTATTAATGAGATACGCTACTGTACATCTGTAAGAAATGGACGAATATTAGGCAACATCAACCATCAACCAAAGTAGTGTGCAGCCTAAATAGGTTGTGGCATTCGAAGACATTGCAATTGTGTTATAAAAGTGGTACGTCTTGATGAAATGGAGGTATATTTGTTTTCAATAGTCGGCAATATCCTACAGAGGGAAGCTACTCATTGAGGATGAATTAGCGTCCCGCCTAAATGTGCCGTGGCATTCATAGACCGCTCTCACTATTGTATCAATAAGATTAGGTTACTTTGTCGCTACATCTTGAAGCAATGCAGACATATTTATTTTCAATACTAAGCAACATCCAAAAGGGAGCACAATAAATTTAGGTCCAACTAGCAAGAAGCCTTTACGGGCCGTGGCATTGAAAGATTGCTCTCACTATTGCATCATTAAGATTATGTTGCTTCGTAGCTCCATCTTGAAGCAATGCAGGCATATTTGTTATCAATACTAGCCAATGGAGGAGACAATTTACTTAGGTCAACTCGAGTGCCGCCTAAATGGGCTGTGGCAGTCAAATCTTTATCTCAGAATTATATCGAGGAGATTGTGTTGCGTAGTCGCTATATCACAAAGAAATTGAGACATATTGGATTTCGATACTTGGCAACATCCGAAGGTGGGAGTCACAGTATTTAAGATGAACTAGCTTGCTGCTTTAACGGGCTGGCATTCGAAAACTGATCACTCTACAGTATTGTATCACTGAGATTATCTTGCATAGTTGCTATGTGTTAAAGAACTGGTGATACTGGATTCAGTACTTGACAACATCCTACAGAAGGACCCACGTATGGACTACTGTGCTACCAAAACAAGCTGTAGTAGTCAAAGACCTATCTAATAATTATATCAGCGATCAGTGAGATTGGAAGCCTTTTTTTTCCATGTCAAGCCGTATTATCATTTCACAACACAAAGGTGAAATGTCAAATATAAATTCTGCTTTTCTTTCTGGATCTTTATGTCAGCTAAAGCCCCTTTTTCAATGTCTTATCCCCTCAACTCTTTATGTTCCCAAAAATATCTCAAAGGAAACGCTTTGGTATTTCATAATCCCCAAATTAATTCCTTCATAAATGAACTGATGACCCTCTAAACGCTACAACGTACCTGAATTTGTTCTTGAATGCTGTGTGTATCACATGGCTGAGGAAACCCGCTCAAGTGGCTCTTATAGCCATGGTGTTTTGAAGGTCACCACTTGGTAGCGGCTTAAACGCTCATCAATGCAAGCGGAGGAGGAGAATAAAAAAACTTCAGCTGCCTGCTTAAGAAAATTCTGAGCTTTATGCGGTCAGGCTCATGATTGTCACACGTCTGCCAGCTTGCCTCTGGATTACAATCTCCACATCACCATTTATTTCTCAAGAGTCCAGCCAAGCACGAGTGTGACGAGCTTCGAGCGACACCAGGTGTTGTTATTTCTCAAGGTGAAAATCATGGCAATCACCAGATGATGATGAGGTCAAACTACAGAATAGAGGTCAAACTATAGAATAGAGGGTCATCTGTTTTGAATAAAGGTAGTGAAAAAAAAAGTAATTTTAGGACCAAAGTTCTCAGTCCTTGAAATTATGTTGCATAGTGGTGAACTCATAGAATAAAATCTGTTTCCAATACAAGGCAGCCCAGTTATTTTGGCCAAACTAGTTGCTGCCTAACCGGGCTGCAGCATGTGAATTACTGAGATTATGCCACATTGTCACTCAATATTGAGACACTGGAAGTAGATTTGTTTTGCTGCCTAAACAGGCTGTGGCGACCAAACTTTGATAATGCTTATTTTGCAACGTCACCGTCTTCGATGCATATTTGTTTCCAGTACTAGGCAATGTCCAGCAAAGGGATGAAGCCACTGTGACACAGTAAAACTGTTCCGGCATAAAAGGGAAACAGATCCTCCATTCTGTTTGACCTAACAGCCGAACAGCACAAAAAAAACCCCAAAAACCTATTGGCTCTCTCAGGATCCCATCGTTCTCCAATACCGTCCATCAGCACCATATGCTGTCAAACGAGACGGACCAGGAGATCAGCATGTGCTCCCGGCGTCCGGCGGATAAGTGTCGACCTGCCTCTCAGCTCTACTCATCGCCACCGGCCTCACGTTTCCCCATCAGGCTTAAGGCGCGGAGGCTAGAAAGTCATTGTGGAGTTCAGTTCTTCACAGCCGGAATAAACGGTGCTCTCCCTATCAGACTAATGACACTGGGCTGGGTTGTGCACTGGTGCAGGGTGTTGTAAGCATGTCAGCTAGATAAGGGACTAGCAGGGTGCATGTTCGCATACCTTATCGGACCACGCCAGAGGAACGTTTAGCCTCCTTTTTTTTCTCCACAATAACAGTAATTCAAAGATGCAGAATTTGAATGTGAAAAAGGAGAGGATGCAAAATGTTTAGATAACTCAAGTAGACAATCCATCCAGTATTTGTAAGTGAAATGTCTTGATTTTATATTGAGGTTACAAGCTGTCCTCTAGCTTAATGGATTTAAATACTAGTCAACATCCAACAGCATGTGCCATTGATTTAGGACCAACTTGTTTGTCACCTAAACGGGCTGTGGAACCCAAGGTTTAATCTCAAAATCGTAGTCAATGAGGTGACATTTCTGAGTATCTATTTCATGAAGCAATGCAGGCCTATTGCATTCACAACTTGGCAATATCAATATATATGCCTCCATTGCTTGAAGATGTAGCAACTACGTAACATAGTATGATACAATTGTTACATCAATCTTTGAAAGGCCACACCCAGTTTAGGCGTTGATCTACTTAAATCTAATTGATTTATCACGCTCTGCTGGATATTGCCTAGTATTGAGATCCTGTATGCTTTAATTACTTCAAGACTTACTTACTACTTTACTTTAATTACTTCCATACTTTTGTTTGATTAATAACATGGATTCCGAAGCCCGTTAAGGCGGCAAACTAGTTGGAACTGAATGACTGATGCTATCTGCTGGGGTTTTGCCTGGTATTGTAATCCGATATGCTTCCATTGCTTCAAGATGTAGCAACTATACAACATAATCTCAATGATAACAATTGTCAGGGTCATTTTTCAGATGACACAGCCCGTTTATGTAGCAAACTAGTTGGTCAGTTTGCTGCCTAAACAGGTTGCGGCATCCGAAGATTAAACTAACAATTGTAGCGGAAATAGTGAAAATATGTGGCATAGTCAAATCTTGAAGTAATGGACACATATTGGAATTCATTACTAACATCCAACTGAGGGTGCCATTAATTTAGGTCCAAATAGTTTGCTGCCTAAACGAGCTGTGTAATTTTGACAATTAATCTATCTATTTTGGTTGAGATAATGAGCTCATATTAGATAGTTGCTTAAAACAAAGAAGGCATACTTGATTTCAGTACTAGGCATTACCCTTCTAAGTGCCAGTCATTGTGGCCCAACTAGCTTGCTGCCTAACAGGGCTGTGGCATCCAAGGATGAAACTAACAGTTGTAGACAATGACATTATTTTGCTTAATCGCTACTTCTTGAGGCACTATTGGATTTCATACATGCAGCAGAGGCAGCCGTTAATTTAGCTGCAAACCCACTTTAAAATAAGACTTTGTATCAGTACGCTCCCCCTAAACATAACAATAAAGTAAAAACAAAATATTGTAACGATATAACTCCTTATGCAGCTGCAGCGGTCGGTGAAAAACACATACTGTATCTGTTTCCCCTGATAAGTTAAGAGCAACGATTTGAACTGGGGCCTTATTTATGTAGTGCTCCCACATGCTCTCCAGCTCACTCGGTTTAATCTACAGGTGAGCAAGCAGGAGCTGCTGGACCAGAGGTTTCCAGCAGATAAGCGCATTCATTGATGTGGGACACTTTGGCATCATTTCATTCCCACTCCTATTAAACCGTATTGATCTCTGATCTCCGCCTACTCTCTAAGTCCCAAATAAGGCAGACGCTCAGACTCCAAATGCCTCCTAAAAGTCAGCCTCCCCCCCCCCCCCAACAACAGCAGCAGCAGCCCAGATTTCATGTCAACTATTTGAGGTTTGGTTAATTAAACTCTCCTCCGTGCTTATTAAATCAACGTTTGATCACCCCCGTGGCTGCAGATTTGGGAGTGGGCAGCAAATTGAGCCTCCCGGATGCAGATTAAACATTCAATAGCAAGAAAAGAAAAAAAAATACACCAAGGAATTCCTTTTAAGCTCTGCTATTTCAACAAAACACATGTTTGCTCGGTATGTGTGTACTCAAACACTGGCTGTCATTTTAGAACACTCCCAGACACTACACCAAAAGTGTGTCTTGCGTGAAATTGAAACAATGGGGCCTTGCATAGCTGAACAACTATTAAATGTAGGGAGAGGGGGCGTGGGGGGAAAAAAGGCAATCGCTGCATGAGAGGCGCTTTGTCATCAGGAGACAACAACAGCAACACGGGAGTAATATCTGACGTGATATCCAACATTGTGGAATAATAGAATATTCAGAGATGATTTCAAGGAAGAACGAATTTCAAAGTGAACCGACTGGGTGACAGTGATGGGGAATACAGTTGTGTTAAACCAGAGGTGGTAAAAGTACTCATACTCTGTAATTAAAGCACAGATTTAAAAAAAAGAACTGGGATGCCCAAGCTACGGTATGAGCAAATGATTGCAACTCAATGATTTTGTTATGTAATTTGGCCTTTAACTAGCACTGAAGCACTTAATTTAGTAATCCACCATGGGACAATGGTTTGCTCTAAAAAGCCACTGAAGAGTTGCACATGCCGTTTATTATTGTCAATCTAGCTCCGCAACATTAAAAAACAATTAACTGCCACATCTGGCAAGGTCAACAGGCATTTGATAGCCTACTTACATACGTTTTAAAAAATGTTTTTCTAAGCGCTTGATTGTTTTTTGTTTCTTCACTGAATTAAAATCATAGCAGGGAATGGTCTTATCGTCGCAGCAGGCACAAGTGCATCTGCCAGTTCCTCCTTAGGACCGCGGCTGGGGAGCGAGTCGGGCCTTATGGCGTGCTCAATTTAAGCTGAAAGTCGGAACCTGGAGCTGGGAACAACGTCATGCCGGCGTTGAGTGCTGCCAGTGCTTCTCAGCCTTACAACCGCATAGCAAAACATGTGACTACCGCTTACGTGAGTATCAGCTCGCATGAATTCCATGTTGAGATTCAGCCGACTGCATTCAAGGCAATTGAGATGTTCCTTAATATGGCGGCGTGAGAACCCCCCATCCCCCAGCTCTGCCCTCTGTTGTCATGGTAATGAAAACATTGGTGCATGAGACAGTAGCAGCCCAACATTTTATGATGACCTGTTGCAAATTGTGAAATCTACACGTAACCTGTCTCGCTTTCCCCACACATGTTGACTCTACAGTCATTGGACAGGTTTTTTCCATCATTGTTCATGTAATCATTAGGCGATCTCGTGTGCCAATTGTTATTTGTCATGATATTTCAAGTTAAATGTCACACTTGGCTTACCATACCTCCCGCCCAGGCAAGCATTTAGAAAGCCAATAAAATCACATTTTTATAGAATAAATGGCAAATCTCCTACAGTATTTCCTCATCAAACCAAAACAGGTTTACGCTTTTGAAGCATCTGCCTTCCGTCTACAAACCCTGAAAAGCGGGCAGAAGTCCGCATGTGTGGATTTACACAATTTGCTGCTTCCGTTTTATCTGCTTATAATTTTTTTTTTTTATGGTTGCTGGTATTTTAACATTGCAGAAGTGTGCGCTTGTCTTGTCATGCTATGGTTGAGCACTGCCATCTAAGGATTGCCTGTAATCGGATTCCGGCAGGCAGGCAGGCAGGCAGGCAGGCAGGGAGGAAGGCAGACAGGCTGGCAAGACTTGATCCTGCTTTTCTTTACCTCACCAAATTGAAAGCCCTTATTGAAATGCAATCGGGTGACATTTGGAGTTCAGTTTTAAAGATGGCTTTTGACGTTATGATATTCAACACAATCATAAAACAGATACTTGCCAAATGATCAATTACTTCCGCAACGTGAAGTAAATATACAGTACTACGAACAACTCAGTAAGTTATTAGTATTCATCTTGCGATTACTGTTACAAAGCTCCGAAATCCCTGCTCTTTCCAACCAACTCTCATGGGGGACTGATTGACGTGGACTTCACTGCCACTTTCTTCCTCAAGGCTGTTTTAAGTATCCCCATCCTTTTACTTTTGGCTTTCCAGGGCGGCAGTTTGCTTGTGAATTATCCATCTTTGCACTCAGCTACTGCATGTCGAGCAGCTATTGCCAATTTGCACCAACACCGGTTTTCCACGTTCAGTGATTCCGAGCTTCGGGGACCATGAAACGGACAAAAAATGGAAAATGAATTACTGTTGGACAACTGCAGCAGAAGGCTCTCATTGAAGGGAAGTCCAGGATTAAAGTGTCCAAATTTAAATTGTTAGGATAGCTTCTGTATCACAGGCATACTGAATTTACTCAAGTAGTGCCTGGGCGCCGTTTATTTAAAAGGGAAAAGCTAGACAAGCTGTTTTCACATTGTCACATATCAAAGTCTGAACAAAGCAGACAAGTTCCAGTTTGCACTTTCTGAAGAGCTTTGAAACATTGCTGATGTGTATTTATCGTAATTTCTCATGTATAATATATTTATTTTCTAAAAAAAAAAAAAAAAAAAAAAGTTGAGGGTGCATATTATATATAGGCAGAAGGAAAAGAAAAAATGTTGTCACATTGTATAGATGTAAACCATACCTAAGGGTTACTGTATGAAAAACATCTACTTTCATTTCAATTTGATATGTAATGTCTAATGTGTACATCACTGATGGTGTAGAGCAGGGGTTGGCAACCTAAAATGTTGAAAGAGCCATATTGGATGAAAAAACAAAAAAATATATATATATATAAGCCTTATAATTAAGGCAACACATGCTGTAAGTGTTTATATTAGCCTACTAACCAAATGACATCATGAGCATTCATGATTAAATGTTTATTTTTCCTGCAGCGCATCCTGGAGAGAATATGTGACTAATTTGCTGTGTGATGGTGTTTTAAGTTTAACTTCCATTATTGATGTGTTAAGTTTCGTTGCAATGATACAATTATAGAAATATAATAAAGAAAAAACATTTTTATGTCATTTTTATTTCGAAGATTCAAAAAAACAAAATGGAACATGCCTCCTGTAATATAAGACCTCCCCGTGGAAATAAAATGCAGTCATCTTCAATCCTCAATGATGCAAACATCCCTTTGCGACCCATGGCCCATCACACACCCGCCGGTTTGTTTGCGACAGCCACCTGCCACGCCCAGCTCAAAGAAGCGCGCGTCGCAGGCTAATCTTCGTTGACAAAAATGTTGAAATGTAATATTTATTCCACACATTTTTACAGCATTGGAAAACGTTAAGAATGTTTGTTTTCATGTTTGTCCTCCTACAGAAACCATATTAAAACAAAAAATATATTTTTATATTTTTTTGCTCTAGCACCATACAAATTCATTTGTACTGTATATACAATACACTTAGGAGTCTATCCTGTTTAACTAGTTTAATATGAAGTAATTATTACAGAAGTTTGCACTTGCTGCACAGCTGTGAGACCATGTTGATGTATATTTTGTTTGTCGTATGTTTCATTAAGGCGACATGGTAGACGACCGGTTAGCACATCTGCCTCACAGTTCTGAGGACCCGGGTTCAAAACCGGCCTCGCCTGTGTGGAGTTAGCATGTTCTCCCCGTGCCTGTGTGGGTTTTCTCCTCCCACATCCCAAAAACATGCATGGTAGGTTAATTGAAGACTCTAAATTGCCCGTAGGTGTGGATGAGAGTGCGAATGGCTGTTTGTTTATACTGTATGTGCCCTGTGATTGGCTGGCGACCAGTTCAGGGTGTACCCCGTCTCCCGCCTGCACGGCTGTTTTATTTCATAGATAAACTTTCCAGCAGGGTGTAAATCTCTTCCTATGTACATTTAGCAAGTCTACCTTGTGATTTAACAAGTTCAATATGAAGCCATCATAGCTCGAGTTTGCACTTGGTGTATGGCTGTGAGACCGCACTGATGTCTATTTTTTGTTGTTGTATTTCTTCTTCAAAATTGTACATATTGGCTGAGTCTGAGAAAAAACGCTATTGGTTTTTGTTGATTGTCGGCATGACTGGGGTGAACTGCCATCGCAATAGGCTCATTCCTTGTCAGACTAACCTAATTATGGGTAAAATAATAACAAACTAACTCATTTCTAAACTGTCAGGATGAAATTACCACAAAACGTGTCAAGTGACACAATTATTTGTGATGAAAGATCAGGTCTAAGTGTCAGAGTACCACAGTGGCACACCGGCAGTCTAATGAGGAGCAAAGCCACTCCACCTGTCACAATCTCTTTCATAAACACTTTACTCGCATCCGCCATTGATTAGCATGCTCCTCTCTCATCAATCATCAGAGACGTAGTCTCACCGTCTCTCCACATGTTGATAATTATGACATCTCAGTCAGGAGTGTTGATTAGAGGGTGGCTTGGTGATGGCGAGCGGCGAGGTGTGACGGAAACCATTGATGTTTCTATTATCGCTTTCTCGATTACCTGTTTGTACAGCGATGTTCTTGGGATGCAAACTGAAAGGCAATTAATTCTGCGGACAGATTACATTCAATGCATGTACAGAAAACAAAGAGGGTCTACAACTTGGGTAAAATTATGTGTTATTGTTATTTAAGTTTCCACACCTATTAGAAGAACCAATACAGCGGCTGAAAGAAGTATTTAACACGTCACCATTTTTCTCATTAAATATATTTCCAAAGGTACTATTGATATGAAAATTTCACCAGATGTTGGGAAAACCCAAGTAATCCATACATACAAAGAAAGTAGAACAAATAAGATCAGAAATTAAGTTGTGTGTCATGACACAGGGAAAAAGTATTGAACATGCCAACTGTTTTTTATCTAATACTTTGTACAAAAGCCTTTGTTTGCAATGACAGCTTCAAGACACCTCATGTATGGAGAAACTAGTCGCATGCATTGCTCTGGTGTGATTTTGGGCCATTCCTCCACACAAGCAGTCTTCAAATCTTCAACGTTACATGGGCTTCTTTTATGGACCCTGAGGTTCAGTTCTTTCCATAGAGTTTCGATTGGATTCAAGTCAGGTGATTGGCTGGGCCATTCTAGCATCTTTATGTTTTTTCTTTAACACCAATTGAGAGTTTCCCTGGTGGTATGTTTTGGATCATTAATCTGATGAAATGTCCACCCTCGTTTCATGTTCATCATCCTCGTAGATGGCAGCAGATTTTTGTCAAGAATGTCTCGGTAGATTTTGGCCATTGATCCTTCCTTCAATAATGTGAAGTTTTTCCAGTACCATTTCCTGAAAAGCAGTCCCACACCATCATGTTCCCACCTCCGAACTTCACTCTTGGGATGGTGTTTTTCAGGTGATGTGCAGTTCCATTTCTCCTTCAAACGTAGTGTGCATTATGGCATCCTAACAGTCCAATTTTGCTCTATCAGACCAGACTATATTCTGCCAGTATTTAACCGGCGTGTCCAAATGTTGTTCAGCAAACTTTAAACGAGCTTTGACATGCTTTTTTCCAGCAATGGAGTCTTGGGTGGTGAGCATGCATACAGGCCATGGTGGAGGAGTAAATAACTCACTGTTTTCCTTGTGACAACAGTACGTGCTAATTCCAGGTCTTTTTGAAGCTCTCCACAGGTGGTCCTTGGCTCTTGAACAACTCTTCTGATTATACTTTGCACTCTTTTGTAAGAAATTTATGGTAGTCTGACTGGCTTTCCACTTGCGTATTATGGCCCCAACCGTGCTCACTGGAGCATTCCGAAAGCTTAGATATGCGCCTGTAACCAATGCCCTCGTTATGTTTTGCAATAATTAGTTTTCGATGGTCTTCAGACAGCTCTCTTTTGCGCTTACCCATCATGAGCTATGTCTTGACTCACAATGGCAATGAGACCTTTTTGTAGGCCATCAATGAGGACTGAACCAGCTGATATTCATTTGCACTGACAAGGGCCTGGATTGCTGTTTGATTATTGATAGATTTTAAGTGTTGTCTTGGCGTTCCATAACTTTTTGCACCTCCCTTCATGTGTTCAATACAGTTTCCCTATGTTATTTCACATTTTTACACACAACTTAATTTCTGAGTTTATTTGTTCTACTTTCTTTGGATGTATGGATTACTTGGGTTGTTGCCAACATCTGGTGAAATGTTCAGGTCAATAGCACCTTTGGAAGTATATTTAGTGAGAAAAATGGTGACGTGTTAAATACTTATTCCAGCCGATGTATGAACAACACGGGCAAAGCAGAAAAGCGTAGTTGAATATATTTTGGTTTACACTTGCTGCACAGCTGTAAGACCATGGCGATGTGCATTTTGTTTGTCGTCTGATTTATTAAGGTATTGTCCAGAAAGGCAGAAATGTACTGTATGTCGATATACTGTAAATTTTCCGAGGCTAACTTTTAACTAGTTTAATGTACAAAACCATGTTGTTTGCACTTGCTGCATGGCCGTGAGACCATGCTACTGTGCATTTTCATTTGCCGTATGCTTCATTAACTGAATGATTTGTCCGTTCTAGGCAAACGTCTATATAATTTAGCAAGTGCACCTTGTGATTCGACTAGTTAAATGTGAAGCCATTCAGTTTGTACCTGTTGTATGGCTGTAAAGGCCATGATGATGTGCATTTTTGTTTGTCATGTGTTCTATTAATCAATGTCAGCCCTGGGTAAATTGCTATGTATTGTATGTAATTGAGTGTGTCTATAATATACTGTCCCCGGGAACTACCCTGAGAATATCTCATCTCAGAAGCTAAGCAGGGTCAGTTCTGGCTAGTACTTGGTTGGGAGACCACATAGGAATACCTATGCTGGGGGTTGGGCAGTCGGCCACTCACCTGCTCCCGTAAAAACTACAGATTACAGAAACTTCAATTGCGGCCTAATGTGCCTCATGGCACTGAAAGCTCTGGAAAAAAAAAAAGTAAATGATACACTCTAATTTTAACGAGTTTAATGTGAATCTATTGAGTTTGTACTTGCTTTACTGCGTATTTAGTTTCTCATGTTTTATTAATTAATTTGTCAGCCAGGGGAGAATTCTGCATATACATTTAAAGAGTCTACCCTGTGATTTAATGTGAAGTCATTGATATTTGAGTGTGCACTTGGTGCACAGCTGGAAGACCATGCTGATGTGCATTTTGTTTGTTGTATGTTTTATTAATGGTGTTTTTTTTCTAGCCAAGGGTATATTTGTATAAATTTTTAACGAGTGTACCATGCGATTTCACAAGTTGTGAAGTGTTTGAAAGAGAAGCCGTACCCTCTTAGTGTTGCCAACTAGTGGTCTCGCATGCAAACCGGAATTCTGTGTGCAAAATTAATAATTATAAATTAATAAATATAATAATTAAAACTGAAACTGTGGTGTTGCCTATTTATATGTGACTATATCTGTTATCTGCAGTCTTTTCTCTCCACAAGCAAGTGTAAAATGAAATACAAATTTTAAAAAAGCCGAAGAATCAATGATACCTACCTGTGACCATTTCTGTCTTTTCCTTAATCATGACAAAATTCAATCCTTTTTCTCAAAGAATGTCTCTAAGTGCACTTATGTGGCAAATATTAAAAATAAATTACGGGGCCATTCTGAGGTAAGTGGTTCCATAAGCGCAATTGATGACACCGAGGAGTATCGTGAAGAGTGCCGACATCACCTTGAGGGTCCAATCTATTTAATGATGCCACGTGGCACGTTCTTTCTCTTCCAGGAATGGCAGACATTTTTTTTTTTTTAATCTTTCTTGCTTCGGGGTGGTGATGCTCCACTTTAAGCGTGCTTCTTCGGGCAGTTAGCGGGAGCACAAGAAGGCCATGGAAAATTAGAGAAAAGATATAGTAGTGGACGGGAGAAGGCAGAGAGGTGTAGAAGCTTGTGTGAATGAAATACTGTGGTAAAAGTACTGATTCAGCTCCTGAACATACCTTTAAATATTGTTCAAGTCCAATTTGACCCGTTTTTTTTTTTTTTTTACTTTTTACAGCCACGAAAATACCCCAAATGGTATTCTTTCACCCTGAAATTTGATAACTAAATAAAGTAACTAAAAAAACACAAAAATGCAAACGTTTAAAAACAATGTTTTTTGTACAGATGCTACAAAATTAGTGTACAGCGAGGCTGTTCTTGGTCAAATTTGACCCATGTCTGATTGCGTGTGTTAAATCAAAGAAAATGGTGGTAATGTTGGGAACCTTGAAACTGTCCATGCCACAAATGTGTGTATTTCTTATGGGATAGTGTAGTAACAGTGTTCAAGAGGCACTGTGAAACAGTCGTGAATACTGTCTTTGCATCCACCACATTAGCACAGTTTGCCTCAGAAACATGCACTTGTTGCTCTTGGAAGGATCATGGCGGAATCTCGAAACAGTGAAAGATTAAAACAGCATAGAAATGGTCATATATAACAAAATGGACCTGGAACATACTACGTGGCCATGAAAAACAAACAATATTTCAGGGTTAAATAAGTAAAAGTAAGAAAGTACAAAATGTGAAATGTACTTTAGTACAAAACTAAAAACTCTTTTGTTTCACTGTCAATTATATACAGTGCAATAATTGTTGTGATAATTGAAAAAAAAATGCACACAAAAACATCTCCCGATTTTATTAACTTGCATAGTTGCTTGTACTGAGAAGCGGGTGTGGGGGGGGAGTGTCGTTTGGGGTGGTAGTACAGTATAGTTACTCAACTGCACATTTCTGGTAAAGTAAATATCATCAGCTAATTAAATATAGTCTACCACTGCCAGTTAGAACGAAGTGTAATGCAAAAGCGGTGATTTTGTAATATCGTGTTGGTGTTTGCTTGTTTCCTGTGTGGAATTTTCCTTTGTTTTGGCAGTTCCTTGATGCTTGTCGGTGGGCGGAGATGCCCGTGATTTGTCATCAGCAGTGCATTTAGGCATGGGAGATGCAGGAGGAAAATGCACAGAAATTCTACATTGCTTGTTGCCATTGCATTGCTGGTTTTCATACACATCTCGCAGAGTCCTATTCATATTCTGTCCTGCCAGTAGCTATTTTCGTCAGCCATTTGCTAGTAAGTACTACTGTGTCTTTCTGTTGTCGTTCCTCTGCCTAGTGTAGATTAGAGTTTGTTTTCATAGTTACTTTTAGTGTTTTCCTCCTGTGGCTCTCTGTCCAGCTTCCTTATTTAGTGCATGTTTGTTAGATTGTTTTTTCACGATCTTCTGTCACGTCACTTTTTGTTATTTGTTTTTTCAGGTTAGCGTGCTTCTTTTGTTGAATAAAATCTGAAAACCTGCTCCTTCTTTTCTGTTGCTTTGGGGTCCAAATATTTGCGTATTTGACACATCCCTAACAGGTTTGGAAAGAGGGAGGATGGAAATAGCCACTGGTACTCTTGTGATCACTTTACTATTCACTATGAAACAAATGCTAACAAAATATGGTAAAGAGAAGCACACCTGCTTGTAGCTCGAACTGACACTGTCACTGAACGAGGAGCTAATGTTATAGCCAGTAAACAGCAAGCTGATTGTACATCCTCATACGCTTACTTCCACAACACTCAACAGACCAGGCCTGCCTTTTAAGGGCACAGACATATTCACAGTCATAGTTAATAAAGTGTAGAATGTGTGGATGGTGACTCCAAGTGGACAAAAATACCTGCACCGCATATGCATATACTGATTGTTGGTGATACAGTGTACGCATCAAGCTTTAAAATATATAAATGATACAATAAATACGTTGTCGCTACTTCGGGGATTTTGTCTATTGCGGCGGTGGTCTGGAGCGTAACCCCAATGATAAATTCTTAACTGTATTCACTGCAAATCCGTTTTCTTGCCAACATCAAAACATTCTCTTCAATAAGGCCATGGATGCTTCATACTGTATCATGCTTCCCTGATTCTGGGTAATGGAAGATGAGTTTAAAATGATATTAAATTGTTTTAGGATTATAGTTTGCGGCATATTTAGTTTTAATTATTAAGATAGTCATTGGCTGGGGAGCAGTTCAGGGTGTACCCAGCCTCTCGCCCGAAGATAACTGGGACAGGCTCCAGCACGCCAGCGACCCTAGTGAGGATAAGCGGTAAAGGAAATGGATGGATGGATATTAATATAGTCAATCATAAACAGCGATTCTTCATGGCTCTGTCCCCTAGGGATTTACTGTACATCATTAGCCGGTCTAGCAGGCTAACAGCTAACCTCGTTTCTTGTTTATACACATAAGCCCGATAGCCCGATAAAAGCTTCTCGCTTACCACCTCAAAGATTGTGTGTGCGTCCGACAGTATCTCCTCTGGCGTAATTAGAAAACAGCTTAGCCAGCTACTGATAATGGCAAGCTCATCTGTAATTATCAAGCATACAAAGTGTGCTGCCCTCACACTCCAAAAGCCATTAGTTGCACCCCCCCCAACCCCACAAAAAAACAAAAAACAAAAAAAAAACCAAAACAAAAAAAAACATGCATTTGCTTAACATTGATTTCATTCTTTTGTGTGAATATCAAGCTTTTCAGTCTTTTTCCCATTTCCTCCTTACGCAAGCGCGTATTCGTCAGGACCACTGTTCCATGCAGATAAACAGTATTTTGTCATTGTTCTTGTTTTGTTTTTTGTTTGTGCCAATTATTGCCTGAGGATGGTTTGGAATGTGACTCGACTGTCAATGAGAAGGTGAGCAGGAGGGAGGAAGGTAGGAGAGCATGTGGAGCAACTGGCATGCATTCTATCTGCCTCGGATACAAGCCATGCATTTGTTATCATACACTATCAGCTTATTTTATTAACATTTTTGAAGGGTGCCTTAACCGCACAGTTTAAAAGTCACTAACACATTGGTAGTAGTCATTTATGAAGAAAACTACGTGCTTGTTTCCACAAATGCCAATACTAGAGGTGCAACAATTAATCGGCAACTATTTCGATGATTGATTATTCGTTTAGAGTTGTTTTACTCCAAACAGCTTCTCATCAGTCAATGTTCTCAGATTCCTGTAGTCCTCCATGAAATCAGACTGATTATTTTTGTGTTTAATGAAAGTCTTTTGCAAACATCTGCTTTTACTTTGGATAACAATGACCATTTTTACTTATTTTCTCACATGTTACGGACTAAACCAGGAACTGAAGCATAATCAATTTATGTTTGTGCATTTTCTGTACAAGGAATTTGAAATGTCCTGTTTTTGAATCAAGGGATTGAAAGTTGAAAGTTTGTTTTTTTTGTCTGATACATCAATTAATCGCCCTGCGACCCTAGTGAGGATAAGCGGCTCAGAAAATGGATGGATGGATGGACATCAATTAATCGAAAAAAATAATTTTGAGATTCATCTATTATTAACATAATCCTTATTTGCAGCCCTAGTCAATACTAGTGGCTCTAGGTTAATTCGACTAATTGGCTGAAACGTCATAAAAAAAATCTTATTATGAAGTTAAAACACTGTGTCAAATATACAGTATACTGTACAGTAAACCCCGCATACTCATGGATCATCCATCCATACCATTTTCCGTAGCGCTTATCCTCACGAGGGTTGCAGGTGTGCTGGAGCCTATCCCAGCTGACTCTCCCCGAGAGGCGGGGTACACCCAGAACTGGTTGCCAGCCAATCGCAGGACACATACAGAATAAACAAACAATCATAGTAATTTACGTAACATGGGTTCATGATTATGTACATTATGTACATCCTAGATGCATGGCGTTAATGCTTTGCTGATTATTCTTTGTCTGTATTGGTACAGACCACCGTAAATCAATACAAACATTTTAACTCATGGAGACATTATAGACCCCCTTTTTTTATGATTCTCTATGATTCTCTCTCTCTCATTGCCGCAATTTTGTTCACTGTATATATTATATCTACTATGCTATATGGCGATACAGTGACCGACTGGTTAGCACATCTGCCTCACAGTTCTGAGGACCGGGGTTCAAATCCCAGCCTCGCTGTGTGGCGTTTGCATGTGCTCCCAATGCCTGCGTGGGTTTTCTCCGGTACTCCGGTTTCCTCCCATATCCCCAAAACATGCATGGTAGGTTGATTGAAGACGCTAAAATGCCCGTAGGTTTGAATGTGAGTGCAAATGGTTGTTTGTTTATATGTGTCCTGCGATTGGCTGGCGACCAGTTCAGGGTGTACCCCGCCTCTCGCCCAAAGATAGTTGGGATAGGCTCTATATATATATATATATAGAGAGAGAGAGAGAGAGCGATATATCACATCACATTTTGACGATAACCATCTTGTTTATTCGTAGTATAATGCAATTGCTGTGAATAAACACAAAAAGTACTTTGTAGATTGCATTCATATTTACTATTTGTGTGTATTTATGTGGTTTTAATTTGAATATGCTGCACAGTCTGTTTAAATTGCTATTATTACAATTACCCTCCCCCTTTTAAAGTGTGACCTCTTTTTTTGGGAGACTGGCATTACATGAGACAGTTACCCTCGCTTACGTCACTCGGTTATTTTTAATAAATGTGTAGTGCGCGTGACGCCCGCATGAGAGCATTGTTGACCTTGTCAAGGTCACATGAGAAAGACTTTGCCTGCAGACAGAGCCGCAGAGTCGCTTGTATTTGCATGCATTAGCTTCAGCTTGTGAGCAAGCTGTGTTACATTTTTATTTATTTTTGTCTTAAACGTAAGGGACCGACTGAAAATTGTACAGTGGTACCTTGACTTATGAGTGTTATGAGTTGTGGCCAGGTCTATTTTTTTGCTTTGTGGTGCGAGCAAAATATGTGAATTATGGAGTAATCTTTTTTCTAATCTAGGGTCCTGAAAAAGAGAGTGCTGAAAAGAAGAAGCGGATGATCTATATTCTGCCCTCCCTGAGCGTACCGAGTGGTGGACAAAAAGTGCCAAAATTAGATAAATAAATATATAACTAAATAAGTAATTAGCTGTGTAATGAAGTATTTAAACATTTTTGTTGTTCCATCTTTGTGTATTTAATTATTTCACTATTTATTTCAATATGAATTTAATTGATTTCAATTTATTTATTGATTTCAATATTCATTTATTGATTTCAATTTATTTAGTTATTTCAAGGCGGCACGGTGGACGACTGGTTAGAGCGTCAGCCTCACAGTTCTGAGGTGCGGGGTTCAATCCCCGGCCCCGACTGTGTGGAGTTTGCATGTTCTCCCCGTGCCTGCGTGGGTTTTCTCCGGGCACTCCGGTTTCCTCCCACATCCCAAAAACATGCATTAATTGGAGACTCCAAATTGCCCGTAGGCATGACTGTGAGTGCGAATGATTGTCTGTTTGTATGTGCCCTGCGATTGGCTGGCAACCAGTTCAGGGTGTACCCCGCCTCCTGCCCGATGACAGCTGGGATAGGCTCCAGCGCGCCCGCGACCCTAGTGAGGATAAGCGGCTCAGAAAATGGATGGATGGATAGTTATTTCAATATCTATTTAATTATTTCAATATTTTTTGTATTATTTCTGTATTTCAATATTTATTTGTTTTGATGTTTAAAAATGTCACACTTCGAAAGGAACAGGAGGACTGGAAAAGAGAGCAAAAAACATATACTACAGGAATAAAGCTGTAGATTTACAATGATAATGTCAAAATATTGCAAATAAATTGAGAAATATTACGTGGATTTTTTCATTTTATAAAGAAAAATAAAGGTGTAGAATTGCCTGGGGGGAAGAAAATCATAACTTTACAAGAATAAAGGTGTTATTAATAAAGGCAAATGAGGAAAAAATCATCAATCAAATTACAAGAATCATGTTGAATTTAAAAAAATAATGTTGAAATGTTAAATGGACATTTTTTTATTCCACATAAAAATGAGTTGGAATATTACATTAAATAAATCGTGCATCTTTGCAAGATTAATGGAGGTAATTTTATTTGTACAAATACTATTAGAAAAACAAGGATAAAATGGCAAATAAAGCTATAGAAATATGACACTACTGTTGAAATATAAAAATAAAGGTAAAATGTTCCATAAAACACACTTGCCATCTAGTAAAACTAAAGACAAATTCTGAGGAAAAAAAAAACTTTTAGTTAAAAAAAATGTCCATCCACCCATTTTCTGGACCGCTTCTCCTCAGTGGGGTCGCGGGCGTGGTGGATCCCAGCTATCTTTGGGCGTGAGGTGGGGTACACCCTGAACTAGTCGACAGCCAATCGCAGGGCACAGATACACAAGAAATAACTAGAAAAAGCACCCAAAATGTTAAACAAATACTATTATTGAGAGAATACAATTTTAATATTCTAAGAAAATTTACATTTTGTAAAACGAAAGCATACAATTACTGAGGCAATTTAGTAAAATAATAAGACAAATATGAGGGAAATATGTGATTTTAATAAGTGCTATAATATTATGAATATAAATAGCTGAAATAAAGAGAAAAACGATTTGTGCACTGATAACTTTTTGGTGAATTTTAAGAAAAAAATTCAACCATGTTATTTGTATAAATTTGTAATATAATGAAAACATGTTTTTTTTTCAAAAATAGAATGAGATATATTCATAATCATACCAAGAATGTATGAATTTGTCATTTTTAGATTCCCTGCACCCCCCCCACACACACATTTAAAAAGTAAGATATCCTTTAATGATCCCCAGAAGGGAAATTCAAGTGTTTCAGCAGCACATAGCAGATGAAAAAAATATTTAAAAAGTTCCCTAAAATTCAACAAATAAATAGTATTGTGCCCATACTGTACTTGTGAAAATGCTCCGATACTACGATGCCGATACCACTTTTCAAGCCTGACATGTACGGTACTATTCTAATTTCTACCCCCCATGAGCCAGCGGTATGCAGTTTAGCAGTTAACGAGCAGTTCTTCAAAAAGAGTCTTTTCAGCTATTAAACCAACCACAACATGATCATAAGAGATTTAGTGTGTCATACAGTGGTGTAAAAGTCCATTTCAGGGTACAAAGTAGCTGTCCAAGTGGGCCCTTTAAGAAAGTACAGCAGCACATGCCAGTTGTCACTTGGAGTGGGAGCCAGGAGAGCTCTTTACATGAGGAGAGGAAATTACCTTTTTAGAACGTTTATTCCCGCTCGGGCCCATTTGCTGGAGCCGTGGGGCTTGTTTGTGTCCTCCGTGGAGACGAGGAAGGCGTTGCATTACGCCAATGCTTTGCGTTTTACTCGTTTCCAGAAGAGAGAGTGAGGAAATAAAAAAACAAAACAAAACAGCAACAACAACAAAAAAAAAAAACGAATAGCTTGTCAAAGTCACCGTAGTGAATCGTTGCAGTGTCTTTTGGGACAAAGCTCAGTAGGGGTGGCTGAAGAGTGTACTTAATCACCCGGGGGGGAGAGAATCACTTAGAGGGAGCTTTTCCAGACGCGATAAAGACAAGAGGTTGCAGAGGAAGGACATGGGGACTTCATGATACTAAAGCTGGAGAGACACAGATATTTTTTAACATTTTAACTGATTTTTTTCAATCGGAAAACCTACACATGAGAAGGAAAAATGGTATTGAACAGATGTACCGTCTCTGATTGGCGGCCCCAACTGTTTTCCGAGCAGATTGGGGAGGAAAAGTCATTCTTAACACACCACAGGATAATCACTCAGGATAATCCTTTAAAGACGAGGCTTCACTGAATTTTTCCGTAAGGGAGGATAAACTCAAATTCTCCCTATTATTTGTGGACTTTATTTATTTATTCTTCGGTATGTGTATACCCTGCTTTACGATTGTTGGCCATTTTCAGAGCAGATAAGGAAGGAAAAATCCCTTTTAACACACCCCTCACCTCATGAAAATCGTTCAAGAGAATCTTTTAAAGACATCCGATACTCGGGCCTTGGCTGAATTTGATCGCAAGGGAGGGAAAATGCTCTATTACAACTCAGTTATCTGTATGAGTGTACCCCACATTACAATTGTCAGTCCTGACTGTTGTCCGAGTATATAAAGAAGAAGAAGAAAAAAATAATCACTTCTCACACACACCACGGGACAGTCGCTCAGGATAATCCTGCTTTACAATTATCAGTCCTGAACGTTTCCCAAGCAGATCTAGTTATAAAAATCATTCTTAACACCCCTTACACCACAGGATAATTACTTATGATAACCTTTCAGAGAAATAATCAGGCCCTGGCTGAATTTAATTGCAAGGGAGAGAAAATTGTCAAATTTCAATTGTTGTTGGTATGTGTGTACAGATCTTTACAATTGTCAGCACTGACTGTTTTCCAAGGCGATCAGGGAGGAATTATCCCTCCTAAAACACCCCAGACCACAGGATGATCGCTCAAGATAGTCTGATATATATATATATATATATATATATATATATATATATATATATATATATATATATATATATATATATATATATATAAATATATATATATATATATAAAATATTTGTTTTCATTAAAGTTTGGTTTGGTCTGCAACATGTCAGAAAATCAGAAAAAATGTTGATTGTTTTTCAAAGTCAAAACAGATGCTTGCAAACATCGTTTTCTGATGGAACACAAAGATAATCAGTCTGCTTGCATGGAGGACAACAGAAATCTCAGAAAATTTACAGCTGAGAAAATTTTAGGAATTGGACAATTTAAGTTAAACAAGGTCTCCAAATTAATTAGATAATAGATTTGTTGTTGTACTTCTACTCTTAACATCCCCTACACCACAGGATAATCATTTCAAATCATTTTTGAGAGACATCCGAGAATCGGGCCTTGGCTCAAATTCATCTTGATTTTTGCTCATACAACTTTATTTCTACTGTTACAAGAGCACTGAAAATCAAGAAGGTGTCCACCTCCACTGTACATCTCTGTATGAGATGTCATTTTCCATATAATTGCAGCTAAAAGTAGAAAATTAAACCAGCTCATGTTGTAAAGCAGCTGAGAGACGCAACAAAGCACTTTTCCCCTTAAACGTTTAAAGTCATTACGCTCAAGGAATAGAGGACAAATTCCAGGAAAAGCATTCAGCAATTAGACATCCAGCGCCCGTCAGGCTAGATAATTATGGCCAATGCGCGTGATTAGGGTAAGAGGTTCAATAAATTAGACTAACATACTTTTCGAATTGCAGAGGGAACCGTCTACGAGGGCCCTAAAAGAGGTAGAATGCAACTATTGATTTGCCTTCTTCCTCTCTGTGGAAATTTATTGGGTCACTGCTGAGCAATGAGGCCCGCAGCCATCCGGCCGCCTGCCTGGCCTTCTCCTCACAAGTTCTTCTGGAAAATGGAGAAAATGTTTTTTTATTTAAAAGCCAGTGCAATGATCTAGCATTCATAGTTACACTGGGAAAGTAGGGTTTTAAGCCTACAGACATCTAAGAGGTCCTCAAATTTTTGGGAGATGGTTACACCTGCTACATTTTGGACTTTTTCGCCCATTCCTTTATATGATATGATTAGAGGCACGTACGACTGGCTTGAATGTACTGTATCTGATGAAGTTGAGTAGAAAGCCTGAAGTAATAACTTGTGGATGTCCTGTAAAACTGCAATTTTGGCAGCGTGCATGGCAGGGCCTGAATAGCAGCTGTTAGCTTTATTCGACTTTTCGGGACGGCAAAGATTTCCCAGTGCCAGGGAAGCACGCCTTCAAATCGGCTCAGGAGACTCACTGGCAGGCGTGCAAGCGTACGGGGGGCCCCGCCGTCATCTCCACGGTCAGAAACGCCACCTTTCAAGCTCCATCTGCTGGCCAGGAAAACGGTGCCGCCGCCGAAAAAGCGGATTGCGCGGGACGTCTCCAGAGCTGGCGGCCCTGGAGGTTATCCACAGCTTTTTCCCTTGAGCGGGGTGCATCACATGTCGGGGATTCTTGCTGGAAGCCCAGACCCAATTTCTTTTTGTTCCACCTCTAGTTTCTCGTGCAAACTTCTTGTCACTGCAAACGTCCAGTCGACTACAATTCACATACCGAATAAAACAATAAGATCTACTTTAATCACCATAAACCTTAATTAAGAGTTTTACATATGGCTACTGTATTTCTGGCATTATGTTTGTTACATGTTCGTGGTGTTTTCTGGTCATAAAAAGAATGAAATCCAAAATTATTTTAGGATATTATACTGTCAAAGTATGATACATGTTTGTTGCATCTATTGGACATATACAGAATTTGTTTGTTATTGCTTTTTTTTTTTGACAAATAGTGGAAACTACCTATTGACTATATTATATTATAAATACACAATTCTTCAGATTACTTAATTTAATTATGTAAACAGTACAACATCAGAGCTGCACTTAAAGACGTGGCACTGAGTTTCTGCCATCCAATTTTAGCCCTCAGTATAGATTAGGTTGCTATGGTAGAATTGTAAATGATAAACCCTGATATAGGTCGTGGTTTTGGGAAGACAAATTTGTGCGTCCACTCCGTCAATTGCGTGACATCCGAGCAGCATTTGAAAACATAAAACCAGACCGGGACAATACAAAATTAGCTCAGTCAAGTTTAGGTTGCCATCTTGAAATTTTCAACAGTATTATTTTCCCCCACAGTAAACCATGATTTGGATTGTGTTTTTGTGATACCTGTGTAAACTACGTGAATAGCATGACATCACAGCCAGACGTAAAAACGTAAAAGTGGGCCTACACGCTATGATTTTCGGAATATGTTTAAGGGGACATACAAATAGCTGGGTCTCTGGAGTACCTGCTCACCAGTGTGAAACTAAATAAATCTTGTGAAGATGTGTGTGCGACCAAGCCATTCTGAATTTTGTCGCAATGTGATGTAACAGTTAGGTTAATTTACATAATACCGCACAAAGATTCTCCGCTCATGACTTGTTCAAATTGGCAGGGCCAATATCCAGAGCCACTTTCAAGCGACGGCAGGGGTCCTGACTGCACTGTCTGAAACACCTATTATGTAGCAACATCCACATCCCCCATGGGTGTGACACCCCTGCTATCACGTTAAAGTGTGTGAAATGCTGCCTCTTGGAAACACTTTCATTGTCTTTATGAGCTATTCATCATGTTCATGATCTGGATGGCAATTGATGCGTCACCTACGAAACGTGCATAACATCACAGCAGCAGTGTCCAGTAGGTGGCGCTAACATACGTTTCCAAGGCTGTCAAAGAAGTCAGGAGGACATTTCAAGCATTTCGTCACGCAATGTGCTTCACACAGACTCCCCAGACATATTTCTCCAAATCAGTAGGAGGCTCTGTGACGCGTCTCGACAATTAGAGGGAACACAAGTTATTAAATCATCTCCTTACCCCGACATTCATCAAACTGTCAGCGAGCATCGTGTGCTGTCAAGCACATGCATAATGGAAATGTGACACAACCACGTGAGCTAAAACCACCTGCAATGCGTACAGACCCAAACGTTTTCTCGGGCCTCACCTGTTACAGTACCAAACACTTCTTGAGGTACACCTGTAGGACAAAAACATCTGCCTTTGCAATGATGATTATGCTTAGTTTTGACTGAGAAGTGCAAATTTAACAGTACGTTCACTTATTGTAAGTGCTGTAGAACTGCACAAGATCGAAATAAGTTTCTTCCGCAGGGTGTCCGGGCTCTCCCCGAGAGATAGGGTGAGAAGCTTGGTCATCCGGGAGAATCTCAGAGTAGAGCCGCTGCTCCTCCGCATTGAGAGGAGCCAGATGAGGTTGCTCGGGCATCTGATTAGGATGGATCCTGGACGGCTCCCTGGTGAGGTGTTCCGGCCACGTGCCACTGGGAGGAGACCCCGGGTACGACCCAGGACACGCTGGAAAGACTATGTCTCCCGGCTGACCTGGGAATGCCTCGCCATCCATCCGGAAGAGCTGGATGAAGTGGCTGGGGAGAGGGAAGTCTGGGCGTCCCTGCTAAAGATAGTGCCCCCGTGACCCGACCTCGGGTAAGCGGTAGAAAATGGATGGATGGATGGATTGACGGATGAAACTAGAAAATAGATGAGAATTTTAAGAGCCTCAAATTTTGTGAATTTAAAATGTAAAAATGTGTACTAAAATGTGTAATATATATATATTTTTTTTATTTATTTTTTTTTTTTTTTTTTTTTTTTTTTAATAAAAGATATAAAATAAAATCAACACAAATATAAAAAGATAGGTAATTTTGTTTTGTAGGACAATGTGTAAGAAAAGGCAAATATTTTAGCCCAAATCCTATCATGCTTCATTTTAAATAAAAGCATAATTTTCTAGATGAATTAAATTTAACATGCATTGATTAGGAATTGTATTTACATTCCTCAAAAACTCATTAATACGAATTAAATGAATGGATAGCTTTCCTACAAAGTCCAATCCAAATTAAATTCGTGTTCACGATCACTTCATGATTTGATTAAGTCAGCTATGTGGTTGTTAAAAAAAAGTAAAAAGCGTAATTGTCTTTGTTTTCTATTCAGTTTGAAAGTAAACGTCAACTGGGTGTGGCGATAAACAGCTGTGAACTCATCTGCCAAACTGCTGCTTGTTGTGAAGCGAGTTCAGTTCACTGCCACCATATCTACTGTATGTCAAATTTTTGCTTGCAAGTCAAAGCAAAAAAAATCTGAACGACGGCTTCCATCTCAAAAAACGCATCACTGGGGTCACTCATATCTTGAGACACCACTGTATTTTCGGGCCGCAAGGGTTTACAAACAATGATTCAATTCTATAGTCTCCATTTTGCACTCTTAACTAGTATAGTATCATCCGCGTGGCCTCCTATTGGCCAAAATAACATTATGTCCTCCATCCCAAGCTACAGGACTGGTTTGCGGGGCTTTGTGGGAGTAATGCCTGCAGACTGAATATAAACCTACTAGTGCTACTGATGTGTTTTGGTTTGCAGAAGCCTGTGAGTGGCTGCAGAAGCAGGCAAGAGAGAGAGAGTGGCATGAAAAATCTATCAATTCACGCTTTGTAAGGCGTGTCATGCAGAAATTGCTTGAGGTCAGGAAATTGTCCATGTTATTCTCCTTTTCAGCAGTCTCACTCCGATTTTCTCTTTGTCTTCACTACTGTTTAAATGCCAGGTTTTTGTTAATAAAAATAAAAAAATAAAAATAAAAAAACAGAGACCACGATAAATCCTTTCAAAACTTGTTCCCATTAATCCGACCTATAAACTCTCAAGTAAAAAAATACATTGTTTCAAGAGGGGATGTCAAAAAATAGTGAGTTAATGTGGTTGCATAGGTGTGCACACAATCCTACAGCTGGGGATGTGGTTGTGTTCAGAATTAACCAATCACGGTCAAATTCATGTTAAATGGCAGTTATTACACCTGCTACCATCTAAAGTGCCTCTGATTAACCCCAAAGAAAGTTCAGCTGTTCTAGTAAGATTTTCCTGACAATTTTTTGCTTTACTTGCTGTGTTAATTACAGTTACTTAGTTGCATTACTTTATTGCAATTAGAGGATTCAGGGGATGTGGCTTGACTTTAACTTTTTTATCACTTTTAGTTATAGTTATAGTTGAGAAGTGTTGGTGTGTTGCTAGTTCAGACTGTGCTGCGCTAAGTTATGATGACCAGCAAACAAATTCTCCCGTATCCTCCATAAGCTGAGTATTTCGCCATTGAGGGAAGGAGCAAAAGTGAAGCAGAAGAGTACAATAGCAATTCTTTGCTTGCAACACTTCAGCGCCAAATATGAGGCGGATTCGGCACCACTGAGCTGCCCTGATTGCATCAGTGGAGAGGCGATGAAATCCAATCAGAGCGGTCAGTGAAGGGAGAGGAGTTGAGACGTCGGCCGTTTGGAAGGAGTGCGAAGACTCAACAGGAACGGGCTCGCAAAGAGACAATTGGGAGAGGAGAGTTATTGGGGGCAGGAAGTAGATGCCGAAAGGTCACATGACCAATCCTGAAGCGTTATTCGCTTGGGCGTCAGTGTCCAATCTTATTAGGGACAAAATGTTGGATTGAACTAACGCACTAGTCCTACTCCGCCTGGTAACGCCTTTGCTTCATTGGGTAGACCGAATGAGATCTATTACAAGAGCTGTGTCAAAATAAGAAGTACGAAGGCACTCGGTAGAGCGCAGACCTACGCCAAGTTGGACAGCGCCAAGACAGTATAAGAGGAACCATTTTATCTATAAAAGCTAGCTGACGAGCAGCCTTAAATCCTCATGCCCTGATCCGCCTGTCAATCTGCCACTCCATTCTTCCCGCCAACAGGACCCCAATGTCCTTGACAGCCTCCACTTGGGGCAGAATTTCTTCCTTGGCCTGGACAGGGCACTCCACCCTTTTTCGAATGAGCACCCTGAGCTCAGATTTGGAGGGGCTGATTCTCACTGTGAAGTTGTTCAACCCCAAATTCAAACACTGCTCTTCCTCTTTGGTGAAATATTATTTTTATTACTGTCCAAATATGGCTTTTTGAATTGTACTTTTAAAATGCGAGGAAAAAAATATGAATAAAGGTGATGTGCTGAGGCTCACAAGGGGTTATAAAATAAGAAAATCCTCTTCTTTTCCAGTGAATATTTTTTGTTAGCATTTTCCAAAGATGCTGTTTATATTTGTTACATGTTACCCTAATAGCATAGTTGCATCAGTCATAGTTGAATGTTTTCGGACAATAAGTGTTGTGGCTTATCTTCAGCGCTTTCCAAGGGCGCTGGCTGAGGAGGTTAATTCCACACAGTCAAATACAAAAGACATTCACAGATACTGTGTTACTTTGATGCAATTTATTAATAACAAAAGAAAGCACTCCAGCGGATTGTAAAGTTTACAAAAAGGGTGTGAAAAATACATTCATTCATTCATCTTCCATTCCACTTATCCTCACTAGGGTCGCGGGCGTGCTGGAGCCTATCGCAGCAATCTTCGGGCGAGAGGCGGGGTCTGCACTGGTCGGCAGCCAATCGCAGGGCACATAGAAACAAACAACCATTCACGCACACATTCACACCGACGGGCAATCTAGAGTCGTCAATCAACCTACCACGCATGTTTTTGGGATGTGGGAGGAAACCGCAGTGCCCGGAGAAAACCCATGCAGGCGCGGGGAGAACATGCAAACTCCATGCATGAACCCCGGTCCTCAGAACTGTGAGGTGGATATGCTAACCAGTCGCCCACCGTGCCGGCAGAAAATAATTCATTTTAAATTTAGTTAAATACACAACTAATTTTCGCTAAACTAGAGAATTCATACACTAAGAAGTAAGAAGCCATTATTTTGGTGCCGATTAAGGAATTGATTTGCAGTTATCGCTGTTACAGTCGGCTTGCACTGGGGCTAAATAAGGAGGTTACTCATTAGATCGAGCAGTTGGTGGAGAAAGAACTACACTTTCTAATGTGCATTACTGCCACCTACAGGCTTGGAGTGGAACAGTGCCACCTTGTAATTTTCCAGTTAATCAGATATTTGATGCATACACAATGTTTTGTTGTCAATTAGTTTATTCGCACCACAGCCCGATGAGTCGCCAGGTGTCCCCGCCACATTGTCAATAACCATTTGCATTGCTTCATGCTCCACAAACACAATGGCAGAACACCACATGAACAGAAATAATGACCCTCGTTCCGTACCCTCCCGCCAATGAGCAATTTTAAAAATTCATATTTATGATCGAATATCCATGTCCAAACAGAGGATTTAATACACATTACTGAGGAGGGAAAATAAAGAAGCTCACCGTGTGTAATTTTGGTTGTTAAGACGAGGCTGCGTGTTTTTTTTGCCTCACATGTGACATTCACAGCATGCAAACACCATGCTGACACAAACGCCTGCACCTCCTAACATTGTTAAAATGTGAGAATATTATGTTTGGAAGCATATGCTCACTTTTTTATTTATTTATTTACCAGTGCTGGCAAGCCCACCCACTTGCACACCAACACAATCGGATAGTCATATTGCAGGCCGAGAAGCAATCACAATTGTTGTGTTGTTTCTCCCAATGTCAACTCAAGCCTGTACTTATAGCCTCACAAAAAGAAAAGAAAAGAAAGCTCAATGCTGCATAAGGAAACAAATATGCTTTGCCACAAAAATATGTGGTGGTAATAAAGCCCAGCAGTTGGTGCTGTGCTGACAAAAATTCTTAAAAAAACAAACAAACAAAAAAAACAGCTAATTTATACACAGTAGTGCCTTGTTTGTAACTGTCATGGGTGTGTGTACTGGTGGTTGTCTTCCTCCTGTCTCGTACGCACCTGCTCCTGAGAGCATCTTCCCCACCTGTGCCTCGTTTGCCCTAATGACCCCACGCTTTTAACCTCGCGTCTCATTCTTTCTGGTCGCCAGTTCGTTGTACCTTGTTGTCACGTTCCAGCATTCCTCGTTTCCACGTCACCGACTCATAGTAAGACTAGACCCTGTTCTGATTTTTGACCTTGCCGTTTTGCTTCACGTTTTTTGGACACTGTTACCTTTTCGGATTGCCTGCCTGTGTACCGACCTCTGCCTGTTTATTAAACCGCTCTCTTTTTTTAAACTGTCCATCTGTTTTGGAGTCGTGCATTTTGGGTCCTGTCCTCTGTTACATTCATGACAGTAACACAAAAGACCTTTATCACAAATCATCTTTCCCCATTGAAATGACTGGAAATGCCATTAATCCGTTCATGTCACTGACACTCACGCACGCATTTTAATCACATTCACGCTCCCATGGCACTGGCGGTCACGCAGGCATGTCAATCACATACATGCTCACATCTCACTGGTGCTCACACATTCCTGTCACTGTTCCTTCACGCGTGCATGTCAATCACAGTCAATTATGCTACACTATTTTGCTCACACGCGAACACGTGTAAATCTTAATTTAGTTAAGTAATGTAGTTCAATTTAGTGAAACTCATAGATTCACTGCAGACACACAGTGAAATATTTCATATTTAAAATATACAGCAGCTATTTAGCATGTTACACATTTTTCTCATTAAATATATTTCCAAAGGTGCCATTGACAAAATTTCACCAGATGTTGGGAACAACCCAAGTAATTCATACATAAAGAAATTAAGTTGTGTGTAATAATGTGTAATGAGACAGGGAAAAAGTATGGAACACGCCAACTGGTATTTAATACTTTGTACAAAAGCCTTTGTTTGCAATAGCAGTTTCAAGATGCCTCCTGTATGGAGAAACTAGTCGCATGCGTTGCTCTGATGTGATATTGGCCCATTCCTCCACACAAGCAGTCTACAAATCTTAAAGGGTCCGTGGGCTTCTTTTATGGACCTTGAGTTTCAGTTCTTTCCATAGATTTTCGACTGGCTTCAAGTCAGGTGATTAGCTGGGCCATTCTAGCAGCTTTATTTTTTTTCTTTGGAACAAATTGAGTTTCCTTGGCAGTACGTTTTGGATTATTATCCTGCTGAAATGTCCACCCTGGTTTCATTTTCATTAGGCTTTACATGATCAGGATTTTTGGGGCCGATCAGTGAGTTTGAAAACATAACCGATCACCGATCCGATGGAGCAATGTGTCTATTTAAATCCATCCATTTTCTGAGCTGCTCATCCTCACAAGGGTCACGGGAGTGCTGGAGCCTATCCCAGCTATGATTTGTTCATTTACTGTATATACTTGTGTACTGTATACTGAGTATCTTCAAAAGTATTCTTTAGCATTTTAGACAAAAGTTAAAACATGAATGACCTCTAGGGGGCATTCAAGGAAGTTTTCAGTCAGGTCAAACCAATATTACAACACGAAAAAAATAATGGGCGCTAATTTAGTGTAATTACATTTCTTCATTATAATTAAATTACTTCGCACACACCAAAACTTTAGAGCATGATTCAACAGAACGCCGGCATGTTTACCGACAACTGTCGGATGTTTGTTTTCATCCGACCAAACTATATTCTCCCAGTATTTAACTGGCTTGTCCAAATGTTGTTCAGCAAACTTTAAACAAGCTTAGACATGCTTTTTTTTTTTTTTTTAAATATTTGTTCAATACTTTTACCTGTGTCATTACAGACTTTTACACACAACTTAATTTCTGAGCTTATTTGTTCTACGTTCTTTATGTATGGATTATTTGGATTGTTCCCAAGGTCTGGTGAAATTTTCAGGTCAATAGCACCTTTGGAAGTATATTTAGTGAGACAAATGGTGACGTGTTAAATATTCATTTCAGCCCCTCTATATGTATAATTTATTTTTATTTTTTTTAAATTCCTTGAATCCCTTTGGCCACCTCATTAGGTACACCGGCGCAGGGGAGCTTACGGTATATGCAACTATCCTGCCATCCTGTCTGCAACAAACTGTATACATTTCAGATTGTAATGCAGCAGTGTTGAAACTTTGTCTTAAGTTCAGGAGAAAACACACGTCCATTTGCGCTTTAGCCCCAAAGGCACATTTATTCGGCAGCCCCCACGTTCGGTTAATGGCGTCAAGCTCTGGGTAGACGTGCCTAGCCCTGCATCATACATGACACGGCTCCTGATTGGCCGATCTATGAGTCATAGCCTACAGCACTTGCAAATTAAATGCACCCATATTAAATCAATGAGGAAAAGCACAATAATAAACGAGTATACGACATCTATACATTATGAATATGTATATATGTGTATATATATATATATATATATATATATATATATATATATATATATATAGTATACAGTATAATGCTACGTAAAGCTGCTGCTTGAGTTAGGGTTTCTATTGTATTTTATGGCTGTTGGTCAATGCCCTATTTTATTTTGACATACCCAAAAACCAGTTAATTTTCAAACGGTATAGAGACCCGCTCACATGTAAATTGTCTTCTCATATACATGTCACACGCCATGCACACATCCAAGTCAAATAAACTCGCATAAACATATGTCACATCTATTCACACACCATACTGAAATGCATTCAAAAAAATCCTTTCACACATCAATCTCAAATGCTCTCATACGTGCTATTGAAAACATATTTTTCTTGGGAGATTTATTTTAGGATATGGTCTTTTTCAGTGCTCATAGATTCATTAAACATTGAAGTACTTCACAGAGGGCAAATTCTTGCCTAATTTTTACATTTAAAAAAAAAATCATTTTATTTCTTGAAATTATTTATTTTCATGTTATATTTTAGTTTCTAGAGATGGGGAATTTGGGTTTTTTGTTTGCTAGGAGCTATAATCATCACAATTATACATATATATTTTAAATATGAAATATTTCACTCTGAGTGTGTGCAGTGCATCTCTATAATGAGTTTCACCTTTTGAACTGAGCTTCCTAACTAAATTAAAATAGACACTTCGCATGTGAGCACAATCGAGGTGAGCGTGATTGACATGCGGGCGTGAATATTGACGTGCGTGAGCACCAGTGACAAGTGTGTGTGAACGTGATTGACGTGTGCGTGAGTGTCAGTGACATGCGTGCGTGAGCGCCAGTGACGTGTGTGTGTGTGAGCACCAGTGACATGCTCATGTGAGTGCGTTTGTCTAGTGTTTATGAGAGCAAGACCTTTAGTCGTGCGTATGAGTGTTTGACTAGTATTTATAAGAGCATTTGGCAAGTGTTCATGAGCACATTTGACAAGTGTTTATATGAGCCTTTCAGTAGTGTGTGAGAGCATTTAAATAGTAAGTGTGTGAGCTAATGCTGAATAATGTCCCGAACGGCCCCTCATAAAAAATGTGACAAAAACTTGAATTTCTTCACATTCTATTTAATTACATCACTACTATATGTTTTTTAAAAGTACAATATTATAGAGTGCTATTTTTCTTATTGAAATACACATCACAAACATTTTTGTTAGTTTCTTTGTGAGGCCGGAACAGATTAATTGCATTTCCATTTCCGAGCAGTTGATGCCCCATCCGTTTTTGCTCCAGAGGTAAATGTCGCCTTGTTTGCATGGAAGAGCAACAATTGTATTAAAGTTATGTGCACTCCTCAAAGTGTAGAAAGTATCGAGCAAATGCACAGTGAAAGGACTCCCAATGGAGTTCGATTAGGAAATCAATGTGACATCTGTGGATGAGAAGTCTAGTGATGAACGGGAAATTTGCCGCCGCACTGCCGCCACCTGTATCGATAGCCAAAAAAGCTCACCTTGTCTTTTTGGCTGCCGCTAGAGGTCGATGGGAAAAACAGCATGTGGCTCTTAGCATTCTTTTCTATAAGAACACCACCACCACCCATCGCCGCCGCCATTTGTATGCATAACTGTGTGACAGTCCATGTTATGACTTGTGCTTTCCATCTGTGCTTCTTTCACCTGATGAAACATCTCAAATGCAGGAAAGAAGGTAAAATCAATAATCTATTCTATTTAGTCGTCCGCGCTGTCTGTGTGTATGAGGTGCGAGCAGGCAGAGCTGTAGCGATTCTTCAGAATGAAGATCACAAATATGTAGCGATTCATTTACACAACAAACATACCTTGTGCCTCGATCAAGGGCGCTGTTCATTTATATCGCTCCGTGTCGACTTTTTACTTTTCAGTCCTTTCTTTGCCGTTAAGATAGTTCGCGCTCACTCAAAACAGGACGTCCTTTCAAAATAAAAGCATCCAAATAGTCTTAACAAATTGTAAACAACGCAATAAGTACCAAATAGATTACTGCTTTGCAATTTAAGAAATTCACTTGGGGTTATTTACAGTTATAAATCAAGCTCTTTTAGCTATTAAGAGGGGCACCACGTCGCTTTTTATGTGGATAAAATTTGGGAGAAGCGACGGGAAACCTTTTTATCAGTCTCGTAATCTGAAGGTTGCTACACTTTAGGAAACTTTGATAAGAGTCCTAGACGTCCAGCGGTTTCTTTCCTCGAACCCAAGCACACAACAATGCAGGTAGTGAATTTTATGGAAAATGTAATGATCTAACATGGGGAATCGACAGGGAAAGAGCACAGAGAAACACAAAACAAACAAAGTACAGATGAACATTGGCAAAGGAAACTGATTTATGATGTGAGATTGGTAGAATGAGCGTGTAATGAATGCATAGAGCTGGTGGTTCCTGTTCTCGTTAATTTAAACCCAAATATTCACTAACCTGTATGTTTAATAGACCACAATGTTGGATTTATGTGTCTTGAACACATTTGAGGCAGGCGGGTCAAGCTTCCGAGTGTTCGGCCGGCCCGGTCCGCACGGGGAACAGGTGGATTTGGCGGAAAGGAAGAAGGAAAAAGTAAAAAGGATCCCAAAAAGTTCTCAAGCAGGACGGCCGGAGCACGGGTGTCTCGGCTCGCAAGACGTTCGGTACGGTCGCGTTGTGCCCGCTTCCGGCCCCCCGGGGTGAGCTCTGGCCCCCACAAAGGTGGCTCGGAGTGCTTGCAGGGGGTTCCGCAGCCGGGGATGGTCCGATGTGTCCTCGTCACCTCGTGGTGAGGTGGGCGTCCTGCCTGTGCCAGTTGGTCGGGTGAGACAAAAGCTGCGCCAGAGAGCATAGCTTCGGCCTTTTTATGGCCGAAGCAAGCCGGAAGGGGGCGGTTTACCACTTCCTGCCTTCCTTTCCCACCACCTTCGGGACCAAAGGGGGAGCTAGACCGCCTCTGAGTGTTAAATTCCCATTTTGGGATTATTTTGTGGTTTAAAACCAGTGGAGTAAAATATGAATTATTGGATTTAAGATAACGAGACCATTTTCCTGCTTTACATTGTCCCACGCCTATCCTCTTTAATATCTGTATGTCCCAGCTTTTTTGGAACGTGTTGCAGGCATAAAATTCTAAGTTAATGATTATTTGCTAAAAACAATCAAGTTTATCAGTTTGAACATTAAATATCTTGTCTTTGTAGTGTATTCAATTAAATCTAGGTTGAACATGATTTGCAAATCATTGTATTGTGTTTTTATTTGTTTAACACAACATTCCAACTTCATTGGAATTGGGGTTGTAGAAAAAGGTTTTTCCAATCTTATAAAAAAATTACTCTTTCTCTCAAAATTATAACTTTTGACTCTCGTCTCTGCTTTTTTTTCTTTTAATTGTTTTGTTTTCAGTTTGGCCCAAATACTGTTTGTATTGTTTGAATGCAATTTTCACAATCTGCTCTCCAATTGGGAGAGTTCATTCTTGATGGAGTTATACATTAACATAAATGCCCCTACTTATTGACAGTATAATTTAAAAAAAAATGTTTTAAACAAGTTATTTTCTTCCCTTTACCCTTGTGAATCTGAAATGTATGTATTTTTATGACATTCAGTTTATAGGAGTAGCTTAAGCGATATTCATTTCCACAGTAAAATGTTAATTTCTGTCAAAATGTCAACTTTTCATCGCTCATACATCTTTT
Organism: Phycodurus eques; assembly: GCF_024500275.1. NCBI lineage: Eukaryota > Metazoa > Chordata > Actinopteri > Syngnathiformes > Syngnathidae > Phycodurus > Phycodurus eques. The sequence continues at coordinate 13,789,181 of NC_084528.1, read as the reverse complement.
ACACACCATGAATGGAATGAACTCCGAATGAACAATAAAGTGAAAATGATACGCACCAGTACCCAAATATGAAAATAATTTAAATGTTTAAATATGCTCCTCAGAGAACGCCGCTTCAAAGTGTCACTATCTTTCACTGGCCAAATATATTTATTTTGTTAGAAGTAACCTTTAAAAAAGGGGGAATCCCATTTCCATCATTCTCTTTATCTGACGTTGAAAGCTGTCTTCAAAGCTGGGGGGGAAGCCATGAAGGATGTCCTTGTGCTAGTTTGTTAAAAGGGTCCAATATTTAACAATCATAAGTCTTGTACTTTTTTTCTTGTGCTTGTCACAAATTTCACTGAAAGTAAAAAGCTCTCCTCCAATGGTTCTCAGTGTGGTAAATAATATCGCTCCCTCTATTGGTACGTGAAAGAATTCCTGCCTACATACAATTCTGTTAAATTTAACTTTAAAGTTCAATATATTTTAATGTGATCATTAAGAAATGTTAGTTTTTCAACATATATTTAAGGTACAATTTTTAATTCGCTTGTATGTCTAATACATATTAGTTGAGTCATTTAGTACAGGTCTAATCTATTTTCTTATATTAAAGTGCTGTGTTGATGTTAAAACTGCGCATATAGAGTGCCTTACAAGAATATTAAATTCCGGTATACTTTCAGATTTAAAACATCTGTCTTGTTTTTTATGAACACTTAGGCCTACTATGCTATGGTATTTTAATGTTGGCTATGATGGTGGTATTAGGAGACTGAAGAACTACAACGTGATGTAAAATGTTTGAGAACTGCTGCTCTACTTTATTCTTGTGTTGTTATTACAGTCCACCTAGCAAAACAAACGATGAAAGCGATGGTTACTTCCAGCAGATAGAATCGATACTGTTGTCATGGTGATGTGATGTGAGGCGTTTCCAGGACAACAAGCATACGCCATCCATCTGCCAAGAGGGAAACAAATACATATTACAAACTTTATTTTTATTGTGGAATTTATATTTGTATTTAGTGCAAATTTGTGCACTGTATTTATTGTGTTCTTTCAAAATATGTACAAAATATGTACATTACCAAATCTATATTAGTTTTATAAGTGTAATTTATATGTTTATTTTTGGTAATGGCGGCTACAGTGGGTGATTGGTTAGCACATCCGGCTCACAGTTCTGAGGACCCGGGTTCAAATCCAAATTTATTTATATAGCGCATTTCATGCACAAGGTAACTCAATGTGCTTTACATGATTAAAGGCATTTAAAAACAAAGAAAAAACATCTTATAAACATTTAAAACAAAGAGACAAAAACATGGAGCCAATCCCAGCTATAATCAGGCAGGAGGCATGGTACACCCTGAATTGGTTGCCAGCCAATCGCAGGGCACATATAAACAAACAACCATTCGCACTCACATTCACACCTATGGGCAATTTGAAGTTGTCAAGTAACCTACCATGCATGTTTTGGGGATGTGGGAGGAAACCGGGGTGCCCGGAGAAAACCCACGCAGGCACGGGGAGAACATGCAAACTCCACACAGGCGGGGTCGGGGATTGAACCCCAGACCTCAGTACTGTGAGGCAGACGCTCAAACCAGTCATCCGCCTGTAGATTAATAATTTATGTATTTTTTAAATTCATGTTATTCATGTTCTTTTTTGTGTCCAATATACACAATGATTTATTATTCTGTCCTGTATATTGCTTTTAGAAATTGTATCCATTGTTTTACAATATTAACCCTATCTTCAGAAGTGTTGTATATGTGTTTTATATGTAATTTATATTTCTTTTTATTATTTTTTATTTTTTTGGTTGTGATTTAAGTATTATAAATTTTCTTTTTTCGTCCATTTTTCAGTTAGTTTAGTTCAAATGCCACCTTGTGTGGTCTCCTCATGTGTCGTTCCAGCCAGAGGACATGCGCCACGATATTTCATTTTACACTCAAACTGCGCTCGAGTCATCCTGGTTCGCCCAAATGCATCTAATGATAGGCAGAGGCGGACCTCCTGATGTCAGGCAAAGGCTTAACCCACCATTATTTGACGACGACACGCTCTCCTTCCCGATCGTCTGCAGTCCTTCATGTCTCGTCTCCTCCTCTCACGGGGTGACAACAGACTATTATGCGCCACATAATTGCACTCGGTCACGCCGCACATTACCCCAGTATGGAGAATTGCAGTTATTACCAAGGTGGACATAACATCCAGTCATAGCAAATCCATCTTTCTCTCCCTGTAGTACCATAATACTATGAATATATTTCATAGCCATTTATTTTTCAGTTACTATGCTCGGAACAGTGTAGTCTGCGGGGGAAGCTAATTAGCTGCAGAACTGAAATTGAACAGAAATGAAGAAAGGCCAGTAACCCACTAGGGGTAGAGACTAAAGACTTCCTTTTACGTGTTGTGTGTTTATGTGTGTTTTATATCATTTCGAGTATCATTCTGACTGCATCTGCATTTGATAGCTTAGGCTTTGCAGGTTTTATTTTTTTTTTAAATCATTCCCTTACTCACAGCTCACCAATTGACATTGAGACAGCGTTGAGAAATTGGTGCCTGTCAAGAAAGTTTTGCTATGCCCGTCTGCAGTTCAATGACAGTTTGAGAAGCTTTCTCTTGTCACACAGCTCCAATGCATAGTACTGACTATTTGTAATAATTTACACTATCTATATCAAGTTTCTTGAAACAGGAGCTGTTCTTGACAAATGTTGAAGCAGCAGGCCACCACTGCTGAAAACACTGAACTCTTAGAGCAAGCACTCGCGCAAAGCCAGGGAAATTATCTGGAGGGCTGCACTAGAACATCAGCTAAACAAAAACTTGATTTAGTCGATACTTCAGAGAGTGATAAGGCTTTACCCTTACCAACTATCCATCCATCTATTTTCTGAGCCGCTTCTCCTCACTAGGGTCGCGGGCTTGCTGGAGCCTATCCTTACCAACTACAGGTTGTTTAAAGGCTTCAAGCCGATGATTTTGATGCTCATGTCTACAATAACACAACTATTGGCACTACTTGTTGGTAGTCTCTTTTTGGAAAAATAGTCACAAGGGGTCAAAAAAGTAAATATAAACCAATAAATAATAAACTAAATATAGAGACAATATTGCTAAGTTGGTAGGAAGTAGTAGCCCTCCTTTTTTCGCAACACTCTAGCTAACTTTGGGTGAGAGACACAGGGTAAGACCTAGAGTAGTTGCCGGTCAAACGCTAGGCACTTACAGTGGGTACGGAAAGTATTCAGACCCCCTCAAAATTTTCACTCTTTGTTATATTGCAACCATGCATCCATCCATCCATTTTCTGAGCCGCTTCTCCTCACTAGGGTCGCGGGCGCGCTGTAGCCTATCCCAGCTATCATCGGGAAGGAGTCGGGGTACACCCTGAACTGGTAGTCAGCCAATCGCAGGACACATACAAACAAACAACCATTCGCACTCACATTCACCCCTACGGGCAATTTAGAGTCTCCAATTAATGCATGTTTTTGGGATGTGGGAGGAAACCGGAGTGCCCGGAGAAAAGCCACGCAGGCACGGGGAGAACATGCAAACTCCACACAGGCGGGGCCGGGGATTGAACCCCGGTCCTCAGAACTGTGAGGCTGATGTTCTAACCAGTCGGCCACCATGCCGCCTTTTCTAAAATCATTGTTAATTTTTTTCCTCATTAATGTACACACAGCACTCCATATTGACAGAAAAAGATGCAATTGTTGAAATTTTTGCAGATTTATTATAAAAGACAAACTGAAATATCACGCAGCCATAAGTATTCAGACCCTTTGCTCAGTATTTAGTAGAAACACCCTTTTGAGCTAATACAGCCATGAGTCTTGTTGCATGGTGAATGTTGGTGGACAGCCATTTTCAGGTCTCTCCAGAGATGCTCAATTGGGTTTAAATCAGGGCTCTGGCTGGGCCATTCAAGAACAGTCACGGAGTTATTTTGAAGCCACTCCTTTATTTTAGCTGTGTGCTTTGGGTCATTGTCTTGTTGGAAGGTGAACCTTCGGCCCAGTCTGAGGTCCTGAGCACTCTAGAGAAGATTTTCGTCCAGGATATCCCTGTACTTGGCCGCATTCATTTTTCCTTCGATTGAAACCAGTCATCCTGTCCCTGCAGCTGCAAAACACACCCACACCATGACGCTGCCACCACCATGCTTCACTGTTTGGACTGTATTGGACCGGTGATGAGCAGTGCCTGGTTTTCTCCTCACATACCACTTAGAATTAAGGCCAAAACGTTCTATCATGGTCTCATCGGACCAGCGAATCTTATTTTTCACCATCTTGGAGTCCTTCAGGTATTTTTTAGCAAACTCCATGCGTGCTTTCATGTGTCTTGCACTGAGGAGAGGCTTCCGTCGGCCACTCTCCCATAAAGCTCCGACTGGTGGTCTGCAGTGATGGTTGCCTTTCTGGAACTTTCTCCCATCTCCCGACTGCATCTCCGGAGCTCAGCCACAGTGATCTTTGGGTTCTTCTTTATCTCTCTCACCAAGGCTCTTCTCCCCCAATTGCTCAATTTGGACGGACAGCCAGCTCTACGAAGGGTTCTGGTTGTCCCAAACGTCTTCCATTGAAGGATTATGGAGGCCACTGTGCTCTTAGGATCCTTAAGTGCAGCAGAATGTTTTTTGTAATCTTGGCCAGATCTGTGCCTTACCACAATTCTGTCTCTGAGCTCTTCAGGCAGTTCCTTTGACCTCATGGTTCTCATTTGCTCTGAGATGCACTGTGAGCTGTAAAGTCTTATATAGACAGGTGTGTGGCTTTCCTAATCAAGTACAGTCAGAATAATTAAACACAGCTGGACTCCAATGAAGGTGTATAACCATCTCAAGGATGAAGAAATGGACAGCCCATCCATCCATCCATCCATCCATCCATCCATTTTCTCTACCTCTTTTCCTCACTAGGGTCGCGGGCGTGCTGGAGCCTATCCCAGCTACCTTCGGGCCAGAGGCGGGATACACCCCGAACTGGTCGCCAGCCAATCGCAGGGCACATATAAACAAACAAACATTCTCACTCACATTCACACCTACGGGCAAGTTAGAGTCTTCAATTAACCTACCACGCATGTTTTTGGGAAGTGGGAGGAAACCGGACTACCTGGAGAAAACCCACCCAGGCATGGGTAGAACATGCAAACTCCACACAGACAAGGCCGGGATTTGAAACCCGGTCCTCAGAACTGTGACACAGATGTGCTAACCAGTCGTTCACCGTGCCGACGAAATGGACAGCACCCAAGTTTAATATATGAGTGTCACAACAAAGGGTCTGAATACTTATGGCTGTATGATATTTCAGTTTTTGTTTTTTAATACTGTATAGACAAACAACCATCCAGTCTCACATTTACAACCATGGACAATTTAGAGTCTTCATTTAACCTAAAATGCACACTTTTGGAATGTGGGAGAAAACTGGAGTACCCAGAGAAAACACACACAATCACAGAGAGGAAACTGGAAGGCTGAGATTCGAACCCAGAACCTAATAACGGTGAGGCAGACTAACTTCCCAACTAAGTAACTAACCACTATTAACACCGTGCTGCCCACAAAATTCATCACAGCACATTCCTTCAAACGTTCTTGACTCTCCCCCCCTTTGACTTTTTCTTACCCCCTTTGTATTTTTATCTTTTTTCATGTCTTCCGCTTAAGTGACATTTACAAATGAGGGTAAAATTAGAAAGGCAGTGGATCTGAAATTGGAAAAAAAAAAGCACCAGAGGGAAGATAATACCACAGGCTGCTGCGTGATATCAAACCAGAATGATATGAAATGTCAAAAGATGTGATGTCGTCACGCTGATGAATTTGACGTACCCGCCCTCATCAAAGGAACTTTAGTTTTTTAAATCACCCTCAGGACTTGTGTTCAAATTTACAAGGCAGTTCAAAACGGCGGAAGCAGGCTATTTGGGGATTTGAAGTGTAATATTATGGAGTGCGTTTTTTTTCAGGAAAATGATGGTCGGATTTGGATGAGATAGTACTAAAATCTAGCTCTAAAGTCACACATTACCAACAGAACACGCCACTCACTTGACAATGTGTCGTCGTACCAAGACTGACCTGTGAGAGGCATCGGGGTGCCACTGGGCGGAAGAGTCGTAGTAGAACAAGAAAAATAATAAAGCTAGGCTAACTGTTTATCTGATAACTACATTGTATCGTTTCGTTTCACATTCAGATTTGCGATCGTAAGTATTGAACGGGTTTCACATTTACAAGTGTCGGAAAGATCATTTTCCAAGGACATTGGGGATGGGAAAAAAAATCACTCTTACACTCTCTGCTACATCACAAGATAATCGCTTAGGATAATCTTTTAGATACTTCAATGGTACGGCATGGAAAATGCTCAAATTTGACCCGATTATCAGTATGTGTATACCCCACATTACGATTGTCAGTCATATCCATTTTCCGAGCAGATTGGGGGAAGAAAATCACTCTTACCACACTTCACACAACAGAGTAATCAATAATCCTTTAGACACTTGTGACAATCTGGCCTTTGCTGACTTTGGTTGTACGGGATGCCAAATGTTCAAGTTTGTCCCAATTATCGGTATGTGTGTACCCCGCTTTAGAATTGTCAGCCCTGACTTTTCCAAACAGATCTGGGAGGTAAAATCCCTCTTACCACTACAGCATAATCGCTCAAAATAATCGTGTAGAGACCTCCGACAATCTGGCCTTTGTTGACTTTGATCATAAGGGTGTTAAAAATTCCTCTAAATGGTCTGATTAATGATTTGTGCCTGCCTTGTCTTATGCATCATACATCTTCTTGTTTTTTAGTTCATTTTGTTGGAGCAAAGCCCTCTCAGCTACAGCTTTTCATCGTTGGCTTCCCCGAGGTCGGGAGCAGCAGTTAATTTGCAGTCATTTGTAAGACAGGGGAACGGAGGGGGTGAGCAGGATGAGGGCCCGGGTCATTGTTTAACGCGAGTAGTCAATTACACCCGTTCTAATGAGATCAAAGTGATGGAGGCCATCAGGACATAACATAAAGCCTCATCAGTTGGGCAGATTAATAGAGTCAGGCCGGAGCCTTCCGGATCCTTGACTTTAAATGAAGTTTGAGCTCTGGGAAACAATCTGCTGGTCAGTCTATTAACCTTCCGAATCACGCCGCGGCTTAATGACGCATAATCCGTGCAGGAACTCTGAAAGTGAACAGTGTATGGACTTAAAGCTAATTAAAACTTGATACCAAAATGGATTATTGTTTTTTAGCTTTGTTGTGCATTGAACCTGTAAATCTGTCTGGAAACACATTCATAGCTTAGTGACTGACATTTCCTCGACATTACCATCCTTCTGTCAGATTTCCATATAAAACGGTAAAACGGCAATCAATAATAGCTACCAGTTAGTACCCCAAAGATGTCTTGAGTAATTGCAGTGGTGTCTTCTTCTTAAGTATTGTGCATATTTTTGCCAGATGTACAGCGCTTGTGTTGAGAAGAGAATGCGTTTGTGCATGTGTATTGTATGTGTGACCCTGAGGCAAATACAATTGGTGGCAACATACAGTAGTCATTTAGACAGACAGTATAACAATCCATCCATCCATCCATCCATTTTCTTTACCGCTCCTCCTCACTCGGGCGTGCTGGAGCCTATCCCAGCTATCATCGTACTCGATATTTATTCTTTATCCTCTGTGAAAATTACTAATATTTTTGCAGCTTATTGAAGACAATCCTGTTCTGTGTTTCATCACCATGTGTTCTTGTACGATGTCAGTATTCATTATACTGCCCCTGGTGGCCAAGGTGTACACACAAGAATGAGCAGCACAATGCCCATTGAATTATGAGACACAAATGCTTTAATTATGTTATTAATGTTTTTGCTATGTTACAAACAAATTTATTGGATTTTTTGGGGGGCGCTGGAACAGAATAATGGTATTTCCAAAAATCTACTTAAGTATAGTCACGCAAGTAACTTCATTACCTCCCACCACTGGTGCTATTTTGTCAGTGTTGCAATAGGTATGATGAAAAGTGAGACCTGTTGTATAAAGTCCTAATCTGACAAATTCCAAAAGAACCTCAGTGAAATTTGACTGTGCGATAGACTGATTTTAATCCCTCTGTCTTTGTCCTTTGAACTCAAAAGTCCAAAGCGATGTCAGTCCACATGGTGCGGGGCAGGAATCTGGAGATGGAAGATTATCAAAAAGCACTTTTTCATCCTGATACAGCGCATACAGTTAGAGAGCGTTTCTTGACCCTGGCGAGGACGCTGTGATGAATGGGATGCAGCCTCAACACTTTCACACAGGAATCGCTATTTACGGGAGCTGAAGCACACACAAATGTAAAAAGGTGATGATTTTTATTTTTTTATGTTGATTTTTCTCATCCTCCTGCTTTTTTGAAGGTGCAGTGTCAGGTTACCTTGTGTCATTTTTCTTTCCTTTTGTTTTTTTTGTTTGTTTTGTTTTGCTTACAGCACTAGAAAGGCCGGGTCGGCCGGCAGGGGTTGCGGCTAATGCCGAGATTGGTGCCGTGTTGTGTTGCGTGGCGACCACTTCCAATATCATTGAGGCGCTGTTTTTTTTTTTTTTTTTTTTTTAAATCCCTGTAAATAAGACTCTCTGGCGATGGCCTGGAGGGAAAGTGAATCCTTTAATGATACCTCACGAGCTTTAAACCCTGACACTCGAGTTTCTTGGGTTAACCGTGATGCTTTCATTCATTTAAGGTGGAAAATAAGGCGTAAAGGAAGTATTGGGTCATCTGGCCATGACACCTACGGGATGAATGATAGAAACCATGAACGCCTACTCGGAAAAGCTCAAACGGAGTAGCACGGTAGGCCTATCGGTTAGCACGTCACCCTCAAAGTTCCGAGGTCGACTCGGAATCAGGCATTTGATTCACTTCGCTAACTTAAACTATTTGATGATACATCCACCTTGATTATTAAAATAAGTATACTGGCCCAATATATACAGTCGTTGGTATGTAAACAATACTAAATCTTGCAATATTAGAGTCAGCAATTTGATGATGCAGCCACTTTTCATATTTAAAAGTTGTATCTGTGAAACTGGCCCTGTTTTTACTTGGTATTGAATCGATATGAAATCTTCCAGTATTATATTTAGAAATGTGTTGATGCAGTATGGCTGATTATTCAAAACTATTAGTATCAGTGATACTGGACCTGTATTTACGTGATAACGGATCGATACTAAATATTGCAGTATTAAGTTTAGCAATTTAATGACACATCCACGTTAATTATTAAGTATCGGTATTGCCATCGGTGATACTAGCCATCATTAATATTATGATAATATTGGCCCTGTATTTACTTAGTATCAGATCAATACCAAATCTCATCAATTTGATGATTAATGTATCTACCCTAATTATTGAACTGCATCAGTGTTCAGAATCAGAATCATCTTTATTTGCCAAGTATGTCCAAAACACACAAGGAATTTGTCTCCGGTAGTTGGAGCCGCTCTAGTACAACAGACAGTCAATTTACAGAACACTTTGGGGACATAAAGACATTGACAAAAAACAATTGTGCAAAAAGATGCAGAGTCCTCTAGCACTTAGAGCAGTTCGAACGACTAATATTGCAATAGTCCGGTGCAATGACCATTGTGCAAAGGGCGCTGAGACTTCAAGGAGTGTATGCGGTTTAAAGTCACGAGTAGTGCGATCATCTGGGACAATGTTGGTTGTGCAAATGTTACAGATACTCCTCAATCAGTGTGCAAATGGAGCAGATGCTACTCTGGCATGAGTGGCCAGTATATGCAAATAGTGCAGCATAGCGAGACAACTACAGTGAGTGCACGAGTAATACATAATTGGCCCCACAGAAATGTGACAACGAACTCAAGTCAAAAAATTTCCAGCTTGTTGTAATGGAATTATAGGTTAGGTGTTTAAGAAGTTGATCGCAAGAGGGAAGAAGCTGTTGGAATGTCTACTAGTTCTAGTTTGCGTTGATCGGTAGCGCCTACCTGAGGGAAGGAGCTGGAAGAGCTGGTGACCGGGGTGCAGACGGTCCGAGAGGATTTTGCACGCCCTTGTCTTAGTTCTGGCAGTGTGCAAGCCCTCAATGGTGGGTAGGGGGGTACCGACAATCCTTTCAGCAGTTTTGATTGTCCGTTGCAGTCGGAGTTTGTCCTTTTTTGTAGCAGCACCAAACCAGACTGTGATGGAAGAACACAGGACTGATTCGATGACCGCTGTGTAGAACTGTCTCAGCAGCTCCGGTGGCAGGCCGTGCTTTCTCAGAAGCCGCAGGAAGTACATCCTCTGCTGGGCATTTTTGAGGACGGAGTTGATGTCGGTCGCCCACTTCAGGTCCTGAGAGATTGTAATTCCCAGGAACTTGAAGGTCTCGACGGTTGACACAAGGCAGCTGGACAACGTGAGGGGCAGCTGTGGCGAAGGATGCCTCCTGAAGTCCACGATCATCTCTACCGTCTTGAGCGTGTTCAGCTCCAGGTTGTGTCGGCCGCACCACAGCTCCAGCCGCTCCGCTTCCTGTCGATATGCAGACTCGTCACCGTCCTTGATGAGGCCGATGACAGTGGTGTCATCTGCAAACTTCAGGAGCTTGACAGTCGGGTTCGCTGAGGTGCAGTCGTTCGTGTGGAGAGAGAAGAGCAGCGGAGAGAGGACACAACCTTGGGGCGCCCCAGTGCTGATGCTGCGTGTAGATGAGGTGGCCTCCCCCAGCCTGACCTGCTGTGTCCTGCCCGTCAGAAAGCTGTAAATCCACTGGCAGATGGCAGGTGAGATGCTGAGCTGGAGAAGCTTGGTTGAAAGGAGTTCAGGGATGATGGTGTTGAACGCTGAGCTGAAGTCCACGAACAGGATCCTCGCGTAGGTCCCTGCACTGTCGAGGTGTTCTAGGATGAAGTGCAGTCCCATGTTGACTGCATCATCCGCAGACCTGTTCGCTTGGTAGGCAAACTGCAGGGGGTCCAGCAGGGGACCTGTAACGCTCTTGAGGTGGTCCAGCACGAGACGTTCAAAGGACTTCATGACCACAGATGTCAAAGCGACAGGCCTGTAGTCATTCAGACCAGAGATTGCAGGTTTCTTGGGGACTGGAATGATGGTGGAGCGTTTAAAACAGGATGGAACTTCGCACATTTCCAAAGATCTGTTGAAGATCTGAGTGAAGACTGGAGCGAGCTGGTCCACGCAGACTTTGAGGCAGGATGGGGACACATGGTCCGGTCCTGCCGCTTTGTTAATCTTCTGTTGTTTGAAGATGTGTCTCACATCCTGTTCATGGATGGTTAACGCAGAAGTCAGAGGTGTGGTTGTGGTCGCGGGTGCAGCCGGGTGGGTGTGTGGAGTGAAACTGTCCTTTTCAAATCTGCAATAGAAGGTATTCAAGTCGTTGGCTAGTGTGCTATTGTTCTCAGCTTGGGGGGATCGTCGCTTGTAATTAGTCAGCGTTTGGAATGCACGCCAGACTGATTTTGAGTCGTTCGCGCTAAACTGTTTTTCCAACTTTCCAACGTTGGCAATACTGGCCCTACAGTTATCCAGTATCGGATCGATTCCAAATCTCTGTCCACTGTCACAAAACACGTCATCACTTGTTATTAAAGTTAAGGTAGCGTGTTTGTTTTTGTTTTGTTTTACTAAAAGTGTTTGACATCTTTTTATACTTGTGATAATTAATAAAATATGTCTCCGTCCCTAAAACAGCAGTCATGGGAATAAATGGATGCACGTTTCCTTGAGTGTAGGTCATCTGAAAGAAAACCAGCAGTCAGTTTAAAAGGTTGACACTTAATGTAGTCAAGTTAATCTTCACCATATGCACTGTGACAATGATGCATTTATTCATTTATAAATGGAAAAAAAAAAGGTCCAAAGCCAGATTGGCTGCAGCTGCTCCGAGACATTAATTACCATCTCGCCCCGTTTTTATCAATAAAGAAGCGTATTTATGAGAAAACGTTCCTAATTGACATGAGAAATAGCAACTTGCAAGGTGGGAGGGGGGCATGGTTATCCTCATCAAACCAGCCGCCCAATGCTTTTTTCCCCTATACAATCATGCTGAGACAACAGCTATTACAGCCTGTTGTCCTTTATGATTGTTTTTTCCAATACACTGCCACTTGTTAATAACTGTGCCAAGGGCATGGGAAGGGCAGCTGCTCACTCCCATCAGCGTCACTGTCAATGAACGGCAGTCCCCACAACCACCAAAGGAGGGGGAAATAGTTTAGTGTGCCGCAAAAGACTCGAAGTTGCTTCTGACATAAGGGGACCAAGACAGAAATCCTGGGAGAGGGGGTCTTCAAATAGCACACATGGGTCATTCTAGAATTTAAGGACAATGTAGGCACCTACATTTTTGAAAAACAGACCATGTTTTTGCAAAAACAAGCAGTATTAAAGCATCATATAATTTGAGTCATCCAGCTCTGTCATCAACGGTACACTTCCCCTGTCCTATTTTACCTAAGCTATGGTAAAAAAACTGCCATGTCTTCATTGTTTTAATAATTCCCCATGACCCTTCAAAGAGTTACAGGTGCATGTTTATGCAGGAACCTGTGCTTATGTGGTTGGAATACAAACATTTCTTGGGATTGTTCAAAGCTCCCTCTTGAACACTGTTGCCACTGTTCAATACAAATATATATATTAATGGCATGAACACTTTGACAGTTTCAAAACTCCCACCATTACCACCATTTACATACAAATGTTATATTATAAATGAGTGTTTTTTTTCTTACAACTTTCATCGGAAACGTCTTTCTCAGAAATATGCCGCTTTTTATGAAAACTTTTTTTCAGAAATACACTGTTTAAAAAAAAAAAATACTAGATTTTAGAAAAACACAAAATTTTGGAAAACATTCTACTTAATATATGACTTGTTCTTGGGGGGAAAAATACATTTCAGATATATGAGTTTGTTGTAAATATACGACTTTTGCCAAAGACAACTATTTTTTTTGTTAGAAATATATGCATCCATTCCTTTTCCATACCACTTATCCTCACTAGGGTCGTGGGCATGCTGGAGCCTATCCCAGTTGAGTCTGGGCGAGAGGCGTGGTACACCCAGAACTGGTTGCCAGCCAATCGCAAGGCACATATGGACAAACAACCATTCACACTCACATTCACACCTACAGGCAATTTATTGTCTTCAATAAACCCACCGTGCATGTTTTTGGGATGTGGGAGGAAACCGGAGTACCTGGAGAAAACCTACGCAGGCACGAGGAGAACATGCAAACTCCACACAGGTGAGGCCAGATTTGAACCAGAGTGCTCAGAACTGTGAGGCGGATGTGCTAACCAGTCGTTCACAGTGCTGCCCTTCAGAAATATACTACTTTTTTAAAATAAAAGAAATATATAAGACTCACAAATACTTGACATTTATGATTTAATACACACAAACAACACAATCAACACACAATCCATTTCAACTGACAAGTGCCAAATTTGACCCAGAACAGCCTCATTGTACACAGACTTTGTAGTAGCATTTGTACAAAAGAATGACAATTTAAAATATTTTAATTTAGTGTATTTTGGCTCACTTTAGGAAGAGCCATCAAAAGAAAAAAAAAATCAAAACGGGTCAAATTGGACCAGAACTACTGGTCCAATTTGGTCCAAGCTACATAAAGAGCCTCGTCTTTATCCACAGCTAACTGCTCATTCCCGAGTGTCCCTTCACATTGGCAGTGAACTCCAGGTAACGACAGTTGGTTAAAAAAAATAAATAAATAAATAAAAAGTCCCCGTGCTGCTTTTGAGCCGCAAGCTTGACAGTTTATTGATCCCCCTCTCGTCTAATCAGTAGCCTTGTCACATTATAACAAAGGGGAGCTGAGGCCGAAATGAAAGCAATTTATTTCAGCTTAGCCAAGATTGCAGGAAGGGCTCCGCCGCGTTCGTTTTCCAGGGCCTTTTTGTAGACAATCTGAGAGGGGCAACAGACTGGCTGGAATCAAAACAATGGCATGGTGTGTTCCGACCGACGTCAGGGGCAAACAAACACTCCGACTGACTCGCTCGTATGACTGCTCTTGTTCCAGTTGCCCAGATGAATGCTGACTCAACAATGAAATAAACAAAATGTGCCTATACAAGGAAACAAACAATTAAGTATATGGGCAGATAAGAGGTTGTGGTGAAGGATTTAACAGTTGTTTTTTTATCTGCTGCAAACATAAATAAGGCTTGCCATATCCATTTAGATTGTGGAGGCTGGCCCGCGGGCTCGACAGGCATAATAGAATGAACACTTTCCACTGTATAGGAGGAGAAAACCTGCTTGCAAACACTCAACAGCTCCAATTTCTTCTCACTGTCAGATGTGGCGAAACCCACAATTAAGTTCCACAGGTGCCCAAGGCTCTCTGGTTTACCTCTACAGGCACTGTATGTATGATTCTATGGTTGGTTGGTTGGTTGGTTGGTTTAAATGTTAATTTACGACTGTATGTTACTCATTTAGTTTGTTGATTGTATGGTTGGTAGGTATGTTAGTTTATTATGTCAGTTATTCGGTTGATTGGTCTGTTGGTCGGTTGTACAGATGACCACCATGATCTTTCTCTCCTTTACTGGCAGTTACGGCGCCCCATGACCCTTATACAGTATCTGGGTCACTTTTCACATGACACTACCAAAGGATGCAAGGTTATGGTCATTATCTTTCGATAGCGGTCTGGTTTGGCTGGAGGATCTTGTCTCTGCTGTTTGCTTATGTGGTTCTTGGGGCTTCATTGAGCTGTGACCGTCTGAAGAAGCCTCTCCAAATCTTAGACTGCGGTTCTTAGTCGGAACAGGGATTGATTCTGCCCTCATTCTTCGGACAGTTGATGACTTGAACCAGGATCCGCAGAGTGGCAGGCGGCAGTCTTAACCACTTGGTCATGGCTGCCAATAATGGTCAGCCTAAGTTTCCCACCTTCATCCTGGTGGCTTTCAGGAGTGTGAATAGACAAGGGTTGTCGATACCTATGGCAGAAATTAATTTCTTTAACAGAGTGTCTGGATTTAGCGAGGTGTTTTGGGAGGTATCCATCTACGACTGCGGATGCCTCCTTGTTGTTTCCCTGCATTCCAGATTGTCCCTCTGGTAAGAAAGCCTCGGGGAACACCTTCACCCTGCGAGGATGACATCTCATAGCTGACCTGGGAATAACAACTATCCCATTCAATGGAACTGGAGGAGGCAAGTCCGGGCATCCCTGCTCAGACTGCCGGCCACGACAACTCCATGAATGGATAGATGGATGGTCTCAGAATTAGTTCACAATGAAACTAAAGAAGGTGGTGAAAGAAAAGGATCCCTCCTAAGTCTCCTTCTGAGGATGGAATGGATGGAGGTTTTATTGTTGATATGGTGAAGATCTTTTTGTTGATATGGTGAAGATCTTTTTGTTGATATGGTGAAGATCTTTTTGGCTCTTTTCCGCAAAAAAACAAATACAGTAAAACCCAGACAGAAATCATCAAAAGTATGAAACATGTAATCATCTGTCATGCCTTTTTCAGGATACATGGTGTGAATGTTATCCTTTTTGGTATTAACAGAATTATCGGAGGTCTTACAGCAACAAATTGTTGTAATCATTTAAAAAGTGTTTTGTTTATGATTGTTTTTTCCCCTCCGCATAGCAAGGAGGAAATGGTGGCGAACAAGGACTGTGGCAGCAAGATAAGGTGCCGAGTCTCTTTGGCTGTCTTATCTGTTTCCTCCGCCGCCTCAGTGCCGCCACCGCTCTGTCGGGAAATGACAATAAAAAGCTTTTTTTTTTGTCTGCAGATGGATTTGCAGGATGAAGTGTGAAAGCCGCTGCCAAGTCTCGCTATTTAACACTAGCCCGCCTCATTTAGTTAGGTGTTGTTGACATCGACACACTGCGAGGACCTCTGTTATTTCTATTAGATTCCACTTTGCCTTGATGGAAAATTTATAAAATTAAAGGTTGATTTCTGTATCTTTTGCATAACTGTTTGTCTCACACTTGCTGACTTGCTTAAAACTGACTGTAGACTATATTTGTGATTGGGGGATAATTCCTGTTTGATTAAATCAAGAGTATAACAATGTCAAACAGACCATCTTCCTGCGATGTGAGAAGACAGTGATAGTCAGATAGACCATAACCCATGTTGAGTGAAGATAATGGGGAGCGACTTATAAATGTATGAAAGAGAAGCAAAGAGGACTATTTTTGTGAACAACCACTGTGTACGCTTCTTTTGTTTGGTTGTTGTTCCTGCCTGAAATCTTAAATCTTATCTAAATTGTAAATATTTAAGCTTATCCATGTCCCCTAGATATTTAAAGGTCCCATATTTTGTGTATTTAGACATCCATAGAGTGACTCTTTTACATGGACTTAGTATAAAACTGTAAATTTCATTTCAAAAAACATCTTGGTGTTGTCGAACAAATGTCCAGAAAAGGCCCCCTTGACAGGTACCTCTGTTTGACCCAGTTTTGTGTCTGCTTTGTCCATGTTTGGCTAGGTTTGTCCCCTTTCTTCTGATTGGTTGCCTCTGTGTAGAAGACCTACTTGTGAGAGCACACGTGTTTGTTGTGTAGATAGTGCTGGCTTTGGAATGGAGAGGTAGGCGGAAATCTTCACTAGTGACATAGATCAGCTTGAGAACTTCGAATGACCTGATTTCAGGCCCCTTGGCAGAAATATGTCTGGAAGTGAGGAGTGAATGGATGATTTGAATTCATATTTCACAATTACTGAGGCACCATATAGCCAATATTACATCCTAAATAATAGAAAAAGTTGGTTTGTTAAAATATGGCACCTTTAAGTAATTTTAACTTCCACACTGCTCATGCTATCTATTTAGGGCAATGGCAGATTTATTTAATATTCTATATTATATATATATTATATATATGCGAGTGTTTTATCGTTGATTTTAATGCGACATTTGTCATTCAGTGTGTCTGTTAGACTGTGACTGTCCTCCTGTCATCACTCCCTGTCCTTTTCCTGCAATGCAGGGCAGCAAAGCTAGAAAGTTGGATTGACAAAAAAAAAAAATCAGAACACAAATGACTGTGCCTTTTGAATTCTTACCAGTAACAGAAATTTTACAATTTGCTAATTAATGGCGTTGCGTAATTGTGTTGTTGTGATTGTCAGGAAAAATCATAAATGCAGTATATATATAATATATAGAAATATAATATATAAAATATTATATACACACAGTGGATGCAGAACGGGTATAAAAAATTTTTTTTATATTATTAGGCAATATTAGCTGTTTTGTGAGTCTGTTACAATTTGAACCTATTCCTGTTGACCCTGCCTGTCCTTTCTCACGAAGCTAAAATATTGCATTAAAAACAATTGAATTTGGGGCCGCGTTTACTAATATGTAAGCCACAAATTCTGCCAGCAACAGGCAACCTTCGAACCAGGAAATAGAAACCCAGCAGTTCTTTTTTTCAAGCAATGCTGAAGTTGTGATCATTGGAAAAAGAGCATGGAACGTTGAATTTTAAGAATTGTGCCCCAAAACAGGCGACCATCAGACGGGGAATCTGAGTAAATTTTTAGAAGCAATGTTTCTGTGGGTGATAGCTGGCTAATTCTTTTATTTATTTATTAATTTTCTCTTCAAATTAATTGTGTAAACTATTTGTGGCCATTGTGTGTTGTTGCAAGCTACAGAAAATTAAAAAAAAAAAGAGAGAAAAAATATCAAATGTTTGCGCACAATATTACTGTGTCCCACAAATTCTGCCCAGCAGCAGGCAACCATCAAAACAGGAAATAGAATCACTGCTATTATTTTTCTAAGCTACGCTGCTGAGCCTGCTTGCTATCAGATTTTTGTTTTGTTTTATAATTATTCATGTTGACTAATTGTGGTCTATGCATTTTAATGTGACCTTCAGGGAAAAAAAATCTGAGAATTTTAAGTTTGGGGCACAAATTACTGTGCCCCACGAACACAACACCTGGCAACAGGTGGCTATCAAACCAGTAGACTAATTGTGGTCTATGAGTGTTGTTGTGACCTGAAAAACATGAAATGTTGAATCTTACTTGTCTGTTTTCTTTTATGTTAGTCCTTCAGTGTGAGTCTGTTAGATTTTGAATGTCTGCATGTTGACATTCCCTGTCCTTTCTGTATTTTGTAGTGCAGCAAAACTCTCTGCCCCAAATTACATTAAAAAATATATATATATATATATATATATATATATATATATATATATATATATAATATCATTCGCACCCATATTCACACCTACGTATAATTTAGAGTCTCCAATCAACCTACCATGCATGTTTTTGGGATGTAGGAGAAAACCCACAGAGGCACGGGGAGAACATGCAAACTCCACACAGGCGGGGCCGGGATATGAAACCCGGTCCTCAGAACTGTGTGAGGCTGATGTGCTAACCAGTCGGTCACCGTGCCGCTCTGTGTAACAATATAACAAATTAAAAATGTGTAAATTCAATGTATCTTTTTTTTTTTTCTTTTTTTTTCTTTAATATGGGATTTATTAGTGAGAATGGTTGTTTGTTTATATGTGCCTATCAATTGGCTGGCGACAAGTTCAGGGTGTACCCCGCCTCTCGCCCGAAGATAGCTGGCATAGACTCCAGCACACCCGCAAACCTAGTGAGGAAAAGCGGAATGGAAGACGAATGAATAAATATATATATATATATATATATATATATATATACAGCGTATAGTTACTTCAATGTAAGTGTTTGTGGCCCCACCATTTTGCTGTCATATAAAACAACAGTGCACGCACAAGCAGGCCTGAACGTTCAAGTCAGGCCATTTTTGTTCTGTTTTGCCATTGACCCGATGACCGGCCTATTCACAAAGCGCGATTGGCTGTGAAAAGGCAAAAGAACAAAGCTAGAAAACATGAGGCGGCAGGGGGGCGAGGTGTTCATACACCGTTCGGAATGCAGCATGAGTGAAATCCCCCCCAAACGGCTGCACAGTGCCATCTAGAGGGCCTTGGTCTGCAGAAGAAAAAAGGGAGAAACGGGTGATCCAAGCCATATTTCTGCAAGTGTGCATTGTGGGTATCAAAAGGTGATCTGATTTTGTAGCCCTCACCTATTGTAGATAATCCTTCTCCAGTCCTATGTAGAGGTGGTTATTCCATTAGGTGACAAACCGACTGGACTCTTGAGCACTCTACCTTTGCAAAGCAATAAACTGTCTTCCAGTGGCGTAAGTGCCCGGCTTAAACCAGGATATGTGGCACATTTCTTAGCTTCAACTACTCAATACCAGCACATTATTATTGTTACTAGTCCTCATTTTTGATACATTTAATTGTAGCTCACTGTTTATGTTGTCAGGAAGGAGTTAGCTGTGTTATTTTTTTTCTAGCTATAAGAAAAATATTCATGTGGTCAGACAGTACTACTGTCCCCTGTTTGAATTGGATTGAGAGAAGTTAGTCATGTCATGTATATTTGATAATATTAAAGCCAAGGTACGACTGAATACTGTAGCTTAATGACTGGCATATGTGTTTCTAGCCCAATTTGGGGTCTGCTTCAGCACCCCCAAAATGAATCCCATCAACCCTAAATCGCCAAACCACCTAAACCACCCTTAAACCATCCTAGAATTGCTCCTGACCGCCATTTTCCTATTGTCGCCAAGTCGTAACCCACTTTTACAGAACATTGGAGAACATCAAAAATAGCCTAAGAAAACATATACATCACATTTCTAAACATAACTACACGTCTACATGTTCAAAGTGCCTTTCATAGCACCTTATTAAGAAATTGAGGATTAACATGACAACTGAATGCACAAAAAAACAGTATCTTGGCACTGTTCTCTTCTCTTTAGAAAAGTGCAACATAGTTTGTCTTCTTTTTAGGAAATGAAGGTTGAAGCAACTGTAACAGTTCTAATACCCTGTATTGCTATAAAAACACCAATGGCATTTTTCTACGTGAAAGATTGTTTAAATGCAGCTGGTAATAACGTTTCTGATGCAAGCCTGTCAAATTATTATTATTATTTTTTTTCCCCAAAATCACAGGCAAGTCCAGGATACACGCACTGCTCCTACGGCATGATTTAACCCGAATTTCACTAACCCATGCCAGAGCAGTATATTTATAATTACAGTAACTATTTGTATGAAAAACACTTCTAGGCCAAAAATATACAACTATCCGATGCAACACAGTAAATACGGCATTAACTGAGCGTACCTTCTTGTACCATGTGAAAAAGTATTGTTACGCCATCAGAATTCTGATATTGGTAACATCGTAAACTGAGGACCCCCTGTAATTTTTTACTACCTGTCAGCGACCCACCTAAAATGGCTCCATGACCCACCAGTTGATAATCACTGGTCTACGATACCTACTTCCGACTGGGGCTCGTTCCCTCTAAGGCAGGGGTGTCAAACTCATTTTTGTCTCGCGCCGCATTGTAGTTATGATTTCCCTCAGAGGGCCGTTAGAACAGTGAAATGTTAAATCACCAAATCATATTATTACCATTGCACAACAAATTGAGGGATAGCTAATTTTGAAATCAGAAGACAAGGATAATAGTTTGTTCAAGTATTGTTTGTTACTGTAGAAGAAGGGTTTGGTGACAGAAAAATGCAATATCTCAAAATTATTGTTTATTATTATGACAATTTGGAATTTGGGTACAGATCTTAGCAAAAATCACGGACGTTGACTAGCATGATTTGCTTTTGCTGGCCACATAAAATAATGTGGCGGGCCGCATCTGGCCCCCGGGCCTTGAGTTTGACACATATGCTCTAAGGAGTATGTCAAAGTTCGAACCCTGGTAATTTCCTAAAATGGCTGCTTCGAACCAAAATGGCAGACTTCCTGCTTGAGACTTTTTCACATGACCTTTAATAATTGACATTTCCACCCAATTTTGTGTCAGTGGGTAAAACTGGTGTTGGGGGTTACTTTTTTTCTAACTACTAAACTCTAACCACTAAAAAACATACATTTTCACTAAGATTATCAGGTGGGTGGTGGCCGGGTGAACTGAATATTAGAAGAGAAAGTAGGATATTAGTGTGGAGTGAGCAGTGTCCCAGAGAATTAATTGGTGCCACCTTTAAAGCAAAACTCAATTTCACCACTCGATGATGACAGAGGTCAGAACTCCTGCAGCTCTCGTCCTTGCTTCTCATCTCAAGAAGATGAAAAAGAAATGTTCCTTCTGGCCTTATTTTGACTTTTTTAGGAATGACGTTTTTTAGCAATGTCTTTCTCAGGCCATTTTGTCTGCCCTGGAATAATTATGTATCCATCCATTCATTTTCCGTACCCCTTATCCACACTAGGGTCGCGGGGGTGCAGGAGCCTATCCCAGCTAACTCTGGGCGAGAGGCGGGGTACACCCTTAACTGGTCGCCAGCCAATCGCAGGACACATAGAAACAAACAACCATTCGCACTCACATTCACACCAACAATGATGCATTGGTCGATTTTTTTGTTTAGTGTTGCCAACCAAAATTGCAGTTACAAGCAAACTTCAGAAAAACTATCAAGGACCCTTACCTAAAATTGAACAGGAAGTCAGCCATCTTGATTTGAAGCAGCTATTTTTGGTAAATTCAAGGTTTTGTACTTTAATGAACTCCTAATAGATACATGACAAGATTTACTTTGCTTCTGAAACTTATCTTGCATCCTTCACATGTGCTTCAATATCAGGTGTCAAATCCTGAGTATCAGGCAATTTCAGAATGTCATTTAAGTGGTAAGTAGTCATTTAAGTGGTCATCAGTGTGCCCTCCAGTTGACAAAATTAGCAACAACAGTTACTTTTACTAAATAATTGCAGTTAATCTGTTCTCTATCCCCACGGGACAAATTGGACACCCTGACGAACCGGTGTTGCCCCGCTGGTCATACGTTTGACACCCATGAGCTAATATGTGTGAAGAATGGCGTCAAAGTCTGATGATCCTCAATCGGAATCAGATATCCTAGACAGATGGGCAACGCGATTGCGAAGCTTTTTGGCTACGCTATCAAATGTGGGCTGAGCGTGGCGTAAAAATTTTAACATTTCATTGCTGTTCTTGTCGACCTTCTCCACAGCTTAGGTTATTTATCTTGAGGGCCAATATACATTCTATCATATGTATAGCTTGTTATTAGTTTGTGTGGGTATACATCTCCTGTTGAATGTGTCCTGTTTTGATGTTAATGAATGTATCGCTGGAGCAGCAGTTTCCTGGTGTGTGTTTGTGTGTATGTGTTTGTGTTATTACATGATGACACTAGACAGCCGCTGAGCAGTGCAAACAACAACATGCAAGGGCCAATGGTCGGTTGCGTTGACAGGTTCCTATTACCATGGAAAAGCTTAACATCGACTTCATTGTCAAGATAGCATCTCTAAGTACAGATGACACAGGTTTAGTGGTATATAGTTTTTGGATATGATAGGCTTTTAGGCTATACTTAGCTCCTCCCTTACATACTGTAAATCTTACAACAGTAAAGATGTATCACTTCAACACACTTCCTTGACACTAATTCCTACTTTCCTACTAGCCAGGGATGTGGCAAGATCTTGTAGCATTTCAGGGTGTTTCAGAAAGAGC
This sequence comes from Phycodurus eques, assembly GCF_024500275.1. Classification (NCBI taxonomy): domain Eukaryota; kingdom Metazoa; phylum Chordata; class Actinopteri; order Syngnathiformes; family Syngnathidae; genus Phycodurus; species Phycodurus eques. The sequence continues at coordinate 13,766,495 of NC_084528.1, read as the reverse complement.
TAAAGAGACAAAGCTAAATCTTCATCAAAGACAACAAAACCACAGACAAAGGTCATACTAAACATAATAGAATCCAAAACTACATCAAACAGTCCAAATATTACAAGGTTACCAGTAGGCTTTTACAAGAAAGCGTAATAAGACTGTAGTCAGATTTTTTTAAGACATTAAGACATTAAGTTTCTGCTGCGTTTGCACATGGCTTTGCATTGATATGCTGAGTCTATTATGATATACGTGCAGTCCTATATGTCGGTGCTTCATGTGAAACACAACTGAAGTTTCTTGACAGAACGCTGCAGACCATTCCTGAAGGGAAGACGCCACCTTTTTTCTCGATCTCCCATGTGGACGTTTCTGGCGTTATATTGATCCCCCTCGCAAATCCCCCATGCAGGACCTCTCCCCTCGGCAGAACACCGCATGGCAGATGTTGCTCGATAGCAGCATGTTAATCTTGTCAGGAATCAGGAGAACCACACCGCTCCCGTGAAACGGGAGTGTTTTCACGAGGGATAGGGTGAAAAATCACTGCACGGAATTTCGTTGCCGTTGTTGCATGTTGTTGCCATCTTGAAGCGGGTGCTTTGGTCTAAGTTAGTTTGCTGACTAAAATATGAAGAGAATTGCAACAATGCTGCCAGCCAATGCTACGCTCAGGTAGCAGTACTACGCTCAGGTAGCAGTACTTCGATTCGGGTAGCAGTACTTCGCTGAATTGTTGAACAATTAGCAACTGGGTGACTGAACAAGAAGATAATTGCAATGAAACTCCTGAGCTTGAGTAGTAATACTTTTTACTTTGCTTCGGTAGCATCACATCACTCTGTTAGAAGTACTTCACTCAGGTAGCATCATTTGACTCGAGTAGCATCACTTTGCAGAACTGTTTAACAGTTTGCAACTGGAAGACTGAACATTAAAATAATTGCAACGAAGCTGCCAGCCACTTTGTATTTAGGACTTCGCTCATGTAGCAGTATTTTGCTCAGGGTGGATCACTTCGCTCATGTAACAGTACGTCATTGGGGTAGCGTCATTCTGTTGCGGTAGCAGTACTTTAGTGGGGTGACAGTACTTCGCTCAGATAACATCACGTCACTGAAATGTTTAACAGTGTGCAACTGGAGACTGAACGTGGATCGCAATGAAACTGTCAGCTGCTGAGCTCAAGTAGTAGAACTGGATAACAGAACTTTGCTCAGGTTGCATCATTTCACTTGGGTAGCAGTACTTCAGTTGAATAGCAGTAATTTGCTTGAGAAGCATCACTTCACTCAAGTAGCTTCGGAAGGGTCACTTCGCTCTGGTAACCGTATTTCTCTGGTAGCAGCCCTTCACTGAACTGTTTGTTGTCGAACTGTCACTGTGCACAGTTTGCAACTGGGAGAGTGAATGTGAAGATAATCGCAAAGAAGCTGCCAGCTGTTGCTGAGCTCCAGTAGTAGTACTTTGCTCGGGTAGGATCACATTTTTCAGGTAGCATCACTTTGCTAGGGTTGCAATACTTCACTCGGGTAGCATAACTTTGCTGAACATGACAATCATGGAAAAGCTGAACTTTTTTACACTTCACAAGTGTGTCACGTACGTGGTTAAGGCGAGGGCGAGTAACGCAAGGCAAGAACATGGTGGACCCAATTGCAGGGAAGCAGGGAGGCAAGGCAGGAGTGCGGGAGTCTCAAAATAATATTTAATCTTCAAAAAGGGAAAACTAAACAAAGTCCCACAACAGATACCAATCAAATCAAAGTAACAAAGAAACACTCAAATATCTAAAACTGGAAACAAACTATGACCTGTGAGTAAGACGTGGAATAGAAAGGGAGAATGACACTTGACAATAACATACCACAATGATAAAGACAACTGACGACTATGACATGGCAGAGACATGTGACAACGAGAATGAACCGACAAGAAGTGAAAGAAACCAGGGAACTAAATGCAAACAGATAGACGAGACAACGAGGAACACCTGGACAAGACATGAGTGGCTGGAGAGAGCTGATTGGTTCGACACAGAGCAGACGAGAACAGGTGGACACAACAACTTAATGAGCACACGACAAACATGGAACACAGGAAAACATGGAACAAAACTAAACACAACCCAAACCAAAACACAGACCATGACAAAGTGTAAGACTGAACGTGAAGAGGATTGATAATAAGCTGCCAGCTGATGCTATGCTTGGGTAATAGTACTTTGCTAGTGTAGCAATACTTCACTTGGACAGCATCCCTTCATTTGGGTAGTATGGCATTACTTAGGTGGAAGTAATTTACTCGAGTTGGATCACTTCACTCGAGTAGCATCACTTTATCCAAGCAAAAGTCATTCACTTTGGTTTAATCAACTTCAGTAGGGTATCAGTGCAAAGTATTAGTTTGTGTAGTGTCACTTTGCTCTTGTAACAGTACTTCACTCAGGAAAATCCCTTCAGGTAGAAATACTTCACTCAAGTACAGTTACTTCGCTTGAGTAGTATCACCTGCGGCCAGGTAGCATCGATTTGCTCAGGTAGCAGTACTTCGCTCGGGTAGCATCAATTTACTCAGATAGGAATCCTTTACTCAGGTGCCATCACTTTGGTCAAGGTAAGCAGTACTTTGTTTGTGTAGCACCGCTATATTCATCACGATAATAGTGTAACGTCTGAAACGTGCTTCCCACATATTTATCCCGATAACGTAAATTGTACCACGTCTAGGGCAAGTTATGCCCACCGTTTTCACAAAAGCAGCGTCTTATTCGTCATATCAACTCATATTTTATTGCATAGCATGTTCCAAGTACAAAAACAAAACACCCTGGGCAATTCTCTGCATTGGGGATTTGTTTGAAATATGCGGAGGGAGAACTGAGACGGAGGATTCACCAGATCTTTCCTCGGGAGGTGGCGGCATTGCCTCACCTGCGGAATGACAACGAAGACACGAGGAGGAGAATGAGTTCACTGAAACATGACGTTGTCTCCTCTCCCTCGGCAAGCATGTGTGTCGCTCATGTTCAAGCACTTGCTTCAGTGCTTTACGATGAACAGTCAAATGCAGTCCGTTCTGTGACTTCGAAGATGTTCTCATTTTAAAATATTTGTTCCCCCTAGGAAATAATGTAAATTGAATTTGAATGAGGCGACACGGTGAGCGACTGGTTAGAGCGTCTGCCTCACAGTTCTGAGGAACGGGGTTCAATCCCCGGCCCCGCCTGTGTGGAGTTTGCATGTTCTCCCCGTGCCTGCGTGGGTTTTCTCCGACTTACGAATTCCTTGAGTTAGAAACCGTTGCTTGTTGATTTTTTTGCTTTATGTTGCAAGTAAAAGTTTTACTTACGAGTTAGCTTATTTCCAGCTATGATGTCTATTCTGCCCTCCCTGAGATTGCCATGTGCAGTTTGGCAGATGGAGAAGATTTGCTCAAAAAAGAGGCAGTGTGCTTGCTTCAAGCTGTTTATTGCCACACCCAGTTGAAGTTTACTTTACATGTTGTGTATTTAACCTAATCACATAACTTTGTCTTACAAAGGTTAGATAGCTCATTGCTCACGCATTATGTAAAACCCCATTGAAGGGGCTAACGAAACTAACATTGATATTGCGGTAGTTGGGGACCTTTGAACAACCCTGCTTTGACTCGTTCAGCTGAAGTCTCAAGAGATTTGATGACTTTATGTTTGATGATGGTTCGAACTCCAAATTTTGTTGTACTTTCGATGCATACATTTTGGGTTGATCTCCAAATTATACCAATTCTGTGGCTTCACTAAACGTTTGAATGTTCATGTCCAACTGTTCAGTATTTCAGTACTTTTCACACAACCTGCTGTTCTCTAACAAGAATCTGAACAGTCAAATAAACAACATGCGTTTGAACTATGAAAATTTCCAAGGACGTCCACTTCTGCGCATTTCTGTTACTCTTCTAGTCTCTCTGCATCTCTTTTTCACCCTTCTTATGATAGTGACACGCTAAGGAAGTGGCCACTCACGTCCCTCTGAGAACATCCTCTTTGAACTCTCGTAATGGCTAATGTCCAACTGTAATTGAACCAGGAAATGTAATGGTCACCTGTCGTGAATTTTGCCATTCAGCTTCTTGTTACAGAACAGCAAGTTGTACTGCAAAAAATACTCCCTGAAACAGTCAGTTTAGTGAAGGTAAAAAAATAAAAATTCACCGGAAAGCCAATTATGCCAAACTTATTCTGAGTAGTGTCTCAGAAAGGGCCCTCAGTAGGACACCGTTTGATACACTTTGTGTACCTTTTGTGCAATCAACCTCGAAACAGGCACAGCATCAATGGAATAACCATGTAGGAAAAAAGCACCTGAAGCCTCAGAAATCCTGGCTGAATAGAAGTTGAGTGGGGGGTGTTATTTAGCGACGCCTAGTGCTGCGGCTCCCGCTGAAGCTCTTTCAGCCCACAATGGCGTTCTAACCGAAATGACATCATCAACTTCGCCGTCCTTTTTTCTACCTTAGCTCCATATGTTTTTGCCACATAACCAGACTATCAACAGGCATCCACGAGTGACTGGGTAGACATATGCAGAGTTTGCGTCCAAACGTCCTGGGTCTATTTCATATACGGACCCCAGATGAAGTTTAAAGTTCTCACTTTTCATTGTAAATATTAATTAAGCTAAATATTGTAAGTCCTTCAATGAGTCAGTCCTTACCCTCCATGACCAATTTATGACCGGGCACTTTGATATGAATGATTAACCCAAAATGCATTACGTGTTTAACATGCCAGTTAAACTGTATTCTTAATGTGTAAATAAAAGAGTAACAAAATTCAAATACACATTTTACTCAGGAAAATAACAAAAATAGTGTGGCAACGTTGAAAGCGTGCATTTCTTTGCACTTTTATGGTACTGCAACATCAATGTGCATTGTGTAATAATCATTTCCCAATCGCTTTCATTTATCAGTTAGGAAAAAGAGCGGTCTTGGTTAAATGTTTCTGCATAGCTGGACTGCTCTTTGTTCAAATCAGCAGCTACATAGTACTACTTTGTGAGAGACATTGATGATGCAAAAGTAACTATTGTTGGTGAGGAGAAGTAACTGTAGTCTAATTACTTTCCTGAGGAAAGTAACGTGTTACTTTGCTCGTTACTCAAAATGCCGTTTTTTTTGGAGCAACGCTTGACTTTGTCACGCATTACCGGCATCACTGTTACTCCCACTTCGGTCCTCTTAAGCAGGTCATCGGTCGTCCGGTGCTGTGAGCGGCCACGTACATTCCAACAAGTCACACCGGCTGGTCCTTTGATTTTTTTTTTGTTTTTCTTTTTTTTTTTTTTTTTCTTCTTCCCAGTTCTACTCCACATCCCAGCCCCCTCATGAGGGTCGCGGCCGGCGACGAGCGGCCACAGTGGCCAATGGGACACCCATCCCCTGTTACTATCATTCTGAAGCACAATTCACCAAGCGTCGGATTGTTGTGCCACTAATAAGGAACGTTATCTGACAGGGGACGTGGGTGAAAATTAAAAGAGAGGGGATTATTTTGAGGTTATGCTCGTCATCTGCTCCTATTCATTGAAATTGAACCTGCCAAGATGATTACCGCAAGCTTAGCTATTTCATCCACTGTTACATCATACATTCTGAATAATATGAGTAAGTATTAGAAAACACAGCGTGTATACTTAAAAGAGTGTATTTTGATGCCTTGTTAGCGGGTGAGACTCGCTCCCTTAAAACCCGTTCAGCTGAGTTGAGTGGGTGGATGCTAACCAACCAGGTATATTAATTGACAAAACTACATAAATAATAATAGTGCCGAAGTCAGAGTTCCTTTGAGAGGGCCAAATGTTTGGAGATCTGTATTCAAGCCAACCATCTTTTCTTTTTGTAGTTATAAATCAAAGGACTTCCTTCAACCATTTGTACGTTTATTAGGGTTTTCCTTCAGTAACATGTCTTGGGTTCACAACAGGCGTCCCGGTCTGCAAAGAGGACTGTTTTGCATCTTATAAGATAAGGGTACCGGGTGTGAGCTTTGCTAGACTGTGAGGCGCCAGCAGGCGGGTGTGGTTCCAAATATGGTCATGAGGAACGACCATCTTTCGGGTGCACTCAGGGAGAGGCTAATTCCACGCCCAGAGAATTAAACCTTGATAAACTGAGAACCAGGGGTTTTCGGGGGCTTTTTCGTTGTCCTGGCTTTGTACCTAGCTGCTATGACACGAAGGCTTGTTCAATAAATCGAATTAGCCCAAACGTCAAGTCTCTCGCAGTTTTCATTCATTCCGGCCCGACAGAAGCTGGAGTTCTCCTGGGTGACCTCTGACTCGGAACCACAGGCGAAACAATCCACCTCACCGTCTCGCGTTACTTCCCAACTCTCGAGATTGCAATACTCTACGGTCATGTGTTGATCACCATTATAGTATCTTGTTTTTGTTGTCTTCGGCAATAGCCTCTCCGAGTAAGCAATTGAGAATAACAATTTCTTCTTCCTTCAGAACCTTCTGTAAATCATGTATATCTATTTGTCCTGTTTTGACAGTTTTATTCGACCCATGAAAAAGGCGGTGAATAAGTGTGGCGAGTAAAGGCTGCATGGCAAACATGACAATGTTTGCCATGCAAGCATGACAATGTTTGCCATGCAAGAGGCACAGCCAGACAATCCGCAACAAGACATGATAGGACAGGACAATCTGGGACGTGAGCGGGAAGATAGCGTCAAATCAAAGTTTTATGTGCTTGTTTACTCAGGATGATGAGAGAGGACAGACACTGACGGTGGACACTAGGTCGGCGTGACAAGCGCGGGTCAGGATGTGCGCCTCTCGAAATGAGCCAGGAGGTGAAGCACGACAGAAGTACTTTGCTACAGGATACCGCGTTCTGTGCTGTGTAACATCAGAAAGTAGTTCTGCTCTAGTAGACAAACAAATAAACGCCTCACCTCAAATGGACACCTACTTTTCCCCCCTCAGTAACAAAAACAGGAAATTGCAAAGATGACATGGCATCTGTAAAGCTGCCGTATGAAGTTTCAAAGTAAAACGTGAATAAAGGTGACAGGAAAATCAACCCTACCATCAATAATACTAAGCTTTATACAGCTATAATATTGTGTGATTAGTTTCCCAATACTGTATTATTATAGTTTTATATAAGTTATATAATTATAAGTTTATGATTATTTGCTAAAAACAATAAAGTTTATCAGTTTGAACATGAAATATCTTGTCTTTGTAGTATATTCAATTAAATATAGGTTGAACATGATTTGGAAATCATTGTATTCTGTTTTTATTTATGTTTAACACAACGTCCCAACGACATTGGAATTGGGTTATAGTCCTACAGTTTAAGAACAACGTTTCTCAACATAAAATTGCAAGGAATTGAGGGATTTCATCATCTATGGTCCATAATATCATCATAAAATTTAAATAATCTGGAGAAATCTCTTCACATAAGCGTCAAGGCCTAAAACCATCATTGAATGCCCGTGACCTTCAATCCCTCAGACGGCACTGCTTCAAAAAACCACCATCATTGTGTAAAGGATATTGCCACATGGGGTCAGGATGACTTCAGAAAACCATTGACAGTTAACACAAATCATCGCTACAGTTACAAATGCTAGTTACAAACTCTACCATGCAAAGCGAAAGTTAGATACCAACAACACCCACAAATGCCTCTGGCTTCTCTGGGCCCAAGCTCATCTGAGATGGACTGTGAAAAAAGTGAAAAAGTGCAGTGTGGTCTGATGAGTCCACATTTCAAATTTTTTGGGAAATCATTGCTGTCGTGTCCTCCAGGCCAAAGAGGGAAAGGACTATCGAGATTGTTATAAGCGCAAGATTCAAAAGCCAGCATCTGTGATGGTATGAGAGTGTACTAGTGCCCGTGGCATGGGTAACTTGCACAGCTGTGAAGGCACTATTAATGCTGGAAGGTACATTCAGATTTTGGAGCAGCATATGCTCCCATCCAAGCAAAATCTTTTTCAGGGATATCCCTTCTTATTTCAGGAAAACAATGCCAAGCCACATTCTGCACGTGTTACAACACTGTAGCTTTGTAGTAAAAGAGTACTAGACTGGCCGGCCAGCAGTCCAGATCGATCTCCTATTAATGTGTGGCCCATTAAGAAGCGCAAAATATGACAATGGAGACTGTTGAGCAACTGGAGTTGTACATCAAGCAAGAATGGAAAGAATTCCACCTTCAAAGCTTAAACAATTAGTGTCCCCAGTTGCCAAATGCTTACTGAGTGTCGTTAAAAGGAAAGGTGATGTAACACAGTGGTAAACATGCCCCTGCACCAGCTTTTTTGGAACACGCTACGGGCGTCAAATTCAAAAAGAGAGAATATTTGCAAAAAACAATCACGTTCATTATATATGAACGTTATTGTAACATTATATATCTTGTGTTTTCAGTGTATTCAATTGAATATAGGTTGAAAATAATTGTATTGTATTTTTATTTACATTTTACACATCGTCCAACTTCATTGGAATTGGTGGTTGTAAAATATACAAAAATAATAATAAAAGAGAAAGTGAAGAAACAAACTGGTTTGATTAAGGGTAAATAAAGTTACACGCGCACACACCCGTGTGTTAATGTGTGATTTTAAGGGCCGTAGTTTATTGAGCAACCCATTCTGGAGTCAATATTGACAAAAAAATAACTACAAAATCAACAAGGTACTTGCGAATACTCCATGAAAGTTTGATGTAAATGTTTTAGCATAATGTTGATTAAAATTAGAATTCTATCAACAATAAGCAGTTGATAATTATCCGGGTAGCTTTTCAAGTGGACCAAAATGCGAAGGATGGTTTGTTCTTCCTTTTCTTCTTCTTAGTCACCTGGTGCTGCCTCTGTGCATTCAAGCGAGCCGCCTCACAGTAAACACGTTAATGAGGAGCCCGGGCTGTTAGCGATCACAAAAAATGAGCGTGAAATGAGTTTCCCCACTGATGAATAACCATATCAGGATCAATTAATGGTGCGCGGTATTAATTAACTCACAAAAAGCTGGGAGATGAATGCATGATGATGATGCTTTAGTTGCTGCAAAATGGAATTCAAAACTTCTTCATCGCAAGGATGTCACTCATATTCCCCCCCAAACGGTAGACGGTAAACTTTGGCAGCTCAGCATAGCATAGCATAGCGTAGCTCAGTGGTTGGTTCTCAAACTTTTTACACCAAGTACCACTTAAAAAGAAACTTTGGCCTCCAAGTATGACCGACACACATTGCCAAAATACAGTAACATTGGAGACCAAAACTTTACTTAAAACCTCAAAATAAATAAAAATTAAAAATGTATTTCACATAAAAGTAAAATTAAAAATTGTACTGACAGTAAATATGTTTACATAGAAACAAATTACATGCAATTTTTTTTCTGCTGTTCTAAAAAGTTAAATCCAACGAAACAGTGCTGAATAAAATGCATTGTACATAAAGTAATAAATGTATTATATAGCCATCCAAAAATCTACTAAAGTAGAAGCAAATAATTTATTTCTACTACTACTACTACTTTTACTACAATTATTTTTCAAGTTGAGGTACAACAATTAATTGATTAATTGACAACTAATCTATTCTCAAATGAATGGACATCTTGATTATTGATTAATTGTTTCGAGACTTTGTTTAACTGTTTTTTTTGTTTGTTTAACTTTGTTTAACTGTTTAACTTAAAATTGGCCAAATCCTGGTGGCACCCACCGTGGATTTTTTTTCTGGTTAGCACATTTGCCTCACAGTTCTGAGGACCGGGTTCAATCCCCGGCCCCGCCTGTGTGGAGTTTGCATGTTCTCCCCGTGCCTGTGTGAGTTTTTGAATGAATGAATGAATGAATCTCCAAATCCTTGGAATTTCAGCATCTCAACAGTAAATATTCTCCGATTTCTGTACTCCTCCATGAAATCAGACTGATTATCTTTTTATCTGATCGAAATAAGACATTTGGAAACATTCACTTTTTCTTTGGAAAAGAATGTTCCATATTTTTACAATTTTTTCTGACACGTTACAAACCAAACCAGTAACTGAATCGTAATAAATTTGTGTTTGCAGTCAATTTGAAATAATGTCCTGTTTTGTAATAAAGGGAAGGACATTTAAAAAATATTTTTTATCGGACTCATCGACTAATCCAAAAAATAATCAACAATTAATCGATTAATAAATAATCGTTAGCTGCAGCCCGACATAGCAAACCATAGCCTTGAGTAGATGTTTTTCCATGCTAAAGTTGACATTCTGCTTTGAAAATGGATTTTATTTTCATACTTTGGAGTGAAGCATTTCAATATTAGCATCATTTTATATTTTTGTCAGTGTTTTTCTGAATCCACGTGATTGCTTTCGGAAGCGACTGGTGCATACGTACCGTAACACGCACTGACAGAGGCCGTGATCGAAACATGCGCCAGATAGTGAAATATGAAGTGACACTGAGCTCACGAAGCGTGGGGGAGGCCACAAAGAAAGCGCTGTGTTTTTCCCGCCCGCTCAAAGGCCGCTCTGCCTACCTGCTTGCCACTCGCTCTCCGGAGGAAGGCTTCCCGTCGAACGCACCTCCATGATTTATGAGCCATCTGTCGCATCTGATGTTCCTCTGGCCCAAGACAGGATGTTCCCGGCTGGCTTTGTGGTGCGCCCAGCCGTGCGCCCTGCCGGGGCGTGCCAAGGTCCACTGTAATTAAATTAGAGCGGGGATTTTCTCTAAGTGTGGTATGGGTAGCACTCGTGGTACTCGGGCTCGCTCTAATAGTACGCCAATGAATCTTTTAAATAACTGTATTGTAATGTTGGTTATGATGGTGGTACCTTTATAGATAATTATTTGTTTTAGATTTTAGACTTTATTTTCTTAGAATGACATAATTAGAGCATGCAAGGACAGAGTGGTTTACAGTCATTATATATATTTATATATAATTTATTTGTTTTTCTATCTATCTATCTATCTATTTTCTTTACCGCTTATCCTCACTAGGGTCGCGGGCTGCTGGAGCCTATCCCAGCTATCTTCTTGCGGGATGCGGGGTACACCCTGAACTGGTCGCCAGCCAATCGCAGAGCACATAGAAACAAACAACCATTCGCAATCACAGTCACACCTACGGGCAATTTTAGAGTCTTCAATCAACCTACCACGCATGATTTTGGGATGTGGAAGGAAACCGGAGTGCCCGGAGAAAACCCACACAGGCAAGGGGAGAACATGCATGTTTGCCTACTTTTGCCTTGACATGAAAGGAAATCTCTCCAAGGAATTGTTATTCCCACACTGGAGTTTATATTTCAGCATGAATACCAGTCAAAAGGTAATGTCACCGCCTCACCATGTCTACATCGTCTCCATTACCGACAGTTTTTTTTTTTTTTTTTTTTTTATAACACCGACGTCGTTATCCTAAACAGCTTTTTCATATCGCTGAAATTCTTTTGCTTTGTGTTCGGGCAAAACAAATCCCCAGCTGAAGGCCGTTGTGGAATTTAATGAAACTCACAAACGGATGAAAATATGAAAGCATTTGTATCAAAATTGACAATCAGAGAGTTATAAATTCAGCAGTAAGTTTATTATTGTGCTTGTCGGTTGCAGTGATGCTGATAATTCCTAATAAAGTGGCACTTCGAATTGAGAGTTTAATTCATTTGTGTCAAAACATCTTTCCCCATTGAAATAAATGGAAATGTTGTGAAACATTTCCAGCCCCCCCAAAACAACAGCAAAAATATTTTGGATAAGAAAAATAGAACAGTAATAGAGTAATAACACAATTAAAGAGAGAGTAAAGAATTAAACCGTTTCAGCTCGTATTTTTCATGCTTTAATTCATTGGACATTGTGCTGCTTCTTCTGGTATGGGCACCTTAACCACCAGGGGGCACTACTGTACATACATACATAGTACCTGTACAGACACGAACATTCACTTGCTGTGAAACTGCTGTTTGTTGTGACGTTCACTGCCACGATCTCAGTGTCATAACTGAAATTATTGCTCACAACGAGAAGCAAAAAAATCGTCCGACCAACAGCTCATATCTCGAAAAACTCCTAAATTGGGTCACTTCTAAGTCGAGGTACCACTGTATTAGATATTAATATTATATTACATTTTAAGAAAAAAAATCTAATGAATTAAAACGTTCATAAAATAATTTTAAACGAATAAAAATGGATTTTATTTTGTAAAATACATTTAAAATAATTACATATCTTACTGTTTTTTTTGTTTTTGTTTTTTTGTGTGTCCTGTTCAGCTGTTAGGTCAAACAGAAAGGAGGATCTGCCTCCCTTTTATGCCGGAACAGTTTTATTGTGCCGCTGCTAAATATTCCACAGTCAACTGTCAATTGGATTATGGGAACGTGGAAGCGTTTGGGAACGACAGCGTCACGTAAACTGACGGGGCGGGTTCAGAATATGCTGAGGCGCATGGTGCGAAGAGGTCGGCAACTTTCTGGCGAGTCAATCGCTAGAGACCTCCAAACTTCATGTGGTCTTCAGATTAGCTCAAGAACAGTGCACAGAGAGCTTTATGGAATTTGTTTCCATGGCCGAGCAGCTGCGTCTAAGCCGTACATCACCAAGTACAACGCAAAGGGTCGGATGCAGTGGTGTAAAGCACGCCGCCACTGAACTGTAGAGCAGTGGAGACGCGTTCTCTGGAGTGACGAATCACACGTCTCCATCTGGCAATCTGATGGACGAGTCTGGGTTTGGTGGTTGCCAGGAGAACGGTACTTGTCTGATTGCATTGAGCCAAATGTAAAGTTTGGTGGAGGGGGGATTATGGTGTGGGGTTGTTTTTCAGGAGTTGGGTTTAGCCCCTTAGTTCCAGTGAAAGGAACTCTGAATGCTTCAGCATACCAAGAGATTTTTGACAATTCCATCCTCTTCCAACAAGAAAGTTCCATAAAGACATGGATGACAGAGTTTGGTGTGGATAAACTTGACTGACCGGCACAGAGTCCTGACCTCAACCCAATATAACACCTTTGAGATGAATTAGAGCAGACACGGAGAGCCAGGCCTTCTTGTCCAACATCAGTGTGTGACCTTACAAATGCGCTTCTGGGAGAATGATAAAAATTCCCATAAACACACTCCTAAACCTTGTGGACAGCCTTACCAGAAGGCAATTCCCCTCAAATGTTGTTCAAAATCTGTGTTAGTGAGCATTTCTCTTTTGTAGAGATAATCCTTCCCACCTCACAGGTGTGGCATATCAAGATGCGGATTAGAGCGCATGATTATTGCACAGGTGTGCCATAGGTTGGCCGCAATAAAAGGCCACAGATGTCGCAAGTTCTGAGGGAGCATGCAGTTGGCATGTTGACTGCAAGACTCTTCACCAGAGCTGTAGCCCGTGAATTGAATGTTCATTTCTCTACCATAAACCGTCTCCAAAGGCGTTTCAGACAATTCCACCTCCTAACACTGTTAAAATATTATGTTTGGAAGCATATGCTCACTTTATTTTTTTTATTTTTGTTCTCCTTGAAAACCCACGCAGGCACAGGGGAACATGCAAACTCCACACAGTCGTGTCTCTCTCTCTCTCTCTCTCTCTCTTTCTCTCTCTCTCTCTCTCTCTCTCTCTCTCTCTCTCTCTCTCTCTCTCTCTCTCTCTCTCTCTCTCTCTCTCTCTCTCTCTCTCTCTCTCTCTCTCCCTCCCTCCCTCCACCTCCACCTCCCCCCCCCGTCCATCCATTTATTATCCTAGGTTATCCTCACTAGGGTCGTGGATATGCTGGAGCCTATCCCAGCTAACGGTGGGCGGGAGGCGAGGTACACCCTGAACTGGTCGCCAGCCAATCGCAGGATGATATACATAGCTATATATAAACACAATACTATCCCTTCCTTCCTTATTATCACACAACTGTTTCTCTCCCACCTTCATCACCGGGTGTCTTGTTTACTTCCGCAAACACTCAGCCACATATGTACTTTTTAAATGCTTCGAAGGCTGAGGTAATTTCGCAGAATGTGTGGGTGTGTGACGACGGCAGCTTTTCAGATGAACACATTTAATTCTGAATTCATGTCAGACTGGCTGCTACGTTAATTGAACCCCATACACACATGGCTTAATCACGCCATGTGCATTGTGTGAATGGGGGAAAAAAGTACACCAAACTTCTACTTCTATACTATTGCTACTGCTTTTATTTACAGGACCATAATAATGTATAAAAAAAATTCTTCATTAATGATGGATATAATCGAGCTAGTTTTAATAGTAACGATAAAAAAGTTGTAAAAAAAATATAAATGTATACGGTATTAACTATTCAACCCATAAATAATATACTCATCAGTCAGTTTAATATTTCAACATTTTCTTTTTAATAATATAACAATATGCGTATTGATATTTGTCAAACTGCACAGATCACACTTTGTTCCAAATTAGTTTTTTTTTTTTTTTTTTTTATGAATTCAAGAATAAAATTTTAATTATGTATTTATTTATTTGATTGGCTGCCGACCGGTTCAGTGTGTGCCCCGCCTCCCGCCCGAAGATAGCTGGAATAGGCTCCAGCATCCCCGCGACCCTAGTGTGGATAAGCGGTAAAAGAAAATGGTAAATGAATGGATATTTATTTACTTATTTTTATTTATTTTAAATTTAATTTTATGTTATTTTGTTAATATTTTGGGCATGTTACCTAGCTACATTAGAATGTCAAAATATTTAAAAAATATATTTCAGTCTCAGTGATGTTTTCTTTAATGTGCAATTACAAGCAGCCGCACATGGGGGGCATTTCCCCTTCAACAAAAATGCTAGCTAAATGGTTTTCTGTTGGCTTCATGTAATCATTGGCAGTTTCATGGGAAATCTGCACCCCTTTGTGGAGACATTAAACAGGTTCCTCAAGGATTTTGCTACACTGAAGTAAGAGGTTATCAATGTCAAGGACTTGTGACATATTTGTTGTTCGATCATCGATGTATTTGGGGGAGGAGCTAAGGATAGCTCATTGTAGGTAGAACGTGATTGAGCGTGTCATGGCCGCTTGTGTGTTCTTGTTTTGGCGAGTGGTTTAGCAAAAAAATGCAAGCTAACCAGTGACAGAGGTCTGTGGGGTTGGGAGGGGTGTAGCACAGGAAGCCATTCAAGCTAGAACCTGCTCCGTATGATACTTTACAGTGTTTTTTTTGCAAATTTTTATTTATTTAATTAATTTTTTTATTAAAAGAATACCTGCCCGTAATCAACAAATGCTGGTTGATGTATAATCAATAAAGCAGACAGTAGTCGGGCATTTGCACGCATACAGTTCCATTTCCACGTCCTGTAAAATTAAAATGCAAGAATTACAGCAGTGTTCGATCGGTCTATAGTTTGTTGCTTCCCTGCACGTGCTGAATTAATATTATGTACTTACAGTGCTGTCTGGTCTTGCTGCAAAGCGAGCGGCCGGCCAATTACGGGGCCCAAAATGGGTTATTCAGCAAAAGCAAATGACTGTTGACTGCTGTGAGGCGGCGCAGTAGGAGCAGAAAAAAAGGGAGGAAAAAAAAGCTTACCTTCCAGATGGTTGCAGAGGGGGAAAGATTCAATCACAACTTTATACAAGAGATGCTTTTTTTTTTTAATGTGGAAAAAAAACAACTACTTAAGAAGACATGGTACCAGGTTAACTACTGTATTCTCTGGATTTTGGAACGACTTAACAGAATAGCCTGATGGGTCGTACTTGCCCCACAGATGGCAGGTTCCCCACCCCTGTTGTATGATATGTTTCCAAAATTTAATGTACCAAATTGCACAGTGTCTATATTATTCATAATAAAATACAATTTTAGCAAATGTACATCAATGGCCTCTTGGTGTGAGTCAGGAATTCATGGGTCATATGTTAATTTATTTTCAATAATTTGTTCGCTAAATATTGTTTTAAAATGTCTTCATCGTGTCACTGACCAGTATACACTGTATCACAATTTAACATTGAGAAAAAAAACATTGTTGTATAACTCGCAGAGGTGGGACCAAGTCATTTATCTTTGCAAGCCACAAGTAAGTCTCAAGTCTCTGCCCTCAAGTCCCAAGTCGAGACAGGCAAGTTCCGAGTCAAGCCCCAAGTCAAGATGCAAGTCCCAAGTCAAGTCACACTCCTCCTCGCACTCCTACACTTTGAATGGGTACAGAAAACGGATGGATATTATATACTGCATTTATGTATTTCATATATTTTAAAATCCCAATTTATTTATCGAAACAAATTTGATGAGACTAACAAAATGAGACACTTTGACTTCATAATGAGCGACCAGTTGGTTTCCTCTTTTAGATAATCAAGACTATTTTTCTTATGCGGTGCTAGGAGCATAGGGGTATGTGTGTGGGGGGGCAACAGTGGCTACAGCCCAAGTCCTTGCCAAGTATGCAGGCAAGCTCCAGAAGCCCCCACACCTCCCAAATGACAACAGCGTATGGAACATATGCTGAAAAGTCACATCCACCGATCCAACCTCTCTTTACCGGCCACTGCAAGCAAGATGCTAAATGTTAGCCTTGCTCACCATAACACATACTCGAAATGTATGGTGTTTGTTTGCTCGTATGCAAAACAAATCTCAAAAATGGGAACGCGGATGTCTGAGATGCATGTTGCTTTTGGCTCAATCAATATAACAGCGGTGTGCGCACCCCCGCCCGCCATCTTAATGAAGCGAAGACCAATCACCATCATCCTTCACACCTTTCAAATCTACAAAGCCAGTAGGAGAACAACGGGAGGTGTGACCTTCATTTTCCTCACATTTGTTTTGCCAGCATTAGCCTGCACAATCTAATGAGATCAAAATGAAAAAAAAGTTTTAAGCAAAATCTTGTTCTGATTGTAACTAAAAAGGTATCATTTAAAACCCCCTGAGATGTATCATGGTTTGTATGGGGCTTTAAATGACATTTGTTAATCTTAAGTTTTCACGTCATTACAAGTTTGCCTGATTTTGACAGAGCATACTATAGCACTTTTTTCATTGAATAGTTGATTATTATGTGGAATGCAATCCTGTAAAGTCAGACTGAAGAGGAGATGTCATTGTGGTGTACAGTATATAACATATTACATATTGCAGTGTCATCAACATAAAGACATACACTGCAAGGACTAAATATTGTTGAAAGGTCAGTAAGATGTATTAAGAAGATAAGGGGTTATAATGTTGACCCCTGTGGTACCTCTTTATGATCAATTAGCAGATTGGATTCTTCACCATGTATTCTGAGACATTGTTTTCTGTTATGAATATACAAGTAGGCACTGGACAACCCCAAAAAACTGCACTTTTAGAAAAGCCAGTGTGATGTGCATATAGAATGGTTTGACCTGAAACTAGACTGAACTGGTGATGATAAGTTATTAATACTGAGATAGTGTACAAGTTGATTATAAATTAGCTTTTGTTGTATTAATTATATGCCATCATACTGAGAGATGTTTCTAATATCTCGGTTACCATGTATTACTTGGGGCAACAGAATTGCTCAAATTCTCTAGTCACAGTATGATTATTTGTTGCAAGGCAAACTATGTAGGGTACGAAAGCATGATATTAAGAACATGGCAAACCTTGGGAATTTGGAGCAGAGGGTTACACTGATTCAGGATGTCGCTAATATTGTGGCCGGTGAGTGTATTTGACAGTGAACCAATGGAGTCACGCAC
The DNA here is from genome assembly GCF_024500275.1 of Phycodurus eques. Classification (NCBI taxonomy): domain Eukaryota; kingdom Metazoa; phylum Chordata; class Actinopteri; order Syngnathiformes; family Syngnathidae; genus Phycodurus; species Phycodurus eques. Next base: position 13,748,779 of record NC_084528.1, on the reverse strand, counting down.
ACCTCTCACTTCCGGGTTCTCCACCAATCAGGGACCTCTGAATTAACACTCGATACTGGCCAAACATTCCATAATCAATAACTATTACATCAACCCAGGCTATGACAACATTGTTTGTTAGTCTTTATATTATTTACTGATCTACTTTGTTCTCCAAACACAAATTTTTCCTTCCCATTTCATTCGCCAAAAAATCCTCCTGAACTGTACAGACCATACTGCTCCAGCTGCGGGACGCGTCCAGATGTGCAGCATTATCTGCCAGGCACCTGCAGACACGAGCCAGCTTATTCACAGGGTGTCACAGCCTGACGTTTTTTCTTGGCACATGCTTTCCAGAGCATGCAAAGATAATCACGGTCCAAAAGGGTTGCACTCCCAGCCTGCTGACACTCAGTCTGCACAGTCTCTCTCTCTCTCTCTCTCTCTCTCTCTATCTCTCTCTCTCTCTGTCTCTCTCTCTCTCTTTTTTTTTTACCAAACATATATATATATATATATATATATATATATATATATATGTTTGGTAAAAAAAAAAAAAAATCTTGTTTTACAAACATGTTACAAATATGACAGGCAACTATGCTATTAGGCTAAGGATTGGAAGTTGTAAATTGTGATTGTTTATGTTCCACTCCAGTCCTGCATGTGGCAGTAATACTTATTTAAAAAAATCTTGAATCTATAAATTTACCTCCGCAAAGCTTTGTAAAACTTAATCACGTATTTTTAAAATTTTATTTCTGGTGACAAAAATGCATGGAAAAACAAGGAAAAAAAACAATCATTTGACAGACACAATATAAGTGACTAACAGGAAAGTTATTAATTGGAGCGTTTGGTGTAGATGCTAACTTTTGCTTAGATTGCAAAAAAAAAAAAAAAAAAATTGTATGACATAATTGTTCATTCATCATTACATTACTTTCAACTTGGCTCTCAGCCTACATGGAAATAGCTAATGAATGCACACGGGGGAGACGTTTGGGACAGCGGCATGAAAAATGGAACCCGCCTACATCGGTACAAGGCATGACAGGTGCTCGCATCCACATCGCAATCCGCCACTAGCGACCATTCGGGCCGCCTGCTCGTCGCGTCACAACCTATATTTGCTGACTTCGCTTCCCTCTAATTGGTGTGCAATTTAAAAAAGGGATGGCGGCTGTGATGTAAATTAGACTGCAGGGGGCTTTTCACTTATTCGTCTTCCTTCTCGAAGAGCCAGCAGGGAGTCGCAAATATTAGTCTGTTCGTCAAATGACGACAAAGAAAGGCTCCAAATTAATTGTTTGTCGCAAACTGCAGGCTCAGCATGCTCTGTGCGTGTGAAACTATTATTTTGACTGCAGCATGAACAGGAGAGTTGCTAATTGTGGAACAACACGCCATCATTTTTCTTTTTCTTTAAAAAGAAATAAGTGGGTTTCTGAAGTTGTTTTGAAGGGTTCCAAATGAGCTCATTCATGCCGTCTCGTCTTTGTGCCCTCCTATGTGGCACAAATGACAAGACATACTGCAGTCTTTTACTCCTCAACAAAATCACCACTTTTGTGTTATTTTTGTGCTATTTGCTGTTCAAACTCGAACAGTGTCCCTGATTGTCCCCTCGATCGTGAGGGAGAGAATTGTGAGAGAACTCGACCCAAACCAGTTTCTGAGACCAGGATTGTGGCTTCTGTGAAGCGAGACATCAGAGCCCAGTCTCCAGGTCCTGGTTCAGCCTTTTGGTTTGTCCGTTGGTTTCAGGATGAAACCCAGATGACAGACTGACAGTAGCACCTATTAGATTGCAAAACTCCTTCCAAAATGGTGAAATGAATTGGGGGCCCCTATCAGATACCACATTCTTGGGAAAACCATGCAACTTGAATACCTGGTTTATCATTAACTCGGCAGTGTCTTTAGCTGAGGGGAGTTTCGGAAGTGCAATGAAGTGTGCTATTTTAGGGAACCTGTCAACAACTGTGAGAATGGTAGTATTTCCTTTAGAGGCCGGTAATCCCGTCGCAAAGTCTACCGAGATGTCTGACCAAGGACGTTGTGGTATTGGCAGGAGTCGCAACTCCCCAGAAGGGCGTTGACGAGAGGGCTTGTTAGCAGCGCATGCCTGGCAAGCATTGACGTAATTGGTAACATCCCTCCTAACATTAGGCCACCAAAAGCGGTGTTCGACCACAGATTGGGTTTTGGCGATGCCTGGGTGACATACAGTCCGGTTAGCGTGAGCCCAGTGGATGACTCTTCCCGTTAAGGTCGGAACCACATAAAGCCTGTTTTCAGGGCAATCTGAGTGTTATTCAGAGCCTGTTTTACCACAATTTCAACATCCCAAACAAAAGCAGAAATAAAACATGACTTGGGCAAAATAGTCTTATGGTCGGACAAAGAATTCTCTTTGCAGAAAATACGTGACAAATCATCCGGCTTACCATTTTCAGAATCAGGTCGGTAGGACAACACGAAATTATATCTTGTTAAGAACAGAGCCCATCTAGCCTCTCTCGCATTTAATCTTTTAGCAGACTTAAGATACAAAAGGTTCTTGTGATCTGTCCATACTAAAGACGGAGTCTGTGCCCTCTCTAGCCAATGCCTCCATTCCACCAAAATGTAAAATGTAAATGTAAAGAATTAAATAGTTTTGGTCACACTTTTTGCTTCAATGTACATGTTATGATATGTTATGATGCTTAAATAAAATGTAAAGAATTAAATAGTTTTGGTCACACTTTTTAAACAAAAATTGCCCAACATTGCCTCGTATTTTGAAAAAAACACGTAAGTTGGTTCACTTGTCACTCGAGGCACCAAGGTACATATTTTTCTTAAACTGTAAGTAAGCATTTTTCCTGTGTGTTGTGCTTTAGAATACAGACACTTTACAAGAAAGTGTATTGAAAAATTGAAAGTACTACAAATGCAACATAAAAGCACAAACATGGCATAAAGATGTAATGTTGTGCCTGCTGTATGACTATTTAGCTCACTCCTGACTCACTTAGAGAAACACTCACAGCAAGACACTTGTGCAAATGATGTTTACTGATACGCCGTTTGCTTTAAGAGCGCTTTGCGCAGAAGATTTCACTGTCGACACTCTTAATTTTATTGTGTGCTTCTACGTGCTTATGGCAATCCTCTGAGGACGCTGTATTATCAGGACTAATTGATTCTCATTCATATTTACACCCCTTTGGAACATGAGTCCATAGCAAATATGTGCGGAGTTTCTTTATTAATCGAAAAGCAAGCAGCACTCCTTTTGCTGTGGCTGGTTTTGCTTGGCGCAGTCTTTACTAGGAGACCGCGCAAAGCAGTGTCAAAATTTGACACGAAGCTTCCTGCTCGTCGCAAATGAGCCCCACGGGGGAAGCTCGGGGGCTCGACTGGGCCTCCGGAGGCGGCGTGTCAAGCGAATCGACCGTGCCCTGTGCCATGCCGAGTCAAACGTACAATTCCAAACAGACTTGAAGGTGCTCTTAAGGCTTATTTTAAATTTACCTTGAAATAAATGGATAAGCGGTGGGACAGCATGGTGAACTGCTGTGTTGCACGTCTGCATCACAGTTGTTGGGTTCTGGGTTTGAATCTCGGCTCAAGCTTTCCTGTATGTAGTTTGCATGTTTTCCCCGTGCTTGCACGGGTACTCCCACTTCCTCCTTCAAACACGCATGTTAGCTTCGTTGAAGACTCTTAATTGTCCCATTTCGTGTGTCTTGTTATGATAGACATTTCCACGCAATTTCATGTCGATTTGTGAAACTGCATGGTGGGGAGTATTTATTTTTTTCCAACTTGTAACACACACCTGGGAGTATCAATTCAATGTTATTTATATACTTTTGCACTTCCGTAGAGAAAACACTCGAGCTTCAAGGTCACCAGCAGCCAATAGGAGAAAGACATCATATCATGGTGCACGTCCATCGTTTCTCTCTGAAATCGAGCAAATACTTAACATTTTCTTCACTTTTGTGTGTGTGCGAAGATGCAGTTGAAGCCGCAGTTGCAGTTTGACCCGTAGAACAAAAACAAGCCTCTTGAATACAAAACGTACAAATGCTCATCATTCTCATCATCCTCTCTCTATATGTGCTCCTCGTGGAGCTTGCTTCTGAGTTCTTGTGCGTGGTACCACAGTGCCATCTGTTGGTTCCAATGGAGGCATTTTTAAAAAAAATATTTTTTTCTTTTCTTTTTGCTCACAGTGTTGATCACAGGTGCTGTTTGACAGAAGGTCAAAGCTTGGACAAATCCCGGCATCTGTTCACAAGCGTTGTTTGCTGCTACTACCTCCCGCGCCAGCCTTTTTAACGGTGGCATGTGCTTTGAAGATTTGTAAAAATTCATTGAAGACATTAATTCAGGGATTACGTTGACAGATGTAGACAATGTATTCGTCATCACTCATGTAGAACCCAACAACAACAACGAACTATAACTTCACTCCCCCCCCCCCCCCCCAAAAAAAAAATCATAAGACTACAGAATACATGTGATTAAGCACAAAATGATGAACCAAAAATGCTACATTTTGCACATAGTGAATATTGCATACTGTATATTTTTACTGTCAGGTAGGAACCTACAGTATGTCAAAATGTGATCAATGTTATATTGTTTCACAAATCAATACTATTGGTCAGTCATGGCATTATTAAAATGGAGAAATTATCTTATGTGCGTGCGTGTGCGTGTGTGTGTGTGTGTGTTTTACAATAATACTTAAAGCAATACTTACAGCAAATATATAATTTTTTATGTACCTGTGAATAGAAAAGCGAAGAATAGAGAGTCTCTGTCACCAAAATGCACAAGTACAGTCAATGAATATAACCAGTCTCTTAAATATTTTTTTATTTCTCATTTGATTCCTCTTTCTTTTTTTAGAATATAGAGACAGATATAGGGACAATTCGCTTCTTCCCTGACAATCATGCCGTGTTGTTTAAAAATAATAGGGTACAGTGTATATGGCGTCTCAAAATGTTGTTTACCGGATAAGAAAAGGTTTTGTTTTCCTTTGCAATGAGTTGATTAGGTGGATAACTGAATTTGTTTTACGATTGTCCAGTTCAGTTGATTCGGCTATGTCGAGCCTGAGAATTTTTTGTATTAGAAAGTATTAGTATTAGAAATGGTAATAATATTCACAAGAATATCTGTGGAATTGGAGGTACTGTGTAGAAAAAATGCTTAAAGTTGTATTCTGCATCTTTCTAACTGAGCTGCATTTGTACTGACTTAATTATTTATTTTCTAATGGGGATCCCATGGAGCATGTTTAACAAAATACCATGTGAGTGAGTGCTTGTCGAGTCTTGTATTGTACTTTTCATCATCATTTGCAGCCCCAGCCGCCGACTGTTCGTTGTTGTGCCGTGTAGCTGCGGTAAACAGCCAGCAGAGCTCTATTATTCTCACCGATCATTGTTTTATAAGCTTTTCCGTGAATAGCCATTGTTCAGTCGTCTCATTCCAGGCCACCACCGTGAGTCGTTTCCAGGCGGGCACTATAGAAGTGTTGACTCACAGCTGAGCTGAGGAAAGTCTCTATAAATAAGCTGTTGGATGCCCTCCTGCACAATGTATAGTGCACCGAGTGTTCCAGCACTGTCCAAAACACAATAAATGCGCAGGTAGTGTTCACAATGCGCCATTTAACAGGTGTCCAGTGAGTATTGTAGACCCAAGATCAGCCCATGAACATGTTTGATATGCTTACTTTCTATTTGCTAAATGCCAGAAAGACAATTTTTCATTACTTTCTTCAAAGTCAAAAGTTCACGTACCGTTAGATTAGTATGCCTTTAGACAATTTTTGGAAGACCCAGATGATGATGTTAGGTCTTTGGAAGCTTCTGATGGGTTTATCAACAACATTTAAGTTAATTAGAAACACACCTGTGGATGTATGTGAAGGCACACCTGAAACTCACTGCTGCTTTGTGTAACATCATGGCAAAATCAAAATAAATCAAAGAAGATGAGAATGGTTCATCCTTGGGTGCAATTTCCAGATGCCTGAAAGTGGCACGTTCATCTGTTCAAACAATTACACGCAAGCGTAAACATTAGGGTCCGATCGATACGGATTTTTTGAGCCTGATGTCAATTCCAATATTTGGCCTAATAAAACAAACAGAAGGATTCCGGATTCTATTATACCACATTAAGGAAAGATTTTGTTAAACAGATGTCGCTTAAGCAGTACCATGCCCATACTGTGAGGAAAACATTTCTAAATGCAAATATCAAAGACAAATCTTATCACTTGGAAATCTTTAATATTGACATTGATACTCTATAGTAGTGGCATATTCTGACAAAAGCTGATGGACTGTATGTGGGAAGGGTTGTCATTGGTAATGAAAAGCAGCATCAAATGTATTGAATGTCAAGAACAGATGCCTTGAAAGAGCTTGAGAGCTTCCACTCACCACAGACGACAGGTTCACGCTCGCAGTGGCTACGCTTGCGCCACGTTTCACCGTGAAACAAAATGTCCTTGTTTTGAAAGTGGAATTGAACACATTTTTTAACTGCCGTGCTTTTATTAAAAAAAGAAAAAGACATTATTTCAAATTGACAAAGCAATAAACATTAATTGATCATGATTCAGTTACTGGTGGTCCGTAAATTCCGTCAGAAAATCGACAAGAATTTTGAAGATTGTTTTCCAAAGTAAAACCTGATGTTTGCAAATGCCTAATTTTGATTAAATGCAAAGATAATCAGTTTGCTTTCATGGAGAACTACAGAAATCTGAGAATATTTAGTTGAAAGGCTGCTGTTGTTGAGAGGCTGAGATTTTGAGGATTCGGACAATTTTAAGTTAATTACTTATTTTACTTTATTATCAAAAAACGATTACAATTACGTTATTATCAAAAGAGTTCTCGATTAATATCTTAATTCTTCTTTTTCTTGTTCTTGTTCTTCTCACACGATGTTGTAACACTTGAAGCAACACTCATCCTCCCTGCACCTCCCTCGGCGTGCGGTTAACAGCGATGTGCGTATGTAAGTGTTGCCATGGCCGTGTTTTTCCCCCGTCAACACTCTTGTCCCGCCACAGTAGGCCACAAGTGACCTTTGCTAAGCGGGAACCGAAATCAATAGTCAATTTCATTTTGCCATCTCAGTGTGCGACAGGTACTAGATAGGAGTGGATTGGGTGCATGTCTGGAGCACGAGTCCAAGTCCAAGCTTGACTGACCCCTGATTCTCCCTTCCTGCTGCTCCCTTTGTCTCTTTTTACATTTCACATTTTTTTTACATTTACATTTCCTAGCATAGCATATCCTTAACTGACATTTTATTTGATTGACACATTATTTTATTTATTTTATTTTATTTATTTTTTATTTTAACTTGGTTTATTTATTTATTTTACCCCACCCAGCCCGAGGGTGGGACGGTGTCCCTTGTTTGTTGGAAAGGAGGGCGGATAGGGGTGCTCAACAAGGGAACAATAATGGGGGGACTCTGGGAGCAGCCGCGGGGCATGAGAAGGGAGCCCCAATGCCAAGCAGTCATCCAGTCCACGGGGCCCGGCCTCAGAAGCACCGCCATGAAGCTAGTGAGAACCCACCTCCCCCCCTGTTACTATGACTATGTCTTTGGCCCTACCCCGTGTAAAAAATCTGAAGAGGCCAGTGAGCCGATTGGGGGGGGGGGGGGGGGTTCTGCCAGCCACTGCTGCCTAACAGTCAAATCCAAAAACAATGGTCTGCCCAATTATTGGTAATAATGACCCGTTTACACATGTTCAAAAGTGAGTAGGGAGAAGTGTAAACTTATTTGTTGCTACGCCTTTGATCTCCATTCCATTATCAATATACAGTATCAACAATATTTCAGCACTTTCATTTACAACTACCATAACATAAGATGTAATATTAAATACCATGTACACAACTACCACTGTCTTTGTAGTACACCGTCTTATCCACTAACCATATCTGAATGTATTTATGCATAATATACTAGTCAGTATTGCTACATCTCAAAATGATTTTCAAGTCTTCTTTCTCATCACTCTTAACTCCTCCCCCGGGTGTGAGTGTGTGTGTGTGTGTGTGCATGCATGTGTGCTTGTTTTTTAGTTCTTGCAGGTGTGCGTTGGAGTCACTCAGAAGCTGTATCCCATCCAGGGGCACCATCACGGGGCCTTGGCGATGATTGGTTACAGCCACCCCACCACTCATCGAAGAATGCCTTCGGCCACCGCAGCAAGAAATTTCTGGAGGTGCCCTTGATCCAATCTCCAATTAGCTGCCCTTCTTAAGCTGGCCTTGGATTGATTTAATCACTTCAAGCGATTCACTTCTATTTTTAATGATCTACTTAATTGCTTTTTTTGTTTTGTAGTTTTGGCACACAAAACAGCAGCAGCTAACACTAACCCTATTAGAAACAAAAAAATACATAGTATGCAAAGCACAAACTAGGTGTCATTGTACAGCAGCCAGTTTAGGCAGCAAACTTGTTGGCAGTGGCAACGTGAAGGGCTCCCCCACAACATGTTGCCAGCACATATTTTTAAATATTTGAATACATGCTTATTCAGTCAACATGATGTTGTTTAATTGATTAAATTCCACACAATGGACTGAATTACTGAATCATTATGCCCCTTCTTATTGCTAAAACTATACAAGAATTTGTCCTAATACGTCATAAAAATACATTAATTGACCCTGATTCCAAGTGTCCTACGAGACAGTTTGCATGTGTCTGCTAATAATAACACATGAGGAGAAGAGGAACAGAAAGTCATTCACATGCACTCTTTGCCACATTTCAGCACATATGCTTGCTCCATCTGCGTGCAACTTTGAAGCACATTTGCATTTTAACAGCAGGCGACATGTCAGTCTGCAGACAACGTACAATTTCATGTTCATCGCAGGCAGGTAGACATCAATGCGGGAAGGCAACAGCAGGGGAAAAGGATGGTAAACAAGTCACTGGAGTACATCAAAGACAGACAATCAAAAGCTCATGATGAGAAATACTCATTTTATTTACGCAAATAATTTCAGGTTTTGTTTAAGACAGACATTCCAATTCAGAAAGTGTGGCCTAAAAAAATGCACTGCAGCCATGTATTTTTATTTCCTAATTTTGATTGATTCTAATTCTAATTCAATCTACATTCTACAATGTGCCCAGTGGCTGGGTACTATTTCAAATGAGAATCACTAAAATGCTAACATGTTATGAGTTGATATGCTAATATAAAACATGACAGGAACCTAATTAGAAAAAGCATAAAACAGATTGATAACGATTTTACATTATACCCTGTAGTTTGGTACAATCTCTCCTCAGAATTTGAAGTTGTTCCATGTGGTCCTGTACTATTTCTAAAAGCTAACATGTTAACAGTAACATACAGCAAGACAGCGGCCTAAGTAGAAAAACACAGAGACTGAGCTTAATAAGGATTTTAAATCTTGACCTGTAGTCAGGTAGTAGTTCAAATGTAATGAAATTCTAACATACTGACAGATGATACGCTAATATACAGCAAGATGGCAACCTAAGCTGAAAAAGAGGTAAGACCGATTGTTAAGCATTTTAGACCTTGGCCTGGAGTCAGGAATTATTACCAAAAAAATCATTGGTAGAATGCTGACGTGCTAAACGATCGGTATGCTGACATATGTGATTGAAGCGGTAAGTCAGATCGAGGTTTCACGTGTAGCCGGATATTAGTTTGAATGCAAATTGGCACAATGCTAACAGGTGATGTGCTAAGTTGTAGCGAGGCGGTAGTCTGAGTACAGAAGGCGTTAAGTACTGTAAATGGTGGCCTGTAGTCAGGTAGGCTATTGTTTATAATAAGAAAGGAGTGAATGCTAAAAATACAGTTTGTATACTAACATATCTGTGCTCATGAACCAGATGGACTCTATGCATGAAACACCTCCATATTTGGGGTATGGAGACATGCTAAATTATGGTCGTCCGGCGGTTGCATAGCAGTAACAAGGACTGCATCAAACTCCTCAATGTATATCCGCTGTCTGCTGGAATGACCATTATATTATATTACCATTGTTACCATTATATTTGCTACAGTTATCCATGTATCGGCGAAACAATCAAAGGATCTTTATCTGATTTTAACGAGCCATTCACAGTTTCACAGTACATGCAGGTCTGTGTGTATAGCCTTTATTGTCATTGCATAGTGCAGATACACCACAATTGCGGCTATGAAAACATAAAACACAACCAATAATAATAAAATATATAATAATAACAAGCATATATTGCTTGCAGGATCAACGGCTCGAGAGTTTCTCGATCCTCCGTGATCGGAGCTTCGTAATGGGAGCAGCTGGCTCGGTCGGCCGCAGCCAAGCAGCGCCGAGACAGCGCTTTGACCACCGCTGACTCTCGTTGCAATGGTGAAATTTTCTCGGCGAATATTAACTTCATCTCATTTTGTATTACTGCGTCACTGTTAATCGTGTTAAAATAAAAAGCTGAGTCGAACCGCTGAACATAGTGGCCGGCACACCGTAGTGTTAGGCAGAACAACTATCCCTTAATTTTTAAAATGAACAAATTTTTGATTACTTTTGATTTCCACCTCGAAAAGTACTGACACCGAACTATTGAATATACCGATTACACAAGCCCACATTATCATACGTTTAAAGAATGAGGTTATTTTTCCATCAGATGGCGTCCTCGTAGCTTGAAACAGACGGACAACGGAAACGCGTACCCAACTTAACATTTCAATGCAGTGCTTCTCAAAGTGTGGTACGAGTGCAACCAGTGGTACGCTGACTCCCTCCAGTCATATGCGAAAGAATCACTGAATTAAATGTTCAAAATGTGCTTAAGGTTGCAGTGGTTTAAACCTTTTTTTTGAACCTGTTACAGTATATTTATTAAGTACAATTCAATTGTATTTAACTTATAAATGCAATAAATTTTCATCATTTCATACTTTAGAAACAATCTTTTCAAAAATGTTATTTTAGGTTTAACTTTTATCGGCAATAATTTGAACTGAATCATTTTCAGTTTTTGGCTTTCTTTTAACTCATTCACTGACAGCCATTTCCTGAGCAGGGAACTCATAGCCTGCCAGGCATTTTCGAGCAATTTCACAGATTTTTCAAGCCCCACAGAATATTATGTACGAGACGGTGTAAACACGAAAACCACCAAGTGAAAGATCAGACTCTCTTCTTTCATCAGAAAAAAAGGTTTGTCTCTACATTATACCGTTCTTTAGTAATCAGCAGTCAAATATAGGCTACTTTCAGCCAAATCTGTTTTTCTGGAAGAAAACAGCCTTTTTGTGAAAGCAGACACATCAAGCAGAACAATGACTTTGACACCAATAATTTTTTCTTTAGTGAATTTTTTCTTTTCTTCGTCACAATCACAAAAGACGCTCGACTCGCGGGTGTTGAATTCCTACAAGATAGACGAAATGGAAAATTTAAATCACGACTCGCAACAGACACATTGTAATGTGAACTCCATCTGTAGCGGACATGCCACGCAAAAGATGCCACCCGGCACCCCAGCCTCGCACTACCGCCGCTCCCCGCCGAGGTAGACGTTAACTGCAGAGTCACACGCAGACTCTAAACCGATCAAGACACAGACATTTATTTGCTTTGTCTTGGCAACGCTAAGTGAATCACGGCTGCATGACACTTCAAGGCGGAGACCCAAAGATGCCGAGTTCGCCCCCGGACGCTAAATTAATTAAATCCCCGCCAGTCGAAGGATTGCACCAACAAAGGCGCCTCCACCCTGTTTAGTACTGCCACTTGGGAGTTGGAACAGGCAACAGCGACACCAATGGGCAACGGAATGACACTACAGACATGGGTTCATGAGACACTCTGTGACTTGACTGGGAGTTACTATTTTAAGAACTTTGCATGAACGCCACAAGTGACTGTATTGCTGCAAACTTGAATGTCTAACGTCGAATATGTTGTTAAATGAACCAGATGAAATGTTCCATCCCACACCACAAATGTTACATGGAAAATAGTACTGTTCTCCACACCACACAACATTTGAAACATTCATTACAGGTATGAAAGAGGATGAGTGTGGAACAATGCAGGATGAGGAAATGGTCGCGTTATCTTAATTCCAATAATTAATATATTATTCCACTGGTTTTAAACTGGCGGCACGGTGGGCGACTGCTTAGCGCGTCAGCCTCACAGTTCTGAGGACCCGGGTTCAATCCCAGGCCCCGCCTGTGTGGAGTTTGCATGTTCTCCCCGTGCCTGCGTGGGTTTTCACCGGGCACTCCGGTTTCCTCCCACATCCCAAAAACATGCATTAATTGAAGACTCTAAATTGCCCGTAGGTGTGACTGTGAGTGCGAATGGTTGTTTGTTTGTATGTGCCCTGCGATTGGCTGGCAACCAGTTCAGGGTGTACCCCGCCTCCTGCCCGATGTTAGCTGGGATAGGCTCCAGCATGCCCGCGACCCTATTGAGGAGAAGCGGCTCAGAAAATGGATGGATAGATGGTTGGATGGATGGATGGTTTTAAACCACAAAATAATCCTAAAATGGAAAAATAACCAACAGGCAGTCCAGCCCTTGGTGTTCGCGAAAGTGGTAGGAAAGGACGACGTGCTAACCAGTCGTCCACCGTGCCGCCGTAATGTGAACTAGTGGGACTAAATTATGTTTTTATGTAACAAGGATTGAAGGAGCATGTTTGCTCGCTAAATGTAGCTAACGCAAGCTGCAAACGAGTAACCTTCGTCTTCGCCCTTGTCGGAAGAAGCTCGGGATGACACTCGGCTGGCTAACCAAAATGGAGTTCACTATCTGACGATTCTGGATCCCATTTATTTAAATCCTGGTCGTCAGACGATCAGCTGGGAAGCGGCCGAGAGCATCTCGCCATACGTATAAACCGGCATTTTGCGCAATAGCTTTGGAACAAAGCGATCGGCTCGGAGCGTCATCCTTTATTCCCCGCATGATCTAAGGCGTCATTCCTATCAGTCGCAAGATTATTCTGATTCTGATTCTGATTCTGATTAATGACGTCTTTGGACGGCATTAGCAGGGAATTAGTTAATTAGTTAAAGGCTCAGTCTTAATGTTCACACATTACTTTTACTTTTCGGGAATAAAACCTCTGCCTCGTTTTTTATTTGGGTACTTGCAGAGCCAAGTATTTTTTGAAGTGATACTTGGTGTAAAAAGTTTGAAAACCACTGACCTAATCTGTTGCTGTGCATACGGTCAATTGTACCACTTTTGAGGGAGTCTGACTTTGGAGGTTGCACTCAGGCCTTCAACATTTAAGCATTAGCATCACCGATTAGCCATCGCCGTCGTGATTGCAACAGGGCCAATTGCGGTTAACGACTGCGTAATGTTGGCAGGCTACGACCCGTGTGATTAATGTGAGCTCAGTCACGTCTGCAACGAAGAGGAGGCTGCTGTCTCATTAAGTACAGGAACAAGCGCGCTAATCAGAAAACCATTAGCTTTGGGGGCTAATCTCACGCTCGCTGAAATGTAGCATGTCATGCCCAGTGGACGGAGGCGATCAGCGTGTCTTCCATTACTAACGATTAGCACGAGGCTCAAGCCAAGTATGCCCTTGTGTGCTGATTTGTTAATGCACAGTGGATATAAAAAGTCTACACACCCCTGCTGAAATGCCAGGTTTTTGTGATATAAAAATATAAGACCAAGATAAATAATTGAAAGACTTTTTCAATCATTAATGTGACCTATTATCTAATTTTGAAAAAAAATATTATTTTCAAGAGGATAAGTAAAAATAAATAACTGAGATAATGTGGTTGTAGTGTAATGTGAACACCCTCTCATAACTGTGATGTGGCTTTGTTTAGAATTAACCAATCATATTAAAACTCCTGTTAAATGGGAGTCAGCGCACATCTGCCAACAATTAAAGTGATTCTGATTAACCCCAAATGAAGTTCAGATGTTCTAGAAGGCTTTTCCTGACTTGAGTTTTTTGTTTTTTTTGCTAACACTGACTGGTTTTTGGTACTGTTCATAATTCCCACCACCTTGACTAAGGCCCTACTTCCAGCTGAAGAAAAATGGGCCCAAAGCATGAAGCTGCTACCATCATGCTTCACTGTACTTAGGGAGTTTTTTGGATGATAAGCAGCCGAACCTACCTTTTTGAGCCAAAAGGCTCAGCTCTTAATTTATCGGTCAATCTACCCTCACCTATGGTCACAAGCTGTGGGTCGTGAACGAAAGAACAAGACCGCAGGTACAAGTGGCCGAAATGAGTTTCATCCGCAGGATGTCCTGGCTCTCCCTCAGAGATAGCGTGAGAAGCCCGGTCATCCAGGAGGTGCTCAGAGTTGAGCCGCTGCTCCTCCGCATCGACAGGAGCAAGATGAGGTGGCTCGGGCGTCTGGTTAGGATGCCTCTTGGACACCTACCACTGGGAAGAGGCCCCGGGGACGACCCAGGATACGCTGGAGAGACTACATTTCTCGGCTGGCCTGGGAATGCCTCGGGATCCCCCCAGAAGCACTGGACAAAGTGGCCTGGGAGAGGGAGTCTGGGCTTCCCTGCTTAAGTTGCTGACCTCGGATAAGATGAGGAAACTGGATGGATGAATGGATCATCAGAGGCACTTTAAATGGTATCAGGAGTGTGCTGACTCCCATTTAACATGACTTTGAATACCACGTTGTCTCAGTTGTTTATCTTGTCAGTCTATCTATCTATCTACTGTATCATTTTATTGAGAATAGCAAACTCAAAACTAGTGTGTGTTTTTTACAGGCTGCTTTAACCAAGGCGGCACGGTGTGTGACTGGTTAGAGCGTCTGCACAATTCATCCAAGAGGAGACTGTGGGCAGTGAGAAAACAGAAACACTGCAGCAAAGTTGAGACTGCGGTCCCATTAACACAGGAGAAGGGATTGGCAGGTGTGAAACTTCAGACCCTGGTCCTGGATTTCCATTATTTCCTTTCACACAGGGGCGGCACAGTGGACGACTGGTTAGAGCATCTGCCTCACAATTCTGAGGACCGGGGTTCAATCCCCGGCCCCGCCTGTGTGGAGTTTGCATGTTCTCCCCATGCCTGGGTGGGTTTTCTCCGGGCATTCCGGTTTCCTCCCACATCCAAAAAACATGCGTGGTAGGTTAATTGACAACTTTAAATTGCCCGTAGGTGTGAATGTGAGTGCGAATGGTTGTTTGTTTGTATGTGCCCTGCGATTGGCTGGCAACCAGTTCAGGGTATACCCCGTCGCCTGCCCGATGATAGCTGGGATAGCCCCGCGACCCTAGTGAGGAGAAGCGGCTCAGAAAATGGATGGATGGATGGATGCTTTGACCAACACCTCACATCGATTGGACTCTTGGTTGGCTGGACTCCTGACTCCAATTAACTCTCATACTAATTATTAGCCGAGGGGTTCAGATATTTTCCACCCTGTCGTGTTACGTCGAGAAAAACGTGTGGTTTTACTTTTAGAAAACTATTTGTCTATTGTTGTGTCTTGTTTAAAACAAACAAACAAAAAAACCTGTAATATTACGATATTGGAGTTTTTTGTTCGTTTTTTTTTTTGCAAGACAGATGGGGGGGGGGGGGGGGGTGTCAAGAAAAAGATCATACTGTACCAGATTAAATTCATATTTTTTTTGGAAGAAAAAAAAGTCAAGATATTGTGAGATTAAAGTTTAATTAAAGAAGAAAGAAAGAAAATCACAATAGTGAAAATAAAAACACTAAAAATGGAACAAGATGTAACTATTTTTAAAAAGTCATAATCTTGCACGAAAATTGTGTTTTTCAAGAAAAAAAGTCATATTAGTCAATATTTTCATGAAAATAAATGTGTTATTATTCAGGAAAACAAATCATATCATGACATTTCGCAGCATGTTTTCCAGTAAAAAAAATAAAATAATTTATCATAATATAACCAGATTGAAGTCATATTTAACTTTTGTCTTTCTTTCGTCTTTGAGATCAGTCATATTTTTTCACAGGGAAAACTTGCAATAGTACTTTTTCTTGCAACTGTATTTGTTTAGTCCACATATGAAAAACCTCCCTTATTTTTTCATCATCCTCCTCCCTGACAGTCCTTCAGTCAAGGGCCCCTTCCTTGAAGGCTGCTTCTACTTTCAAATCACTCACAACGTTTTGCTTCACGACCACACGTGGTGTGGACGTAGCCACTGCGAGCCCGGCTGCGCGTGATCCTGTCATCTGTGGTGAGTTGAAGTTCTCAAGCTCTCTGATGCCATCTGTGCTTTACATTCAAAACATCTGATGTTCCTTTCCACAACTGATGATAACCATTTTACCACATACTGTTCATCAGCTTTAGTCTAAATATGCTGCTACTATAGACTATCTATGTTGCTACTAAAGATTCCAGAGTGAAAAGATTTTTCTTTAATGTTGACATTTGAAAATATTTACCTATATATGGACATAGTATTGCTCGAGCAATGTCTTTCCATCTGTGTAAAAAAATATTTTCTCAATGTGGGATACTGTGGGCATTAAAGAGTGCCCAGATTTTTCTTTGATGTTGGCATTTGGGAATGTTTTCCTCAGCGTATGGGCCTACTATTGCATGAGCTATATCTTGTTCACACTCTTTCGATCTCTTAAAAATTAGGATGCAAAACAACTAGCTTTGCTCTTTTTTAAAACAAAGAACATTGGATGTTATACCGTTATTAAAGCTTCGCAAATGATAAATTGTTACTTTGATGTTGATATTTGGGAATATTTTCCTCACCGTATGGACGTAGCGTCGCATGTTTACACTCTTTCTGTCTATTTATTTAAAAGAGGATATGAAACAACTATCGTTCCTTTTTTTTAAAAAAATGTGGGACGCGATTATTATCATTATTATTCTCAAATGATACCATGTTTCTTTGATGTTAGTATTTGGGAATGTTTTCCACGCAATGTAAACTGCAGTAATGCATGTGCTGGATCATGTTTATCCTCTTTCCATTCATTTATTAAAAAGAGCATGTGAAACAACAATTGGTTCTCTTTATTTAAACATGTATAGCAAAATTAATTAGTAATCAATATCAATATTTACGATTAACAAGTGGTAGCCTCTTTTTCAAGTTGGCATTTGTGATTTCTTTTTTTATTTTAGTATGCATCAGCTATGCTGCTACTCTCAAGTCTTGTTCATCGGTTAAAGTGATAGCATTTTTATTGGAGGTGCAACAATTAATCGACGCCTAATTGATTATCAAATTAATCGACAACTATTTTGATGATCGATTAATGGTTTCGAGACCTTGTTTAACTCTAAAATGGTCCAAATCCTCGCAATTTCAGCCTCTCAACACTAAATATTCTCAGATTTCTGTAGACCTCCATGAAAGTGTTAGTGTTTATTACAAACAAGACATTGGCAAACATCTGCTTTTACTTTGGAAAACAATGATGGACATTTTTTCCCATTTTCTGACAAACGTTACAGACCAAACCAGTAACACAATCATGATCAATTTATGTTTGTGAATTCTCTGCACTGTGACTTTGAAATAATTTCCAATTTTTAATAAAGGGATAGAATTGATTTTTTTTTTATCCGATTCCTCCATTAATCCAAAAGAATAATCATCAGGTGTATCAGTTATTAGAATAATCGTTTGTTGCAGCTCTAATTATGATGTTAGCATTTGATAACATACTCCTCACTGTACAGTTGTAGCATCACAAGAGCCTTCCCATGTTCGCACTCGTGCCATCCATTTAATATTAAGATGATGTGAACCTCTTGAAAACAAAAAGTGGGATTTTTATACCTGCCGACTTAAAGGTTAATTTGTCTAAAAATCCATGCACATAAACTTGTATTCCTTTCGAAAAAATTCCCTATTCGGTGTAAGTGGGCTTATTGTAAGAAACAAACAACACAAAAAAAGGAGGAAGTGGTATGCAGTGTGTAATTGTACTGTGTGTCAAGGATGTTGCTAAATGTTGAGTGTTGCAATAAACCTCCTCCTCCTCCTCTGCCACGAACATCAGCAGCGGGAAAGGAAACATATGGAGGCTGTAGTAGTACCATCATTGCAACACAATTGCATATGCGTACACAACACAACTGGCACCTACCGTAGTACAAATCTCAATCCAATTTGCTTGCTTGCAAAACAAAAACATGGATGGAAAGGAAAGAAATATATACTATGAGAATAAATATTATTTTTTTCTCAAAAAGAATTGAAATTTCAGAAAAAAATGTAGCATTTTGTCGAGAGGCGTTTTAATAGTACATAAAAAATGTAATATGAGATTTAGGTCTTCATTTTAGTAAAAGTCACAATATTAAAGGAACATGTTAATGTAATTTGCGAGATTGAAGAATTGTTTTTAAGAAAAAGATAATAATTTGGCGGCACGGTGAACGACTGGTTAGAGCGTCAGCCTCACAGTTCTGAGGACCGGGGTTCAATCCCCGGCCTCGCCCGTGTGGAGTTTGCATGTTCTCGCCGTGCCTGCGTGGGTTTTCTCCGGGCACTCCGGTTTCCTCCCACATCCCAAAAACATGCATTAATTGGAGACTCTAAAATTGCCCGTAGGTGTGACTGTGAGTGCGAATGGTTGTTTGTT
Source organism: Phycodurus eques (assembly GCF_024500275.1). Taxonomy (NCBI): domain Eukaryota; kingdom Metazoa; phylum Chordata; class Actinopteri; order Syngnathiformes; family Syngnathidae; genus Phycodurus; species Phycodurus eques. The sequence goes on along the minus strand of NC_084528.1, from coordinate 13,730,143 downwards.
TGTATGTGCCCTGCGATTGGCTGGCAACCAGTTCAGGGTGTACCCCGCCTCCTGCCCGATGACAGCTGGGATAGGCTCCAGCACGCCCGCGACCCTAGTGAGGAGAAGCGGCTCAGAAAATGGATGGATGGATGGATAATAATTTACAAGATTAATTTAGTATTATTTTAGTTTTTGTTAGTAAAAGTTGGGGTATTACGGGATTAGATTTGTTTTAAATATAAAAAAAATTAACATTATAGGATTGGAGTGATATTTTGTCCAAAAAAAACCTCATAATATTGCAAGAATAAATGCATACAAATGTCACTATATCATAAGAGTTGTGTTTTTCTGGGGGGAAAAAACAATATTACGAGATTTAAAAACATTTTCCTTCTCCAAAAACGTCTTAATATCATGAGACCAAACTTGTATTTATTTATTTTTTAAATGTGGTATTATGAGCTTTAAGTTACAAAAATCCTAACGTATCAAGATTGAAGTGATATTTTTCAAAGAAAAAAAATACAATAATATGGCTTTCACAGTCTTTTTTCACAATAAATATAAGATTATGACATTAAAGTTGTAATCTTTCGGAAAAAAATGAGAGGCTTACAAGAATAAAATATTTTTATTTAAGAAACAAAAACCTGTAATATTACAATATTGCAGTCATTTTTTTATATTGCGAGATTGAGATTCTTTTTTGGGGGGGAAAGTCAGGATATTAGGAGATTCAAATTACATTTTTAAAGAAAAATAATAATAAAATCACAATCCATCCATCCATTTTCTTTCAATTATTTGGTGTCCAGTCGCGGGGGCAGCATCTTAAGTAAGGAAGCTCAGCTGAAATTCAGAGGAATTGAACAATTTTGAGTTCAACTAGGTCTCTAAACAGTAATCGATTATCAAAATAGTTCTCGATAAATTTGATAATCAATTAGTTGTTGATTAATCGATTAATAATTAAAAGTTTTTGTATGAGAACAAAGTCCTACTTTTCCAGCAAAAATGAACAGTATTCAAGATTCAAGTAATTTTTTCAAGAAAATAAATCTTCAGATTATTGTAATAAAGTCATATTTTTTACAAAGAAAGGGTTATATTTCATCCGATTCAGCAGCAAAGGAAACATACAACTACAGTAGTACAATCATTTGCAACACAATTGCATATGCAAATACTTTTACGCGTAAATGAAAACTATGAGGGATCCATCTTTCTCAAATTCGCCTGGTCACAAATCAAATTATACTTTTTAGAGCCTCAGGCAAACCACCTGCTGAGACTAATCAGACATTCCCAAATGTAAAAAGCAGGCGGGATTTGGAGGTCTTTATGTGTGCGGCTGATAAGAAATAGATTTCTTCTCACATCTCCAACAAAGACTTTCTTCCACTCGTGTGACTTACTGCGAGGAGCAAAAAAAATTACATTTACACTGCAGGCCCTATTTAGATTGATCCAATTGGTCTGTTTTCGTAGACAAGGTAGAACCTAGAAAACTGCCGTATCTTGATTTTTGTGTAAGTGCAAGAATCTCTGTGCGTTTGCCAATTTGGCAGAGCCGTCTGCAAGTGTGGGCCCTTGGAGATGCGCTTGGCGGGGGTGAGAATTTGGTGGCAGACAATCCGTCTAAATGTACGCCTACTGACACCACGTATAAGTAGTGGTTATTAGTTGTAGAAATCAATTCATTAGTTAAACACATTATTATTAATAATATTATTCTTATCATTGTTATATATATTTTTTTTTAAATCCTATGTATTGGCCGTCATGCAGCGATGGGGGAGCACACGAATAATCGTTGAAGGGGATATAGATGCAAGAGGTCCACGGACATATTTAAGTCGCCAACGGTTTTCACTAGCTCATTCTGTGTTTATTAAGGGTGTCCACTAATGTTCATTGCTCCAGTCACACACGGATCGCTGTGTCCACCTCTGCATAGTGACGTCTCCATGCAAGACTATTGCGTGGCATTTAAAGGGAATGAGAGGAGCCGCTTTGACTGGACAGGATTGAAGTCGCCTGTGACGACGCCCACACCAACGCAGACGTCCCACTTTTAAATGCGCTTGCGCGTACGCCGGTCCACAAAATGACCAGAAAGCCCTCCTCCTCATAGAGTTACTGTACACAAGTGCAGCACTGTATTTGCTCTAGTCACAAAAATAGAGCCCTTTCGCTCATATTCTTTGACTGTTGATGTCCATGTACTTTTCAGGTGACATATATTCCATATGGCTGTATTTACACAAAAGGAACACATGCAAACAATTTGAGATGAGAACTGGTAGTGAACTCAACTCCACAACAAGTAGCAGTTTGCCAGTTCGTGATCAATTCCTATGGGAAAAAAAACAAAACAAAAAACACTTCAAGCTGTTTATTGGCAGCTAAGGTTCACTGTCAAACCAAACATAAAACAAACACAATTACATGTTATGTAATTTTTTAAATAATGACAGTCACGTAACCTGTTAAGCAACAGATATTTGAACACAAATGTACATCGGCAGTTGCAGACGGACAATATAACAAATTCTCACAGGCATTCATCCTCTTCCAAAAATAAATAATATTGCAGTAGCTTAATGAGTCACAGAAGTTGTGAAACTATTCTTCGGCATTTATGTCGACATGACTTCAGTATACTGCCCCCCGGTGGCCAAATAGTGCACACCAGAAGGAGGCGCAATGAATGAATCACGAACAAATCAAACTCATATTTTAAGGCACCACTGTAGGAACTGTGTTGAGGTGAGTCGAGAAACTTCAAAACAACAACATGATAGCCAGCATGTGGACCGGGCTTCGGGCTGGCGTGGCCACTTTAGAGCGCCTCATTGTCTCGGCGTGGAGAATGAGATTTAGTACAGTCATCTGAGGCTTTAAGCTGATATGTTTTCTCATCTCCAATATGTAGAGATCTGTAGACATACGAAAGATGCTAGACCAAGTAGTATCCATTTTGCAGGTCATAGAATTGGTATTTGATTGACAGTTGACCAGTAGTGACTGGTCAATAGAGGGTGGTAGGGTGCCACCTTACCACTCAGCTGAGTCATCTTGAATAAGACAAAAATTAAATACTGAAAATGAAATAAAATCAAAGACATTTCAGCAGTATAAATAATATAAAGTTAATTATGGGTAAAATTGATTTATTTATCAACTGTATGCTGTCTCATTTTATGACACACTTCCGTTTTGGGGCGGTTGGCTCTTTACCCATTGTTTCTCGTTAAGTTTAACATGCACAGTAGGTCCTTTTCTAATGGAAACGATAGGACGAAGGAAGGGGATCAAATTCTTCTGACCACAAACAAATGTACCTTCCCACCATGGAGCCAACGTCTTGGCAATTTGGCAGTGGTGTTAACAACATTCTTCTGTGGTGTGGCAAATTTGGAAGTGATTTTTTTTCTCCACTTGACAGGGACCGACACACAGTGTTTAGTTGACCTAAAAATCGAAAAAACTGTAGTTGTGTTGTGTTTTGTCGTGTGGCTTTCTGGTGTGGTGTCCCAAGCGTAAGCACGGGGTTGTTGTCATAAAGACTTCTCACCTTTGTGCTGAACAATAAAACCAAGGGAAGTTTCCTCACACTGTCTCCCAATTGTGTCCCTGCGTGTGTGCATGAGTGTGTGTGCGCATGTGTGTCTGTGTGTGTTAGGAAAGGTGGATGAGTAACAATACATTGTACATGACAACATGTCTTTTTATTAGGGGTTTTCGGTATGCAGAGGTGTAGCAAGTTGCCACAGGGAACATTAATGCATTAGGTAGCAGCTTAAGTAAGTGCTTGGCACTCTCGTCACACTTGGGTCTACTCTGTAAACAAACACAGTGAAGCTCAGTTTCTGGCTTGTAAAACACTTTTGCCGGTACTTCCGTCTTTTGCCACTGTTTTCATCGTACTTGTCTACATTTTCTAAAAATAAGTATTGGGGTATTGTCCTTTCCTAATATGTAAGGCTGTAAGATTGTAAATACAGTATTATTACCTCCACTCTCACTTATATGATATTTTGATAATATTGTTTGATATTGCAGTATGCCAAAAATACATTTGCACGGATAAAAGCCCGTGTACTAATAATATTAATGATTAAATTGTGCATTTTTTCCCCCTTCAATCCAGTGCAGACAAACAAAATCCAGACTTCAGTCAGCGACAGTTTCATGTGTGTGGAAAGGTGAGTAGTGCAAAGACATTCTGTCATTCTTTTAGTCTGAGAAGCAGCAGCTTGTTGATGACATGAGATTATGGGTGCAATTTAGTGGAGCATCACTCTCAAATTATAATTTTTTTTTAATCCTTCATCCATCTAGCACAATAACTTAACTCCAATAACTTGAAAATAAATAAGACATGTCGGAAATGTGACATCCGATGATTTTTTTTGGGCTGCCTGACAGGTTTTGGCGTCATGGCGGCCGCGTGGATGTCAGTACTTGTCATGCTGGCAGCCGTGAATGCAGCAACATACGGTAAGTGTCACTGACGATGGAAAATAGCGAATCCCGAGATGATTCCCCTTGTTGCCGTGTTGCTATTACTAGACTGTCAAAACTTTGTGAGGTGTCGTGGCATTTTAATTAGCTTCAGAAAATGTTGTCAAACACTGCTAAGTACAAAGGAGAGGTAGGGCCACATAAAAAAGGCAAAAATATGCTATGAGAATAAACCCTATTTTTTGAGAAAAAGGTGTTAAAAAACAGTACTATTTTGTCAAGAGAAAGCCTTTAATATTCCAACAATGTTTTTTTTATTATTATTATTTAAAAAGCTGTTATATTACAAGATTTAAGTTTTTTTTTTCAAGTCGCAACATTGTGAGAATAAAGTGGTATTCATTTAATTTTGTAATGATGTAGTGTTGGGCGACTGGTTAGCACATCTGCCTCACAGTTCTGAGGACCGGGGTTCAATCCCCGGCCCCGCCTGTGTGGAGTTTGCATGTTCTCCTGTGCCTGCGTGGGTTTTCTCCGGGCACTCCGGTTTCCTCCCACATCCCAAAAACATGCATGGTAGGTTAATTACAACTCTAAATTGCCCTTGGGCGTGAATGTGTGCGCGAATGGTAGTTTGTTTATATGTGCCCTGCGACTGGCTGGCGACCAGTTCAGGGTGTACCCTGCTTCTCGCCCGAAGATGGCTGGGATAGGCTCCAGCATGCCCGCGACCCTTGTGAGGATAAAGCGGTTTTGTATGATAGTAATATGAGATTAAAATCAATTTCTACATGCAATAAGTCATAACATAGCCATATTGACATTGAATGTTTTCACACAAAAAAAATACAAGATTAATCTGAATTGTTTTCAACAAAATAGTCAAAACATTACACGATTAAAGTTTACACACATTTTTAGGCATTTTTAAAGTCTTATATTTCCCAGAATAATTTAGCATTTTCTAGAAAATGAGTAATATAACAACTTTTATGTCATATTTTCTTTATTTAAAAAAACTTGGAATAATGCAAAAATAGTCATTTATTCTAAAAAAAAAAAAAAAGGATAATACGAGTTTACAGTCGTATTTTCACAAAGAAGGGTAATATTGCAAGATTAAAATGATATTTAATCTATTTAATGTTATGAGATAAAATTCATGAAAAATAGCCTAATACATGACTTCTGGCTAGTTTAAATGCATTATCACACCCCAATTGATGACCAAGTATTCTATTTGACTTTGATGTATTTTCTTCTCTTCATTGTTACTTTAGAGGATGACAGGCGAGCATGCGCTAGCGTCCAGGCGTCCAGTTCAGTGGTGACGCTGGGCTCGTCAGTCACAGCCACCTGTGTCATCAACGACGACTGCCCCGCACTGGCCGGACACGACGTCGAGTGGCGACTCGACGACTGGGTCCTCCCCGGGGTCATTCGCGTGGCCGACGGGAGTGGCCGCCGAGCCTACCGGGTGCTGATCCCAGCTTTCAACCACAGCAGGGCCACCCTCACCTGCTGCCTCGGCGCCTCGCCAGGTCACATCATCGGGGGGCTAGAAATCCGAGCCGGATGTAAGAACATGTCTTTTGTCCTTCTATTTAAGGTCTTCATTGAGAGAGGAATCATTTTTCTAGTTACGTAATGGGTAGTATCGTCATTTTGTTACGCTGCTCGAGTACTGACAAGAAGACAGAGAAGGGATTGTAGTTGTACATCTGTACGTGTTGCAGTTTTGATCACATTGTTTTTTGTTTTGTTTTTAAACATGACTTGAAACTCAAACAAAACACCACTAGGTGACAGTCTTATACAGCATCTTAAAAGGATGAGTGGTTATACTTTATTTTAGTTTTGTAATTCATGCCAATTTCTCTATACTCCTTTGACAGTTGGAAAAGATACAATGTTCCTTAAATCATCACCTGTTAGCAAAGAAATCACTTTTTTTTTCTATTACGACAATGAAGAAAAGTCCAAATATTACCACAATGAAGTCAATGTTTTGGGGGGTGAAAAGCTGCACTATCACGAGACGTTTTGTGGAGGAGGGAAAAGAAAAATGAAAATACATTTAGGGGGGAAAATTGTATGTTTTTCGATAAAAAAAATATCACGATATTTAAAGTCTTCGGGGATGGGGGAGTTGCAATATTAAGAGAATAAAGTCGTATTTTTTCAGGAGTAAAAAGTTGAAGTCATAATTTTCTCGGAAAAAAAGTTGCAACAAGAGAGTAAAATGGTGTGTTTTGAAAAAAAGAGACAATGTTTGAAGGCATCTTTTGCCTAAATAAAGTTAATATTTTGTGTTAGGAAAAGAAATGAATGTGTTCGGGGGGAAAAGCATACAAGTTTGAAGTCATATTCCACTACCCCCTAAAAAACAAATATCCTAACAAAACAAGAATCAAGTTGCATTTTCCTTGATTAAAAAAAATAGTTATAAAAGTGTAAGATTACAAGATACATTTTTCTTTTGTGGGTGAGAAAATGACATCTTAATATTTTGTAAATACATTTGTTAGTCAACCAGGATCACAGAACAGATTGTGTTCCACTTTGGAGGCTGAACTAATACAGTGTACAATTATGCAATCCGTGTCATATTTAAGGCTTGCATTTCCCTGCATTGTAGATCCACCGGCGGTGCCCCAGCAGCTGAGCTGTCAGGCCAACTTGTCCATCCCCGAAAGACTGACCTGTAAATGGGAAGCCAGCCTGCCGGACACCAACCTGCCCACCAAGTACACCCTCCACACGCACATTTGGTAAAGAATCAAGATTCCATTAAATTCTCTGAAGCTGAGTGAACGTGTCGGAATTCCAAAAGTCTGCAATCTTTTTTCGGGATGATTATTTCAGGGATGATCATTTGAACCACACATACGAGCTACTACCGGGGGTCCGCAGCTTCGCCATCCCTCGCTCTGGCTTTGCCATCTTCTCGGAAATGGAAATCTATGTGAAGGCTGTGAATCCGCTCGGAGAGACGAGATCAGAGCGCCTCACTTTGGAACCTGTAAGCTCAGGTAGTCAATGTGGGGAAACGTGGGATTTTATTTCATTTATCAGGGTTCCCAGGCTGGGTTTTCCTCCTAGTTGATATCGAATCTGCTTCACTGGGACATTTATACTGTGTGTATTTCATTCATATCATTGGCCTAATAGCATAGTTGCCTAAGTCATATTTGAATGGGTTTTTTTTTTGGGGGGGGGGGGGGGGACAAATTCAACAAACAAGAAGAGTCCAGTATCCTTGATTCAAATTTTGCAGATTACCTGGCTCACTGCAAGTCTACACGGACATTAAGAAAAAAGAACATTTTTAGCCAGCACATTGCTTTTTTTACATATATACTGTGACAGTAAGTCCAGAATTACTTATGTAGTTATGCTATTAGGCTAACAATTGCAGGTCAAGTTTTCTTAGTTTTCACTCATCACCTATTGATTTTAATTAATATTTACTATAATAATTACATTATTTGACTACTTATTATTTTACTATTTATGTTTTTATCTCATTTACTAAATGCACATCAAAGAAAGAGTTCTCCATCAAGCTATCATATGGCTATTCTTTGGGAGTACAATTCATGTTTTATTTAATTTAATTTGATAATGAAGTGATTTAATAAATTACTTGTATTTATTTGTTGTTGTTTTTGTATTTATTTGTTTTTGTTGTATAATTTCTAATTAATATTCATTGTATATAATGGGAGAATCTAAAAGTCAAAACAACAACATACTATTTATTATTCAAGATTCAAGCTGTGTATTGTCTTATTCACAATAAAAACACCACAGGTAGCAATGAGCAGAGAAATTCTTATTTTGCTAGTCTTCCTCCACTTAAACAAAGAATATAAAAATATATATTTTTAAAAGAGCTATTTTAAATAATGAAAGATATGTATATTATGTCCAAAGATGCAGGCATTCGACCATTCAAGTACAGTATTGTGTGTTGCAGTGGTATTGCACAGTGTAAACTTTGAAGTGAGCAGGAATATGCTGTATTGCATAGATTGTGATGTCATTTGTTCTGGCTGCAACACTCCTGTAGGGTCAGCCAGATGGGAGAAGTTTAAAAAGTGTGTGTTGTGGATGTGTGCCGTTCCTGGAAATGTTCTGTGCCCTCTTTGCGGCACATCTGTCATAAATGCAGTGTCGTGGTGTGAAGGCTACTCCAAAAAATGTGTTGTGCAGTTTTAATGACACACTGGAGAGCCTTCCTGTCCTGTACGGTACAGTTCCCATACCATACTGTGATGGAGTTGATCAGGATGCTTCCCACTTTGCATCTGGAGAGGTTGCTGAGCAGTTTAGGGGGAATTCCAAATGTTCTCAACAAGTACAGTCTCTGTTGAGCTTTCCTGATGATGTGCTGTATGTGAGGTCATCGGAGTTTGAAGGATTTCACCCTCTCCACCTGAGTCCCTCAGATGACAAGCGGTGCAAGCTAATCTTTCCGCTGCCTTTGATCGATAATCATCTCTGTAGTCTTTGTAGAATTTAAAGAGAGATTATTTTCACAGCACCAGTACACCAGCTGAGCCACCTCATTCCTGTCAGCTGTCTCTTCTCCACCGGAGATCAGGCCAAGATCAATGACCATCGTGTCATCAGCAAACTCAATGATGATGTGTCATTCTGGTAGGAAATGCAATCATGGGTGAGGAGAGGTCTGAGAACACAACCATGGAGGGGTCCTCTGTGTCCTTGTGTCTGATATTCGGGTGCCAACTCTGAGAAAGAGAACTCTGCAGAGAAGGGGTGTTAGTTCAAGGGCAAGCAGCTTCTCAGCCAGCCTGCTTGGGATAAATGTGTCCTTTTTCTCAGTTCTGATGATAAGCAAACTGGAGGAGGTCCAGTGTGTACAAGATTGCTTTCTTTATGTGTGTCATGACTACTTTCTCAAAGCGCCTCATCGCTATTGAGGTGAGAGAACTGGGCAGGAGTCATTTTGACAGGCAACTGGTTTTTTCTTGGAAAGGGACACTATGGTGATGGACTTGAAACACATAGCTGCAGATGAGTGAACGAGGGACAAGTTAAAGATGACGACAAGGCTCAGGTCGTAGAGTGGTCGTCTCCCAACACGAAGGTTTTGCGTTTGACCCGCCGCCTTTGTGACGATGTTGAAGTGTCCTCGAGCAAGATACTGGACCCCAAGTTGCTCCAGATGCTACGTCATCAGTAGGTAAATGAGGAGACAGTGTTAAAGCGCTTTGAGTGCCTTGAAGGTAGAAAAGCGCTATATATGTGAAAGCCCATTTACCATGTCCGTAAAAACTTCTGCCGGCTCTGAAGAGCAGACCTTCAGAACTCGGCCGGGGACGTTATCAGGGCCGGCTGCTTTATATAGTATTATATCGTATTTATTTAAATCTATTATAATTTAATTATAATATTTCAATTTAAGTTATCTGCAGACCACGGCTTATGCTGTATGATGTGTGACTACAAAAAGTTTCGGAAAAACTACTAGAAAATCTTGTGGTTATTCAGATGCACTTTTTTAAAATACATTTATAGTACCTTTACCAAAAAGGTACTATAAATGTACCTTTTTGGTAAAGTGGACCCCCGTACCTTTTTGTACCTTTTTGGTGGCAGTGGACCCCCGCATACTTGCTAGTTTCGCTTTTCCCATTCCGGGACAGTCCCTATCCCCCGTGAATAGTGTGGCTAGGGTTAGGGTACGCCTTCATTAAGTTTCATTCAAATCAGTTGTTTTGTATTTACAGCAGTACTGTTAAACAACAAACGAACATTTATGCTTGGCAGAGGTAATTAACTTGTTGGATTCACTGTTTTATTCCAGCTAAATTTGATCCGCCAAAGATTGTGAAGCTGCAAGCGTGGGGTCCTAGCTGCCTCAGGCTAAGTTGGGACCTTCACAAGCAGCAGGTCTGGATGAGCGTCTTTGTCAGTCTTCAAGTCCGATTCAAGACAGCGGTGAGCAACTTATGGAACGAGCGACTAGTAAGTACACCAGTCGACTTGTCTATCACAATACGCGGAGACCTTTATAGTTATACCTTGACTTAAGAGTTGAATTTGTTCCGTGACCAAGCTTATGTATCAAATCAAATTTCCCCATTGAAATGAATTGAAATGCCATTAATTCGATCGAGTCCGTGAAAAAACACCACCATTGTTTTTGATAAGTAAAAATAGCACTGTATTGTAAAATGCAAATATTAAAACATAATAAGCGATAATCCAAAGACATAAATTGGTTTTATGAAGTATACTTAAGCCAAAAGTAACGCACAAAAAAAGTTTTCATATGGCCTAGTTTTTGTGCATTTGTGTTTTATTTAAGATTTTATCCCAGTTTTTGTACAATACGCTCACTTTTCATACAGTTGAAAAGGGTCTGTTGTCTTATTTATTTTTGTTTTTTTGTATTGTTTATTGATGCTTTCAAATTGTTTTATGATTGTCCAACTATAGTTACTCTCAATAAAATGGATTTTATGTTCACATTTTTGGGTGTCTAGAACAGATTTATTTGATTTAAATTATTTCCTATTAGAAATGTTGCTCCGGTTCAGTGTGTACCCCGCCTCCCGCCCGAAGGTAGCTGGGATAGACTCCAGCAGCCCGCGGAATCTAGTGAGGATAAGCGGTAGAGAAAATGGATGGATGGATGGATAAAATTTTGCTTGTTTTCATACAATTCAGTTTTAGTCCGATTTTTTGGGGGAACGGATTAATCACAAGAAACGAGGCTTCCACTGTAATTTGAGTGTTTGGCTTCTTGTCCCAGTCAATATACGACTGGAAGTGCTTTGGTGACAGTGGTGCGCCTTTTAATTTTATTTTTTTTACTTGAAAACCCTATCATTTGTAGCACTCATAAATACAGGTATCACTGCAGTTTAATTCTGAATGACATTTCAGATCTTGAACCAGACGATGCCCAGGAGGCCAGTGTACCAGCGTGGTCTGCTGCACGGGATGGAATATGTTGCCCAGATCCGAGTTAGATACCAGCAAAGCCCCTGGAGTGAATGGAGTAGCAGCCAATCTGCGGTCACCCTGGAAACTGGTAGGGCTTGACACCAATGACATCGATTGTGAGGTAATATCTGAGGTGTAGCAAAAACGTGACAGTGGCTGTGTGAAAAAGAAAGCCAAGAAAAGGGTGTGAAGTTTAACAACCGACACTTCTCATCCCGTCGAGTGAAAGCGATCAAAACGCAAGTGGGCAAGGTCAATTTGTCAATTTGCCGGCTTCTGATGTAGTATCAGAGGGCTAATTTGATTTGAAGGCAATAGCAGAAAGTCAGGGTGTGAAGTTTAACACCTGACACTCACTTCTCCTGCCATGTTTAAAAGACAACTCATCAATTATCAAATGAAGCCACATTTATTTTGAGAATTGATTACTCTTTTAGAGATATTAACATTAACTTGTCCAAATCCTTGGAATTTTAGCCTCCCAACAGTAAATATTGTCAGTTTTCTGTAGTCCTCCATGAAAGCAGACTTATTATCTTTATGTTGAATCAAAATAAGACATTTGGAAACATCTGCAGTACTTAGTTGTATGTATTTTAATTCTTTGCACTTTACTGCATTCCTTTAAAACTGGATGTACTACCGAATAGTTTGAATGGTATTTATTTGGCCACTGGATATTTGTGTTTTATTTTTTATTCGTCTTTCAGTCATTTAATTTAGTCATCTAGACAAAATATGTATTTTACAAATAAATGGAGACCAGATCAGAGAAAATTGCCATTAACTTCATGTAATTTAAAGGGGAATCATATCAGGATATACAGTATATCGTTATCGGGATAGAAAATTACCAACATCAGGATATACAATTTCGTCCATCTTCCACAACTCTAGCTACAGCCGTAGAGATTTGTGCAAAAGGGAGATCACAGAATGGGGAGATGGGTTGGTCTAAGGCAGCCTGGCAATTTGCTGACTTTGGAGGTAGTATCAGAGGTGAAATGGCGGCTGTGTGGAAGAAAATGCCCAGAAAGTAGTGACTTCCCCTGCACTTTTTTGTAAAAGGGGCTAAACAGAATGGGGAAGAGGGTGAAGGCGACCCGTCCATTTGCCGGCTTCGTATGTAATATTAGAAGTGTAACACTGGCAGCTGTATGAAGGTGAGTAGTGAAAACCCATGAGCAGGATGTGAAGGAAAACACATACTGTACTTCGACTCTGTTGTGTGAAATGTATCAACACGGAATGGGGGCTTGGAAAAGTGGAGGAAGCCAAATGCAACCCGCCAATTTGCCGGCTTTGGAGGTAGTAGCAAAGCCAGGATGGCAGCTACAGTATATGAAAGGCAAAAAGGGAAAGGCAACATCAGCTTGTGAAGTCTAACACCTAATATCAACTTCTACAACCCTGTTGTGTGAAAGGAAACAACACGGAATGGGGAGGTGGGATGGGCAAAGGCAACCCGTCTTTGCAGGTAGTATCAGATGTGGAATGGTGACTGTGTGAAAGGAATCCATCCATCCATCCATTCATTTTCTGAGCCGCTTCTCCTCACTAGGGTCGCGGGCATGCCGGAGCCTATCCCAGCAATCAACGGGCAGGAGGCGGGGTACACCCTGAACTGGTTGCCAGCCAATCGCAGGGCACATACAAACAAACAACCATTCGCACTCACATTCACACCTACGGGCAATTTAGAGTCATCAATTAACCTACCATGCATGTTTTTGGGATGTGGGAGGAAACCGGAGTGCCCGGAGAAAACCCACCCAGGCATGGGGAGAACATCCAAACTCCACACAGGCGGGGCCGGGGATTGAACCCCGGTCCTCAGAATTGTGAGGCAGATGCTCTAACCAGTCGTCCACCGTGCCGCCACTGTGTGAAAGGAAATAATGGAAATCCAGGACCAGGGTCTGAAGTTTCACACCTGCCAATCCCTTCTCCTGTGTTAATGGGACCGCAGTCTTAAAACTTTGCTGCAGTGTTTCTGTTTTCTCACTGCCCACAGTCTCCTCTTGGACAAATTGTGTCCTTGCCCTCGTTCTCCTCCAGTGTCGCTTTTGGTTCGTCCTGTCTCCTTCTGACTTATTAAAGGCGGGGCCAGGGATTGAACCCCGGTCCTCAGAATTGTGAGGCAGATGCTCTAACCAGTCATCCACCGTGCCGCCACTGTGTGAAAGGAAATAATGGAAATCCAGGACCAGGGTCTGAAGTTTCAAACCTGCCAATCCCTTCTCCTGTGTTAATGGGACCCCAGTCTTTACTTTGCTGCAGCGTTTCGTTTTTTTCTTGCTGCCCACAGTCTCCTCCTGGATGAAATGTGTATCCTTGCCCTCGTTCTCCTTCAATGTTGTTTATTAGTTCTATCTCGTTACAACTTATGCATTTAAGGCTGCATGGTTTTCACTCACTTCTCTTGACCTGTTGTGTGAATAGGTCCACAGTCTCGCCTTTGCTGCAGTATTTCTGTTTTCTCGCTGCCCACGGTATCCTCCTGAATAAGATGTGTCACCTTGACTCGGTTTGTTGGCGTGTCTCGTTCCAATGTGTTTAACATCCTTTGGTTTTCATAATTTCTCACAATACTACTATACTGTAGTTTTTCTGTTCTTTTTCATAATAAATCCTTTGTTTTCCCAGCTCCCACTGGAGCCCTCGACACATGGATGAGGATTACAGGGGATCACATGCACAAACAACTCAGCATGCTCTTGTTTTGGAAGGTACTCACTTGTCACCTGCAGACAAGCTGCTACGTTTGGAATAGCTGTCCTTAAAGTAGCCGCAATCCTCTCCTTTTTTCTTTTCAGCCGTCGGAACGATTCCGAGCCAACGGCCGGAACGTGTCCTATGTGGTCTCTCTGCTGAAAGAGTTGAGTAAGAGGGGGAAGCTGTGCGCCACGACCGGGAATCACTGCTCTTTCCAGGTTCCCAGGAAAGCCAGGAAAGTGTATCTCATGGCTCTGAACGCAGCTGGGAAATCTACCCCAACGTCAGTCCGAATCTACCATCCCAAAGGTACAATTTGAAACACTTTGCCTTTGGAAATGGCTCATTCATGACAATTAACCGTTCTGATCTGCAGCTGGTGAGGCATTATTCGACATTAGCACCACCACTGGTGATAACGGGTCCGTGCTGGTCCAGTGGGAGAACATGGTGACGCCCACTATTGTTGATTACGTGGTGGAATGGAGACCTCTGTTAAACAATGACCTGTCCCTTGTTCACTTTGAGACTGCAGGACGCAATCTATCCAGTCTCGTCTTAACAGGTATCTTTCAGTGTCTTATTTTGTGGCGCGATTTGGGTATGAATCATAGTCATTATTGTACTTCATGTCGAATGTGTCATGTCTGAGTTGAACTAAATTGTATTACATCGAAATTGGAGTGAATCATATTGCATCATACTTTGAATGAATCGTATCACATCATAAATGTATTAAATCATATCACGTCTTACCTGTGGTGAATATGTATTGCACCGTAATTGGAGTGAATGGTATCACATCGTGATTGGAGTCAGTCGTGTCACACTGTAATTGTAGTGAATCGTATCATATCCCATCATGAATGGAGTGAATTCTATCATATCGTAACTGGAGAGAATTGCATCGCATCGTAAATTGATTGAATCTTAATATGAATCATTGTAATCGGAGTGAATGATGTCGCGTTGTAATTGGAGTAAATTGTATGATATCAAAATCTGATCACGTCAAGCTTTATTTAGGTTTCACTTCACTTTCATGATATTGTGACACCTTTTCCCTACATTTTAAACAGGTGTTGTTTCATATTGGATATAATTAACATGAGTCACACAAGTGGAGCTAATGCACAATTGAATGCCCACGATGTGCTGTGTGAATCCACTTTTGAACTTTAAAGCTTCCTAATGTTGATACGGTACTTACCAACAGGCGCGCAGTTCACTCCCTGAGAATTCCCCCGCCCGTGACCTGCCTTTTACACCTTGTTAGGAGTTTACGGATACACTCCAACCTCCCTCGCTCTAATCCACAGGCAGCTTTGAGCCGTACAAACCCTACGGGATCTCCGTGTATCCCAGATTTAAGGACGGAATCGGCCCGCCTCGCACTCGTAATGCCTACTTGCTGCAAAAGGGTGAGTAAGTAAAGAAGGCTGAGACAGACCAGGCACAGGTGGAACAAAAGGGGGAGGAAAAGCAGACGTCAGTCAATATGTGTGGAGGAGCTGTTTTGTTATGTAACAGTGTCCTCCTGTGGCTGTAAAATTAACTCTTTTTTTATTGGCCTTAACGCTTTAGTTAATGAGTGGGTTTTTTGTGCCAAAATTAAACAAGAATAACTTAAATTAAATAGAGAAAATACCAATCAATTGTAGCTTTTTTCAGATTATATTTCATGAAAAATGTAATGACTGATTTCATACAATAATTCAATTTATATACTATATAAAGAAGAAGAATAAAAGCTATAAGAAGTTGAATTTGAAAATAGTTTGGATTTGTTTATTTCAGATTATATTTCACAATATGAATAATCAAAATGTAATACTTTAAGCCTTTTAAAAAACTATTTAAGATTTGATAAAGTATTATCACATTTTAATAAATTATTGTCGACATTAATAATATATTTTACAATTTAACAAAACATTGGAAACTTCATAAAGAAACAAATAAAACAACTATTATATTTCACTCTTTAAGCAGTCAATAAAAGCTGTAAAGCATTAGTTAAAATTTTAAATTTCAAAGATTGTTTCATATTTACTTTTTCACAATTTAATAAATTATTTTACATTTTAATAATACATATTAAAATGTAATATATAAATAGAAATCAACCAAATATGTTTCCGTATACCCTTACTACAATGATCATTAACTATGATTTTTTTGTTTTTTTTAAGCTCCATCTGTGGTTCCAAAGATAACAATTAAAAAGACATGGCAGTACCATGTGGAACTCACCTGGGATGAAATACCTTTGGACCAGCGGAACGGGATCATCCAAAGCTACAGATTGTTTTACTGGGATGAGACAAAAAGAGTACATGGTAGACCAACTTTATTTGAAAAAAAAAAAACAATAACGTTTTGAGTAATTGATTCTACGTAATGTATACATGCATCACTGTCATTTCAGTGGCGACAGGAGACCTAGAAGAGCGTAAAGTGGTCCTGACGGGCCTCAACTCGTTGTCTGTTTATGATGCTGTGTTGATGGTTAGCACATACGGTGGGAGCGCCAACGGGTCCATGGTTCAATTTGACGTCAAAGAAATGAGTTTGTATTATTTTGCATTATTTGCAGACCTTTTCATAATGTTTGTAAACAATAGTTGCCAGGGTACCTCCGGGTGGTTGAACTGAAAACACTGACAAAAACTGGTTATGTTTGGTGTTGCACCGCCAGATATACTCCAAAATACGTTAGCCGAGAGAGCTCCCAACAATTGTAAAACGCCACAACACCGCAATATTAAGGTACAGCAGAAGTGACCACGGAACTCCCTCCCACTGTATAACTCGTCCAGGTTACCAGAGACTGAGATTGCCAATGGACCAAGTGACTGAGTCGAGAGCTTGCAAAAGTTTAAATGAACGAAATTGGAATATTGATGATTTATGACAGTCCGAAAGTGATATCGATCAATGATACAAAACAATAGCTGACTTTCACTTACTTTTCCAACCTCATTAATTAAAAGTTGTGAAACTTCCCACCTCAATAATTTTTTCCCTCAACTTTATTAATCAAAGCCTAGCATTACTATTTAATAAACATTCTGCAAGGAAATATCAAAATTCAAAAACTGAAAATACACAAAAGTAAAATATAAGTCAGAGGTCTAATAAGAAAACAAAACATTCATATCATAGTCAAGGCTTGTTTGGTTTTGACCAATTTCAATGGTTATTCTGAGGTTCTTCATATAAAAACTAGGCTGTAGTTCCAAATTCGAATCACAGTTGTACGATGTAGCAACTACCCAATCAGAATGCACATGAGCTTCGACTCACGCTAAAAATGACATTTGCGGGTTGTAACCGAGCAAGAGACAGAATGAAATTGACATTTATTTGTTCCAGTATCATTGATATAAAACAATAGCGTATATGCCTGTGAGTATTGTTTACATTATTGATCTACATGTTGCTCCAGCTTTTGTTTTCAGCGCAGCAATTTATACAGAAAAATGGGAAAACAACACTCACAAGCATATAGTTGTTGCGTAATCTGCATGCATGTACCACACTTCCTCCTAGAGGCCAAGGTACACAACAGAAGCTGCACGTATACCTCTCAAAGTGAAATAGGGTTATTCTGTATGTGATATTTGACTGAAATGTGTTCCATGTTTAACAAACGTTTGTGTTTTGTCTATTTGAACCATATTTGAGTCATCCATTCATCCATTTTCTGTACCGCTTATCCTCACTAGGGTCGCGGGTCCCAGTTAACTGCGGGGTGGAGGTGGGGTACACCCGGAACTGGTTGCTAGCCAATCGCAGGGCACATATAAACGAACAACCATTTGCACTCACATTCACACCTACGGGCAATTTAAAGCCTTCAATTAACCTACCATGCATGTTTTTGGGATGTGGGAAGAAACTGGAGTACCCAGAGAAAACCCACACAGGCACGGGGAGAACATGCAAACTACACACGGCGAGGCTGGGATTTGAACCCTGGTCCTCAGAACTGTGAGGCAGATGTGCTAACCAGTCTTTCACCGTGCCGCCCATATTTCATTGTCTGTAAAAAAATATATATATATTTTGCAAAGCGGGTTATATTTGAGTGAAACTCAAGCCATATCAAGGAAAGTATTAATTCTTGAACAATATTTGATTTTAAAAAAATTATAATTTTAATCAAAATTGTAATCCGTAATGGCATTATCCAGTATCGGTACTCGGTATTGGAGAGTGTTCAAATACGAGTACTTGGCCGGAAAAAAACGGTATTGAGCTAACGTCAGCTATAAATCGTGCTATCTATTTCAGCATCAAAAGAGCACCATTAATCCAAGCAAAGAAAAGTCACTCAACATAGTCCCTGAATGATAATGGTAACTATGTCTGAATTTCCACCACGTCTATTTTGGAATCACCTCACCTGTTGAAATGTAAATTCTGACCAGCATTCCATCTCCCATGGAAACAATTTACCTGAGAGAATATCTTCGTTTCGACTGACACTTCACTCATTCATTTACGATGGGAGAGAATAAGGCTAAAATCATCATTCAAGCCATTTACCCTGCTTTGGCAATCGCTCTGCCTTGGTCAAATGACATGGAAGGTTTGTTAAGTAATGTTGCAATTGTAGTTTTTGCTACCCGGAAGTACAGTACCTATGACGTGAAAAGATCTATAGTTATGTAAAAGTTTGTATAACATGTAACTGTCATGTGATGTTTGTGTTTTCACCTCAGATCCTATTCCTTCCGTGATGATTGTAGTGGGTACCTTAGTTGTTGTTTTTTCTGTGATCATTTTTATGGTCATGCTTTGTTACTCCAAACATAATCGGTAAGCAAAATAGAAACTGCAGTATGCTCTGCTTCTCCTTTGTTGCATGTAATTCCTTCTTTATGGTTCCTCCTCACAGGCTGAAGGTGCGTTTTTGGCCAGATGTTCCCGATCCTGCAAACAGCAGCATCAAAAGCTGGACCTCCCAATCCACACAGGTGACGTGTAGCTTTTTGTGTTTCTACCACTCTTGTACAAGCACTTTGACTTTGCCAAATACACTCCTCCCCACAATTAACACACATTTTATTTTTAAGAAACTTAAGACATACAACATATAAAATGCACATCAGAATGGTCCTACGGCCATGCAGCAAGTGCAAACCTTAATGGATCTGTACATAATGTTTATAGAAAATCCCCCACACTCGTACACAAGCATTTTGACACTGTCAAATAAACGTCTTCGGGAAAATAAAAACATACAACAAACAAAATACAAATTGGTCTGGTGCTACTGCCATGCAGCAAGTGCAAACCTGATGCAATCTTTATGTAGATATTCTGAAAGTGCTCTATCAAGCTTTCACAACCATTCCAAATAAACACCTTCTCTTCCTTTTTGAGAAAACAAAGAGACAAAACATACAAATGCTCATCAGTGTGGTCTTACAGGTGAGAAGCTGAACGAATCTGTATATAATGCTTGTAAGAGTGTCTCTACCACTCTTACACAAGCATTTTGACCATGTCAAATAAACTATCACTTTTCGAGAAAATAAAAACGATGAAAGAAAATGATCTTACAGCCATTCAGCAAGTGCAAACCGAAATACAGTGGGTAGGAAAGTATTCAGAACCCCTTAAAATGTTCACTCTTTTTTATATTGCAGCTATTTAATAAAATCATTTAAGTTAATTTTCCCCCCACATTAATGTACACACAGCACCCCATATTGACAGATTAAATTGTTGAATTTTTTGCAGATTTGCCCAAAAAGAAACACTTAAATATCACACAGCCATAAGTATTTAGACCTTTTTCTCAGTATTTAGTAGAAGCACCATTTTGAGCAAATATAGCCATGAGTCTTTTTAGGAATGATGTAAGTTTTTCACACCTGGATTTGGGGATCCTCTGCCATTCCGTCTTGCAGATCCTCTCCAGTTCTATCAGGTTGGATGGTGAACATTGGTGGACAGCAATTTTCAGGTCTCTACGGAGATGCTCAATTGGGTTTACGTCAGGGCTCTGTCTGGGCCATTCAAGAACATTCTCAGAGTTGTTCTGAAGCCACTCCTTCGTTATTTTAGCTGTGTGCTTAGGGTCATTGCCTTGGTGGAAAGTGAACCTTCGGCCCAGTCTGAGGTCCTGAGCACTCTGGGAAAGGTTTTCGTCCAGGATATCCATGTACTTGGCCGCATTCATCTTTCCTTCGATTGCAACCAGTAGGCCTGTCCCTGCAGCTGAAAAACACCCCCACAGCATGATGCTGCTACCACCATGCTTCACTGTTGGGACTGCACTGGACAGGTGATGAGCAGTGCCTGGTTTTCTCCACACATGCTACTTAGAATTAAGGCCAACAATTTCTATCTTGGTCTCATCACACCAGAGAATCTTATTTCTCACCATCTTGGAGTCCTTCAGGTGTTTTTTAACAAACTCCATGCAGGCTTTCATGTGTCATGCACTGAGGAGAGGCTTCCGTTGGGCCACTCTGCCATAAAGCCCGACTGCTGGAGGGCTGCAGTCATGGTTGACTTTCTAGAACTTTCGCCTATCTCCCGACTGAATCTCTGGAGCTCAGCCACAGTGATCTTTGGGTTCTTCTTTACCTCTCTCACCAAGGCTCTTCGCCCCCGATTGCTCAGTTTGGCAGGACGGCCAGCTCTAGGAAGGGTTCTGATCGTCCAAAATGTCTTCCATTTAAGGATTATGGAGGGCACTGTCCTCTTAGAAACCATAAGTGCAGCAGAACTTTTTTGTAACCTTGGCCAGATCTGTGCCTTGCCACAATTCTGTCTCTGAGCTCTTCAGGCAGTTCCTTTGACCTCTTGATTCTCATTTGCTCTGACATGCACTTTAAGCTGTAAGGTCTTATATAGACAGGTGTGTGGCTTTCCTAATCAAGTCCAATCAGTATAATCAAACACAGTAGGACTCCAACTAAGGTGTAGAACCATCTTAAGGATGATCAGAAGAAATGGACAGCACCCGAGTTAGATATATGAGTGTCACAGCAAAGGGTCTGAATACTTATAGCTGTGTGATATTTCAGTTTTTCTTTTTTAATAAATCATTAAAAATGTCATCAATTCCCGTTTTTTTTTCTGTCAATGTGGGGGTGCTGTGTCTACATTAATGAGGAAAAAATAAACTTAAATGATTTTAACAAAGCGGCACGGTGGCCGACTGGTTAGCACATCTGCCTCACAGTTCTGAGGACCGGGGTTCAAATCCCGGCCCCGCCTGTGTAGAATTTGCATGTTCTCCCCGTGCCTGTGTGGGTTTTTTCCGGCCACTCCGGTTTCCTCCCACATCCCAAAAACATGCGTGATAGGTTGATTGAAGACTCAAACTTTCCCTTAGGTGTGAATGTGTGCGCGAATGTTTGTTTGTTTCTATGTGCCCTGCGATTGGCTGGCGACCAGTTCAGGGTGTACTCCGCCTCTCGCCCGAAGATAGCTGGGCTAGGCTCCATCACGCCCGTGACCCTAGTCAGGATAAAGCGGTACGGAAAATAGATGGATGGATGGATTTTAACAAATGGCTGCAATATAACAAAGAGTGAAAAATGTAAGGGGGTCTGAAAACTTCCCATACCCACTGTAGATCTTTAGAACCTTAAACTGATTCTTATAAAAGTGCCTCTGCGACTCTTGAAATAGCATTTTACCATTGTCGAATAAACACAATTCGGAATATAAAAACATTTAATAAACAAAATACATGTTGGCATGGTCTTATGGCGGTGCAGCAAACACAAACAAGCAGTGGTTGATGCCCCGGCCCTAATTAGATCTTGAAATGAATACAGTCAGTCACTTATTGAGAAAATTCAACCATATAACAAACAAAATGCACATCAGCTTGGTCTTAAACCTATGTGGCTAGTGCAAACCAGAACTGGCATATCAAAGTACAGCTCACATCTTTACGTCACTCTTATAAAAGTGACTCTAACATCCCTTGTGGGTTGCTTACAACTTGGAAGAGTTAAACCTTCAGTATGTCCATTACACATAAATGTTTGCTACTCACTGTAGTCCACTACAGTCACCGTTTGATTTTTCCTTGTTCAGTGCATCGCATATTATTTTATAGCACAGTATTTATATTGCAGATTATTCACTACATCGCAGGATTTTGCGGACATTATTTTTCCACACAGAATGTTACTGCTGACTCACATAGCAATATGTGCAAGCCAAGAGGAAAGTGCTTTAAAGAGAGAGAATGTCCAAAGTTTGGGGTCATTTCACCTTTAATAAAAAAGAAAGCTAAAGTGCAATATCCCTATTGGAAAGTAAAACTGGCTGAGGTCACACAACTGCATGTCTGCGATAAAGTAAACATGAGCTAATTTAATATAGCCTACCACCGCTTGTCAGAAAGAATTGTAATCCATAACAGGTGGTTTGGATAGAGGGAGGATGGAAAGAGCTGCTGGTGGTCCTTCAATCACTTTATTAAACATACGGTAAGAAAATACAGTAAACGCAAGCATATTTTTAGCTGACCAGCCAACTCCCTCAAGCTTCAAAATACATATAAATAATAAAATAAATTCTTGGTCACTACTTTGCGGGATTATTATACATTGACATCCAACTGTGCTACAATGACTAAACTTTCCCTTTTTGCAGGATATCCGATCTTCATGGGACTTTGAGGAGCCAAATCCAATATACCTGTCCCACCTGAGTTTTCTGGAAATACCCCAGAAGCCCAACAAGGAAGAAGATGTCACTGCTTGGTTGAACAACACAGAGGATACTAGCGAGTCCATCTGCGGTTCCCCTTTCACCCCCGGCTTCTCCTCCTCCAACAGCGACTCGGTGCCCTACGCCACCATCATCTTTCCCGCCCGGCATCCTCATGAGTACCTGCGCTCTGAGTCCTCTCAGCCCCTCCTGGAGTCAGAGGAGCTGCACAGTCCAAAGTGCTACCAGAACGTGGATGCGACGGAAGGTTCACGGTGCTTTTTTGGACTGTGCGGGCCCGAGGAGGAGACGGAAGCGGCCACCATCCAGTGGGAGCACTTTCCTTTTCTCAGAGCATTAGCTATGAATGACACTCAGTGATTTAAAATGTTTGACTGGACTTTGTAATGCAAAAGTGGTGCCTGGACATATGAGTTTAATTCACTATATGACCACACTCGTAACTCAAAACACTCATATCTTATGTCATCTTCCCCCATTGAAATAGAATAGCCTAAATGGAAAAGCCTTCAATCCGTTCCATCCCCCCATAAAACCCCACAAATATTTTTGCAACATGTTTTATGAATAAGAAAAATACCACTCTAAAGTATGGTACTTTACAAACATACATTAATAACATAATTCAACAGAATATAAAGAATTAACCAGTCTGTGTGTCATGATTTCATGCTTGCATCCTGCTTTTTCTAGTGTGCCCGCCTATGCCACCAGGGAGTAGTATAACACATACAGACATGCTCCACATAGATTTGATGATGCAGCACAGAACATGTAATATTAGTTGTTTTTTCGTAGAGGTTAAATAATATTTGCCTGTGAGTGTTAGTAGATGTGTCGCTACCGTTTGTATTCAAATATAAGTTGCACAAAGATATATAAACTCTGCAACATCAATGCCAGTTTCTTAGCCTGTCTATGGCATTTCCCATTGTATTAGCATTAAACTAAGGGACTTATGTAAGGCAAAATTATGTGGTTTGGTTGAATACACAGGCGGACGACTGGTTAGCACGTCTTACTCACAGTTCTGAGGACCTGGGGTTCAAATCCAGCCTCACCTGTGTGGAGTTTGCATGTTCTCCCCGTGCCTGTATGGGTTTTCTCTGGGTACTCCAGTTTCCTCCCACATCCCAAAAACATGCATGGTAGGTTAAGTGAAGACGCCTGCGACTCTAGTAAGGATAAGCGGTTCGGAAAATGGATGGATGTATAGGTTGAATACACAACAGTGTCTTTTTTGTATTTGGGTTTACAGTAAAGGCAGTCACAATAAAAAGAGCTCTGAACCTCTTTTTTGAAAAATGGTTGGCTATCTGCCAAACTGCTGCTTGTTGACTTCTTCACTGCCACCATTTAATGCTTGTAACTCAAATTTTTGCTTACAATTCAAAACAAAACAACGGGTTACTTGTAAATCGAGGTACTACTTTATTGGTCAAACCAATCCAGGAGTTTATGATGGTTGATTACATTGTACATGTAGATGCTTTATCCTGTTAATTTTTAAGGAAATAAAGTTGTTTCTTTTTTTATGAAGAAATGTGTCCTATTTTTCCCCCAACTACAAATGTCACTGTTACTGTACATTTTTTATTATAAAAATTTATTTAAATAATATACATAAAAATAAAACCAAAAACCAATTACTGTAGTAACTATTCGGTCTATATTTAGCACAATTACTAGATTCTTGTTTTTCTCCATGTTTTTTTTTTCATTTACTGGTCTGTACTGAGGGATGAAACACTGATCCATGCTTTGTTGTTGTTTATGTGATAAAATTAGGATCAAATGAAATGTTCGTGGCGGCACGTCTGGTTAGCACATCTGCCTCACAGTTCTGAGGACTGGGGTTCAAATCCCGGCCCCGCCTGTGTGGCGTTTGCATGTTCTCCCTGTGCCTGCGTGGGTTTTCTCCAGTGACTCCAGTTTCCTCCCACTTCCCAAAAATATGCATGGTAGGTTGATTTAAGACTCTAAATTGCCCGTAGATGTGAATGTGAGTGTTTCTATGTGTCCTGCGATTGGCTGGCGACCAGTTCAGGGTGTACCCCGCCTGTCGCCCGAAGATAGCTGGGATAGGCTCCAGCACCCCCGCGACCCTAGTGAGGATAAACGGTACAGAAAATATATGAATGGATGAATTGTTCGTGTATGTGAGAATAAGTTTGAAATATTTGTCATCAAAACAAGTGCATAAGTTAGAAATATCGGATCCCTTTCACACCCGTCTGTGTATTTGTAATTATTTTAAAGTATATAATAAGAACAAGGGCAGCAATGTCATCCAAATGTTTTAAATATTTTATTCTTGATTCATCTATTTTTTCATTAAAAAAACTTTACCTTAGTATATATAAAACAAGTTTCTAATTTTTTTTTCCAATGTTGCATCATATTTTTTATTATTATTTTCTAACAGTGTGGACATTTAAGAGTAGGACATACTGTACAAGTTCATTCATTCATCTTCCATAGAACTTATGCTGGGGCCTATCCCAGCTGACTCTGGGTAAGAGGCGGGGTACACCCTGAAATGGTTGATCTTAAATTAATTATATATATATATATAAATATATATATATATATATATATATATATATATATATATATATATATATATATATATATAATTTCTAAAAAATAATAATTATCTGTTTAACAGTTTTAAC
This sequence comes from Phycodurus eques, assembly GCF_024500275.1. NCBI lineage: Eukaryota > Metazoa > Chordata > Actinopteri > Syngnathiformes > Syngnathidae > Phycodurus > Phycodurus eques. Next base: position 13,704,611 of record NC_084528.1, on the reverse strand, counting down.
TTCTGCTACTGTTTCTGCTTTTGTTCCTTTTTTTTTTTTTAAACTCGACGTGTTCTGGGTTCGTTTAGCATACCTCGATCGATGTTTGACAACTCGTACGGTCTAGACAAAATGGCGGAGCACGTCTAGTGGTTGAGTTTGTTTTTCCTCTTTCTCTCCGGCTGGAGAAAACGTAACCCTAACACATTATTATCAACACTTTAACACAACATTAGTCATGTGGTCGAACATCGCTCTAAGGACCGTTTTAAGGTCTTCCTTGGGCGTTTTGAGGGAAAGCGCCGGCACTCCACGGACGTGCTGCTCGGCGCTGCTGTCAAGAAACAAAGTAAACAGCGGTAAGCACTCAACACGGAGACAGTAACAAAAATTGAGGGTGAATTTATGTATAATACGCTTTTAAAGTCAATGAAACGTCTATTCCGAGGAATTGCGCATGCGTAGTTGACATACTGGAGCACATTAGCTACACTTGAACATTTAAATACAATAATTGTATCCCCAAAATGGCCTGTGTCGCAGATGATACTGTAATATTACTGTTGTAATATTTCGACTTATTAAGCAACATGTTTTCATATTTTGACTTCTTAACTCATGTGAGAGAGTCAACAGACTCAGCTCTCACTATAATGCAGTGTCTTTGTCCACCACTGCAAATTGTCTGCAACTACAATTCTTTTGTAATTTAAAAAAATCATTATTAGTAGTAGGCACGGTGGACGTCTGCCACACAGTTCTGAGGACCGGGGTTCAATCCCCGGCCCCGCCTGTGTGGAGTTTGCATGTTCTCCCCGTGCCTGCGTGGGTTTTCTCCGGGCACTCTGGTTTCCTCCCACATCCCAAAAACATGAATGGTAGGATAATTGAAGACTCTAAATTGCCCGTGGGTGTGAATGTGAATGTGAGTGCGAATGGTTGTTTGTTTATATGTGCCCTGCGATTGGCTGGCAAACAGTTCAGGGTGTACCCCTCCTCCTGCCCAATGATAGCTGGGATAGGTTCCAGCGCTGCCGCGACCCTTGTGAAGAGAAGCGACTCAGAAAATGGATGGATGGATAGATTTTTAGTAGTATTTCTCTGACGGAGAATTGGATACAGCCATTAGCCTTGAAAAAGTTAAAAATGTTGACTAAAATAAGTATTGTAACAATTATAAAAGCGAACCTATAATTAATATTACATAATTAAAATCACTATATTTATAATACTGTAATCGTTGGAGTATTGTATTTTTTTCAACATCAAAATGATTTATAATCTATAAATTTGGCATGTATAATAATACATAGTTTAAAGATTAATTTCAGGCTGCATAAAATTCTAAAGAATGTGCTGTATTATTGTCAATATTTTGTTGTATTATTATTATTTTTTTTAATCGTCATCTCTGACATTCATCCATCCATCCATTTCCTACACCGCTTATCCTCACTAGGGGCGCGGGCGTGCTGGAGTATATCCCAGCTAACTGGTTGCCAGCCAATCGCAGGGCACATTTAAACAAACAACCATTCGCACTCACATTCACACCTACGGACCATTTAGAATCTTCAATTAACCTCGCATGCATGTTTTTGGGATGTGGGAGGAAACCGGAGTATCCGGAGATAACGCATGCAGGCACGGGGAGTGTGATGTGGTAACCAGATGTCCGCCGTGCTGCCATCTCTGACATTATTTATTTAAATTAAAGAACAACATTGTTCTACTCAGTACAACACCGGAATGGCAACAGGAGTTGAGAACATTCACTGAAATATTCACTCACACCTTAAAATAAAAATAAAAAAATCGAACAAATGTAGTCATAAATCTTTGTTATCTCTTCACAGTGTTAGGAGTTTTTTCCCCTCCAGCACCAGTCCGACATTATGCTCGCGCTACAAAGAAAAAGGTTGCAGGTAAGTCATTAATTTACTTATTGTTAGATTTTACACTGATCTGATTGGCTTGATCAGTATCGGGCGATAATTAGCATTTTATGCTGATCGGTTTTAATTCGCATTGATCGACTCTGCGAAAGACATTTACTCCGCGTCGCCATTGTGTACAGTATAATTGAATCCAAAAGCTAGTTTATTTTTAGCCTTGTCGTGTATCTTTTGACGTAGTAATGTAATTATAATCACACAAACCAATAAAGATTTTTTTTTTTTTAAAGATGTCGGGGGTGTGGGACAGACAGCATGTCTGAGACAGATAACACGTAATGCCTGGATCAGACAACACGACAAATCTGGTCTTTCACGATTGCACTGTCAGACTACTGCAATAAAATATTTGCATCCCATCTTTTATGATCACTGGGCTTTATCTTGTCAACTCAAGTGCGCCCAGATACACTCGTTACCATGGTGACGACATCGCGACGCGTGTATTATAAGAACAAAATGGGGGGAAAACGTGTGGTGGTGGTCACTGGTGCTCGGGAGATTGCGTTCATTTCAGGACTGCTTGAGGTATGTTCACGTACTTTTAATATGATTTGGCTCACGAGCAGGCAACAAAATGTTATGGAGCCTAGCCAGCTAGTGCTAGCACTAACGATTGTACGTAAACATGCCGGCGTTATGTCAAATCATGCTCTAAAGTTTTGGTGTGTGTGAAGTAATTTAATTATAATAAAGTAATTCAATTACAGTAAGTTAGCACCCATTATTTCTGTCATGTTGTAATGTTGGTTTGACCTGACTGATTAGAATACATGACCTGACAAGAGCAGTGATTTCCGACCTTTATGGTGCCAAGGCAAATATTTTACAATTGGAAAATCTCACGGCACACCAACAAACAAAAATGTCACAAAAAGTAGATAACACAGTAATTACCGGTACTGTATGTACTTCCTGCCATTTAAGAGCATTTATTTGTTCTGTCTGTCACTATGCCTCACTTGCATAAATAGAGGAACAAAAATACATTATTTCTTGTAAGTCAATAATTTTTTGAGCAGTTAAGTAAAATTTTATAATTTCCCACTTCACACCTGAAGATCGCTTATGGCACACTGGTTGGGAATCACTGGACTAGAGAATACTTTTGAAGATGCTCAGTATACAGTACACAAGCATATACAGTAAATGAACAAGTCATTTAAATAGACACATTGCTCCATCTTGTGATCGGATCGGTGATCAGTTCTCGTTTTTTAAACTTGCTGATCATGTAAAGCCTACTTATTGTGAATGACATCTCTCACTTTGAACTGGTTGCTTTTTTTTTCTGCCCTCCAGGTCTTGAGAGCCAACTCAGCGACCTCCCGCCGACCATGCTGAAGATGGATTACGCCGCCGTACCCCTCGCAGAAACGTAAATACAACTCAACACGTTATAGAGGACACATCATGGAAAGTTTACTTTTTAATTGCTTGGACACAAGCCAAAGTCAAAACTTTCCATGGGAATTAACATAAATTTAAGGGAATAAACTCGAATAAGATAGAAATGTACAAAATTTAATGTTGACTCCTAATAGAGAATTGAAATATTGTTGTGGAAAATATAGATTTTAGCATCATCCTGACTAAAACAACCAGATTTCACGCAAGTACACAGACAAGGCCGGGATTTGAACCCCAGTAGTTTTGAGGGGTTCAAATCCCGACCCCGCCTGTTTGGAGTTTGCATGTTCTCCCCGTGCCTGGGGGGGTTTTCTCCAGGCACTCCGGTTTCCTCCCACATCCCAAAAACATGCGTGGTAGGTTGATTGAAGACTCTAAAATTGCCCGTAGGTGTGAATGTGAGTGCGAATGGTTGTTTGTTTCTATGTGCCCTGCGCTTGGCTGGCAACCAGTTCAGGGTGTACCCCGCCTCCTGCCCGAAAATAGCTGGGATAGGCTCCAGCAGCCCGCGACCCTCGTGAGGATAACCGGTAAAGAAAATGGATGGATGTTACAGACCAGACCTTTAAACTGAATCATAATCAATTTGTTTATCAATTTTCTGGGGGATCAATTTAAAATAGTCCTGTTTTTTAATAAAGGAATTTAAAATTTCCAATTTTAAACACCCGTGCCGCCGTATCAATTAATAATAATAAAAATAATCCACACTATCTCCACTTTTAACATACCTGGGAACTGTCTCTCATTAAATTCCACACGATTGCCCACATTTTCACAATAAAAACTTGATTTATTGTTCCTATACCTACTTTTGATTTGGCTGCTGTTCACCGCAGGACGGACGATATTGTCAAGAGACTTCTTTCGTTGGAGTTAGCCAGCCAGGTAAGTTATTTGCTGTAAATGGCTCATAATGTCTTCTAATGGCATCAAGGACTGATTGTTTGATTGTGTGTGTGTTTGCCCACATGTCCGTGTGTGTGTGTTTGTGTGTGTGTGTGTTTAATTCATTCCATTGCTGTGATTTGGTATTTTTTGTTAAGCTTTTTGTGTTGCATTTTTATGTATGAACGGTGCTATACAAATAAAGTTTATTTGATTTGTCCGTCATCTGTGCCCTCAGAGTGAAAAGTTGGCATTGAAAAAGGAACAGCTGATTGCCAAGGTGCAGCGGGATGAGAGCGACCGCAGCTCAGTGGAAGTTCATGGTGAACACACACACACACACGCACACACACAAAGGTGAAAGAAAGTTCTGTTTACTGCCACACACACACACAATGTTTGTGAGTCGAGTGTGCGTGCTAAAGGACCCTTCTGTTGTGTGTGTGTTGCAGTGGCCATTTTGACGGCGAGGATCCGCAACTTTCAGGAGCACTTGCTCAAACATCACAAGGTGAACGGAGAGAATTTGTGACGCAATAATGTTCATCGGAGCTTTAACGTGTCAACACGTTTCCTTTCTGCAGGGACACACGCGCGCACACACACACACACATGTATTACAGGATATCCTGTGTCAATCACACCACACACAAGATGATTACGGTCGGAAAAGTTCCACTTTTTCGACACAATCAGACTGCCGTTTCCTCTGTATTCAATCATCCCTTCCTTTACAATTATGTTTTTCTCTCACGTGTGCCCTCATTTGTATCTTTCAGGACAAGGCGAACAAGAGACGCATGCTGATGGCCATGGATAGAAGAAAGAAGTTGCTGAAGAACCTGCGGCTGGAGCGCTACGATGCCTTCGAGAAGGTGTGCGAGCAGCTGGGCATCACCTATACCTTCCCGCCTGAGTACTACAGGAGGGCAACACGACGCTGGCTGGCCAAGAAGGCCTTCTGCATCAAGGTACCAAAAGCACAAGTCGTCCAAGCTCAGACAGCGTCATCCATGTCGCCCCCTGTTGGTTACCTGAATCAAAACTCATGGATGGCAACTTTTTCCCCAGATGTGGAAAATTCAGTGCATTAGTCATAATAATAAATAATAATAATTAATACTATTTAATAAATAATAATAGTAATTAATAATAGTAATAATTCATAAAAATAATACTAATCAACTGGATCTTCAGCATTATTATTACAGGCGGCACAGTGGACGACTGGCTAGCACATCCGCCTCACAGTTCTGAGGATCCGGGTTCCTCCCACATCCCAAAAACATACATGGTAGGTTGATTGATGACTCTAAATTTCCCCTAGGTGTGAATGTGAATGTGAATGTGAATGTGAATGTGAGTGGTTGTTTGTTTTTATGTGCACTGTGCTTGGCTGACGACCAGTTCAGGGTGTACCCCGCCTCTCGCCTGAAGATAGCTGGGATAGGCTCCAGCACGCTCGCGGCCCTAGTGATGATAAGCGGTACGGAAAATGGATGGATGGATTAATTCTCCTTCTTCTATTAAAATGTTGAAAAACCATGTTAGTATTAGTATTGTCAAAGTTTAAGGATTAACTCATGATTAATCACAAAAAAAATATTGCATTAATCATGTATTAACTCAGATTAATCACACAATTTAATTTGACCACACATGTTCCTTTACCTTTGGGTATCTGAAATGCGGTGCAGGTTGGTATAAGGTAAGTGATCAGGTCAACATTTATGCCAGTGCAAAGATAACTGAGGAGACTCAGATTGGTGTGGTGGGTGGCAAATCTTGCTGCAAATATCACTCTGATGGGACTTTAAAAAAAAAAAACAACAAAGGTAATTCGCATAAAGTGTAGTGCTGAACTCTCTTTTCATTGAAGCACAACTTAGAAATACCATCTCAAAGCAAAAGTGGTCCTATGTGTGGTACATTTGGTGCCTGCTATTAATCCCGATTAATCAAAATTCAAGTGTGATTAATCTGAATTAAGAAAAATAATTTATTGACCGCCCTCGTTATTATGAATAAAACTGTCATTTGTAATGTTTTTTTTCTCCAACATTCATTTCTAGCTCCAGAAAATACCAAAGCATGAGTTTATTATTTTCCAAGAAGAAATAATAGTATGTTGCAATAATTTATATAATAACAATTTAATGATATAGCAATTACAAATAAATACCTTGTTTTCATGAGCATTAACTGTGGCAATAACAAGAACCACTGCTGAGCAAGTACTTGTTCGTCCTGTTTCGACATTTTGGCCGAAAGCTAGTCGGGTTTGAATTAGTCAATGCATTCTGCCTCCATTGTATCTTTACTTTTGTGTCCTCTGCTGGGGTTTAGAGTTTATGAATAGGCTTGTACAGTTTGCAGTAACACGTACACCACAAACGAATTGTATTGACATCAGAGCAATAGCCTGCTTTTTTTCTTTTTGTGTTTGTTTCTTCTCCCCTGTGACGCTCGTGTGGCCTCCCCCGCAGGTCTTCAAGGAGGTGCAGAAGCAGAAAGCAGAGCAGAAACTGAAATTAGCGGCTAAAATGGAAACTGCCAGCCAGTAGATGCCATCATTCGCTGGTAAAAGACAGCATTTTTGGTGTGTTTTTTCTCCATGTCACCGGTCTATATAATGCAGAGGCCAGTTGCGGCCCGTTATTCATTTTAAATAGCCTTTCAGTAATATTGCACCTCTGTGTAAAAGGCACGGGCAGATCAATGCTGAATCCACTGTAATGACTATGATATGGCAATTATTCAGGATTTCTGTGAGAGACTAATGAGGCTTGAAACATCAATGCTAAATGTACATCCATTTTGTATACTAGTCATTTCATGAAAATAAACACAGTAATGAGGTTAAAATACTTACGAGCCGACTTGTTTTGGGTAACTTCAGTTTAAAAGGAGACATGCATTTTTCCCATAATTTAAAACATTTCCCAGGTGACGGGGAATGTCACAGACAGGTTACTTTTGTCTAATTACTATGAGAATCAAGACTTATGGAACACAGCAAAAACATTTTGAACTCATGGGGCAGTGCTTGTGTGTTTTTGGGGCATGTGGACAGGACCACAAATATCCCTGCCACCACCACCACCACATCTACGACTTCACGGAGTAATCAAGTATGTACCACCAGTCAGAAGCTGATTCTCATCTCTGCATCCAACAAAACTCAATGCAACGCTGCTTACCTTTTGCTATGACGCAAGAGCAGGGGGCATTGCACCTGTAAGTGATGTGGGTGTTTCTGTGTCTGCCTGTCACTTGAAAGTGGCTCTGGATCTTCACGTAGCTGGGCTGATCAAGTCATGGCCGGAGGAACTCTGTGTGGCGATGTGATTGCTATGTAAATTAGTCCAACTAACAGCTGTAAAATAAGATTTACTTGTTTGTTTAATTTCACATTTAATGGATGGGAAGGCACTCCTGAAACAAGCTGTTGAAAAGTCAGGTTTCCATAATAGGTCCCCTTTAAATGCCAACCCGATACATATTTGAACCGTATCAAAGTGGACTACGCGCACAATGCAAGAAAGAAATAAAGGCAGCATTTCGTCCGAGAATCACCGCAGTGATCTCGTCATCCTTGTCAGCCGTTGAGTTTCACCAATAAGCGTTTCTCAACCTGAGCCCCAAACTTCCTGTGTGGTGTCGAGCTCAACAGTTTGATCGGGACCAGAACACACGTACACACCCCTTCTGGTAAGTAGCAACGTTTTCGCACTACCATGCAAAATATGAAATGACTGTAAAAAATGCTTGCAATTGATTCAGATACTCAACTCATTTATTATACTTGAAATGATCATGCATGCTTCTTCATAATCGATTTGTTCAATTAGCTGTAAGGTTTCGATAAGCTTGATACATCTTTCTACGCTAGATAACCCATGTTGCAATATTGTACTTTAGCAGTACGTATTACAATTATGTACTCACATCCTGTTAAGTAAAAAAAAAATCGATATATATCGATATCTATCTATATATATATATGGACTATTAGAAGCATAACAGTACTTTATAAATATATACAGTTATGTTTTACATATTTTTTTAAATATTTTGTATTTTAGATCATAAATATAAACATTTAAATATACAATGCTGTATAGTTTTATGATTCCAAATGTATTGTAAATTATGTTGATGTACAAAAAGTATAATTGTTTTATTTGTAATATATTTCTAATCGAGTTTATTTTTTAGGTTCGAAAATATTCTAAAAATAGCAAAAACATTTCGAAATACTGTATACCAAGATATTTATTATATCTAGTTATGTTTTTTTAATTATTTATATTTGTATTGTATATAATTGTTTTATTTTTATGACAAAATATGCATATATATATATATATATATATATATATATATATATATATATATATATTAGACTTTATACCGATTTTATCGGTGTGATCGGTATCGGCCGATAATTAACGTTTTATGCTGGTCAGCTTTAACGTCATCCGATCAATGTCGTCATTGACGGGACAGACAACACGTAATGCCAGGATCAGACTATCAGATGTCAGACTACTGCAATAAAATCTTGTATTCCGATACCACCGCATCCCGTTTTTTACGATCATTCGGCTTTATCTTGTCAACTCAAATGCAACTGGATAACCTAGTTACCGTCGCGAACATGCAAACTCCACACAGGTGGCGCCGGTGATTGAACCCCGGTCCTCAGAACTGTGATGCAGACGCTCTAACCATTCGTCCACCGTGCCGCCAAGTTAATTACAATAAAGTAATTTAATTACAGGAAGTTAGCACTAATTATTTCTCGTAATGTTTGACCTGACTGTTTAGAATACACGATCTGACTAGAGCAGTGATTTCCAACCTTTATGGAGCTAAGGAACATATATTACAATTGAAAAATCTCACGGCACACCAACAAACAAAAGTGTCACAAAAAGTGGGTACATTAATTACTGTATTTACTTCCTGCCATCGAATAGAAGACCATTCATTTGTTCTGTCACTATGCCTCACTGGCATAAATAGAGGAAGAAAGATACATTATTTATTGTAAATATATTTTTTTGAGCAATTAAGTACACAAGTAGATACAGTAAATGAACAGGTCATTTAAATAGACACATTGCTCCATCTTGTGATCGGATCGGTGATTGTTTTTTTTAAACTAACTGATCGGTGATCGGCCCCGAAAATCCTGAACGTGTAAAGCCTAATATATAATTTAATATTTTCCATTTAATTAGTGTAGGCCTTCTTGGGACTTAATTTGGCCCCTGATAGGAAAAAGTACCTTAAAATCCAATTTGATGTAGGGGAGCTTGAGGTAAGTGCTGAGCCACTGACTCCACAAATAAAATCAGGCTTCATCTTTTATGCTTATTATCCACCCTATAAAGTGGAAATAACAAGGAGAACATAACAATGTGGCAAGATTCAGGTCAATGTTTTCCTACCCAAAACAAAGTTTCAGATAGCAGGTGCTATATTTTTTTTCTTGAATAATAATAATAAGAAAACTTTATCAATGTATCAGAACCTGCGGTCCATATGTCAAACCCAGTGGTGACCAGTCAACCGGGCGCAGGTGGCTATGGCACCAACGTCCAAACGGGACAGTGGAGCACAGGCCTCTGCTCCTGCTGCAGTGATTTGTTGATTTGTAAGTATAAAGATGATTATTTTAAATAATTACAAATGTGAATAAAAACAATTCTTCACCAGGTGCTTTCGGCTGCATTTGCCCGTCGGTGCTGGCGTGCTACACGGCGGACAAATATGGTGAAAACTGCTGCTTGGGCTGCGTGCCGGGGGGCTTGACGGCAATGAGGACCCACATGAGGCTTACATACGGCATTCAGGTATGTCGAAGTTCCCCCAATGTAGAGAAGTGCTTTGTTTTCACTAACAGTTTACACAAGAAAGGAAATGTTGCTCATTCAAGTAAAATTGAGAAACTGGATCACACTTAAGTAATATATGCAGGTCATAGGTTGTCTTAATCTTCAAGTTTTAAGCAAGACCCAAGTTACTGTGACAAAAATATAACAGACCAAGTCAAGTCCGCACAAAATTCCTAGCAAGTTGAGTTGATCATTTGGGTTAAGCATCTCATAATGCATGTCATACAATCAGAGGTGGGTAGAGTAGCCAAATATTGTACTCAAGAATAATATGACTCAAGTAAAAGTAAAAAGTAGTCATCTAAATATTTACTTGAGTAAGAGTAAGAAGGTACTCAATGAAAAAACTTCTCAAGTAAAGAGTAATTTGTGAGTAACTTCAGATTTTTATTTTTTTAAATCAAAGCATGAACATCAAATAAAATAAAATAAAAAAATCATATATGGGAGTCGACACACACCTGCCACCATTTCAATTTTTAACTGCCCAAAAACCAACAACACATTCATTGGGCCCTACAGAAACATGATTTGCTTTATTCACTTAAATGACTTAATGAAGAAGCTGTTTGCTGAACAGACTTTGTGATTCTGTGTGCGTGTGCGACACCAAAGAACAGGGCTAATGTTGACATATCCACTATCAAAACAACAATAGAAACATCTGCAACTTACCGCAATATATTTTCTAAAGTTAGAAGTGGTCTGAAATCAGTCACAATTTAAGAGCTGCATGACAAAGCTGTTGTTTTTTTATGTCTGTAAGGTAAACGCACTCACGCGGCTGTTTATTTTTTTTCTCCCAAAATGAGACATTTTGATTGGCTCGCGACGTGCACGGTCATGTGACTGTCTTGTGTCGTTTGATTGGTGGACTTGAGTCACACGTCACTGTGGTAGCGTTCAATTGGCGTAACGGGTGCCCTATGCGGAAATCAAAGATGCAGTCTAAAAATAGACGCGCACACGCAAGAATGGATAACTAAATGTAGCGAACGGCATGTCGATCATTGTAACGGAGTAAAAGTATTGTTCCTTCTTCACATAAATACTCAAGTAAAAGTAAAAAGTACAGCGCATTTAAAGTACTCTGACAACTAGTTTAGCAAAAATGTTACTTGAGTAAATGTAACAGTAAATGTAGCGCGTTACTACCCACCTCTGCATACAATTGTGCTCAGTCACAACATATATAGTGGCACCTTGCGATACGGGTTTAATTTCTTCGTGACCAAGCTCGTAATTCAAAGCACTCGTGTCCATCCATCCATTTTCTGCTTATCCTTACTAGGGTCGCAAGCGTGCTGGAGCCTATCCCAGCTATCTTTGGGGCGCGGTACACACTGAACTGGTCACCAACCAATCGCAGGGCACATATTAACAAACAACCATTCGCACTCGCATTCATACCTACGGGCAATTTAGTCTTCAATCAACCTACCATGCATGTTTTTGGGATGTGGGAGGAAACCGGATTACACGGAGAAAACCCACACACATACAAATATAATAAGGCATGGTGGGAGACTGGTTAGAGCGTCTGCCTCACAGTTCTGAGGACCGGGTTTTCTCCGGGTGCTCTTGTTTCCTCCCACATCCCAAAAAACATGCATGATAGGTTAATTGAAGACTCTAAATTGCCAGTATATGTGAATGGTTGTCTGTTTCTATGTGCCCTGCGATTGGCTGGCGACCAGTTCAGGGAGTACCCCGCCTCTTGCCCAGATTCAGCTGCGATAGGCTCCAGCACGCCTGCGACCCTTGTGAGGATAAGCGGTACAGAAACTGGATGGATGGATAGTCCTTTGCTGCTGTCTTGTGGCATCTATAGGGAAACCTTTTGTAGGGGCGGGGGAATCTCTTACTTGCGAACGTTTGCGGCAGGCCTTTTTACGGTTCAAGCAATGAAAAAGTCACTGATCTACAATATCCCGTATATCCACAGGGGACAGTATGCAACGATGCCCTCATGTCCTTCTTCTGCGGCATCTGTGAGCTGTGCAGAATGGCCAGAGAGATCCGCATCCGGAATGGAGAAACTTCACCTTAATACCAGCAAGAAATTTAAGGAATTGTTTCCCTCCCCTCACATTCCCCCGAAGAGCATCATACAAAATGGTCCATGGGATGTAGGATGAGATGTCATTTAATTGTATTATTATTATTATTTTTTTGTTGTTGATTTCCTTCAAACAAAAAGGAACATTCGTAGCCTCCTAATGAATAAAGATGCATGTAAATTTTATGCATTTACCAGAAAATGTAACAATGTACCTGATCATAATAAAAAGAAATTGTGTGTACTTGCAATTCAACAAAGTACCAGATTAACACACACACACACACACACACGTATTACAGGATATCCTGTGTCAATCACACCACACACAAGATGATTGCGGTCGGAAAAGTTCCACTTTTTCGACACAATCAGACTGCCGTTTCCTCTGTATTCAATCATCCCTTCCTTTACAATTATGTTTTTCTCTCACGTGTGCCCTCATTTGTATCTTTCAGGACAAGGCGAACAAGAGACGCATGCTGATGGCCATGGATAGAAGAAAGAAGTTGCTGAAGAACCTGCGGCTGGAGCGCTACGATGCCTTCGAGAAGGTGTGCGAGCAGCTGGGCATCACCTATACCTTCCCGCCTGAGTACTACAGGAGGGCAACACGACGCTGGCTGGCCAAGAAGGCCTTCTGCATCAAGGTACCAAAAGCACAAGTCGTCCAAGCTCAGACAGCGTCATCCATGTCGCCCCCTGTTGGTTACCTGAATCAAAACTCATGGATGGCAACTTTTTCCCCAGATGTGGAAAATTCAGTGCATTAGTCATAATAATAAATAATAATAATTAATACTATTTAATAAATAATAATAGTAATTAATAATAGTAATAATTCAAAAAATAATAATAATCAACTGGATCTTCAGCATTATTATTACAGGCGGCACAGTGGACGACTGGCTAGCACATCCGCCTCACAGTTCTGAGGATCCGGGTTCAAATCCAGCCACACTTGTGTGGAGTTTACATGTTCTCCTTGTGCCTGCATGGGTTTTCTCCGGGTACTCCAGTTTCCTCCCACATCCCAAAAACATACATGGTAGGTTGATTGATGACTCTAAATTTCCCCTAGGTGTGAATGTGAATGTGAATGTGAATGGTTGTTTGTTTTTATGTGCACTGTGTTTGGCTGACGACCAGTTCAGGGTGTACCCCGCCTCTCGCCTGAAGATAGCTGGGATAGGCTCCAGCACGCTCGCGACCCTAGTGATGATAAGCGGTACGGAAAATGGATGGATGGATTAATTCTTCTTCTTCTTCTCCTTCTATTAAAATGTTGAAAAACCATGTTAGTGTTAGTATTGTCAAAGTTTAAGGATTAACTCATGATTAATCACAAAAAAATATTGCATTAATCATGTATTAACTCAGATTAATCACACAATTTAATTTGACCACACATGTTCCTTTACCTTTGGGTATCTGAAATGCGGTGCAGGTTGGTATAAGGTAAGTGATCAGGTCAACATTTATGCCAGTGCATTGAGGAGACTCAGATTGGTGTGGTCGGTGGCAAATTTTGTTGCAAATATCACTCTGATGGGACTTTAAAAAAAAACAAAGGTAATTTGCATAAAGTGTAGTGCTGAACTCTCTTTTCATTGAAGCACAACTTAGAAATACCATCTCAAAGCAAAAGTGGTCCTATGTGTGGTACATTTGGTGCCTGCTATTAATCCCGATTAATCAAAATTCAAGTGTGATTAATCTGAATTAAGAAAAATAATTTTTGACCGCCCTCGTTATTATGAATAAAACTGTCATTTGTAATGTTTTTTTCTCCAACATTCATTTCTGGCTCCAGAAAATACCAAAGCATGAGTTTATTTTTTTCCAAGAAGAAATAATAGTATGTTGCAATAATTTATATAATAACAATTTAATGATACAGCAATTACAAATAAATACCTTGTTTTCATGAGCATTAACTGTGGCAATAACAAGAACCACTGCTGAGCAAGTACTTGTTCGTCCTGTTTCGACATTTTGGCCGAAAGCTAGTCGGGTTTGAATTAGTCAATGCATTCTGCCTCCATTGTATCTTTACTTTTGTGTCCTCTGCTGGGGTTTAGAGTTTATGAATAGGCTTGTACAGTTTGCAGTAACACGTACACCACAAACGAATTGTATTGACATCAGACCAATAGCCTGCTTTTTTTCTTTTTGTGTTTGTTTCTTCTCCCCTGTGACGCTCGTGTGGCCTCCCCCGCAGGTCTTCAAGGAGGTGCAGAAGCAGAAAGCAGAGCAGAAACTGAAATTAGCGGCTAAAATGGAAACTGCCAGCCAGTAGATGCCATCATTCGCTGGTAAAAGACAGCATTTTTGGTGTGTTTTTTCTCCATGTCACCGGTCTATATAATGCAGAGGCCAGTTGCGGCCCGTTATTCATTTTAAATAGCCTTTCAGTAATATTGCACCTCTGTGTAAAAGGCACGGGCAGATCAATGCTGAATCCACTGTAATGACTATGATATGGCAATTATTCAGGATTTCTGTGAGAGACTAATGAGGCTTGAAACATCAATGCTAAATGTACATCCATTTTGTATACTAGTCATTTCATGAAAATAAACACAGTAATGAGGTTAAAATACTTACGAGCCGACTTGTTTTGGGTAACTTCAGTTTAAAAGGAGACATGCATTTTTCCCATAATTTAAAACATTTCCCAGGTGACGGGGAATGTCACAGACAGGTTACTTTTGTCTAATTACTTTGAGAATCAAGACTTATGGAACACAGCAAAAATATTTTGAACTCATGGGGCAGTGCTTGTGTGTATGTGGGGCATGTGGACAGGACCACAAATATCCCTGCCACCACCACCACCACCACATCTACGACTTCACGGAGTAATCAAGTATGTACCACCAGTCAGAAGCTGATTCTCATCTCTGCATCCAACAAAACTCAATGCAACGCTGCTTACCTTTTGCTATGACGCAAGAGCAGGGGGCATTGCACCTGTAAGTGATGTGGGTGTTTCTGTGTCTGCCTGTCACTTGAAAGTGGCTCTGGATCTTCACGTAGCTGGGCTGATCAAGTCATGGCCGGAGGAACTCTGTGTGGCGATGTGATTGCTATGTAAATTAGTCCAACTAACAGCTGTAAAATAAGATTTACTTGTTTGTTTAATTTCACATTTAATGGATGGGAAGGCACTCCTGAAACAAGCTGTTGAAAAGTCAGGTTTCCATAATAGGTCCCCTTTAAATGCCAACCCGATACATATTTGAACCGTATCAAAGTGGACTACGCGCACAATGCAAGAAAGAAATAAAGGCAGCATTTCGTCCGAGAATCACCGCAGTGATCTCGTCATCCTTGTCAGCCGTTGAGTTTCACCAATAAGCGTTTCTCAACCTGAGCCCCAAACTTCCTGTGTGGTGTCGAGCTCAACAGTTTGATCGGGACCAGAACACACGTACACACCCCTTCTGGTAAGTAGCAACGTTTTCGCACTACCATGCAAAATATGAAATGACTGTAAAAAATGCTTGCAATTGATTCAGATACTCAACTCATTTATTATACTTGAAATGATCATGCATGCTTCTTCATAATCCATTTGTTCAATTAGCTGTAAGGTTTCGATAAGCTTGATACATCTTTCTACGCTAGATAACCCATGTTGCAATATTGTACTTTAGCAGTACGTATTACAATTATGTACTCACATCCTGTTAAGTAAAAAAAAATATCGATATGTATCGATATCTATCTATATATATATATGGACTATTAGAAGCATAACAGTACTTTATACATATATACAGTTATGTTTTATATATTTTTAAAAATATTTTGTATTTTAGATAATAAATATAAACATTTAAATATACAATGCTGTATCGTTTTATGATTCCAAATGTATTGTAAATTATGTTGATGGGAAAAAAAGTATAAATTTTTTTTAATTTGTAATATTTTTCTAATTGAGTTTATTTTTTAGGTTCGAAAATATTCTAAAAATAGCAAAAACATTTTGAAATACTGTATACCAATATATTTATGATATCACCGTGCCGCCAAGTTAATTACAATAAAGTAATTTAATTACAGGAAGTTAGCACTAATTATTTCTCGTAATGTTTGACCTGACTGTTTAGAATACACGATCTGACTAGAGCAGTGATTTCCAACCTTTATGGAGCTAAGGAACATATATTACAATTGAAAAATCTCACGGCACACCAACAAACAAAAGTGTCACAAAAAGTGGGTACATTAATTACTGTATTTACTTCCTGCCATCGAATAGAAGACCATTCATTTGTTCTGTCACTATGCCTCACTGGCATAAATAGAGGAAGAAAGATACATTATTTATTGTAAATATATTTTTTTGAGCAATTAAGTACACAAGTAGATACAGTAAATGAACAGGTCATTTAAATAGACACATTGCTCCATCTTGTGATCGGATCGGTGATTGTTTTTTTTAAACTAACTGATCGGTGATCGGCCCCGAAAATCCTGAACGTGTAAAGCCTAATATATAATTTAATATTTTCCATTTAATTAGTGTAGGCCTTCTTGGGACTTAATTTGGCCCCTGATAGGAAAAAGTACCTTAAAATCCAATTTGATGTAGGGGAGCTTGAGGTAAGTGCTGAGCCACTGACTCCACAAATAAAATCAGGCTTCATCTTTTATGCTTATTATCCACCCTATAAAGTGGAAATAACAAGGAGAACATAACAATGTGGCAAGATTCAGGTCAATGTTTTCCTACCCAAAACAAAGTTTCAGATAGCAGGTGCTATATTTTTTTTCTTGAATAATAATAATAAGAAAACTTTATCAATGTATCAGAACCTGCGGTCCATATGTCAAACCCAGTGGTGACCAGTCAACCGGGCGCAGGTGGCTATGGCACCAACGTCCAAACGGGACAGTGGAGCACAGGCCTCTGCTCCTGCTGCAGTGATTTGTTGATTTGTAAGTATAAAGATGATTTTTTAAAAATAATTACAAATGTGAATAAAAACAATTCTTCACCAGGTGCTTTCGGCTGCATTTGCCCGTCGGTGCTGGCGTGCTACACGGCGGACAAATATGGTGAAAACTGCTGCTTGGGCTGCGTGCCGGGGGGCTTGACGGCAATGAGGACCCACATGAGGCTTACATACGGCATTCAGGTATGTCGAAGTGCCCCCAATGTAGAGAAGTGCTTTGATTTCACTAACAGTTTACACAAGAAAGGAAATCTTGCTCATTCAAGTAAAATTGAGAAACTGGATCACACTTAAGTAATATGTGCAGGTCATAGGTTGTCTTAATCTTCAAGTTTTAAGCAAGACCCAAGTTACTGTGACAAAAATATAACAGACCAAGTCAAGTCCGCACAAAATTCCTAGCAAGTTGAGTTGATCATTTGGGTTAAGCATCTCATAATGCATGTCATACAATCAGAGGTGGGTAGAGTAGCCAAATATTGTACTCAAGAATAATATGACTCAAGTAAAAGTAAAACGTAGTCATCTAAATATTTACTTGAGTAAGAGTAAGAAGGTACTCAATGAAAAAACTACTCAAGTAAAGAGTAACTTGTGAGTAACTTCAGATTTTTATTTTTTTAAATCAAAGCATGGACATCAAATAACATTTTGAAAAAATAATATATGGGATTAAAGATGAAAATGTGGTGTTTTTGGATTTCCATAATTTAGCAATTTAATAATTATTTCATTTTATTTAACAATGGGTTTTGAACAAAAGCAGAATTAACTGATGTAAGACTACAATATCTATATATCATTTAAACGATACAGATAAGTATTATTAAAAATTATAATTATGTATTGAATATTTTTTATGGTGAAAAATAATTTTTAATATTTCATATTTTTAATAGTTTACAATAATTTAATTTGCAATTAATGTTTGTTATTATTCATCGTAATGTAATACAGATGTTTTTCAACACCCAAATAATTTAGTAGAATGATTGCATAAATATATGTATTTACTTTACATTGTATTGTAACATTCATCCATCCATCCATTTTCTACACCGCTTCGCCTGGTTAGGGTCGCGGGACGCTGGAGCCTATCCCCGCTGACTTAGGCAAAAGGCGGACTACACTGAACTGTTCGCCAGTCAGTCGCAGGGTACATATAGACAAGGACAACCATTCGTACTCACATTCACACCATCACTGAGTGGGAACTGAACCCATGCTGCCCGCACCAAAGTCAGGCGAATGTACCACTACACCATCAGTGACTATTATTATAACATTATCATTTCTAATATTATAAATTTTTAGAATTTCAGGCTAGAAAAAAAAGTATATCACCTCTTCATTCAATTGATAGCAGATGAATAATAGTTTTATTTAAGTTGTTTTTAACAAAAGCAAATTTAATGCATCTAATACACAACGATCCTAATATCTATTAATAAATAAATGAATCTATTAAATGATAAATCTAATTAAATAAATTGATCTACATTATAGCTATTATAATGTACACATTTGTTAATATATAAATACAATAAAATGCATTTTCACTGCAAAATATTACAATATCTAAATTTTGGAGTAATTGTGTTAATTAAACAAGTTTAGCCTGTAGTAGTTTTAATTAAATTATATTATTATTATTTTAGATCGCTCCATCCTTTCCGCCCAATCTTGGTCAACTTCCTGTTTGAATGACGTTTTGCGCTGCCATTGGGTACTTTCTCCGTGGCATGGCAACCAGCGGAAGAGGCCTTAGCAACCAATCTTCTCGTCAGTCGTCAGCTAGCCACAACTGCTAGCTTTCTGTCGTTCTTTTTTCGAGCGAGGTGTTTGGTGTTCACATTTTTCCAGGTTCCGAAATGTCGTCGAGGACTCTCCCGCTGCTCTTCATCAATCTGGGCGGAGAAATGCTTTATATCCTCGACCAGCGACTACGAGCTCAAAGTATCCCCGCCGACAAGGCAAAGAAAGGTAGTTCGCTTTTAGCCAATTCAATTAAGACAAAAACCTAACACACTAGTATCGATATGCGATCTTTGAATTAAAATTTTCCATTCGTTACCTCTCCATTGTAGCTGGCTAGTTACAGGACGACAGAAGGAGAAGTTCTATTACATGTAGTGTCGTGTAGTCGCTAGGTATGTCGCTTTTTCTATGGATAAACGAGGGGACATTTTAAAATTTATTTAAACGGGATGCGTTTTTTTTTTTTAAACAATTTAAAGGTTTTTCCAGGTGTATTCATAACATGTCTTTTTTATTATTTCATTCCACATCAGGGGGGCAAAAAGCAGACATTTACATGCAAACAAAATATGAATGAAAAAGAGCAGAGAGAAGAGTACATCTTATATTTTCTGCCCCTTTTTACAGGAAAATATTTAATTTCACATTGAAATTTACCTTTACCACCAAAGTCTTCTAAAATATTTTTAACCTATTCTACAGATCAACCATTTAATAATTATTGAATTCCATTGATTATATGAGCTTTTTAAATATGTTAATTGAACTTGACTCTTTTGTTTCTATGTTTAGATTGTTCCATAACTTCACACCATACACTCGTACCACTATACTCATTTCTGACTTGGGATCTAAATCTTGGTTGTTTCTGTTTTCAAGACCTGTACCTTTCAAATTGTAGTTGCTTCCTCTTTTTTCAAGCTTTATTTGAAGATTTATTGGTGAGATATTGTTATTAGCCGTGTACATTTGTAATATTTTAAACTCTACTAAGTCGTGGAATTTCAATGCCTTTTTAAAAAATTAAATAATGGATTAGAGTGATCTCTATGGTGGCTATTATTAATAATGTTTAAAGGTATTTTCTGTAAAATACATAGATTGTATACAGGTTTTACATGTTGATCCCCAGATTTCTACAGAGTAGGACAAGTATGCATTATTTTGTCAAAATACTGCAAGGATCAAGAATAAGAGACAGTTTACGGCCCCTTTTTTCATCTTGCTGAAAATAGCCAGTTTTGAGGGGGCAGTCCTATCTCATTCAAGTGAGCCAGCCCTCACCCAACCCCCCCTGCACTTGGATCCCCGTATCTAAAAAAGCAAGCACAAGCTGTCAAGCACCTGACAGCATGGATTGTATTTTTCCTGGTGGAGGCAGCACTTCATCACCAAGCTGCAGAATTACACCTGTCAGTGTATGAGTGTAGGGTATGTATGAGGTGCATGCAACAGACACATCCCCAAACACAAACACTCCACTGTGTTAACAACATCACCCAGCAATTGCATATGTGCCGCTGTGCATCCAACAAACCTCAATGCAGCTCTGGTTACCGTGGGGCTTTGATATGATAATGTTTCCGACAGTGAAGGCTGCGGTTGCTTAAACATGGATCTTGGCCCAGCCAAGCCTCCAGTCATGGGCTGAGGAAGTGGTCTTGTTAGGAACAACCTTAAGCTACCCTAAATATTTTTTTAAATAAATCTTCGCATGTTTGATTTCAGACTAACACCTGAAATCTAACATGCGACCTCAATCCCCACTGCTTGAGACTTTTAGACACTTGCTAGTCGGCAGTGTTGGGCAGGAGCAATGCTATTTTCAAGACAAAAGCTTTTCAGTCGCGAAGCCGCACTTCCCCAGGAGGTTCTAAGTAGGGCCTGACCGATATTTGGCAGACAAAAATTATGATAACCGATTTATCGACTGATTAATTAAAAACTTATTTTATTAATAAAATCTATCTCACTGGCTGAGATGTCGCCGCAAAGTAGCGGTGACTTCACTCCAGTCGACACTTTAAAAAGTCTCCCAAAAATATAAATTTAATTTACCACGACTCCCTGGCGACCCGGCTAGTCCCCAGAAGACGTCGCAGAGACATCTCCACAATTAGCAGAGACTCGAATCGTCATCAGACCGCCAACTAGTCTCTAGACCAGTGAGATAAGCCCTTTTCCTTTTGTCTTAGACAAGATAGCAGGGGTGTCGTATCTGACTCTGACCATTGTTTGAAAATGTTTCCGGTGTCTATTAGAACTGAGGCCACCATATGATTAAATGCGGTAAATTCAGTTGATTGAACATCATTAGGAATGGCACAAACCTGTCTTTATAAGGTCTTATATTTGGCAGTGCATATCAGAGCAGAAACCAAGCAATGAAGTCTAAGGAATTGTCTGCAGACTTCCAGGACCGGATTGTGTCAAGGCACTAATCTGGGGAAGGATACAAAAGAATTTCAGCAGTATTGAAGGTCCTGAAAAGCACCGAGGTCTCAATTACTCGGAAATGGAAGTTTGGAACAACCGGGACTCTTCCTAGATCTGGCTGTCCGACCAAGCTGCGTAACCGTGAAAGAAGGGCCTTGGTCAGAGAGGTGAACAAGAACCCTATGGTCACTAAGGCGGAGCTCCAGTGTTCCTTTGTGGGAGATAGGAGAACCATCCAGGTCATCAACCATTTCTAATGCACTCCACCAATCAGGCCTTTTTGGTAGAGTGGCCAGACGGAAGCCACTTCTCACTAAAAGGCACATGGTAGCCCACTTGGAGTTAGCCAAAATGCACCTTAAGGATTCTCAGACCTGCAGAAACAAAATTATCTGGTCCGATGAAACCAAAATAGGACTTTTTGGTCTGAATTGCAAGCGTCATATCTGGAGAAGAAAAGGCACTGCTCATAACCTGTGATGTCTTTGAATGGCCCAGCCAGAGCCCAGACTTGAATCCAATCGAACATCTCTGGAAAGACCTAAAAATGGCTGTCCACCAACGTTGCCCATCCAACCTGTCTGACCTTGAAAGGATCTGCAGAGAAGAATGGGAGAAAATTCCCCAAAACAGGTATGCCAAGCTTGTAGAGACCTACCCAAGAAGACTTGAGGTTGTGATTGCTGCCAAAGGTGCTTCAACAAAATATTAAGCCAAGGGTGTGAATACTTATGTATTATGTTTAAATGTTTGTATTTTCAATAAATTTGCACAACTGTCTGAAAATATGTTTTTACTTGGTCATTATGGGATATTTTATGTAGATTTTTAAAAAAGAAAACTATACTCAAATGAGCTTTAAAATAGGTCTGTCACATAGCAAAATGTGGAAAAAGTGTAGGGATGTGAATACTTTCTGTTAGCAGTGTGTGTGTGTGTGTACACACATATTACGTGTTAACCTTTTCCTCGTGCTTTATCTGCGACCAGTCATGAATGACATCATCAGCACCATGTTCAACAAAAAATTCCTGGAGGAGCTCTTGAAGCCACAGGAGCTCTACTCCAAGAAGGCGCTGCGCACCGTCTTTGACAGACTGGCTCACGCTTCCATCATGAGGCTCAATCAAGCCAGCATGGACAAGGTCAGCATCCGGCATCGCATTGTTAGCTTGTTAACATTTAACATGTATGTATGCGTATAAATATACTGTACATGACTGAAAGTGCTGAATAATTAACCCTCATTAAATATAGCTTGAACATGATTTGCAAATCATTCTATCAGAAGCACTGAGCTACATATAGAACCTAAATTATAGTATTTGTTCCATGATAATATATTCATTTATTGCCAACATTCTATTCTTTTCACTGTAGCATTACTCTGGGCTGCACTGCTCCAATACTGTATGTAGATTTAGATTTTTCTGTATGATCAGATGTCTCACAGTTCTGGGGACCGGGGTTCAAATCCCGGTCTCGCCTGTGTGGAGTTTGCATGTTCTCCCCGTGCCTGGTTGGGTTTTCTCCGGGCACTCCGGTTTCCTCCCACATCCCAAAAACATGCGTGATAGGTTGGTTGAAGACTCTAAATTGCCCGTAGGTGTGAATGTGAGTGCGAATGGTTGTTTGTTTCTGTGTGCCCTGCGATTGGCTGGCGGCCGGTTCAGGGTCTACTCCGCCTCCCGCCCGAAGATAGCTGGGATAGGCTCCAGCAGCTCGTGGCCCTAGTGAGGATAAGCGGTGAAGAAAATGGATGGATGGATATATTCTGTTTTTATTTATGTTTAACACAACGTCCCAACTTCATGGGAATTTGGGTTCTACTTTTGCATTAGAGTTTCTGACCCTACCCATGCAGTAGGTTTAATACTTCTTGCTCACACATACTAAAATTTAATTCAAATGAGCACCTTAATGTGTAATTTGGATCAAATCTGGATTCAATTTGTTTTTGGCATTACAGCTATACGACTTGATGACCATGGCCTTCAAGTACCAGGTTCTCCTGTGTCCTCGGCCCCGAGATATCCTCCTGGTCTCCTTCAACCACATGGACGCCATCAAGGAGTTTGTCAAGGACACGCCCTGCATCCTGTGCCAGGTGGACGAGATGTACCAGCAGCTCATCGAGGTGCGCCAACGTATTTTACAGGCGACACCGGGTGGTGGGGGTCAGTTTGGATTCGTTTCAATGGAAGGTAATGTCATTTGTTCCTTTTTAGATGTACACTCCATTACCTAGCGGCGAATTCCAGCTGATTAGACAAACGCTTCTTATCTTCTTCCAGGACATGCACATAAGGGTAAGTTAGTTCACTCAAAGAACATTTTGTAAATTTAAATTTTCATAAATACACTAAAAGTGAAAATCAGTGAATAATTGACGAAGTTAATTTTCCAGATAGTAATTTCCATTGCTTTGCTTTCTTCTTTGCCAGGTATCCATTTTCCTCAGGGACAAAGTGCAGAACTCCAATGGTCGATTTGTGCTCCCCATCAGCGGTCCTGTGCCCTACGGGACAAAAATCCCAGGATTGATAAGGTAACTGTTGGATTTATCTCACCAAACATTATAATGAATAAACACAAAAGGAATGAAGACGTTGGTCATTTTACTCATGAGTAGGGCGCATGGGAGATTGTTCAGGTTACAGCCTCTCAACACGCTCTAAACAATCTCTCCCGTCGCTCCTGCATTTATTTGAAAATAGGGAGGTTTCTAAGTTTACAAGACATAACGTACTAAGCTACAAGACACAACACACTAAGGGTAGGGTTTTAAGGTGAAAACATGGCACCTGCCACGTCCCGGCCACGTCCTTCTCTCAGATGATTCCTGCTGAGTCATCTTCTTGAAGGCGAGACATCTTTCTTTCTAAACATTGTCCATAATACTAATGCAAGTTAAGCAAATAAATGATAACTTCTACAATATATCTAACAGTAACACCTACAAAAGCTTAAGCTTCAGACAGTGTCGTCCAGCCGCGGTTTGAAAGCGACTCTGGATCTTGGCCCATCCTAGCTGCCAAGTCATGGGCGGAGAAATTCAGTCTGAGGGCAGTATTATGTAAATTAGCTAAATTGGGACGGCAAAATTCAGAGCAGCTCGCTCACAGACATTTTGGCATTTAATTTCATACTTAATGGTTTGCCAGGAACCCCAGAGACTCAACAAAAGGTATATAAGACATTCAAAAGTAAATATATGAAATTATATGTCCCCTTTAAGAGTGGTGAAGATGAATACCCGTCACTGTGTTTCTCTTCCATTTGGTCTTTGTTGTAATTCTACCATCATCCTGTAACGTCAAGCTTAAATTGGCCCACGTGCAGCTAATTGCATTACTTTTCTTTCTTGGACCTTGCATTCTAACTTTAGACGTGTTGTGTGTTTCCATTGTGTCGCTTAAGGGTCTTACAAGCAAGCACGTGGACGCATGAATCATAATCAAGTTCAAAACATTTTTGCAGTAGATAGGCCAGAAAGAAAATAGAAATAATGAATTAATAAGTAAGGAAGATAACAAAGGATATTTGTGACCTGCTGTCACTCTATAGTGGTAGAATACACTTTTCTCACACTGTGTGTACACAATTTATACAATAGATTGTAGTTGTCCAACAAAAAGAAGGTTTCTCTCAAATTCTTCTTTTTTTTCAGGATAAAAAAAACACAACTAAAACATGCTTTTTCTTCAAAAATATGTAAATAGATTCAAAGGATAATGAATCTGAAAATGCACTGATTTGAAATAATAATTTGAGTTATAGTTAAATATAAAAAATGTATTAAATGAAATTACATAAATAATGAAATATAAAATGAAAAATAAATACTGTACAATATTGATAAAACGTAACTTAAAAAGTTTGTTACCGTCCCCTCCAAAAGTATTGGAACGGCAAGGTCAATTGCTATGTTTTTGTTTTGTACTGAATACATTTGGGTTTCAGATCAAAAGATGAATATGAGACAAAAGTTCAGAATTCCAGCTTTTCTTTCATGGTATTTACATCTAGATGTGTTAAACAACTTAGGACAGAGCACCTTCTTGTTTGAAGCCACCCACTTTTAAATTAACTTAAAGTGAATAACATTTAATATTTGGTGGCCTCCTTGAACCATCACCTCATCGTGGTGGAGGGGGTTGTGTGTCCCAATGATCCTTGGAGCTAAGTTGTCTGGGGCTTTACGCCCCTGGTATGGTCACCCATGGCAAACAGGTCCTAGGTGAGGGACCAGACAAAGCACGGCTCCAAAAACCCTATGATGGATACAATAAATGGATATAGGTTTCCATTGCCTGGAGGTGGGGCTCGAAGTGGAGCGCCTGGTGGCCGTGTCTGAAAGGGTAACGTGGGTCCCCCTTCCCATGGGCTCACCACCTGTGGGAGGGGCCATAGGGGTCAGGTGCAGTATGAGCTAGGCGGTGGCTGAAGGCGGGGACCTTGGCGATCCGATCCCCGGCTACAGAAGCCCAACCAGTCTACATGTGTTTTGTGGACTTGGAGAAGGGGGGGACTCCCTCGGGGAGTCCTGTGGGGGTTGCTTTGGCAGTATGAGGTACCGAACCCCGTGATACGGGCTGTTCGGTCCCTGTACGACCAATGTCACAGTTTGGTCCGCATTTCTGGCAGTAAGTCGGACTCATTTCCGGTGAGGGTTGTACTCACCGATTCTGTTCATAACGTTTATGGACAGAATTTCTAGGCACAGCCGAGGTGTAGAGGGGGTCCGGTTTTGTGGCCTCAGTATTGCATCTCTGCTTTTTGCAGACGATGTGCTTCTGTTTGCTTCATCAAGCCGTGATCTCCAACTCTCACTGGAGCGGTTCACAGCCGAGTGTGCAGCGGCTGGGATAAGAATCAGCACCTCCAAATCTGAGACCATGGTCCACAGTCAGAAAAGGGTGCCGTGCCCTCTCCAGGTCGGGGATGAGATCCTGCCCCAAGTGGAGGAGTGCAAGTACGAGTGAGGGAAGAATGGAACAGGAGATTGACAGGTGGATCAATGCACCGTCTGCAGAGATGCAGACTTTGTATCGGTCCGTTGTGGTGAAGGAGCTAAGCTGTAAGGCGAACCTCTCAATTTACCGGTCGATCTACGTTCCCCCTCACCTATGTTCACGAGCTGTGTCACGGTTACAAGCGGCCGAAATGAGTTACCTATGCAGGGTGTCCGGGCTCTCCCTTCGAGATAGGGTGAGAAGCTCGGTCATCCGGGAGGGGCTCAGAGTAGAGACGCTGCTTTTCCACATTGAGAGGAGCCAAATGAGGTGGCTTGGGCATCTAATTAGGATGCCACCTGGATGCCTCCCTGGTGAGGTGTTCCGGGCACGTCCCACCGGGAGGAGACCCCGGAGACGACCCAGGACATGCTGGAGAGACTATGTGTTTGTTTCTGGGGGTTTCTCCCTTCAGTCTCCTCTTCAGGAGGTAAAATTTGTGCTGTACTGGGTTAAGGTCCAGTGATTGAGTTGGCCAGTCTAAGACCTTCCACTTTTTCACCCTGATGAAGTCCTTTGTTCTGTTGGCAGTGTGTTTTGGGTCATTGTTTTGTTGCATGATGAAGCTTGGAGAAGTTTGGATGCATTTTTATGTAATTTTCCTGACAAAATGTTTTTGTAGACTTCAAAATTCATTTGGCTGCTACCATCATGAGTTACATCATCAATAAAGACTAGTGAGCCCATTCCAGAAGCAGCCTTGCAAACCACTCATCAGCAAAGAGAATCAGAAGGCCAGACTGGATTTTGCAAAGAAGTACAGAGATGAGCCACAAATGTTTATGGACTGATGAGAACAAGATTAACCTCTACCAAAGTGATGGAAAGGCCAAAGTATGGAGAGAGAGAGAGGATCGGCTTATGATCCAAAACACACAGACTAAATACTTTTTTGCCCCACTGTACAGACAGTCCCACCAGAAAGTATTCACACCCCTTCACGTTTTCCACATTTTGCTTTGTTACAGACTTATGCTAAAGCTGATAGTTTTCTTTAAAATAAATCTCCATAAAATATCCCACAATGACAAAGCAAAAACATATTTTCAGACATTTGTGTCAATGTATAAAAAATGTAAACATTCAAACATAATAGGTACCTAGGTATTCCCACCCTTTGCCTGACCCTCAAACTTAAGCTCAGGTGCATCTGATTTCCACTGTTCATCCTTGAGATGATTCTACAACTTGAATTGAGTCCACCTGTGGTAAATTCAGTTGATTGAACATAATTTGGAATGGCACAGACACCTGTCTATACAAGTAGTAGTTGGCAGTGCATATCAGCGCTTAAACCGAGCAATGAAGTCTAAGGAATTGTCTGGACTGGATTGTGTCAAGGCACAAATTAGGGTAAGGATACAAAAGAATTTCAGCAGCATTGAATGTCCCTAAAAGCACCGTCGTCTCGATTATTCGGAAATGGAAGAAGCTTGGAACCACCAGAACCTTACAGTGATCTGGTCGTCCGACCAAGCTGAGTAACTGGGGAAGAACGGCCTTCGTCAGAGAGGTGAACAAGAACCCTATGGTCATTAAGGCGGAGTTCCAGTGTTCCCGTGCGGAGATGGGAGAACCATCCAGAAGGTCGACCATTACTAACGCACTCCACCAATCAGGCCTTTATGGTAGAGTGGCCAGACTGATGCCATTTCTCACTAAAAGGCACATGGCAGCCAGCTTGGAGTTTGCCAAAAGGGACCTTAAGGATTCTCGGACTTCCAGAAACAAAATTATCTAGTCTGAAGTAAGCATTGCTCCTCACCTGGCTAACATGATGGTGCCATCATCATACTGTGGGACTGTTTTTCTGCTGCAGGAACTGTAGGAACTGGGCGAGTCCGCATAAAGGGTAAGATGACAGCTGCCAAATAGAGAGAAATTCTTCAAGAGGACTTTCTCCAGAGTGCTCTGGAACTCAGACTAGGGCGTCGATTCACCTTCCAACACGACAATGACCCAAAGCACACAGCCAAGATAACAAAGAAGTGGCTTCAGGAGCAGCCTGTGAATGTCCTTGAGTGAGATTGGATTAAAGTCCAGAGCCCGGACTTGAATCCAATCTAACTGTGGAAAGACCTAAAAATGGCTGCCCACCGACGCTGCCCATTCTTGAGTGGATCTGCATAGAAGAATGGTAGAAAATGCCCCAAAACAAGTATGCCAAGCTCATACCCAAGAAGACTTGACGCTGTGATTGCTGTCGAAGGTGCTTCAACAAAATAGTATAGCCAAGGGTGTGAATACTTATTTACCTATTATATTTAAATGGTTACATTTTCAATACATTTTCACAACTGTCTGAAAATATGTTTTTACCTTGTCATTATGGGATATTTTATGTCGTTTTTTTTTTTTAACGATACTCATATAAGCTTTAGAATAAGTCTGTAACAGAAAAATCTGGAAAAGGTGAAGGGGTGTGAATACTTTCTGGTGGCACTGTGTGTGTGTGTGTTTGTGTGTGTATGTGTATATATGTATTTACATATGAATGTGGCTATTCCAGGATGTATAGCTGTACTGGTGAGGAGACGAGCAGGTTGCAGTTCAACAACGGCGGAAACTACACCGCTGCACTCTGCGAAGGATCCTTTGAGTTTTTCGGTGACAGGGTGACCAAATTAGGCACTAACATGTACGACTTTCCCAACACAGTACAACACACACTCTCACACACACAAAAAACCCAATACAGTGGTACCTTGACTTATGACTTTAATTATTCCGTGACCATGCTTGTCACTCAAATCACATATCTCATGTCAACTTTCCCCAATGAAATGAATGGAAATGCAATTCATCCTTTGCTTCTCCCCAAACCATTTGTAATGTGTTTTTAATAAGAAAAATAGCACTGTACAAAATTTTTGTTACTGAAACAATACAGTAATAATACAGTGAAATAGAATATAAGGACATTTTTCGTTCGCTTTCACTGAGTGGTCTTTTTCACTGCTTTTTTCCCCTTTTGTCACACTTTCCTCACTTTCAGCAACTTCTTCTAGACAAAGCAAAGCAAAGCATTTATATTGTGCATTTTATACACATGGTAACTCAATGTGTTTTACATGATTAAAAACATTTAAAAACAAATCAGAAAAAAATAAAAGTACAATTAAAAGAGCATCCGCAGCTTAGAAAAAGTTTTAACGCCTTTGACTAACCTTAATTGACTCGTTCTGCTTCTGTATATTTGATGACACGCACCCCTCTCATTTTTTTTCTCTGATATTAAGGCACGGTGGTCAACTGGTTAGAGGGTCTCCCTCACAGTTCTGAGGACCGGGGTTCAATCCCCGGCCCCGCCTCTGTGGAGTTTGCATGTTCTCCCCGTGCCAGCCTGGGTTTTCTCCGGGCACTCCGGTTTCCTCTCACATCCCAAAACCATGCATGGTAGGTTGATTGAAGACTCTAAATTCCCGTAGGTGTGAATGTGAGTGAGAATGGTTGTTTGTTACTATGTGCCCTGCAATTGGCTGGCCAGTTCAGGGTGTACCCCGCCTCCTGCCCGATGATAGCTGGGATAGGCTCCAGCACTCCCGCGACCCTTATAATAAAACAGAACATTCAAGAGTAAACAAAACGGGTACTTACACTGCAAGGTAACCAACAACTGCGATTCTGGTGACCAGTTTATGGTGTACCCCACCTCTCGCCCAGAGTCAGCTGGGATAGGCTCTACCCCTGCGAGTGAGGATAAGCGGTACGGAAAATGGATGGATGGATGGTAACCAACCACATGAACTGATAGTGGCTGGACGTTGTGAAGTTCGCTCCTGACAACTAGTGGCTACTGTCTCAAGCTCACTCGTAAGTCAAATTTTTGCTAAAAAAACAAACCAAGTGACTGCTTGTAACTCGAAAAACTCGTAAATTGGGGCACTCGTAAGTCAAGGTACGCCTATCCTGACAAAGCTCGGAACGTTCATTCCCCCAGTGTTTCCTCACAGGTACAGCGTGTGCCGTCCGGTTGAAACTCACATGTCAGGAACCTCCAAGCACTCAGCTCAGCACACTAAGGTGAAAGAAAGTTCTGTTTATTGCCACACATACACACACACACATACACAAACACATACACACACGCACAGTATCTATAACCACACATTCACACACAGACACCATATCTTGACGCTCAAGTGAACTGTTGTGTTGTGGACAGGTCAACCTGGCTCCCAACCCTCTGGCTAAAGAGGAGCTCAACCTCTTAGCCAAACTAATGGGAGGCTTGGAAGTGCCCAAGGCAGGAAATGCGGACAGTAGCTTCCGGGTTAACCTGTTCACTACCGACGAGGAGGAAGAGTGGGTAACTTCTCCCTAAATTTTATTGATTGTATTCAAAAGTAACATTTGGGAATCCTTTGTTGTCACAGAGAGGCGTTAATATCCAGACCTGATGAGCTGTCATATGGATTTATAAACATCCAAGCTACAAAGGTATACTGCATCTGTTGTTATGAACTGGAAGACAATCAAATTAGAATATTCAATAATAAGAGCACTTGGGAAGAATGAACCACCATTTTAAATACAGGATATTTGTCATGTGTACTGCAACCAGTATCATTTTTGTTTTTGTTTGTTTGAAATGTTTTCTCAATTTCATTTTTTGTTATTTCATTCGTTTTCTCGAACTAAATTAAACTTGGAGCCAGCCAACACTAGGCTCTCATTCGCTGACACCCACATCACTCACCAGGATAGGCCCCGCCTTTTAAATCCATACACACTCACAGTCACAGATATTACACGTGAGGATGGCAACCCCAAGTGGACAAAAGTAATACCCACAATTCACATGCGCTGTATTAGGTTTATTATATTTTTTATCTGATTATGTAATTAATTAATGGAATAATTGGGTATAATGCCCGATTCTAAAAATATTTGCGAGCTGTAGCCCTTAACAGAAGCAAAGCACCCCTGCAGAGTACTTGATCCTCCTTGAAGGTTTCGTTAGCCTTTTTAGGGGTGTTCTAAGTTGAACATTTCTGGCGGCCAATTCTGTCCTACAGGACCGAACTGCCAACAGTGAGCTGGCCAAGATCATGGGTGAGTTCAGCGAGTCTCAGGAGTCGCCCGATCAATCACCATGTACCAGCAGCAAAGGAGACGACCTCCTGGCCATGATGGACAGTCTGTGACGCCGTTGGACACACCGTGGGATGGACCGCATTACATTGTCTGCACCAGCAAAACTGATGCGGCAACATGTGCACAGAAAACTTTCAGGTGCTTTTTCTCCCCATGTAGGGAGAGGGTGTGTTTCAGGGAAATGACACGCAGCATCCACAGTGTAGTACATGCCGAGACTAGAAAATATACCATCAGGGTTTCCCAACCTACTAACATACAGTGGGTACGGAAAGTGTTCGGACCCCCTTAAATTTTACACTCTTTGTTATATTGTGGCCATTTGCTAAAATCATTTAAGTTATTTTTTTCCTCATTAATATACACACAGCACCCCATATTGACAGAATAAAACAGAATAATTGACATTTTTGCAGATTTCTTAAAAAAAGAAAAACTGAAATATGATACAGCCAATAAGTATTTAGACCCTTTCCTGTGACACTCATATATTTAATTCAGGTGTTGTCCATTTGTTCGCATCATCCTTGAGTTGGTTCTACACCTTCATTGGAGTCCAGCTGTGTTTGATTATACTGATTGGACTTGATTAGTAAAGCCACACACCTGTCTATACAAGACCTTACAGCTTAAAGTGCATGTCAGAGCAAATAAGAATCATGAGGTCAAAGGAACTGCCTAAAGATATCAGAGCCTGAATTGTGGCAAGGCACAGATCTGACCAAGGTTACAAAAAAAAGATTCTGCTGCACTTAAAGTTCCTTAGAGCACAGTGACCTCCATAATCCTTAAATGGAAGACGTTTGGGACGACCAGAACCCTTCCTAGAGCTGGCCGTCTGGCCAAACTGAGCAATTGGGGGAGAAGAGTCTTGATGAGAGAGGTAAAGAAGAACCCAAAGATCACTGTGGCTGAGCTCCGGAGATGCAGTCAGGAGATGGGAGAAAGTTCTAGAAAGTCAACCATCACTGCAGCCCTCCACCAGTCGGGGCTTTATGGCAGAGTGGCCCAACGGAGGCCTCTCCTCAGTGCAAGACACATGAATGCATGCATGGGGTTTGCTAAAAAAACACCTGAAGGTCTCCAAGATGGTGAGAAATAAGGTTCTCTGGTCCGATGAGACCATGATAGAACTTTTTGGCCTTAATTCTAAGCGGTATGTGTGGAGAAAACAGGCACTCCTCATCACCTGTCCAATACAGTCCCAACAGTGAAGCGTGGTGGCAGCATCATGTTGTGGGGGTGTTTTTCAGCTGCAGACATGGGACAACTGGTTGCAATCGAAGGAAAGATGAATGCTGCCAAGTACAGGGATATCCTGAATGAAAACCTTCTCCAGAGTGCTCAGGACCTCAGACTGAGCTGAAGGTTCACCTTCCAACAAGACAATGACCCTAAGCACACAGCTAAATTAATGAAGGAGTGGCTTCAGAACAACTACGTGACTGTTCTTGAATTGCTCAGCCAGAGCCCTGACTTAAACCCAATTGAGCATCTCTGGAGAGACCTGATAATGGCTGTCCACCAACGTTCACCATCCAACCTGACAGAACTGGAGAGGATCTGCAAGGATCCCCAAATCCAGGTGTGAAAAACTTCTTTCCCAAAAAGACTCGTGGCTGTATTAGCTCAAAAAGGTGCTTCTACTAAATACTGAGCAAAGGGTCTGAATACTATTTATATTATTATATATATTATATAGATATTTTAGTTTTTCTTTTTCATAAATCTGCAAAAATGTCAACAATTAATTTTTTTTCTTTCAATATGGTGTGCTGTGTGTACATTACAAAGGGAAACAAATGAACTTAAATTATTTTAGCGAATGGCTGCAATACAACAAAGAGTGAACATTTTTAGGGGGTCTGAATACTTTCCATACCCACTCTACATCATGTGCGTCATTCCAGAATTAGAAGACAATTTAGACAACATTTTTGAGAAACAGACCATTTGTTTGACATTTTTTTAGTTATGTTTACAGGAAAAAAAGGTAATAAAAATAAATAATAAATAATCTAATTTGATTCGTCCAGCTCAGTCATCAAAGATACGCTTTTATGAGATATTTTATCTGTAATATCATATTCTTTTCTGTTTGGGGCAACCCTGTTACCGATACTCATGCACCTGGAAAAAAACATTTAAAAATATTGATAAATAAATCCTTTAGAGTTAAAATAAATAAAAAAACATTTTATTTGAATGCACTAATTAAAATTTTAGTATTACTATAATTACAGTAACATGATTGCAAATGCTCACTGTGTTAACTGCAATGCTAACTGGCCAAGTACATAGCTATATCATGCAAAAAAGAAAATAATTGATATTATTGTATTTATCTAATAATATGAGTAACAGGGTTGCATTGGTTGGAGTGACACACTCAAAACACTGAAAAAATATGAAAAGAGGACCAACCTTTGGCCTACCCAGGGTCAGAGCAATTAGCTTAATGATGTCATTTCTGGTGATTCTGGGGAGCTCACTTTTTTTTTTTTTTTTCCTCTCCTAGATGGCTAAAATCGTTTTAGAAACAGGGTTGCGTTTATGTTGAGAGATACAAATTCGGAGCACCATTACTACAATTCCAAATATATCTGCGATAAAACAAAATTGTTTAACAGGAAGACATCAATAAAAGGATTCCAGATAAAAGCTGATTTAAAACAATTTTTTTATTTGTTATAGTTGATATGTAAGTCGGTCATCAGCAGTTGAAAAGCTGTTTTTGGGGTTGCTCAAGAGGCATTTTCCATTTCAAATTATATTTAGGAGTTACTTTTACTACAGCTACAGTTACATTTAGTCAAAGGACAACTATAATTTCAAGTGCATGTTTTCTCTATTTTGTGCATGAAAAATAATGAAATATCATGGTAACAGCAAATGTCCTCCAATTCTGGAGTGGCCCATGTAAGGCCATTTAGTGACATATTTTTCCACAATGTAAAACAATCTCCAGTTACCTTAATTACATGTCTAAATTTCCTCACGGTGACGACGAGGTGTGGAGCTACAAATCTAAACAAGTGCGACCTGCGAAGCGCCTGTGAGCCCCCACAGAAACAGCATGGGATGTATCGCGGATCTTGGCCCAGCCTTAGAAACTCGGGTTCCGACATCAGAATTCAGAAGGCCTCACTCACAGGTATGTTTTGGGAAATATATCCAACATATAAAAACTTAAATTAGCAGACAATGTCTTCGTTAATGATAAAAAACACACTAGACACATCTTTGACCCATTTGGGACCCCACCCCCAATTTTGGGAAACCCTGAAAAACCCTGCAATGGTAGTTTGAGAAACACATTCGCACAGTTGTAGCTACAGTGCTGTGAAAAAGTATTGCCCCCCTTATCAAATTCTTAGATTTTTGCATAGTTTCCCACTTTAATGTTTAAGATCAACAAACAAATGTAAATATCAGATAAATACAACGCAAGTGAACGTAAAATGTAGTTTTTAAATGGTGATTTCATTTATTAAGGGAAAAAAACTATTCTAAGACCTGGCCCTGTGTGAAAAAGTAATGGCCCCCTAAACCTAAGAAGTGGTTGGGCCATCCACAGCAGTAACAACTGAAATCAAGCGTTTTCTTTGACTGACAGTGAGTCTTTCACATATCTGTGGCAATATTTTGGCCCACTCTTCCTTGCGGAATTGTTTTGAGTTTAGCAAAAAATACAGGGTTTTTGAGCATGAACCGCCTTTTTAAGGTCATGCCACTGCATTTCAATCTGATTCTAGTCTGGACTTTGACTAGACCACTCCAAAACCTGTTGTTTTTTTTTTTTGAGCAATTCAGAACTTGACTTGCTGGTGTGTTTTGGATCGTTATGCTGCTGTAGTGTGGTTCAGCTTGAGGTCACAAACTGATGGCTAAACATTCTCCTTCAAGATTTTCTGTTAAAGAGCAGAATTCATGGTTCCATTAATCACAGCAAGTTTTCCAGGTCCTGAAGGAGCAAAGCAGCCCAAGACCATCACACTACCACCACCACCATGTTTGACTGTTGGTATGATGTTCTTTTTCTGAAATGCTGTGCTACATTAACACCAGATGTAAGGAGACACACAGCTTCCAAAAAGCTCAACTTTGATTTTGTCAGTCCATATAATATTCTCCCAAAAGTCTTGGGAATCATTCTGATTTTTTTTGTTTTTTGTTTTTGCCAAAGTAAGACAAGCCTTTATGTTCTTTTTGATCAGCAGTGGTTTTTGCCTTGGAACTCTGCCATGGATGCCGTTTTTGCCCAGTCTCTTCCTTGTTGTTGTGTTATGAACACTGACCTTAGCTGAGGCAAGGGAGGCCAGCAGTTCCTAAGAAATTGTCCTGAGTTCCTTTGTGGCCTCCTGGATGAGTCATTGCTGTTCTCTTGGGGTAATCGTTGTAGGCTGGCCACTCCTCTGGAAGGTTCAGCACTGTTGCATGTTTTCTCCATGTGAGGATAATGGCTCTCACTATGGTTCGCTAGAAATCTAAAGCTTTAGAAATGGCTTTTGTAACCCTTTCCAGACTGATGGATCTCAATTATTTTATTTCTCGACTGTTCTGGAAGTTCTTTTTTTGATCGTGTCATTTTGTTGCAGCTTTTGTAGATTTTTTATCCGACTTGATTTTGTCAAGACAGATTCTGTTTTAAGTGATTTCGTGATTGAATCAGGGTTGAGTGTGATCAGTGAAAATTAACCAAAAATCGTGATTAGGCACAATTAATTCATGATTTAACAAGGGGGGTAATTACTTTTTCACACCTTAATAAATGAAACCACCATTTCAAACAGTATTTTACAGCAGCTGAAATACGTATTTAACACATCACCATTTGTCTCATTAAATATATTTCCAAAGGTGCGATTGACATGAAACTTTCAACAGATGTTGGGAACAAGTAATCCATACATACAAAGAAAGTAGCACAAATACGATCATAATAATGTCAAATGACACAGGGGAAAAGTATTGAGCGCCAACTGGTATTTATTTAATACTTTGTACAAAAGCCTTTGTTTGCAATGATGGCTTCAAGAGGCCTCCTGTATGGAGAAACTAGTTGCATGCATTGCTCTGGTGTGATTTTGGACCATTCCTCCACACAAACAGTCTTAAAATCTTGAAGGTTCCGTGGCCTTCTTTTATGGACCTTGAGTTTCAGTTCTTTCCATAGATTTTTGATTGGATTCAAGTTAGGTGCTTGGCTGGACCATTCTAGAAACTTTATTTTTGTTCTTTGTAACCAATTGAGAGTTTCCTTCGCTTGGATCATTAGCCTGCTGAAATGTCCACCCTCGTTTCATTTTCATCATCCTCGTAGATGGCAGCAGATTTTTGCTCTTGGACAGCTCGTCTGACTATTCTTTGCACTCTTCTGTCATAAATCTTGCGAGGAGCACCTGATTGAGACAAATTTATGGTAGTATAATTGGCTTTCCACTTACGTATTATGGCCCCAGCCATGCTCACTGTAATGCTCAGAAGCTTAGATATGCGCCTGTAACCAATGCCATCGTTATGTTTTGCAACAATTAGTTTGCAATGGTCTTGAGGCAGCTCTCTGCTCTTACCCATCATGAGATGTGTCTTGACTCACACCTTAGCAATGAGACCTTTTTGTAGGCCATCAATTAGGACTGAACCAGCTGATATTCATTTGGACTGACAAGGGGCTCGATTTCTGTTTGATTATTGATAGATTTTAGGTATTGTCTTGTCTTTCAATGCCTTTTTCCACCTCCCTTTCTTCATGTGTTCAATACTTTTTCCCTTTGTCATTTCACATTTTTACACACAAATGAATGTATGTGCTTATTTGTTCTACTGTCTTTGTATGTACGGATTATTTGGGTTGTTCCCAACATTGGTGAAATTTTCAGGTCAATGGCACCTTTGGGAAGTATATGTAGTAATGATGTATAAAATACTTATTTTAGCCGCTGTAAGTTCACTTGGGTTATATTTGCCTGATATTTACATTTGTTTGGTGATCTTAAACATTAAAGTGGGGAAAGTTTTAAAAAATACAAGAATTTGAGAAGGGATGAGAAGGGAATACTTTTTCACGGCACTGTATGAATTGCTCTCGGTCGAGTGCATACCACCGCCAAGGTCGCACCATCACTATTTGGATCAGCATCTTCATAGATGGACACCTCCTTCAGTTATAGTATCTCATTTTTGTAAATATTTTATCTTTTCATGGAACAACACTGACGTCGTCTGTGTACACTTTGTGTAACCGTGTAAATTTACTATCCGCTCAAAATAACACACGGCCATTGATGTCTAAACCGCTGGCAATAAAACTGAGTACACCCCCAAGTAAAAATGTCCAAATTGTGCCCACAATGTCAATACTGTGTATGGCCATCATTATTTTCCAGCACGGCCTTCACGCTCTTCGGCACCACTCAACTTCTTTGGTTGCCCGTGGCGAGGCCGTTATTTTTTCAGATCCTCTGAGTTTTTCATCATAAGGTGCCATATTGACCTAACAGTCACCAGTATAAGTGAGTGTGAAAGTGATAACATCAAATTTAACAAACCTGCTCCCAATTCACACCAGAGACCTTGTAGATTCAATGAGTCACACGATAATGTGGTGTGAAAATGTCTAATTGGGCCCAATCTGGACATTTTCACTGAGGGGGTGTGGCCACTTTTTTTGCCAGCGGTTTAAACACGAATGGCTCTGTGTTGAGTTATTTTGAGGGGACAGTAAATGTACACTGTCTGACAAGCTGTACACGGACTGCTTTACATTCTAGCAAAGTGTCATTTCTTTCAGTGTTATCCCATGAAAAGACATCATAAAATATTTACAAAACTTTGAGGGGTGTAGAGTACTCACTTTTGTGAAATACTTGGAATTAGTCACAAGATCCATGCATTGTTGACTTGGAAACAAGACAATGCAGTGTTAGCATTTTACATATCATACCTAATT
This sequence comes from Phycodurus eques, assembly GCF_024500275.1. NCBI lineage: Eukaryota > Metazoa > Chordata > Actinopteri > Syngnathiformes > Syngnathidae > Phycodurus > Phycodurus eques. The sequence goes on along the minus strand of NC_084528.1, from coordinate 13,666,192 downwards.
TCATGTTTTTTTCATCAAGTTCCAAGTAAATTTCACGGTAAAGACACAATGCGAAGAAGGGGATTGCTTACTTACACGTGGACAAAATTGTTGGTACACGTCTGTTAATAAAAGAAAAACCCACAGTGGTCACAGAAATTACTTGAATCTGACAAACTAAAAATAAATAAAGAAATTATGAAAATTAGCCAATGAATATCAGACATTGCTTTTGAATTGTGCTTCAGCAGAATTATTTTAAAAAACAAGCTAATAAAACAGGCCTGGACAAAAATGATGGTACCCCTGGAAAAGATTGAAAATAATCTGACCATAGAGACATGTTCAAACAAGATGTGTTCTTTAATTAGCATCACAGGTTTCTTTAAGCCTGTAATCAGTCAGTCGGCCTGTTTAAAGGGTGACATAGTGTGTACCACACTAAACATGGACCAGAGGACGTGGAGGAGAGAGTTGTCGCAGGTGATAAGAAAGAAAATCATAGACAAGCACGTTAAAGGTAAAGGCTATAAGACCATCTCCAAGCAGCTTGACATTCCTGTGACTACAGTTGCAGATATTATTGAGAATTTAAGCTCCACGGGCCGCAGAAATAAAATTGATGACAAATTGAAGAGACAATGGTAAAAAAATCAGAATCAGAATCATCTTTATTTGCAAAGTATGTCCAAAACACACAAGGAATTTGTCTGCGGTAGTTGGAGCCGCTCTAGTACAACAGACAGTCAATTTACAGAACACTTTGGAGACATAAAGAACAACCTCCAAAGAAATAAAAGGTGAACTCCAACGTCAAGGTACGTCAGTATCAGATTGCACCAGATTGTTGTTGTTTGAGCCAAAGTGAACTTCGTGGGAGAGGACCAAGGAGGACACCACTGTTGAAAATAAATCCTAAAAAAGCTAGAATTTGCCAAACTGCATGTTGACAGGCCACAAAACGTCTGGGAGAAGAGAGAGAGAGACGGACTCAAAAATGAAGCGTACCAAGAAATAACACTGTCCCTACTGTTAAACATGGAGGAGGCTCTGTTATGTTCTGGTGCTGCTTTGCTGCATCTGACACAGGGTATCTTGAGTCTTTGCAAGGTACAACATAATCTCAAGACTATCAAGGTATTCTAAAGAGAAATGTGCTGCCCAGTGTTTGGGGGCTTGGTCTCAGTCAAAGGTCCTTAGTCTTGCAACCTGATAATGACCCAAAACACACAGCTAAAAACACTCAAGAATTGCTAAGAGCAACATATTGGACTATTCTAAAGTAGCTGTCCATGAGTCCTGATCTAAATCCTATCTACCGTCTGTAGAAGGGGCTGAAACATGCTGTCTGGAGAAAGCACCCTTCAAACCCGAGAAGCAAACAACTAGAGCAGTTTGCTCATTAAGAGTGGGCTTAAATACCTGCTGAGAAGTGCAGACGTCTCATGGAAAGTTACAAAAATCATTTGATTGCAGTGATTGACTCAAAAGCTTGTGCAACAGAATATTAAGGGTAGCTTTTAAAACAAATTCTGCTGAACCACAATTCAAAAGCAAAATCAATGTCCGATTTTCATTGGTTAATCTTTATTTTATTTTTTATCTATTATTGCTTTTGCCAGATTACCGTAATTTCTCGTGTATAATGCGCACCCATGTATAATATGCACCCCCAAAGTTGACCGAAAAATTCTGCAAAACCCTTCTACCTTTGTATAATGCCTTTTTATAATGCATGATTTTGCTTCTACCCAAATGATCAAAACATGAAGTATTATCTGTATTTTGTTAGTTTTTTTTCAAATAATTATTCTGTAGTTAATCACTTTATTTGAACACGTAATCCTTTTTTTTTTATTTACTTGCTCTTATTTTGAAATTCACAGCCCTACTTGTATTTAATAAATTAGAAAACACACAGTTGTGCTCATATGTTTGATTACCCAGGCAGAATTTGTGAGATGGGTACAGATCTTTAAAGAAAACATGAAGGACCAGGCGAAACACATTAAATGTTATTTTAATGGGATTCAACTTAAAGGGTCAGGCATTTCAGAAAAGCATAAACAAAACATAACCATAACGAAATGGTTGTTCAGTTATCAGTCATATTTAAAAATATATATTTCACAAATTCTGCCAGGGTATGTAAATTTATGAGCATAACTGTACATATACACAGTCATACGTACCCGTCATATTGGAATGAAAGTGTAGGCTACACCTTTTTTATAACCACTAGGTGGCGGTGGCATTTTGGAATGAAAATATACAGCTTTTTCATAACCACTAGATGGGGTCATACATTTATAAAATGTGAAAGTTTCCATTTGCCCCTATACCTATCTATAATGTGCACCGTTGACTTTTGACAATTTGGGGGGGGAAATCCACATTATACACGAAAAATTACTGTAGTTATTTATGTGACCACTGTGGGGTTTTCTTTCATTAACAGAGGAGTATCAACAATTTTGTCCATGTGTGTATCGCTTCGGTATTTGAAAGAATGCACCTGTGCGGGGAACCTGCAAATACCCAAGTGCTCTTTTCTAACGTGATTGTAATCCTATTTCAATACTGTGATGATGAAGTCCGCATTAAGAGCCTCGCTCAGGAGTGAATTGTGTTCATGATGGATTATTGAGAAATGAAGGAGAACTTGATTATGTTGGTGGCTCATTGCCATGTCTAATCATGTAAATATGTTTATGAAATAGTTTTAGTTACTGGATTTATCTATTGTTTTCTGTGAACAGATGTGCATATTTCTACAATTTAGCAGTTCCAAAAATAATAAAGTTATGTTTTACAAAAGTGGTTGGATTCTTATTTGAGGGCTAGGTCTGGTTTAAGGGGTTAGTTTACTGTTTAGGGATTAGGTCTGGGTTTGATGGGTTGGGTGTTAGTTCTTGTTTGGGGTTAGGTCTGTGTAAGGGGGACATATTAGGGTTAAAAGGTTTGGTTTAGGGTTGGATTAGGTTTTTGAGGGTTATGTATTGTTTGGGGTTAGATCTGTACTGGGATTAGGTTTAGCATTGGGATACGATTAGTTCTGGTTTGGTGTTAGGGTTAGGTCTGGGTTAGGGTTCGAGTGTTAAGGGTAGGGTTCTCCCATAGAGAATACATTGAATTGGGTTACGGGGTTATGGTTAGTTCTGGTTTGGGATTGGGGTTAGGTCTGGGTTGCTCTAACACAACAAAGTATTTAAAAAAAAAAAAAAAAGGTTTACCGAAGGAGGGCACTATTGCAGTTCATACTGGTACGACTAGACTGGTATTTCATCCTTTAATTCCTGCTACATTTATTAAAGATAGCTTAAGGGTTCTTTGCTAAGAGCTTACATGTGATTTACTAATTAATTTAGTGTAAGTAACCATTTATTAACAACATTTAAAGGACCATTTGTCTATTTCGTCCACAATCGAGTACAATCTCAAGGAGAGAGATCATTAGAAAGTGGTTATCAACATGCAGAGGGGGATACCAAGCCATGCATACATTATCGGGATGTGGAAGCACGCCTGGACAATTCCCAGATTGGATCCGGGGTGCATATGAATAAGAAAAGAGCGACAACCTACCGTGAAAGACAAACAAAAACAAAACTGGTTCCAAGACCTGTGGGTGAGATCTGGCCTGCAAAAACCTGGAAATAATGTAATAGTTCATGTTATTATGATTCATGCAATTTGACTCATGAACTAATAATTTATGCTTAAAAAGAAGTGTGGGCAATGCATGACACTGAAGATCTTTCATGTGACCTGGAGCCAATTCACTACTGAGTCACACTAACTCAAATAATCCCTCTGTCAATTAGGCTGCCCTTTTGTTGCCGTGTGTCCTTTGAATTTAGACTTTGATAAGCCTTTTTAATAATTATTGTCAGTCACTATCATTTAAACCTGAGTCACTGATTAATTTTTATTTTTTTTAAACAACTGAATAGGTGGAGTGTATATAATCTTCTTTTTCTTTTGGCATGTCCCTTTAGGGGTCGCCACAGCGCGTCATCCTTTTCCATGTAAGCCTATCTCCTGCATCCTCCTCTCGAACACCAACTTCCCTCATGTCTTCCCTCAAGACATCCATCAACCTTCTCGTCTGGCAGGTCCATCCTCATCATCCTTCTACCAATATACTCACTATTTCTCCTCTGGACAAGTCCAAACCATCAAAGTCTGCTCCCTCTAACTTTGCCTCCAAAACATTGAACCTTGGCTGTCCCTCTGATGAGCTAATTTCTAAGATTATCCAACCTGATCACTCCGAGAGCGGACCTCAAGATCTTCATTTCCGCCACCTCCAGCTCTGCTTCCTGTTGTCTCTTCAGTGTCACTGTCTCTAATCCGTACATCATGGCTGGCCTCAACACTGTTTTATAAACTTTGCCCTTCATCCTAGCAGAGACTCTTCTGTCCCATAACACACCTGACACCTTCCTCCACCCGTTCCAACCTGCTTGGACCCGTTTCTTCACTTCCTGACCACACTCACCATTGCTCTGGACGGTTGACCCCAAGTCTCTAAAGTCCTCCACCCTTGCTATCTCTTCTCCCTGTAGCCTCACTCTTCCCCCAACACCCCTCTCATTCATGCACATATATTCTGTTTTCCTTCGAATAATCTTAATTCCTCTGCTTTCCAGTGCATGCCTCCATCTTTCTAACTGTTCCTCCACATGCTCCCTGCTTTCACTGCAGATCACAATGTCATCTGCAAACATCATGGTCCACGGGGATTCCAGTCTAACCTCATCTGTCAGCCTATCCATCACCACTGCAAACAGGAAGGGGCTCAGGGCTGATGCAGTCCCACCTCCACCTTAAATTCGTCTGTCACACCTACAGCACACCTCACCGCTGTTCTGCTGCCCTCGTACATGTCCTGTATTATTCTAACATACTTCTCTGCCACTCCAGACTTCAACATGCAGTACCACAGTTCCTCTATGGGTACTCTGCCATAAGCTTTCTCTAGATCTACAAAGACACAATGTAGCTCCTTCTGACCGTCTGTACTTTTCCATCAACATCCTCAAGGCAAATAATGCATCTGTGGTACTCGTTCTACCTTTCAGCATGAAACCATACTGTTGCTCGCAAATACTCACTTCTGTCCTGAGTCTAGCCTCCACTACTCTTTCCCATAACTTCATTGTGTGGCTCACCAACTTTATTCCTCTATAGTTCCCACAGCTCTGCACATTACCCTTGTTCTTAAAAATGGGCACCAGCACACTCCATTCCTCAGGCGTCATCTCACGTGCTAGAATTCTATTGAACAAGCTGGTCAAAAACTCCACAGCCACCTCTCCTAAATCCTTCCATACCGCCACAGGAATGTCATCAGGACCAACTGCCTTTCCATTTTCATCCTCTTTAATGCCTTCTAACTTCCCCCTTACTAATAATTGCCACTTCATGGTCCACCACACTTGCCTCTTCTACTCTCCCTTCGCTCTCATTTTCCTCATTCATCAACTCCTCAAAGTATTATTTCCATCTAGCTGGCACCAGTCAACATATTTCCATCTCTATCCTTAATCACCCTAACCTGCTGCACATCCTTCCCATCTCTATCCCTCTGCCTGGCCAATCTGTATAGATCCTTTTCTCCTTCTTTAGTGTCCAACCTGGCATACATGTCATCATATGCCTCTTGTTTGGCCTTTGCCACCTCTACCTTTGCCCTATGTTGCATCGCAATATATTCCTTTCGCCTCTCCTCGGTCCTCTCAGTGTCCCACCTCTTCTTAGCTAACCTTTTTCCTTGTATGATTTCCTGTACTGTGAGGTTCCACCACCAAGTCTCCTTCTCTGCTTTCCTACCAGAAGATACACCAAGTACTCCCCTGCCTGCCTCTCTGATCACCTTGGTTGCAGTGGTCCAGTCTTCTGGAAGCTCCTCCTGTCCACCGAGAGCCTGTCTCACCTCTTTCCAAAATTCTACACAACACTCATCCTGTCTCAGCTTCCACCACATGGTTCTCTGCTCTGCCTTTGTCTTCCTAATCTTCCTCCCCACCACCAGAGTCATTTTACACAACACCATCCTATGCTGTCTAGCCACACTCTCCCCTACCACTACCTTACAGTCGGACAAGATGTAATCCACCTGCGTGCTTCTACCTCCGCTCTTGTAGGTCACCCTATGTTCCTGCCTCTTCTGCACAAAGGTGTTAGCTACAGCCATTAGCATCGTTTTTGTCTGTCCCTCCAAGTTCCTTTCCTGGATGCTGTACTTACCCATCACTTCTTCGTCACCCCTATTTCCTTCACCAACATGTCCATTACAATCTGCACCAATCACGACTGTCTCTCTGTCTGGGATGCTCAGAACTACTTCGTCTAGCTCCTTCCAGAATTTATCTTTCACCTCTAGGTCACATCCTACCTGTGGGGCATAGCCACTAATCACATTTTACATAACACCCTAAATTTCAAGTTTCAGCCTCATCTCTCGATCTGATACTCTTTTCACCTCCAAGACATTCTTAGCCAACTCGTCTTTTAAAATAACCCCGACTCCATTTCTCTTCCCATCTACACCATGGTAAAATTATTTAAACCCTGCCCCTAAACTTCTAGCCTTACTACCTTTCCACCTGGGCTCCTGGACACACAATATATCAACCTTTCTCCTAATCATCATGTCAACCAATTCCTGAGATTTTCCTGTCATAGTCCCAACATTCAAAGTCTCCACATTCAGTTCTAGGCTCTGTGCGTTCCTCTTCTCTTTCTGCCGAAGAACCCGCTTTTCCACCTATTCTTCTTCTTCTTCGACTTCGACCCACAGTAGCTGAATTTCCATATATCAAAATAAACCATCTTTTTCGGGGATAATGATAAAATATTAGTCAATTATTGTTAAATTGTATATACAGTTTTCTATAATTTCATGTTTTATATAATTATAATTGATAATCATGCACCATATTTATTATAATTACCATACAACTTGTGTATGATTATAATTTATAACTAAAGATAGTAATTATATTTTATAATTATATTGACTATGATATCTAAATTAGAATTATATTATTAGTTATTTAATTATATATAATTAAACGGAGCAACACAAGTATGTATCGGATTGTGAGTTTAATAATTATGATAATAAATTACAAAATATTCTAGTGTGTGGATTTTAATGACATCTGTGTGTGCGTGTGTGTGAAAACAGTCAGCTTTGTCCAAACAATGGCGACAAAACTCCCTGCAGTTTGCAATGGCTGTACACGATGACGTAATTACATCCTGTTCCATGACGAAAATTTAAAAAAATGTCATCATCGGCCGAGCAGCCCTCCTGCGATTGGCCGATCCGGACTGTCAATATTGCAAAACGACTGTGCGTCACTTCCGTTGTCAGGTGGCGCTGTCGCTGTGGAAAGATGCGATCAGCCAGGAGACACCAGCCGCTTTTTCTTCTCCCTTTTCTTCCTTAATTGCTCCTTTTTCGGCGACCAGAAGGAGGCTACACGCGGCCACCCGATTCGCGGTGGTCCGTCCGGAGCCGTCGACAAGCAGAGGAAAGAAAAATGTCGACGTTGTGAGGGCGGAGGACGACGGGAGACTTTTTTTTTTTTTTTTTTTTTTTTTTTTTTTTTTTTTTTTTTAACCCGGCGGCGGCGGTGGTTTGAGCTCGAGGTGAGCTAGCGAGTTAGCTTGGTGCTAGCCAGCTGGAACATTTCCTACTTTGTTTAAATGGCCTCTCCCCCTGACTTGACGCTCGCCAATCGAATCTCTCCGAAGCTCGAAAAATGGATAAAACATACGAAATTAGCTCTCGTTTTACTCTTAAGTAGTTTGCACAGAAAACTTGGTAGTGTAAGCGTGCCCTCTTTGTGTGTGTGTTTGGCTGGTGTGGAGGTTCCAACCTAAAGGAATTTAAACTTTTATTCAACCCGATTGTTATTAAAACGTCATCTGATCTTTATTTTTATTATTACATTTATCTTTAAGCCCAACCATGGTACGACACAAGTGGTAATGGGGCAGAAGTGCATGGTAAAACCACTCTGTATCAAGCGATTGTTGCGGGTCAAACATTCATGGGACACTTCATTAGAGACAGTTATACTATCCTCTTATGATCCATAAACCAATAAAGCTGATAAAAACATGTCCCTATTATATTTATGTTGTGTATACTTAAGGAGTGCTCCCTTACAGGAGTGTTTTCCAAACCTTTATTGAGCAAATTCACTTAAAGTCAACCAGAGGGGAGTAAATGTAAGAGTAAAAAAACATTGCCCCCCCCCCCCCCCCCCCCCCTCAAAAAAAGAAAAACTAGTTCATTGGTCGATCACCAGCGCAGTCACCTTTGGTGTATCTCAATAAACAAGTATACTGTAGGAGAGTTCATTGTATTTCAGCATTGCAATTCCAAAAGTGAAACACAAGCAAATACTTTTCAGAAGGCCATTTTCAACCTTATTTCCATATTGAAATAGTTTTGGCTGTTTCTTATGTAAGGTTTCTAATTTATCAGAGATGGTAAAAAATGTGTTTGCATTAGCTGTCAGCTAAAATCATCAAAATAATAACTGAATAAAATACTCTGCGTAATGAATCTATGAGTTTTTGAAATGAGCTATAGAAATACATGTTTTTTTAATTCAAATTTTTTTTTTAGATGCACCTGTATTTCACCCTTATGCAGGTGACCACTCACTTGTTATTTCTCTGTGAAGGTGGCTTAGTTAGGTTTTCTTGAGCTGCATATACCGTTTCTCTTCCTTGGATTAGCATCAATTGGTCTCTGAGGTTTCTGGAATTCGGACCAGACTTTGGTGGGTTCAACCAGTTTCATGGGCTCCCAACCACCCTGCTTCCCTCTTAAGTACTTCATGAAAAAACGACTTAAGTACCAAGTTACTGGTCAGTAACTTCCGATGTATTATTTGTTTAATAAGAGCAGGAAAATCAGTCAAAAAGACAAGCAATTTCGGATGTCCCGATCCAACTTTTTCACTTCCGATCTGATACATATATTGCAGCCTTGATTTTTGCCTGATACCGATATCAGTCCGATCCGATTTCAGCAATAATCAAACATAAAATACTTTTGTAGTATGAAATTTTAGAAAATGCACGATTAAGTAATATTACTCAAACAGAGAACAATAATCAGCAACAGTGGGGATGAGAAAAACTGACCCATTTTTTATTAACCAATGGGTTACATAAAGTTACTGTTGTGCACGTCCCGACCTCTTAGGAGCAGTGTGGTGCACGCAATGAGATACAAACTTGCAGTAACAAAGTAAAGTGACAATCGAATATTATTATAACTCATTTTTCACAGAGTTTGAAGAATATATGCCAGAGAGTATTGTAATATTGCCTATTTGTATGTGTTTATACACCGTTTACGTTCCAATATTCATAATTTTGAGAGATATGTGCCTCAAATTCGATGCTAATTTCGTTCATTGTGTTTTAGCTTTGAGCTAGTGATTTTTGTGAACATAAACGAAAGAAACTAAGTCTGTGATATATTTGAACATTCAATAGGTGTAGTTATTTTATGTCTAAGTTTTACAGTGGACTTCAATTGGAGTGTAAATAAATTACTTTAAGCAAGCAACATTCACTCTTACTCCTTGCTACTATTTTAGCACTTTAGCAACCCGTTGTTTTGATCGCGTGGGCTCTGCATGCCATCCAGGTGCTGCTGGATAGAAGTGTTGGAGTGGAGCATGGAATGGACTGCTCGTATAAGAGTGGTCAAATCGGAGATTTTAGCTCCAGTCCGATCAGAACCTTGTTTTTTTGGCTGACAACAGACCTATTTCTGATCTCAAAGATCCACTCGGGACACCCCATACTAGCAGTGGTTTTCCTTGTTTACACCACAATAGGTTCACTTTTTCATTGTTTGAAATCTTTCTGATTGGTGTTTACAACTGCCACTACATTTAATCATAGCCGTATTGCTGACGTGGAACATGTGCAAATCAATGTAAACATCACATGATTTATCAAGATGGAAGTCAGTTGTCTATTTAGGACAGTAATTGCGATTGTTTTTACACTTTTATTAAGGAACGCGCTTGATTAATAGCAAGTTTAAAATAGTTAAAAAGAAGCTTCCCATCGCAGATTAGCTCTGTTTAGAATCTGCCATATTTCCCAGTGCATAAACGACGACATTACTGCACATTTACGTCAAGACAGAGCATTAGCAGACTTTTGATCGGTTTGGGGAAAGGAATATTCTTCTCACCTGATTCTAATTGGAATATAAGACTCCATGTACACCTAACTATTGGTAGCTGAACAAAGGTACATTATTTGTAGTAAATGAATAATGATTTTCGGACCATCTTTGTGAAATCGTATAATTTCACACACAGTGGTTGGGAATCACTGCTTCACAGCAAATTGAGCTGGTGCAGGGCTATCTAATGTGGCTGGACTGTAGATTAGCCTTTTAAAGTAGCGAAAGGCTAATTTTAACTGGTGGGAAAGCGACACCAACCAAATGCAACGGGAAATTTGATGCACCAAGTGTGATTGTTATTATTAGACCCCTTTCAAGTGAGACATCCTTAAAAAACTGGAGCCACAACAGCTATTCTGTGTGACTTTTTTAATGGAGTACATGATTTAAGTGACAGGGTCTAGTATAAAATAGTTTGGACAGCAACAATTGCTTTTGAAAAAAAACAAGGCGGGTGACGTGAGCGTGGGGTGTTTAGGCTTCACAACCCAGTGCGGAATATGCTTATACACAGGTGTCAAACTGCCTCTGTTACTGGGGTGATTCTACCTCTGAAGATGGAAAATTGTCAGAGTGATTCTGTCCACCCGTATTTCTGGTCAGACAGCATCGGCGTTCAGCACAACAGGGTGGGAGAAGTGCATGTCTGATGTTAAACTTCCCACCCATGTCTCGGCAGTGCAGAATTCCCTTACACACATGCGTCATACCGCTTCTGTTTTGACTAGGGTTGGGAACGCTAAACCGATGCGACCAGGTATCCCTTCGTAAAGGCGAGAGATAGGACTGTATCGCTTGCAGAAAAGACCATCGATACAAAATGCACCAGGAATCCTTAGATACATCGGTTGTAGGGCTGTGGACTGGATGTTGCGAGGCTAGGAATCGGTTGCCCGGATGTTGCGAGGCTAGGAATCGGTTGCCTGAAGGTTATGGTTTTATCTTGTAAAACAAGCGAGAGCAGTCTCACGCTGCGCTCCGCAGGTAACGTTATGTTTACAACCAAACACAGCAGTGGTGGATACTAGCGATACTACTAGTTTAACTATATTTCTCTGTATTGTCACAATTTCAACATCAAATAGCTTTTCAGTAGTTAAGCTACTTTCATGGTCACAGCGATAGTAAAGTAGCGTTCCCCAAGGAGTTGAATGTAATGTTACGTACCTTATCTCAAGTCCGCCTTCGACATCGGGGGCCGGCGGCGGAAAGTGTGCCGCAGAAGTTAAACATGCAGACAATATGGCAAAGGTAGGTACAGCTCAGCAATTTCCTTGGGCTGTATAGCTCAGCAAAGTAATGCTTCTTCTCGAGGCCTCGCGGGATGATTTTACATTCTTGTTGGTACTGTGCTGTCTAAAAAGACTACCAAGAGGACACACAGCCAGCTATATCCCAAAGCTGACACAACAATCACCAGTTGTCATCACGACTTAAAAGTTTAAAAAAAAGTCACCCAGTACTCGGCAAGGAGCAAAAAAAAAAAAAAAAACAAACAAAAAAAAAAAAACAGGCAATGAGTGTGTGCAGTGGCGGTCCTAGCTTGAATGGCACGGTGTGCAAGACCCCACATGGCTCTTTAACTCAGTCACTGCCAGCTGTTTCCTGAGCAGGGAACCCCTAGACTGCCAGGCATTTTCGAGCAATTTCAATGATTTTTCAAGCCCCACAGAATATTATGTAATATGACGATGTAAACACCAAAACTACCGAATGAAAGAAAACGTTTCTCTAGCTTATACCTTTCTTTAGTAATCAACAGTCAAATATAGGCTACTTTCAGCCAAATCGGTTTCTGGAAGAAAAAAAATGAGAGAACAGCCTTTTTGTAAAAGCAAACACATCAACCAGAACAATGACTTTGACACCATTATTTTTTTTCTTTCGTTAAAATCACAAACATCTAAACATAAAACAACACAGAGAAAGTACTTTTGACAGAAAAATAATTTATTTACAAGTATAACTATGTACAGAATTTACATTAGACAAAAAATATTGAACAAATGGGCCTCCCACCCTTGCACTTTTTCCCTCCAAATTCTCCTCTACCGTTTGCTCAATAGTCCAGGTTTTTATTACCTTGTGCATAAAATCTAGCAAAGTTTTGTCCACATATGGATATTATTCTTCTGTTGGCAGTGAATGGTATCTTGTGTGGTTGTCATTCTCCTTGAAACCAGTCACTACTTCAGCTCGAAGCACAAACTGTGCATTTTAGAAATATAACTATTCCTATAAAAATACATTGTTGAATTTGCTGTCATGGGACGTGTCTTCTCTCTTTTCCGCCATTATGTTTGTCTCTTCTCATTGTCTTTTACACCCCGCCGGCACGCCCCCTCCTTATTCTTTATGTTCTTCAATCTGAGGAAGGGACATTCACCTTAAGGCATTGTTGCCCTCTACAGGGTGCCAAACCTCATTGCAGTTATCCAGAGGCTTGACGATCACACATAAACTGCACAAGACCCTTCCCCACCCATCCCCGTTAACAAACGCCATTGACGTCTTTAGATGGGATTGGCAGGGAATAGATGGATTCTTAACGACGTCTTTGGACGGCATTGGCAGGGAATTAGTTAAATATGGTTTGTGCGGCGTTTGAGAAGAGAAAATCTTCAAAATTAATTATGTTCTGTTTAAATCATTAATTAGATATTTTGAAAAAAGAATGTGTGTGTGTGTGTGTGTGCGCGCGTGCGCACACATACATACATATATATATATATATATATATATATATATATATAAACACACACACACACACACACACAGACGGCATAGTGGACGACTGGTTAGCCCATCTGCCTCACAGTTCTAAGGATCAAATGCCGGCCCCGCCTGTGTGGAGTTTGCATGTTCTCCCTGTGCCTGCGTGTGTTTTCTCCGGGCACTGCGGTTTCCTCCCACGTCCCCAAAACAAGCATGTTAGGTTGATTGAAGACTCTAAATTGCCCTTAGGTGTGAATGTGTGCGTGAATGGTTGTTTATATGTGCCCTGCGATTGGCTGGCGACCAGTTCAGGGTGTACCACGCCTCTCGCCCGAAGATAGCTGGGATAGGCTCCAGCACGCCCGCAACCCTTGTGAGGATAAGGCGGTATAGAAAATGGATGGATATATGGATGGATGGATATATATATATATATATTTATACACGCACACACACACACACGCGCAGCGGATGAAATATTTGACACCTCACCATTTTTCTCATTAAATATATTTCCAAAGGTGCTATTGCCATGAAAATTTCACCAGATGTTGGGAATGACCCAAGTCATCCAAACATACAAAGAAAGTAGATCAAATGAGCTCAGAAATTAAGTTGTGGGTAATAATGTCAAAAAGTATTGAACACGCCAACTGGTATTTATTTAATACATTGTACAAAAGCATTTGTTTGCAATGACAGCTTCGAGACGCCTCCTGTATGGAGAAACTAGTCTCATGCATTGCTCATGTGTGATTTTGGCCCAATCCTCCACACAAGCAGTCTTCAAATCTTGAAAGTTCCGTGGACTTCTTTTATGGACCTTGAATTTCAGTTCTTTCTATAGATTTTCAATTGGATTCAAGTCAGGTGATTGGCTGGGCCATTTTTGCAGCTTTTATTTTTTTTCTTTGAAACCAGTTGAGAGTTTCCTTGGCAATATGTTTTGGATCATTATCCTTCTGAAATGTCCACCCTCGTTTCATTTTCATCATGCTCGTAGATGGCAGTAGATTTTTGTCAAGAATGTCTCGTACATTTGCCCATTCATCCTTCCTTCAGTATTGTAGGTTTGTGTGTTTACCAGTACCATTTGCTGAAAAGCAGTCTCACATCATCCCATCACATGTTCCCACCTCTGAACTTCACTGTTGGTATGGTGTTTTTAGGTGTGATGTGCAGTATGGCAGTCAAACAGTTCAATTTTGGTCTCATCCGACCAGACTATATTCTCCCAGTATCAACTGGCTTGTCCAAATGTTGTTCAGCAAACTTTAAGCAAGCTTTGACATGCTTTTTATTCAGCAATGGGATCTTGTGTGGTGAGCATGCTTACAGGCCGTGGCTGCAGAGTACATTACTCACTGTTTTCCTTGTGACAACGGTACCTGCTAATTCCAAGTCTTTTTGAAGCTGCATACAGGTGATCCTTGGCTCTTGGACAACTGATTATTCTTTGCACTCTTCTGAGAGAAATCTTGCAAGGAGCACTTGATCGAGGCAAATTTATGGTGCTATGATTGACTTTCCACTTACGTATTATGGCCCCAACCGTGCTCACTTGAACGTGTGGGTGCGGTTTATCCAACATAGGGTGGAAAAAGGCCAAAAAAGTATGGCTTTTATAAGCCGTGTAATGTGTGACCTTGTATCCCCTGGCCAGTCAAGGACATTGTCAATGTCGTGTCAGTTTCTGCAGACATTGGTCTTCATTTTGTTTTAAGTTCAAGAAGTTGCCGTCCATTAATTCTTGGTGATTTAAAAAATAAATAAATAAATTTAAAAAAAATGTTTGCAAACGGCATGGAGAGGTCCTGTGTGCGGATCTCGTTGGACAACTTATGTGCTCATTTGATTCTATATAAAGGAGCCGGCGTGTCCCGTGGGCACTGGCATTACGCCTCTCGCTCTCTTGACCAGTCTATCTCTGGCGTTCGCTGCGACATGATCTTCAAGGTTTGTTTGTGTTATATGTGGGAAAAGGTATCGCCGGATGTCGTCACCACGCTGATGTCATCTAGGTCGGCGCGCATTCGGCAGCAGTGCTGACCTTTTGCTTTTTACATGTCGGGAAGAGGGGTTGTCTAGTATTTACTAGCTACATTCGTTGCCTCAAGGGAACTATTGCCTTGTTGTTGTGTGGCAACTCCTCCCAGTGAATCATTTACACTGCTCCAAGGTGCATGGTTGATAATACAGGTATATGCCCAAAAAATTTTAATATTGAGAGAAAGTCTATTTATTTCATTTTTGTTTCAAAAAGTGAAACTTGTATATTAGTTCATCACACACAGTAAAATATTTCAAGCCTTTTTTTGTTTAAATTTTGATTATGGCAGAAAGACAAAAAAATAATCATTCAAAGCTCTAGAAATATTGTATACGTTTTAAATTATGACCAGCATATAGTCTTGATACCAAATGTTTTAATAATTATATTAGGGGTGGACCGGTTCACAAAATCCAGCTGTGTATCCACCTGTTGCATCCATATAACAGAATAAGTCATGGCTTTCTGCATAAATGTTAGGTTTGTGTTCAATTAAAGAAATGTAATACTTTTTGTGATATTTTCTGTTTGGTGGTTTACCGTAAGGTTTTTCTAATGTAAAACAAAGGTTGGAAAACACTGGTCTAAATCTTCTAAATCAATCTCCTCAATAAAAGTTAAGTTATTAAATAAGTCTTCTATAACATAGACTGACATGTTTCATAATTCATGTCCAATAGTGTAGTAATAGGAGTGATTATATTATCTATCTAATGTAAATCATACGTGAATGAACTCAGCTCATGCATGAAGTTCACTCAAAAACTTTCGTCCAGTCTTCTTGGCTTGGAACACCACATCAATCAGACTTAAATTAAAATGAATAAGATGGGCTTCAACTGAAGA
Source organism: Phycodurus eques (assembly GCF_024500275.1). Lineage (NCBI taxonomy): Eukaryota > Metazoa > Chordata > Actinopteri > Syngnathiformes > Syngnathidae > Phycodurus > Phycodurus eques. Next base: position 13,650,362 of record NC_084528.1, on the reverse strand, counting down.
CCTTCAGCTTTAATTTGAGGGTATTTACATCCACATTGGTTAAACGGTGTAAGAATTATAACAGTCTGTGTATATCTACCACTTTTATGCCTACAACTTTTTATGTGGGCTGGCTAGCTGCATGCTAGCATCACGTATCCTTGGGTTGCTGAAGTAGGTCTGACGCATATCTCTCAATACTAAATTAGGACACACAAACGTATATATCATTGGTGGTTTGTTTCAGCACTATATATTTTCTAGGAAATGTGCCCAAACTTATTTTTCCTACACTACAATGTTGACCGGGAGACAAATAAATGCTAAAAACAAGTGTCTATGTGACAACCTTAAAGGTATTGGGAAATGTAGTTTTTTAAAATAAAAGATCACAACGCATTGACAGCGCCACAAACAGGGATTGTTACCCAGAGTTTAACACTGGCACAGCTCGAGCCACGCAGCAACTTCGTTTAAAACTTCAGCTGCTCGGCGGACCGGTGTCTGCTCCGTCCAAAACTCCACAGCCTTGCTCCACGTATAGCACACAACAGAGATACTTAAGGGAAAGATAACTGTTTATTATGTTTGCTAGCCTGCAAGCTGAAGAGTTCGCTCCACCGCGGCGACATCATTTAAAACGTCAGCGACGTTTGTGTTGGTCCCCAATTAACACACACACGGGAAAGTTGACTGTTTATTAAGCATAACCTCAGCGGCACAAATTATTCAGCCAGTAGTTGACTGCAGCGAACGTATTTGATCGACAGGTGAAGGGCTCGTCTCCAGCCCCTCCAGCCCCCGAGCGTGGGCCTTAGTTTTCATGATTTCAGAGGCATAAAAAAAACAGTGATATTATCATTTATTGTGTTTTATTTTTTATTTTTTTTGGAAAATATATCGCCCTAAAAATGTATCGTGAGAGGCCTAGCGCCCATATCACTCACCAGGACAGGCCGCACCTTTTAAAGCCATACACACTCAGTCACATACTATAGTAGAATGTGAGGATGCTGATGCCAGGTGGACAAAAACAATACATATCTTTGGTGTACACAGGAAATAGCCTATTCTAATAACTTTTGTAGTCTAAAAATAAAAAAAAAACAGGATGTAAAGAGTTATGATTTCCTGCCTTGTTTTTTTTTTTGTTTTGTTTTGTTTTTCACGCTCAAGTAGACGAGATGGCCTCTTCGTCAGCGTGAGTTAGTGTCACGGGCGGCTTGCGCCATCGAGGCCGTCTGTCAGAAAGCCTTGGCTCATCAGACTCACTGGGTGATGACTAGCGGGGATGGAGACAGATGGGCGAGAGACACGACGTCTGGGATCACACACACAAAAAAAAGCCTCATGGGAGTGAGAATTTGCAGTGGCTGCCAACTGTCCTGCCTGCGCTCTGGCCCAAAATGCCAAATGGCGAGTGGTGCACGATCGGTTGTTTCTTTCGATAAGATGAGAACATGGCTAACATGATTACAAAATCAAACAAGTTAGTTTGTCTCCCTTTGGCTTGCAAAGTTCTCTGCATGCTGATAAATCTTTTCTTTATTTACAATCTTTGGATTCTACTCACATGAGTCACTCTTCCTCCATACCATGACTTTTCATCAAATTACTGTATACAGTGAACCCCCATTTATCGGGTGTGAGTTCCAGACCTGCAATAGGTGAACATACATGACATAGAGAGACCAAATTAAAAAAAAAAATTAATATACAGTGCCACCAGAAAGTATTCACACCCCTTCACTTTTTCCATATTTTGCTATGTTACAGACTTTTTCTAAAGCTGATTTGAGTATATTTTCTTTTAAAAAGATCACGATAATATATCCCATAATGACAAAGTAAAAACATGTTTTCAGACAGTTGTGCAAATGTATTTAAATGTAAACATTTAAACATAATTGGGACAGAAGTATTCACACCTTTGGCTTAAAATTTTCAATCGCAGCCTCAACTCTTCTTGGGTATGTCTGTACGAGCTTAGCACACCTGTTTTGGGGCATTTTCTCTCATTCTTCTCTGTAGATCCTCTCAAGGTAAGTCAGGTTGGATGGGCAGTGTTGGTGGACAGCCATTTTTAGGTCTTTCCAGAGATGTTCAATTGGATTCAAGTCTGGGCTCTGGCTGGGCCACTCGAGGACATTTACAGACTGCTCCTGAACCCAGTCCTTTGTTATCTTGGCTGTGTGCTTTGGGTCATTGTCATGTTGGAAAGGGAATTGACGCCCTAGTCTGAGTTCCAGAGCACTCTGGGGAAAGTTCTTTTGAAAAATGTCTCTATATTTGGCAGCTGTCATCTTACCCACTATGCTGCCACCACAATGCTTCACAGTAGTGATGGTGATGAGAAGTGCCTCTTCTTCCAGATATGATTCTTCCAATTCAGGCTCAAAAGTTATATTTTGGTTTCATCAGACCAGAGAATTTTGTTTCTGCAGGTCAGAGAATACTGAAGGTGCCTTTTGGCAAAGGGTTGTGCCTTTTAGTGAGAAGTGACTTCCGTCTGGCCAGGCTACTATAAAGGCCTGATTGGTGGAGTGCGTTAGCAATGGTTGACCTTCTGGATGGTTCTCCTATCTCCACAAGGGAACACTGGAGCTCTACCTGAGTGACCATAGGGTTCTTGTTCACCTCTCTGACCAAGGCCCTTCTTCCCCGGTTACTCAGCTTGGTCGGACGGCCAGATCTAGGAAGAGTCCTCGTGGTTCCAAACTTCTTCCATGTCAGAATAATCGAGACTACAGTGCTTTTTGGGACCGTCAATGCTGCTGGAATTCTTTTGTATCCTTCCCCAGATTTGTGCCTTGACACAATCCAATCTCGGAGGTCTGGAGACAGTTCCTTAGACTTCATTACTTGGTTTCTGCTCTGATATGCACTTCCAACAATAAGACCTTTATATAGACAGGTGTGTGCCATTCCAAAGGATGTTCAATCAACTGAATTTACCACAGTTGGAATCCGTTCAAGTTGTAGAAGCATCTCAAGGATAATCAGTGGAAATCAGATGCACCTGAAGTTTGAGTGTCATAGCAAAGGGTGGGAATACTTATGTACCCATTATGTTTGAATGTTTACATTTTTCATAAATCTTCACAAATGTCTGAAAATGTTTTTGTTTTTTTTCATTGTGGGATTTTTTATTTATTTTTTTAAAAATTTAAGAAACATATACTCAAATCAGCTTTAGAATAAGTCTATTACATAGCAAAATGTGGAAAACGTGAAGGGGTGTGAATACTTTCTGGTGGCACTGTAGTTTTACTCCTCCACATGCTACCAACACATTTAAACTCAAAACAAACTTTTAAACACAAAATCTGGGTGCGACTTATGATTATTTTACTAATTGATTAATTTGTCCATTATTTTTTTCGGTTATTCGATTAATTGGATTGTTTTTTTACTTTTTAAAAATGTTTTTTTATTTCCAACACTTTATTCAAGAGCAGGACATTATTGCAAATTGACAGTGCAGAACATGCACAAACATAAATTATGATTCAGTTACTGATTTTGTCCATAAATTCAAAAATTGCAAAAATGTTAAGTGTATACCAAAATAAAATGTTTGCAAATGTCTTATTTTCATTAAACAAAGATAATCAGTCTGCTGTCATGATGGACTACAGAAATCAGTATTTAGTGTTGAGTGGCTGAAATTCTGAGGATTTTAAGTTAAACAATGTCTCTGAATGATTAATCGATTATCAAAATATTTGTTGATTAATTTGATAATTGATTGTCATTTAATTGTAGCACCGACACTTTTCACCAATAGATACGTGGTATATAAACACCCATGCTCACTTTATGAGAAGATTCAGTTTTCCCAAGTCATGGACAAGCTTTCCCCCCCAAACCCCCCCCACTTCACACACACACACACGCACCCATTTGCCTTCTGTTATGCTTTAAACCTTCCAGAGCTGGTTTGGCATGCACGTCACATGTTCGGGGGCGCATTTCGTCCTCTTTGGTGGTGTCATCACCTGAGCATTGAATAGCATATCTCTGTCCACCGGCGCTGGAAGTCAAAAGCAGTGAGTCATCGCTCTCCTCCGGCTCTGGGAATTACTTACTTCCCTGTTACAGGAAGCCGGCGTGCTTTCATGGCGTAGGAACGTGCTTAACAAAGCATACCTTTCCATGCTGGGCTGCTGCAGGTTGGAGTCGTTTTTGTGTCGTGTCACACTGTTACTGGCTTCACTGGCATAGTCCAGTGCATTGTCAGCCTTGTTGCTACATGTATGTCACGTCACAGGGAGGTCTGTGCAGATAAGTCGGCAGATATTCAGATAAAATACAGGAAAAAGCTGAGAGACAAATTAAACAAGGGACCTCTGCTTGTGTGTGTTTTCTATGCGAATTGGTAAGTTGTTTGTCAGCGGGGGGTCGAAGCCAGGGTGTCATCTCCGACACCGTCAGCTGTTATTGTGAATGGAGCTCTAATGGTCTCACATTGGCGCCGAGGTGTTGGTAAACGTGTGGGAGGGACATTTTAAATGGGTCGGGTGGAGCTGCCCTGTGTTTTACCTCCTTTCACTTCTCTCTACCAAGCAGGACTTGCTCTCTCTCAGCTCTCTCTTGTCTGTGATTTTCTTCTCCAAAGTCATTTGCAATGTTTATTTATAGAATGGTCTGGCAGCATTCAGCTAGCGTGCTCATCCTAACGTGATTTTTTTAAATTTTTTTTTTATTGTATGTATTTATTTTACCCCCCCCCCCCTACCTCTCTCTCCTTTCCCTTCCCCGCAGAACTCCAGTATGTCCAAGCGGCGTGCATCGGAGAGAGGGGCTGGTGAGACATCAGGCAGGGGCAGCAAGCTTCAGTGTCCTGGGATATCTGGCAGCAACGCCAAGCGAGCCGGACCGTTCATCCTGGGTAAGGAATAGACTGTGCGAATTCCAAAAGCAATCGCTTCCAGTATAAATAGTATTGCTTTTTTCATACAGGCATTTTTGAAGTGTTAAATAAAACTAAAATAAAGTACTCGCCCTCAGAAGTAACTTGTGGTGTTTTTCTAAATTACTGTTGTTTAGTGTATAACTACTGTATTTACTTGGCGTATGCTAGATACAATTTTAAAATTTGCACAGGTTCCTCGTTAAACAGCGGTACCGACATTTATTTTTTAAGGTCTAAAAGTGTTTTTTTTCCATACAAATATATTTAGTGGAATTATTAGAACTGTAAGGATACACGAAAGTTAAGACTCGATTCGTATCTCGATTACTGGGGTTGGGCTTCGTTTGAATTTGAGCGATTACGGTTCCTTATTTCGAATCCGGTTCTAAACGATTCTTGATTCCGATTCTTTTAGGGGGCTGGGCCAAAAAAGTTTGCATGGTTTAAATAAAGGGCGTCCAAATTATGGACATCCATTTTCTTAGCAGCCCGCAGCATAGACTAAAATCAACATTTGACTCGGGGGTTCTTTATATCCAGTATCACTATCAAACCTATGAACTAAAAGGCAATGTTTATAGAACTAACCCAATTGACTTGATATTCATTAATTAATGTTTCAGCTAAAAGTTAAATACAGCATTGTTAAAATCGTTATTTGGGACTGTTTTATCACGTCAACTGGTTATGTGCAAGTTTTAACTTTATCTTCCTCTTTTAAGCTTGTAGCCTTTTTTGAAGGGAACTCAGCATTTTGGCATGAAAAGCAACTTCGCACGACACCGGTGTTTTTTGTTGTTGTTTTTTTTAATGCATGGAACCAAATGCTATAAAACGTTGATTCCCTTCCTTACCCACCGATGAGGCACAAGGTTAGTGTTTGTGATACTGGGAGATGTTTGTGAATTTTGTCCCAATTCATTTTGAATTTTGTCCCAATTCATTGTGATTTTGCTACGTTGATGTTTAGCTCAATGTTAAGGTTTTTATTCTGTAATCGGCTCTTACGTTGTTTTGAATACTAAAATAAACGCTAAAAGCCCTCAGTGCAAAACTGCAAGCAACCACTTACCTGTCTCACTGTTGGCATAGATGTATTTTATTGTTTCACTCATCCAATTGACTGAGAGTTGTCGTGTTCCGACTTGGGTACAAATTCAAAATTTGTCGTTTGCCATAGGAACGGAACTTTGTCCTAAACCGACAACTGCCTGTAAAAGTGCATTAATTAATTTCAGGCTCAAACTTTTACCCTCAAATCTTTTTCCATACAGGCAGTTCGTAGTGTTAAATGCAATTGAACAGAAGTTAAACTACCAAAGTCAACTTTTATAGGTACAGTGGAACCTCGATTTAACAGACCAGGAACCAACGGACTTCGGATTTAACAGACAGAAAATAGTGTCCGGTTGGAACCACTGTTGTGACGGATATAAAGCCTAGACATGCCAGCACACTATAGTATACAGACGTACCGCCATGGCGGCCATCTTGGCTGGGGCGAAGTTCCCATCAAAGGCCAATGCATGGACTTTAGCTTAACGTTGCCGTAGGCATGCAGCTCAAAATGGCCGTCTCATATCTACCCATTAATATCTATGGCTGTTGTTTACTCGAGCGCTCGTCATGTCTCGTCTCTCGAACATTCTATACTGATATTGATACAGTATATATTTTTTATTTCAAGCACTTTACAATGGCATCCATTTGTAACAGAGGTGAGAAAAGGAAGCGCACTAAACTTAGTATTGGAGACAAATTGGAACTATTAAGAAGTTGGAGTTGTTTGTTTCTGTGGCCGGAGTATGTGAGGAATACGGCGTGACATTCGTAGGCATGCTCCTAGCTTTTGCAGTGAAGTTTGATATGGACCCTACCAAAGATGATAAAGGTGTTGTGCATAAGTGTAAGCACATGAAAGTGTGTCAAAGAAGAGACCTGGAGGAAGCTGTTTACAAGTGGTATATGCAACGGCACTTTCACGGCAGTCTGGACCATCACAGCAATTTTTAAAGGTAAAAGCAACTGTATATCGTTCCAAAATCAGTATAGAATGTCCGAGAGACTAGACATGACCAGTAAACTTGAGGAAACGAGCCATAGATATGAAATAGGTCAATATGACACGCCCCTTTTGATCTGCGTGCCTGCGGTGACGTTAAACTAATGTCCATCCATTGCCTTTGGTGGGGAACGTCGCCCCTGCCAACATGGCCACTACGTAGGTATGTCGGTTAGCTGTATCTAGTCTTCATATCTGTGACAACAGTAGCACAACCCGGAAATAGGGGTTCGAGTCACTGTCTAGTGATTGTGCCACTAAACCGCAACCAATTTTGGAGCCAGTGGACTTAAGTGGCGGGTTACAAAGGGGCGTTTTGAGGTCCAACCACACTATCATTCTGTCCGTTAAATCCGAAGTCACTTGTTTTTGGTTCCAGTGTATTGCTGGAACTACTTAGTGTTGTGTAGGAGGTTTATTTTATGCTTGGTAAGTGTAGTTTTTGTTTTCCCGCAATTCATTGGTTGACCTTGAGTTTGAATTACAAGTAATTTGTTTTTGTCTGAGTGCAAGAGAAGCATGTGTCTGTGTATCAAAGAGTCACGTGGTGTCTGTGTGTAAGCACGCCTGAGACAAGAATGCAAAGAATTTTGCTGATCGCCATGACACAGACTGGAGATGTCTGCATTGACGCAAGCATATGGAAGATGCACTTTCTTCTTTCTCCCAAGGCCCGCCTGACACCTCGTTTATTCTACGAGCCATCTGCAAAGCGCCAAACTAAACATTACACTTGGGAGGTTAATTGCCATTTGCAGGCTTTTTTCTCTCCCAATTGAGCACACACGTCAGTATGTTGTCTGCCTTTTGGTCATGCAGCTGTTCTTTTTTTGTTTGTTTTTGTTTTTTTGCAGGGCCTCGTTTGGGCAACTCACCAGTGCCCAGCATAGTGCAGTGTCTGGCCAGGAAAGATGGCACTGACGATTTCTACCAGCTCAAAGTAAGTGAAATGCAACTTGAAGATCAAATATCACTCAGTGGGCATGTGAACTTTTCACCTTCCTTATTGCTGGTGTTCACTTAATGGCTTTGCACAATTAAACCAGTCTGTGTGCTTGTTTATTGGGACTGTCCGATATGTTACACAAGCAAGGGGCGTACAAGAGGGACGGAACTAGTGCCCCCCGACCTGGAATGTACATTTTTAACCCCCACATCTGGAGTCGCCATGTTGTGAGTCAAAAAATATATTTACAATAAATAATGTATCTGTGTTCATCTATTTATGCCAGCGAGGCATAGTGACAGAGCGAACAAATGAATGGTCTCTATTAGATGGCAGGAAGTACATACAGTAATTAATATATTCACTCTTTGTGACTTTTTTTTTTGTTGATGTGCAGTGAGATTTTTCATTACAAGATTTTATTGCACTAGTCTGAAATAGAGCAAATATGTCTTGTAGTCTGATCCGGGCATTAAGTGTTGTCTGTCCCACACCGCCGAGATGTTTTAAAAAAAAAAAAAAAAAAAAAAATGTATTGGCTGTCAGATATTTACAGTACTACGCCAGAAGACATGCGACAAGGCTAAAAATAACCAGCTTTTAGATTAATATATACTGTGCACGATGGTGGTGCGCAGTAAATGCATTATGTGTTGTCTGTCTCAGACGTGCTGTCTGTCCCACACTGCCAAGGTTTTTTGTTTAAATAACTATTGGCCGTCAGATATTTACAGTACTACGTCAAAAGACACGCGACAAGGTTGAAAATAAACTAGCTTTTGGATTCAAATATACTGTGCACGATGTCGACGCAGAGTCAATGTCTTTTGCGGCGCTGATCAATGACATCATTGATCGGATCGGCGAATTATGACATTAAAACCGATCAGCCTAAAATGCTAAATATCGGCCGATACCGATCAGCCCGATCAGATCGGTGTAAAGTCTGCAATTAACCTAACATGCCGGGCTGCAACTAACAATTATTTTAATAATCGATTAATCTTTGTCGCTTTATCAATGAATCAGGTTAAACCACATTTAATCTCCCTCCTTTTATTCAAAAACAGGACATTATTTCAAATTGACTGTGCAGAAAATCCACAAGCATAAATTATTAGTGTTACACCAAAATTTTGGCCGCCGAAATATTTTGTCCGAAAATAGCCCAGAAGTCCATTTTCAATTTTGGACCAAAATACTTTTTTCCACCGAAATATACCTAACGAAATAACATGTCACATGTATTACACAGACCCTACACTGACAGTTTGATAATGGCAAAGTGCAATCAATCAACCATAAATGTTTAATAACGCATGCATTGGACAAAGTACTGGTAATATAAACACATTAATAACAAAGATGAACATATTTTTTATGTAATAATTGATATTTGCATATCACAATGAATTATGGGAACCACGTGGCATTTCCAGCATAATGCTAACGGCAACTAACTCAAACGGAGCATCCTGCTGCTTTCCTCTGTTCGTGATTGAAATGCTTGTTGAATGCTATTTTGAGGCAGCTGCCCCAGCTACCTACAAGCTACAGCTTACTCAGCCAAATACGTTGCTGAGCTACGGAGGCGAATGTGCGCCTCGCGTCCGTTGTCAGCGCAGCAAAAGACACTAATCATCGCCTCAATGACTGCGAATAAACTGCACTTTTAGACAAGTATCATAATAACAAAGGACAGGCAGAGGAGAAGACGAGAAAGACTGAAACACCATGCTAATCGCTAGGCTATCACATGACATCGCAAAACACAAAATTGGGTGGTACAGTACACTTGCCACTTTGGTATGACTGGAACCGTGTTATAGTGGAGATTAGCCAACTATGAAGAGCAAAATAATGTGTTTATAGAGGAAAACACTGTCATATTTGACGCTAAACAGCTATAACAGGGACCGGAAATAAATTAGTATACCACCACTGCTACGTCACTTGAGAAAATGAACCTATAATTTAAATGTACATTAATATAATAAATCTTTAGAATATAAGATAACCTTTATTAGTCCCACAATGGGGAAATTTGCATCATTTCAGCACCGAAAGTGGAAACAGGAAATACAAAAAGAGAATGCAAGAGAAGTCATTTCGCTGCAAATGTGTCCGGCATTACAAACTTGATGCAATAAATGCATCAAAATAACCAATATTGAAGCCATACGTTTTTAACGATTATAGGGTAATAATTATGTTGTGAAATTCAACTGTAGGCACTTTTTTTTTTTTTTTTACCCTATCACATACTATTGTTGTAGTTGTTGTGAAGTCATTTTATTTATTTATTTGGAATGTTGTATTGCAGTGTAAAGATGGCAATGTTGGACGTGGACTTCAGGAAGAGTAGTGATGGCGTTAGCCAAAGACAATGGACATCCAAATACCGTATTTTCACGCACTTAAGACGCACTTAAAAGTCTTAAATTTTCTCCAAAATGGACGGGACGTTTTATAATGCGGCGCGCCTTATGTGTGTACCGAGTTCCAAAATCTATAAATGTTGTTGTGTGATGACAAGTTTCCCCAGTTTTGGATTTTCGTTTTGTTGCATCACTATTGATTATGGTTGACTGACCATGAGAGGACCTGCCGAGGCAGATCCGGAGCTCCCATTCTTCTCTGCAGATTCTCTCAAGGTCAGTCAGGTTGGATGGGCAGCGTCGGTGGACAGTAGTGTTTAAATAATACAATATGAAGATGCTAAATATGAAATAATCACTAAACCTTAACATCTTAAATGTACAATATGGCGCCAGTACCGGTTCTGACATGGCCACCACAACTTGACTCATCAGGCCACCACTCAAAAAGGCTTAATAGCGGACCCTGCAACCTTCCCTTTACAAAGGCCTTATATGAAAATACTTGACACATTCACACACAAGGCACATTATAGGATGGCCACATTACCTTGGTGATGTGATTGAGGTGACTGGCTGTCTCCTGGGTCAACCGGCTCAAGTCGGCCTTCCTTCCGTAATTTAAAAGGTTTTAGTGTCACTGCTGTGGATGGTCTTTAACTGGCAGTAAACTGTCAAGCTGCCCTCGCAGTCTGACCCCAAAACATCTGATGCCCCCCCCCCCCTTTTCCGCAGATCCTGACGCTAGAGGAGCGAGTGGACTCTGCCGGCGAAACGCAGGAGGAGAGGCAAGGGAAGATGCTTCTGCACACTGAATATTCTCTCCTGTCTCTGTTGCACAACCAAGACGGCGTGGTCCACCATCACGGTCTCTTCCAGGTAGCTTAAGCACTGCAGTTTTACTGGTCAAATGATGTGGAATGTGTTCCAGCATGGTGGTCTAGTGGATAGTACATCTGCCTCCGAGGTAGAGGGAATCTGGGCTCCAGTCATCGTTTACCATCTTTAGTGCTTGCATGGGTTTTCGCTATATAGAGCACTTAAGGAACAACTGCAGCTGAAACAAAATTCTGTACATAAATAAAAATTTAACATAAAATATTTTGCGCCGCCCCTAGGTACCTATGAGCTACAGCTAACTCAGCTAAATACAATGCAGAGCCACGCTAGGCGTATGGTCTCAACACAGTTTACAGCACATTTATAACAAAGGGAGAATGAGGAGTGATTAGCAGGAGAAAGACGAAGATGCCATGCTAATTATTAAGATATTGTGACGTTAAGTCGCAATCCCCAAAATATATGTTTGGGTGATACACTTGTCACATAAAGTGCTGTGAAAAGGTATTGGCCCCCTTCTCAAATTATTATATTTTTGCTAGGTTTTACACGATCAGGATTTTTGGGGCCGATCACGATCAGCGAGTTTCGAAGAAAAAAAAAAAAAAGATCACTGACCCGATCACAAGATGGAGCAATGTGTCTATTTAAATGACCTGTTCATTTACTGTATCTACTTGTGTACTTAATTGCTCAAAAAGTTATATTTACAATAAATAATGTATCTTTGTTCATCTATTTATGCCAGTGATGAATAGTGACAGAAAGAACAAATACATGGTCTTCTATTAGATGGCAAGAAGTACATACAGTAATTAATGTATCCACTTTTTGTGACATTTTTGTTTGTTGGTGTGCCGTGAGATTTCTCAATTGTAAAATATGTTCCTTGGCTCAATAAAGGTTGGAAATCACTGCTCTAGTCAGATCGTTAATTCTAATCAGTCAGGTCAAACCAACATGACATGACAGAAATAATTTGTGATAACTTACTGTAATTAAATTACTTTATTGTAATTAATTTACTTCACCCACACCAAAACTTTAGAGCACGATTGGACAAAACGGTGGCATGTTTACGTACAACGGCTAGTGCTACCACTAGCTTGCTAGGCTACATAACGTTTTGTTGCCTGCTTGTGAGCCGTATCGTATTAAAAGTACATGAACATACCTCAAGCAAGCCTTAAATGAATGTAATCTCCCGAGCACCGGTGACCACCAACATACGTTTTTCCCCATTTTGTTGTAATAATAAAGTCGGCACGATCCACTCTTCTTGTCGTCGCCACGGTAACGTGTGTATTTATTGCAGTAGTCTGACATAGTGCAATCATGAAAGAGCAAATGTGTTTTGTAGTCTGATCCGGGGATTACGTGTTGTCTGTTTTAGCAGTGTTGTCTGTCCCACACTGCAGACTTTTTTTTTTTTTTAATAAATAAATAACTTTATTGGCTGTCAGATATTTACAGTACTACGTCAAAAGACATGCGACAAGGCTAAAAATAAACTAGGTTTTGGGTTCAAATATACTGTGCACAATGGCGACGCGGAGTAAATGTCTTTTGCGGAGCATTGATCGGATCGGCAAATTATGACATTAAAGCCGATCATCATAAAATGCTAAATATTTACACCAGATGTAAGGAGACACACGTCGTCCAGAATACTCAACTTTCATCTCGTCGGTCCATATCATATTCTCCCCAATCATTCAGATGTATTTTTGAAAAAGTAAGACAAGCCTTTTTGGTCAACAGTGTTTTTTACCTTGGAACCATGGATGCCATTTTTGCCCAGTCTCTTTCTTGTTGTGTCATGAACACTGACTGAGGCAAGGGAGGCCTGCAGTTCTTTAGAAGTTGTCCTGAGTTGCTTTGTAGCCTCCTGGATGAGTCATTGCTGTTCTCTTGGGGTAATCTTCGTAGGCCAGTCACGGTCCACTCACCACTGTTCCATGTTTTCTCCATGTGAGTATAATGGCTGTCTATGGTTCGCTGGAATCCTAAAGCTTTAGAAATTGCTTTTGTAACCCTTTCAAGACTGATAGGTAGTCAATTACTTTATTTCTTGACTATTCTGGAATTTCTTTGGATCGTGTCATTTTATTGTAACTTTTTAGATCTTTTGTCTGACTTGATTTTGTCGGGACCGATTTGGTTTAAGTGATTTCTTGATTAAACAGGTCTGGAGGTAATCAGGATTGGGTGGGTCAATCATTTAAAAACAGCATTTTAAGTTCACATGGGTTTTATTTGTCTGGCAATTGCGTTTGCTTGATGATCTCAAACAAAGTGCGGAAAACTATGTAAAAAATGTGAAAATATGTAAAAATATAAGAATTTGAGAAGGGGGCCAATACTTTTTCATGGCACAGTTGGTCTGGCTGTTACTGCGTTAGAGCGGAGAGAATGTTAAAAAGGGTGTATTTTGTCAACACCTCGTTCAATTTTAGAGTGGTTGTTCATTGTGGTCCTTTGGCATCTAAACACAACAAAAAACATGAGGGAATACAGGTAAATTGTAGCGTTCGCTACATGAACAGTTAATGGCTGCGGTTCGTCAAGCCTCCCGGATTGATGGCAAGCCCCGAGTTATTGCACTCAGTCGAATGGTGACTGTAGAGACGCTTCTCCCGGCTGTTCTTTTCTCATTAATGAATTGCTCGATTTGGTCTTCCAACTCCGGCCACCTCGCCTTGTTTCCGCGTTTTGTTTTTCTTTTTTTTCTTTGGAAACTCAGCTTTGTCTTCTTGACTTGGCGAAGGTCGTTTTCCTGCTTCCTCCATTTGCGAACCATGGATTCGTTGATCTTGAATTCTTTTGCGGTTGCTCGATTCCCATGTTCCTCCGTGTAACTGATAGCTTGCAGTTTAAACTGTGCTTCATAACTGTGCTATATACCTACTAGGGGTGTCCTACTTCACGCACCCTTCCCCTGTCCTCACCCACTTCCGCTTTTCCTCTGTGTAAGCAGCGTGTCGGCAGGAAATGCTAGAAATAAAGAAAGAAAGTCAAGCGGAGCGCTCATCACAAAACATTTATAGATGTTGGAACTCTGTGCACACACAAGGCGCCCCGTCCATTTTGGAGAAAATTTAAGACTTTTAAGTGCGCTTTATGGTCGTGAAAATACGGTACTCTGCCAATTATTAGTAACATTGCATTTATGGCTATGACTGCAGAGCTGCCAACCTGAAGAAATTCACTTCCAGAACAATTTCCATATTTTTTTAATTAAGTCAAGAACATTACCATGGGACAGTTATTGCATTATATTATGTAATAGGATCAAAAATAATTATGCATACTGTTCAATTGCATAACCTAGGGATTACTCTATAATTGTAATTGTTAATAAATTATGGCTTCAAGATTCATTTTAAAGTATTCATTGCATCAACCTTGTAATGGCGGACATATTTGCAGCCTTCTCTGAAGACACATTTCATTTGCCTGCTATTTTGCTCTTCAAAGTTGGTTACTCACCGCTATAACATTGGTAAGAAAAGCCACAGTGGATAGATCGTTATTGCTATTAACATTCAGTTCATTGATGACATTTTGCTGTCCGAGTTTGAAATGTCCTTTTGTGTGAGCGGTCTTTGAACACACCTGGTGTTTTTCCCTATGCTTCTCTCGATGCAGCCATTAACCGTTTGTTGTGTATATGATCCTCTACGCTATAATTTGGTTCCAGCCAGACTTACAGTTGGTACGGAAAGTAATCAGACCTCATGAATGTTTCACTCTTTATTATATTGCAGCCATTTGCCAAAATCCTTTTCATTTTTTCCCCTCATTAATGTACACACAGCACCCCATATTGACAGAAAAAAACAGAATTGTTGGCATTTTTGCAGATTTATTAAAAAAACTGAACTCTCACACAGCCATAAGTATTCAGTATCCTTTGCTGTGACACTCCGCAGTCACACTTAACTCGGGTGCTGTCCATTTCTTCTGATCATCCTTGAGATGGTTCTACAGCCCGCATGGAGTTTGCTAAAAAACACCTGAAGAACTCCAAGATGGTGAGAAATTCTCTGGTCTAATGAGACCAAGATATAACTTTTTGGCCTTAATTCTAAGCGGTATGTGTGCAGAAAACCAGGCACTGCTCATCACCTGTCCAATACAGTTCCAACAGTGAAGCATGGTGATGACAGCATCATGCTGTGTTTTTTTTTTTCAGCTGCAGGGACAAGACGACTGGTTACAATTGAAGAAAAGATGAATGCGGCCAAGTACAGGAATATCCTGGAGAGAGATATCCAGAGTGCTCAGGATCTCAGACTGGGCCGAAGGTTCACGTTCCAATAAGACAATGACCCTAAGCACACAGCTAAAATAACAAAGCAGTGGCTTCAGAACAACTCTGTGATTGTTCTTGAATGGCCCAGCCAGAGCCCTGACTTAAATCCAATTAAGCATCTCTGGAGAGACCTAAAAATGGCTGTCCACCAACGTTCACCATCCAACCTGACAGAACTGGAGAGGATCTGCAAGGAGGAATGCCAGAGGATCCCCAAATCCAGCAGTGATAAACTTGTTGCATCATTCCCAAAAAGACTCATGGCTATATTAGTTCAAAAGGGTACTTCTACTAAATACTGAGCAAAGGGTCTGAATACTTATGACTGTGTGACATTTCAGTTTTTCTTTTTTAATAAATCTGCAAACATTTCAACAATTCTGTTTTTTTCTGTCAATACAGGGTGCTGTGTGTATATTAATGAGGAAAAAATGAACTTAAATGATTTTAGCAAATGGCTGCAATATAACAGAGCGAAAATTTTAAGGGGGTCTGAATACTGTCCGTACCCACTGTACAGGCTGAGCAGGAGGGGTCCAAGCACTGACCCATGAGGTATCCCATAGGTCATTGCCATTGGATGAGATTGAACACTTTCAATGGTTACAAAATAACTCCTTTACTCCAGGTAGGACCTGAACCATTTACGGACTGCTGCATTTAGTCCTACCCACGTTTCCAACCTGTTCAGCAGTATATTGTTATCCACCGTATCACAAGCTACACTGAGATCCAACAAGACCAGAATTGACACTTTTCCCGAGTCAGTATTCAACCTTATATCATTTAGGACTTTGATAAGCGCAAATTCTGTACTGTGATGAGTTCGGAAACCTGATTGAAATTTGTCAAAAAGTCAATTTAAGTTAAAGAAATTGCTGAGTGGATTAAAAATAACTTTCTCAACAATCTAGCCTATAAAAGGGAGATTTGAGATGGGTCTATAGCTTGCTAATATGGAAGCGTCCAGCGTTCTATTTTTTAGAAGCGGCTTAATTAAGTAATTTAATTACAGTAAGTTAGCACCGATTATTTCTGTCATGTTGTAATGTTAGTTTGACCTGACTGATTAGAATGCATGACCTGACTAGAGAATACTTTTGAAGATGCTCAGTATACAGTACACAAGTATTTACACTAAATGAACAAGTCATTTAAATAGTCACATTGCTCCATCTTGCGATCGGATCGGTGATCGATTATCATTTTTTTAAACTCTGTGATCTGCCCCAAAAATCCTGATTGTTTAAAGCCAGGTTTAGACTTTAGTAACTCCAGGAGCTGGTCAACTAACCTGAGGCACCGGGCAGAAGTGTACGGATGCAGTAGCTCAGAGACATAAGGCGGTGCAAGACCGATTATAGATTTAAAGACCAATAGCAGAATCTTAAAATGAGATCTAAAGTGCACAGGCAGCCAGTTGAGACTGGCCAGAAAAGGAGTAATGTGCTCCCTCCTGTGTGTTCCTTTTAAAAGGCGAGTGGCAGCATTTTCAACCATCTGGAGACGTTTTCTGGAGGTCAGGCTGACACTAAAGTAAACAAATAAGTCACGTAAACATGGATGCACATAACAATGTCACTTAAGTCCCCACTGAACAACATACTTCAAACGGTCTCAGCAGTTTGTCTATATGTAAACAATTGCGGTAATTACAGTTACTACCTGTTCTCTTTTTGCTGATGGGAATAGGGAGGTGTCCATTTGAGGTTGGCATTTAATTGTCTTCAGTGAATCACGCACCCGGTGACTAGTAATTGTGGCACGGCATCTACTGACGGAGGCCCACTAGTTGAGGAAATACAGTATAATTGATAGACACCAACAACCAGATTTCTGTTGATTCCTTTGGAGTGTGTGTGTGGTTTTTTTCTCCCCCCCCCCATTAGAAAAAAGCTCACACACTAAAGAGCCTTGTTCATCCGCTGTCATTCACTCGTGATAGCCCCATCCATTCACATGCTTCCCTTCGCCCCCTCCCTTTCCTCCATTTCCTGGCGGCCTCCTACTTTATTGTTCCATCTCCCCGTCTTCTCAGAACGGCGGCTCTCCGACCTGCGCTCTGATTCATTTACGTTTGCCATATTGATCGGATTACGCATACATCCACGCCAGAAGATCAAGGAGATGGCTTTCAGAAGCACCGGCTAGAGTTTTAAAAAATGCATACAGTTGTACTGCAGGAATCAATGAGAGCTCTGCTTTTAGAGAAGCTGAAGATGAAACATTACACTCTGGATAAACGCATACCGGCACCAATTTTTTTTGTTTTGTTGTTTTTTTATACAGATCTTAAATGATTTTTTCAATGTCAGGGACGCCACAGATAATGCAAAAATATTGAAGTGTACTGCTATAAATTGTTTGTGATGTACTTGAGTTGACCAACACAGCACACCACACACACAACAATATCCCCACCGACAATCGCGAGTGTCCTCCCGCCAAACCAGACAGCTTTCGGAGTACCAAGACTGTTCTGGTCGCTTCATAATTGGCAGCAATTCCGGGTTACGTCACAATTATGGATGCCATGGGGCAGCCCAAGGCACTGTTGACCACAGATGCATAAAGATTTGTGAACGTAAATACTGAACAGGTTTAGCATGTACAATAATCGGTCCCTGACTGTTTTGTCCCAGCTGATCCTGGTGGAAAAAAATCATCCTTTACACACCCCACATCACAGGATAATCTCTCAGGATAACCTTTCAGAGGCATCCGTTAATCTGGCATTTTCTAACTTTGATTTGGATTGGAAAAAAATCCTCCAAATCCTTTCTGATTATTGGTATGTGATAGGGCTGCACAATATATCGTTTGAGCATCGTCATGGCAACTTACTTGTGGGCAGTACTCGTATAGATTGTGAATGTCGGACCCTGTCACCAGACACGGGCTTTGATGTCCTCTGTGATTGTGGGATGATGTGTTGCTGTGTGTTTCTTTGCTAGGTTCTGTGTAAAAGGCAAAGGTGGCTAACTGCTGTGTCTTCCATTAAGACTAGTCCTTGACTATTTTACGGGATCTCTGTGTGAAAGAGGCACGTGAGAGAGTGGTCCTCAGTGTGACATGAACTCCTGTGTTGCAGGACCGGGCGTACGAAATCGTGGAGGACCCGGAGGCCAATAAAGTGCGCAAAATGAAGAAGCGCATCTGCCTGGTGCTTGACTGCTTGTGCGCACATGACTTCAGCGACAAGACAGCCGACCTCATCAACCTGCAACACTACGTCATCAAGGAGAAGCGGCTGGGCGAGCGCGAGGCCATCATCATCTTCTACGATGTGGTGCGTGTAGTGGAGGCCCTGCACAAGGTGAGGTTTGTTGGCTTCTAAAATTGCTTTGCTAATAGGAAATAATGAAAATCCAGAGTCAAATTCTCAACCTTAAAAACCCTTAAACTAAGGCTATGTTCATACTGAAGGTCAATTCAGATTTTTTTTTTTTTTTTCCCCCCCGTAAATGTTTTTGTTATTGTGGATATAATTTTTGTTTTTGTTTTGTTTTTTTTTCAAATCTGACCCAGGCCTCTCCTATGTGGACATGTATCCGATGTGAGTGCAGTCTGGACGCAGAGGTCCTCATCAAAAAGCGAAAGCCCTCACAATTAGGGATTGGTACTGAAATCGGCGTTTGTTTTGGTACCGACCGATTTGGGTCGGTACTACCGAATACCGATTCACGTGAAATCAAAAGGTACCATTTTTCGGTGCAAAGCACATCCTTGTGATTCTGTGAGTGTGCGGCATTGGAAGAGTTGGCGATTTTCCATGGCACACTTGAACACGAGCATAATGATGTCATTAAGTCTTGCCCGTTCTACAACCCCAATTCCAATGAAGTTGGGACGTTGTGTTAAACATACATAAAAACAGAATACTATGATTTGCAAATCATGTTCAACCTCTTTAATTGAATACACTACAAAGACAAGATATTTAATGTTCAAAATGATAAACTTTTTTTTTAGCAAATAATCATTAACTTAGAATTTTATGGCTGGAACATGTTCCAAAAAAGCTGGGACAGGTGGCAAAAAAGACTGAGAAAGTTGAGGAATGCTCATCAAACGCCTGTTTGGAACATCCCACAGGTGAACAGGCTAATTGGGAACAGGTGGGTGCCATGATTGGGTAAATGGAGCTTCCCTGAATTGCTCGGTCACTCACAAGCAAAGATGGGGCGAGGTTCACCTCTTTGTGAAAATAGTTGAACAGTTTAAGGACAATGTTCCTCAACATACAATTGCAAGGAATTTAGGAATTTCGTCATCTACGGTCCATAATATCATCAAAAGGTTCAGATAATCTGGAGAAATCACTGCATGTAAGCAGCCAGGCCGAAAACCAACATTGAATGCCCTTGACTTTCGATCCCTCAGGCGATCACTGCATCAAAAACCAACATCACTTTGTGAAGGATATCACCACATGGGCTCAGGAACACTTCAGAAAAACAATGTCAGCAAATACTGTTCAGCGCTACATCTGTAAGTGCAACTTGAAACTCTACTATGCAAAGCAAAAGCCATTTATCAACAACACCCAGAAACGCCACCGGCTTCTCTGGGCTTGAGCTCATCTAAGATGGACTGATGCAAAGTGGAAAAGTGTTCTGTGGTCCGACGAGTCCACAATTCAAATTGATTTTGGAAATTGTGGATGTCGTGTCCTCCGGGCCAAAGAGGAAAAGAACCATCCGGACTGTTATGGACGCAAAGTTCAAAAGCCAGCATCTGTGACGGTATGGGGCTGTGTTAGTGCCAATGGCATGGGTAATGTACACATCAGTGAAGGCACAATTAAGTCTGAAAGGTACATACAGGTTTTGGAGAAACATATGCTGCCATCCAAGCAAAGTCTTTTTCACGGACACCCCTGCTTATTTCAGCAAGACAATGCCAAACCACATTCTGCACGTGTTACAACAGCGTGGCTGCGTAGTAAAAGAGTGCGTGTACTAGACTGGCCTGCCTGCAGTCCAGACATGTCTCCCATTGAAAATGTGTGAAAATGAAGCGTAAAATACGACAACGGAGAACCCAGACTGTTGAACAGCTGAAGCTGTACATCAAGCAAGAATGGGAAAGAATTGCACCTACAAAGCTTCAACAATTAGTGTCCTCGGTTCCCAAACGTTTATTGAATGTTGTTCAAAGAAAAGGTGATGTAACACAGTGGTAAACATGACCCTGTCCCAGCTTTTTTGGAACATGTTGCAGCCATAAAATTCAAAGTTAATGATTATTTGCTAAAAACAATAGTTTATCAGTTTGAACATTAAATATCTTGTCTTTGTAGTGTATTCAATTATATGTAGGTTGAACATGATTTGAAAATCATTGTATTCTGTTTTTATTTATGTTTAACACCGTCCCAACTTCATTGAAATTGGGGTTGTACAACAAACAGCATGGATCTAATGCGCTTAAAAGTATGGCTCCATTTCTCGAAAAGCAAACCAGATTACATCTCTTGCAATGTCTCAGTGTACCTACGTAACATTGGCAAAAAAGGTAATGAACAAGCTTCAGAAATCCTTTTCCACTATGTCAGTGCGAGTTTTCTCCACAGTTGGGGATAGTGTCTCCCACAGTGGGGGAGTGGTCTCGACTCTTGCCTGAGAAAGCGGACATTTTAGTGTTCTTGAAAAACAACAGCTCAAAGAACAAAGATAAACACTAACACTTTGCATGTGTCCGCCGCTGACTGGCTCTCGAAAGTGGTCATTCGAGACTCGACGAGCCACACTCCTGATCGCGCATTTTGAGTGGCGGCAAAACCGCTGTTTTCCATGTTTCACTAAATTTTCAAGTTTAAATTTGACTAATATACACCACTAATGATACGTATATTAGTTTTAATCACAATTTACAAATTACTCGAAAGTGCAATTACACGTGTTGTAAGACTCGGACAACATTTTCCCGAATTTAAGGTTGACAAACCCCCCTCAGACAGATTTTTCAAATCCATATGTAAATTTTAAATTTGATGTAAATTGGTCACTGCACATACACATTTTTGGGACAAACAGCAGGCCAGGTCCCTTGTGATGGTACAGTGACCTGCCATTATGGCTCATTTTCCGCCGCTTGCAACACTAATTTCATGAATTTTATCACCTACAAATGTCTCTTAAACTGTGCTGTATTTACTCCTCACTGTGTATTTTAACCGTTTATGAAGTGTTTGTTCATTCTCGACTCTTTGTTTTTTTCTATGACACCCATTATAAAAATTATGTGCAGCAATAATAGCATTATTATATAGCCTTATTTGCTGTAATTTACTACGTTTATATTACTTTTCATTTGTACATTATATTACTTTACTAAAAGAAGGCTTTCAGATTATTGATGAAAATTTCAATTGAATATTCAGTGTAGTTTTCAAATTATGATTTTTGTTATCCTGAGATTGACTTATTTTTTCGTGTAGTGACATCATTCATAAAATAATTATCTTGATAAGGCTGGTCTCTGTAAATCAATTATCCTTTGAAGTTTTGCACACATACGTATTAATACAAATACTGTTTATCTTCGTTACTTGTGCAGTTCATTGCAAAGAACCTTGCACTTTGTATTTTAAAATACTTTATTATTCATACTTTATTATTATTTGTAAAATGCTATACTGTTATTTTTTATTCCATCCTCTTTTGCTCATTTGCTTTAAACTTAAAATTATTTGTTATAATTGTCAGTTTTTAACATATTGTAAAAATAAATGTGCAATAGAAAATAATTTGAGGTTTTATTATTTTTAAATAATTTACTTTACCAAAAATGCACGCACAAAAGTACCGAAAATGAGTACCGTTGAGTATCTATATTGATTCCCAAGTACCGGTTAAAGGTACCCATCCCTAGTCACAATTGTTTGCCAAACATGCAATAAGCAATGGCAGACGAAGGCACAGAAAACAGTGGTGAAAAGAAGATGCTTTTGAACTGATAAATATATGGGGGGACCGGTTAGTTCAAGCACAAAAGCCACAAATGCGTCAGGGCGAGGGGCCATATTTACTTCCATCAACACAATGCGCCTTGTATTTTTTGCACATGCGAAACATTACGTGTTTTGTATGCATGCACATCACTTCAGGGACGCATTTCTGTTCACATCAGAAGTATTATTTGTTTTTGTAATGTGAACTACTATGAAAAGGTCAGATTTAACAAAAAATCTGAATTGGGCATCATACCCTTTAGTGTTAACGTAGCCAAAGTCTACGCGTGTAAAAATGAGTTAATGTATACAAAGCTACGGAAGCAGCTAAGAGGAAGAACATTTATTTATTTTTATTTTTTTTTAAAAAAACATTTTACTTTTTTGGGGTGATGGAAGAAATAAAAAAGAAAGATTAAAGAAAAGAAGATGAATCTATTAAATTAATTGTCACTGAACTAAGGTTGTAAATGTACTGAAGTCAGGCACAGTTTGAATATTCAAGTGAGACTTTCAAAGATTATTTTCCTCTAAATTTTATCTGTTCTGTTTTATTCAATCTGGAGATTGGATTTAAGAATTTATATTTACCGTACAGTATACCCTGCATCAGTGTTTTAATACAGAGATGCCTAATCTGTTGCTGAAGGAATATTACACACACATGCGCGCCATGTACTAAAAGCCCTTTGCCTTCACTCTCCATCCTGTCTCCAGAAGAACATCGTGCATAGAGACCTCAAGCTGGGGAACATGGTGCTGAACAAACGGTAAGACTTAAAAGTGAGCAGTCGCTTGGCTTTTGCCTTAAGTCAGTCTCTCCGGTTGGTGCTGAGCCCCATTTGTCACGCGCAGTCGGCTTGACACCCGAGCAGAGGGTCACATTCTTATCCTGAGAGTGGGATCAATCATAGAAAGCCTCATTGGCCCGCTTCCTTTCTGCAGTTAACTGAGCTGTTTGGTTTTCTCTTTACAGCACAGCACTGCATTTTGTATAGTCATAAGCACACATCCATGCAAAATAGACACCTCTCATTGCCCAAATGTGAAGACATTACAGTACCTTAATTGCCCCCCCCCCCCACCCCCACACACACTTAAGTCAAGTGGAATCGTATCTGTAGCTCGCTTGTACCTCAAATTTTAGCCCGTAACTCAAAGCAACCCAGCGACGGCATGTAATTCAAACAAAACTCGCAAATTGTAATTAACTTAGTAGTAGGGCGGAAACGATTAATCGAAAAACTAAATTTAATTACAAATAAAGTCGAAGCAAAATCTCTGCCTTGAAGCTTTGCGGTGGTCATTTTTACACACGGACTAATTTTACTGCACTCACATATCACTCGGGGTGGAAATAAGTTGGTGCGATGGCGGTGAGCCACGAGGAAAGAGTCCGTCAAAAATGATATCCAAAATTTTTTATGATTTCACACTTAAAAAGGAAGATAACAAAGTGCAGTGTCTACTGCAAAACAGAACTAAATAACATACCACAACAGTACGTCTACAATCACCAACACAAGGTATCACAAAAAGCACAACTGGACAGTCTAATTCGTTGATTCCTACAGTCGTGCACCACAATAAAAAGTCATGCTTTTTTTTTCTTGACCTGTCTGACTAAAATCAAACTAAATCTGTTTCAGATCAATTAGGATTACCAGAATTTTATTTGTTAAAGGCCAGAATAGTGAGAGGATTTTTTTTTTTTTTGACAAATATATAATAGATTAATAATTTTGAGCACGACTGTAAATCGCTCACCCGGCCCCACGGTTTAAAGCCTTCCTTGCACACTCAAAATCAAAAGCGTGAAATGTAAGCATGGCGACCCAAGTTGACAACAATAATTAATGGTTGACTCGCACATGTACATTTTGCTGCGTAATAATGCAAAATAAATTTTTATCTGATTAATCGATTAGATAATCAGTACAATAATCCATCCATCCATTTTCTGAGCCGCTTCTCCTCACTAGGGTCGCGGGCGTGCTGGTGCTTATCCCAGCTGTCATCGGGCAGGAGGCGGGGTACACCCTGAACTGGTTGCCAGCCAATCGCAGGGCACATACAAACAACCAACCATTCGCACTCACAGTCACACCTAGGGGCAATTTAGAGTCTCCAATTAATGCATGTTTTTGGGATGTGGGAGGAAACCGGAGTGCCCGGAGAAAACCCACGCAGGCACGGGGAGAACATGCAAACTCCACACAGGCGGGGCCGGGGATTGAACCCGGTCCTCAGAACTGTGAGGCTGACGGCTCTAACCAGTCGTCCACCGTGCCGCCCAGTACAATCATAGATTCTAAAATACTTTATAATGCAGCCCTTGTAAGCGAAGATACCACTTGAATGAAATCTGGTTGATTTAGTCAGGACTATGCTAAAATATATTTTCATACCTGCCAGCTACTCCGGTTTTACCATAATGAGTGCATTTTTAAAGAACCTATTGGGGGTTAACGGCTGCTTAGATAAAAAAAAATGTTTGGTTTTTCATAGTACTCTGCTATTATATGATCGCAATCAGAGATCGTGATACAACCCCAATTCCAATGAAGTTGGGACGTTGTGTTAAAAATAAAAACAATACAATGATTTGCAAATCATGTTCAACCTATATTTAATTGAATACACTACAAAGACAAGATATTCAATGTTCAAACTGATAAACTTGATTGTTTTTCGCAAATAATCATTAACTTAGAATTTTATAGCTGCAACACATTCCAAAAAAGCTGGGACAGGGTCATGTTTACTACTGTGTTACATCACCTTTTCTTTTAACAACATTCAATAAACGCTTGGAAACTGAGGACACTAATTGTTGAAGCTTTGTAGGTGGAATTATTTCCCATTCCTGCTTGATGTACAGCTTCAGCTATTCAACAGTCCGGGGTCGCCGTTGTCGTATTTTATGCTTCATAATGCGCCACACATTTTCAATGGGAGACAGGCCTGGACTGCAGGCAGGCCAGCCTAATACCCGCACTCTTTTAGTACGAAGCCACGCTGTTGTGACACGTGCAGAATGTGGTTTGGCATTGTCTTGCTGAAATAAGCAGGGGGCGTCCATAAAAAAGACGTTGGATGGCAGCATATGTTTCTCCAAAACCTGTCTGTACCTTTCAACATTAATGGTGCCTTCACAGATGTGTAAGTTACCCATGTCATTGGCACTAACAGCCCCATACCATCAGAGATGCTGGCTTTTGAACTTTGCGTCCATAACTGTCCGGATGCTTCTTTTGCCCTTTGGCCTGGAGGACACGACGTCCACAATTTCCAAAAACAATTTGAAATGTGGACTTGTCGGACCACAGAACACTTTTCCACTTTGCATCAGTCCATCTTATTTGAACTGTTAAATGGCTTTTGCTTTGCTTAGTAGAGTTTCAAGATGCACTTACAGATGTAAACTGTATTTACTGACATTGGTTTTCTGAAGTGTTGCTGAGCCCATGTGGTGAAATCCTTTACACATTGATGTCGGGTTTTGATGCAGTGCCACCTGAGGGATCGAAGGTCACGGGCATTCAATGTTGGTTTTCGGCCTTGCCGCTTACATGCAGTGATTTCTCCAGATTCTCTGAAGCTTTTGATGCTATTATGGACCGTAGATGATGAAATCCCTAAATTCCTTGCAATTGTACGTTGAGGAACGTTATCCTTAAACTGTTCCACTATTTTCTCACGCACTTGTTCACAAAGAGTCGAACGTTGCCCCATCTTTGCTTGTGAATGACTGAGCGATTCAGGGAAGCTCCTTTTATACCCAATCGTGGCACGCACCTGTTCCCAATTAGCCTGTTCACCTGTGGGATGTTCCAAACAGGTGTTTGATGAGCATTCCTCAACTTTCCGTTGCCATAGGCTGTTTCAT
Organism: Phycodurus eques; assembly: GCF_024500275.1. Taxonomy (NCBI): domain Eukaryota; kingdom Metazoa; phylum Chordata; class Actinopteri; order Syngnathiformes; family Syngnathidae; genus Phycodurus; species Phycodurus eques. The sequence continues at coordinate 13,624,083 of NC_084528.1, read as the reverse complement.
ACTCCTTGAACACTGGCTGCTAGATCCATTCCACAGGTCGACCATCCACAAACAGGTGTAATTGTGAATATTACTCCACGGCGGACTAATATGCGTGCACATTGGCCTGAGGTTCCGCCTGTGTGGATGGGACCTGTCACAGGAGTTGACGAGACCAGAAAAAAACACTTCCACCGCTTCTGCTGTTAAGTAACTGTACCTTTACTCCGTTACAATGATCTAAATGTCGCTTGCTACTTCTATTTATCAATTATTGCTCATTTTTCTTTATTTGATCTTCATGCTGTGGTTAAAAAATCAGAAGTTACTATTTACTCAGTACTTGAGTAATTATTTCACTGTGTACCTTTTACTCAAAAACATTTTTGGAGGACTACTTTTTACTTGAGTCACATTATTGTCAAGTAACAATACTCTTACTTGAGTACAATGTTTGGCTACTCAACCCACCTCTGGAGCGGACATCCTCTGTTGCTACTCTTACGTTTAGGCAACATGTTTGCTCATCAGATCAGCTAGTGTTGTATTTGTTTCACCGGTCTTTTGGATTTTCACATTGAGGTGTTGCTGGTTGTGGCCCCAGCAGAACCGCGAAGCACACGTAACATCTGCGACAAGAGTTGATCCGCTAGTACATCTTGTATTATTTAAGAAATGCACCTACACTTATCTAATTAGTTTACGGATGTTAATGTTAAATGTATTAAGCGACGGAGAGATGTTAGGGATTGTCACAACACAGAATGATCTAACTTCAAATTCAGAAATGGCCAATAAAAACAGAAAAATATTGTACCAGTCAGAGGTGGGTAGTAACGCGCTACATTTACTCCATTATATTTACTCAAGTAACATTTTCGATAAACTGTACTTGTCAGAGTACTTTAAATGCATCATACTTTTTACTTGAGTATTTATGTGAAGAAGGATCGATACTTTTACTCCGTTACAATGATCGACATGCCGTTTTCTACTTTTATTTATTCATTCTTTCGTGTGCGCGTGTATTTTTTGACTCCATCGGTGACTTCCACATGGGGCGCCCATTGCGCCAATCAAACGGGATCACTGTCATTTGACTCCAATTCACCAATCAGACGGCACAAGGCAGTCACATGACCGTGCACGTAGCCTTCACGAGCCAATCAAAATGACTCATTTTGGGTGAAGAAAAACAGCCGCACGACTGTTTACTTTACAGAATCCAAAAAACGAGCTTTGTCATGCAACTCTTAAATTGTGACTGCCCAAACTTGGATATTTCAGCCCACTTATAACTTGAGAAGACACCTTGCGGGTACGTTGCAGATGTTTCTTTTGTTGTTTTGGCAACATTAACCCTATCCCATGGTGTCGCACACGCAATCACTAAGTCTGATCAGCAAACAGCATCTTCATGAAGTCATTTAAGTGAATAAAGCAAAAAAGGTTTCTGTTGGGCCCCACTTTATGTGTTGTTTGTTTTTGGGCAGTTAATTTAAATGGTCGCAGGTGTGTCGACTCCCATATATTATTATTTATTTTAATATATGTTCATGCTCTAATTAAAAAACAGAAGTGTTTTGTTTTCATATATTACTCTTTTTTTCATGTTACTCTTGCAGTTTTTTCAGTGAGTACTTTCTTACTCTTAAGTAAATATTTGGATGACTACTTTTTGTATGTGTTGTAGGTTTTTGGGCAGTTAAAAATTGAAATGGTGATAGGTGTGTGTCGCATCCCATATATATACATTTTTTTTATTTAGATGTTCATGCTCTGATTGAAAAACAATATATATGTATATATCTGAAGTTACTCACAAGTTACTCTTGTAGTTTTTTTCATTGAGTACTTTCTTACTCTTAAGTAAATATTTGGATGACTACTTTTCACTTGAGTCATATTATTCTAAAGTAACAGTACTCTGACTTGAGTACAATATTTGGCTACTCTACCTACCTCTGGTACTGGTACTTAATATTTTCCTGGAGGATGCATTTGGGATTAGCCTTTGAAGTTGGTAAGAATGAAAAATTAAGTGAAACAGACAATGATTTTAGTCAATTCTTTTCCAGAATGAGAGTACTTAAAGACGAGGATGCTATTGATGTGGCACAGCTTGAAGCAGGCATCAGGTACAGGTAGAGATGGGCCTTGCTCAAGTTGGAGGCCAGAACAAAAAAATCAAAGAAATTAGTCAAATTTAATTTGAATCTTAAATTTGTACATAAACATGTATTTGAGTAGTGTAAATAAATGTTTTTCTGCGTGAAGACATTTATTTTGCCTTATTGTACCCTTCAGAGTGTTCCAGATAGCTTAATTTATGTTAAAAACAGAGTTTAACAATCTCACCTACAATGTTTTTTTTGTTTGTTTTTGGTCACCTTTTTCATGCCTTTGGGTTTGCATGTCTGATTTTACATGAGAAATTACAGTAAATTCTGGTTTATTCTCTTTTATTCAAGTAAATTTCTCTATCCCCATGAATTCCCATTGAAAGTGTCCAACCTTTTAAAAATCACTGAATTTGTCAACCCTACCATTTGATAATTCTGTATCTCAGACATCATACCCCGTTGACCCAAGTAGCAATGATCAGTGGAGTGCTTAGTCATGAGGGTGGCGCGATAGAACAGTCTGTCCCCGCTGAAGACAAAGAAGAAGCCTGCCAAAAGGGCCCATAGCTCAGAGCTGACTCATCTGGCAAACACACACACACACACACATTGTGATCATTTATTTACTCTCCTTTTGCTTCCCCCCTTTTACTGCTTCCATTTGTCTCCTTTTGTCATATTCTTTTTCACTTTTCCTGTCATGTCTGCACTGTCCCTCCACCCTGGTTCAATGTACCCTCTCCTCTCGCTTTTCATTACCACCCATCGACAATCTCAGCAGTTTGAGCACTTAATGACACTATTTCCCCTCCAGGGCAGCATGAAAGCAGGATGTCGTAAATACATTTTTTCCCCCATGTGGCCAACAACGCTCTCTGGCACGATTTGATTTCTTGCATTTTAAATGTAATCCAGAATGTCTGCGGCCATTCACAGAAGGACGCTGTAATTGAATGCTGGTTATGTTATTCACTGGTTTGCATCAACAGTCTCGTTGTCTGACAGATGCTCCCCATTGACGTAGAGGAGCACATATTTTTGTTCTTGTAATTCTCCCACCAGTGCGACAACTAGCACCAGTAATACACCGCTACAACTTCCGTTACCACCACCATCCGTACCGCTACTACAACTACAACGGCTCTTACTACCACCACTCTACCATAACTGCTACGACCAGCACAAAGCTGCCAAATGCTACGGAACGTTCATATTTTGTTATGAAAATCACTGCACGTGGACTCGTTATGGAGGCAAACGTTCTCTGCGTCCGGTGTCAACGCATTGTAACTCATTGATCATCGCCTCCATGATAGTGAATAAGCTACACTTCTTACCATGCTTCTTACAAAAGTGTCACGAAGGGAGGACGAGGAGTGGATAGGCGAAGACAATGTCAAAGCCATGCCAATTGCTAAGCTATCATCACAAGCAGTTGCAAAACATCAAAATACGTGATTTGGTGAAACAATACACTTGTCACATCGGTCTGGCTGGAACTGCGTTTTTGCAGAAAGTTACCAACTTTGAACAACAAAATAACAGACCAATTAATACGTGTTTAGAGATATAAATAAATAATACACGTCCACACAGAACGCCGCGTCCGGAAATGAATTAGTAACTCACTGCATATGTCACTTCAGAACGTGGGCAGGTTAAAAGTATATTGTTATTCATTCATCCATACATTCATTCATTTTCCGTACCACTTATCCTCACTAGGGTCGTGGACATGCTGGAGCCAATCCCAGCTATCTTTGGGCAAGAGGCGAGGTACACCCTGAGCTGGTCAGCAGCCAATCGCAGGTTATTATTAATAAATATATGTAATATAAGATAAACTTTATTAGTACCACTATGGGGAAATTTCCATGGTTTCAGCAGCAATTGTGCATATAGGAAATATAAATATGTAATCGAAATAGCATGCAAAAGAAGATGTAATTGCAATTGACAATTGTCATTTACTTAAAAGTTATGTTTCATAGGCTGTTGTCTCAATTTGAAAAACAATTTTTAAAAACGCCACAACAGATTGCATTTTAATGTTGAAACTTCATTCAACAGATTTCAGTGCGAAAATTATATTCACACGTAGCTACTCACAATTTATACTGCACTTACTAATAGTGAAATGCACTTTTTTCAACATTTTTGATCGTAATGCAAAGTGATACATGGACCAGACCTATAATCACCTGGTATCCAGTGACGTGCGATGAGGTTCATGATTGGTGAGGCACTGTCAGTCACGTGACGTCTGGGGCTCTGTGAAGCTCAACTCAAGACTGCCACATGCTGGTTGTGGCACCGTACATACCAGACTCCACCGTGCACTTTTAGTGGCTTTTCTGGTCGATAATAAAGACTAAATGTAACACACTTTCATTAAATATATTAGACCGTCTGTTAAACGTCAGTAAGTGCAGTACATGTGTGATAAAACGTATATTATTGGCGATGTAATGAGGAAACACCAATGTCTCTTGTGTGAAGATTTATTTGATTTGATTTATTTGAACATTGAAATAGGCATAATTATTTTGTGTGCTTAGTTTTACAGTGAACTTCAACTGGAGTGTGAATAAATGACTTTAATCAAGCAACATTCACTCTTACTCCGTGCGACTATTTTAGCACCTTAGCAACCTATTGTTGTGATGACGTGGGCTCTGCATGCCGTCTGGGAGCTGCTGGATAGAAGTGCCGCATGGAATGGACTGCTTGTACAAGAGTGGTCAAATTGGCGATTTTAAATCCAGTCTGATCTAACCCGATACTCATTATTTTGCTGACATCTGACCCATTTCCGATCTCAAGGATCAGATTGGGACACCCCTAATCACTCCCTCTACTAGTACTGCAAACACTACAATAATACAGGTACAACCACTACCATTACTACTGTTACTACTACAAATTGGAGCACACGATGTATCATTGCTGGACTGACAATTTAAAAGGTGACTGCGCATCAGCCTCTTCTTCTGTTCCTTCTATAACCTCTTTGAGATCTGTCCGTGATCTTAAGTGATTATAAAGTAAATGGTTCATTTGAGACACTTGAGCCTTTTATCTGTTGTTTCAAGGTTTTAGAGATCGTTTCAGGTACGCAACTTATGGAATGAGTTTGCCATTTGTAATGTGGTCGTATTTTGTTCATGTAAGGTGACGGTCTAGCGCTACAAATAATGATTATTTTAATAATCGATTTATCATTTTTTAAATGAATGAATGTATCAAATAATCTTTTGAATTTCCATCCCTTTATTCAAAAGCAGGGCATTATTTTAAATTGACAGTGCAGAAAATCCACAAACAATTATGATTCAGTTACTGGTTGGTCCCAGAAATTGGGCAAAAAAATCTTGATCATTGTTTTCCAAATTTACAAACAAATGTTAGCAAATATTTTGATTAAGCACAAAGATAATCAGTCTGCTTTCATTGAGGACTACAGAAATCTTGAGATTTCCTGTTTAGAGGCTGAAATTCAGGGGATTTAGACAATTTTAAGTTAATATCTCAAAATGATTTATCCATTTTCTGTACCGCAAATCCTCACTAGTGTCGCGGGCGTGCTGGAGCCTATCCCAGCTATCTTATCAAAATTGTTGTTGATTATAGTAAACGCCGCTATATCGCTGTTCACTTGTCATGGTCCCGTAATATCGTGGATTTATTATTATATATATATATATATATATATATATATATATTATATTATTCTTATTACAGTTGTTACTCTATTTTCTATACTTTGTTAAATAGTTTTGTGTTATCCATTACTCTTGCGCTCTCTCAATGTGTTTAAATTGGTTTGTATTGTTTTGTGTTTAATTACCTTCAAAATATTTAAGTGCCAAAAATGCAATAAAAACATACCTAATGTGTATTTTAATAGGCTATTTTTATATCGCAGATTTTTACTGATTGTGGGGGGTCTGGAGCCTAACCCCAGTGCTGGAGGGGCCATTACTATAACTTGATCGATAAGTTGTTAATTGCTCCGCCTCTATCTAGTAAGGTCTTACATTTTATTTAAAGGTCCTTTAAAGATTTTAATTTGCCATCCTTAAAGGCTTAAAATGATATGGAGGGCCGCAATCTGACACCAATGCTACGTACAGCTCGCCCTGCGTTTAACCTCATTCCTCGTCAGCTATCGCATATCCAGCAAAATGCAAGCAGAAGTCAGGCTCGGATTTCTAGATGGCATGACTAGTGTCCCCAAGGACCCTTGCCCAGCACCCCCACCCCACCCCACCCCACCCCACCCCGCCACCCACCACACACGAGGCAAGCATGCAATGTCATCAAGGCCATCTCCGGAGCAAGAGCTGTAAGGTCGTGATACGTGAGGACAAAAGAGCAGAGCACACCACAGAGTATGTGTTTATGCCCATGGTGTCCTTGAAGTGCTATGTCGTGTTCCTTTTGGCCTTCCACTTATGCGCATGACAAGGCCACATGCCATATGATCTGAATTCAAATAAGGGCTGAACGGCAAAAAGCTCGACAAGAATTGGCTGGAATAAAAGTCTGTGCGTGTGGTGTGAAAGTGAGAGAGAAGAGGGGGGAAGCTGGTGACCTTTTTTAGAAAGCATGTGTAGGGAGAGAGGTTTCACATATGTGGCGTGGGTACAATTTAAAGTTGCGTGCCTACTATGTCTGTGCACATTTTTTGCATGCTTTTCAGCGTTATAAATAGAAATCCGCTTGCCAGCTCCTCACCATGCAGGCTTAGTAATCAACAATCATCCTCGGCCGCAGGTTGACTCGTGTTTGTACAAAGTATTCTGGTTTTTTTTCTTCGTTTTCTTTCTTTCTCCTCCAATGGAACACAAAGCTTCAGCTGCTCTTCTAGTGCAACATTTTCTTTACAAACCATAATAATCACTCTGTCCTGTGTAATTTGCCCTCTCATTAGTTTTTCCTCATAATGGTAAATACTGCTTTACCTCAGCTATATCCCCCTTAGGAACAAAACAGTCTCTTTTAAGTGGCTTCCATTCAAATTGTACTTCATTCCAGAATTATTAGCGAGGAGCAGTTGGAGAAATTAATTCCTCACCTCAAATAAATGCATTTTTGTCTCTTCTTTTTAAAGTGGCTTCAATTCTCATAGACTCAGTTCCTGAATTAATAGCTAGGTGCACTTGGAGAAATGAATGCTTCATCTCAAATAAATACCTTTTTCACTAACAGTTTCAATAACAGTTGGGCTGCACAATTAATCAAATTAGCCTCGTCTATGATTTCACATTTTAAAATGTAGGCTCTCCTCGTCTGCTGCATATGAAGCACTTTCTCAACCAGTAGTCAGCCAAACACCAGGGGGCGAACACATGGCTTCATTAAGGTGCGTATATAACAAGCAAGGGAGCCTCAATAGGCAGTCACGCGCTGGACTAAGTGGCAAGTGAGAAACGCGCGTCGAGAGAAGAAAGTACAGCAAACATTGGGGAATATGGTGATGAACTAGTGCCTCGAACAGGGATCAACATCCGTTATCTGGACATGATTCAATTCAGGACAAGTAACTACAGACTACTACAACCTCACTCTTCCTCCCTAGATGAGCTTGCGCCTATCAAAATGGAAAAAAAGTCTCCTTCACCCACTCTGCTCAATGGTACACCCCTGAGATTTGTCAAATGAAAACCCACGCCCGGCAACTTGAACGACTCTGTAATAAAGCTTACAAAGAACATATGCACCAATGCAAGGATGCCATTTCCAATGTAGGTTCCACTTACTACACCCAAAAAAATTCACAATGACTCCAGTAACCCCAAGTCACTCTTTTTCACCATAAACTCTACAGCCCCCTGCACAACAGTTCCCAGTCATTTACAGTTGAAAAATGCACTTCCTTTCCTGTTATTCTTCCAAACAAAGAAAATTACTATCTACAGCAACTTACCCCCCCCCCCCCCCCCCCCCCCACACACACACACACACCATCAAGATATCTGCCCCCTCTTATCCTACCAGCCCCTTTCACAGTTTACGTCGGTCACCTCCACTGAGCTCTCCAAGCTCATCACTGAAATGAAAACGGACACCTGCATCCTGGACCTCATCCCCTCCAGCTTTTTCAAGGCCTGCCTTCCTGCTCTTTCTCCACTAATCACAGCAACAGTAAACACCTCCCTGTTAGCTGGCATCCATCCATCCAGCTCCATCCCTCAAACTGGCTGCCATCACCCCCATTCTTAAAAAAATAAATTAAATAATAAAATATAATACCTGGCCGAAACTTGGACACCCCAGTAAACTTCAGACCAATTTCCAACCTTCCCTTCCCCGTGGCATCTCAACTGACAGATCACCTCTCCACCAAAATGCTTTTCGAAACATTTCAATCCAACTCCCGCTCCAACCACACGACTGACCAATTGTCAACAGAACAACGGAGATGTTCCCCTCCTTGACAATTCACTATATTGACGGGAATTTTCAAATGAAAAGTCGGTGCTTACAGCCTAATGTTATTGCATTTTGCATTAACTGTACAACCATTAAGTTGCAATTGGTGATTGCACTTTGTAATGGCATATTTATTCAGTTAGCCCTGGTAACGTAGTATTTTTTTTGGGGGGGTACATTTATTTATTTTGTATCATTTTATTCTTGTTTAATGATTAATTTTGCACTGAAAACTTGCATAGTTTTTTGAAAATTATAATAAAAAGTTTTCCCTAACATTAGGAATAATCGTGATTACGATGTTGGTCAAAATAATCAGGATTATTATTTTGGCCATAATCGTGGATCCCTAATGCCAGGATTTAGTCTCTGCTGGTATTAATCCATTTGCTCTGCATCTGTATATTTTTGCAGGACGCACCGAATCACCATCACCAACTTCTGCTTAGGAAAACACCTGGTGAGTGAGGACGACCTGCTCAAAGACCAGAGGGGAAGTCCTGCCTATATCAGCCCCGACGTGCTAAGCGGTGAGTGGCAAGATAAATGATGTTTACATGTTCTCCCTCACAAAGAGTTGTGTTGGTAGGATTGTGGTTAAGGGCTGTTGCATAACATCTTTTTGGCCTTGTTGGGTCACCACCACCCCACCCCACCCCTGAAAAGGATGCTTTGCAGTACGGGACCAAGCAAAACATTAATTATCTTTTTTTAATCCATCACAATGTACAGGGGGAGCTCCTTTATCTTTTGTGGGAACTCTTTTTCTATGAAAAGAGGAAGCCGGCGTGCAATGGGAAAGTAAATGTTGACTGCTTCTCTCAGCCGCTTGACTGACGCTGTGCACTTGCATTCAGCCTCGCCAAAGCTGTGCATAAACTTGGTTGTCAGTATGTGTGTGCGTGCCTTCGTGCGTGTGTCAACGTAACGTGACTAGCATGCAATTAAATGCAAGTGTCAGTGAGTCACGCACTGATGACTCACTGTAAGGAAACTACTCCCATATACCTCCTACTACTGTGTTTGTGCGTCGGTGTGGGGGTGCGTATGTGTGCACGCAGGTGAGTCTATGCATGTACATGTGTGTGTGTGTGTGTGTGTGTGTGTGTGTCTTTGTCCTAGTGGGTAGTGTGTGTACGTATATGTCTGACGCTCTGTGTGTGTCTGTGTGTGCGCTTCTCGATCGATACTTGTGTGTGTGTGTCTGTCTGTCTCTGTCTTTGTGTGTGTCTGTCGTAAGCACGTGTGCATGTACAGTCCCCTCCAAAAGGATTGGAGCGGCAAGGTCTGTTCCTTCGTTTTTGTTGTATACTGAAGACATTTGGGTTTCAGATCAAAAGATGAATGTGAGACATAGGTTCAGAATCACAGCTTTTATTTCATGGTATTTACATCTCGATTTTCAATTTTCTTATTTTTTTGCATAAAAATGTATTCTGGCAGAATCTAAGGTTTGGAACCATTTTAATGTGGTCTTCAATGGAATCATTGAAAATAAATAATTTATTTGAGTTAAGGTTCTCATTTTTATTGTGGCTATTCTTCCACGTAGTGATATAGCCAAGTTATTCCATTTTATTAAGTCAGCTGAGTTTTTTTCCAGAAGTCGTATGTAATTTAGAGTGGTTAGCTCTGTGAGCTTTGGCAAAATATTAACACTTAAATACTTGTTTCCTGTAGGAATGTGGTAATCTGCGATTTGAGCTGCAGGATTCCACGAGTTTCCTGTTATTGGGAGTATTGTTGATTTAGTCCAGTTGATAGACTAATCTGATAATTGTGCAAATGTTTTAATGAGATTGAAGACTGCTTGAATAGATGACTTGGGTTTCTGTAAATAAAGAAGACTATCATCCTCATACAAATTAATTTTGTGTTCTGTCACTGCAAGCAGATACCTTTAGTATTAGCACTCTGACGTATAGCGGTAGCGAGTGGTTTGATGAATATTGCAAATAGCATTGGTGAAAGTGTCCGGGCCAGGCGCTCTTCCTGATTGCATAATTTTTAATTCATTATGTAATTCTGTGATGGTTAAAGGAGCATAAAGACTGTATTTATTTTCTGTTTAATTGAGGAATGTTTAGATCATAAATAAAAGTTAAATATTCTTTTTTGGAATGGGTTGTTCAAAACTGTATATAACCTGCTATAATAAGTATTTAATTTATTTCTAGTGGTGACTGTGTGCAGCTGCCGTTTGAATCTTGAAAGACTAATGAATTATTTTTCTTTAGCGTTGAAGTTGGTTTGTGAGAAATTTGCCTGATTTATTATTGTACTCTGTGTATCTTAACTGTTGTAGAAATTCTGTTCTTTTTGATTTGATGTCTAATTGATGTTTTGCCTTTTGAAGTTTTCGGATTAATTGCATATTCTTCAGTGAGATGTTTAATTTTTTTCGTCAATTTCGTTTTCTAATTTTAGATTGTTTTTTCTTGTACTTGTTTACACAGCTCTCACAATGTTTCTGTCATCAACTGCTGTTGATACCCTTGGCCGACATGTTCGATGTCTGTTGCTGAGTACACCAGTAGTTTTTCTTTTTCAGGACATTCCAAATTGTTGTATTGTCTATGGCCCAATGTTCGTGCAATAGCTCTGATTGATTTTCCCTCGTCTCTCAGCTTCAAAATGGTTTGCTTTTCGCCCATAGAGCGCTCTCTGGTCTTCATGTTTGTTGAACAGAAAATACAGTTTTCATAGGTGAAACCAAAACCTAATGTTTAAGCAATCAATCTAAAAGGCAACACCTGAGCAACTAGAAAAACAGTCACATGTTCCAATGCTTTTGCTCACTTGAAAAGTGGGTGGCTTCAAATAAAAGGTGCTCTGTCCTGAGTTGTTTTAACACATCCATCCATCCATCCATTTTGTGAGCCGCTTCTCCTCACTAGGGTCGCGGGCGTGCTGGAGCCTATCCCAGCTATCATCGGGCAGGAGGCGGGGTATACCCCGAACTGGTTGCCAGCCAATTGCAGGGCATATACAAACAAACAACCATTCGCACTCACAGTCACACCTACGGGCAATTTAGAGTCTCCAATTAATGCATGTTTTTGGGATGTGGGAGGAAACCGGAGTGCCCGGAGAAAACCCATGCAGGGACGGGGAGAACATGCAAACTCCACACAGGCGGGGCCGCGGATTTGAACCCCGGTCCTCAGAACTGTGAGGCTGATGCTCTAACCAGTCGGCCACCGTGCCACGTCTGTTTTAACACATTTAGATGTAAATACCATAAAATCAAAGCTGGAATTCTGAACGTTTGTCTCATATTCATCTCTTGATCTAAAACTCAAATGTCTTCAGTATACAAGAAAATCAAAGGAATTGATGACCTTGCCGTTCCAATACTTTTGGAGGGGACTCTATGCCTCTTTGTGTTTTTGTCTGAGTGTGGGCATGTGTCTCTCACTTTGTGTGTGTGTGTGTGTGTGTGTGTGTGTGTGTGTGTGTGTGTGGATGTGTGCAGATCTGTAGCTGTGTGCGCGCGTGCCTGCTTCTCAGTGTGTGTGCATGTGTGCAAGTGTCTTTGTCTCATTGTGTGCATTTGTGTGTGTCTGTCTCGTGAGTGTATATGTGTGCACAGCTTTGTGTGTTTGTGTATGTGTGTGCGCACGTGCGTGTCTATGAGCATGTGTGCGTGCACATTTCTCGTTTTTTTTCTGTGTGTGCCTGCGTACACAAGTTTTTACCAAATTGCCTGCTGCTGGCGCCATCGCCTACTTGTCTGTAACAATATTGCCTGTATACGGCATGATGCACCTCCTCTCCTCACCCCCTCCTCACTAGTGCCAGCTGATTTGGACAGCTCAGCGTGTTAATTGCACCGGCTTCATTTTAATGTGGAAACTTTGCGGAAATCTCAACGCGGACACTGACTCAACTTGTTTGCTTGCTTTGCTCATCCTGTTAATTATTGTACTCGCTGCCTTGAATGGAACTTGCTGATCACCCTGAATCACCACTGATGATCAACATCTTTGTGTGGAGCAAATTATTTGCGTTAATGTTGACACTATATAAGCTTTTATTGTATTCAGTTGCAGACAAATTGATTCCTTCTCGGGCCCCCTGAAATACATAATGGGGGTCCTTTGTTTACAACTACCAACTTCATATAGAAAATATGAGTCTCAAACTGACAAGTGAAATGTTTTTAAGTTAGTAATAACAAACCAGTGTTCATCCTGATCCGATCCAATCCACATTTGGACCTCAATTCAAATGGAAAAGCCTCCCTCCACCTTCGGGTGGGGGTACGGGTCTTGACTGTTGTTTGTGCCTATGCACCAAACAGCAGTTCAGAGTACCCACCCTTTTTGGAGTCCTTGGAGGGGGTGCTGGAGAGCGCATTTTACGTAGCGATGGGGGAAAAATAAACCATTAACACCGTTCACATGCACGATGAGGGTGCTCAATTTAACTTTTATCAGGAAGGGCTTTTGAGTTTTGACACAGGCAATTTTGATTCGCCAGGATGGTGACATTATTCATTTCGCCGCATCCTGTTTCAATTAGCTATTTGGCGAGTTTGCGAATGGGCAGTGCGAACCCTGATCACGTCATTTGTATTCTTAATCTCTGAAATAAATAATGAAACCCCTCGGTACTCCTCTGTGTGCTTTTCCAGGTCGCCCTTACCGGGGTAAGCCCAGCGACATGTGGGCTCTTGGCGTGGTCCTGTTCACCATGCTGTACGGCCAGTTCCCCTTCTACGACAGCATACCTCAAGAGCTCTTCCGCAAGATCAAGGCCGCCGAGTACTCCATCCCAGAGTGAGGCGCTGTGGGAGATCTCACTGTGATCTCCTTCAGTATATACTTCTCACAAAACGTTTGAGATATTTTGGGCTTTCGGGTGAAATTTCAGCATGATACTAATATGTGCTATAACCTTTTCAAATTAACTTAATTTGATATTCTCAAAACTTTTGAAGGTACGTCCAGTAAATTTCTAAGGGCATCCACCTATGCCTTTCTGTATCTTTGCCGCAACCTGCTGATGACACTCATAAGTGACCAGATCCTATTTGAAGCCTTGCAGCGACATACTGTTCATCAATTGTTAGGTGTCGTCTTGGTCTTATGTTGTCAAAATGTGAGCACTGCATGTTGAAAAGGATTGTTTACCGCCAATTCTAAATGAACCAGTAAATGTAATAGTTACATTCATAGATCAAGCACCTGTCCTTACAGAACAGCAAGTTGTCCCAAAGTACCAAAACATTGAAGATGTGCATTCATAAGTTTTGAGGTCTAATTAAGTTCACCTGTAAAAGTTAAACTGCATTTGAGGGTCATCCTGGAATTTTACCCGAAAGTCAAATTTTCCTAACTTTTTTTCAGTAAATTGTATTCATTTATAATTTTCACAAACATTACATGCGTTTAACGTCCTGAATGTCCCCCGCAGAGATGGCCGCGTGTCCGAGAACACGGTGTGTCTGATCCGGAAGTTGCTGGTGCTCGACCCTCAGCAGAGGCTGACCGCTGGTGAGGTGCTAGAATCCCTCGGTGACATCATCGCCTCATGGTAAGTGCACCTCAAGCGTTATGCCCAATTGGACCATTCCTAGTACAAGCGGTCCTCTGTTTACAACTGTACCACCTACGGTTGGGCGATATGTCCTTAAAATAAAATCTCAGAATTGTTATCACAAAAATCAATTTCCGGTTTTAATCGTCCGCCCATTCCCCCCGGCCCCCATTGGTAATGGCCTCGATGTGTTTTGACACTTTACACCAATATTTACACCAATTGACTTTACCACTGGGTAGTAGGTTAGTGATAGGATATGTCATGTATTGACACACAGAAATTTTAGTACACCGTATGAACGTAACTTAAACAACAATCATAAACAGCCCCTGTATTCCTGTCATGTCCACCACTGTGTAATGAACGATCACCCTTGTTGCACTACAGGCAGTCTGTTTCGTCGCTGAGCGGCCCGCTGCAGGTGGTTCCAGATATTGACGATCAGGTCAACCACCCAGAGCATCTACAAGAGGTAATAGAATTTATATACTGATGGAGGTTCTTTGCACAAGGCTGAATTTCCAATCCATGACTCAAGTGACACTATTGAATTTTTTCCCCCTCCTCCTCTCAACTGGCATAATTGGGATATGCATCATGGCAGAGTTAAAAATAAATAAATAAAAAATAAGAACAACATGCGATCTGATCTCTTCAGATCAGAAACAGACCTATTCCAAATGTGGAGAGAAATTCAATGTTTATCAGATATCTGCTAATGTGAGTGCAGTGTAAACAAATACCTCAGATATACCCCAGCTCACCCTATGGCTTGCGGACGTCATGACTCACTCTGCTTCTGGCGGTACATTAAACATACACTTTGAACATATGAAAACACACTTTTAAAGTACTATTTCACATTTGTTCTTACTCACTTGCACAGTTCTCCAAATAAGACACTATGCATTCTTGCCTCGAGCTGTTTGTCACTTCCAGGTAAAGTTTACTTTAAAACGGACACACAAAACAAAAGAGAATCAAACATACTCTAAGTAATTCCAAGGGAGGCCCGGGAGTTGCCCAGCTGGCCTCGCAAGGAAAAGGTCCTGATGGAATTCCTTCTCCCCTGTTCTTTTAATGTTTGGTAGGTGATGTTGTCACCAAATAAGAATCTTGGTACACTAGACTTATCTTGGAGTATTTATTGATTGCAAAAGCTTTGGTCGAGTAGAACCATACAGCACGCTGGACTCTCTTCCTTCTCTCATGGGATCCAGAAGCCAAGTGAGCCTCCTTTTCAGATAACAGTTCCTGTTCCCTCAGCAGCTCCTTATCTTACCAGTTCTTGCCTGTTCTCAGCCTGAATGATATCCTTATGTCTTTGGTGCAATGTGTCCGTTTTTGTGGGATCACGTGTAAACACGCAAGAGTTTAGGATAAGTGGTAGAACAGAATCTTTGTGTGTGTGGTGTTGTGTTGAGATTATTGGAGCACACCACACACAATCTGACCAAAACTGGGACATATTTTGCCAAACCAACTTTTTCTAGTGTTTGGGATGAAGTATTGTCTCTATGGTGTCTCAGTAAACGTGAAATACGAATCAAAATCGTCCATGCATTACTGAGTTGCGGATGTTTTTCTGCCGAGAGGCCTGAAATCAGGTCATTCAAATTTCTCGAGCTTATCTACGTCACTAGCAAAGTGTACTCCGCATTCCCTTTCCATTCCCGAGCCAGCGCTGTCAACATAACATGCTCTCTCACAAGTGGGTCTTCTACACAGAGGCAACCAATCAGAGGAAAGGGGACGGTCAGAGGGGCCTTTTCTGAACACTAGTATGACAAAACCAAGGTGTTGTTTTTTTTTTTTAATGAAATTGACACTTTTATGCTGTCCATGTTAGAAAGTCACTCTATGGAGGTTTAAATTGCCAAAATACAGGACCTTTTTTATCTTTACATGTGGGGTCTGTCACAGGTTAAAAAAAAAAAATCTTTGATTTGAAAAATCCTTGTGTTTACCAGACCTGTTACTAATCCTTGCCTCCGTGGCTGCAAATAAGATACACTTCTGACAAGTATCGTTATTACCTAAGGACTACAAGGAGTAGCTAAACATGCGACACACCGAACAAGAAGAGAGAACAGGAGAAGACAGACGAGCCATGCTAAGCAAAGGTAAAATATAGAAGTCCGAAACACCAGAAGAATAAGTCCTTAAGTGTTACAGTACATTTTTAACAGAAGTCTGGCCATTTTCCGTGCCGCTTATCCTCACTAGGGTCGCAGGTGTGCTGTAGCCTATCCCAACTGACTCTGGGCGAGAGGCGGGGTACACCCTGAACTGGTCTCCAACCAATTGCAGGGCACATATACAGTACATACTCGTTGCCATCAAAAGCAGTGTATTTGCATAGAATAAGTCATAACTTGCTCATTTCTCAAACGATTTTCACAAGGTTTACGTTTTTGTCAATGCTATCAAGAGAGAACGTATCCTTGATATTTTGGTTAAGCTGAAAGAGGCAAGTCGTATCTACCTGTTGTTTATATCTATGGAAATGACAGTAAAGCCACGCGTTTCCCAGAATGCAGTGCAAGACGTGCTGCACAATGCACTGAATTAATGTTTTAAGGATTAAAACGACGTTAATCGTTGATGTGTGTGTTTATATTACCAATAGTTAGTTGAATCACTTTTATGGTTGCTTTATGTTGCACTGTATTTATTTATTTGTTTTGTTGTGAAACCGTGACCTTAGTTTGCATGTGTATTATCATGCCTAATTAGGCATTGCTTGTTAAAGGTCCCATAATTTGCCTATTTAGACCTCCATTGGGTGACTTTCTAACATGGACTTAGTATAAAACTGTCAATTTCATTGAAAAAACACCTTGGTTTTGTCATATGAATGTTGTGAAAAGGCCCCTCTGACAGCTACTTCTGTTTGCCCCAGTTTTTTATCCGCTTTGTCCGTATTTGGCGAAGACCGCTTCAGTGTAGAAGACCCACTTGTGAGAACACACGTGTTTATGTTGACAGTGCTGGCTCAGGAGCGGAAAGATAAGCGGAAAGATAAGTGGAGATCACTCGTGACGTAGATAAGCTCGAGAAATTCGAATGACCCGATTTCAGGCCTCTCAGCAGGAAAACCTCTGGAAGTGAGGAATGTGTGGAGGAGTTTAATTCATATTCACATTTCACATGTTTACTGAGGCACCATAGAGCCAATATAACATCCCAAATAGAAAAGGTTGGTTTGGTAAAATAGGGGACCTTTAAACACAAATGCTTTAGTCGAAGACTTTGTGCCGTGCAAAAAGGATGAACTGATATTTAAGAATACGTTTAAGTTAACGATGTCATCTAAACCACAATTATTACTTATTGTACCATTTATAAGAATTTAGGGTGATGATTTCAATGGGGAGAAGCATGTGCATTAAAAATTATAAATGGGGGGGAAAACACATTTTTAGAATTGCTGATTTTGGCTGATTTGAAAAGGGTCATAATCGTCCCGTTAAATCACCCGCAAGTAGGGCTGCAACTAACGATTA
Organism: Phycodurus eques; assembly: GCF_024500275.1. Taxonomy (NCBI): domain Eukaryota; kingdom Metazoa; phylum Chordata; class Actinopteri; order Syngnathiformes; family Syngnathidae; genus Phycodurus; species Phycodurus eques. Next base: position 13,606,496 of record NC_084528.1, on the reverse strand, counting down.
TTTTAATCTATTCTATTAATCTATCAATTTTCCTTGAATGAATTGATGAATCCGATTATTTAGGAAAAAATAAATAAATAAATAAACATTTTAATGTAGTGATTAAAGCATTACACTCGTATAGCACTTTTCTAGGCACTCAAAGACGCACACATTATTCATTCACTCCTCAGTCAAACCTGGTGGTTAGCTACTTGTGTAGCCACAGCTGCCACGGGGAAGGCTGACAGAAGCGTGGCTGCCATTCTGTGCCTACGGCCCCTCCGACCACCACCAAACGTCCAACCACATTGATTCATGGGCAATGGGGATTAAGTGTCTTTCCCAGGTACACAAAGACAACATGCGCTCGGGTGGGGATACAAATCGGCGACCCTCCTGTTGCAGGGCATACACTTACCCTTTGCACCACACCACACCAGAATTTCCATCCCTTTATTTAAAATCAGGAGATTATTTCAAATGAATAGTGCAGAAAATACACAAACATGAATTGATTATCATTCAGTTACTGGTTTTGTCCGAAACGTCATAAAATCGGCAAAAATATTGATCATGCTTTTCCAAAGTAAAAGCAGATGTTTGCAAATGTCTTATTTTGAATAAACACAAAGATAATCAGTCTGCTTTCATGAAGGACTACAGACATCTGACAAGATTTACTGTTGAGAAGCTGAAATTCCAAGGATTTGGACTGTTTCAAGTCAATGTCCCTAAACGATTAATCGCTTATCAAAAGTTAGATCATCGATTAGTTGCCAATTTAATCGATCACCTCTATTTGTAAGTCAAAGTAGCACTGTGATAAGTGAGTGTGTCTTTTCCTGCATGACATCATATTTTTGCAACGCATATTTGTGTCGGGAACACTGTAAACCGAGGATCCCCTGTGCATCAGTTCGAGCTGTCGCAATAGTCACTTGCGGATCTCTTTCCTTCCTCCAGGCCAAAGTGACGGAGGAGTCATCGCAGTACGAGTTTGAGAACTACATGCGTCAGCAGCTGCTGCTGGCCGAGGAGAAGAACACATTCCACGAGGCCAAGAGCTTCCTCAAGCGTCACTTCAACAGCCTGCCCCCGGTGCGCCGGCTAGGCCACGACGCCCAACCCGTTAGCCCGCTGGACGCCGCCATCCTGGCACAGCGCTTCCTCCGCAAGTAGACCCTCAAACTGAACTTGGAGGTGGGTGGGGGCACCCTCCGTGTGTAGACTTTGGGCCATGCCAGGTGAATCAAAATGGGGCAGAACTGCTCAAGAAAGGCCATCGGTTAACCTTGTAGTCACTGTGCAACCTCCATCTATGTTTTCCGTGTGTACTCTGGACCTCCTGATCAATACAGGACCACCATCATGTAGCAGGCCCCCTCCTTCCTTCTACTGTTGTCCCATTTTGGCAAACCTTCAAATCAGTCTACCTCTCCGTCTCTTCTTCTGTGTTGGTAAACCACGCTCACTGTTCTACGATGCCACCGGCGAAGTTAGTTTTTCTGTCACGCTATGGGAAAAACACAACAAACCCTCTCAAGTGGTTTTCCGCAAAGGGGGGGTGGGGGGGACGGAAACGGAATAAGCTTTTTTGTTGTTGTTTTTTTTTAAACCAATCGAACCTTGTAGTAGCATTTTCACTATCCCATTGAAGACAGACACCACGGACGCACGCTTTGGTACTTGTCGTCTCGTCCCTGTGGGAGATCTCTTTCCTAGCATCAGGCAGCTAGTGTGCATAAAGCCTGGAAGTCACCACGCCAAGATCCACGGTGAGACCCAAATGTTGGACGCCACTTCGTTAACCTCCTTGTTCCCACAGCCAAAACTCACGTAAAACCTTGGGAACGCCACGGAACTGGTACCCAGCGCCTCATTCGGAATTGAAACGGCTTCCAGGTAGTCCAACGGATGACGGACAAAGTGTGTTTTTTTTTTTCCAGTATGAATGTGAATGACACTTTGACATATTAGCATAGCAGTGTGTGTGTGTGTGTGTGTGTGTGTGTGTGTGCGTGTGTGTGTGTGCGTGTGTGTGTGTGTGTGCGTGTGTGTGTGTGCGCACGCGCGTGCGTGCGTGCGTGCGCGCGTGCGCGCGTGCGTGCCTGCGTGCGTGTCCATGCGTGCGTGCCTGCCTGCCTTTGTGTACCTGTGCGCGTGTTTCAAACCAGGGCCTGCCGAGCCATCCACCTCAGCAGCCATCTTTAAGCTATCCTTCATTCGACATTTTTCCACTGCACAATACCGGCTCGGTTCGAGGAAACTGCAAATCCACGCAGCACTGAACACCACGGAAAGGAGGACAAATCTTATCTGACAGCAATGACAAACAGGGAACTGCAGTCAAGGAGTATACAATTGCAGTGTCAGGTACAGCTAAGCTAGCATTGGTTAATATATTTTTGTAACTTTTAGCTGCGTATCCTCAAACAATGGTTTAATCTCCGAGATGTGACTCAGGGCAGCGGGGAAAAAAACAAGCTGCTGTAGCCACGTGGAGACTGTGGGATATACTCCTGCCTCTTCTTGAGCTTAAGGCACAGCTAAACAGTTATCATGTTTATGTTTTTGTCGTTTCTAGCTGCATTCTGTCGAACAATGTTTTCACGCCTGACAGGAGTTTGTTTGTGGGCAGAGAGAAATCGGAGCACTGACGCCAACCCGAGACCGGCGTGCAACCGCAGCGTTCAGAGTTTAGGGCTAAAACTGCGAAAACCACTCTGCATTTAACGTATCGTTCAGAACGCTAACAGCTATGCTACGGAGACTCATTTTACCTGAGAGGAGACTAAGGGCAGCAAGAAAACCAGCCACAGAGACCAGCCACAGTAGAGTAGACTAATGCAGCTTCGAGTTTTATTTTGTCATTTCAGACGTGTATACTCCACAGTCTTCACTTGGCTGCAGTGGCCTGTTTTCTTGCCTCCCTCAGTCTCCGCTTGGATAAAATGTCCTTCCTTCATTCACCACAAAAACCGTAGAGCCAAGTGGGTACTGTGCGGTGGAAAAGCGTCCAAATGGTGTTTATTATCTGGCACACTGTGAAAAGCAGACCAACACAGAGCTTGACGCGATGTTTTTTTGTTTGTTTTTTCCTCCCATTTAGCCAGGGGCCCTTGCTTGTGTATTAGCAGCTCCTCATGTACATGCATTATTCCACTGTGTAGGTGCTTGGTGATCCATACTGTAATATTTCTTTTTTTTTTTTAATTATTATTATTATTTTTGTTTAAGTTATTTTCTGGTTGCCTTGGATTGTGGTGACTTTATGAATGAATCAAGGTTAATTTTTTTAGGCAAAGCTAGGCACCAGCGACTGTTAAGCAACTTTTCCGCTGGCTCATTTGTTCTTCCTCCTACGTATTTATGTTTGCATCTCACCCTCAAGGTTGTTTTATTTATTGTTTGCTAAAAAAAAAAAAAAAAAAAAAAAAAAAGATTTATCAGCTACAATCATGAAAAAGTAGCGATTTCTTTGTCTTCCCACAGTCCGGGAGCACAAACTAAGTTAAAATACATCACATACTTGCCATAAACTGCATTCTTGCCATATTGCCACCATTTAAGCTTCACTGATTTATGCTTAGCTTTAATTATTATGATTTTCTCCTGTTTTTTTCCCCCTTCAGAATCACACATTGAAAGTCCCCATTAGAAAATGTGTGAATTCCATATCAGTATTGCAGTAGTACACAAATTAATAGATTTCCAGTGATAATGGCCCACCAAATAGGAATTAGATGTAGAAATATACTTAATGTGAATGAAATTGTGTCCCCCAAACCGTCACTTTCTATATTTAGCAGCATTTTTCTTCTACGTGTTGCTGCTGTGGTTTTGAAAAGCATGAAAATAGTGCAACGTGGAAGTCGTTATGCATGATGTTGCCACAGTCTGTGCCATGCCACTTATTTTGTAGCAAGAGAACATCCAGATTTTGTCACCTCTTTTCCTCCCTAATTTAAAAGCAAAAATGTATACTTTTTTTTCCACTAGGTTCCTTCCTCTAATTTAATAGCAACAATTCCATATTTTCCCAAAATATTGATTTTAATTTATATTTGTATTATTTTGTAGCAACGTTCTTTTGTCTTTAAATATTTCCCCAGGTTCCCTCCATTAATTTGATTTAAAAAAATGGATGTTCATTTAAATTTGTTTATTTTTTTGTAGCAAAATTGCATATTTTTCCAGAATGTATTTCTTCCAGAAATAGTTTTTTTCTTAAAATATTTCCTCTGCGTTCCTTCCATTAATTTAATATATGAAAATTAACACACCAAAAAAAAAATGTATCAACGGTAGTTTCCCAAGTTTTTCTTCAGAGTTCCACTTGCCTCCTTACACTGATTTAATTTATATATTTTCCCTAAATTACAATATAAAATATTTCCCCACCCCCGTGGTTCATCCACACTTTTACCCATGTTTCCCACTTGGTTTCACTCACTACATTTTTTTTAATGAGGAAAAATAACAGAATTGTATTGTCTATCCCCTCCTGTCCCCCCACCCCCTACTGATTGAATAGTAAAATTGCATGAATTTGCCTCCATTTTGTAAAATGTTGCGTAGCAACATTGCATTGTTTTCCAAAAAGTTAGTCCTCTTCCAGAAAATATTTCTCCTGGGTTTTCTCTGCCGCTTTAGTAGCAAAATTACTTTTTCCCCATTTCATTTTAAGAAAAGATTCCCCCTCCCTGCTTTGTAGGTACTGTAGTTGGGTACATTTTGGACGCTGCTGGCGTGTTTCAAGCGATCATTTGGACAAGACACACGCGTTTTGGTCGTTGTCTTTGTCGTCGTAAGCTGCTTGCCCATCTTTGGGGGCATCTAGAGACGCACTCATGACATTATTGTACAGTTGGAAAAATCTTTGTATAAAACAAAACAAAACATATTTTTCTACTTAATCAGAAACTACATGCATGTCAGCAATAAACTTTGATAATGGAAAATAAGTCTCCTGTGTGTGGTGATTGCAAAGCTTAGTTACTTTTGGCCAGCAGGTGGAGCAGTTTCTTAAATTATGAGCTAGACCTATTGAGTACTCGATTACATATTTCTAATTTGAAGGCGAATTAGAATATCTTGTAACTTTGAGTAAATGACACATTTTTGAGTATGTTAATGTGAATATATTTATTAATCATAGTATTTCTCTAATAATGCACCACTGCTGTAGGAGTATGGAAAAGTCGGAGTGAAGCAACACTCATATTATATTATACACTCGTATTTGTTCCCATATCTACTGTATATTATAGTTAATCAAATATTGGTTGAAAAAAAGAATATTGGAAAAGTGCTTACATTTGATGTAGTTTATCATTTTACATTGTACAGTATACATATACAAATGATATTGTATTTTTTTGGTTAAATTTTTTTATTCACGGTTATTTTTTAAATTATGTTTTGTATGTAATAAGTTGGAAACGTCCAAATTTCTAATACAAATCTATTTTGTATTGATATACAGTGGAACCTCGGTTTAGTTAGAGTTAAATCCATTCTGTCATTCCACTCGCAAACCGAAATGTTCACAAGCCGAGGTTATTTTTCCTATTGAAATAAATGGAAATGGCAAGTGTTGCAGTCCCGGAATTAGCTTTTTTTTTTTTTTTTTTTTTTTTTAAATTGGTGTGTCGGGCGGCACGGTGGTCGACTGGTTAGAGCGTCAGCCTCACAGTTCTGAGGACCCGGGTTCAATCCCCGGCCCCGCCTGTGTGGAGTTTACATGTTCTCCCCGTGCTTGCGTGGGTTTTCTCCGGGCACTCCGGTTTCCTCCCACATCCCAAAAACATGCATTAATTGGAGACTCTAAATTGCCCGTAGGCATGACTGTGAGTGCGAATGGTTGTTTGTTTCCTGTGATTGGCTGGCAACCAGTTCAGGGTGTACCCCGCCTCCTGCCCGATGACAGCTGGGATGGGCTCCAGCACGCCCGCGACCCTAGTGAGGAGAAGCGGCTCAGAAAATGGATGGATGGATGGATGGACGGTGTGTCGTTAGCCAATAATGGCCAATGATTGTTATGCGGCACGGAAAGAAGCACAGCTGAGCCCTTGCACGGCTGTGCCAAGACTGTGAACCGAAAATAGTGCGCAAAATTTTGTACGTACACCAAATTCTTCTTAAACCAGTGTTCCACAGCATATGTATGTACATTTTTGCACATTTTCCATGGGCGCGGCGCACATTCTCAGTACTAAAATTTCACTGGTGATGTTCACACCAAGAAACTGGGCCTTGAGGAGTTGAGAAGAACCATCCGTGGATGCAATGGATGACAACAGTACGTCACACATCTGCAATGCTCTTGCCTAATTCCCCTGGAGAGCATTCTGGTGACAGACATCCAGCTGGTTGACCAAAAAAATAAAACACAAATGTCCAAGCAGACCCAAGATTCCACAGGTGGGCGTTCCATAATGACTTAACTATTCCAGTATGTTGTTGTATGTGTTGTTGAATACTGACTCAGGAAAGGTGTCAATTCTGGTCATGTTGGACCTCATTGCGACTTTTGATACAGTAGATCATAATATATACTGCTGAACAGGTTGGAAACGTGGGTAGGACTAAATGGAACAGTCCTTAAATGGTTCAGGTCCTACATGGAGGAAAGGAGTTATTTTGTAACCATCAGAATCAGAATCATCTTTATTTGCCAAGTATGTCCAAAACACACAAGGAATTTGTCTCCGGTAGTTGGAGCCGCTCTAGTACAACAGACAGTCAATTTACAGAACACTTTGGAGACATAAAGACATTGACAAAAAACAATTGTGCAAAAAGATGCAGAGTCCTCTAGCACTTAGAGCAGTTCGAATGACTTCCATTGGAAGTGTTCAGTCTCATCGAATGGCAATGACCTATGGGGTCCCTCAAGGGTCAGTTCTTGGACCCCTCCTGTTCAGCCTGTATATGCTACCCTTGGGCCAAATTCTTCAGGACTTTAATTTTGACTATATAGCTATGCAGATGACACCGTTATATCTAGCAGTGTCTCCAGATGACAACAGTTCAATTGAGGTTTTGTCTCACTGTCTAAAACAGATAAATATCTGGGTGAGCCAAAATTTTCTTAAATTAAACCACAACAAAACTGAGATAATTGTTTTTGGCAATGAAGAAAAGAGAATTGCCGTTAGTAAATACCTCGACTCACTCTCTGTAAAAACCAAAGACCAAGTCCGAAACCTTGGTGTTCTGATAGATTCCGACCTGACTTTCAACATTCATATCAAATCAATTACTAAAACTGCCTTTTACCATCTGAAGAACATCCAGAGTGAAGGCTTGCATGTGTCCAGCAGACCAGGAGAAGCTCATCCATGGTTTTATCTCAAGTAGATTTGACTATTGTAATGGTCTTCTGACTGGACTCATTAAAAAGAGCATTAAACAGCTGCAGCTCATTCAAAATGCGGCGGCTCAGGTTCTGACTAGAACAAAGAGGTCAGAGCATATTACTCCAATTCTAAAGTCTTTCCACTGGCTTCCAGTCAGCTTAAGAATATATTTTAAAGTTCTGCTAATGGTCTATAAATCATGTCCTGAATACATTAACAAAATGCTAATGGAATATAAACCCAGTTAAGGCTCTGAGATCGACAGACTTTAGTCAAATAGTGGAGCACAGAGCGCAAAGCAAACATGATGAAGCAGCATTTCGCTATTATGCTGCACACAAATGGAATAAGTTGCCAACAGAAGTGACGTCAGCCCCAAGTGTGCATGTTTTTAAGTCCAGGTTAAAAACTCTTCTTTTCCCCCCCATGCTTTTTAGAGCATTTACACTTTTAAAGGATATTTCTTGCACTGTATGCTGTTTTAATTGTATTTTTATTTTTTTTCCTCTTTGTTTTAAATGTTTATAAGCTGTTTTTTTCTTTGTTTTTAAATGCTTTTAATCGTGTAAAGCACATTGAGTTAGCTTGTTTATGAAATGCCCTATATAAATACATTTGCTTTGCTTTGCTACAGCATGCTCTCTTTCTCAGTCGGCTTTGCCAAGCAGCAGCCAAGACGCCACCCAAAAAAAAACAAAAAACTTGAGCTTCTTCACGCCCGTCATCTTTATTCTCATCTCAGTTTTTATTGCTGGTTAATTTCTCTCTCTCTCCTTAGTGTTTTGGTCACACGCTGGCTCAAACTGAAAAGGCTGGGATAGGCTCACGTTCATTGCTGCTGCGGCTGGTACTGTAGCTAATGCTAAAAACACTGGCAAAATTAGGCACCCCCCCCCCCTTTTGACCTCACTACCCAGCAACGCAAACGTCAATGGTGACCAATGTTGAAATAACTTTTTGTAAAAATATATAAACATGGAAATGATTTTTGAACGTTGGATCTTATTGTTTATGTTACTTACATTGAAAGAGATCCTCTAAACCATTCATGTCATAACCATCGGACTACTTTTTAAAGTTAAGTCTGTCATCCACCACACGTCCACAAGAACAGAACAGAACTCACATTCTTTCTGCCTGTGCCCCGATCGGATTCGCCAAAATCACATTAGACTAGTAGACTAAATGTTAAGTGGTCTGAGCAGGCGTACGTTTAGACGGACTTTTTGACATCAAATTGTCAATGCGGCAGCTGGCATGTCAAAAGACAATTAACACTCGCTGCGCCGGTACATCCATGCTGGTGCACATGCGTCTGCAAAATTGGCAAACATACACAGCGAGCCCTGCGCTTGCACGAAAATCAATATACGGCCGTTTTTTTAGCTCCGCCGCCGCTGTGCAGTCCATGATAATAGAGCCCTTAGTGTCAACAACAATAGTCCCATGATGACATTAACGACGATGATGATGGTGCACTCCCAACCCCTGCCATCTCCGGCCCGCACCATCGACAATAACGAGCAAATACCAGTTGCACCTCCAGAAGAAGCAAGAAGCACTGTCGTCATCATGAGGAAACTTGGCATCAAAGGAAAGTCTAGCACCTGTCCATCCCTGACAATATTTGAGCCAACCCTTGTCGACCGTGATGGCTTAAACAGAGCGAATGTGAGGCTGGACTTGTCGGTACGGGGGAGGTTTCTAAGGGGATGTATTGGAAATGGACTCTGAGCATGGTGAACCTATTCCAAAGGTAATTGGCAGCAGACAGCTGTCGTCTTCATGTCCAGAAAAGGTTGCAGTGCTTGTCTGGAGATTCCATTATTGTTTTCTGTTGTCTTCACTATGGGGAATTTGTTTGATTCGGTTGAAAAGAGTTTTTTCTGTTACCTTTAGCACAGAGGTTCTCAAACCTTTCGGTCCAGGGTACGAGGTAGACATTTTTTCAAGGCCCCCCTCAGTTTCATGTGTACCCCTAAATGCCATAGATCAGTGATTCTCAAAGTGTGGAACCACAAGTGGTATGCGGACGGCACAGAAAAGAATAACTGCCTCAGGACAGTTCAGTTGTATTTAACTTTTTAGTACAATACATTTGTATTTAATCTATTAGAATTGTTTTTAATTTTAAAAAAGCACATTAATTTCGATAGAATTTGTATTTAACTTGTATGCTTAATTAAATTAAACGGGTGCATCTGAAATCTCGAAAGGTTTGGCCTAATTTTGATTTGTGCAAACCTGTTTTGCCGGAAATTCTCTTCAAATTCGGATTGGCATGACCCGTGTAGCCTTCAACTTCAGAGGTTTCATCTGGATGAAAGGAACTGGTGTCATAAAAATGATTTCAAACAAATGACCGTCTGTGATGTGGTATAGGCCCCTCATCTATCATCCAGCGATCGGGGAGATCCCAGAAACATGAAAAAAAATAAATAAATCTGTCATTGGTGGTAGATGGTTTCGATACAAGTATAATCTTCTTGTGGTTACTTGTAATTAATGTCATCTTTGAACCCTACTGACAAGAATGTTGTTGCAGAATGTTGTCGCCTACAAGCAACCTGATAATATAATAAGCAACCTAATAATTATAATTTAGTTGTAGTTTCTATTTTGGCTCAGTCAGTTTTAATCAGTTCTTAGGGCAATTTTTCGAAAATGTTTTGTTTTAGTTCCGCTTTTAGTTTTAGTGTTAGTTTTTTGTAATACAGGGTGTTTGTCAGGTGCAAGATGAAAAAAGGTTACAATAATTATATAGTATATTGTAAGAAAAACTCATCAAAAGAAACTGTTTTTTTTTCAGTTAGGATACATGAACACGTATACACAAATCAAATATAAAAACCAGCAAAGCCAAAACAAATAGATTTCAAATCAACCCAAAAAGCTCATGTATGAAATAAATTGACAAATCTTGAATTTTATTTTTATTTCAGGAAAATGTTATGGAAATGTTTTTTGTTTTTTTTTGAAGTTCAGCTTTATGTTAGAGTATTGTGTGTACCGTATTTGGATTCATTGTTTTGTCTGAGGTTGCGCTTTACTAAAAGATTTTAAGTGATTATTTTTTGCTGACTTGAGAATCTTTCATTTATTGGAAAGTTTACTGCCAGCAGTTTACAGTTTTTTTGTTTTATTTTAAATGTCAAATCTGTTCCTGTTTTACAAAAGATACGAACTTTAATGTTTTGAATTTCACTACCTCACTCTGACCTTAAAACCAAGGTAAATTCAAAACTATGTTTTTTGGTGTACTGTTACACCCTTATTAGGTATGGTTAATGGTTTTCTTCCAATACCGTGCGTTAATTATTGCTGTATCATGATATACTTGGTATCGTCGGAAAAATACCGCAATGATATCGTATTGTAGGCTTCATTTTTGTGGACGGCCTAAATCCGTACGGAAGCAGGCTAGGCTGGGTGTGGGTGATTTTGCAGATTGGCGCAAGCCGGCATATTTAAAATAGGGAGGCCCGCGACGTTGTGGGCGTGAACACAGCTGACTTTAATCATGTCCGATCAAAGCTGCCCCTCTCATTCCCTTTGAATATGGAGACGTCTCTGTGCGGAAGAGGACTTTACGTAATCGCAATGATCTGTGCATTGTCACTGCTTTTGGCCAGTGTGGCAACAGACAATGTCAGCGGGTGATAACCACTGGCGACTTAAATATGTCCACGGACCTCATGCATCTATTTCCAATCCTAATCATTTGTGCGCCCCCCTCACAGTAGCTGTGCCAGTCATGTGGGATGATATATCAAAAAAATATGATGATGATAACAATAATAATAATTGCTTCAATGAATTGGTTTCTACTGTATAATGATTCAGAGGACATGATGCCTGCTGTCCACATAATTATGAATGAAATATTTCTGATCCACCACACATGTCCAGTAGCTTGTGTCCCTGTCTGCCTGCATTTCAATCAAGTTCACCAAAATCGCGTTAGACCAGCGGTCTACCGACTGCACCAGACTTAAACATGGTGTGAGAAGGTATAATCTTCGTCCGACTTTCAGCCACCAAATTCTCACATTTAGCGGGCGCATGTCAAAGGACAAACTCCCCTTGCACCGGTACGACCAGCTTGGCCAGACAGATCTCCCAAATTGGCAAACACACTGATTCTCTTAGTGGTACACGGGCTCTTGTGGTACATGAAAGAATCACCGAAATAAATGTTCAAACTGCATCATGTTACAGTGGATTAATTATTTTTTTTAAATCCAGTACAGTACATTTGTTAAATACAGTTCAGTTGTTTTTCCACTTTAAATTTCAATACATTTGTGTCATCATCTGTGTTTTTGTTGACTTTGTTGAGGTTAGATTTAGTGTTATTAGTGTAGTGTTTGTTTTATGTCTTGTTTTTCTGCATCCCTTGTTCATGTCTCGACTACTCGTTTTTGTTTTTCCCCCCCCCCCACCTGTTCTCGTCGGCCCTGTGCCTTGCTCTTCGTTTAAACATGAAGAGCTGTTTGCTTTCGAGCATTTGTTTAGTTATAGTTATAATTTGGCTTTTAAAGTGCAATACATATTAATATTTTTCTCGATTGAAGCGCAGTGATAATGTTCAAACTGCATGGTTCAGTAGCTTAATTATTATAATTTTTTTTATCGAGTGTTAAGTACACTTCGGTCATATTTCACTTTTAAGTACAATACATTTGCAAGTAATCTTTTACAACTGTTTACAAACAGTTTTTGGATCAAATGTTTCTGTAATCTTAAAGGTTGATCATTATGGTGGTACTTGGAGGGCCAAATATTTTTCAAGGTAGTACCTGGTGCAAAATGTTTGAGAGCCGCTGTGCATGAGCTTCATATTTGCAACTGTACCTTACACTCGAATATGCAACGGGTGAATAATTTGATTGTGCATAAATCAACTGATTGGTCTCGACGTTCATCACAGAGTTGGCAAAAACAATCCGCAGGCGACTGATGGCAAACAGCCGTCAAATGTGTGGGTGACCCGATAAATATTTTCTCTCATAGGAGAGTGTTTCCACATTTGCAGTTTTTGGTATTTAAAAGCCTGACTTTTCCCTTCTGATTACCTGTGAAGTCTGGTAAACACTTTCATGCGGCCCACATACTGACAACTGCCAGCGATGATTTAATTGCTGTTTACGCTTTGTGTGATAATAACATGACGAGTGAAACGCGAGACGCGGCAACAAACGGCAACCTGCAGTCCAGACCGAAATTTCTATTTCTGTGTTCCGCCACGGCGAGGATGCACTTGAGAAGTGGTCATTAAAGGCTTCCCGAGTCATTCACGACTGGCCTCACGTGTCCACTGTGGCGACGGTCCGGTTGGAATGAGGCTGGTACTCACTAGGGTGACAAACACCCCATGTAGGGTGTAATTCTTGTGGTCTGACCTGGGTGGAGTTCCACTTACTGTACATACAGCCAACCATGACTCCCCCACTGGTGCCAAGAATCTACACGTCTGGACCAAACTACTGGTTAATGTGAATTCCTTTGGGCTAGGGCTTGGGCGAACGTTTCTGGTTTGGCTTGTTGCTTCATATTTGTGTGTGTGGGGGGGCTTTTGGCATGAAAAGCGTACAGGAAGCCTGTTCTCAGTATACAGTAGATTATGTTCTTGTTTGGAATTACTTTGTATTGTGCTGCATCCAAATGGAAGTTGTTGTCAGTCTGTTCTTATGCTTGTATTTGGTGGTAGCACTTGGGTGATGGATACAAGGTGCATGGCTCACCTCGTGAAGGTAGCTGGAAAATTGATGGGTGCCCCACAAACTCCTCTGAAAATTAGGTCCTCAAATAGGCCAAAGCCATACTGGTCTGGGAAGCACATCCCCTTCACCGCTACTTTGAGGTCCTTCCCTCAGGCCGGAGATTTAGAGTCCCCTTTTACAGGACAAAGAGACTCCTTTGTCCCCAGAGCAATACAATTGCTAAATTTGCACAGCTAAAGTGTAACCGTTGCATCAGTCCCGTGTGTCTTCATTCTTAATCTGTCAACTGTCTTTGTTTATTTTTTTTCAACGCAGTAGAGCGGTCCCCAACCTTTTTTGCACCATGGACTGGTTTTAAATAAGGCATATTTTGATGAACAGGCATAGAAACAAGTAAAAACTAATGAGTAAATATACAACTCCCCATTATGCTGGATAAAGTTGTTTTAATTAGTGGGAGCCCTGTACATGCTTCTCTTCAACAAACCAGCCGGTCTCATGTTGCGTTCCAGAGCATAGGAAGTTGGAAGACAGGACATCGTAGACATCTGTTTCTGTTATCTGTTTCACTGTTTACATTTCACTTGCGCTTTTCTTATATTTGAGAATAGACGTGCTACCGGTCTCACTTTTGGTCAAATATCTCCAACTAATTTCCAATATTTTCTTACTCTCTGACCCACGTAGAAGTATAAAGACTGTGTTGCCTTGTTGGCTGGACATTTCACTGATCCACAGAGCGTCATCGTCTGGTGATGGCAGCAGATGGACGAGTCGAAGGTCCTCTGTAAATTACCGTAAACATCTTTAGCGGTTAAGTCGACCTCTAGCGTTAAATGTCGATGCAGATTTGTAAAGTTGGCTAGTCGACGTATCGGTTCAACCCGTAGACATGTCTAGCTAACGGCCCGTGGGCCACTTTCGCGACCCTAGTGAGGATAAGCGGTACGGATCAGGCGATGAAACATTTCTATGGTTTCACGGTCATAACGGCCCTCTGAGGGAAACGGTACCAACAAATGTGGCCCGTGAAAAAAAAAAAAAGGAGTTTGACACCCCTGCTCTAGAGTGTATGGCACACCTTTTCCTGATTAATCTTCAGTCTTAAAATGCATTCCGTGTCCAAAGTGTCTTTTTACTCTGCCTGCAAGACAAGTTTTCCCTTTTTTTTTTATAACTTTCCTATAACTCATTGACTGCCACTCATTTGCAATGCAGTTCCCCATATTGCCAGCTGTTTCAGATCACTTTGACTGATCTTTACAGACACAGAATATTGTGAAATATTAAATTTTCTGAAACGATGCGTCAGTGACTTTGACGCTAATCTTTTTTCCCCCTTTTTGTGTGACACCCAAAGGTATAAAACAAACAACAAAGACTAACAAAGGGCTTTGGATGGCAAAATACAGTGATAATTTATTACATAGATATACAACAAAGAAATGAGCTTTGAGTGACACGAACTCACCGACTGGATCAAGTTGAATGTGAGTGGCTTTTTTTTTTTTTTTTTTTTTTTTTTTTTTTTTTTTTTTTATATACATGGCATTCGCCATTCACTCCATGAACTGTGTCATCTTTTCTCACAATCATAACACACAGTTTCCACTCCCTACCGCGACACATACTCTGTTTACACCATACATATTCTATTTGCATGTGAGGTGCCCTAAACTCGGCCGACATCCAACATGTTGGCATTTCTCGTCCTCAAAATCACTGTGACAAGCGGAGATTCACCCCCTAATCTTTAACTTCTACTCAAAAGCTGTGCTGATGTCAAATTCAAAGCGATGCAACACTGCCTTCTACAGGGATCTGTTTGTCATTTCAAAAGCTGAATTTCGCAATCTGGGCGAGACCCTCTTCCACAACTACAGTACCTGTCGAGAAACGTACTTAACCAATATATTCGTGGATGGCAGTAAACAGTTGGATTCCAGTTGACGAATATACAGTAAATGTGTTAAGCGTCGTGTTATTGTTCAAACTGTGCATAATGTAACGATGGCTTCCAACAATATTAAATGTACTTTTTAGGAATAAAACCACTGCCTTGTTCTTGATGAAAACTTCTGTCTACTGCACTACTTAAGGTGGTATTTGCATAGCCAAGTATTTTTTGAGGTGGTACTTGGTGTAAAAGGTTTAAGAAGCACTAGCCTAATAGCAAGAATACCGTCAGAGCTGATAAGGAAAGCTAATAGGTGCTGTAAGGCAGTTGTGATAAGGGTGCACATGCTTTGGGTTCCTCAGATATGCTTTGTTTATGTTCTGCAGCTGCTGTAGTCAAATCCAATGCCCGTGTTCGCACTCTGCTATCAGTCATTGCACTCGTGTTGACAAAACATACGGTATCGTTAATAAGAAACATGTGACGCACAAAAGAATCTGGTTCAGCAGTGATGCTTTCCAGTGCGTCGCAAGTTTGAACTCTGCCTTTGAGCGTTCACGCGGCTGCCTGCAAAATGCATTCGTGTGCTGAAACAACACAGATAAAGAAGCCATTTCAGAAGTCTAAAGATTACGCAGATGGCATCTCTTCCTGTCTTAATTGAGTTTAAACACCAGCCGTTCAACTTGAGCCATTGAGTGCTTGATTGGACGTTTAAAGTCACTTTTAGTGCATAGAAATGAGTGATTTGATTTTATGGCGCCATGAAACAATAAAAAAGTCATAGAGTAGGGCTGTCACTATCAAATATTTTTAGAATCTATTCTATCAATCATTCCATCAAATTTACCAAATACAGTGGACCCTTGCTACTCGCGGGGGATAGGGACCGGGCCGGACCACAAATAGCGAAAATTTGCGAATAATTGACGTCCATTATAATTGAATTATGTGTGTGTGTGTGTGTGTGTGTGTGTATATATAAAACCCCAAAAATTCTTGAATAGGCAAGGATAAACTGCCGATAAACATTTTCGGGGTTGGTTCCCTGCCCAAAAAAAAGGAAAGAAGAAAAGAATTGGGGGAAAAAAACTGGAACAAATTAGGGAGAAAGAGGGGGGGGGGGAGGGGGGGAATCAGCAAAAAGATGCATCTGTGGGTGCCGAACCTTGAGTGTGCGGGGGTCCACTGTAATCGGATATAAAAGTATTTTGCAATAGTTAGATGCAAAATCATGTTTTTATGATTACTGTTTGGCCAGTGGCGGCACGGTGGGCGACTGGTTAGAGCATCTGCCTCACAGTTTTGAGGACCGGCGTTCAAATCCCCGGCCCCCGCATGTGTGGAGTTGCATGTTCTCCCCGTGCCCGTGTGGGTTTTCTCCAGGCACTCCGGTTTCCTCCCACATCCCCAAAACATGTGCGTTAGGTTGATTGAAGACTCTAATGTTTTATATTGCACCCTTGTGTCCAAGGTGCGCACACCAGAAGGAGCAGCACAATGTAAATTGAATTAAAGCACAAACAACAACAGTTTCATACTTTACATTCTATTAGGTTATGTTATTTCTGTATGTTTCATACAATACAATTCAAAATAGTACTATTTTTCTTATTACAAATCAACATTTTTTTTTAATGTGGGCTGGAATGGGTTAGTGGCATTTCCATTCATTTGAATCGGGAAAGTTGATTTGAGATACAACTCGAGAGTTAAGGGCTTGGTCATGGACCGAATTAAGGCACTGCAGTATTTGCATGGAATGAAGGTTGACAAATTGAAATCAGTCGTCTTTTGTTCTCTATCGTTAACCATCTGTACGGTTTTCATTTCAACCGATGTAACTGTATTCGAAGAGTCATTCGTGATCGGTTGCTTGCATTGCAAGAAATTCAAAATCTTACGAAGAATACTTTTCTTATTGCTAGTCAAAACTAATTTGGTTACACTTAAAATAAAATCCATTAGCTAAGAAGTAACTTGTTTTCAAAAAATGTTCACTTGTTTCAAGCCAAATTGTGCTTGAAATAAGTGAATACATTTTCCATTGTAATAAAATAAAAACTTAATCCACTGACAATATTTATTTCAAGTAAAAATTGGCCTGAAACAAGTGAAAACTGTCTAAATATGATACTTTTCAGGTGATGAGTTGTATTTTAACTGCCATCTGATTTGTTTTGACTCGAAATAAGACAAATATTCTTGGTAAGATTTTGAGTTTTTACAGTGCGCAACAAGTAGAATGTTTATCAAAGCGATGTTTACGCAGCTGAAAGCAGAGCGTCCACTGTGTTTACCTTCCAACATGAAGCTCCCTCACGTCGAGTTTATTGTTCCCCATACACACTTGCATGTCATCTTTTTAAGTCACGCACATTGAATCCAAGATTTTGAGAGCCTCCAGTGGTTTGTTTTCTCCGCGGCCACGTCCTAGCGTGAACTCGCTCGCTCGCTGGGACGCCAGCACAAACATCAGCTGCTACAGCAAACGTGAACCAAGTCTATTTCTATGTGACCGAACCGTGAGTCACCCAGACCTGAGAATGCAGAGAGGACAATGAGTTTGGTCGTTAGCAACTTTTGTTAGCCAAACAGCTGTTTTTCCAGCTTGACACATCGTTACAAACCCATATACCCCAACTTCACTAATTCCCAGAGGTCACACAAACAGTTGTGCCCCCTGTTTTTCTCCGAGCAGTACGGTAGAGTTGCATTCAGTTTGCTACGGTTCACGTTTCGGAGTTTAAAGAATTATGGTAGTAGCCTCCCACGTTTCAGCATGCTGTTGGTCGCCAAAGTACGAGATCCAGGTGCCTCTCAATCAGAATACCGCCGAAAAGTTCAATTCAAAAGGTGAAGCAGATATACAGATTCATTACACACAGAGTGAAATAGTTCATGATTTTTAATAATAATAAACCATAAATTCACCATCATATGAAATTAGGATTGGTACAAAAAAACAATACAAATTATTTTAAATGACTAAATTAGGTAGAGATTTGCCGCCTGAAAAGTATTTTCCTTAGTGTTTAATTAATTTATATAATGTAGTATAACTTTTTAAATGGAACTACTGAAATAAATGAATTTTTCTCAAGTAGTCAGTTTGCGCAAGCGACGTGCGTTGACAGTCTGGACGCGGAAGGGTGAACATCTGCTGCTATGGAGGGAGTCTATGCAAAAAGTAGATTTGCTGCTCATCGCTTTTTAAAAGAAAAGTCACAAAAAAAATCTATCGTAAAAGTTGCTGAATACCGACGAAGTCGGTAAGTTGGCAACAATGAATGTCCGCTTGCCAACCTGGTCATCGTGGTCGCGAAAGCCGTACTCTGCGTTTGCATGAGACAGAACCGGGCACACGTTCAATCCGCGAATATTACAATATGCGCAGTAATTGCACTTTATAAAACCAGTGTGGTGACCCAACAAGGGAGTGTCATTTACCAGGGACCCGTACCGTGGGAGTTATAGGGGCTTTCGGGTTCAAAGAGGTTGTGGAGGTGCGGTAAATAATGAGACGAAAGCGGGTCGTGTCTCTTTACTCCCCACGTCGAACCACACTGGTGACCACGATGTTGTCCAAGTAGACGAGCAAGAACAGCATGTCATCCAGCACGGAGTCCATCAGGCACCGAAACGTCTTTTCTGCCCCTTTGAGGCCGAAAGGCATCTGCAGAAATTTGAAAAGGCTGAAGGGTGTGATGATCAATGTGTTGCGTACATCATGGGGGTGTAACGGTACCCGATGAAAGGCGCGCACCAGGTCCACCTTGGAAAAGATAGTGGTCCCCACCAGGTGGGCGGAAACGTCCCGTATGTCCGGGATGGGATACCAGTCAGGAGTCGTGGTGTTGTTCAGGCGGCAGATAGCGGCACAGGGGCGCCAACCGCCGTCGGCCTATCTCACCATGTGCGTGCCATGGTGGCAAACTCCTCCTTGGTGGTCGCAAGCTCGGCTGAGTCGAGACGCCAAACACAAGCAGAGATCGTGAGGCATGAAGTGGTGACGTGGTGCTCTACCCCATGCTTAGCCACAGCTGACGAGAACGTGTGTGCTATGAGGACGAGGAACTCGACACGCAGGTGTTGATACAGGTTCCTGGTTGCAATGGTGTTTGACGGGCAAAGCGCTCCTACCCTTTCAAACGTGCATGGGTAGGTAAGCGAAAGAGAGAGCATCCATCGGGAGGACCGTCTAAAACGCGTAATGTAAAAAAAGCTTCATGTAACTTAATGTCAAAAAACTGCAATAAATTGTCACCACAATTTATGTGGACATCTCTTCTTATGCCCACTTCTACCTCTGAAAATTTTAGAATGACCAGCCCAATATTTGGGATTTTATGGATAAAGGTTTTCCTTTCCATAGACGCTCACTATACAGAAAAAGCTTAACATCCATAAAATCCATATGGACGTTAAGCATTTTCCTCTCCATCGGCGCTATTGAGAAAAAGCCTAACATCGCTTAATGTCAGCAAACTATCATCAATCATCACCCAGATCTATGTGGACATCTCTCCTTTTGCCCACTTCACCCTATGAAAATATTAAAACAATTGGTCCAATATTTTGATGTTTTTCTGTCCATAAACGCTCACTATACAGAAAAAGCTTAAACATCGCTTCATCAGGAACAAGCTTAACATCCATAAAATCTATAATATCGGGGTTACTGTTCTGATATTTTCAGAGGTGGAAAGGGGCATAAGTACATATGTTCACATAAATTTTGGTGATGATTAATGATAGTTTTCTGACATTAAGCAACATTAAGCTTGCAGTACGTGAAGCATTTTTAAGCATGTTCCTCAATCATGCAGCAGTTCGTAACATCCACTAGCAGCCTGAAGGCAAAGAGGAAGTCTGTACCCAGCAGCGGCATACATACAGCGGCCATAACAAAGTCCCCGCTGAAACGGCGTCCATTAAGACACATCTCCACATATCAGTACGTGGTTGAGTGCACCATTAGCGGCGTGCATCCGGGGGCCGTGTCAGCCCACCACTGTGTCCACCAGCTGTGCCAGCAGGATGCTGCGTTGAGTGCGGGAGTCTATCAACAGACATCGGATTGGATATGGAGTCGGTAATAAACAACAGCCCGCAGCTCGCACCCGTTGCCGATAATGAGTGCCGGCCCTGGTGGTTCCCTGCTCCCCGAAACTGCAAGGTCTGCGACATTGCTTGGGCTTAGCCCCAAACCTACGTGGTAGTAACACAACCTGACGTGACATTGGCGTAGACTGTCATCGCGGCTGCCGTTTCTGCAGTGTCCTCCGGGGGTGGCGGCGGGGCTCAGGTGCCCTGGTTTTTTAGTCTACCCCGCATGGGCAAACTGTTGCTAGTCGGTGAGGAAAATCCGTGTGGTGATCCAAAAAGGGAGAGACATTGACCAGACGCCTGTACCGTGGGAGTTACACAGGCTTCCATGTTCATAGAGGCCGGCGGTTTGTTGTTGTTGTACTGTCAGTTAGTTTCATGTAGAGCGTAAAGACACACGACTCGCTTTCGGCCCCTCGCCTCGTTATTTACCACACCTTCACACCAGTATATTTCTTTCCATTGTGGAATGTTTTATTTGTTCATATACAATCCAGTGCTACAGTATGTTTCTTTATTTGAGAAAAAAATAAAAACGTGGTAGAAAATTAATGGCATTTTAATGGAGAAAATGTATTTGATATACGAGTAAACTGACTTTGTCACGCTCGTATGTCAAGTTGCAATTGTACCAGCTAGTTGCAATTGCAGCCTTGTAAACTCCTATTTCCCATCAGCCTTGAACATGGAATGCAATAAACTGCCTGCCTTTTAACCTCCGCTGCAAAGTGCTCCATACACTTGGTGCACTTTGTCGCATTTGATTTCCCATTTGGAACACCTGCGTTATCCTCATGTTTAAGGCCTTGGGATCCTTGAGGGTGAGAAGGACGTCCCCCGTGTGGAGGCGATCCAGCCACAGCTGCATGGATGGAATGTCAACTTCTGCGAGTTGATGTTAAAAACTTTTTTCACCAGTCCAAGTGTGTAAATCCATGCATGTCCTATCCACTGAGGGTGTCGGGGCGCTTTAGGGCTTTCTGTATTAAATCTTATCAAAGTGTGGTCACGCCACACTAAGCAGTTATTTTATTGATTTATTTTGTGCTCAAACTGGAGGCTTAAACAGGAAACCGATTGTTGGTGAGGTGCCCATCTATGGTGTCAAGCGTGCAGCAGTGGCGGAGCCAGAGAATGTTCAGTGGGGTGGCCAGGGTGAAACCAGAGGTCATTTTGGGATGGCACATAACGCCTAATGTGTATATAATAGTCATCTATCAAATAAAGGAATAATAAAGACAGTGACCGACTGGTTAACACATCTGCCCCACAGTTCTGAGGTCCTGGGTTCAAAGCCGACCTTCCTGTGGGGAGTTCACGTCCTCCCCATGCCTGCATGGCTTTTCTCAGAGTACTCCAGTTTCCTCCCACATTTGAAAAACATGCATGGTAGGTTCACTGAAGACTCTAAATTGCCCATAGGTATGAATGGTTGTTTGTTTATGTGTGCCCTGCAATTGGGTGGTGACCAGTCCAAGGTCTACCCACCTCTCGACCAAAGTCAGCTGGGATAGGTGCCAGCAGCACACCCACGACCCTAGTGAGGATAAGCGGTTCAGAGTATGGATGGATGGATAGTAAGGACACCCACACATTACAGTATAACTCTACATTTGTTTATAATTCAGCCAGTAGTGGAATTACCAAATCCAATGTATCACTTTCTTGCAATTAAGGAAATAAGCTTATGAGTATATGCAGATAGATCCATGTCCAACTGACTCAATGAGCGTACAGCATGTCTATGGTTTGATCGGTTATTCTTTAGCAAACCGGTTTCCTCTGTGCATGTGTGAAGCGGCAGTAAAACAGGCCAAAATCCAGATGTCAGGGGGCAGGGCAGCGCAAGACACAATTTGCCTAGCTGTGGAAGTCTAACATCGTTTGATATATACAGTCACAGATGATACGGTGAAACATATCGAATATTGACCTTTACTCTGTTATAGATAAGTTACTTGTAATCATCAGCTGGTTTAAACTGCTCTGGGTTTCACATAGGGTCCTACTAGTGACTACTTCAACTGTATGTGGAAACACCCTAGCAAAACGAAAACAATGTGTGTTGAAATGCTTTCTTGGTGTCTTACGGCCTCACAAGGTAATTCTAGACGAACAAAAATATACACACAACAGGGGTGGCCAATAGGGTGTCCAGGTTTCAGTTTAGTGTGGGTGCGGTCACCCTATGCCACCCACGGATCCGTGCCTGGCATACCGTCTCCATGTAAGCACCCTGACACGGCAACAGGCGATAACAAGCGAGGCAGATATGTAGCTCCAGAGGCGAGGGAGGGAGGGAAGCTTGTGTTCGCCTCCGGCCCGGCGTCACAGGAGGCCTGATGAATGTGAAGTAAGCTCTCATCGCGCCTGTAAAAAACATTGCGTTTATACTCCAACTGCCAAATGTATGTTTTATAAATCGCAGTTTCACGTTTGAGCCGTGACTATTACTCCCCGCAACACTGATGGACATAGATCATCTCGCTAGCCAACCAGTGTCTTGTAAAAATGGCATCCCCAGTGAACCAAACAGAATTTTCCGTTTCATTTCTCTGTAGCGTACTGTGTGTTGGTTAAGAGCAGACCAGGAAGTCGCATAAGAAAAAGGTGAACTGAGAAATCACATAATAGGCCAAAATATTTGCCTTCTCTAATGCAAAACCAATTTGACCGGTTGGCTTTGCATGGTGAAGTCAGAGAAAGACAGGAAAAGATATTTTTTTACAGGCAGTGTGAAAAAGGCTATGATAGAGATCTGGAAAAATACATCATACAAAAATTTGATGCAAACAAAGCTACAAGTATATTCCTGTAAGTAAAAAAATACTTCATATAAACTTACAGCAACGATTGCTTTCTGCACAACCCTGACGCACGTGGTGTTCCACCTCTGAATCAGGAAAAGAACCGCGTCGACTTCTCACAAACACGTCGGAAAAAACAGGAAAATGATGTTTTTTTACAAGTAGTGTGACAGGGGCAATACTCAGGAATTTCGACAGATGTAATATGTCACCAAAATCGCTAACAGGAATCAAAGGTATCAAAATCTTGTCGTACAGCGAAAATTGCTTCCAACGCAACCTTTACACACAGGCAGTGTCCCACCTCTGTTTCAACAACCACCGAATAGGGAAAACGTTCGGGTTGGCTTAACACCATAAAGTTGGAAGAGGCAGGAAACTTCCTTTTTATTTTGGGTGGGGTTAAAGGGGCCATGCTCAGGGACTTGAATAGAGATCTAGAAAAATTGGTCACATCAAAATCAAAGGAATATAATACTTGCCATACAGCGATAATTGTTTTCAACGCATCTCTGACACACAGGCAGAGTCTTACCTCAGAATCTGAGAAATTGCCAGGTTGGCCTCATGCGAAAAAGTCAGTAAAGGACAACTTTTTCCATTTTTTTCAAATGTATTTTATTTTTATTTTTTTTTAGGCAACATGAACGGGGGTATGTGTGCCCTGCGACTGACCGGCCTTTCGTAGTCCGCCTTTCGCCCGAAGTCAGCTGGGATAGGCTCCTGCACGCCCCGCGACCCTAACCAGGATAAGCGGTGTTGAAAATGGATGGATGGATGGATGGAAAGGGTTTACGCTCAGGGACGTACATCGAGAAGACTGTCCGAAACGACATTTGAACATTTCTGTGCAAAAATCCCAAATTTCCTGGGATCGACTTTGGCATTCCAACATGTTAGATCATGATTTTATACTGTAGGTCTGCATAGTTTGAGACTGACAAACCTTGGCACTCGTGTCCTTGTTGAAGATTACAATCATTGCATTTCACCATAATATCAGTATTCAAGGTACGCTAGGAGTACAATTACATTTGACAAATGGACCCTAAAGGCGTAATTATAAGGACTCTTAGGTAAATGTTTGTAGTTTTACCACGGTCAAAATTGTGCAGGTATTTTTTCCCGAAGCCATCAAAGTCAAATTGTAAAAGCCTTGGATGTTATTGCCCAAATGACAATACAATGTAGCAATATTGTGACCGCAATTGGCAAAAGAATCTGTCTGTACTGGAATAGAACACTTAGTTGACATGTATCTGTATCATCATCGTCACAGAAGCTCTCCATTTTAATGGCGTATATATATATTCCCCGACTGCGCCCTGCGGAAATGTTAGCTCACGATACTTTGGAATAGATGAGAAGCGTCCCATGCAAGTTAGCTCTTGCCCCCGCACCTCACAGGCGAGAGGCATAAATCTTTAACCGGTTTGAGCCTGCAAGCGAGTTGTGGCCATGTCTGAAGATGGAGCTGGTGAGAGAAAGGAGTGTTTGAAAAGACACGCAGCCCAACAAAGCAGAGATGTCGCACTCTTGCTTTCCCCGCTCAAATAAGCAAAGGTCTCATCTGTTTGTCAACAAGAGCAGTTTACAATAGGAATTATTTCGGTGTAAGTATTTCCAGTGTTTCAACTTTGACAGAAAAAAAAGTGCTTCTTTACAGTTAATTGTTTCCTCTTGGAAAAAATTAGGTAATTGGGCTCCCTCTGGCGGTTTGTGAACAATCGCTGAATTAAATGTTCAAACTGAGCATAATGTAATAGTGGTTTGAACTTTTTGAAAAAAATCCAATCAAGTGTGTTTGTTAAGTACAGATCAGCTGTCATGAACTATACCTTTGCATTTATTTATTTGTTTTTACATTTCTTCCCCCCAAACATTTATGAAGGTACAATTGAATTGAACTCATGCGCAATACATTTTAACGCGGTATATGCGCAACCTGCTTCCGCATTCGGCAAAACGGGTCTAAGCTCCTGCTGGTTCGGGTGAATGGCGAAGGAGACCTGATCAAAGCAAACACACAAACTTCAAGCATCTACAATGTATTTTTAAACACAAGATGTCACCACAGAGCAAACAAAGATTACAATATGCAATGTTTAGGATTGGTTCGTGTTAACATAAATCATATTATATTTGTATAAAATGCATGATATACATGTATTTAATGTCGGGAAACACCAGCCATAAAGAAAACAACATTTTAGCAAATTTTGCTTCAAACAGTCATGTAATCAACCCTTAGTCATGGTTGTTAGTGTAATAAAACTATACCTGGTTGTTTTTTTGTTTTTATTAACACTGAGATCTACTATGCATCTGTATTTTAATGTTTGTCATGATGGCGGTACTTGGAAAGCAATTTCTTTTTAGGATGCACAGGGTTTAAAACGTTTTAGAACCACGAGTTTACAATTTCTCATAAGGCTCCACACATGAATTAATCTGAGCGACTATCTGTTGGTAAGTGTGGTTTATGGTTCACAACAAAGTTTAAATGGGCTCAGTGGTTTACTCAATGTAGCATCTATAACATGACATTATTAGTTTTACCTGTTTTTTTTCCCCATGTTGGTAAAAGGGAGGTGTTCATTTGAGGGAGGGCTTTATTTGTCTTCAGTGGATGAGACCCGATTGGGCCATTGCGTTTGTTAAAGGGATGACCACAATTTGAGGAAATGTGATGTTCTGCTTGGACAAATGAACGGCTCGACAGACTACACCTTGGACTGGCCAGACAATAATTTCGTAACAGTCATCCCTTGCCAGATGGCGGTTCACTTTTCACGGGTACACAACTGACGCCCAGGGATTCAACACGCAGACTGCCTAACCTGAGCTAGCAACGACCAACGACACTCCTTTGTTGACGCCCTCTTGACAGGCCAGACCCCGCCGTTTAAAGCCACACAAAAGTCACGGATGCTACATGGAGAATGTGAGAATAGCATCCCCAAGTGGATAAAAAAATAAAAAAAAAAACAATACCTGCACCTCACGTGCATATTTTGGATTGGTCTTATGCAAAAGCAATTTTTATGTAATTACTTGGATCATCAATGGGATGATTGGTAGAATAATCGATTCTAAAAATATTCAATAGCCTCAGCCCTAATAGGAAGTATTTCTAAGACTTTGGGAAGGATAAATAAGAGTGTGGTCAGGGTCATAACTTTGAAATATATATAAATATTAAAATAAGTATATGAACGCTACTTCGCCGATTTTCATTTAACACGGATGATTCTGGAATGTAAACTCCGCGATAAACGAGAGGCTACGGTTATGTGATTTACCTACTCTTTCGGAAATTTTTGGACGTATTTCTTCTTCCCCCTTTACAAGCTGTTCACTCACTCATTTGATACTCTTTCGTCTTTGCGAGTGCACATTTTGTTTCTTGTGTTCTAGTTTCCCCATTTTGTTGTCACAAGTGTAGACGCCTGTTGCCCATATCTGCAGGGGTTAGTTCCGTTACACAGACCGGGGCACAGCAGTCGCTGGTGAGAAAGAAGGCACAGGTTGGGAGGGTGGCGACAGGAAGTCCACAAGTGTTGAATGATTACATGGGCTTAAGCTTCAGAGGGGCAGGAAGCAGATGCCTGGCTTATTCACTGAGTCAAGTCTGCACAAAGGGCTCTATTTTCATGACGAGCGCATATTTTTCAAAGATTTTGCGAAAGAAAAAACGATCAAATCTCACTCTGCCAAGCGCATCTTCAAGGGCACACCCCCGCTGCACCGAAACAACCATTTTCCCCCAGACTGCTCTGCCAAATTGGCAAACACGCACAGCATGCCTTGCTCTTGCAATGAAAGTCAAGATGCGCCACTATTTACGCTGAAGCGCAGCAGTGCCTTCAACAGAAGTAGACGCCGAAGTGCTTGCATTTATTGTGTTCTTTACGGATGTTGTTGCGGAAGTTCAATCATCTTCATCCATGGCATATTTCAGGGAACATTTTAATAGGACTGCTAAGACTACCCTACAGGATTACAACTTTATCTTACGTTAAGTTCTCATGATCATGCTTGAGCTTATGATCATACTTGAGAATTTATGTGGTCTTTCTGACTTGCAGATTTTCACCCATTAGGGGTCAGTCTGGAATGTATCCCCCCCCCCCCCCCCCCCCGCAATGAATGGGGGTTCACTGTACACCTTAAAGCTTCCACTATATCCGACTATGACAGAAGACTATTATGTGACCTCATTGCCGCTGCTGGATTATTCGTATTTTTTTACATCCAAGACTTCATGTTTTTTGACGGTCAATGTCCTACTTATTTCATTTTTTTTGCTAAATGTTCCGTTTTCCACGCCCTCAACTCACATCTGGTTCCTCTGCAGCTCCCGCCAGCCTGTCGGGTCCTGTCCTCCAGAGAATGTGCTGTCAGGTACAACCTGCACTTTGACTCGCGCTCGGTCGGTGTTGACTGGCAACCCGGGCTTGGCTCGGCGGTCCGCATCAGTAGCTGTGCGTGCAAGCGTACTATTAAAGCCGATTACAACCCTCATGCACGCTCCTCCAGTTGAAGGAAAGGGGGAAAAACAGGCCCATTTGTCTTAAGTTCTCATGATGTCTCTGTGTCATTAACCGAAGGCTACATTTCACTTCAATTTGTTTCTCAGCTCTCATAAATGCTCGCTTGTATTTTTAGTGCAAGTGTGTGGGATACTGGATGCTCATTTCATTTCGTCTGGATCTGTTTATGCTGATTGCAGGAGCTTGGGAACCTCTAAGACCCAGGGTGTACATTATGGTTCTCTGGACACTCTCTGTTATAACCATTTCCACACATTCAAATCTCACTGTTGTAATGTTTCCCTGCATGTGAAGGGAATAGGGATTCAAAAACATATTTTGTTCAGCCAGAGAAAGACAATCACGAGATGCTCTTGGTGATCAGACCAGAAAACAGCTCGGAGGCCTGAGGCACGAGGTGGATGGTCCCGTTCCAACAAGTGACTCTTTCAACAGCGAAAAATGGAGGCTCCCATGTGGCGGTAATCATCGATTACGGCGTGAAAATTGGGACAAGAACACGAGGTCCGTGAAACAGGAAACAAAGGCTCTGCTCCATTCTTTGTTGTGTTCATGCCATGAGATTGTAATATTGAGCCGTATTTGAATATTTGTTACATTACCATTTTAAGAGCCACAGTAAGGATCACCCCCATTCCTGAACACGTTGACTGTAACGTCATCTGAACTCATTTACTGCCCGCTGTTTATAGAGCAGAATTCCCCACATTGCCAGCCGTTTCAGAGCATTTTGAATGAGCTTTAACTGTACCTACCAGTAGAAACAGCAGACGCTCTTCTTTAACCAGAAAAAAGGTTTTTCATTCTTTAGTAATCAGCAGGCAAACATGGGTTGGTTTGAGCCAAAACAATGATTTATGACCAAAAAGCGGTGAAAGAGCTTTTTTGTGAAAAGAAATATGTCAAGCAGAGCAGTGACTTTGAAACTAATATTCTTTGCTTTTGTGACACCTTCAACTATAAAACAATAAACCAAGACTGAGAAAGTGCATTTGATGGCAGAATAATAATGTAGTTACGGGATATATGAACTATGAAACGTGCCGTGAGCGACGCTGACTCACCCCATGGCTCAAATTGAATGTCAGTGGCTTTTTTACGTGGCGTTCCTCATTCACTCTGCGTCATCTATTCTCATGAGTGTGACACATTATTTCCACTACCAACTGCGACACATACTCTGTTTGCACCACATATATTCGCACTCTGTCCATGTATGAAGTGCCTAAACCTGTCCGACTTCCAACGTGTCGGCATTTCTCTCCGTCATAATCAAAAACGTGACAAGTCGAGATTCACCCCCTGATCTTTCGATTCTACTCAAATGCTGTGCTGATTTCAAATCCAAAGCGATGCAACGCTGCCATCTACAGGGATCTGTTAGTCATTACAATAGTTTGCAACCTAAATTTCACAGACAAGTTCGGCGAAACTCTCTCCCATGCCTACCTGTCCCGAATTCAAGACCCCAGAACTCACTCAATAGAGCCTCCTGAAAGGTTACAAAAAATAAGCACGGACACCAGTTGAACCCATTAACACAAAATTGGGTGGATATGTCGGTCATATACCATAAAAGGACACACAAAAAAGCCTCAAGGATCCATGCCCGAAATAGAACGGGAAGTCAGCAATTTTAGTTTTGGAACAGCCATTTTGAAGTAAATTCCAGGGCTTTAACTTTAATAACTATGGAATTCGCCCAATTGAGCCCCAGTTAGTCAATAAATTGATTTTTTTTTTTTTACCAATGCCATCGAATGTGCGCGGAGCTAGAGATATCGGGGGTTCGCAGGCCCGTTCATCGCCGCTTGTAGCTTTAATGTCTTACGTCTGTTGACTGTCAACTTTGGTATTCAGCCCGGTTGAATGCTACTAGTTAAACCGGTATTTATCTCTGAAAGAACTTCAACCAAGTATTTCCCTAGAACATTTTGTATTCATCAGCAATAGTTAAAAGTGTTCGTCATATGACAGTATTGCTCCTCTTCGAAGCGATGTGATGTGCCACAGGGTTCTGGTGCAAGCACCCTAACTGCTTTGTGAATTACTTTGCTTTGTAATCCATGCCTATTTGTGGTTCACTATTTACTAATTCAAATAGCCAGCCTATCCTCAGCAGTGCGCTGAAAAACTCAAATATTTGTGTTTTTTGTGCTCTTTCCAAAACACCCTAAAATGTCACAAGATGGCACCAAAGCCATGTCTAATTTAAAAGTAGCACATTGGTGTTCAGGAACTATGTTGAAGCGATGCATCTTGACTGAGAGACGAACTTTGAATGCTGACGAGGAGCTAAATTTAGCCTAGGTTGTTAGCAGAAGTTATGAGAGATGTACACGCTTTCTTGTAATTTTTTTCGAAATCAAATCGTCTGTAAACAATTTATTTTTTAGGGGAAATTTGTTTTAAATGATAGTCAATTGTTTGGGTATCATAGTGTGTGGTATTACAGTTTATATAGTGAATTCATAAAAGTCCTAGGGGTAGGGTCGATTGCTTTTCGCTTTTTGCGGTAGGGCTAAAGCTCCGTGAATAGAAGGGGATTACTGCACCATCAATAAATTTCGATTCTGTTGGGATTGTCCATGTGTAACCGCCTGAAAAGCTTCAACGCGCTGAAACATTTTTATTAGCAGTGCTGTTCTGTCGCGAAGCCGCTGAATTCTTCGTTAAATACCCTCCATAAATGTGTACTCAGTTGTCTCTTGCGAGACAAATGAATGTGTCATTGTGTTTGCGTTTTCTATTAGACTGTTGGACAAATGTGTACTCGACTCCAAACAAAGGGGTCGACGTCTGTGGCCAAAGACGCGGATTAGTCTAAATATGCTCGCTAAAACCAAAGGACACTCGGCAGCTGCTCTCAGCCACCTTCTGTGTGCCCGAGTGTTTATGTGAGTTTCGCTCGGCGCGCACAAACCAAAGTTGCGCGCTTCTGGGAGCTATGCCGCCATCAAATCATAATTGCTAGTCTGGCTGTTCTATGGTGTCTTGCCTCCAATTTGATACCTGGAAGTGTTAGCGGTGGTGGCGAAGGGCCCTGTAATATTCTCTGCATGTGCGCATTCCAAACACCCCAAATGGCAGCGCCACTTTCATTTCACGCACGTCCTACACAACCACTTAAAGCTGAGTCATTTGAAATGTTTGTGCAAAAGGGAGCCACTGAATAATTCTTAAACATCTCTTTTTTTTCCACATAAATACTCTTTTGTCGTAATGTTTGCCAAAAATCCAGATAAAAAAATGTATGTGATTTATTTTATTTATTTCTTTTTACTCATCGTCCTGAAATAGAAACTAGTCACGCCTGTTTTTTTTTTTTTTTTTTTTTTTTTTGCATTTTGTGAAGGAAACCATAAACACAGTTGTAGCCGATTATTCTGGGAAGAGTGCTGACTGTTTTTTTTTTACACTGTCATTATGTGTGATATGGGTAAAAAACACATGGTTTTTGGTCAATTGGTTTGTGATCCTATAGATTCACACTGATGTACATTCATTTGAATACATACCACAATGTTTAGAGACATTCTTTTTGGATAGCAACATTCATCCATCCATCCATTATCCATTCTTCCATCAAATCATTCTACCGTCCATGTTATCATCTTTCTATCTATTCATTCTTCCATCTATCTAATCTTTGTTGCATCCAATTATTCTTTCATCGATCCATGTATTCATCCACCTCATCATTTTTCCATCTATCCATATAATAATTTCTCCGGCTGTTCATCCATCTAATCTTTTTTTCTATCCACCCAGCTATCCATCGAGTCATTTTTTCATCCATCCGGATGATTATTATTCTATCCATCAAATTATCTGTCCATCCATGGATCAACTTATCTATCCATTGATTCATTCTTCCATGAATCATATCTTATAATTGTTCCATCGAATCCTTCTTCCATCCATCTAATCATTCATTCATTCATTCATTCATTGATGAATCAAAACATTCTTCCATACATCTTTTCATTGTTCCAGCAGTTCATCATTCTTGCATCCACCAATTCATCCCTCTCGCCATCAAATAATTGATCCATCCATCGTCTTATCATCATTCCCTCTGCCCATCCTTCCATTCAACTAGTCATTTTTCTGACATCCATCCTTCCAACCATTCTTCTACACATATTTCCATTTATCCATCACTCTTCATCAATGTATTTATTATTTATCACCACTTTATCAACCACCCCACAATGCATTGTCCATCATCCATCTAATCATTCACTTTTCATCCATCTTATCATGTCTATCCAACTAATCTTCCATCCTTCAATCTACCTTTCTGACAAGCCAACCACCATCCATCTTATTCTGAATTTTAAAAAATCCATTAATGCATCCATCAATTCAAACAAATAGATAGCCCCATCTGTCATCCATCCTCCAATTCATTCATTGACCCTGTGTGTTTGGGCCATCAAACTATCAGTAGCGGGCTCATGTAACAAGATCCAATTTGCCATCGGTCCCTGCACTGTCGAGGTGTTCCAGGATGAAGTGCAGTCCCATGTTGACTGCATCATCCGCAGACCTGTTCGCTCGGTAGGCAAAGTGCAGGGGGTCCAGCAGGGGACCTGTGACGCTCTTGAGGTGGTCCACCACGAGACGTTCAAAGGACTTAATGACCACAGATGTCAAGGCGACAGGCCTGTAGTCATTTAGACCCGAGATTGTAGGTTTCTTGGGGACTGGAATGATGGTGGAGCGTTTGAAACATGATGGTACTTAGCACGGTTCCAGAGATCTATTGCGAAACAGTTTCCATGCATGGGAGTTCCCTACTCCAAAATCCCATCTGTACCATAAAGATCTGCTGGCAGAGGCCTCCTCTGTGATTTTTAATAGTTGGGGGGGGGGGCACCAGGGCCAAAGACATATGTTTTCTTGCACTGGAGTCGAGTTGTGGAAGTGAGATTCACAGAGAGGTTTTTCCAAAGACATTCTAATGTTTGTTGGTGCCGAGGTGAAAGAAACATTTTGTTCTCTTGTCACTCCCAGTTAACTTGCTCATAACTTAATTGTCACTCGACTTAAGCCAAGGTTGCAACACATGTTTGCAGTTTGATAGCAGCAGTGCGTGTTTTCCATTTAAAAGAGATTGGATCATTCTCTCAGGGAGACACTGAGGAGTCATGCATTTTTTCAAGATGTGAAAAAGAAAACACTTGCTTCGACCAAAACAATGGCAAACATTTCAGTTTTGGGGGATTTTAAGCAATTTTTAAAAGTTGCAATTTTGATATTTCCATCCATTATCCAGCTAATCAAGGTTTCATATCCATCCAGCTAATTATTGTTCATCCATCCATCCAATTCTTCTTCGACCAATACATACATCAAATCCACCTGATTATTCATCTGGGTGTCCACTCTTCCATTGGTTATCCAGCCATCATTCTGTTCCTCTGTCCATCCATCCATCTTGTTCCATCAATTCAGTCAATTATTCTTCCATCAAGCCACGTACATGTCATCCAATCATCCCTCTAGCGAATCCACCTATTCATTTGTACATCCATCTGTCTATTCCATCATCCATCTAATCATTTTCACATCCCTCTCGTATCCACCTATCAGTCCATCTAATTATTGCTCATCCATCCACCCGTCCAGCTAATCAATGTTTTATCCATGATCCATCCAGCCAATCATTGACCTATCCATTTGTCATTCTGCCATCCCTCTTTGAATCACTTGTCCACCAATCTCTCTTCTTAGATCCATCAATCTAACAATCTTTTCCAACACCCATCTGTTATTCAGCTATCAGTGTATCTAATTATTGTTCATTCATACATCCAGCTTAATTTACAAACCAATTGAAGAAATGGAACAGGAGTGTAGGGATATATAAGTTTTACTTTTTCCTACTCTTCAAATACTGCTACTTGGGTCTTTTTTCATTTAATTTTGTTTATCCAATGTTGTATTTGGTTTTCGAACTAAACTACTGCCAGCTAATGATTGCTCCATCCATTCAACTTTTTATCGCTCCAGACATAAATCATCCAGGCATCCCTCTATCACGTTCACCTAATCTTCTGCCATCCATCTGTCTATTCTTCCATTCATGCATTTTATCATTTATCCAAACCATCCATCCATCCATTAGCAACAGATGTTTGCAGCTTGATAGCACCAGCAGTGTGTTTTTGATGAAAGAAAAATCGGATCATTCTCTCGGGGAGTCTTTTCGCACATTCTGAGCACAGATGAGTCATGCATAGAGGGGAGTTTCTCCCCCCTCACGAGGATTTAATTTCCTCCCAGTCGTCCTTCTTGTCATTACACTGCATCTCGGAAAGCCAAGCCCACCTTTTGTCGGGGCTTTTGTCCCCCCCTTAGGTGCAGATTACCAAGCAAAGTTGCGTGTTTGGAAAATGAGTGGGTGACTCGTGAAAAGCCCTGCAAATATTCTCATGGGTTACACTCGGCCGCCTTTTGTTCCTCCTGAGCGGGCCTCGTATCTTGTTTAAATCTCCCACCTGTGAATGGACCCCCCGCATTTGTTGGCTCTATCCTGTACGTTCCGCCACCGCTTATCAGGGCGGAGTGATAAGTATTTACACCAACAAGTAAGCTGCACCTCTTTTGTCTGTAATCATCCAGGAAAAATCGGCCGGTGCCCTGTAATTAGAGCGCTCTCGTCGCTCGTTAAGACTCATTCTCACCCCCCTCTTCCTCACGGGAACTTCCTTTCTTCTGTCTTGCATATCCGCCCCCGGTGCTAAATCAGCTCCACGGCCAATAGGGGTAGTGAATGACTCACAATACTAGACTTTTACTATTTTGTCACCAGTGACAATAGTCAATTTTATTCATGTAGTGCCATTTCACAACAGAAGTTACTGAACTCCTCATACATTATAAATCAATTTTCTATCGAGTTTATCCTTATTAGGGTGGCGGGTGTGCTGGAGCCTATGGAGGTGGGGTACACATTGGACCAGTCGCCAGCCAATCACAGTCATACATGATGTATATAACTGAACCCTACACGAGCAAGCACTTGGCGACAGAGGCAAGGAAAAACAGAAGGGAGCCTGATAACGCGCTACCTATTGTTCTACTTTGAAATTTTTGGGGAAACACAAGTCAGTGTAAGCTCTGGGAGCATACCGCTCTACTCGGTCGATAAGACACCACGAGCTCTTCCTTTAGCTACGATGGTACATGGGCATGTAGTGCTTTGTATGAAAGAAGGAGTTTGAATTCCATTGTAAATTAGCGCCACTGTTAATTATCAGTAAAGCTGTAAAACAAAATATTTACTTGGTGGTTTAATTTTACACTTGATGTTCGTATACAAGCCATTAAAAAGTACATTTTCCATACTGAGCCAACCCTAAAAAAAACTCGTTTTCTACATCGCCAAGCATATGGCTTCAATAAAAGCCGAGTCCCCCCCACAGTTTGTCAGATTTACAGCTGAGATGGCAGAAGGTAGAAAGTGTAACACATCCCACTCCAACGCAACAGTTTGTACTCGCGCTAGTTTTGTCGTGTAGGACATCATGTCAGCGCGAATAGAAGACAGCCTTATTCTTGTGATTGACATCATATCAAACCGCTAATGAAGCCAACTAAATTGAAACCGTCAGACAACTCTGGGGGAAACTCTGGATCACTTTAACAAAGTGAATTATTACACCAGGCTGCTTGTTGAGTTAGCAACTGAATTCATGTAAATCTCATTGTTTGAATTTCTAGTCTTGTCTTTTTTGAAAGCTTATAAAACAAATCGCTCTGACTCGGCAATCAGGTTGTGTGTTAGTCACACCTCAAAATGGACAAAAATATTGGGACACCGGCTCGACCGGCTCACTTTCTAGAGGCAGCTGGTGGAGAGTACACACACACAGAGTTGAATGTATTTAACTCGTTTGTCAAATATACCCCAAGCAATCCCTTAATTAACCTCAAAACACAGGAATAAATTCATATACTGTCAATGACTGAATTCAAACCACCTCATGAAAGAAAATAATTGCTGAAACACAGACATTGTGTTAAAGATGTTATTCATTGTCACCACTAGATGTCACATCACATTCCTTGGTATTACGCGTCACCAAGGAATGTACATTGATTACAAAAAAATAATAATAATTCTAATTTCAAGGTTTAATTATAATTTGGACAGTAAAACCAACAGTAGCACTGAAATTATTACTTTGTTATTCTCCCTCCGCTTCCAAAAATGTAAAAAGTAACAATTTTAAAGAACGAAAGATAAATACTGAAGGCGTAAGAACCAATTTAAAAACAATGACCATTTAAAAAAAAGAACTGTGTATATGACATTGGGAGTTGTAATAGTTTAGCTAGTGCAAAAAACGATGCAGGCATCCGAGTCGACTATTTAAATCTTGCGGATTGCAGAAGTATTGCACAAACATTCGAGTGAGCAGGATTACAGAAGAGAAACAAAATTGCATGTGGTTCACAGGTTGTGATGTCATTTGTTCAGGAGTCTGATGGCGTCCTGCAGTGTTCTATTTTTATGTACAGAAATGTTGCCCTGTCATTGAGAGAGGCAAATTTCCCAATGAGTCTATAGTTAAAGTCAGGGCTGTTTTGGACAAGATTCGTCTCAATAGAGAGCATGGCCAGTGGATTGAGAGGATCCTGTCACATTGTATTCCTGAGGAAGGTCTCGATTCTCTTCAGTGTTTAGAAATCCCTCCCAGATTCAGCTGTGGTCATCGGAGTTGTGATGAGGATCTTTAGCAGAGCCACCATTTCTGAGATGCCCTGAATATTGTTCTCCATGAACAGCTGGTACAGAACCACAGCGCCACTGCAGTTCCTGAACTCATCATTGCTGCAGATTAGATCAGTTTTCAGCCTGTTCTTGTTCAGCAGTGGGTAAGCCTCGATGGTGTTGTTCAGTGTTGCTTCAGGAAACTGGCTGTGATACTCCTGAAATCTGGCTGCCTGTAGCAGTGTAGCACTAATCAGATGCTTTGTTCAACCAAATCTTTCACTTGCATGGCCCATGATGGTGTCACAAACCTAAAAAAAATGAATGCAAAAATATATAAATTAACAATTCAGTCTATGGATGTGTTCATTGTAGCGTATGAAAAATACATACTATGCATATCAAATATTGTTTTTACACTATATGCTTGGTGTATCACTGGCAATATTATATTTCCCTCTTTCACTAATTATAAAAATACTGCTGTAATATATTGGAAATATATTTATGACTTGTCCAAGACCAACAAGCAACACATTAAATCTTTAGATTAGATTAAATTTGAGGTTCCTTAAATTACTCTTGAATGCTTGCCCTTCTGGTCATCCGGGAGAATGGAGCTCAGCCTATCCAGAAGTGCTGTGGCAATGCAATCAGCTGTAGTAGTTGGGAGAGGAATGAACGAAAAAAAACTCTCTTGGACAAGATGGGGTTTGTCAATATAGCGGACCACAATCACCTGCTGACACTGAGTGGACATGTCCATTGTTTCATCAGCCTGAATGGCAACAAAATCTGCACTCCTGATTTCTTCAATGGTGTGCTCTCTCAAAACTGACAGCGTGCAGTAAAGGAGTTCATTCTGCACAGTCTTCGATGTTCCCTTAAACAAAGTGGCAGTGTGCAGGTGCTCATGTAGAACTGTTTCCAGTGATGCCACAAAATCCACCAATCTTCTAAAAACACCAGGATTTTCTGAGCCTTCACCTTCATCATGGCTACACAGTGCAAGTTCAAACGCACCACAGAACTTAACACAATGTATTAATTTAGATAGGATGTGCCTGTTTTTGTCAACCTCCTTATTGTGGTTATGCATGTCTAATCTGTAGCCTTCATCACGCTGGCAAGCAATGTTTACTTTCCCCAACATGGCAAGACACAGTGAATTTGCCATGTGGATCCCAGAAGGTTCATGCTTTTTTGCCTTCACGGCAAAGCGTTTTAAATGAGCTGTTCTTGTCCATGCGGAAGTTTAGAGTCTTCAATCAACCTACCATGCATGTTTTTGGGATGTGGAAGGAAACAGGAACATCCAAACTCCACAGAGGCGGGGCCGGGATTTGAACCCCGGTCCTCAGAACTGTGAAGCAGATGTGCTGACCAGTTGTACTGTGCCTCCACATATACATATAATTTATAATATTTTTATTTTAATGTTCAGTTTTGATTTGAAGTTTTTTTTTTCTTATTCAAGGAAGGAACTCAGCTGACCAGTAGGGCGGCGCCCCAAGCACCCTTATTGACCAGCGGCCACTGCTCGCTCACTAGCTTACAAGAAGCCCGTATTGAAATCACTGAAAACATCCTTTCTATTAAAGAAACTCTTCTTGATGGCATATTGTCCAGGTGGCACCCATTATCCCTGTTCGCAAAGAAGACATTGTTCCATTTTTTTTTCTTCGAGTCTTTGTTCTGTATTAAGGCCACTGCTGCGGAATGGGGGCAAAAGTCAAGATCGCAGTTTTCCTTAGGAGGTAGTATCAGAGCCATAACAGAGGCAGGACACCAACTCTGTGTAAAAGAATTCTGCAATGTTGGGACTGGTAAAATATAACATCCAACCTGCCCTTCTACCACCTTTTTGCGTCAGAAGCAATTGTCACCGACGAACCGACAACTATGTCACCCCTGTTGTTGCAGATGTTGTTGTCTGATTGTGGGATGACATGTCACTGTGTGAAAGTGCCAACGGTTGCAGCAATACTTCGCTTCGCTGGGTACTGTGTAAAAGGCACAGGCAGATAAATTTAAGATCTGATGTTTCTGCTTTCGTGCTGCAATTTTCCACTGTTGTCGAACAGTGATGGATACAGAACATACAGAACATACAGTGTGGTGTATGACCAAAACCAATATCATCAAACATTACTGAGCGGCATTATCCGTGTGCACCCCTGCGCTGACGCCGACTCCGGGGCCAGGCCAAGCAGGGGAGTTTCATTCGATTCTGGCGGGGTAACAAATGTGCTCCAAAGCTGCCAGGCATCCATGTTTCCTCTGTAGCAACCCTAGGGAGAATGTGACAAATGTGAGGGACTCCATCAGAACCTGACGGGCCGGGAGGGAACGTATTGGCATCTGTGGTAAACCGTGAGCTGAAACATTGAGCCCACGAAACTCAGCAGCCCCGTCATCCCACAGCCCATTGCGGATACCATGATACACGACGAGAAAACTAAACAAGATTTGAATAGGGAGGGGAAAAAATGGCCAAAATCCCATGGCTCATTCACGTTTCGGGCAAAAAGGACTGCCGTGGCTGCCGAGAACATAAGTGTAAACATAACATTAAGCAAGACCGCGAACACCATGATTCTAAAGACATGGGTTTTTCTCCTAGCACCTGGATTCTAAAATCATCAGCCAGCATCCATTCGCTAGTTCCCTGCGGCCTGCATTTCTGCTTCATTTTCTCCAATATCCTAACTGTACAGCCATTGACCGGCTTTTCAGTCACTGTTCAATCATTGGGCCATCTACTTCTCAACATCACTGATTGGCCACTCACTGTATGGTACTCATTACACGCTTGTGCTTATTTGCTGCTAAAACACACAAAATATCCTGTATTTGATACCTCCATCAAACTATGCTCACACAGCACCCCCTCCCTGACTTGCTTGACCATTTTAGGCTGTTCCTTTTTTTTTTTTTTTTCATGCTTGAGCAGTGTGTGCTTGTGTGTGGACGTGTGTGTGTGTGTGTGTGGGGGGGGGGGGGGGTAGTAGTACGACAGCTTTTCCTGCTCTGACTGGACTGGAGTCTGGAGAGAGAAGTAGAGAGAACTCTTGTTAATCAGCCTCCAACTTGGAGAGGAAGTTACCACCTCTTCCCAGACTCCACACACACACACACACACACACACACACTTAAGGAATTTAACCACAGCGGCAAAGCAAGCCGGGAAACAGTCAGGGCTGCTTGTTTGTGATGTTTTCCCCAAAGTTCTTGGAGGGAATGATGTGTTTGTGTGTTCCTGAAGCTCTCTGGAGCCTTTGACTGGGACTGGTGAGTACTATTCCGACTTCATGCACATTCACGTAAGAATTAATAATAGTGCACTTGGTTTGAGTATAAGTTTGGAAATGTGGTTGCCCCTTGTGTAGATTTCTTCCAGCATGAACCACGTTCCTTACTTAAATGTACTTTTGTTAACCATTTGCTTAGATAACTAACAAAAGGTGCTTTCATATTCAGTCCAATCCTGCCTCACCTCTGTTTCACGTTTCCTTTTTTTGTTTTGTTTTGCTGAGCGTGCAGGCCCGACATGACCGCAGTCTGGTCACCGCTAAGTTTATATTGTGACCATGCGTGGTGTGGGGCGGAGAGCTGATGCAGCATTTATGTTTTGCGCCTGGGTACGGCTTTTCCTGTGCAGCTGCACGCTGTTGGCGAAACTCGCCGTGGTGAATGATGGCTTGTCACTTGTAACACAAACAAAGCCGACACCTCGCCGCACCAGGGCCGCGAGATCTGAGTCATACACAGCACTCGAGGTTAACTGCGG
Source organism: Phycodurus eques (assembly GCF_024500275.1). Classification (NCBI taxonomy): domain Eukaryota; kingdom Metazoa; phylum Chordata; class Actinopteri; order Syngnathiformes; family Syngnathidae; genus Phycodurus; species Phycodurus eques. The sequence continues at coordinate 13,566,549 of NC_084528.1, read as the reverse complement.
TTCTGTTTTTAACATACAAGTGTCTATCCATTATTGGGACATTTGCGTTAAGAACTACATCAATGCAATTTTAAAGCCTGTATTTGTCATGCAGGAGGGGACATTTGAGTTCCATGGCAGCAAAACAATGTAAAAACAAATAAATAAAAATTTAAAAATCTACAAAAATCGTGTGTTACTAGCAACAGTGTATGTGGCAACAGTACTAGTGAATGTGAGCAGCAGCAGCAAGAATGGTTGGCAGCATTGTATCTAGCAAAACAAAGCTATATACAGTACACCAATAAATAGTCTGCATATAAGCAGTTGAGAATGACAAGTTTTCAGTAAATAACAATATGCACAGATGTGAATGTGACCAAAAGCAGCAATAATAGTCAGCAGCATTGTCTGTAGTGTATCAAATCGTATACTGTATATATAAGCAGTTGAGAATGAAATTGACACACTGTAACCAACTATACATGCTATACACTACATGAATACAAGCAGATGTGAATGTGACCGAAAGCAGTGACAATACTCAGTGGCATTGTATGCGACAATTAGGGACGTGCTGATCCAATTTTTTCACTTCTGATCCGATACCGATATTGCAGCGCTGAATTTTGGCTTATACCGATATCGGTCCGATCCGATATCAGCAATAATCAAACATAGTTGACTTATTTTGTAGTATGGAATGTTTGAAAAGGCTTGATGAAGTGATATTGTTCAAAAAGAGAACAATAATTAGCAACAGTAGGTAAGACAAAAACTGACCCATTTATTGCTCACCAATGGGTTGCATAAAGTAACTTTACAAATAAGACTGTACTACAATTTAATAACATTTTAAAAACTATATCAAGAAATCCTGACCAATAACTTCAATAAAACCAATAACAAAAATATATATTGAAATTGCAACACAACCACTGCTTAACTTAAACATAAACATATTCTACATTTGAAGAGATTAAATAAAAATAAATTTTAAAATGATGAAAAATAAACTCAATAAATAATAAATACAAATTATACTTTTAAAGTGAACGTGAAAAAAGTTTTTTTTTAATTTTTTTTTTACTGTGAGTATATGATGGGAACATCATTTTCTTTTTTTCCACATGTGTGGCAATACACTTCTTCAACAGGGCGTTAACTGTTAAAATACAATAAGAACTAACTACACATTACACACTACACTAACTACACATTAGCAACAATGGCCTAATAAATGATCATTAAGACCTTCAGTATTATGTTGTCACTTATATTTTCCTGTAATAAAACAGTAAGTTTCACATATACTGTAGCTATAGAAAGAAAAAGCTACAAAAAGTTGGTTTCTCAGTGCCTTGGTTAAAGTCGCAAGTCTTTTCAAGTCAATGGATTCTAGTCCAAGTGAAGTCACGAGTCATTGTTGTTTCAAGTCCAAGTTGAGTTGCAAGTCTATTAACATATTGTCAATTCGAGTCTAAGGTCATCAAATTCATGACTCGAGTCTGACTCGCGTCCAAGTCATGTAACTCGAGTCCACACCTCTGACAATCGCTGTTGCTACTGTGCATATCTTGGCCTCTGAGGGTCAGTGTGATACACGCAATGAGATACACACTTGCAGGAACAAAGAAAGTAAGAGAAGTCACAATCGACTATTGTTATTATAACTTGTTTTTCACAGAGTTTGAAGAACATATGCCAGAGGGTATTGTTATATTGCCTGTCTATGTGGTTATACAGCGTCTGTGTACCAATATTCATTATTTTGAGAGATAAACGTAAGTGTCGCAAGTTCAATGCTAAATTTTGTTAGATCTTCAATGGTGTTTTTTTATTCATTGTGTGTTAACTTTGAGCTCGCAGTTTTTGTGAACAAAAATGAAAAAAGAAACGAAGGCTGTGATACATTTGAACATTCAATAGGTGTAATTTTTATGTGAGTTTAGTTTTACAGTTAACTTAAAATGGAGCATCAATAAACGACTTTAAGCAAGCAACATTCACTACTCCTTGCTACTATGTTGGCACCTTAGCAACCTGTTGTCATGATCATGTGGGATCTGCATGCTGTCCGGGAGCTGCTGGAAAAAGGTGCTGGAGCGGAGCATCGAATGGCCTGCTTGCGTAAGAGTGGTATAATCTGAGATTTTAGATCCAGTTCGATTGGAGCCGATACTCGTTTTTTTTTTTTTTTGCTGACATTGGACCGATTTCCGATTTCAAAGATCAGATAGGGACACCCCCAGTGACAGCTATAGATGGATGAACAATGCTCTGTATATATGGAAGGAAACGAGCAATAGAAACTATAGGCAGTTGATTGATGCTATGCTATCTATATATACACGACACATCAGAGGTGGGACCAAGTCATTGCTTTGCAAGTCGCCAGTAAGTCTCAAGTCTCTACCCTCGAGTCCCGAGTAGAGTCCCAAGTCTCGAGGCAAGTCCCAAGTTGAGGCAGGCAAGGCCTAAGTCAAGTAGCAAGTCCTAGACTTTGAAACTCAAAATTAAGTTGCAACTCCTGACTTTGAAAATCGAAATGTAGGACTTGCAATTTGACTCAGGAGTTGCCTGTCTCGACTTGGAACTTTACTTGGGACTTGAGGGCAAAGACTTGAGACTGACTTGTGACTTACAAGGCAATGACTTGGCCTGCTACACATGCAGATGTGAATGGGCACAGATGCAATTGTACATGACATGGATCAACAATACTCTTCATGTATGCCGTTGGAAATGAGCAAAACTAAGTATCAGAATTGGATTAATAGATAGCAGTGTTGTATGCAACAACTATACATATGATACATCTACCTGACTTTACATGTATGCAGCTGGGAATGGAATAAGCAAAGCAAGTGGGGGGTTGTGCTGCTCTCAGCGGTCCCCTTTAATTGAGTACACGCTAGCTCCTCCAGTCAATCAGATAACGCTGATAACATAGGATGAGTGCTAATGCGTGTTTAGTTGACACCATCCGAGGCCCCTCAGCAAGAGTTGACTCCTGCGCTACCTCCCTGAGCTATTCAGAATTTACTGACCACCATCATCAAATCCAAAACCCCGCCGACCCATTCATCAGTCTTGTCTTTATCTGTCTCGAGGATGCTTGTTTGCGCTGCTCTCTTTTAGCTGAAGGGTCGTGATCTGATTGGAGATGCTTCCATGGTGCCAATCAGGATGCCGGAAAGTTTTAAGAGTTTCTCAAAGTCGAGACTGGAATGGACGCTGGGACTTGCAAGGCAAGTGACAGGTAGTGACGGGATACTAATGGTTTTTAATTATTTAGCGATGGAATCGTGCTTAAAGTCAGTTAAAGTTATTTTAACCTTGTTTTACCATATTTACCAACCTATCTATTTTTTAGAGTTCGCTTGGCCAATTGTTCACATTTGCAGTATTGGCAAGAGGTATTGACATTAATCTGCTTGCGCTAAAACACAACTGTTACAATGCATAAGTGTACATAACATCGGAAACCTACTAACCCTTTAGTCACTTAGTTCCCAAACTAAAGTTCAAGACCCAAAAAAGGGTCCCGGGCTTGGTTTTATTGGGTTACCCAGTTAAAAAACAAACGAACAAACAAAAACTGTCTAATTAATTGAAATCTTGCCTTGAAGCAGAGATGACATTGATTCAATGTCAACTGATTTGCATGTCAGCTACGGAAAGTTGTGCTAGATTCACTCTATCATTAGCCGTAGCATTAGCTAGCATTATTCTGCTCAATATGTCACTGGCATTAAAACAGGTTCAGAACATTCAAATTCTCCTATCCTGTTGGTAATACGTTAAAAGATTGATCGATCAAAGATCAATTAGTTGATCAATAATTTTTGCCCAATTGCCAATCGTGAAAAGGTAGTCCATTTGGATTGTTTCTAGTGTGTCCAGTGTTTATTTTTAGTTCATCAGTGTATGGTTTGTTATGGCAAAACCCATAAAAATCCCAAAGTCCCATGGGGGATTATCATTTAGAGACTTTAGTGGCAATTTCTGGCTCTCATAAAAACAATCATTTAGAGACTTTAGTGGCAATTTCTGGCTCTCATAAAAACATTTAAAAAAAGATACATTTTGCATTCAAAAGATGGTAATAGTGGAAATGTTTGTCTAAGATGTCTTGCATCTCATTCCTGGATTTTCCAACATCATTTTGTGCCCTCAGCATTTTCCCCTATTAAATTACATTGCTTGACATTCCTGATTGCTGCTTTGACGAGCGTCTTAATGTGTCCCTGCTGTGACAATATGGAGCGCTACAAATTTGTATTTTCCCCAGCTTTTTCTTGCGTCCTTCTGTGCAAAAGGTACAGAGACGCCAGTGGGGAATTGAGTTTGGCCATGCCCTGACAAAAATCTGCCTCAGCCTTTTAGACACAACCCATTAAAGATGGGATATTGCCACATCTGTGTGCACTTTCACACAGCAGTCAGATAATCAGTGACGACTTTGAGGGTCTACAATACTTGTTGAACAGTTGCTTTCAATTTAACAGGACAGGAGTAGCCAGTTTCAGGTACTTTCCTGCCATTTCGGCATAACCTTACACGTATACGCTTGTTCTGAATATGTTGCAGATTTGATACTACCTCTGGAGGTGGAAAATTACCAGGTCAACTTCTCACCCCCTTTCCATGTCAGTGCCTTTCACACAGAACAGTAGACTGGGGGAAAACGGCTTTGGCAGGCAGTCTGGAAGGGACTTATGTGACAATTAGTCTCTTTCACAGAGAGATTCCACAAAAAACTGTTGCATCAAAGCCATAAAGATCCAGCAAATGTCTACCTGGGCACAGAACCCAATGAAGCGGGATATTGCAGCGGCTGTTCGAAAACAAGTACTTTCAACACAGCGAGATGGAACAAAAAAGTGAAAGGTGTTAAAACACCCCCTTTCTGACATTGCGGAATAATCTTTAAAAAAAAAAAAAAAAAAAAAAAGGCGGTCGTCCCGCATCTGTTAGGGTTCAAAAACTACCTCAAAAGGCAAAAACCTGGCAGGTCGGCCTTCCTACAGAAAACCAATATATGGACAAAATGCAGAAACTTATGTGTTTTTACAGCAGTTTAAAAGGAATTACTAATTATTTTTTGTTTACAAGGCATCCTTTTGTACGAAACGTGTCATCCTTAGAACCTTGTGGGCTAAACCTTGAGGAGACGGCATGTGGCAACGCCTTGGGACCGAATCACGGAAAAAGGCAAACACGTGTTGTGTGTCACAGGCTAATGGGCGGTGGTGGCTATGTAATTGATACAGCGTGTTGCGCTGCTGGATGGTGTCCAAGATCGATGAAACGTGTGCGCTCATGGCTTGATGATCTAAAGCCAGCGCTGATTTCAGCAACAGGAGAGGAATATTCATCAGGAATACTCACAACATGTAGAACCTTACAGAACAGTCCTGTCACCAAACATGCATGTACAGTACTTTGGCTTGTCTTCTAGCCTGATAACACCAGGATGAAGATGCTACTCTATAGGCCTGATGTACCAAGATCGCAAATAGCTAGCGATAAATTGCGTGTTCACTTACGCTATCAGATTGCACGCATTGTTGGCAACAGGTGTAAAAGTGGTGGAGACTGTATGGGAGAGTATTAAGTGATGGAATTGGAAGTGTAAGTGAAAGAGGCAAACGAACATATTATTGAGTTCCAGAAAATAAATCTATCGCTCCGATAATTTGGGGGAAGCCAGCAACAGCATCAAAGCGATGTTTTGTTAGATTCAACTCATAGGACTTGAATGTAAAGTATCTGCCCTTTCAGCATAACATTGCATTTAAGTCTCGCATAGGCCAAGACCAATTGTCACAGTGCGATGAAATGACCCAGACACATGGAAATGCAGAGTTGAAAGGATTTTCTCATTGGTGATATGGCATGAGTCCTTCTTGTGACTGGCCCGAAGTCAGCCCTTACATAATTTTCTTGTAGCAGCTCCAAAATTGCATTGCTGAATATACGACAACATGTGGTGATCATTTTTGTGTCTGGAATTTAAAAGAGAGAGCGGAAAAAGGTCAGTTTGCTCCGTCGCCTCTCATTTTGCTTTAGCTTCCTCCTCGGCACAGTCACCACAGTCGTCATTATACACAGCAGTGCCGGTTTGCACCTGCCTTTTTAGACAGAAAATCAAGCCACTGCAATTTGTTTCTGCACACATTGGTGTGCTAAAATATACAAATCCTTGAATGCACAAAATGAACTACGCAGCAATTTTGCCTGTTTAGCAGACGCAGTCCTGGGTGCACCCAGTTAGTCGAGCAATCAAGTTTGTGCCCATTTTTGCACACACAAACCAAATTAGGTAAATCATGCCCTATGTGATTTTACATACAAAAGCATTGCGGCTCTGCTTGGCATCAGGAGCACATCTGGCTGCTGTTAAGCACTTGCCCTAACCCATAGCGCCATCGCATATCTCCATTACCTTCCCATTACCTGCAAGGGCTCACAGAACACGCTCTCCGCGGGACAAGCTCTGCTCTGTGGTTACTTCCCCACCCCCTGACGACGCGAGGACACGCAGGGCATTGATTCAGGACTCTGAAACAAGCTGGCGTCACACTGGCGTCTTCATTTACAAGTCTGTCTTATTGAAAGGTTTTCAAATGCAAGGCTGGCTCGCATGCATGTTTACTCGTTTTTTTCCCTTGAATGCAAAACTGTCGTTCGTTGAGTGTTAAATAATGTGTCACTAAAACACGTTTTTTTTTTTTTTAGATTAAATATCAAACGTTTAGGATTGGAGTGGATCTTGTCAAAGTCTGAGCGCTGAGCAAACAAGTAGGCTTTAAATTCACACCCACTCATCGGGACTTTCGCACAAGTTGTGTTTCGCTTTCTCACCAGATTTTGGACTTTGCAGCTGAGAACACAAACAGAGCTTTCTCTATGAATAGAAACATATCACAAATACTGTACTCATTGTACAGAGTATTGGAGCAAAGGCCAAATATAACCATAGACAAGTACATAATTTTTTTACATCACACCAGGAAAAGCTTCAATCAATCCAAAGTCAAAACATTCATTTCAATGCCAACTGTCGCCATCAGAAAAATTTTATGGTAACATTTTTTTTTTTTTTTTTCCCAGAATTGTCATGTCATTGTCTTTGTCGTAAAGCTTATTAATAGTTAAACACAAAAACAATAAAAGCATAATGCATTAGTTGTGTTGCATGTAGGGATACCCCAAAAAAATTGATTAAGAATTCTGTTCATTATGTAATGTGTCATTGACTGTTCAATTAAACACAACTGGACGCTGGTTGACCTCACATTTGTTTGGATTTGTGAAGCATTTTAGAATTAGAAATCATCCATTCAAAATTTGAGACTTGAAGTAACTGAGGCAAACTTTGGCCCACCACTTGGTTGATTTCTGGTTTGAGCATCATGACGTCAGCTATGGGAAGCTGAACACCATCCACACATACGGGATTCATTGTCAGACTATAGAACATCCCATTATAGTCTAAATAAGATTTCAAAAATAACAATTGATCAACCTTCCAGTCACTGATGGTGTAGTGGTTCACTTGCCTGATTTCCATGCAGGCAGCGTGCCTTCATTTCCCGCTCAGTGATGGTGTGAATATGAGAGTGAATGGTTGTCTGTCTCTATATGTTCCTGTGATTGACTGTTGACCAGTCCAGGGTGTCTGTCTTTCACTCAAAGTCAGCTGGGATAAGCTCCCGCTACATAAACAGGATAAGCGCTATAGAAACTAAATGGATGGATGTTTATTTCCACTCGGGTTGCAAAGAGGTGGAAAATTTCCAGTGAATGTATTTATCGATAACACTATAAAAAGGCTATAAAGCTACAAACGGTCTACCTCTGATAACAGGTGACCACGCGTTTGTGTTGAATGCGAGTCTACTTCTCCCACTCTTCTTCTCTCAACACCCCCTTGTTGAGACTTTTGGTATAATTACCACCAAAGACAAAGCAAAACACAATGTGAATTGTTTTTGATGACACCTGTTTCAAACTTTTGTATGGATACATGACAATGACAATTTAGGTTGGATTACGAATTCAACAACTCTGATTGTGTTTTACTTTAGTGGTTCTGCTGTGTTTGATAACTGATTTATGTGTACATCACATACCCTCCTTATCTCAGTGCGATGGTATGCTTAAGAACATAGTGAATATGCTGTTGTTTTAAAATATTTAGCCAGAGGTCAACTCTCTGTCACTAAATCAAAGCATAGAATTGTTTGAAAGTCCTCCGTGACCTTGGTCTGGTTTGGAGGCGGGGTCGATCACATGCCTGTCCCAGCTCCAACTGTAACAGCCTTGGCCTGGTGGTGGCTGCTTTCTCCAGCAAAGTCCAAAGATTCTCAGAAGTGCTTGTGTTTGGTTGTGGCTTCCATGAGACGTTGCCTTCACCTTGCGGGAACTTCGTGAGTATTTTCACAGGCGTGCAGAATCATGTCTTAAGACCTGGAACATTTGCACTTTTAGATTTAGGACTGGCCACATTGGGCAGCCTAGTGGTTAACGAGGTTTCCGGGTTTGAATCTCGTAAATTCATGTAGACGGCATTGAAGCAGAAACCACAGCAAAATGGAAGACTGCATGCGGACTGACTATTTTAAAATCACGGTAGTAAGAGAAAATGTATGGAAAAAAAGACAAATGACTGGTCACTGCAAGGTGAGATTGTATAACCATAATTGTATTACTTCTAGGCAGCGCTGTGATTTAGTGGTCAACATAGCTGCCTCACAGTTCTGAGGTTCTTGGTTTGAATTTTGGCCTTGTTATTCTTGTGTGAAATTTACATGTTGTCCCAATGCTTGTGTAGGTTTTCTCCAGGTATGCTGACTTCCCCCAACATTCCCAAACCACGCATGGATGGTTAATGGAAGACTAAATTGTCCATTGGTTTGAATGTTAATGCAAACGCTTCTCTGTCTAAATGTGGCCTGTGATTGACTGGAGACCAGTCTCAGGTGAACTCATCCAAAATCAGCTAAGATTAGCTTCAGCTCACCTGTGACTCAAATGAGGAGTGCTATTAAAAAAAAGTGAATGGATGGATAGACGTGTCAAGTTTTAAAACTCTATAAACACTGCAAATAAATGACTTTTCTGTGTCTAGAATTTTCTTGGCGACTGCCACAAAAATCAAAGCAGGAACTTTTTAATGAACAAGGGAAGTTTAGTAGCAGCTTTCACGATATGACACTTAAGATTTGACAAATTAAAGTCTATTGTTAGTCCTCAAACCATAGAAAGTGCTGTTGCGACTGAAGAGAGATTACAGATGCTAAGTACATTGATGCCGTTTTGTGCCATTAAAATGAACAAATACCATGGACTCCTGTGGTATTATTTCATCTGGGCATAGCACATACATCAAGCTTTTTAACTCCTAACATAAATTACAAAAGCATTACAACTTCTTCATTGCCTTACCGCAGTCAGGAAATCATTCGTCTTAGCAGACATTCCAAGTTTAGGAGACTGGACATGATGCCGAAGGAAGTCCTGGAAGATAGGGCCATTGTTGTTTTAGGATGATAACAGAAATTTGGACTGGTCATCTGTATGATCCTTCAGTGCAGACAATCCCCGGACAAAAATAGCATTTCCCGTTTTCCTCAGGAGTAAACACAACATACTGTGTTTAAGTCCAGCAGTTTCTTTTTTTTAAATAATTTTTTTTTTTTTATCTGAGTTGAACTCAGATAAAATGTAAAGCTACGGATTTTATTTAGGCTGTCAACACTGGCTTAAATGACCATTAGTAAAAACAGGAAAGGGATGCGTGAGTGTTTAACCTCAGGATATGAAGCCCGAAAAGACAAAAGCATAAGCCAGTGGGGACCAAAAATAGAAGCAGATATTAATGGCATGTGAGCCACGAGCAAACACCAAGAATAATTGGAAAATCTCATGATGACTGTCTCATATCCTCTGTTCCGGTCTGCAAATGAAAACACGAAACGTCTGGGAAACGATGCTATTAAAGCAGAAATATTAGACCCTTTTAAATCTGCCTATAGAAGTCACCATTTTCCAACTTTTTCAGTTCTTCTGTCCATATAGCACTGACACGGACTGGGTGGCCAAGTCCATCCATCTATCCTTTTTATATACGCCACTTGTCCTCATTAGAGTGAAGCCCATCCCAGCTGACTTTGGCGCAAGAGGTGGGGTTGGTCGCCAGTCAATCAGAGCGCATACTGTGTCAACAAACAAACCAACGGACAATTTAGTTTCTAATTTAGTCTTGAATGCACACCGTGCTGCCCATTAATAATCCGATAATGGTTATACAAACTCATCCTTCAATGACTGGTCATTTGTCCTTTTTCTGGACATTTTCTCTCACCACCATGGTATTGAACTCATCAACATGCATTTTTCCACTTCGCTGCAGTTCAGCTGTCCCTTATTACTGAGATTTGAATCCTGAAACTCAGGGATGTGAGTCAGACGTGCTCACTAGAACACTGAGCTGCCTAACAGCAATACAATTGTGGTAATCTGATACCTGTTACAATCTCACTTTGCAGTGACCAGTCATTCGTCTGTTCTCTGGACATTTTCTGCCACCACTGCGATTCCAAAATGATCAGTCAGGATGCATTTTTCCACTTCACTGTGTCTTGCATTTCTGCTTCAGTCCCACCTTTGAAGAAGAGGAGAATAGGGAGTACCTTCAAACTCCATCCAGGAAGGCTGGAGCTGAGATTAAAATACTAAACTGCAGGGAGCTGCATTTAACCTGGCAATTTTATGCCTTTGGAGGTTAATATCAGAGTCTGTGTGTAAGGATAACCCACCTTTGCTGGGTTCTGTGCAAAAGGCTGTGACAGCAATTTTTGCGGGATCTCTGCATGAAAGAGGCCACTGTGTAAGGTTTTCCCACAGTACCATAGTACCATAGCCTGTTTTTTTTGTTTGTTTTTTTGGGGTTTTTTTGCACAGCAGCTTTGCAGTACTCAGCACTGCGCAACAATGCAGGCTATAGAGTGTGCGCTAAAGGCTTTACTGCTCTGATAACGACGCCATTGTTGTAAAAACAGCCAGGGTTTTGTAATAGCAAAGCAAACTTGGCACGCACACTTGACTGAAAGTAGAGATTAGGGAGGATCGGGTCTGTTAATAATTTACCTTAGCAGTAAAAACCAAAACACAGCAAAACAACACGCTGGTATAATTAGTAATGAGATGGGCTTCGAGCGGATCCCCTGTGGTCTTTAACCGCCATGGATTCTTGACGGAGCTGAAGTTGTCGGCATTCTAGCGAAGTTGTGCAACTGTTAACTTTGACCTTAAAGACTACCGTAGTCGTTTACTTTATTACCCTTGAGACAACTGGACTGTTCTTGTTTGTTAAAGATGTTTCACCTTTAATCCAAAAGGCTTCTTCAGTTCTAAAATTTTAATTGTGGAGTCTTATTTTAGTTTAGACTCTTTACATTTTAGAACTGAAGAAGCCTTTTCGATTAAAGGTCAAATGTCGTCAACAAACAAGAACAGTCCAGTTGCCTTGACTAATTCACTGCCATTGACGGCTGTTGAATTCAAATATCTATGTTAACATGGAGGACTGGCAGTGAATTAGTTTTAAACCTTTGTGGATTACCATGACCTGGATGACTGACAATTTAGAGACACATGAAACATGTTGACACTAAGCCGTACAGTTTGGTTCAGTTGACCATGGTAAGCTACCTATTGATAAACCTTTACCAGGCATGTGTTTCCACCACAAGAATCCAATAGTTTTGTGACAGACCCAAACACGGTTTTGTTTACTATTCCACTTATTGCATTCCATTTTAACCCAGAACTCTGAAGAACAATCAACGGACAGCACAGTACAGGGCATCCTTGGTTTATGTCTGTACCAGTGTTTCAATGTTACGAACAATGCACACTGAACTAGCGCAAGAGTACGTGGCTAGTACAAGCTGACATGCTCACTTACTGCCGTTCCTAGTGTTTTTCATTTGATTGGTTTTATTTCACATAAATAATACTAATAATATTAGCAATTTATATAGCACCTTTTAAGGGACCTAAGGACACTTAAAAATAACTCATGGGGGGATTAAAATATATCTTAAGGTCTGGAGACCACAGCGAATTTGTGAATTTAGCCAACAAATCTTTATTGAGATGCAAAGTCACTGGAATGTTTGTCATTTTCTGTCATTTTTCCGTACTACTGGGTGGGTGGAAATCGTGACCATCCTGTCAAGTCAGGTGCTCTATTTTGTCCATAGGATCCACCGGGAGTCAGAAGATAAAAAATGTTCCCCTTAAAAAGCATCCAAGCTCTAATAACTCACTCCTGTTATCGTTATTAAGGTCATTGGTTTTACAGTTTTAGGGTTTCTGCCACGGCCAAGTTTAACAGCCTGTCATTGGAATATTTCGAGTACCATTGGGCCAAACGTGACGAGTTGTTAAAAGACTTCACTCTTGAGGAATGGTTTCTCTTTGGTCGAACCTCCATCAAGGAAAGGATCGCAATGTGTTTTAAACCCTGTCATTCTCTTCAAATCCTAAATTTAAAGAGAATGACAAAACTATAATTGGAACTTTAGTGGAAGGCGGCACGGTGGACGACTGGTTAGAGCGTTGCCCCACAGCTCTGTGGACCGGGGTTCAATCCCTGTGTGGAGTTTGCATGTTCTCCCCGTGCCTGTGTGGGTTTTCTCCGGGCACTCCGGTTTCCTCCCACATCCCAAAAACAAGCATCATAGGTTAATTGACAACTCTAAATTGCCAGTAGGTGTGAATGTGAGTGTGAATGGTTGTTTGTATGTGCCCTGCGATTGGTTGGCAACCAGTTCAGGGTGTAGCCCGCCCCCTGCTTGATGATAGCTGGGATAGGCTCCAGCACGCCCGCGACCTTAGTGAGGAGAAGCGGCTCAGAAAGTGGATGGATGGATGAAACTTTAGTGAACCTCAGTCATGAACTGTTCTTCAGACCAAATGTGCTCGATCGCTCTCACCAGGGCTTCTGTGATCCCTAAAATATAGATCTTTAAAAACTTTAAAACTATTGTAAAAAGGTCATTAAGCTTAAGAATGTAGGTCTTTCTTCTGAAAAACCTTTTAAAGAGCTAACTTTTTTTTAAATTTCTTAGAAGCATACATATATGAACAAAATACTCAGTACCTTTCCATAAGAAAGAAAAAACTCGCAATGATCCCTGAAAAACTTAAAATTGACCAAATAATTGGCAAGGAAAAAATAGCTAGAGAAAATCAGGCATTGCTTCATTTTGGGGGTTTAGCGTAGGGCTCTTTCCAATACTCTGATGTGTTATTCTAACCCATTCTTGGGTATTATTAGCTGGGTGTTTCAGGTGTTGATCCTTGTTGGAGAACCTGTGACCAACCCTCCTTACACTGGGTGCCCATTTCATGATATGGCTAAGCAGCCCCAGAATACCAAACCTCCTCCATGTTTCACGCTTCCTGACACTGGGCGGCACATTTCACCACAGAACGTGTTGAAAGTCTTGAGTTTTTCATTATACCCTGTAAGGATTCAAAACAGCCTGTGAAGATGTAGCGAAGCACATCACTGACTTCCTTTTTGTTTCAGAGTTGGTGTTTTTTCTTTGGAGGTCAGACTGTGGCCTCTGACTTTTAACCTAAAAATGCCTTTCCATTGATTCGAAAAGTCCTCATGAGGCCAGCAAGCAGAGATTAGACTATCTCAAATTTGAGAGAACAAGGCATAAACAGACAACTTTTTTGGAGTCACTCTGAAACAAAACCGCTCACTCTGGTCTCGTGGTGGACCGTGAACACTTCAGTCTGCCTACCATTGTTTGCACTGCAGATGCGTCAGTGACTCTGGACCTAATGCGACTTGACGTGTGTGTGTGTGTGTGTGTTTGCTCTTGTCTCAGGGTGGCCAAATGAACTGTTTAGCCTGAAGACCAAAGATCACAAGCTCGCTCCAGCGGTGAGACACAAAAGAAGGGTTAGCAATTCTTTTCTCATCACCGAGTCCTCTCCTAACACGATGGGCTACATCTGAAGAGCGGCTTCATTATTTGATTTTGTGGTAAGTACTTGATCTGTGTTCTGTTTACCTCTGTGCCTCACGAACCACATGGCTTATGGTCTCCATGTGTGGATTTTTGATGCTTGGATATTCCCCGAAAAAAAAAAAAGAGTCAAATAAGGCACACATCACATTTTGCATTGACATCACTGTAGAGAACCATCGCTGAGATCATGAGCGGGTGAAATTTGGAGGTAAAGGCAGATATAAACATGTGGTTAGTGCAATTTAAAGCCATCCATGTTACATATGTAAGGCCCACTGACATGTGGTTGGACTTACACAGGTTAGAACAGGAGGCCATGTGTGGTGCGTCATTATTTGTGTTGTTTTTTCCACCGCTGGCCACAAGTTGGTGCTAACATGAGTTGGGAGTATTGTGGGTACCTTCCTTTGGTTTACAATAGTTTTATGTTTCCATCATAATGTCATAAGGCTGAGGATTTCTCTTTTTCGCATGTCTGTGCCATTTATACAGAATAGCGACATGGGAAAAAAAGCAAGAAAAAGTCCAGCTTTTGTTGTCTTCTATCCCCTATTCCAGTCTGCAAATGAAACACTACAAAAGCCACACATGACCAGACATTGTAAAATGTTTTAGTCCCAGACCAACTACTCATGAAAACAGCAGAGCATTTCCAGCTTTAGTAGGCAGGATGAAAGTAGCTTGAGCTGTAACAGAGTAGAACAGCGCCTATGTGAATCCAGGAAAAAGGCAGAATGTTCCCTGTTTTAATACTCAGTGTGAAAATAACTACAGCGGTAATAGATGGTGGACACTGCTCTTTGTAAGAATATTGAATAATACCAGAACTGTGGTGTGAAGTTGTGTTGAAAGTAATTGTCTCTGTCTGACAACCTTTTTCTACTGTACATCACACCAGACTGTCCTCTGTTATACCACTGTTATGACCTCTGAAGCCGTCAAATTTGCAGGTTGGCTTCAACAGTCGGTGCTGTTTAGACAAAACAGCGACCCAGAAAAAGGCATAAAATCTGCGGCTTTCATAGGCAGCACGAAGCAGGACAGCGTTTGTGTATAAGGGTATTTATTGTACAACGCCAGACCATGGGTATGAAGTTTAACGCCTGACATTTACTTCTACCGCCCTGTTGTGTTGGATGTAATTGTCACTGATGTAAATGCACTGGCCTCCTGTGTTACACTTCGAACACTACCACTGAAGTATTTAGATATACGGGTCGAATATGGAGGTCAGTGCTGTTCAGACATCCAACAACCTGGAAAAAGACACAAAAGGAGCTACTAGGAGACAACAAAATCGAAAATATTGGAATACTGTAAAATCTTCGGCTAAACTTTGAGGGCTTCACATTTCATTGAGAAAATCACAACTGTATGGGCATCCACGGTTTACTACTGAGTTCCTTTCTTATGCCGGCGACATAACCTGAATTTTTACGTACGTGGGAGGCGGACGTCTATCACTAACCTATGCTAATGCAGTAGCTACTGTAAGTCAGAATTACTGTTAAAAAAAATATGAAAAATATTTCTAGGCCATAAGTAATAATCAATAATCACCACTCGCAAAACTGACCCTTAACCTGTGCTTGAGGGGTGTGTCATGCTTAAGAGGGTAAGGCGCCGCGCCATGTGCATAACTATGCCAAAAAGAGCGCACAGAGGAGCTTTTGTTTGACCCTCGCATGCGTCATCCTGCCCACCCGCAGGCATACGAAGCTCCGCTGTGCTCTGTGGGTATGATATGGAATGCTTTCTGTCGACTGTCGTCTTGCTGTGCCGTTAAAAGTCAGACTCAATTTGTGCATGTCCCTGTGATTTATCTGTTCCAGCTTTGAAGAAGCCACCATGGATGTCAAAAAGAAGGAAATGGATCTCCTGAGCAACAGCATAGCTGCTTACGCGCACATCAAAGGTATGTCGCATTCTCACTTATCCTTAACTTATCCATCCATTTTCTATTCCGGTTATCTTCCTGACAGTCACAGGTGAGCTGGAGCCTAAACCGGCTGATTTTGGGCAAGAGGCGGGGTTAATCCTGGACTGGTCACGAGCCAATCGCAGAGCACACATAGACAAATAAGCATTCACACTCACATTCACACCGATGGACAAATTTTGAGTCTTCATGAAGCTAACATGCTAATATTAAAGCTAAGCTTAGCTTAACATTAAGCTAAGCTAATATTTTTCGCCAAAGTGGCTCGAATATCAAAATCTACAATTTCCATCCATCCATCCATTTTCTGAGCCGCTTCTCCTCACTAGGGTCGCGGGCGTGCTGGAGCCTATCCCAGCTGTCATCGGCCAGGAGGCGGGGTACACCCTGAACTGGTGGCCAGCCAATCGCAGGGCACATAAAAAAAAAAATATATATATATATATATATTTTCGCACTCACATTCTCACCGACAGGTAATTTAGACTTGTCAATTAACCTACCATGCATGTTTTTGGGAAGTGGGAGGAAACCGGAATGCCCGGAGAAAACCCACGCAGGCACGGGGAGAACATGCAAACTCCACACAGGCAGGGCCGGGGATTGAACCCCAGTACTCAGAACTGTGAGGCAGACGCTCTAACCAGTCATCCACCATGCCGCCTGAAATCTGCAACTTTCCGTTGAAATGTTTATTTTTGACTATTTTCCATTGTCCATGTTCCCCCAGCTAACCCGGAGAGCTTCGGCCTGTACTTTGTGCTGGGTGTGTGCTTCGGCCTCGTTCTGACACTTTGTTTGCTGGTTATCCGCATCTCCTGCAAGCCGCGCACCCGCACCACCACCACCGGGGCCGCCTCATCCACGCCAGAGAAAAAAACACCACGGGACGACGAAGATGCGGAGAGCGATGACGAGGAAGAGGACGACGAAAGGGACGACGTGGAAGCGCCCGCCCTTCTGCTCGCCACCACAGTCACCACAGAGATCCCCGTGGGGAATGAGAGCAACCACTCGGACGGGACGCTGAATGTGTTCACGTCGGCTGAGGAGCTGGAGAGGGCGCAGCGGATGGAGGAGCGGGAACGTATCATACGGGAGATCTGGAGGAACGGACAGCCGGACATCCTGGGATCAGGAACAGGGACCATCGGAAGAGTGCATTACTACTAATAACAGACACCAGGCCCCGAAGACTGGAAGGCTTGTGGTGCAAAGTTACAATACCAAGAAGTGTCTTGTTACAGACTATTGGATGCATATTGACAAAACAATCAGTATGAATGGAGCTGATGACACTTGAAGTATGGCACTTAACGACATGAAGTGTGCACACAGTTATACACTACTCACACAAAGTTAGAGATAAAGGACTTGCTTTTTTTAATATTGTGATTTATCCTTTGTACCCCTGCAATTTTTTAAGCAATCTTTTTTTATGGGTTTTTACGGTAGCAATGTGACAAGATTTCACAAAAATGACAGTGTGTCAAAAATCTTTTTAGAGTTTTTTTTGTGTTGGGAAAAAAAATTGCCTTTTTGGGGAATGTTTTTGTGTGATATCGCCTAGATTTTCAGAATATAACGAAGGATAGGTTCCCCCTAAAAATTCAGCAAATAAGTGTATTTCAGAATGTGGAAATGCCAACATGCATGGGTTTACTGTACTTGTTCCCACAGGACAGGACACTGAATGTACTTTGCAGCTGTTTAAAGCCAAAATTTCACCCCAAAACTGAATATCCCTAACTTTTTGTGAGTAGTGCACATGCAGTGGTGGGTAAGACAGACTTTCATTATGTATGCAATGAAGGTTCTACAGTGTTCATGGTGAACACCCACACGAGGGCCCATAGAGGAAATTACATTGTTTGAACACAAACATATCACTTAATCTAGGGGGGTAGATAATGTTACAATTAAATTAAGGGTAAAATGAGAAGGAAATTAAAGCATTCAGGGAAAATAATTTGCAGATGTTGCCTTTGGGTTAAAAGAATTTATTCAAACAAAATCGCCTGAGTTTCATTTCCAATAATTTTCAATGTGCTGTATGTACCTATTTTCTTTTTAATAGAAATGCGACTTTATAATAAATTTTTAAAAAAAAGTGGAAACAACAACACAAAACTTAACCCTTGTGTGAGGAAAATGTTTTTATAAGGCTACTAAACGGAAGTGGCATAATGTGGTGGGATAACAGAGCATTAAAGTAATTTCCTTCAGAATGGAGGCCAGGAAAGTATAATGGTGCCACATGCACACTTCATTTATTAAGTGCCTCCATTATTTTTTATTTTGTAGCACAATCACTATCTACAGTTATGTATACATGTACTGTACTGCAATGCTGGGAAGCCAGCATTGCAGCGGCCTTGACCAATCATGGTTTTGTTCTCTTTTAACAGCACTTTGCTACATTTTCAGTCTTTTAAAGTCAATTCATTTGCATTCATTGGCTTTCATTTTTTCTTCATGCAAATTGATAGTGTAGTTATAACACAAAACTTGTTACTTTGGTTTCATTTAAACTTAAATATGTACGTTAGTCACATAAACGTTTATTAAAACTCAACAGCCAATAGGAAGCCATTATACTGCAGCACACAAATCTCTCATTGACTTGGCACTTAGCTACTTTTTCTGTCTTGTAAGGTTACGTAATCTCCATTCATTGGCTTTTATAAGTATGCGACTTGTTAGTGCAGATATAACATAAATGCTTTCTTAATTTCATTTCGCTTAAACTTACATATGTTCGTTTTGTAAATTCGACATGGCAGCACCCTCAGCAACAATGGCGGAATTGGATGACGTCTCAGAAGAAGTGAACTCTCAATACTTTCTTCGGTCTTGTCAAGTCACTTAATGCCCAGTCATTGCTATTTTTATTATTATTATGCAACTTGATGGTAGCTCTAGAAGCGGAAATGTAACTCATTGTGACAAAGGTTCTGGCCGCAACCTGAGCAAAACAATGACATACTGTATTACAAGGCTTTAGTAGTTCCAGCAATACTGATTAAAAACATCACAACATGAATATATAGCTTTGCAAAGCCAGTGTCTGTCGGGTGTCTACTAACAGTGAGTGGTTTTACTTTATTTTAGTTTGATTTAGTTTTATTATGCAGTGTTTAACTTGTCTTTACAATTGTATGACTGTTAAAAGAGACATGCCATTTTTTTTATCCCCCCAATTTAAAACAGTTCCCAGGTTTCATGGTAACATGGTAACATTTCTCAATACTCTTACTCAAAACTCTTCACACATTTGTTTTGTTTTTGTTTATATCTGGGTGTAAATTAGCCTGATATGAGGGGGTAGTCCTGTCTCACTCTTTCACTCCTTTGCCTATTGCTGGGCTAACTGTATGAGTTCTGTTACCATGACGACTGGGTACTACTTGCAAAAGTAAAGACTGTAAAAGTATGGATTGCATTTTAACGTATGGAGCCAACACTTCATCAACAAGCCACCAAATTAATATTGGTCAATTTGTGTAGCAGATTCGTGCATGTGGCGCAAGCAGCGGACACATCACCAAACAGAAATAGACTTCACAACCTCCTCACGTTGAAAACTACGTGGTGGATAACAGAATGCTAATGCTAAGAATTATTTCAATAATTGATTAATCAGTCGATTTTTTTTTCAATTAATCAATGAATCTGGGAAAAAAAAATATTTTCTAATTTCCCTTTATTCAAAAACAGGACATTGTTTCAGATTCATTCATTCATTCATTCATTTTCCATTCCGCTTATCCTCACTAAGGTTGTGGGCGTGCTGGAGCCTATCCATCCCAGCTAACATTGGACAAGAGCCAGGGTACACCCCGGACTGGTCTCCAGCTAATCGCAGTGTTTCAAATTGACAGAGCAGAAAATGCAACATAAATTAAATATGATTGAGTGATGCTTTCATGGAGGACAGAAATCTGATCGTATTTACTGCTAAGAGGCTAAAATTATGTCTTACAAAAATTATGTACAAACAATGTCTCTAAATGAAAATCGATTATCAAAATTGTTGGATTAACTTGATATTCAATTAGTTGTCGAGGCAGAACGGTGTACAACTGGTTAGCACATTTGCCTCTCAGTTCTGAGGACCGGGATTCAAATCCCGGCCCCGCCTGTGTGGAGTTCGCATGTTCTCCCCATGCCTGCGGGGGTTTTCTCCGAGTACTCCGGTTTCCTCCCACATCCCAAAAACATGCCTGGCAGGTTGATTGAAGACTCTAAATTGCCCGTAGGTTTGAATGTGAGTGCGAACGGTTGTTGTTTTTTTGCGATTGGCTTTTTTTCTGCGATTGGCTGGCGACCAGTTCAGGGTGTACCCCGCCTCTCGCCCGATGACAGCTGGGATAGGCTCCAGCACGCCCGCGACCCTAGCGAGGATAAGCGGTACAGAAAATGGATGGATGGAATTAGTTGTCGATTAATCGGTTAATTGTTGCACCTCTACTTCGACCTCTATTCGGCAGGGTCAATATCAACCCCCTCTGCAGAAGAAAAGTGACTAGAGACAGTAAAAGCACGCATTGCATTTTCACTTGTGGAGGCAGCACTTCATCGCCAAGCCACTGAACATTTGTCAATTAATGTAGCGGATCCTTGCGGGTGGTGCATCCAGTGGACACATTGGACAAATTTAACACAATAAGCCGTCAAACATGGACTGTACATGGACTTATGTGTAACACCATTTCCATTCTTTCCTACGGGAAAAATTGATTCTAAATGGACCTTCCACTGTATCAACACTAATGAAACCATATGTGTGGTTCCGTGGTAGCTCATACACACATTTAAATCCCATTTTGGGTCCACAATGCCCCCCAGCGACATACAGTAATGGCCCTGAAGTCGATTCCCATGAAGTCCACATGATAGGCTTTCAGTGACAAACTTGTCTTTGTCCGTTGGGGCGCCTTCTGTTATTATTTCTATTTTCTATCACTCGAGGCTTTTTTTCCCCCCTGAAATCCCCAGCATTCTTCTGCCTTCTCCACGTCACAAGACGACTTATGTTTAATGTGGTGAGAGAGACAGACACCATTCATTTTCTTATCTGCAAACTGTTGAGGAAATTTATTGAGTGGCCCCTTTTCACCGCCCCCCAGTCCCAGAGTAAACATGCCTCTGTTATAAAAATAGAACATTCCCATGGCAGTTGTGGAGATGCGATGGCTTCCAGATGTTATCCAGATGTGCTCCAACCCGGCTACACTTGTTGGGTTCCAAAATATCTAATATCACCGATGGTAGGACAAACATGCTCAGCATAAAATAATAATCCCCATTTATCATGGGGAATACTTTGCAGACGCACCTGTAATAGGTGAAAATTCAAGAGGTTATATATACATCTTTTTGTTTGTAGTTTCACCCTTTAAATGTAAACTTGTTGAATGATGAGGAAGATGATGAAGGTGGGGGTCGAGGTGGCTCCATCGAGGGGTCTTGCAAAGGGAACCATTCAAGTTTGCACCGCCACTAGCCAACAGCCAACCAAAGGAGGCTACAGAACAGTACACACTTTCAGCATGGGACCGAGCAATCAGCTAATTTGCCGCAGTTCTCTAGGGCAGTGGTTCACAATTGTGTTTGTGCCTCCACGGTCCGGTTTCACGTAAAGACATATTTTGACCGTGAGATGACTACGAAGTACACCGCCTCATCGTCAGCCCCTGCGTGCACTCAGCCACCGTCCCCGTCCCGCGAGTGGCAATGTTTACGGGGAACTTTGATCAAATCAACTGAGAAAGGAACACATCCGTTCGTGAAGTGGTTCCATTCATTATGTTCACTCAAAAGATTTGCTCGTTCATTTGAACGAGTCGGTTGTGAACGACAACACTGCTCGAGCCCCGTCTACCGCAGTGCTAAAAAAAAAAAAGGACAAAGCAAAATGCTTGGTCCGCACTGATAAACTTTTGATATGGCTTTACTTACGTGAACCCTTGGTAGTAGCACATTTATACACGAGGTGCTGATGGCCAAAACTCACGTCAAGTCACTAAACTCAAGTTACCAGCCAGCTAAATGTACACTTTCATTCGCTGACACCCACGTCACTCACCAGGCCAGGCCCGACCAACCCAACACTCACAATTAGAGATACTACAGTCGAACATAAGGATGTTGACCCCAAGTGGACAAAAATCATACCTGCACATGCACGTTATCGTATAGTAATTCAAATAAATGTTTATTTGCTTTTTATTTACGAGAATTGATTGGATAATTGGTAGAATACCTTGCACACAGACCTGCAAACCCTGATTATGCTTCGAATAATACTTCTAAACCAGGAAATATTTGTGGGTAGAACCCCTGTTTTGCGTCAGAACAGCGACATAGGGAAAAGGCAGGAACATTTCCAGGTTTCATCGGCTTTAATTGCGGGAGAATTGAGTGTCAGTCGTTACAGTTCAAACACGTGTTCCAACTTTACACTTGTCCCTTTAACACAGCTACTGTCACTGCTAAAAAAATAAATTAAAAAAATGTAAAAAAAAACACTGCATAAGTTTAAAACATTGAAATAATATGTCACCTTTAATATTTTAGCTTTTATTAAATAAAAATGATTCATTTAGTATATACTGAAAGTTTTTATTTCATGTAAACCAACTTAGAATGTTAGAACAAACATTACCAGTGTTAGCCAAAACGTTAGCTCTTGCTAAGCTACAGTTTAAAAGCACAGCAGCGAGGTTCGGTGCTCATACACATTCACACACTCATAAAAAGCTTCACACAAGGGAAAAAAAGCTTTTACCTTTCCTATTTTTAAAAACGTAGCATGGCGTCTTTCTGGTTTAAATGAGAGAAATATAAACGCTTACGCAGCAGCTCCTCCCGCCCGTAATAGACTGCTGCCGTCCGTCTACTTGGCCAGCACTGTCAGGACAATAATGCATCGGATTCGAGGGCTGAATATTACGTCCTGTCAAGGACATATACATGTTTAAAAAACATAAATGACTTTAAACTAACTGTAATGTTACCAAAAGGCAAAGCTTATTAATTTTTCACATGCATGTCAACACGTCACTCCTTTCATCCGAGTCCGCAATACATGCGTAAATGTATGATTATGTTATTTATAAATAAAAATATTTCAGTTCGGTGCCAAGCTGTAAATTTAAACTACAGTACAGTTAAAAAAAATGTTAACATTTAAAATATGAGACTAAAAATTTCCAACAATTTAATAATTAAAAAAAATTAAAATAAACCTGGCAGCTTCGTTGTAATTTCTTCAGCGCACCTCTGCGCTGAAGAAATTACAATTTTTACAATTTCTTCAGCGCACCTCGCCTCCATGCTGTGTCACAACAGCGTCTGAAAAATGCCAGCTTTTACAAGCAGTGTGAAAGGGGTTTTTGAGACACAGTATCCCGAGTCCATGGACATTCACGGCTCCTTTTGAACGCTGGTTGACTACCGAGTCTGTCTCATTTCAAAGCAGTTTTTCCCATAGGAAAAAATGGAGGGTAAGTGAATAATGAGAAATATTAATTGTGTTTCAAAACCAAATGGTTCCTCTTTTGATTTGACTTGAGGTCAACTTCAGAAAAGCAAGTCACAGATAAGGTGATCTTTAATAACGCAATGGCGCCTCCACGTGGAAATTCAGAGTATAATATTCTTGGACAAGGCAGAACAAAACTGTACAGAAAATACATTTATGCCTCAGTACAGCCACATACATACATGTCACATTAATGAGTAAATGTTATACAAAAATAAAAACCCAGGACAAATATATAATAATAAAAAACTATATATGTCAAGCTCTCTCCCCCTCCTGTTGTGTTCATTTGTTACCAACAATGTGCATGGGTCAATGTGACCTGCAATACATTTAATCATCAAAAACAATTTTAACACAGTGCAAATTAAATTTTTGTCGATTATTTAAAAAAGAAAGGGAAACAATAGTAAGCCAAGCAGAATAAATGTAATCCTATTTTTTCTCTAGATTTCTGTACAGGTCAATTTGACCCGTAACATAACAACGGGGTTAATATAGTCCTTGCTTGTGATCTTATTTGCAGTCCATGGGCAAGCTGCAGGATCTGTTGCGCTTTGAGATTAATTTTTCAGTCTCAACGCAATTACTTCTTCCTGTGTGGAAAAAAATATACACACCGAGTCAATATTGCATTTTAAAAGTATCAATATAGTGGTTAGGCTTGCAAAAAGTCAAGCTTGACTGACCTGCAGTGTTAGTCGCTTGTTTCTCTCGTCCTGCAGTTCTTCCTTCACTTCCTTCATGTCGCGTCTGACCAAATACACATGCATGCAAATTGTATTACTACTAGTTGATTTTGTGGACTTAAAGTACTACAAGACTAGGAGATAAAGGTACTATCCAGTATTATGTAAATGTGACCTTTTATTTGCTTGTATACATATAGTGGAGTCTCTGAAGTGTCTGGCCACCCATGAAGTATAAAATAATAATTTAAAAACATTTTTAAATGTTGTGTTATCTGCCTGTTTCCAAAAATGTGTCCATGAGCCAACCACTCTGAATTTTGACCCAGTGTGATGTCAAAATACAGCTAATTTACTTTATTTATTTTTATTTTTTTTAATTTACGCCACAAAACTGAGTTTCTCCCCCCATGACTTGGGAACTATGATGGGTGAAGATCCGATATTTCCAAGCAAACCCTGGTCATCATGGTAACGCTTTCTCTTCCAATGGATCATTGTTTTTTTTTTTAATATCAACAAACTCTTAACTCTGTTTCAGATCTGTATGGTCATTAAGTATGTGTTTATGTTTTTGCGATGATAGTTTGACAAATCAGTGGCCGATATGCCATGAATGTTATTTTAGTTATAGTCATGTTGGCCTGGTCTTTCTGTAATACACTGTATTGAATTCTAATGCCATTAATATCCGTTTCAAACAAGGACTCAACAGGGATTATTGTTCTATCTGAGTGCTTCAGGTCAATGAGAAAAAACAACAACAACTCCCCACAGTCGAGGGGTAAGGGAAAGTCGAGCAGGTTTAGTTCAAACAGCCAGTCTTGAAGAGGGGAGGGCGTACAGTAGTTGTTCCACTCCTCTTAGCAATTGGCGTTCTGTCTTTGATGCCGACTCGTGTATGTTCTCTCTTTTTTTTAATTTTTTTTTTAAAATGTCGGTTACACAACTGGGTGTGAGGCGTTATGCTAAAGTTGTCCTTGCAGACGGCAACGAGCCGTTGACATCGAATCTCCTCCTCAGCGGGAAATTAAAAAAATAAGAAGAACGCTGTTGTACTCTGAGACAAAGGCACACAGCAATGTTTGGCAGTAGTGCCTCGTTCACTGAAATTTGAAACTTTTTCTCCTTCAGAAACATAACGTTGAATAGCAGATAGTGTTTCGTCAAAACTAACATGCTGCTACAGGGACAATGACAATTGGAAATGTAGACGGAAGCTCCGCAGTGGCGTGTTGGCATATTGGCAAGTACAGTGGAAGTTCAGCATTCGCAAATGCACCTCCAGTATTTGCAGATTTTTTTGCAGGGAAAGTGTCGCTGATGGTGTAGTGGTACACTCGCCTGACTTTGGTCCGGGCAGCGTGGGTTCAGTTCCTGCTCAGTGACGGTGTGAATGTGAGTGCAAATGGTTGTCTGTGTCTATATGTTCCCTGTGACTGACTGGCGACCAGTTCAGGGTGTAGTCTGCCTTTCCCCCGAAGTCAGCTGGGATAGGCTCCAGTGACCCTAACCCGGGTAAGTGGTGTTGAAAATAGATGGATGGATGGATGGGTTTCAAGGTATTTTGAAAAAAATGACATTTGACTGAATTTCTATTTACAATGAAGAAAGATCTATTTTTAAAATGGGATGGGGGATTATCTGTTTTGATGTCAGTGAACCAAATGGTGCTATCCAGAAGGAGTGCGCTGTTGTTGTGCGCTGTTCCAAGATTTAAATATGGCACTCACTCGTGTCCTGTCTGCAGAAGCTGCAGAGCCATCTGCAGATCCTTGATGTCTGCCTGCAAGCTCTCCAGCGTCACCTTGTCTTTTTGGGCCACATTTCGGACTTCCACCTGCACCCGTGGAGGCGCCGGCCGCGCTGGAGTTGGCGTCTTGGGTCGGTAGTCCAGCTTGGCCGGTGGCGGCTTGAGATGCTCAGCACCCTGATTAAAAAAAAAAAAAAGACTTTGGTATCCTCAAAATTATGATGAATATATTATATCACGGGTGTAACAGTGGACGACTGGTTAGTACATCTGGCTCACAGTTCTGAGGACCAGGGTTCAAATCCCGGCCCCGCCTGTTTGGAGTTTACTTGTTCTCCCCCTGCTTGTGTGGGTTTTCCCTGGGTACTCCGGTTTCCACCCACATCCCAAAAACATGCAGGGTAGGTTAATTGAAGACTCGAAATTGCCCGTAGGTGTGAATGTGAGTGCGAATGGTTGTTTGTTTATATGTGCCCTGCGATTGGCTGGCGACCAGTTCAGGGTGTACCACACCTCTCACCCAAAGATGGCTCCAGCGTGCCCGCAACACTAGTGAGTATTAGCGGTATTGATAAAATGGATGGGTGGATATTATATCACACCTGTTGTAAGCCAGGCAGTTTATCGGTTTGGCCCTTCTTGGTCGCCTCTGGTTCAGAGTCACTCGGAGTCTGTGGAGCAAATTTTGCAATTAGTGACCTTTTCTTTCATTGAATGGAGAATTTACTGCTAGCAGTTTGTAGTTTTTAATAATAACATTAAACTTAAAGCATTACATCATCATCACAAATATAATTGATCTTACCCCTGAATGGGTTTTGTTCATTGGTTGATTAGCTAACTAATATGCAAGAATGCAGAATGTAAGTAAAGGTAAGGCGTCAAGTTGTTGTTGCCACGATTATACAATGAAGTTCGCGGGTGAGCAGTGACTCAGCATTCTAATACTCTCCACAGCTCGAGGAAATCACCATGGCTAAGACAGGTGTTTTTTTTTTGGGTTTCTTTTTACCTGCTCTTCGACACCTGCGCCCGAGGGGGGTCTTCTCTGGGGGGGCTTGGCTCGGTTGGCTGTCGGGTGGCTCAGCTTGTCGCCGTCTGGGTCCACGCCGTCGAAATGGTCTTTGTCCTCTGGGGAGTTCGGCGAGTGTGGGGACGTGTCATCGTTGGCTCTGCTGGAGTAACATTGTGATTGTCTTGTTTTTTAACTGCTCTACAGACGCTTAGTACTCAAAATAACAAGGTCTTAAATGGGCAGCTTGGTGGCCTAGTGGTTCAAGTGGTCTCATCCATCCATCCATTTTCTGGAGTTCTTGTCTTCATGAGGGTCGTAGGCGTGCTGACGCCTACCCCAGCTGACTCTGGGCGAGAGGCTGGATACACCATGAACTGGTCACCAGTCAATCACAGGGCACATACAAACAAACAACCATTCACACTCACGTTCACACCTACAGGCAATTTAGAGTCTTCAATTAACCTACCATGCATGCTCATGTTTGTGGAATGTGGGAGGAAACCAAAGTACCTGGTGAAACCCACGCAGGCACGTGGAGAACATGCACACTCCACAGAGGCGAGGCCGAATTTGAACCCAGGTCCTAAGAACTGTGAGGCAGATGTGCTAACCAGTTTCATGGAGTCTCAGATGTACTTTTGTTTTGCGGCTTCCATAATCAACTTGTCGGACCTTCGTGAGTACTTCCACATATGAAATCAGGTCTTAAGACCAGGAACATTTGCAGTTGTAAATATATGACTTGTCAAGTTGGATGGGCTGAGTTTAGTACCTGGGCTACACAGTTCTGAGGTTTGAGGTTCCAATCTCACACATTTGGGAAGGCAGGAATGAAGCAGGGAACATAACCCACAGCGAAGTGGAAAAATGTATGCTGACTGACCCAGTGGCTGGAGAAAACATCCGGAAAAGATAAATGGCTGTTTTAGACAGCAGGGTGTCCTCGTGTTAATTAAGTCAGCCTCATCATGGAGATGTGCTCGTGGTTCGAATCTTGACTAGGGGCCCTTTTGCATGGAATTTGAATACACTGCCCATGCTTGTGTGGGTTTTCTGCGGGTGTTTTGTCTTCCTCTCACATTCCCAGAACATGCCTTTTGGGTTTACTGAAGACTCTAAATGTTTTTTATTGTGACTAGCAACAAGTCCAAGGTATACCCTGCCTGTCACCATGAAGTCAACTTGGATCCTAATGAAGATAAACAGTATAGAAAATGAATGGATGACTGTTAACTGTTACTTTGTACCAAACGTATACACTTATACTGTGAACAACCTTCAGGAACTCTTTAAGACGTCTGTGCTTTGGTTTTCTGAGGTTGCATGCACGTTCACACAGGAAACAGGAAGGAGGCTGGTCTCGCGTGGTGGGGCCCGATCTGACTCATCCTAAACTTTCCACTGTTTGCCGCTAAAGGTCTGGCATCCTGGCATTCTTCTTTTCCAAGGACACCGTGGCAACCAAAACCTCGTATTTGTAAAAGGCTCAGCTCCCAGTGCCAAGCAGGAGCGTTCCTGGCATTTTTTCCTGTGACCTTTAATCACCTTTTTTAGGAAGGTTGCCAATGTTTCAAAATCTCAGTTTTTTTTTTTTTTTGGGGGGGGGGACGTAATCAGGAATGTCTCACTTGGATAAACCCTTGTTGGCTTTGTCTTTGAGATGAGTCGGGCTGAGTTTGTTGATGCTTGGAAGCTTGATTTTGGTTGGGGGATGACTTCGCAAGTCCTTAAACTCTGTTTTTTCATCTGCCAAGAAACATGACCAGGTTACTCCAAATGTAAAATCATTTTTCTCTGGGCACAACGTGTGTGTGTGTGTGTGTGTGTGTGTGTGTACTGTATTGTCAGACCTATTGTCGTCGTCGAGACAACTTTGTCCATGGCTGGGCCCTCTGTTTTGACTGGAAAATGCAAAAGAAAAAAA
Organism: Phycodurus eques; assembly: GCF_024500275.1. Lineage (NCBI taxonomy): Eukaryota > Metazoa > Chordata > Actinopteri > Syngnathiformes > Syngnathidae > Phycodurus > Phycodurus eques. The sequence goes on along the minus strand of NC_084528.1, from coordinate 13,537,635 downwards.
AAGTACATATTAAATGGGATTAATCAGCAGCAGTTCACCTGAGTGTATGGAGGTCTATCCGCTAATTTTACATCAATGAAGAATGATAGCAGCTGTCCTATATTTTCAAAAATTCATGCCGAAGAAACAACCAAAATTACTTTTCTTCAAAAAACAAAAAACTAAAACTAATTCATTGACGAATGAAAAGGAAAAAAATTATAAAATCATGTCAAAATGTATTTACTTTGTGCTTAAAAAAAACATGTTTTCGTGTTCTGAAAAAAATCCCCTCACTTAGAGATCAAACAGCAAAAATCCTTTCTTTGTGTTCTGACAAAAATCCCCCCCAAAACAATAAATATTACAATTGAAAAGAAGATTTCAAATGACAAATTTGAATTTATCAGAAACAAAATATGTAGCTAACAAAACCTCAAACTCACCTTGGCTATACAAGCAACAAAAAAACAACTTTTTGGGATGTTTCAAAGTAACTAACAATAACGTTTATTCTTGTTTTGAAAAAGAGAATAAATCACATTATTTGTGGAGACAAACATAACATTTCTTTGATGTTTCCCAAAGAAGAAGAAACAAATGGAGACAATGAACTTCAGGTTTAAAAATAAACCCACAAAATTTTGGAAAAAAGAGAAAATTGCTATATTGGAGATAATCGAAGAATAATCATAGAAAATTGCTATATTGGAGATAATCGAATAATAATCATAGAAAATTGTGAAAGGGATTGTTGATTAATCACATCTTGAAGCAGTTGATGCAAAAATGAATACAATATATACAACTTGACTGCTCTCAAAAAGACAAAAATGTGATGCCATCCTTTGTGCAGCATTATTCGATACCACTTTGTTCAAATTAGGAGTTCAGAACCTTCAGAGAGAGGGAGATTCTACCATCCCATGATAATAAAATAATGTCTTTTTAAATGACAATCATCAATTTTCCCTATAGCCAATTAAATGCCCCCATCTTTTTTCACTGACTCAATTGCACATTGCAGGAGAAGCATGAGCCCAAATGAAGTTAAAATGCTTGCTGGCTGTAGGTCAACACAAACCTAGATGAAGAGAAGCTGCATAAGAGCAAGCCTGGTCTCAGCTCCAACCAATTGCACTACAAACATAGCTCCCAATGGTCACATCAATGTGCCAGGGACAATTAAGAGTTGATCCCAAGGGCCAAGCTCAGACTCCAATCCAGTCAGTGTGCAAATCCAGACCAACATGAACCAAGATATTCACCAAAAACCCGCGTGACACTTACACGAAGCGTATGGCAGATTTCGCGATGAATGTGGCAGCAGTACAGGAATCCCACCATGGGTATTCACAGCATTTCCTTTCAAGTGTAAAGTCACACTCGCACAGCAGCGGCGCTCAGACTTGTGCCGCTTGCAGAAATGTGTTGTGTGACAAGAAGCCTTCCTCCCTCCTCCTCACATCCCCACCCTCCCGTTTCCTTGCAAGACTCCCAAACAGTGTCACATGACCTCTTACCACCACCCCACTGCTTGGGACACTTTCTGGAGGAAAAAAAAACACAGCTCTGGCATCAATCCACTGACAACCAAAATAGTTCCCTAAAATCCTAAAAACCCTAACCCTAACATTAACCCCGTACCCTAACAAACGAAACCAAACCTTGTTAATGTGTGAGACTTCCTGGGAAAAGTCGTGTAACGATGGCATCAATCCACTATCAACCAAGCTAGCTGTATTCTAAAAACTCTAACCGGTACCCCTCTACCCTTACAGCCTAACCCTGTTTAACTCCCTTTGATGAAAGTCTAACTGTAGCAACCACCAACCATGGTAAATTTGGTTTCTAAAAAACCCAACCCCTTACACTCTAAACCAGTGATCCTCAAAGTGTGGTACTCGAGCTGCCTGTAGTGGTACGGTATGCAAAAGAATCACTGAATACAAAACATTTGCATTTAATCTACTATGGACCTAGCTGCACGGTGGCCGACTGGTTAGAGCGTCAGCCTCACAGTTCTGAGGAGCCGGGTTCAATCCCCTGTGTGGAGTTTGCATGTTCTCCCCGTGCCTGCGTGGGTTTTCTCTGGGCACTCCGGTTTCCTCCCACATCCCAAAAACATGCATGGTAGGTTAATTGAAAAAGTCTAAATTGCCCGTAGGTGTGACTGTGAGTGCGAATGGTTCTTTGTTTGTATGTGCCCTGCGATTGGCTGGCAACCAGTTCAGGGTGTACCCCGCCTCCTGCCCGATGATGGCTGGGATAGGCTCCAGCACGCCCGTGACCCGAGTGAGGAGAAGCGGCTCAGAAAATGGATGGATGGACTATGGACCTACTACGCTACTGTATTTTAATGTTGGTCATTATGGTGGAACTTAGTGCAAAAGGTTTGAGAATCACTGCCAAGACAAGACTGACATGTTACCTACCCAGAAGATATGTCAGGCTGGTGAAGTGGTATCAGTGTCTAGAAACAGAACGTTTATAACAGTACGAGTACAGATGTACAGCCTCCCTACCCCTAAATATAAACCTGACTTCCTAACACATCAAAAGCCTAACCCTAAACCTTAACCCTGTTCGCTTGTGACACTTTCTGCAGGAAAGAAAACCACATAACTGTTGCAACCGTCAATCAAGCTAAAGTTTGCATTTTAAAAACGCAAACCCTAACACACTAACTGCTAATCCTTTCACCTTACCCAATATCCCCTAAACCAACCCCCAGGCTAGTCTTGGCTTTTACAAGCAGTGTATAGTGTAGGTTGTATTACAGTTATTACTTCGCACTTAATTTAAGTGTGTAAATTACCACATTCATGACCCGCCTCAGCGACAGACCTTTCTAAAATAAATAAAAGATTGAACTCTGTCCTCTTAAACAAAATGACTACCCTGCTCTATTTACAGCCTCTAAATTTGAAAAGTAATCACCCATGACTTCTAGACAGTTTTTTGGGGGGTTCTCACGAGCCGTGCATACATTTGAGTTTTCCAAATGAAAAGAGTGAAACCCCATTTATCACAGGAAATAGGTTGCAGACCCACCTGCAATAGGTGAAAGTCTCCCCCAAAGTCACCTACTTGTAATCTAATTAGACCAAGTGTTACTCTTCCACTATTGACTGAGCGCAAGTGACAAAACTGAAATAAATTTTACAAGATATCCATCCCAATGCGGTTTCCAGTCCATCGCAGTACAATAAAACTTTCCCAATGCTGCTCTGTTTAAATGTGTCAACATTCCAAAACGTACCTGAGAGCTCCTTGTTGATTTTGCGTGTGGGCGGTAGGCTCTTGTTGCCAGGCTGTAGAACAGAGGGAAGAAACAAAAAACTATAGTCAGGCCCAGTGCATGCCTTTGTGTATTCAAGACACATCAGATATTTTTTTTTAAATACTCTTTCCACTGAGGGACAGTGAATAATTCCTAAAATACAGAAAACGTTGAGTCACTGCATCCTGGTAGCGAGTTGGATAGGGACAGGTTTTTAAGGACAAATACAAAAAAAGTACTTTAAAGGAATCATATTGGCCATTTTTTTCCCACATAAAACAGTTCCCAGTTGTCTTAAACAGGTCGTGGGTTCTGTCTCATGCAAATGAGCCAATGCTCACCCCGACCCCACATGACAACTGGGGGTCTAGCTACTAGGTGAGCAGCTACTTGTTCTCCAACAGCCCCGTGTCTGAAGAGAAAAGCGAGCCCCTGTAAATACAAAGTAAACACACCACTTGTATTTTCACTCAAGGAGGCAGCACTTGACACTTTTTCCTCTTGCTCTCGTACAGTGCAGACGCTTTCCTGATCGCCCTGCTTGCTTCGCCTCTGTTTGCATTTTTTTCCTGCTGATAAACTTGTTTTTCTTCTTCCAAAGAAATTGGAAGAATCAACTCCTGGATATTTTTTAACTTGTGGGACTGTACTTTTTTGGTAGATGCAGTCAGTTGTTGCCATATTCCAATATTTGTTTTTTCATACCCCCTTACGCGTGACCCTGGACTATTAATTCGCACAGGCCTGCTATTGGCAACGAGACCAGCAACAAGATGCCTCTCTATTCCACTGAGGACTATCACGGACTGCTACAGAGGATGTCGGTTCTGGAAATGAAAATCCACTGTCTTGAAGTGTATGTGGATGTAAATGGACAGTCGGAGAATGAAACCACTACACCAATGTCTCAAAATGGTGAGCAGAAATGTGCTAACAGACAGCCACTTAACTCAACAAAGAGGACAACTGTGGAAACACCTAATGGTGCAGCAGTTCGCAGTTTTCCCTGGAATTTACTGGGAGCAAAGCCCAAATATATGGGACAACATCTAAAATGGAGGACACAACACCAGCAGATTACAGAGAAATCTGGTGGGCCTGCGTTGCGTGCTTCTTCAACCCTGAGTAACCAGCCATGGACGGTCGCTACAGCGACGGGCAAGAAAAAAGGACACGAGTCAATGTAAAACATCAGACTTGCAAATAGATTTGAGCCACTTTTACAAGACCCTGGCCAATAATGCTCATCCCCCACCACCACTGAAAGGAATGAACCTAAATCATACAAGAAGAAAAAAAATCCACCCCAAACATTAGTAGTTGCTGATGGAGCTGTCAAGGATGTGAAACATTTTAGCAGTGAGAAAAACACCAAAGTACTGTGTTTTACCAATGACATGGTGTCCGATATCTCAAACGAAAATCCTGGATATCACTAATGGGCACCCAACTGTGAAATCTGTCACAATTGGTCTGTCTGTCTAAATGAAACGTGGCTACCAAAAAGTAGCTGAGGCAACACCAGCAATTTTTTTGATTTTATGAACAAGTGTCGAATAGGGAAAAATGGCAGTGGTATTGCTGTTATTTTTAAGTCATTATTTTAGTGTAAATAAATTATACTGGGGGATTTTAGCTCTTTTGATTATCTCTGGGTTTTTTTAGTAAAAGGTGACCTAAAGGTTATTGTTTTAATAATTTCTAGAACTCCAAGATACAATAGAAAATTTATGGAGGGTTTCTCAGAACTGCTGTCAGTTATTTGTACTACAACTATTTTGTCACAACAGGAGACTTTAACATTCATGTTGAAAATAACATGGGAAAACAAATATAAAGAACTCTCTGCTATACTAGACACATTTGACCTCTGTCAACATATTAAGAGTCTAACCCACACTCATGGTCACATCTTAGACCTGGTCATCTCGAAGGATGTTGGCATGAGTTGGCATTCAGGATTTGACTATTTCTGACTATTTTTGTGTATTCTTTTAATTACAGATACTCCCAAAGGTTCAGACAACCTCTATGTCTATTTAGAAAAGGTACATAAATGAGGGGGTCCCGCAGAGAATGTTTTTGATTTGAACATAAATTAAGCCACCTGGAAGACTCTGAAGAGTACAATAAGGCAAAATAAAAAAATAATCTTCATGCAGAAAAACATTTATTTGCACCACTCAAGTGCATGTTGATGTACAAATTTAAGATTTAAAATTAAATTTGCCTCATTTTTATTCTTTTTTGTTTTGGCTTCCAATTTCAGCCAGGCCCATCTCCGCCTGCACCTGATGCCTGCTTCAAGCTGTGCCACATGAATAGCAACCTCCACTTTAAGCACTCTCATTCTGGAAAAGAATTGCCTACAATCATTGTCTGTTTCACTTCATTTTTCACTATTACCAACTTCAAAGGCTTATCCCAAATGCATCCTCTAGGAAAATATTAAGTACAATATTTTTCTGTTTTTATTGGCCATTGCTAAATTTGAAGTTAGCTCATACTGTGTTGTGACATAATCCCTAAAATCGCTCTGTCGCTGAATACATTTAACTTTAACATCCGTCAACTAATTAGATAAATGTAGGCGCGTTTCCGAATACAAGATGTACTAGCGGATCAATTCTTGTCGCCAATGTTACGTGTGCTTCACGGTTCCACTGGGACCACAACCAGGGCCAAGACCCGCAGCACCTCAACGTGAAAATACGAAAGACCAGTGCAGCAAATATGACACGGGCTGATCTGATGAGCAAAAATGTTCCTTAAACGTAAGAATAGCAATAGAGGATGCCCGCTCCAGAGGTGGGTAGAGTAGCCAAATATTGTACCTAGGGTAAGAAAAACAAAAAGAAAGAAAAAAATGTACCGGCATTACCAGATAACGAGGAACCCTTTATTGCTCAGTGACTGTTTTTTGTCAATGTCTTTATGTCTCCAAAGTGTTCTCTGTCAATTGACTGTCTGTTGTCGTACTAGAGCGGCTCCAACTACCGGAGACAAATTCCTTGTGTGTTTTTTTGGACATACTTGGCAAATAAAGATGATTCTGATTCTGAAGAATACTGTTACGTGACAATAACGTGATTCACGTAAAAGTAAAAAGTAGACTATTTCGCCAATTGTAGGAAAGCTAACTCTCATAGCTGGTTGTAAATTGTTATTTCAAGACAGTGTTATAGTAATGTATTAACATGACCTTGAATTTGTTTAAGAGTGAGGAGTGGTGCACACGTAAATGTGATATTTGCATAATAACTATTCCCTCCTGTAGCAGTCATTCTGTCATTTTACCTGTATTGAAAACTCAACAACAACAACAAAAAAGCAACTCACACCGCTGAAACCATTTTCAAAACCACAGTATACCTTGGAATTGGTAACCGGCCTACGGCCTACTATCAAGTCATGGAGCAGTGTTTTGTAAATTAGCCCAACTGTTACATCCCAGTCTGGCATAATTCTGAACAGCTTGCTTACAGACACATTTTCAGAAAATGGCATGAAACAAAGTATTTACTTGGGTGTTTAAATTCACAGGCAGGCACTCCCGTTGGCAGGCACTCCAAAGACCCAACTATTTGTATACAACGTACAAGACAATAAAAAAATCTGCATAATATATTCCCTTTAAAGCTCACTCATTGTAGTTTTCTCGATTCACTCACCTTCAGACTGTCCATTGGCGGTATCACCATGACGAAGTTATCGGGGAAGAATCCGCAACGTCCGCTTAGCTCACCCTCCCACCAGCCATCATCTTCGGTTTCCTTCAGATGCAGATGAAAGCGGCATTTACCTCAACAGATACCCCCTGCTTCTTGTTAAAATCTGTTCCAAAATTTTAAACTGACACGTGTAATAAATAATAACTTTGAAATATTGCAAGCATTTTTTTTCTTTACAAACCCATTTTTACCGTTACTTACAAAATAACAATAGTAGTAATAGTTGAACAAACTATTATCCTTGACTTCTACTTTCAAAACTCGTTATCCATCTTCCAGTCATCTATTTTCTGTACCGCTTATCCTCACGAGGATCGCGGGCGTGCATGATGAAACGATGTAACGTTTATGTGGTTTCACAATCATAACTTCTATACTGTACATAACTTCTGTAACTACAGTGTGGCCCGAAACAAAAATGAGTTTGACATCCCTGCTCTAAAGCCTTTTCTTAAATTTCATTCATCTCATTCATGATTGGCACATTCATCAAAACCTTCACGTGTCTTGTGGTGCGCGACTTTCTTGAGAGGTTCGACTAGTTCAACTGGTTTTTACCAAAATGACAAATACGACATTAAAAGATGAGAAAAGGTACTCGGAGGTAAGTGTCATAGGCAAGGAATGTCTGGAAAAACAATAACACAAATGTTCTTGAACCTTTCGGAGTATGACGACAACGTCCCCAATCTTCAAATCCAGCTCGTCCGTTGCTTTAGCCTTGTAGTCGAACATGACTTGACAACACTCTACCACTGAAGAAAGAAGATATGGTCATATATTGTTTATAGTCTAAATGAAGGGTTAACAACTGTGCATTGGATTCAACTCATCTTCAAACATACAGTGCAGGTATATCTCAATAATTTGAATATGGTGGACATATTCCACCATATTCAAATTGGTGGAATACAATTTTTTTTCAGTAGGTCAAACATTCATATTTTTATTAACATTCATGTTTCATAAAATAGGATCTACATATGGACAGTATTTTATATTGAAACATGTCTTAAAAAACTATGCGCACAACCATGTTTGATAGAATAAAAGGCGATAAAAAACAATGCTATCTCGCTTTTTTGCCTTCTCATTATGAGGCCTATAAAAGTTTTTAAAAAGGGAAACTAGTTTGTGTGCACAAATGTTTTTTTGATTGTGTCTTCATTTTGATAATGTGTTCATAATTGATAGTAAAAGTATTCATTCTTTCATTTATATTTCATTCCGCTTATCCTCACTAGGGTCGCGGGCGTGCTGGAGCCCATCCCAGCAATCTTCGGGCGAGAGGCGGGGTACACCCTGAACTGGTCGCCAGCCAATCGCAGGGCACATAGAATCAAGCAACCGTTCGTGCACACATTCACACCTACGGGCAATTTCGAGTCTTCAATCAATGCATGTTTTTGGGATGTGGGAGGAAACCGGCGTAACCGCAGAAAACCCACGCAGGCACGGGGAGAACATGCCAACTCCTCACAGGCGGGGCCAGGATTCGAACCCCGGTCCCCGGAATTGTGAGGCAGATGTGCTAAACAATTGCTCACTGTGCCGCCAGTAAAAGTATTGTTACCGTCAATTAATTTTGTTCTTAGGTAAATTTCAGTGTATTTTTTTACTTTTAAGCAAAGGAGTTGAATCAACACTTCTACTTTAACCATTTATTTATTTACAAAAGTATCTATACTTCTATGTATGTGTGAGTACTGTTGCCACCTCTGCTTATCAGTGACCCCATCACAGAGAAAACACAGATCAACTGCCACAGTAGACTGTAGCTGTCGTCAAGTGTGTCAGAACTCAATCAGGATTATTGAGTTTTTAAGTAACGAAAGCATGTTGGAAAACCCCCGATACCTGAAAGTAAACATACAGAGATAAACGGACCTACATCAAGTACAAGCCTTACATTTCTCATATTATAGCTGACCTCACCCACAATGAATTCTGTACCGGAATTTCTGCTTGTCATTTGTTGACTTAATGTTAGGCTATGAATAGACCTGTCTGTCTGCTTTTGGAAACTGTGTATGGCATCTCCTCAGTGAGAACAGGCAACCACCTGAATATCATTTTAGTATCATTAGTGTCACCTACCGTTTTTTGCTTTGCTGCGCACTGTTGCTCTCTGGGATATCTGTAAAATGGAAAAAAAAAAAAAACATCAAGAGAGCGATCACGGTGAAGTGGCGGACAATAAATGTTGCAGTACTGTACCTCTTTACTGAAGACTGCATCGCTTAGCTTCGGTCTGGCCTTGCTGTCGTTGTGTTTGCCATCTTTAAAAACATAATCAGTTTAGCATTTTGATTCATGAACAGTACATGAAACTAAGAAAGGCAGTAAACGTAATTAAAGCTGAAAACAGCAGTGAGCGGACCTCCGCATGCCACATTTTCATGGCAAATCCTCAAAATGATCATTAAATGTTCATACCAAGCTCCACCCACATAACACAGTGTAGGCTTAAAAGATTGACCATTTAGCATCACCTATCTGTCAAGGATACCTGCTTCTGATTGGGGCTCATTTGGACAAATTCCCTCGTTGGAGGTCTTTAATAATACTATGTATTGAGACTTACTGGGCTAATGTGGAACCTTGGGGATCAAATGTCGTGCCATACCATGTGTAAATGTGTGTTGGTATGACAATTAAAGTTCTTGAATCCTTGTACAAGCCTTGGAATTTGCCTGTTCCTGTTCAATTTCAGGCATGGGTCATTGAGACTTTTTCGTGTGTCCTGTATGTCCACCAAATTCATTTTGTTTTGTGAAACTGATGTCTGGGGCTTTTTTTTTTTTTTTTAAATGCTCGAAAGGGTCACCAAAAGGCAAAAAAGCTTGGCAATTTAGAGCGGCCCATCTGTCTAGAATACATTTTCATGGCAAATCCTCAAAAGGATCATTACATTTTCATACCAAGCTCCACCCACATAACACAGTGTAGGCTAAAAAGAGAATACCTGGTTGTTATTGGGGCTCATTTGGTTGAATTCCCTAGTAAGGGTTTGTCAAAGTACGAGCCTTGGAATTCGCCCAAAATGCGTGATTCAAACCAAAATGGAGAACTTCCTGTTAAATTGCGGGCATGGGTCTTCACGACTTTATTGCACGGCTTGTTATGATCGATGAGTTCACCTAATATGACGTCTATCAGTAAAACTTATTTATTTATTTATTTATTTACTTTGTCTGTTTTAGACCCCTGCAAAAGGAACATTTTCACCAGGATGTACGTGCTTTTTAAAAATTGGTGGTTTCAGGTATTATGAGAGTACCCAAGAAAAATATTTAGTTGTAGAAAGAAAAATAATAAACAGAGATTGCAGAAGGGCCATCGCAGTACCTGGTACTTGTGCCCTAAAAGTAATGGGTGGACGCACCTTTAGGGGCGACGAAGATTTCTCTGACAAAGTTGGACGGAAATGCCCCCACGTTGCCATTTTTGATGCCCATCCACCATCCATCTTCGATCTGTCACAGTAAAGAGACAGCAAACATTTTGGAAACCCACTGTAGTTGTATGTTTGACAAGCTGAAATTGAACCCATACTGCAAATTACAGTTTGTCTATCGTCTCATTGTGACGGCTCATATCCCCCTGAAAACCGTCAGGGTCTAATTCTGTTTACCTGGCACCTAGAGGCTAGGAATAGCCAAACAGTAAATCTCACCTGAGCAAACTCATGTGCGTTACCCTGATTTATTGATTTATTCTGCTCGCTCAGGTTTTTGTAGCTGCCAAGTGGCTGAAACCGCACCTCGCTGATTATTTCCACCTTCTCCCCGACGACCAACTGCAGCTCGTCCTCGTTGAGGGGGCAGTAGGCAAACACCACCTCGCATGTCCGTACTTGTTTCATCCTTTTTGCTGGAGAGACAAAATAATATTTTATAAAAAAACAAGTACTGCAGCTTTACTGAGGATTTAGATGCATACGTGTTCGGATGCTTCTTGGTTCCCTCTTGCTGTCCCCCATCAAATAAACAGGCACCTCCTGCAAAGACAAACAAAAAAACCACTGTGGTGAATGCAGGTAACCACGACACAGTAACATTAGTGCGGTGCTTTTAGCCTTCGGACCGTTACGAAGTTGGCGGGGAAGATGCCTCGTTTCCCTTGCACCTCACCCTCCAGCCAGCCGTCCTCGCTGGCCTTGGTGACGTTTTTCACCACATCTCCTGTCCGCACCGTGATCTCGTCCCCCATGGTGCCCACGAAGTCAATCAGCACCAGAACCTCTGCGGAACAATCGCCAAGTGAGGCAGAACATTTGATTCTTTTGGCTTGTCTTAGTGATGTGTTGATCTTTGACAAATGAATCGGCCAATAAATTTCCTGGTTCAATCATACACTGATCTTTAAACAGTCCTCGTCATCAGGCGTCATCTCACACACACAGCTTGCATACATACCTGTATATTCCCACGTTATCCACTTTTCACTTTTACAATTACATAGTTTTTAATTGTTCCCAAAGGAGTCTTCGTAGTATCTATGTCTTCATTATCTCCTCAATTACACACCATAACCGACATGTTTAGGTTTGGCCAGCTACTGGTGAGCTAAACTTTCAGTTAACCTAGCTTACCAGTGTTTGTGTTATTGTTTTTAAACCATTAATTTAGGTGTCATAGTTGTTGTGTCTTGTATCGTTTAAGTTGGAAAAAGCAGGCAAGACAAATCTAAACAGGCAAGTTATGTCATTCAAGACTAAGTCAAGTCGAGTATCATGAATACCAAGTCAAAATCAAATTTTAGCCAAGCAAGTCCCAATTCCTAAAATTGGCGACTTAAGTCTGACTCAAGTCAATTCATGTGACTCTGGTCCCCTCACCTCAGTCAGAGGGACATGGCCACTGAGCTGAGAATTTCAGTGTCATCAGCAGATTGCAACAGGGATGCAGAGACACTGAAAAAGTTACAGAAAGGCATAAAAGTCTAACTGGTGAATGATTCAGTTCAGCTGTTTGCTAGAGAACAGCCAATTGTGGAAAAAGTACTAAAACACTGAACAGTTGCAAATGTGCATTCACAGGTTAAGAGAAGGTCAATTGTAAGTTCACCCTTAAAGGTGAAAGTGAATTTTAAGTTGAGCCTGAAATTTCACCGGAATATCAAATGTCATTAACCTTTTGGGACTAGTGTACAGTATATTACGACTAATATCCTGCCTTTTAATCATACTAGAAATCTGTGTGATGTAAACCATTGTTATGAACATAGTCCAGTTAGAATCTAGATTTTGGAATGGCAAGTTGTTTTAACTTAGCACTTAGTCTCTGTGTTTAGATCCCTGATAGTAATCCAAATGAAAAAAATGATTGCAGGTCTCTAAAAGAAGCAATAAGGAAGGCTCACCCATTGTGTCCGGCATTATCTGTCTCAGTCTGGTGTGTTATTCACAGAATGACAAAGCACTCGGTATCACTGTTGTCTGCGACCTTCTTCCTCCTTGTCAAACATTAACATTCAGCAACGATTCCAGAGGCTTGTCATTGCAAGTTCACAGCCAGAAGGAAGGAGGGTGGGGAGGAAAGGAGGTAGGGACAGAAGCTACAGGCTGAGGAAAAACAGGTGGGGCAGGTTTATAATGGCACAGCTAAACCAAGTCACCTCATGAGTGTTTACCACCTCGTACACAAGGAGATGAAGCACTGACATAAGCATATGGATCAGATGAAGGTGGCTGTTAAGTATTGCGCTCTAATTAATTTTTATGGACATCCTCAAAAGTCTCAGTCAGTCATGTGTTTCTGAGAGAAGTTTAGTGCATGCTGTTACGTTAAAAAGAAACCTTGAGGCAACTGGAAAGCAGAACTGAGTGACGTGAGACAGAATTAACTAATTGTCACATGGCAAAGAAGGTGATGTGGGTAGGGGGGGGGGGGGGGGGGGCAACTAAAATACCATGATGATGGCATCGTGAGTGAAGATGAACATGTTTAATTACTACATATTAGCATCGAGTGGGAGGTTTAGGCCTGCGTCATTCCATGTGACTAATAATCTGTCAAGAGAATCTATACATGCAATAGGCACAATACATAACTACAGCCGGTTGTTTGGATCTGGAACCTTGACACACAGTCACTACTATGACATCACAGATTGTTTTGTTGATGAATATTTTGAGGGCTTGAGTATTGTGTACCTTTCCACCAAGTGTAATAGTTCAGTACCATTTGCCATCCCGTAGGATGGTGCGGATGATTTCGGATCATTTTGATATCTTGCACAACTTTGACAATTGGGAAAGTGAAAAAAAATCAGTATCCCAGCAAACTTGTCCATGATGTTTTTTGTAGTGAAACAAAGAGACGATGCAACTAAGAGACACTAATTCAACTCCGTTGTCATCAATGTTCCATTTAATTAAACAGTCTTCCGGAACACAAGAAACACCCATGAAAAAACGATTATTATCGAGCCAGTTAGCTCAAGCGTAACACAAGCAGGCACACCAGGTGAACACAAATATTACTAACTTTCATTTTTACATATACTGTAGCTGACCTCCATGCAGACTATTCCCCCCAACTTTTTAATCATCTTTAAAAGTTCTTATAAATACCATAACCTTATTTCATGTATACACCCTGTGTATACTGTGGAGGCCAGAGTCTGCTCATGTACACAAACAGGCGTAAACTAATTATTTGTGTTTTTAAGATACTTCAGCAAAAAAAACTACTAATTTGTGTGAAACGTTCTTACAGTTTCTGTAAGTATAAAAAATTTGACTGGGTAATGTTGACACATAAGCACACAATGTCACATTAACTGGCTTGAGAAATGTTTAAAGATGCAAATTATACCTTAACCAAATGTAAATCCTGCTTAACGAACACAAAACTTCAAACTAATTTTATATTTAGATATATGTTAATAATTGTTTTCCAACATCTACAACCCCAATTCGAATGAAGTCGGGACGTTGTGTTAAACATAAATAGAAACAGAAAACAGTGATTTGCAAATAATGTTCAACCTATATTTAATTGTTGAATACACTAAAAAGACAATATATTCAATGTTCAAACTGATAAACTTTATTGTTTTTAGCAAATAATCATTAACTTAGAATTTTATGGCTGCAACATGTTCCCAAAACGTTGGGACAGGGTCATGTTTACCACTGTGTTACATCACCTTTTCTTTTAACAACATTCAATAAATGTTTGGGAACTGAGGACACTAATTGTTGAAGCTTTGTAGGTGGAATTCTTTCCCATTCTTGCTTGATGTACAGTTTCAGCTGTTCAACAGTCCGGGGTCTCCATTGTCATATTTTATGCTTCATAATGCGCCACACATTTTCAACGGGAGACAGGTCTGGACTGCAGGCAGGCCAGTCTAGTACCCGCACTCTTTTACTACGAAGCCACGCTGTTGTAACACATGCGGAATGTTGTTTGGCATTGTCTTGCTGAAATAAGCAGGGGCGTCCGTGAAAAAGACTTTGCTTGGATGGCAGCATATGTTTCTACAAGACCTGTATGTACCTTTCAGCATTAATGGTGCCTTCACAGATGTGTAATTTACCCATGCCATTGGCACTAACACAGCCTCATACCATCACAGATGCTGGCTTTTGAACTTTGCGTCCATAACAGTCCGAATGGTTCTTTTCCTCTTTGGCCCGAAGGACACAACGTGCACAATTTCCAAAAACAATTTGAAATGCGGACTCGTCGGACCACAGAACACTTTTCCACTTTGCATCAGTCCATCTTAGATGAGCTCGGACCCACAGAAGCCGACAGCGTTTCTGGGTGTTGTTGATAAATGGCTTCTGCTTTGCATAGTAGAGTTTCAAGTTGCACTTACGGATGTAGCGCCGAACTACATTTACCGACATTGGTTTTCTGACGTGTTCCCGAGCCCATGTGGTGATATCCTTTACACATTGATGTCGTTTTTTTTTTATGCAGTGCCGTCTGAGGGATCGAAGGTCACGGGCATTCAATGTTGGTTTTCGGCCTTGCCGCTTACATGCAGTGATTACTCCAGATTCTCTGAACCTTTTGATGTTATGGACCATAGATGATGAAATCCCTAAATTCCTTGCAATTGTACGTTGAGGAACACTGTCCTTAAACTGCACTTGTTCACAAAGAGGTGAACCTCGCCCCATCTTTGCTTGTGAATGACTGAGTAAGTCAGGGAAGCTCCTTTTATACCCAATCATGGCACCCACCTGTTCCCAATTAGCCTGTTCACCTGTGGGATGTTCCAAACAGGTGTTTGATGAGCATTCCTCAACTTTTCAGTCTTTTTTGCCACCAGTCCCAAATTTTTTGGAACGTGTTGCAGCCATAAAATTATAAGTTAATGATTATTTGCTAAAAACAATCAAGTTTATCAGTTTGAACATTAAATATCTTGTCTTTGTAGTGTTTTCAATTAAATATAGGTTGAACATGATTTTCAAATCATTGTATTCTGTTTTTATTTATGTTTAACACAACGTTCCAACTTCATTGGAATTGGGGTTGTAGCTTGCTAAAGCTCCTATTGTGAACAACAGAAATTCAAAATGTGAACAGCCACATAAAAGTCCAGGTAGTTTGCTTCATGCTCCTGTAAATCCGACCTGACTTTTTGATGACCCTTTACAGTTTGGTCCCTTTGTCAGATCAAGGTCAAAAGTGTCCTTAAGTGCCTTTGAATCCCAAGGTGACACAACTATTAACTACAAAGAAGCATAAAAGGTCAAACAATTTCAAATGTTTAAGGTACAAAAGTGATTTTGAAAAAGTCCATAAGCCATTTTGAGAAGTGCAGTGGTAACCTGTGAGGGAGAGCATGGCCTTTTTTGCTGACCTATCAGAAGCATTCACCTACAACCTAAATTGTAATATTGCCCGTAGGTGTGAATGTGAGTGCGAATGGTTGTTTGTTTGTATGTGCCCTGCGATTGGCTGGCAACCAGTTCAGGGTGTACCCCACCTCCTGCCCGATGACAGCTGGGATAGGCTCCAGCACGTCCGCGACCCTAGTGAGGAGACAGACGCGGCTCAGAAAATGGATGGATGGATAATCTAATTATTATCTATTAATAAAATTTTAGCCATTTATTCCATATTTTCTTCATTTAAAAGCATTATTCTTGGCTGCTTCTTGTATGTGTACAGTGTACGTGGATGTTAGATTATTATTTTTTTTGTCCAGCCATATTTGAGCCTTTATGTGTTGCCATGTCAAACCTATCTGCCCAGGGTCTTCAGAATCAGTCGTGATGGCCGATTTTCCTTAAAATATATCGGCAATTTCTTCAACCAATCAGATTTCAAATTTGCCTCAGAGGGACAGCTAACTGCCTTACAATAACGTCAACATTGTTCAGACCTCTGATTGGTTGGTCAGAGAAAGCCAGATTTGATGAGCAATGCATGTCTGTAGCTATCTGCACACCTTAATACTTTTAATAATCGGCCTCTCTGATGTGTCTATAGTTTATCAATAATGTTTTTGTCATCTTAGTATATAAATATTGATTGTGAACTGCTCTAAATAATGTACATGTGGGACGTTATCTGACATTTTTGTATAGTATTGATGCTTTCGAATATTGCAACGTGAATTGATGAATGAATGAATTAAACACGTATTAAGTGGTGGATTAAGTCAGGTAAGTCCCCCATTGAAGACCCGCCACTGCTTGAAACCCAACCACAAGAAGCACTTTTTTTCATAGCTCATGCAGGCATTTGATTTTAAAAGCCTCGAGTCAGTTTGAAAAGTTTAAGGTAAAAATGTGATTTTCTTTTTTTCAACTGACACTCCAAAAAGTCCACCAGTCATTTTGTAAAGCATGGCTATAACCAGAGAAGGTACAGTAGGTGAAATAGTAGTCCACTGTGTTATGACTATAAAGTAACATCTCGTAAGTAGTTACATCTGCCATTGTCGAATATTCACGTGGATACAAATCAGATCCCATAAGAAGACGATCTCTTAAGGTGTTGACGATCAAGTATTTCTGTCTTTCTGGTCCTGTTCCATCTGGTCCTCCCGCATGTCGTTGACCAGGAACTTATCTTGGGCCCAGCTGATGTTCGGCCCCCCATCATTGGTTTTCCGTATGAGAAACCTTGCCCGTCCACGTGAGAAGCCGCCCCCGCCACGTCCGTGCCCGCCTTGATTGTCCGTCCACTTGCTTGCTTCTACCTCGCCATCTCTGTCATCATGCTAGGTCAACAGATGGAAATACATAACAACAATCATAAAATTGACAAGACAATTGAGGTTAACTTGGGAAGAAACGTGTCCTACCAAGTAGTATTTTCTGCTCTTTGGGGGACATCCCTGATCACAGTCTTGGTTCGTGGGTGCTACTGGCAGGTCTGGATTGGAGTCTCCCTGGTCGTTGCCACTCTTCCAGCCCCTCCCGCGAAATCGGACTTGCTACAAGAGACACGCAGTTGCTCAAGCTCAGAGATGTGGCGCTTTCATGAGGGCAGGCCGATGAATCGATTCTAACATCCCCTGGACTCACGGCTGTCGTGTCCTTGAGCAAGACACTGATACCCCGAAATGCTCCCCGGGCGCTTCAGCTGCCCCCTGCTCCAGTGTGTTCCACTAACATGTGTATGTGTTCACTGTGCTGTGTTAAATGCAGAGAACAAATTTCGTGCACATGCATGTTCATGACAATAAAAGGTGATTCTTCTTCTTCTTCACTTCCTAGGAATCATTTGTTTGGTTGCCTGACAAGTCCACTAATCCATTCCGCTTAGAAAAAAGAAAAAAAAAGAACCAGCCCTTTGATCTGGACTCGTCGCTGGTGAGGACACTTAAAGTGCCTCGTTCTCGGATGTGACTGGACTCACGTGAAAGCATAATTAATAGAGGAGCTAGGAGGAGAACAAAAATAAGGGTTGAAAAACAGCCGTCTCTGAGGGCTCGTCGTTGGCAAGGCTGATCTGACGCTCACCCCCTTTGGAGGTTACTCTTGGGAGCGCCCTCTGACCCTCTCTGGAGTTGGCAGTTCCTAAAAAGTGGATTTATATAACCATGCAAGAGGTATTTCACAAAACCAGTTAAGATATGTTGTTTTTTCCAGAACAAATCCCTAAACTGTGAAAAAAAAAAAGCAAAACGTTTTGAATAATGTAATTTCCATTGGCTTTCTTGATATGTTATTTCAAGGCCGTATCGCTCAGCCCTAGTTATCACAGTGGAGAACAAATAAATGGAACTTACAAATCCTCTCCACGGCGCTTCTTTCGCCGCTGGCGTCTCGGTCGGAGCCAGCCGAGCCCTGTTAAAGCCATCGTTTTTGAGCTCGGGCTTGGGCTTGGGCAAATCATCCATGTGGGACTTAGAGGACGACGACGACGAGGACGACCTGGAGCGAGAGCACTTGCTCTCATTGATCCTATAAGTGAAATGATATTTGCACATTCCATCAGTATTCTGCAATTTTATTGAAGAATCTTAAAAGGACGGGGCTGTTGCACATACTTTGATTTCTTTGAGAAATGTTCCTCAGATCTCTCTCGACTAGTGTCTGGGGAATCTCCAAACCCATCATGTTCGTAATCTATTTCTCGGCTGGAATATTTCTTACGCCGTTCGATATCCAAACGCAGGTCCATCAGGTCGCCCTTTGTTTTTTCCCAGACATCCTGAGAAATGCAAAACAGAACAGCGCCGTGGACAGACTTTGGATTAGCATGCAGATGATGTTAAGTCTGCCAAGATGTAAACTAAAGGTTTGTAAACTAAACAGGAGTGTGTACAGCAACGAGAGCTGGGTAACAGCACAAGTGTGAATCCAACTAAACTGTCCAGTAAAATCAGTCATCAGTTTCGCTTGTTTTGAGTGCAATATGAGCCCATGTTTTTTTTTTACACCAATGGTCTTCACTCAGAGCTAGGCAATATCGGGATTCTTTTAAAACACAATGGTGATTTCAGGTGCTCGTAGGAAGGAATTAAACTTTTCAAAAGCGCTGGCATGGACAACCCAAAGATCTCCTTACAAGTTGGAGTCATAATGAAATATATTCTCTATTTAGGACAGTGATGTATTATCCAATTCAAGAGTCACTCAAGATTTCTAATCGGACTGAAATCACCGTATGCAAGATGGGCAACCAACCTTGATGTTTAAGTTCTAAATAATATCCATGCATTGGTACAGAAATAAGCATTGTAGTGCTATAATCTCTAGTCAGATTTTATCCACTTAATTACATTGTATAGGTTACTCCTGAATGCAATTCTAAGCAGATTTATTTCTGTTTTTGGTCATTTCCATTGTTTTTGATACTTACAAAGGCAATTAATCCCTCGAACAGCTTGGGCACAGCGGCATCCACGTTTTGACTTTTTATCTTATTCATTAGCCTCAGGTCAGGCTCGTGCCAACATATTAACCGACTCACACAGAAAGTCAAAATGCCACATTGTCATTCATTCATGGGAGGGCGAGCACTCTAAAGGCATCCGGCTGGCTCACTGGTTTGCCGTTTGGTTTTGTTTGCCCTCATTTATACGTCATAGTGCAAAATATTCAGTCACCTTGTTAGTGCCATCCTCTGAGCTTTTCATTGCCTCAAAAACCTGAGAGTGTTTCTTAAAAGCACTTGGTGAGACATCAATTCTCCTGAAAAGGAAGACAAAGCGGAAGCGTTAAGATGACGTGCGGCATGGTTTGTTTGCCACACTGAGCTACAGTGACAACATCGGACAGGACAATGAAGAATGAAGAACAAACCTCCACCCAGAAAGAAAACAAACAAAAGTTCAGGTAGGACAGTGGAGCAAAATACCTGAAGGCTGTTTTTAAAATAGGATGTGAAGCCACAGCACACTGAAGGGTAAGAGTTGTTCACTCATGAGGGCAACTCTACCTGTGAATCTCTGGGCTTTTTCTAGGCTTCATGCTCTCCTTCTCTGCAGCTTGTCTTTGGTACACAGTGAATCGCTCGTTAAGAGTCATTCGGGACGACGCAAAGTGCTGAGCTGCGTGAAGAGTAAAGGTATTATTCGTTCTCCTTTTCCATGCACATGTGACTCCATTCATAAAATATGCAACACTGCCATGTTAGTTTTTCTAAAATACCGTAATATTGTTTTGCATTGACCCCTGCTGTAAGGCTCTAAAGAGGAGCATAAACCTGGAAGCAATTTCCTTTTACAACGCAGGTAAAAGTGTCTGAGTTCAGGGATCCTCGGTTTGTGATGGTCCCAACAAACAAGGTTTTTAAAAGTAGTATCGGAACAGTAACTGAGGCAGGACAGCACCGACTGTATGTGAAGGGGAATTCTAACAAGTTTAACACCTGACACTCACTTCTCCCACCCCGTTGTGTTGGAAGTAATCGCAAACAAATTATTTGTCGGATTGAGTCATGACATGCTGATGTGAGAACGTGCACCCTGAGTTCATTCAGTCATTCATCTTCCGTTCCGCTTATTCTCACGAGGGTCGCGGGTGTGCTGGAGCCTATCCCAGCAATCTTCGGGCGAGAGGCGGGGTACACCCTGAACTGGTCGTCAGCCAATCGCAGGGCACATATAAACAAACAACCATTCGCGCACACATTCACACCTAAGGGCAATTTAGAGTCGTCAATCAACCTCGCATGCATGTTTTTGGGATGTGGGAGGAAAAAAACAGAGTGCCCAAGAAAACATGCAAACGCCACACAGGCGGGGCCAGGATTTGAATCCCCATCCTGTGCTAACCATCGCCCACCGTGCCGCCGCACCCTGAGTTCTCTGTGAAATTGCAAATGCGGATAAACGCGCAAGCTTCTATTATGCTCTGAATTTTGAGGCCTCTATCGCTACATAAAATAGATTATGGTGGAGAATTGTTTGAAACTGGACTAAGGACAAAAAAAAAAAACGTACCAACAGGTTCTTGCTTTAACTGAACGCGATGGATCAAACTTCAGTCCACCCAGAACCCGTCTGTACTCACCTCTGATATGGTGCAGGATGGCCACAATGTGCTGAGCAAACAGCTCGGAGGGACTTCTCTGCATCGGAGCAGCTTGAACGTGTTGAAAGATAGAGCGGAACTCCTGGCCCCTCTTTGAAGATTGCACCAAGTCCTGAGACAACTGTCGCTCTTGAGCTAAAATCTCTGAAGTGCTGAAAACGGCAGAAATTATTAAGGCTAGTAAAAAAGCAATGATACAGCTTAAGATTCATAACATATGAGTGTCCAAACATGAAAAACCATAGCTTACCCTATCAAGCTGTCGCCGAGGAAATCCATTCTGACATTAATCTTGGTCTCCGGTTTTCTCAAGGACAACAGCGATGAGTCCTCTGCATTCATCATAAACATCTCCCTGTCAGAGTTCCGCCTCATCGGTAGCATGGAGGGAGAATCTGACATTTTCCTGGGTTTGCAACCAAGCTCCTCAAAAGTGCCCACCATTTCCCGCCGAGCGACAGCAGCTGATTTAAGAGCGGTGTACATCTCCTCTCCCATGGCGTCAGGTTCCTCCTGTGCGGAGGCCACATTTTGCCATCTCTCATAGCACTCGTCAAACGGCTCTCTGGCAGGATGAACAACCTTTGGATTAGAGTTGTGGACATCCCCGTTGTGCCTGTCTTTGTTAAGAGACTTTGAATGAGGCTTGGGGAGCATCCGTTCCTCATCAGACAGAGAAGGACAATCCTTCAACAAATGGTCTAAAGGCACTTTGCCATTTAGGTCTTCTTTGTAGCGCTTTGACGGCAACTCAGCGACACCTGCAGGTGCTGGGCCGTTTATATTGACTTGATCCTCCTCTACAGTATCTGCCTGTGTTCTCCTGTTTTCCCAAGTGGGTTTGGGTTTTTTATTGTGCTCCTTCAAAAACCTAAAAAAAGATAAAGAGACCAACAGAGCTAACATGCAATTCCAGTTCTAACAAACATGCAAAGAGGTTATCAATAAAGTAAAAGTAAAATCCGTCTTACTTTCTGAAAGCAATGGAGATGGCCATTTTATCTCCATCCGAACATTCTTCGCTCTTGAAGACGTCAAGGCTGGAAAGCATTTGGTTTAGCGCTTCCTGTGAAAACTTTTTTGTAGAAGTTGCATTACACATCGTCTCCCACGAGGGGGCACCATTGCTGGTGTCATTCACGGTCTGTAGCGAGGTACCGGCCTCGTTTGAGGTTTGACTGTTTTGAACATTGACAGCATGATTTTCTGGACTGGCTTTCTTTGGACTTCTGTTGCATTCCATCAAGACTTGCCAGCCCCCCTGGGTTGTCCCACTGTTTTGACCCTCTTGGGCATCTCCCACCTCTGTTTTCTCTCCATCTGTCCCTTCTTTCTGGACCTCCTTGGAGGTCAAGAGCTCCTCCTTAACATTGTTGGAACTCTGATTAGCCACTAAAGGGGCTTTGGGAGAAGAGCCGTGAGAGGAAGCGTTAGAATGTTGGGATTGCCTGGATAACGGAGAAAGGGATCGATCGGAGTGGCGGGAGTGTCCGGGAGGAGGGGGGCTTCCGGAGAATTTATGAATGTAGGGTCGCCCTCGGGACTGGTTTTGTGGCTGCTGCTTTTGCTGCTTCTGGGGGTTCTGCTTGTGATTTTTCCAGTTGTTACGGAAATTATTGTTGTTATTGTAGCCTCTCCCACCACCACCACCACCACGCTGGTATCGTCCGCGGGGGAAAAAGCCCCGTCCTCTGCCTCGGAAGTTGTATGGCCTCCGGAATCCGCGGTGGTAGCCCCGGAACTCCCGGCTGTTTTGGTATTTCTTGTCACGGTAATATAGTGGAGATTGAGATCTTGACCGGGACCGTGATCGAGACCGAGACCTAGAGCTAGAAGAAAAGGAAAATCACATATAAAGCCTGGTTTTCATCTGTACAACTGGCCTGGTATAAGGAAGTGTCATATTTGCTTTTAAAGTGATTTGGGCAGTAGTGGGAAATAACAGAAGTACAAATGCTTTATTGTACTTAAGTAGATTCTTCACACACTTACTTTACTTGAGTGTTTATTTTTCTGACAACTTTCTACTTTCACTCCCTTCATTTGAAAACCAATATCTGTACCTCCTACTCCTTACTTGCTCATTGCTTTTTTCAACCTCCGCAGATGCAAATGAAGAAAGGTAAAATCAACTGTGGTTGAGATCTTGATTGACTGACAGATCTGAGAGTGGGAAAAAAAAAGACTGAGATCTTGGCATTTATAAGCGGGAATGTGAACCAGAGAGCATTAATGACGGTGACGCAACAGTTATGAAGATATTCCACATTCATGGCCTTACTCAAGAGAATTGTTTGATTGATTCCAAGAATGATATGTGGAGAATGCTTCTTGTGACAACCTAAAAACTACAAGCTTCTGGCGTTAAAAAAATAAATACAAATCTATCTCCAATCTAAAAAAAAAAAACAGAGTCTCAGTCTGTAAAGGAGGAATCGGGACAGAGTCCTTTTTACAGTAGTATCTGTAATCCTACCAAAGTACATAATGAGAGTCCTTTTGCCACCTCTGAATTTGGTTTACATTTCATTGCAGTGCAGTTTCTGAAGCTGACCTGTTTAAAGACCAAGAACCAAGACTTTTGTCTCAAATATGGGTTTTCTGCCAGATTGCCATCTCATTGTTTTTTCAGTCTCCGCTACATTCGGCAGCAAAGACCCATGAAATCGTCTTCTTCAAAGTCAGTATCGCCTCAACCCTTTGCCCATAGAGCCATCATTTTATGAATAGGTCCAGTGTACTACACCCCAGATTTTTGGAAAGATGTTCCTACTTCTGTCCATACTAGTCCAGAAACTCTCAATTCAGTTGTTCTGCATGCAGAAAAGGTGAACTTTCCAACTTGTAGTGACACAATAGTCCACATGATGGCTCGAGTGCTCTTCTTATGTGTACCACTCTCGCCTCGGCACCAAATATACAGTACTCTGCAGTTTATCGCCATGATCCTATAGTATAATGTTGTTATTGCTTTAGTATTTGTGTGGGAACCACATTTTGGAACTCCCCACTGCTACATTTGATGTTATGGATGTTTCACATCTGGTGTAGACATTAACGTATTATGTTACAGGATTTTGGTGTAGACATCAACACTTTGTTTTTTAGTTTTTTTCCTCAGACTTTACAAGGCATATACTTCTCTCATTTCCACCAACAATGGAAATGTTTTAAACGACTGAACTCTCCAAACCAACTAGGCCTAAATATGCCAAATAAACATACATGCACCACACAGACTACGACATACAAGACATACGATATAGATAAGATATGAAAGAGATTTTAAAGCTCACCAAAACTACAAAAAAAAAAAAAAAAACTCACCGTGTCCTTTTTTTCATTGGAATACTGAGCGATTCAAATGGCAGCGTACTGAGCTGCTCTGTACACTAAATGGGAGTGAGTTGTGCTTACGCTCCAGCTTTTTCTCATTGGCCAAACAGAGGAGGAGGGCTCTTCTCAAATCTTGTTTGACTCTATGCTTGCCGGTCATGAGACCTAACTAATCAGCGCAGAGATGATTAATAGCCGGATAAGGTGGGAAAAGCTTTTTAAAATGTTATCACCCTAGGCAGAAACACAACAGAACCGTTTGATAAAAGTCATGCAAGTTAGTGAGATCTACCTGTAACGATGTCTCCTGGAGCGAGATCGCGAATGACTTCTTCGAGACTGCGAGGTGGACCGGGATCTGGAGCGAGATCGGGAATGGGATCTCGAAGGGCTGGGAGACCGAGAGGCTGATCTCGTGGCTCTGGACATCCCCGCTGGCAGGCCAGGCACCAAAAACTTTCATAGAGCAAGAAAGTATATTCCAGTCAGATGGTTTTTTTTTTTTTTGAAAAAGGCAAAAATACACAAACTAATGAGACCATGTAGTTGCACATCTTGAATGGGATCATTGGTATTCTAGGATTTAATTAAGGTGAGAACAGAGAATTATCAAACAGAGCCAAGTCATCCCAGAAACAAACTTCTAACTGAAAAGGTCGAAAGAAAAAAAGAGCAGAGTGAAGCAGCAGCTTCTAAAGAGAGAAGAAGGCAATGCGTAGTAGTGATAGGCATCAAAAACAAGCCGTTTTTATTTAGTCACTGCTCCTCATTTGCAGAGAGGGCCAGACTTCCCTTGGTCACCTGACTACCACTCTCCATAACACCATTGTCTTCGCTGCATAAAATTGCACAGTAATTTACACCACGTCTAAAAACTGATGTCGGTCCCTGCACAGCCTCTACTTGCTTTGTCATCATAAATCTGAATCTGAATTCCGAAGCCCCATAATACTGACTTGGCTGGACATTGTGAAGCTAATACCAAATGTGCCCAACATAAGAATGTTTGCCTGGGTTTATTACATGTGACAATGGTATTCAATTGAACAAAGTCCAGATTAAACATGCGGCTGCCAAATCTGTTTTTTTTTATGCCACATTAAAGTGGTGGTCCAATATAAAGCAATGGCATCTACCAGAGATGGGGCGAGTCGAGTGAAATCACTTGACCCGAGTCGACATGAGTTGCCAGTTTTGTGATTTGCAAATTGTTTGAGCTAGCTGGTCAAACATTATGTTTCATAGACTTGGTTAGGGATGATTAAAAATGAAAATGATGTGATTGTGAACAGCAAAGTAACATAACTCGGGGTGGGATGGTTTATGATAATTGTCGGAACCTTACCTTTCGGTTCATAGGCACACAAACTCTCTCGCTCTCTCTCTGGTGTGCACTCTAAAGCAAAAAGTATCGCCTAAAATAGAATGCCAACCGCTGAATCCACAAGAAGTGAAGTGGTGTCGCTAACGCTCAGCTGTGGAGATGAAAACAAAATACAAAAGTGTGGAGATGTTTGCCGGCATGACGAAAGTGTTGGCTCTAGAAGATGCCAGGTGCGTTATAGGTCTGCTTTAAACACTGGTGAGATCACTTGCATTACAATCACGGTGATTAAAAAACTCGTTCCACCATTATTAAATACTAAGGGTGTCCCAATTAATCTTTGACAGCAGGCAGAGCCCACATGATCATTCATCGCAACAACAGGTTGCTAAGGTGCTAACATAGTAGCAAGGAGTAACAGTGAATGTTGCTTGCTTGAAGTCGTTTATTGACACTCTCGTTTAAGTTCTCTGTAAAACTAAACTCACATAACAAAAGAATTACACCGATTGAATGGTCATATACATCTCAGGCTTCGTTTTTGCTCACAAAAATTGCTAGCTCAAAGCTAACACACAATGAATGTAAAACACCATTGATGAGCTAACGAAAAATAGCATTGAACTCGCAGCACTTATAGATCTCAAAATAATGAATATTGGTACATAAAAACGTTGTATAACCACATACAAAGAGGCAATATAACAATACTCTGGCATATATTCTTCAAACTCTGTGGAAAAACAAGTTATAATAACAATATATGATCGTGATTTTCTTTGTTACTGCAAGTGTGTTTGTATCACACTGCCCCTCAGAGGCCAAGACGTGTGTAGCAGATACAGCGATTGTCAATAAAACTAAACCCCAGTTGCATCAAGAAGTTCAAAAGTGTATTACCGCACATGTGGAGAAACCCATTGATGTTCCCACAATATACTGACGGTAAAAAAAATAACTGAATTGAACTTTAGTTGTTATTTTGGACTATAAAAGTATAATTTGTACTATAAAAGTATGATTTCATGGTTTTCTAATTTATTTTTTATTTAATCTATTCAAATGTAGAATATGCTTATATTTAAGGCCTTTCCTAATATAATTTTTATTTATTTCATTCAATTTTTATTTATTTCATTCAATTGTACTGCATTCTTATTTTTAAAGTTACTTTATGTAACTCATTGCTTAATAATAAATGGGTCAGTTTTTGTCATACCCATTGTTGCTGATTATTGTTCTCTTTTGAGTAATATCACTTGATCAACCCTTTTCCCACATTCCATACTAACTACAAAATAAGTAATGTATGATTATTGCTGATATCGGATCGGGCCGAGATCGGTATCGGCCAGAATTCAAGGCTTCAATATCGCTATCGGATCGAAAGTAAGTGCAGTACAAATGGCAAGTAGCTACGTGTGAATCTAATTTGTTCATTGAAGTGTCACCATTAAAATGTCATCTGTTGTGTTGGCTCAGTGTCACCATTAAAATGTCATCTGTTGTGTCGGCTCTGTGATAAAGCTGTCTGCACTATTTTTTATAAATTGAGACACCAGCATATGAAACATAACCTTTAATCTAATGACAATTGGCAATTAGAGTCAGTGCTTCCAAATAAATAAATTAAATTTAATTAAAGTAGAGGGCACAGGAAGAATGCAGATTTTGTTCACATTACTTTTTTTTTTGTCTGTCATGTATTATTCCCTTTAATTATGAATCTCTTTCAATCCCCATTAGCCCATGAGGGACACCTTTAATTATATTTGACCAACAGAAAACAGTCTCGGCTTTTGTTTAATGGTGTTCTCTTAAGAACCGTAGGAATTACAAGGCTGTCACCATAAAGTACACAGCATAGTTGTTCCGAAATAAAGTTGAGTTAAACTGAGTTAGAAATACAACTTTAAAACGATTCAGTGTGATACATTCAATCAATCATAATTTCAGTTGTTGTTCATTTAACTTTTATGAGGAGTGAATACTTGTTTTAGTGTTATAATTTGTGGTGGAGTGGAAACATTTTATTACCACTCCAATATATGTTGCGACTGGAGCAAGATTGTATGACTTGACTTGCGACTTGCGTAAACCAAGCAATGACTTGACTCGGCTTGCTTAAAATTTAGTGCCAACTCGACTTGACTTTGATTTTTTTCCCCATAGTGACTTGGGACTTGAAGGTTATGACATGTGACTTGCTTGTGACTTGCACATATGTGACTTATTCCCACATCTGGCATCTACAATAATGGTCTCGACCTGTCCAAAGATAGTGGAACACCCAATTGACAAGAAACTATAGATTTTTGGCAGAGGTCTTATGTCCGCGAGGGATCAAATCGCCAGGGTCATCTTCGTGGACGTTACACCAAACAAAACTACCGACCGCATAGGACTAGGATTTCAAAAGTGGTGCACCCAATCGCATTGGTGGTCCCAGTATATATCTTTGCTACTATTTTGGAAAGTATCTGAAACTGATCCGTTTTCACTCCTCCTCCACCCCCTCCTGCTTTGCTTCTCGTCTGTAAGCGCTTCGAGCACCCTGCTCTCCCTGTTCCTGGCACTTTGTTGTCATTGGCTTTCAGGGAGCAATTCGCTGAAGGCTCCAGCCTCAAGCGAGCATCCACTGAGCTTAGCCTGCATATTTCAACAGCGTGGCATTCATGTTTTCCTTTCAGTAGTAAAATGGTGGACTGTTATTCTTCTTTACATATCAGAGCCCCCTTGAAGATGTTCACTTGCACAGTCTTTTGCTGAAACATCTGGACTACATTCAATCGGAAGTGTAAAACAGACAGACATATAAGATAATCTTTATCTCTCAAACTGCCTTTGAACTGCATCAGAACCCTCTCTTCCATACACCACGTTTAGCAGTGGTTAACACTGTCACCTCACATCAAGAAAGTTCCGGGTTCAAATCTGTATCAACTATATAAGTGCAGCCCATTTACCATTGACAATAACTGTGGCATTTCTGTCTCTGGATATTCCGGCAACTCCTACAGTCTGACAACATGCAAATTTTGTTCTAAATGTGAGAATAGAGCCATGGTATCAGCGCTGCCATCTGTTCAGGGTATTCCATTTGATGCTGCCTGTAAAAGTCTGCATTTTCCAGGTTTTTCTTGTACATGCACTGAATGGGGACACCCAAGTCATCCCGTGCATCCATTCCTACGCATATATTCCATAGTCAGAGGTAGTATCAGAGCCATAACAGACGTGACGGCCTGCGTGTAAGTAAATCCTAGACTAGAGATGTAGGTTCCATATTTTTTTGCCATCCTGTTCTGTCTGATCTGTCCAGGGCATCCCATTACCACATTTTACACTGGATTTTCTCCTGTTTTTTATGAACAATACTGACACTGAATGGGGGGTGGGGGCGGGTCATTCTGCAAATATTCTGCCTCTGAGGTAGTGTATCCAGGCTGTAACGGAGGGGGGATGCGTGCCTGTGTGGACAGGAATAATGCAATCCTGGAATAGGTGTGTGAAGTTTCATACTTTTTTCATCCAGTTTACTCCAATCTATCCAGTGTGTACCTATTGCCCTGCATACATTGCCTGGAAAAGCTGGGATTTTTCCAGGACTATCTGATGTACTGTATAAAAGGAAATGACGTGGACTGAGGGGGACAAAGTCGTTCCTATACCAGAGGCTACCTTCAGAGTTAGTATCAGAGCCTTAACAGAGGCAGTACCGCATACAGTATATGTGTAAGGAAATCCGAGACCGGGGTGTGACGCTTCATACGTCTGCCGCCCTGTTCTGTCTGATTCGTTCAAGGTATACCATTTGCCCCTTTTATACTGCCTGTAAAAGTTTTTTTTTCTTGGTGTTCTGTATAAATGGCACTGACACAGAATACAAGGACAAACGCCAGATCTTCTGTTACAGCTCTGATGTATCCGTTTGGCAAGCCATTGATGCCTCTTGCCTGATGACGACTGGGCTTGGCCCCTGGTCCTTCAGGCCCCTCGACACCGAGCTCGCGTATAAATAGCCTTGCAGTCACAAAATATCATGGCAACTCAGTGGGACAGGACATAATCATTACTGTTGTAACACTCGAGACTGGTCTAGAGACCACATTTTGAAGGTCTTGCTCTGTCTTGTCTCGGACACGACTCCCAAAGGTCTTGGTCTTGTCTTGGTCTCGGACTGGTCAGACAATGGATTTTCTATCGAGACCAGTGGAGACTATCGCTGATCTGCTATTCTTCAACTGCATTAATGTGATAATAAGGAGAAGCACTTGGTAAAACAATAAATACAGTATCTTCTCCTCGTGTGTTAATAACCACCAACCCCCATAATGAATGCAACCCCACACACAAGCCTAAGTGAAAGCTGCTCGACCTAAGTACGAAACTCAGCAAGGAGATCCTTGAGACCCCACCGTGCACGTTTTGGTCACAAAATGCTGCAGGCTCTTATGTTTCTTAAATGCAACCAAGCTCTTCTCTAAATTTTCATTTTTAAATACAGTGACTTATTTTTGCAAGGATTTGGTTGAATGAAGTAAAAGGTTTGAGATTTTTGCATGTTGTGGTTTGAAAGAGTTGCAGAAATTGTGTTTTTGGCTGTTAAATGTATTCAAAAGCAAATTAAAATTAAAAAGGGAAAACTTTGTCATGGTTTTTAAAATGGATTTTCATGATCTGTCTCAGTCCTGGTCTTAACCCGGTCTCAACTCCCAAAATTCTTGGTCTAGTCTTGCTCTCGGTTAGTTCTAGTCTCAGAAACTCACAACATCCACTAGCTTCTTGCAAAGTGCTAGTTGTGTTCACATTTTGTTCATGTAATTTAAAGTACCAAAGAATCCGCTATATTCGGAACGTCACGTGACCAAAC
Source organism: Phycodurus eques (assembly GCF_024500275.1). Classification (NCBI taxonomy): domain Eukaryota; kingdom Metazoa; phylum Chordata; class Actinopteri; order Syngnathiformes; family Syngnathidae; genus Phycodurus; species Phycodurus eques. The sequence goes on along the minus strand of NC_084528.1, from coordinate 13,507,146 downwards.
CCGAAAAAGGGCTTTGCGGACTTCCTGTGTATGCTGTACTAACGAGCATAACTAAGGGTTGATGACACGATGGTTTGACGCCGAACTTGCTTTCTTTACGGCTGATGTCTTCAAACAAAATATAAATATAGATACTGGTATATCCTTTATTTATACAAATATGATATGATATAGGTAAACAAAGCCTAAACATTGCATATTGTCATCTTTGATGGCTCTGTGGTGACATCTTGTGTTGAACAAAAGACATTGTAGACGTCTAAAGTTCCTACAGGTGCTTTGTCACGGTCTCCTGCTATAGGGTTTCACCATTTACCTGTGCGCGTTCCCATGTTTTGCCCAATGCGGATGTTGGTCGTGCATATGCCTTATTTACCCAAAATACACAACCTTTTCCTTCTCACATCATTAAAAGCTCACTTCCAGAGCTGTGGAATAAGTTTCGATGGTCTCAATTGATAACCATGTGCAGCTGTTCCTCCTGCTTCAAAACACACTGTCAGCAGTTTAATCAACAAGATTTTAGCCTCTTAAGGGAACCTGTGCCTTTTAATCTGTCAACTCTGGATTTGCTTATGGATACGACTCTTGTGAGGAACTTTTAATGGACCCCCAACAGAACTTATTATGTGAAAGACCTCACACATGACAACTTGATGACACTCGCAGTAGCAGGAATAAATAGAAATAAATTCCGGAGAAGAAAAGACTATACCATTTTAAAATCTGGAAAACAGAAGCTACATGGTTAGTAAACAAGGTCAGATTTAGTGTATAGGATGATACATAGGGCTTCATCTCTCATTACAGTAGTATCTTGAATTACGAGTGAACCAACGTTCGAGTTTTTCGAGTTAGTAGCTGTCGCTTGTTTTTTCTCATTATTTGCTTTGTGTTGTAAGACAAAAATTCTAGTACAAGTGAGCTTCAGATACAGTGCCTTGAAAAAGTATTGGCCCCCTTCTCAAATTCTTATGTTTTTGCAAAGTTTCCCCCCTTTAATATTTAAGATCATCAAACAAATGAAAATGTTGGACAAATATAACCCAAGCAAAAACGCTGATTTCATTTATTAAGGGAAAAAAAATATTCCAAGTTACTGGCCCAGTATTAAAAAGGTAATGGCCCCCTCAACCTAATAACTGGTTGGGCCATTCTCAGCGGCAACAACTGAAGTCAAGCATTTTCTGTAACTGTCTTTCACATATCTGTGGAGATATTTTGGCCCATTCTTTCGTGCAGAATCTTTTTAATTTGTTGGTTTGGTTTTCGAGTATGACCGGGGTTTTTAAGGTCATGTCAGTGCATTTCAATAGGATTCAAGTCTGAACTTTGATTATGCCACTCCAAAAACTTCATTTTGTTTTTTTAAGCCATTCAGAAGTTGGCTTGTGTGTGTTTTGGATCGTTATCCTGCTGCAGAACCCAAGTGCGCTTCATCTTGAGGTCACAATCTGATGGCTGAACATTCTCTTTCAGGATTTTCTGTTAAAGAGCAGAATTCATGGTTCCATCAATCACACAGCAAAGTGTCCAGGTCCTGAAGGAGATAAGCAGCCGATGACCATCACACCACCACCACCATGTTTGACTGTCGGTGTGATGTTCTTTTTCTGGAATGCTGTGCTCCATTTATGCCAGATGTAACGAGACACACACTTTCCAAAAAGCTCAACTTTCATCTCGTCAATCCATAAAATATTCTCCCAAAGGTCCTGAGAATTATTCAGATGTTTTCTTGCAAAAATAAGACAAGCCATAGTGTTCTTTTTGGTCATCAGTGGTTTTTGCCTTGGATTCCATTTTTGCCCAGTCTCTTCCTTATTGTTGTGTCATGAACACTGACCTTAACTGAGGCCACGGACCTCTGCAGTTCTTTAGAAATTGTCCCGAGTTCCTTTGTGGGCTCCTGGATGAGTCATTGATGTTCTCTTGGTGTAATCTTTGTCTAAATCTTTAGAAATGGCTTTTGTAACCCTTTCCAGACTGATAGATGTCAATTCCTTTATTTTTCGACTGTTCTGGAATTTCCTTGGATCGTGTCATTTTGTTGCAGCTTTTTAAAATCTGTTCTCCCACATGATTATGTCGGGATTCTGTTTAAGTGATTTCTTGATTGAACAGGTCTGGAAGTAATCAGGCTTGGGTGTTATCACTGAAAATTAACCAGAAATTGGGATTAGCCACAATTAATGATTGATTTAAGAAGGAGTGTAATTACTTTCTCACACTTTGAAGTTGTTTTTTTCCTTAATAAATGAAGTTACAATTTAAAAACAGCATTTTAAGTTCACTTGGGTTATATTTCTCTGATAATTTACATTTACTTGATTATCTTAAACATTTAATTCTGGAAACTATGTAAAAATAGAAGAATTTGACAAGGGGGCCAGTACTTTTTCACGTCACTGTACATGCTCAATTGAAATTAAAAGAAATGGCGCAATTAAAGTATACTGTAATGCCCTGGCATGTAAGCAAGGAGAGCCACGGTCGCTGATGCTCTTTGAGCCGTTTATTGAACGGAACAAAGAGTCAAATACAAAATGAGAACTCTTGCAAGAAGCTGCTCTTTAATTGGTGAATAGGTCCAAAGTAGTACACCCCAAATAAAACATAGATTTTAAAAAGGTGGTTTTGAAAGATGCTCCTATTTCTGTTCCTACTAGTCCCTAACCTCCTTAATTCAGTTGTTCTGCTTGCAGAAAAGGTGGACTTGTCTTTTAAATATTTACTGTAATTATGGCTAGTGATAGACAATGGCACATTCCACATACAATTTCACGTTACGTCGCCATCACTAGAATAGAACTCAGTTGTAACCCCAGGACCTCCTGTATTAAGACAATGCAGATCTAAATGGTCCTCACAGAGACAGACGCCATAACAGCTGTAGTTTTTATTTCACGTAATCAACAATGGGCCTGCAACTCGATACTCAGCTCTTAAGTGCCCCAGAACAAACATTCCACTCCATTCAAGGACCAGATCATTTTGGCCGGGATTCCACGACGGGCAGCTGGAATCACATTTGCCATCTTAATGTGCCTATCACCCGCCATGTTGTCGGGTCAATCCACTGCAACTGTCCATTGAAGTGGTCTCTGGTTTATAGAAATGCAACAACCCTCCACTCCCCTGTCAAGAGACGCTGGGGCGGTTAGGACGGACAACGGGGCCTCAGAGAAGATAAGCCACGCGGCTTCCTGCCCGCCTTATTAAACGAAAACAACTGCTTCGCTTCAGTCTGACCGTTTGTTGAATTCTGCTGAGAACTCAGAGGAGGTCCTGAGTCGCAACATACTTCTGCGCGAACTTTATTTGCATCAGAAACCTGAATTCAATGCTGACGCTGTTGGACACCAATGAGTTCCTCCTGTAGGCTACATATCAAATATCAATGACAGTGAACCCCCACCTATCCATGGTTCGCTATTGACAAATTTACCGATTTGTGTTTTTTGTTTTTTTGTGGAACCTATCCTCAACTATTTGTTGAAAAACTCAACTATTGTATTTTTTGCACTCAGTTACAATTGTAGGGTAATTTGTATGTGCCGTTGTCAATCACTAACACAGTAGAAAAGTCATAATTACAGTAAATATTCATATGAAAATCACTTTTAGGCAATACATTTGAAATAATGAAACATAAAACACTGAGCGTGGTGGTAACTGAACGTGCTTTCTTGTTCATAACCTCAAAATGTCACGCGCTGGGACCATCGTAAACCGAGGATCCCCTTGATCAGTGATTTCCATTCAAACCTTCCTAAGACTACATAATGCCCTTCTTCTTGCACAGCTGACCGATGGGGTTGCAAGAATTAACGGACAGCCGAGTGTCAGGCAGGCATCCTCACATTGACTCACTTCCTGACGCGTCTGTCGTCGCCATGTTCGAACACAAAAAGGACGCCATCAGCTGAAGTCGCTCCTCTCTATTTTGGTCGACCGGGAACAGGCCAGCGATGAGTTACAGCTTTATACTTTCAAAATATGCACAGTTGTCATTTGCGTTTCCCTTTGGGCCTTGTAGTCTGCATGGAGATAAGATGGTGTTAACCAAAAGCATGGCAGGGAGGGCTTCTTTTTAAACTTATTTTGGATGCGCCTACGTTACAGCAACCAGGTAAAAATTGTGACGTTTCTTTTACAACTGTATCGAAATTATCTCCATTCACATGACTTCAAATACTGTACAGTGAATTGCCATCTGGTTCGTGATTCACAAATTACAGTAATTACAGTACCGCATTATTTATTTATTTTTTACTGAGGAATGTGTTCTCAGCTATTTGCTGAAAAACTGACCTTTTCACATTTTTGGGCGCTTTTTATAATGATCTAAGACACCACAAGATGGTACCAAAGCCATCGCTAACATCTTTGTATGTCTTGGAGGAGGTAAAGTTTAGCCTGATTGGTAAGTGGAAATTACAGTTGGTCTTTGCCATACGTACACGTTTGTTTTCGTAATCAAATCACATCCAACACATTTAATTTTAAGGGTAATGTAAGATAACTGAAATTATATTTAAGTGCGTCTTTTCTTACAGGTGAAAAGACACTATTTACTGTAAATTTACCGTTCATGCTCGAAAACCCTCCAATGTTGCTGAATTAAAACAATTCTGGAAGGAAGAGCGGCACAAAATGTTTCCGGAGATGTACAACACTTATTGCCAGTTATAGAAAATGCTTGATTTCAATTGTTACCATTGAGAGTGGCCTAACCAGTTATTAGGTTTCGGGCGCCGTGACTTGTTAAAATTGTATTTATTTATTTATTTATTTTTTACTTTTTGGGGTCGTAAGTATAGTATATATATATGGTTGGAAAACGAGGAGTGATTGGTCGACCCTTTGAATTTTTGCCGCTTCTGAAATTTGGTGGTCCCGACTCCCCAGCGAGTTACGACTGGATTTGCCAATTGCCGCACTGGCATTTTTTTTTAGCTTTTTTTTTGCCAGTTGGCGACTGTTTTAAAGATGCCTTCCATAGAACTTTAACATAACAAAATGTAAGTGTACAGTGTAAGAAGAGCGATCATTAGCTTTAACTTTCTGTCAAGGCCGATTAAATATTTGTCCCATACAATATAAATTGTAATGTAGTGTAGTGTTAGTGTTGCCTCTCCCAAACAATGAGCTCAGTGTTACACACTCACATGGTTTTACTGTATGTGTACTGTTTAATCGACTGCAACAGGACACCGGATCACCATCAAAACACATCGATCTACCACAAGCCTGCCTGTGTATGTAAATACAGACACACCTCATCACTGTGTGTTTGTGTTTGAGTGTGTATGGGTGTGTGTATGTTCTAATGGGCAGCTGGTGTTTATCAAAGCGGATCAAACTGAATCCTCCATCCCAACAGGAATTGGCATTCTTTAACACGAGTAGACCCCAAAAATAGACGTACATTGTACCACAAAGCCAGGAGCATTTAAATAAAAATACAATCTCTGTGACTATATTTGACTGCTCTGTAGGTAGGTACAGTGGGTGAAACCTCCACTCACAACAGTCTGAAAAAATAACAGCCTAATAAAACAAACTTAAAACACTCCAGTGAGAAAACGTGTATGTGTATATATATATATATATATGTATGTATAATAATTGCATGTTCTTCAATATTCCCATAGTCATCACACACTCATACATACAAACATATGCTTACACACAAACAGACACACATGCACACACACACACACACACACACAGTGGACTACCACTATTCAGGTGATAGAGATCGCGAAAGTCTGTGGATAATTGACACCCGTTATTATTGCGTTGATAGAATTAATTTTTTCAAAAAAATCTTGAATAAGTGGGGATGAAGCACCAATAATGCGGGGTAGTCAATTTTGAGGGGCCCCCCTCTCGAACCGCCACCGCAGCTAAGTAGCTGGTGGTATAGTCACGCGCGTGAGACTCCGTTCATCTACAAACAACGCTCTTGATTTATGACCGCAAGGTCGATTGTCTCAAAATAGTTCACAGTTGTGAAACTTCTATTTGAAGTGAAGTCGTCTGAATGCATCACAATTGATGTCTGTCCTCTCAGACTTAATATCTTGCTGTAGTTTGCTCTCAGGGTCCGTGTCGTGACACACTGTGTCTGTGTGCCACGAACACACGCACACGCGCACGCACACAGAGCGTACGTCTATTTCACATAAATGTATACAGATACTAAAAAAACAAAAAACACCGAAAAGTTACATTGTGTAATAGAAAAAGAAGCTATTACTGTTCCATTTGGCAAGATATTTGTACCTTTGGATTATTTTGTCACTTTGTGACATTTAAAAATGTCAGAAAATGAATAAAAACGATCTTTTCAACCCGAGCTCGTGCAGCTGAAATTAACGTGATCGACCCCGATTTTCGATCACGTGATCGGATCGGGACATCCCGCGCAATTATTATTACATAGTGTATGTATAATAAGTTTAAAAAGTGATTACATTTTACCAATTGAAAAACTCATTTTAAAAAAAAAAGCACGAAAAAAATACACAAAAATGTGGACTACATATGAGCTATTTAAAATGCCAGTTTTTTTTATTAGCTTTTCGATACCAAGATGAGGTCTGGGGACCACATTTGAGCTCTCCGCCCCCTTTTTGAAAACCACTTCTTTTGAGCTCGTCCCCACTTCTCTTCACCACAAATGGAAACCCGTGCAGCCTCCTTCATGATCATAAATCATTTCCCCTCGCCACACGTTACGTCGCACTTACCGTAATTGATCTCAGCATGCTAAATATGTTCAAGTATTTTCTTATTTTTTTTCATTTGTTGCGAAAAGGAGGGAAAGGAAGGGACCTACCGGTCAGCTTTTTGTTGAGTGTTGTCGTGGCTTCTTCACATTAAGGCAGCAGATAAAAAAGCGTCAAAAGTTGTTCTACTGTAGTGTTCCGTCCGTGCGTGTGTGTACGAATATATGTGTGATCTACAGGCGCGACTGGCTCACTTATGGGTGCCAGCATGTGTGTGTGTGTGTGTGTGCGTGCGTGTGCGCGCGCGTGTGGTCTTGTGTGAATGTGCGACCGAAAAGGGGGCGTAGCCTCTGCGCTCCCTTTCTCTCTTTTTTTGTGTCAAAATACAATTCTACAATATACAATTTTATTCATTATCGCCTCGCATTACTACTTTCCTTGCTAATATTGTATACATTAGATTTTGAATTTTTCTATACATATTTTCACCAGAGAAGGCGCTGTTTTCAATCTCTTTGTACATTTGTATAGTGACAATAAAAGGCATCCATCCATCCATCCATTTTCTGAGCCGCTTCTCCTCACTAGGGTCGCAGGCGGGGTGGAGCCTATCCAGCTATCATCGTGCAGGAGGCGGGGTACACCCTGAACTGGTTGCCAGCCAATCGCAGGGCCAATAAAAGGCAATGTATTAAATTCTATTCCACTGTCCAAAAAAAGGAAATATATACTGTATGTATATGTTAAGAAAAAAATACATATATTTCATTTCACAGTTAAAAAATAAAATTATATATATATATATATATATATATATATACACACACACACTGTATATGTGTGTGTTGGGTGGGTGGGAGTTTGTGTGTAAAAGGAGAGAGAGAAATTAGTATAGTAAAATATATACAGTTACATATATATACACAAATGAAATAACACATTTCAAACTGAAAATGCAAATCCAAAAGATGAAATATATGGCATTTTAAAACTTTTTGTGATACTGATTCAATTAAAAACAACACCATTTTTAAATATATATATGTGAAATGTAACACAAAATATGTTATATATATTTGTATTAGCGACACAGTGAAAGACTGGTTAGAGCGTCTGCCTCACAGTTCTGAGGACCGGGGTTCAATCACCAGCCCAGCCTGTGTGGAGTTTGCATGTTCTGCCCGTGCCTGCGTGGGTTTTCTCCGGGCACTCCGGTTTCCTCCCACTTCCCAAAAACATGCATGGTAGATTAATTGACAACTCTAAATTGCCTGTAGGTGTGAATGTGAGTGCAGATGATTTGTATGTGTATGTGCCCTGCAATTGGCTGGCAACCAGTTCAGGGTGTACCCCGCCTCCTGCCCAATGATAGCTGGGATTGGCTAGAGCACTCCCTTGACTCTTGTGAGGATAAGTGGCTCAGATAATGGATGGAAGTTAAGGCACACTTTTGCTTGCCGCCGCCGTTGGGCACAAGCACTTCTTCGTTCTGAGAGCGCCGTAGTTAGCCAAGCCAGTTACAGCTGCAGCTTTCTCTCTCGTATGACCATTCCTGCTTGTACCCTTGGACTTAACCACAACTCCCCGGTAACCGCCCTCATCGACTCCGGAGCGGACGACAGTTTCATTCACGAGGGTTTGGCGTGTCAACTCCGGCTGCCTCTCCAACCCCTCCCTCTTCCCGAGAAGGTTACTGCTCTGGACGGGCGCCTCATATCTTCTGTGACCCTCCAGACAGATCCTATCACCCTCCTCATCTCTGGCAACCACTGTGAAACTCTTCAACTGTTCGTCATTCCTTTTCCAGAAACCCCATTAGACCTTGAACTTTCCTGGCTATCCATCTATTGAGGCAGTCGTCAAGTGGCCCATCCCCTCTACCTGCAAGGTGCTGCAATACTTCCTGGGGTTGGCAAACTTCCACCGCTGATTCATTCGTGACTACAGTAAGGTGGCCATTCCCCTCACCAGTCTCACCTCCACCAGCTCCCCATTTCATTGGACCCTGGCTGCATCGCAAGCCTTTAAGCGCTTAAAGGAACTATTCACGAGTGTCCCCATCCTGAGACACCCCGACCCCTCCCTCCAGTTCGTGGTTGAGGTTGACGCCTCAGACACAGGAGCTGGGGCCATCCTCTCCCAGCGGGACCCCGAAACCCAGAAATTACACCCTTGTGCCTTCTTTTCCCGTCGCCTGTCACCATCTGAAAGACATTATGATGTGGGAAATCGTGAGCTTCTGGCCATCGTTTGGGCCCTGGAGGAATGGAGGCCCTGGGTGGAGGGGAATAGTATTCCTTTCATCATCTGGACAGACCACAAAAATCTGGTCTATCTCCACTCTGCTAAGTGTCTGAACCCCCGGCAAGCTTGTTGGGCCTTGTTCCTAAGCAGATTCAATTTCAGCCTCTCCTTTTGCCCAAGCCTGACGCCATCCCACATCTCTATTCACCCCCCTCCAGCTCTGTCGAACTGGACCCCATTCTTCCCTCCTCCTGCTTTGTTGGGGTTGCCACCTGGGCGATCGAACAAGTGGTAAAGGCTCAAAGAGACCAACCAGACCCGAAGACTGGACCTCTGGAACCTCTCTTCGCGCCAGAGTCTGTACGCTCTCAGTTGCTCCAGTGGGGGCACAGCTCTAAACTCCCCTGTCATCTCAGAATCATCCAAACCCTCCAATTCCTACAACAGCACTTCTGGTGGCCTAGCTTGGCGAAAGATACTAGCCAGCTCAGTCTGTGCCCGAGGAAATGCCTCACCTCTGCCCCCAACTGGCTTTCCCTTATCCATTCCGAGCCGCCCCTGGTCTCACATTGTCTTGGACTTCGTTACCAGCCTACCCCCCTCTGAAGGTAATGCTGTCATTCTTTAGATCGTTTCTCCAAGTGTGTCCAGTACATACCCCTTCCCAAGTTACCTTCTTCTTTCGACACCGCCAACCTTCTTGTCCTTCACGTATTCAAACTCCATGGAATTCCGATAGATATTGTCTCAGACCGAGGTCCTCAGTTCTCCTCCCAGGTCTGGAGGGAGTTCTGTAAGGCGGTGGGCGCAGCAGCCAGTCTGTCTTCTGGTTATCATCCACAGTCCAACGGCCAGATGGAGCGGGCAAATCAAAATCTGGTGTCTGCTCTTTGCTGCGTTGCCACACGCAATCCCGCCTTCTGGAGTACCTTGCTACTGTGGGTTGAATATGCCCACAACTCCCTCACCAGCTCCGCCACAGGTATGTCTCCCTTCATGGCATGCTATGGTTTCCATCCCCCTTTATTTAAGGATCAGGAGCATCCTGTGGCGGTTCCGTCAGTGAGGGAGCACCTGCGACGGGTTCGTGCTATTTGGAAGGATGTCAGGGCAGCTCTCACTTGTTCAGCCAAAAGAAACAAGCGGTGGGCGGATCCCTACACCGGACTACAAGGTAGGTCAGATGGTGTGGCTCTCCTCCCGTGACCTCCCTCTCCAAACTGAATCACGTCAACTCATTCCACGCTTCATTGGGCCTTTTCCTATCACCAAAATCATAACTCCACATCGATACAGTTGAAACTTCCCCAGTCTCTCAAGATCCATCCCACGTTTCATGTATCTCTGGTCAAGCCTGTCCCCACCAGTGCTCTTCAGATGGACTTCAGCTGAATGTTGTCTTGTAGTGTCAGAATCTCATCCTCCACTGTGCCGTGTGACTGTACTTCGTGATCGCTGGAGAGCTTTTATCGAAAACAGTATTTCTGGTTTGTTTTTAAAGTCCTAGAACAACGAGGTCAGCTGCTTCAACGAATACCTCTTTTACCATCTGGCCATCTTGGAAGATTTCTTCTTAACGATGAAGTGACTCACTCTGAACGATGCTTCGGTGGCTGCCTTTGATTTTGAAGTTAACTGTGAGAAAAATGACTGTGTCCGAACAAGTAGGATTTTAGTTCCTTCACCTTTCTCCTTTTCAGCTTGCTTTTGGAGGGAAGTCAGTGTCTTAGGGTTATTGCGCAGTCCACAAAATGCCGCTTGTTTTCCTTTTTCGATTTAACTAAGAAAACGACATCTTGAAACAAAGTCCTCCTCCCACTCTGTAAGGAAGTGGTAGGTTTTTGACTTTTTACTTGGTCCCCACTCATTTTTAGATATTTTCTTAAGTTTAGAGTTGACAAAATAAATTGGAGGATAAAAAGGCAACTCGCTAGCTCGCTAGAGTTTTGCAGCACGTAGCGCCGTTGAATGCGCATGCACGGTGACCCATGTGTCAGAAAAGGTCAGTCTGACTGGCTGCCCTGTACATCAATCAGTACATCGGCTAAAAACAAAAAAAAAACTCAATGCGTAGGTCGACTATTTTCTAATTGCACACTCGATTGACCTATTGGGGACCCCTGCTTTAAGCAGATATATTTTCGCGGCTCAAAAATGTAGGGATATGTAGGCACAAGAGATATTCTAGAAGTAGTGGTATTTGATTGACAGTTGACAGTTGAGCAGGGCGTGGTTTCAGCGCATTTAGCGGACACGCTCACAATGTTTTAGAGCAGAGGTTAATCGCTTGATGTTTTCACAATTTTAAAGCCTCATTTAAAAACGGATTTAACTGAATTTGTGATGGCTCATTACATCAACACATGGTGGTAATTAAGAGCTTTACTTAACCTGGTCTGGTCTGTGGCACGAAACACCCACAAGACAACCAATCAGCTAAAAGGAGGACATGTAAAATCCAGCCCCCCCCCCCCCCCCCCCAAAAGAAAAGGTCTCCCAGTGGGATGCCAACAGTGTTTTTGTTGTGCGCTGCAAGCAAAAAGTAACAGCTCCTGGACCACAGATGAAAACAGGGCTGCTAATTGACTGCAGTTGTGCGATATTAGCAACAACAACGTTACTGCTAGCACGGCTTCCATTCAACTTGCTCAATACAGTATAGTATACTGTACTTTGGAAAAACCTGTTCGAAACATCCATCCATTTTCTGAGCCGCTTCTCCTCACTAGGGTCGCGGGCGTGCTGGAGCCCATCCCAGCTGTCATCGGGCAGGAGGCGGAGTACACCCTAAACTGGTTGCCAGCCAATCGCAGGGCACATACAAACAAACAACCAGTCGCACTCACAGTCACGCCTAGGGGCAATTTAGAGTCCCCAATTAATGCATGTTTTTGGGATGTGGGAGGAAACCGGAGTGCCCGGAGAAAACCCACGCAGGCACGGGGAGAACATGCAAACTCCACACAGGCGAGACCGGGGATTGAACCCGGGTCCTCAGAACTGTGAGGCTGACGCTCTAACCAGTCGGCCACCGTGCCGCCCTGTTCGAAACAATTACATATAAAAAAAATACACAGTATGTCAAATAAAAACAGATGATAAATATGAATACGACAAATTACTGAATATATAAATGTGTAAAATGTTTTGCAAAAAGTGAAATAATGTACATTTAAAAACTAAAAAGGTTTCAAAAGTACAAATTCACAAAGAATAATTTAAAAAATACACTATACAATATATACATGTATATGATCATAATGAAGCGAAATAAATAATGGAATATATATGTAATTAGTATAACATTCTTTAAAATTAAGTTGAAAAAAAGGAAAATATATCTTTTAAAGACATTTAATAAAAATAAAAACATTAAAAAAAAAGAATTATAAAGTAATGACTTGTTTAATTTTTTTTAATACAGCCTGTAAACGTTTCTTTAAAAAGTCCAAAAGTGAAATAACATATATGTACAAAAAAAAAGATGAAAACAATTGCATAAAATCTGAGATGAGATTTATTTTTTTGTGATTAGTACATCTTACATTTGAAAGATTCTGTTTTTTCATGCGTTAGGTTCATTGAAGACACTAAACTGTCCATCAGTGGTGAATGTGAGCTTATTTGTCTATATGTACCCTGTGACTGACTGGCGACCAGTCGAATGTGTGTCCCACCTTGCGCCCAAAGGGCTAGCCTAACCCTAATGCGGACAAGTGCTAAAGAAAATGCATGAATGGTTGTAATTTTCCCTTTATTGTACTACTTACAACTGTAGGCCTCTATTAAAGGATTTTCTAAATTGCCAAGAAAACATTTCAACATGGAAGCATTCATCATTAAACCGTTGCCATATTGTTGCTGACAAGGGATTTGCTTTGCCGACGCACTCTCTTTTCATCCGGACATGTTTTATAAAGTGCATTTTATAAAGTGCTTTTCGGTTGACAGCTAAATGGAGACGGAGAACGCTTCCATTGTGACAGCATTTTAATAGATACAGCAGGTGAAATGTTTTGCTCAAGGCCGTCGGCTTCTTATTGTGTCGTCGTCTTGGCTCATTTGCGTCTGTATTGACCATTCGGTGCAAGGCATGGAGTTCATGTGCACTTCCCGTGGAATGTTCTTCATATTGTTGATGTTATTTCTGAAGCACGCGGTGGCCAACACGGTGGCGCGACGACAGCGACGATAGTCTTTCACTTCTTATAGGAGATAATAATCTAATACAGGGGGTTACGGGTTTCATACCGTAACGACATGCAACTATTCGAGGTTCCGAAAGGCGAACAATGAACTAGTTCGCTTTAGTTGCTAAATTGTATTTAACTACTAATTTAATTTTAGTATTACTCTAATTACAGTAACAGGGTTGCAAGTAACAGGTTTGCAAATCAGTGCTAATGTTCAAGAGTACATGCTAAATGTGTTAGCTGCTACAGTATGCGTACTGGTCAAGAACAAACTTGGGTATATAAGAAAATAACAGAAAATCGGAGAGAGGACTTGGTCAGAGCAATCAACTTAATGATGTAATTTCTGCTGAGTCATGTACCTCACTTTTTTTTCTCGTCGTCTAGATAGCTAAAAAAAGGTTTTTGTAACAGGGTTGCATGTGCATATGCTGAGACAACTTCAGAGCATGTCTGTGATAACGTTTAACATTCGTTAACAAATGTATTCAAATACACTGTATATGTCTTCTTGGGGTGGCACGGTGGACGACTGGTTAGCACATCTGTCTCACAGCTCTGAGGACCGGGGTTCAAATCCAGCCTCACCTGTGTGGAGTTTGCATGTTCTCCCTGTGCCTGCGAGGGTTTTCTTCTGGCACTCTGGTTTCCTTAATCTATCTTTTATACTGCTTGTACAATATTTTTGTGTTATCCATGGCTCTTGCTCAATCTCACAATATTATGCGTTTAATTTGTTTGTGCATTTTTAGGTGTTTATAAACCTTTAAAAAAAAACATAAGTGCCGTAAGTGCAACAAAAACATGCCTGGGGTGTATTTAAATAGGATATTTCTATTTCACGAATTTCACTTATTGCAGAGGTGGACTGGAACATAACCCCCCACCCGATGGAGGGGGGATTACTGCATACAGATAATCAGTATGGATAGCCAATTTATTATCATATAAATAACTACTTAATGAACAGATAACCAGCTGATAAAGAAATTACCTGGTTATTTATACTTTTAAACAAAAAGGGATTTGAAGGCTTTTTTGAGCTCAGGAAATAGTTTTTAGTTTATAATCAACATTAATATTGAAGATTTTGGGTGGTAAATATTATTATTTACCCGCACAGGAGGAGAATATAAAAACGGTTATTTACAATACCTTATGCTGTCAGATAATTGTAACAGATTTAAAAACCAGGAAATTTTTGGCCTAAATGACATACAGTAGCGGCACGGTGGACGACTGGTTAGAGTGTCAGCCTCACATATTCTGAGGAGCGGGGTTCAATCCCCGGTCCCGCCTGTGTGGAGTTTGCATGTTCTCCCCGTGCCTGCGTGGGTTTTCTCCGGGCACTCCGGTTTCCTTCCACATCCCAAAAACATGCATTAATTGGAGACACTAAATTGCCCGTAGGCATGACTGTGAGTGTGAATGGTTGTTTGTTTCTATGTGCCCTGCGATTGGCTGGCAACCAGTTCAGGGTGTACCCCGCCTCCTGCCCAATGACAGCTGGGATAGGCTCCAGCACGCCCGCGACCCTAGTGAGGAGAAGAGGCTCAGAAAATGGATGGATGGATGACATTCAGTACTCTTCCTTTGTTTGTGAAATACAATACTTGAGTTAATGTTTTTTTTTTTTTGTCCTGTTCGGCTGTTAGGTCAAGCAGAATGGAAAATCTGTATCCCTTTTATGCCGGAACAGTTTTATTGTGTCACAGTGGAGTTTTTAAGCTTCCGCTGTGAGTATTATAATTGAGGTCTATTGAGAATCAGAGTCGATCAGTCGAACAGAACAAAGTTTCTCTAGGGGAGAGAGAAACAAAGACAAAAGACAAAGCACTAATTGTAAACAGGATGAGAGAAGTAAGTCATTACAATATTTACAACAATGAAACATTAAATATGAGTGTTGCATGGGGCTGTAGAGCTACACCATGTGAGGGAAGGACAGGACAAGATAGAACAGGACAAGGACAGGAGAATAAGCATGCAGGACAAGGGTCGTGAGCCCGGCTGTACAACTGAAGTGTGGTGGGATTGATTATGTATATTATAAAAGCCTACAGGATGAGAGTATAAGTGAGGGGATACACAAGCGATTTGCATATTTATGAGTTATTTGTCACAATAAGTGCACCCAGTGAAAGAGTCCCAGGGGTGTGTGCCTGCGGATATCCACGTGGGAGTAGTGAATTGACACCGTTTTACATGCACAAAGACTGACAGAAGTGTCCGGTAATTGCTGTGCCCGCACCACGGAGGCTGAGGACCCCACCCAATAAATCGAGGGGCGGGATCGGGCCCAGGGGTCTACCCGAGAGCAGCCCGGCGGATGGCACACGTCTCACAGCCCGCCGGCCCCACTGAGGCGCCCCGACAACTGGCCACCCAGTGGGGGCCGCAGGGACCCAATGCCTCCCTCCCAGCCACCCCCCACCACCACACCCACCGTCCCCCACAACAGAGGACGCCCTGTAGAAGCAAAGGATCAAGAACAGCCTGCTAAACTATAAAAACAACTCAAAGATTTGTGTTTGTTTGCCTCATTTATTGACCCTAATGAGGATTAGTTGATGGATTAATGCCTGATTTATTACGAGAAATCATAACAAAACTAGACAACATTTGCTGACCGAGTGAGAGACCACCGTGCTAGAAGCTTAATTAGTCGTTACGGATTGTGTTTACTCGGGAGGAAAGTAAGCTACGCTGCTTTTGTAATCTGTGCCTTTCAAAGCCAGCGAATAATTGCACTCATTCTGTCTAGACTCGAGGCTAATGTTTCATAGGGAACAAAAAACGTCCGCTGTGTGTATTTGCATTGGAAATACCGCCGCTGGTAGCTTGTACCACATCCTTCCATCCTCCCATCTTCCACATTTATAAAGTCAGTCACACAGACGAAGAACTCCACACAATTCAAAACGTTCTCAGATGTTTCTCCAAAGCAGACTCCTTCGTCTGTCCTGAACGCGATAGGTGCTAGAAAACAGATTTTACGTCAAAATTCTCAAGTATCTTTTTTCATTTTAGCGTACATTTATAGAAGATCTGTATCGTTTATTCACCCTTACATACTGGCTGTGTCAGATTTGACCATTTTTGATATTTGACAGCAATAAAAACATTGTTCTTTCACCCTGAAATTTGACAATCTTATCTAAAGTGTGTGAAGAGTGGTGACGCCACGCTGGGCTATTTTCAGCAAGTCTCCTTGACAGCACCTCCGTCTCGCGCTTGTGTCTGCACAAACGAGTTCACAACACTGCACACTCCCTACTTTGTATCCTTGCCACCTGTTAGAGGTGTCCATCTCCTCGCTAACGGGCCTTCAGCATTGCACCTCGTAACACAATTCCTTTGAGGGACATTAAAATCCCTGGAGCAATAGTAGGAAGTTCAATACTTAAGTAGATCTTTCCAAGTATCTATACATTACTTGAGTATTTATTTTTCCGGCAACTTTTTACTTTTACGTCGTACATTTGAAAACAAATTTCTGTACTTTATACAATCTACTCCTATTGCTACCGCAGTTTTTACAAAAGGATCTTGTCTAATCGTGACTTGCACTGGGTCTTTAGAGAGCAGAAGAGCAGAAACAAACTGGCTGTGTGGTAAATCCTTCCCTTTTATGTAAAAGTACCTCTGTTTTGGAGCATCTGGTTGTTGTTACTGCTTGTAAATATCCAAAAGTCTCTTACTGGCTAAACCATGAATCATCGTTTAATCCGAAGAAAAGAGTTGATTGTTTCAAAAAAGGTGCTATAATTGTTGGTGGTGCTCTGTGTTTAACGGGTAAAAATAACTCCTCAGAGAATTTACACTCTTGTGTTTGGTAGTCAAAACACAACAAGGTGGCCAACATGCATCTCACAATCTCGCTCACAGTTCCCACATAAAAGTAACCTTTGTCATAATTGCATCGTAGTTTGCCTGATTATGAGACTTTCAGGCATAGTGGTGGCAAGCCCAAGTACTGAGGCCGAATTGGACTACCATTTAAACTTAAAATCATTCATCACCGCCAAACCAAGCAAGTGTTGATGGTCGTTCATTTTGGCATGCCGATGCTGGTCTAGCTAATGCCTATCAAGGATTGCGTTTGGCAAATAATCAAAGACACTGTTCCATGCCACCTCCATCTTCCCGATCACTTAGCGTGTGTCCACACCTGCCGGGTCACCTCACACCCGTCAAAATACAAGATGGATGTCTCACTTGTCCTATATTGTCAGCACAGCGGGCCCAGCGGGGGTTTACAGAGATGAGCACACATGCAGAGACAGCTGCCCCGCAGCCTCAGAGTGGCTCTTTGACCACCCAGCCCACCCAGCCCACAAACCCCTTGGCCATAGTCTATTATCACCTTCTCCATATTTCTGCAGGGGGCTTGGATGGCACCCTCGCCCGTCAAAACTCATGCATCAGCAAGAGAAATATGGGAAACCAAAGACGGCTCCCACCAGAGCTGCGATTATGAGCAAAAGCCCGCTTTGATTAATGGGCAAATGAGGAGTTAAAAATCGAGCACGGCTTTACGAGCGTGCAATTCCTTGGAACCAAATAGCGAGTACCCTCTGTCCCAAACATGTTTTTGGCATGTCCAGTATCATTTGCACTTTTGCCACGAATGGTTGTCCTCACGATGAATCTATTTTGCCAGTTTAAACTGAAGGAATTATCTTTAACAACAGGTTTTTATTGAAGGAGATGGGTGTGAAGGTGAGTCACCGTTGACAGGCGTATTCGACTTTAACCAAACCACTAGCCATACCAAGAACCACCCAGCTAGAGTAATGTAGAGTTTCTCTTGTTTCAAAATAAAGAATACTCAGGACAAAAAGAGAATTATAGCATTCAAAATAAAAACAAAAAAAAGAGAGTGGGAAAGGTATGAGAGGTGCTATTTCCTCATGACATTCCACAGGGATCAGTATTAGGGCACCTTCTAGGACTGACTAATAATTAAAAAAAAAAATAAAAAAAAAACTTGAACTGCATTTTACATCACAAGTTAATGTGATCCCATCAAAGACACCCAACAACACACAATACTTTTCAATATGTCTAGGCACACTATTTATAGTAGTCTAATTTTAATTTATTCCCAATCATTCGCAGTTTGCCAGCTTGCATAATCAGTGTAAAGGGGGTCTGCCTCTTACTGGGACAGAAAGACAGGTGTGCTGCACTCATGCTAGCTGGCTAAAGCTGACACTAAAGTGTATGTCCACTTAATTATCTACTCATTGCACACCTTGCAGTTGTAATGGAAATTGGCTAAAGATAGCACAAACTATGTATGTAAGGTTACGTAATTATTCTTATACCAGCGGATGCCGGGATAGTCCGAAGACCTCGCATACGGCCTTGAGTCTGTTCTCCCATGGTTGCTGCAGTTGGTTTGGGTCCCCAAACGTCAAATCCTTGCCAGAATGTTGTCCACATAGGAGAAATACAGTGATCCTTAGCTTTTCCCTCGGGATATGTTTTCCTCACTGGTCTTCCTCTTTTAACCCAGTTTGGGTCCTAATACCCCTGCTCATGAGTCTCTGCCAACATTCCTCATCTAAATCAAGAATCACTGTGATGCAGTGTGTCAATCTCATAACACAAGAACAGGGGTGGTCAGTCAGAGGGCATTAAGTGGGAGAACTGTTTACCAAAAGTCTCCCGAGTAGAGGTTCTGTTGAATGAGGACCTTGGGGACTTGTAAATGCGAGTGGTTGAGCTCGAAGTGCAAAGCCAAATGCGTGACCCAGAGCCCAACAGAGCAAAAGGCCATGCTTGCGTTGCTGCCATTTTCCTCTTAACGGGGTCAGATTTACGACGGCTTCATCCGGGGGACGGGTGGCAGGTGCTGCTGGTGGAGAGCCCACCAACGCCACTCACGGGCTAATAAATGACCCGCACTGAGTAGAGGTCAAGTAGGCCATGCTACAGCTTTTGTGGCATCTTCCCAAACACCTCCTCTGCCGTGCAACCGGATCCCATTGGCCGCTGGCTGCGTGTCGCTTTGCTGCCACTAAGGTTTGATATTCAATCAGGCTGCGAAGGGATACAGAGCCTGGCTGTCTGGGCTTGCTTTGGGTTTAATAGGTGATTATGGCAATATTTCATTATATTTGGAACAATTAATTCCAGGGTTGAAATGGTCACCATCCTAAAACCTTTATTGATCGTACAGGCAAATAGACATTTTAAAGGGACGTCGTGTTTTAAGGATACAAGCTTTTTATTGGCTTTTATAAAAATAGTCCCTGGGGTTCGTGCCTAATCCTAACCAAGTGTGACATTTAAACAAGTAAAACTTTAGTGAGCTGCCTATTTCTGAAAATGTGTGCTTTTATGAATATTTCCACAGTTGTGAGTTTACAATTGGCTCATTTACATAACCCTGCAACCACACCAAGTTTCTCTGCTTATGACTTGAGAGATTGGGCATAACAAAGTTTTTTTTTTAATTCTTTATTTTGTACAAATTTGGGATGGTCATCTCGTTACATCTGCGTAGCCTACCCGCCTCGTGATGCAGGAACCAATCATGTTGAAGCGGAGGCGCGTCTTGCCAAGAAAGGGCGTGTAAATTTGTTTAGACTTTTGTTCATTTGTTTCCTGAAATGCAAATGTATTTTACAATTTGTTATATAGTTTTGCACTGCCCGGCCACCGTAGAATTTTGACAAAAAAATGTCATTAATAAGACATCTGGCAACTGTTTTAAATAGGGGGCGGGGGGGGGGGGGGGTGCATTATCTGTCATCTTCCTTTGTATATACTAAGTGTTCATTCTCACGACATTTTCACCAATGTCATGGGACCTAGGCGTTGTTCGTATGTACATGCACTGAAGACTCTGAGTCGTGTGTTAGCTCGTGTATGTGATACACTCACGGGAGTTGGTGATGCATGCGGAAAAACACTTTAGCTCCCATCACAGCTGCGCCAGACCGATGCCATCAAGGACAGGCTACACGACGACAGCTGAAGCTGCCACTCAGCTCCCTTATGATCTGTTACACCAGTAGGGGGGGGGGACAAAAACAAAAAAACAGCAATACAGCACCTATCCCCGGTTGTACTCCACAGATTTTTATATGTAAAGTTAAAAGACTCTTCGCTATATACCAATATGAGTTAAATCGGGTGTAGTCCTTATCTGTGGTCTACCAAGGGTGAAATTAGAGCCTGTGAAAAACCACTCACCCTTTGCTGCGGGGCTGTCTGCAGTTTCACTTGTGAGCCAAAGGTGGCAAAACTAGTACTCACACTCTGCATATTTGTGTAGAAAACAAAAAAGACTGTGGTAAGTTTTACCGTCGCTTATATGCAATATTCGTTTCGGTAACTTGGCAGAACAGAAAAAAACTAACTCTGAACACAAAATAGGTTTCTTCTTTAACTTCCATAGCGCTTGTACTGAGAAGAAGAAAAAATACTGGACATGCCAATAAAACATGTTCCTGTAGCTTTGCTAGTGTTGTGAACTGACTAACAAAAACATGCCATGTAATCTAACGATAAGTATAAAAATACACTACTTGAATGTGACGGATAGTTTTTGAACACCAGTAGCTGATGTTTAAGAAAGGCTGGGAGATGATGCAATGCATTCAACATCAAACAATTTCGTTTTTTAGAAAAGGACGGGGAAATTATGTCAGTTAGGGTTAAGGTTATTTGATACATTTAGGGTTATTTAATACATTTACATTTTAATCATGTACAACCAAATATTTAGTACTTTTTTTTCCAGTGTAGTTCACATTCCCGTGTCTGCTGACCCTCTTTTTCAGCCTTATAAGTCCCCCAAAATAGTAATCAATCGATCAAGGTCTCTCTTTTTTTTCATGTTGTATTTTGAGCTCGAAAAATGTAACTGTTTTGACGACGTAAGGAATAGAAAGTACAGATTCAAATCTAGAGAGCAAAAGTAAAAAGCAGTCATAAAAATAAATGGTCAAGTAAAGTACAGATACTGTACCTGAAAAATCTACTTACTCTATTTAAGTTCAGTACAGTATTGTACTTTCTTACTTCCCACCATTGCCAATTAATACCTTACCACAGATTGTCAAGAACCTGGCAGCAAATACAGAACATGAACAGGAACAGAAAAAAGATGCTTTTCCCACTTCTTTCTTTGTTTTCACCCTCTAGTGGTCTGCGGGTTGTGCGGCAAGTTCTGCTTCTTGCTCGTCCAAAAACAGATGCACACACTAAAGTACGTCTTGTCTGCCAAGATGTCCTCTGCCAGCTAAATTAAAGAGGTGCTCAAACGTTTTACATTCAAGCAGCTGTGGATTTATGCAAGTTGACACTCTTCATCTAAGTAGACGCGAGCAGTCACACAGTGTACACCTTACATTTAGACTTTTTATTTGGTCTCGCTAACTTGTAGGGATGTCATTGCTCGTCATGGAAATGAACAGATTACACTGCAACGTCAACTCTTGAATGCCTTAAAGCTCGTCAAAATCGTAGAAATGTGGTGTACATTAGCTTCTCATGCTAGCCAGCGAGTGTCTTCTCTCACTGGAAATGTTGGACAGACTCCTTGCGCCACATTGGGGACATATTATGGAAAATGGTCTTGTATAAAATTAATTTTCTCTCTGAAGTACCTACCGCTGTTTGAAGTGTGAAATTAAATAACCAAGTTAATCTTTTGTTATCATTTTATTTCTGAAAATGTGCATGTGAGCGAGCCACGCCGAATTTTGCATTTTAATGTGGGAAAACAAACCACTTAAAATTTAAATATATCAGTTAAATAAAAATTGGACCTAAAAAAATCTTTAAACGTAAGCAGTTTTTAAAAATGAAATGCAAATGTATTGAGCTTAAAAGTTAAATACAACTGAACTGTACTTGGGTCGAGTGTCACTTAACTCCTAATTTATGAGCTTTTAGGCAGTCTGCTCAAAGCAGACTACTGCATTAGCTTCTCATGCTAGCTTGGTTACACAGGACAATTTTAATCAATCTCTAATAATAATAATATTACAATGTAGCACGAGTTGATGTGTTTTAATTAAGAGCACATTGAAGGCTGTAATAACGACTGTGATTTTCTTAAAGACCCTAAAAATTCTGAGATTTGTTTCTAAATACATTACACGTTTGAAGATCATTGCTGAAAACGCAAAGACTGAGAACTAGGTCGCACTCAATTGTGGAGATATGTGATTTTTTTTTGGGGGGGGGGGGGGGGCTAAAACGGCACCGCATGACACACTTTGGAGTCCGACACGAGTCTCCCCTCCCCACAATATAAGATCATTCTCAGGGCATTGAATTGATGACAGCTGGACTGTTCTGGTTGCCTTAGTTACCTTTTGCCTCTCATCTGAGCAGGCTTCATCAGTTCAAGCAACGAGACTTATAGCGATGACAGAACTGGCCTGCGTTGGTGTGGAAAACTCAATTGTTTAGGCTCAAAGTCCGAGGCATGCAACAAACTGTAAATGGTATCGTTCTTTTGGAATGCAAAACAACAATCGTTGGGATGGCTTGCAGAGAGGCCACTGTCTGTCAACGCAGGTCGTTGGGTGGAAAGTCCCTCATTAATAAAAATGGTAGTGGAGATGCCTCACGGCTGAGTTTTTATTACAACGCCCGAGCTTGTTAGCTCGCGAGTTAGCTGGTGGCCTGCGTCTCTCGTGGCACTGTGGAAAGCCCTGCGACGATCCAGTGGGATATAGTCCAGCCAGCAGAGGCTTAATCAGATATATTTTTCATCTCAGAAATGGATGGATGTGTAGGCATAAAAATAATATCCATATTTTAGCGGGGCGTGGTTTCACGCATTCAGTGGACACGCCCACAGTGTTTCAAGTGGAGAAAACCGATTGTTTTGTTTTTTTTCTTCTTATGGTTTTGAAGCCTCATTTTATATACTGGGCAAATTTGTTAATCATTCAAATTTGGAACATTTATTTTCACATAACAGGGACTTTTCAGGAGCAGTTTCCCATCATATAATTGAACGTTTACTTGAACAATGCTGTCATTTATGGAGTATCGTTCTTCAAACATAGAAATAAACATATGAATTAATAGTACCCTGGAGATCATATGTATAACAAAACATTCAGGTCACAAATTAGCAAGCACTCCTTTTAGGTATTTCTCAGAAACCTCAATCGAAAGGGTTCTCACATTGTTGACTGTTTTATTGGGTATGGTCATGAAATGTTGTAATGCTAATTGTCAGAGAACAATACACTTTTGTGTGTGCTAATTAATCTTTACTTGTTTGTTCACGTTTGTTGTCCTCCTTTTTAATCATTATGAACCTTTCCAAGAGCATTAAAGTGACCCTTTTCTTCAGCTAAATGGATGCAGATGCCTTTTATAGAAGTTCATATGGGGGCGCACAACCGTGACCATACCAAGGAAAAGAAAAAGAAGAAAACAAACAACAAATGAAGCGGAAGGCAGGGTAGCCCAAAAATGTTGCAATGCCATACCGCAGTGAGTCACAAAAACACATCAGCTTGCATTTTTATCCTCAGGCTAACATGTGCATGGCATCCTTCGAAACCAGTTGATTCAGTGACGATGCCTTTATGCGCACCGCTGCTATGGGAGCTATGGTCAACTTTGGGATGTTATACCACCCGCTGACCGAGCTGACTTTTATTTGGATTGTCAACAATGATCAGGCGCATGGATGAAAAGAAGCACAGAGAAAAAAAGAAGCCTTGCCGTGTTTTCTTTCAGGAAGGATATCACACAGTAATCTATTGTTCTTAGACACTTTCCCTCCCCAACCAGTTGGGGCTATCCCACTGCTTCTATATCAACGAGGAGAAGCGGTTCAGAAAATGGATGGATGGATGTTTTTTTTACTTTTGCTTAGGGTGTCAAATACGTGTTTCTACCATTGCCAGTCTGTCTTTACTTAAGTACAGAGTGTGAGTAGGTTTGCCACCTCTTCATATTTATGTTGCCAAAGTTCAGTACACACACACAACACCACAGGAATTCAGTGTTTTCTCAGTCTCAAGTTGCCTGTTTCACACAGTGTGTACGCATAATTGGTGCATAAGAGCCCATCATCTCACCTCAGTTGGTTTTTCACTCTCTTCAAATTTTTGTCAACCACCTTAACATTTGGAGCGGGACCAAATCTTCCAGAGTAGAGACAAAGACTACATTAGCTTCTTATACATACTAGTTCACACTGAAACTGTTGGTTAAACTCAAACTTTATTGGCGATTTCTGCAAAATTACCTCAAAGGTTGGCAATCTAGTGGTTTAACTTTATCACCCACATTCCATCTCAGTGCCTTTCACACACAACACCAATGGGAAAAAAACAGGAAAAGGGCAGAAAATTCAGGGCTTCAACTGGCATTGGTAAAGATGCTAGTGATAGGAAAAGCCTAGGACAAGTGAACAGAACAGGATAAGTGAGGACAAAATAATAATAGTTTATTTATAACACACTTTTCATTCCGTAACATATCAAAGAGCTACAAGGACACAGTAAAAATGTACAGTACAAAAGAACATTTAAAAAGGCAGGTACTTAAGGTAAATTGCAACCAAGATGTTGCCCGTTACGCGTGTGGTCACCTCAGTTACGTGCTCTCTAGTATTGTCTATGTTTTTGTGTTTTTCATTCGGCTTTGAAGACATTACGCCACTCACTTACACAAGGGAAGACTTGCTAAACATTAGGGAGTCTACCCTGCACTTTCTTTCACCGACCTTTGCAAATCCGTTCAATTTTTTCTCCAAGTTACTCACCGAAGGGGTGGCTGCGGTCTACGGTGCATGGAGGTGAAGATGACGAAGGGGGAAGCGCGCCGGCATCCAAGTGAAGCTCCGCAAGAGAGGACACAGATTGATGTTCCCGTCGATCCACCTCGCGAATCTACGCTCCCTACCCAACAAAATGGACGAGCTTCATCTTCTGACAAAGACCAGTAAAGACTTGGGACGTTCCGGCGCCCTGTTCTTTACGGAGACATGGCTTTGTGAACGCCTCCCCAATGGCGCCGTGATGCTTCCGTGCTTCCAACTACACTGAGCAGACCGCATAACGGAGTTATTGGGGGAAACAAAAGGTAGCGGGCTATGCTTCTATATCAACGAAAAATGGTGTACCGACCTCACGGAGCTCAACACGCACTGCAGCCCGGATTTGGAGTCGCTGTTTTTTTAATGTAAGCCATTCTACTCGCCATGTGAGTTTGCATCTTTCATTCTCACCGGTGTTTACATTCCTCCTCAAGCTAACACGAATGCCTCATGACTGTCACATCCTATATCAGTTTCTGTGAAGCGGTGTGTGTACCAACAAAATAATTTCACACCTTCAATAAATACAAGCCGTGGTTCTAACTTAAGCAACTTCGCCAGGCTAAAGAGGACGCATATCGAAGTGGGGATAGGGCCCTGTATAATCGCGCTAGAAACCAGCTGACTAAAGAAATTAACATTGCAAAGAGGAATTATGCAGTAAAGTTATAAAAACAGTATACCGCTAACAACTCTAAATCCGTCTGGCGTGCATTACAATCGCTAATCAATTACAAGCGACCAACCCCCCAAGATGCGAACAATAAAAGACTACCCGACAACTTGAACACCTTCTACTGCAGATTTGAAAAGGACACTTTCACACCCCGCACACACCCAGCCACACCACCGACCACCATCGGACCTATGACTCCTCCTCTTTCATTGACCATCCACGAACAGGAGGTGAGGCGCATCTTCAAACAACAAAAGATCAACAAAGCACAAGGCCCAGACCTTGTGTCCCCATCCTGCCTCAAAGTCTGCGCAGACCTGCTCGCTCAAGTCTTCACACAGCTCTTCAATAGATCTCTGGAACTGTGCGAGGTACCATCCTGTTTCAAACGCTCCACCATCCTCCCAGTCCCCAAGAAACCTGCAATTTCGTGTCTGAATGACTACAGGCCTGTCGCCCTGACAACTGTGGTAATGAAGTCCTTTGAACGCCTCGTGCTGGACCACCTCCAGAGGGTCACAGGTCCCTGCTGGACCCCCTGCAGTTGCCTACCGAGCAAACAGGTCTGCGGATGACGCAGTCAACATGGGACTGCACTGCATCCTAGAACACCTCGACGATGCGGTGACCTACACAATGATCCTGTTTGTGGACTTCAGCTCTACGTTCAGCACCATCATCCCCCAAACTTCTCTCCTCCAAGCTTCTTCAGCTCAGCATCTCGCCTGCCATCCGCTGGTGGATTGATAGCTTCCTGACAGGCAGGACACAGCAGGTGAGGCTAGGGGATGCCCCCTCATCTACACGCACCACCAGTACTGGGGCGCCCCAAGGTTTTTCCTCTCTCCACTGCTCTTCTTTCTCTACATGAACGACTGCACCTCAAGCTGTCAAACTTTGCAGATGACACCACAGTCATCAGCCTCATCAAAGACAGTGACGAGTCTGCGTATTGATAGGAAGTGGAGCGGCTGGAGCTGTGGTGTGGCTGACACAACCTGGAGCTGAACACGCTCAAGACTGTAGAGATGATCATGGACTTCAGGAGGCATCCTTCGCCACAGCTGCCCCTCAAGCTGTCCAATGGCCCTGTGTCAACCGTCGAGACCTTCAAGTTCCTGGGAATTACAGTCTCTCAGGCCCTGAAGTGGGCGATCAACATCAACTCCGTCCTCATAAAGGCCCAGCAGAGGATGTACTTCCTGCGGCTTCTGAGAAAGCACTGCCTGCCACAGGAGCTGCTGAGGCAGTTCTACACAGCGGTCACCTAATCAATCCTGTGTTCTTCCATCACAGTCTGGTTTGGTGCTGCTACAAAAACGGACAAACTCCAACTGCAATGGACAATCAAAACTGCTGAAAAGATTGTCGGTACCCCCCTACCCACCCTTGAGGACTTGCACGCTGCCAGAACCAAGAGAAGAGCATGCAAAATCCTCTTCCTCCACATCCTGGTCACCACCTCTACCAGCTCCTTCCCTCAGCTAGGCGCTCCTTCCCTCAGCTAGGCGCTACCGAACATTGTAAGCTAAAACAAGCAGACATTCCAACAGCTTTTTCATGAGGTGGCTGGGCAGGCAGTTCCAGAGACGTGGGGCAGCGGCACAGAAGGCCCGCAACTTGGTTCCAGGAGTGTGGAGGAAATTTTGCTGTGCAGAGGGTGTTTTTCTGGTTGGGTTTTGCTGGGGGAGTTCTTTGAGGTATGGTGGGGCGTACCAATAGATGCACCAATGGGCGACCTTATATGTTACTCTGGCAGTGATGTTAAGCCAGTGGCGTGTGCGGAATATACTGGGGTAATGTATTTATGTTTTTTTTACTCTGAGTGGGATCCTGGCTGCACTGTTCTGAATTAATTTGAGTTTATAGACCATTTTGCTCTGGGTCTCAATCAGGAGGGCATGGCAGAAATCCAGTCTGGAGGAGACGAGCTTCTCAGCATCAGATATGGTGAGGGAGGGTGTGGAGTCTGTCAATGTTCTTTAATTTAGGTGTTGTCTTACACCAAGATTGGTGTTCATAGGTGAAATGGGGATATTATATCCAGAAAAGATGATAGTGGTTATGGAGGATGATTGGACCTAATGAGGAGTGGCGATGAGTATGGCTTCCGATTTAGATCAGTTGAGTTGAAGGAAGTTAAAACTCATCCACGCTTTTATCTCCTTCAGACAGGCGGTGGCTGTTGTGAGTGGGGTTGATGTTGATAGTGATGGAACGGTTGAGTCAATCTTGAGGTACAACTGGGTGTCATCGGGGCACAGTTTGAGAGTCGAATATCTTCAGACGCGCTTGAGAAGAATGAGGTTGTCAATGGTATCAAAGGTAGCAGTCAAGTCGAGGAGAATGAGGAGGGAAGGAGAGCCGGCATGAGCTCTCATAAGAAGATCTTTGGTGACACAGACCAGAGCGGTTTCAGTGCTGTGACCTAAACGGAAACCTGATTGGAATTTTTCATATCGACTGTGAACATGCAAATGGTTATGAAGCTTGGCTGCCACAACTTTTCCAGCACCTATGAGATGAAAAGGAGGTTAGAGATAAGCCTCTAATTGGCTAAGACTTCTGGGTTGATGGAGGGTTTTTTTTAGTAGCTTGATTGCGTAGCTTGAAGACAGCTGTTTTTAGCGTAGGTAGAACATAGCCAGATTTTAAGGAGGTTTTATTATTGTAGCGGTAAGACGGACTATGGCAGAGAGATTTGATTTGATCAGTGTTGTAGGAAAGGGGTCTAGGATGCAGGTTGTTGGTGTTATTTTGTTGATGAGGGCTTCTGTGTCCCCATGCGAAAACTCAGAGAAGCACTGGAGAGGGTAAGTTACTGTAAGCTGTAAACCAGATGATAGTGTAGCTAGAGCTAGACGACGAGGGAGATGAGAGTGAATGGTGTCGATCTTAGCGTTGATAAAAGGAGAGGACTTTGTTACATTGGTGCTCAGAGTAGTCTGTGTTTGTTTGGGACTGGGGTTTATGGAGAATTTTTACAGTGGGGAAAAAAAAGCTGCTTTGAATTTCAGGGACTCCTGTTGATGATATTTGAATAGAAATGAGACCGTGCATAGGCTTTTGGTGGTTTTGAAATGCCATGCTGTGAACAAGGAGACCAGACGTTTTAGCACGGCACTCAACGGGCGCGGCCCCCAGTCTTGAGTATTCGCAGCTTGAAAGTGCAGGGTGCAGAGTAAAAAAATACGAGACAATCCTTCCTCCAAATTTCTAATTTTTTAGTCCTCAGACTCCTCAGTGACAGGAATACTCTGAGGGGGCTAGAAGTGTGATTCACACATCATTAAAGTACATCTTTTAAAAAATTTACCTGTGGCATTTTTATTTATTTAAATGAAATGTTTTAATTAAATTTGTATTACTGATCTACTATACATTATTAATAGATAATCAAAGTTTTAAAGCAAACAGGTCTTCAAGATTAAATGCAAATGTACTGTATTATACAAAAAAAGTGAAATATAACTGAACTGTACACGAATCAGTGTACTGAACCATTGAATGAAGCTTGACAACGTTACAGTTTTTTCCTTTTTTCCATCCCAACACAAATCCTCCTGTTTGTCTGTCGACAACATTCGGAAATTCAAATCTTTCCTGTTTACTGTGCGTTTTAGAACTCTTTTTGGCTGACTAACAACAGACTTTCAGTGTTGCTCTTCCATTTACTTTGGCTTTTGCGACCCGATGACCGAACTGAGTCGCGTTTGTCTCACCGCCTTCAATGCGAAAAAACCTCTTCCTCCGCATGCGCGTTGATCTGTTTCAGCTCAGCCAAAGCAGTAAAGCTAGCAGCATGAAGGCGTGTCAGTAGCCGGCGCATTAAAAACACTTCCTGCGCTTGTGCAGAGCCACTGGAACCGAACGGCCACAAGCCACCCCCACCCCCACCCCCCCCCGCCCCCAACACTCCTCCTCACACCGTGGGCCGAACAGGAAGTTGTGTGATGTGCCAGAGTATAAAATGAAGTGTAACCTCACATACAGTAGACTCAGCTGACTGGACTGACTCGCTCTCACATTCACACACGGCCAGCTTTCCATCTTTCTTTGTCTTACTTCCAGGCTCGGATCGCCCGGGAAGAACAGTGGAATATTGAGTGACTCATCCCAAATTAGTACTGTTGACGTCAGCAGTTTTTATCAGATTTATTCCTATGACTATTTCTTAAGATACTGGAAGAGTCTGATGACATTTCAAAGAGCGAGGTGATGAAACAATGAAACGCTCAATTGTAACTTCAATGACAAAGGGGTAACGCGAAGGTGAAAGAAGTAAGCACGAGAAAATGGAAAACGTAACATTCATAACAATTGATGGTACATACAGTATCTGACAAAAATACATATACCCCTCATTCATTCATCTTCCGTTCCGCTTCTCCTCACTAGGGTCGCGGGCGTGCTGGAGCCTATCCCAGCTATCTTCGGGCGATAGGCGGGGTACACCCTGAACTGGTCGCCAGCCAATCGCAGGGCACATAGAAACAAACAACCATTCGCACTCACATTCACACCTACGGGCAATTTAGAGTCTTCAATCAACCTACCACGCATGTTTTTGGGAAGTGGGAGGAAACCGGAGCACCCGGAGAAAACCCATACAGGCACGGGGAGAACATGCAAACTCCACACAGGCGGGGCCGGGATTTGAACCCCGGTCCTCAGAACTATGAGACAGATGTGCTAACCAGTCGCCCACCGTGCCGCCCATACACCCCTGAAATGTTTATAAATATTTTATTGTCTATTTGCAAGGGACAACAATCAAGTAATTACACTTTGCTATAAAGTAGTCCATATACAGCTTGTATAACAGTGTAAATTTGCTGTCCCTTCAAAATAATTAAACACATAGCCGTTGATGTCCAAACCACTAGCAACAAAGGTGAGGGCACCCCTAAATGTAAATGTCCAAATTGGTAAAATAGGTCAAAATGAGACTCTGACCTGATTTAAGTTTGACATCCACGCGGTTTTGTCGATTGAACGCGATAACCTTTGAACACCAAACCGCTTGAATAACGGGGGGATTTGAATTCGTCGTCATTGTGACGTACAGTCGAAATGACACTCATTATTCAAGTACCGACCCACTTCTTTGTTGGTGCACGCCCACTCATCTCACAAAAAATGGCTAAGTGACATCATGCAGCATGTTGGGCAAAGATTTGCATCAACCTCTAAACTCAGACAAGTTGAGGAATAAATTGCTTCAATTTATTTTTGGAGAAATTCTGAAGCATTTGGAAGCAGAATTGTGCTGTGTTTGGTCACATTTCATGGAGGATGACTATATAAACATACCGTAAGCTTTCAAATATGCAGTGCAATTCTGGGTTTGGAGCAAGTGGGCCAGCTGGGCAGCCACAGCGCTGCCAAACCATGCAAATACAGTATGTAAAAGCATACATGCTTTGTGGGTTACAACAATACACAAAGGTCCCGTATTTTGGCTATTTAGACCTCCATAGAGTGACTCTCTAACATGGATTTAGTATGAAAGTGTCAATTTCATTTCAAAGTTGGTTTGTCAAAATCTATCCCATTTAACTACTGTATATTTATAATGTTGAATGTAACTGTGGATTTAATAGCGAAGCTTGGGGTCATTGTTGCAAAAATGTGCGCAAGCCCGTTATGTTATAGTGATTGAATATGACCCGCTTATCAAAATATCCTCCTCTCTTTTATTTCGCACACATTCCCTCCTCTGTGGGTTGTGAGCGAACAATACAACGCTTGGTGAATTCTGTTCCACGACGATAGTAAGACCCCACATCGAATGGTCCAAATGATCGCTAGGCCTCCACAAGCCACAAGACGCCGTGATAGCGGTTTTACACATTTAAATTGAGAAGATGAGTGAGCCAATCAGAACTAAGCTTATTTACGTGTCACATATTAATGAGAAATCTGGCCGTCTCAACTGTCAGGTGAAAAAGAGCAACGAGAATAGCTTGAAAAATGACATTCCGGGCATTTTCAACCCAAATTAGCTTGCAAACCCAATAATAGGACATCAAATATTGTAAAAAAATTAAATTGATGGAAGGGGCTCATTAAAGATCTCACCGAGCAATCACTCCCTGTGCCTTCCTAAATCCCAGCGGTGTTTCACGACCATCCCGTTTTGTCCACGGAGGCCTGAAACGGGGCTGTAAGGAACATAGTATAAATGTACCCTTATTACTGAGAACCTCTGCTGTTTCGGCAGAAAAAAAAATAAGGTTTGATACTTCAAATTTTCTTCCCTTACTTTACCCAGTCTGAAACAAACCTTGACCTTAAAAGCAAGGTACATACTGAATCATGACTCTTGTTCCACCCATTGCCCAGGTGTCTTTTGTCATTTGGGCACGGTGCAGTCAAACGCGGCTGTCAGGTGGCAGCCTAGCCCATCAAACGCGGTGCAGTCGAATCTTGACAGCTTAATATTACCCAACTTTATTTGTGTTGTCTTGTACTTTTATGGTCCAGTCAATGTTCTGCACATCAAGCTCAGCTACGTTTCTTTCTTTTTTTTTTTTTAAAGAGGGATGGTGGAAAAATACTTTCCTTTCTGTCTTCATTTAAATTTCTTCTGGCATTTCTGTGAGAGAGAGAAAAAAAATGATCTCATTTTAAAACCCATTGAGATGTTTGCCAGGGGAAAATGGTTAGGTTTGAATAGAACTACTGTTCTGCTGTGTTCTATGTCCTACTAGACTGCTCTGCGGGTCCACTTCTGTGGGTGTTGGTTCCACTCCAGGTTTCGGTTAAGTGGCATTTCCCCTCCCCGTTTTTTTTTCTTTTTTTTTTCTCCAACTCTCTGGTCTGCATTCACGTGCGCAGGGTGCGTTGACCCTCTTCGATGGACGTAAGGTATAGCCGCACGCTACATCTCAGAGATCACATGCTCGTTGGGAGGGCTTCTTGCCAGAAAGAGAGAGAGAGAGAGAGAGAGCGTTAACGTCCCATCCAAGGATTTGCAAGGCTCGGTGAGCTGTAGCCTTTCAGGAATAGCTAAAGCGACATGCTACACCGTCGTTAACTCGCCGGGCACTCTGAATGTCTTCCTTCTCATAAACGAGAATCAAACGTAGAATGTTGAAATTTAAATCTGGTCTGAGGAGGAACTTGACCTCTCAAACAGTTTCACCACTCCTCTTTTTCAAAGAACTCCAAGCATCCATCCATCCATTTTAGATACCAGAGTTTCTCAAACTGAGGGTCTGCGAGATGTACCTTGAGAGTTTCCAAAATTATTTGTAATAAATTATTATGTCATATCACTAAAAAGTGCTTTGGGCTATAAAAAACTCTGACATGAGTCTGACGTATTATCACATATATCTGATACCCCTCCACAAAAAAGGTGCCTTTTTTAGAACAAAGGGTGTTTCCCCCCCCCCCCCCCCCCCAAGAATATACTGACGCCTTTTCTAGAATAAAACGCATAATATTATGAGACTAAAGTTGTTGTTTTTTATACACGTTTTTCCCTCGTTAAACATTGACTTAAATATCATATAACAACATAATATTGGGAAAATACAACTTTATTCTCGTAAGATTTGGACTTTGGGTAGATGTGAAAAGTTAAATCGCCAATTGCTGGCCTGGAAATCTTAACACAGAAATGACACGTTTTATCCCGGTGTTCCATGGGTACCCAGCAGGTCGTGACCACCTGTCTGATCGGGATCATTCTCCAGACAGATCCAGGATCAACTAATAGCCTGGAACGCTTACTACAGTTTTAACAAAAAAATCATCTCATCTAACTGTTCCATGGGTGTCCAGTGAGTCGTGGCTACTTGTCAGGAGCCCTAAGAAAAAGGATCGGGATCGGTCCATGGAAAGTGTGCCACATAGCTGGAGTGCCATAGTTTGAGAACCTTTAGAAGCAGATTGTATTTTCCTCAGGGACTTGGTCGCATAGGAGTCCCAGTCAATCTCTAAGCAAGACCGCGAACACCAGGACTTTCATCCTTCATCCTTGGAGGTAAATAGCTGGAGCGCAGAATACTTTGGTCCAGGGAATCCATTATTGTACATGCTTGGCCTAGATGTCCCCTTCAAGAATGGCTGCCAGGGTCCAAGATACTCTCATTGCCGAGACAGTTCTCCAGTACAAAAGCAAGGACCCTTGATCCTGCAAATGTCACAGAATGACTAATAACTACTGATTTGTTGTAGTTTTTCTTTGTGTACAGGGAAAGCTGTTTCAGTTTTTAGCAAGACCTTTGTCATGTAAACATTGCCTGATTTTTCTCTTTGGGGAAAGAGCTGTTTGGCCGAGACAAACAGGATTGTGGTTTATGGTCCAGAGATTTTAATGATTCCCAAGAGGCTAGCAGCACAAGTTGGACATTCAATCGATACTCAGTCAGTCTTGGGGGTGTTGTGGTTTTTACGACCAGTCCTCGCCGACGGGGATGCTAGAATTAGGAAGAAGTCTGGACCTCTTTATCAGTGTTCCCCTCCAAAGGTTTGAGTGTCCTCCCCAAGCGGTCTTCTCTACACAATGCTGACTTCGTGCCATTTTCACACCAGATGAACAACATATGTAGGGCTGCTCTTATTTTGCTAGGAAGACAATATGCTTTTGTGCAAAAGTGAAGCAATAACTCAGCTGTAATCAGGTCACAAATAAACATTGGCACAATGATTTAGGCTAATTTCAAGCAAATGCACCAAGCGTGGGAATATTTTTTTTCTCATACTCAGCAAAGCTCCTCTTACACCACTTCACTTGGTTATGATTAGCAATGCTATCATGTTTACATCGGTCAAAACTGAAATGAAAACAGTCATGCTATGTTTACCTGAAATTAACTTGAAACTACTGTGAGAAGTTTTTTGATGGAGAATTCAGAGAGGCAATACATTTATGAGCAAAAAATATATATTTTTCAAGAAAAAAAGGAAATCTTGAATGACACATTTTTTCAAGAAAAGTCAGATTTTTTGTCGTTTTTTTTAAATCATATTTTGTAAAGAAAACGGTTGTATTCATGTAAACGAACACTCATATCCAAGGGGAAAAAAAGTGGTATTTTTAAGAGTGTGTCAAGAAGAAAGTTGTAATGTTATGAGACAGAAGTAGAACTATTTCAAGAAACAAAGTTATATTTTTCAGGCAAAAGCTATCAGATCAGAAGTCAGTTAAGAAGACAAAAGACAAAAAAACTAATTTTGTTATGAGAAATAAGTTGTAATATTACAAAAAAATAAATATAAATAATAAAACAAGGACCATTACGATGGTCAGATTTATTTTCAAAGAAATGTCAGCTTTTTGTGGAAAAAGTCATAATTTAAAGATGTCTTTTTTTTTTAAGTTATATTGATAAAATTGTAGAAATGTTATGAGAATAATGTCTTGTTTTTGCCAAGAAAAGTCAGATTGTCCAGAAATGTATTTATAAAATTATTATTTTGGGTGGAAAAAAAAATTATTCGAGGGAACAAAATTGTTTTTTTCCCATGACAAGTTTAAATATGTAAAGGGAAAAAAAGTTTAGTACAAGAAGACTCCACACAGGAAGGCCAGAGACTGGAATCGAACACCTGGCCTCAGAACTGTGAGGCAGAATGGCTAACCACCCTTGCGTGTTTGATAGTTGACATAAAATGTATTTGCTGTTCTGCATTTCAGTGAATTAAATTAAGTCCAGAGCGACCGTCTTGCATTCCTCCAACCGCATTTCCTGGTGCGTGCCAGTCCTCGCCAACTACTTCCTTATTTGTGGAGACTCTTCAAAGAAAAGATGTGAGTCATTTGTTGTGATTAGGTAACGTGAAAACCTGACATAAGCGAGGCCTTATTGTGCGAAACCGATCGCAAGGCTTTTTGATGTGATGATGCAGCAAATATTTTCTTCTGCTGACTTTAGGTAAGGGGGGGCGGTGATCAGCAGTCAGGGATGAGATCAAACATCAGAACGCAACAACATGGGAGCAGGGAAGCAGGCGCAGAGATGTAAATGGCTCGTGTTGGAAGCCTGCCTGCTGTGGAGGTGCATTGGACGTTTACACAGGCCTCTCTCCAAAATGGCAAATGGAATCTATAGTGCGTGTGAATGCTGCATTGTAGAATGAATTAGAAATGTAGGAGCTACAGAATGTGACGCTTTGAAAACCTAAAACAAGAAAAGTTGTCATGTCATGAGAACGAAAGTTGTATATTTAAAAAAAAAAAAGTCAGAATATTATGAGAATGTCAGATTTTTCTTTCAAGAAAAGTAAAAATGTTTAAGTCAGAAAAAAATATTTTAGCGTAATGTCAAAACAAGTTGAGAAAAAAGTAAAACTTTTTTTTTTTTTAAATCATACTTTAAGAAATTTTTTTTCAAGGAAAAAAAAGGCTTTTTCAAATCCCAAAATCGTAATATGTTGAGAGAAAAAAAGGGGCGGGAAATATTTCGAATTTTGGGCAGTGCATGGGAATCCTGTGAAAAATTGTTTATGAATTAGCTGAATATTTTGACTTTGATTTTTCAAGCTGCAAGGTTTGTGAGGTAGGCTAGACGGAGGACTCAATGACAGCCCCTATCCGCCCTCCTTTCCAACAAAAACTTTCTGGATCTCCTGGGGGTGGAGTGGGGGGGGGGGGGGGGGGGGGGCGATGGGGGGGGCAGGGTGGTTGGCTGGGGGGGGGGTGGCATTGGGTCCCTGCGGGCCCCGCTGGGTGGCCGATTGTCGGGGCGCCTCGGTGGGGCCGGCGGACCGCCCTGGGTCCCTCGGTGTGGGACGTGTCCTGTCCGCCAGGCTGCTCTCGAGTGAACCCCTGGGCCTGATCCCGCCCCTCGATTGATTAGGTGGGGTCCTCAGCAAGTACAGGACACTTCTGTCAGTCTTTGTGCATGTAAAACGGTATCAATTCACTTGCATGTATCTGCAGGCACAACCCCCTTACTGTAACAAATAACTCATGAATATGCAAATCGCTTGTGTACCCCCTCACTTATACTCTCGTCCTGTACACTATCCATCCATCCATTTTCTGAGCCGCTTCTCCTCACTCAGGTCGCGGGCGTGCTGGAGCCTATCCCAGCTGTCACCGGGCAGGAGGCGGGGTACACTCTGAACTGGTTGCCAGCCAATCGCAGGGCACATACAAACAAACAACCATTCGCACTCACAGTCACACCTACGGGCAATTTAGATTCTTCAATTAATGCATGTATTATAATTTACATAATTAATGCCACCACACTTCAGCTGTACAGCCGGGTTCACGACCCTGGTCTTGCATCCTTCTTCTCCTGTCCTTGTCCTGTTCTATCTTGTCCTGTCCTTCCCTCACATGGTGTAGCTCTACAGCCCCATGCAACAGTCATATTTAACGTTTCATTGTTGTAGATAATGTAATGATTTACTTCTCTCATCCTGTCTATAATTAGTGCTTTGTCATTTGTCTTTGTTTCTTTCTCCCTTCTAGAAACTTTGTTCTGTTCGACTGATCGACTCTGATTCTCAATAAACCTCAATTATAATACTAAGAAACCACTTAAAAACGCCACTGTGACACAGTAAAACTGTTTCGGCATAAAAGGGATACAGATTTTCCATTTGACTTAACAGCCGAACAGGACCAAAAAAAAAAAAAAAAAGAGAGAGTTTACAGAAATGGAAGAAAGGCGCAGCATAGTGGCGGCCTATGAATCTCTTTGGGATGGGGCCTTCATCTAGCTCAAATCTTTTAGAGTAGGGCCTGACCGATTAATCGGCCAATATTAGCTCTTTTCAAAAATCTGATGCCTTTTTTTTTTTTTTACATATTCACATATCATAAGACAAAGCTAATTAAATTCAATTTCTCTCTATTGTAAAGTTAACCAAATACTAAAAGAAAAAAGCATTGTTAAACAGTTGAAAGTTCTGCCTGTAATTCATATCTTTGTTGTTGTAAGCGTCAAGAGACCCAAAGAGAAATTATTTTTTAGTATATATTTTTTATTTGGCCAATTATCAGTTATCGAAATTTTACTCTGCCGAATATCTCAATCAGCCTAAAAAAAAAATCCAAGTTTGTCGGGCAGTATTTTAGAGTTTTGTGTTTCATAGTGAGACAATAAACTTTGCTCCCATTCTGTCTGATATATGTAGTTCACGTTTGGCAGCAATATGACAAAAAGTCATTTACCCGTCTTGCGTGTATAATTAGTTCAAATTTGGAAGGAAAGGGGCAAGATCGTGAAGACAAGTTTGTCTTTGAGGACCCCTGGAAATGGCCAAAATGATGGCAAAATGGTGGCTTCAAGCCAAAATGGAGGACTACCTGTGTCTTTTCGGCAATGGCTTCTTGAGACTTCTTCTTTTTGTCTACTCATCAAACACACGTCTACCAAACTTCACATAGCAGAGTGAAACCAGGTCCAGGGACCGAATTATTATTGTATGCATCTGCTTTTGATACAGATGGGAAGAGTGTTGTTGTGTTGTTGTCCAAGTCAGATTTCCTTCAGGTTTTTCCTCTCTCTTTCTTTCTTTTTGTTACCTTCACATAGACAGGCTGCGAGCAGACACAGTGATGATCGCCCCAGGGTGGATTTAATGCACATTGCATCTGGAGCCAATTGGACGACAGCAGAACCTTCAAAGTCGAACACGATCTCCTCTGAGACGTTGGTAGATGGCCCGTTTGTTCCGGTTTATCTGCACGGACTTTTAAGTTTTGTCAGATTTTCTCGAGTCTCACAAGATATACAGTGGCGTGAAAAAGTATTGGCCCCCTTCTCAAATTCTTTCTCCCCTTTAATGTTTAAGATCATCAAAAAATGTAAATTTCAGACAAATGTAACCCGAGTGAACTTAAAATGAGTTTTTAAACTGGTCATTTCATTTATTAAGGGAAAATAAAATATTCAAAGTTACCTGGCCCTGTGTGAAAAAGTGATGGCCCCCTAAATCTAATAACTGGTTGGGCCACCCACAGCAGCGCCAACTGAAATCAAGCGTTTTCTATCACTGGCAATAAGTCATCTCTATGAAAATATTTTGGCCCACTCTTCCTTGCAGAATTGTTTGAATTCAGCAAAAATTGAGGGGTTTCCAGGATGAACGGCTTTTCTAAGGTCATGCCACTGGATTTCAATAGGATTCAAGTCTTCTTTGACTAAAACCATCCTTTTTTTTTTTCCTTCTTCTTTACGCCAATCAGAAGTTGACTTGCTGTTGTGTTTTGGATCGTTATCCTGCTGCAGAACCCAAGTGCGCTTCAGCTGAGGTCACACACTGATGGCTGAACATTTTCCTTCAGGATTTTCTGTTAAAGAGCAGAATTCATGGTTCTATCGATCAGAGCAAGTTGTCCAGGTCCTGAAGGAGCTAAGCAGCCCAAGACCATCACACGACCACAACCATGTTTGACTGGTGGTGTGATGTTCTTTTTTTTGAAATGCTGTGCTACATTCACGCCAGATATAACGAGACACACACGTTCCAAAAAGCTCAACTTTAATCTTGTCAGTCCAGATAATATTCTCCCCAAAAACTTGCCAATCATTCAGATGTTTTTTTTCAAAGGTAAGACAAACCTTTTTCTGTTTTTTGCTCAGCAGTGGTTTCTGCCTTGGATCTCTGCCATGGATGGCATTTTTGGCCAGTCTCTTCCTTATTGTTGTGTCATGAAAACTGACCTTAGCTGAGGCAAGGGAGGCCAGCATTCTTTAGAAATTGTCCTGAGTTCCTGGATGAGTCTTTGCTGTTCTCTTGGGTTAATCTTTGCAGGCCGGCCACTCCTGGGAAGGTTCATCACTGTTCCATGTTTTCTCCATGTGAGGATAATAGCTCTCCATATGTTTAGCTGGAATGCTAACGCTTTAGAAATGGCTTTTGTAACCCTTTCCAGACTGATAGATGTCAATTACTTTATTTCTCGACTGTTCTGGAATTTCTTTGGGTCGTGCCATTTTGTTGCAGCTTTTTTAGACCTTTACTTTTTCCACACAGGACCAGGTCACTTTGAATAGTTTTGTTTCCTTGATAAATTAAATCATCATTTAAAAACAGAATTTTAAGTTCACTTGGGTTATATTTGTCTGATATTTCCATTTGCTTGATGATCTTAAACATCTGCGATTGGCTGGCGACCAGTTCAGGCTGTACCCCGCCTCCCGCCCGAAGATAGCTAGGATAGGCGACCCTTGTGAGGATAAAGAAGTAAGGAAACTTCATACCATCCACGCATCCTTGTTTCCTGCCTTCCTTCCTTCATCCTCCTACCCATCCTTTCTACCTACCTTCTTCCTCCCATCCTTATCTTCTTGTTCCCATTTTCCTTCCTTCCATCTTTTCACCCTGTTGTTTCCCTCCTTCCATTCTTCATCACTCCCTTCTTTCCTTCCTGATTTTCTTCCTCCCTTCCTTTCTTCATCCTTCCTTCCTACCTTCCATACTATCCTTGTTTCCTTACTTCTTTCCTTCCTTCCTTCCTATCAAAAATATTTCATTCCAACCATCCTCCCTACTCATCTACCTCTTTCCCTCACTTCTGTCCTTCCTTCCATCCTTCATTCCTACCAACTTTGTTTCTTCCTTCTTTCCATCTTCATACCTTCCATTTTACCCTCCTTTCCTACATCTTTGTTTCCTTCAATCATTCATTCCTTCTTTCCTCCCTTCTCTTTCATACGTATATCCTTAAATAAGTTGATTTAAAACGTGTATACCTCACTTTGGCCCACCCTGTATACA
The DNA here is from genome assembly GCF_024500275.1 of Phycodurus eques. Lineage (NCBI taxonomy): Eukaryota > Metazoa > Chordata > Actinopteri > Syngnathiformes > Syngnathidae > Phycodurus > Phycodurus eques. Next base: position 13,466,793 of record NC_084528.1, on the reverse strand, counting down.
ATATATATATATAAAGTCCATTCATTCATTATTCTTTTTCTAAAGTTCTCTCTAGAAGAATGCGTCCAGGCGCTGTCAGCGATCCGCCTGCAGTTTTTTGACTGAAGCGCAGATCTGAGTTTTAAAAAGTGCCCAGTCAGCATTCAAGCAAAAAAAAAAAAAAAAAAAAAAAAGAGCCAGGCGGTTGTCTCACTTCTGAGCGTGACGAAACCAGAAAGTGAAAAAAAGTCTCCCAAGGGTACTTTCCGCTTGTCGGAGTGAGCGGCAGCTGTGTGCGATGTCCCCGTGGGGAAAACCTTTAACACTTCATCATCACCGTGATTTGCTTTTGTAATTTGTGTGGACACGCATATTTATTTTTATTAAGCAAATAAGCCAAGCGAGAACCAACACGACGTCATTGGTGCTCGTTTGCCCATCTGCAGATGTTCATGCCGACATTCTCACCAGGGCCTTTATGTAAATCAATGTGTTTCTTTCGCTCTGGCTTTGTAGCTGAAACATTCCTTCCGCTTCATTTAGTTCATCTTTGACTTTCCAGTGCAGCGGAATGCTTTCAGCATGACCGCGTTGACAACTCGGGGTCGTGCTGCTACTTTTGACCCCCTGGACCATCTTTGTCTCGAACAGAGATTATCTTGGACCTCCCCGAGGTCGCAGAACGGCTGTTGTCATGTGTCATGCAAACACACGCCGTAGCAGACCCACCGAGCATTTACCGTGCATTAGCAAGAGTTCTGCGATATTTGTTGTTGCATTAAGTTAGCCCTTTTTTTTCCTTAGAACTCTTTAATAAAAAAATTTTTGTAGGAATTTCACTCATTAACTGTTAGTTGATTTATTGTAAATAAAACTAGGGCTGTGGAAAGTGTCCCCACCGATTCACGGGTTTTGCACTCTCTTTCTGAAATGCCGCCAGATGGTGCCAAAGCCCTCACTAATAGGCAAGAAGTACATTGGTGTCAAGGAACTCAATTGAAGTGATACATCTCAACTATGAGACAAGCTTTGTATTTGGGGGAGAAGCTACGTTTAGCCAGGGTTGTTGGTGGAAGTTATGGAGAATCTTTGCATTAGCATGTGGGTAAAATGCACTGTGGTCCATTTTGTTCTTAATCAAATAATCTGTGAGCCATTTATTTTTAAGGGAAATGCAACTTGAAGTTAAAGTTGCTTTAGGAGCATAGGTTGTGGTATTATTACAGTTAAAATAATTTGTACAGTAAACTAACCTCTCAAATGGCCCCTTCAAGCCTAAATGGCTGACTTCCTGTATCTTTTGAGGCATGGCTTCTTGAGGCTTTTTTCGTGGGTCTCCTCACGATAGACATTTCTACCAAATTTCAATTGGCTTTGTGATACTAACTTTGACATTGATACATTATTAGTGTTTTGTGTTTTTTACGATGACTCATCAAACAAACCTGTCTACAAGTAAGAACATGCAAACTCCACACAAGAAGGCCGGAGCCCAACTTTAAGCCCACAACCTCAGAACTCTAAAGCAGATGTGCTGAACACGAAACCACCATGCTGCCCCAAATGCAACTCATCTAAAAAAGGAAAGAAAGAGGAAAGACTCTACTTGGAGTGTAAATAAAGACTTGAGAAGGATTTATGGTTTGCAAATGTTCTCTCTGTTGTCGTTGTTGTTGTTGATGTTGTAAACAAGTGGCTTCAAAGTCACAATCCTCACCCAAAAGAGCCAAGTCATTGAATCTACATGTGGTCACAGGTGCACAGAAAGATGTGGCCTCAGTCCAAGAATGAAGAAAAAAAAGAAGAAGAAAAATCGACATCTGGGCGCCTCACTCGGATTCGTACAACTCATGTTACTGCGAGAGATCCCGTTTCCTGTCCTGGAGTGGAGTGGGTCCAAAGGCCTGGCCTGCCAGTTTAGCTTCGGCGTGAAGCTCAGATGCCGCATTCTTCCTTTTTGAGCTAAAAATAACCACCAATGCCAGACAGCAAAATTGAAGCTGCTCGCGCTGCTGATTGGCTCGCTGCTGCGTCGCAACTCACCCAACGGGAATTTCAACGTGCTTCTTAAATCATCAAATGTGCCATTGTTATTCATTTCGGGGTGGTTCCCTTAGGAGTCATTGGCGTCCTTCAAAGTTTGTTTAATGATAACGATCTGCGCAAGTAATTGCATTCCCACCGAACTCAGAAAAAGCACAAACACAGCAGAAAGAAAACACAACGGAGTACGCGACCAACATCTGCAATGTCCTTTATAAAAATACAGCGGTTCCTTGAAGATTTGAGTTTAATTCATTCCATGACCATTCTTGTAACTAAAAACACTTGTATCTCAAGCCATCTTTCCCCATTGGAATGAATGGCAATGCTATCAATCCGTTCCAGCTACCCCCGCAAAAAAAAAAAAAAAAAAAAAAAAAAAAATCCTAATAAGGAAAAAATAGTACAAACATAATGATATAAAATGTAAAAAAATTAAAGCTGCAATTCATTTCATTATGATCGTTCTGGTGTGCTTCCCTTGGCCAAATGGTGTCAGTATAAACCAGCCATGCAGACACAAACGAAGAATAGTACTTCTACTACTACTGTAGGTGACTCAGTAAGATGCTATTAGTCTTTTTTTTTGTAGAGGATAAAGAATATATCCCTGCGAGAATTGTTATATTATCTGTCTACATGTGTTGCTCCACAGTTTGTGTTCATGTATCCCTTGCCTCTAAAACCGCAACTATTGATGCTAACCGTTAGCAGGTCAATGGTATTTTGCATCATTTCTGAGCATTAAACTCGTGGACTTTAAGGCAAAATTATGTGGTTGTTTTAAATATTGACTAATATTGAAATACTGATGATGAAATAATATTATTTTAGGCATATTTTTCTCCAATCCAAAAAAAAAAAAACCTTAATCCCTTGGAGTAATTTGTATTATTACTTACATTTATCTTGCCCTAACCCCTAACTTTAGGTTTGTTTGACTTTCAAGGCATAATTTAAATTTTTTCATAATCCCCCCCCCCCCCCCCCCCCATTTTAACATTAACCCTTAAACTCTTACCCACCCTTAACCTACACGTGCCTTGCTCAGACTGAGGTGGATTAAAGTATTAGCTGTGGCATGTCCACAGCAATAAAATCCACGTTTGGTAGCGACATTACCTTAGCCTGACCTTCATTTTTTTAATAGCACATGACAAAGGGAATCCTAACGGCCAGCTAATCCAAATAAATCTGCTGCCACATCTCTTGAGCATGCTTTTATTCAAATAGCCCATCTTAGAATCCCGAAACACGCATCAGGTTCCATTGAACGCTCCAGGGAGTCATCAAAGAGCACTCAAATTGTGACCATACCCTCACCCCTGCACCGGAAGCTGCCCGTTTTGAGCCAGCTGCGACCACCCTTGACGGGTTTGAAGCCCAATCACAAAACACCCCCCTCGCATGGGGTCCTCTTTTAAATGGAAATAGCCCCCCGCGCACGGGCAACTAGCAGCGTCCCCCCGTGGCCTTTCATTAATGCACTGTCATCCGAGAGGAGACACTTTTGCCTGTTGCTGAGCAGATACACACGGGTCAACATGAGGGTGCGAGGGGGTATGGGCGTAAACACTGAACAGAGATTGTGTGCTAGGCCTCATTAATTAATCATAATTAAGGTTGATGCATCATGAAACTGCCAAATCTGAATGAATTGTCATGAACTAAACATGTTTTTGTGCCTTAATCCTTTTTTTTTCTCCTTGAGATGGTTTTATCTCACACATCTTGACATGTGTTAGTAGCACTAGTGCTAACATTAGTATTTCTGCCATAGCCTGTCAAGACTTTCATTTCAAGCACTGACAAATTGAAAATGAAAGCTAGAGATTAAAAAGTCGGACATCATTAACATGATCATGACTGGCTAATGAAGTAACTGTTCTCTTGCTCGGATTAATGGTACACACATGCTCTTTTACTCTGAAATGGATAGCATGCTGTAGAACTGAGATTAACTAGCAGGCTAGCTATTATGTTTTGCTGAGTTACTCAAATACAATCCAACTAAACATTTTATACATACCTGTGAGAAAATGTCTTCCACAAACCCGATGATGGATGTTTGATTCTCAGTCTGTCTTCAGACTGCCTAATGGTCAGTCTCGCAATCTTCCCTGTACAACTATTTATAACAGCCACTCAATTAATCCTCCTTAGTCACAGGTTCCACTGGACTCGTGTCAATTTTCTCCAAGTAAATTGAAAAAAAATAAAATCAAAATCCTGCAACCTTTTGGGGGTTTATCTGGTGGTGCAATCCTACACACACGGTATTGTTCATGTTTTCAGCTCAGGTCAGTGGTAGTCAATCACTTTGTACCGCCTGGAAGTACCCTGGCGACTATTGTTTCCAAACATCAAGAAAAGCTCTCGTCGTTGTGATTGAATACATCTCACCTGTTGTGGATTACCTGTACTGTAATACATAACAGGTGGTTAGGATAGAAGGAGGATGGAAACAGCCGCTTGTGCTCTATTTTGCACTTAATTGAACAAATGGTAACAAAATAAATTCAACACAATCACATTTTTTTTCACCGTCCTGCCAAGGCCTTCAACTGACAACCTCACTCTGCACACACAGCGGCTAACGCTAAGCCTGTGAAGAGCCAGCCCTTTGTACGCCCTCATTCGCTCACTTGCACATCACTCAACAGGCTAGGCCCACCTTTTAAAGGCAGGTATACACATTTAATGTCACAGAGACCAACCACTTATTTGTGTACTGTAGCCTATCAGCACTTGTGCTAATATTAACATTTTTCATTATTTTGGGCTCCTTTTCCTTGACATCAATTGTAATTGACCAGCAGCATTGTTTAATATTTTTTCTTAGCCTTGGCTTGAGTCTACCAGGTTTTGGCGACACCCACCGCCCACCAACATGAATTCCACTTTATTATTGTTGCGGCCATCATCCTCCCCAATGCGAACGTATTGGGAAACCTAGGCACTACTTGGCCTGCAACTGTGCACCGCCTCACTGACACTTCCCTAAAAATAGAGCCCTTGATCTAATCCATCCCCCTCCTTTGAAAAGTGCATTAGCCAGATCATTTGAGCACATCTTGTCCCACTTCGGCGGGGACAGAAGAAATGTAATATAATTATGCCTGTAATATATACACTAATGCTATCTGTAATGCAAGTCAGCTGTGTGGAGGACTGGAAACGCTTCCCCTTCGCATTTGTTATCGGAATGACTTATGGCTGCTGCTGCTACTACTGTACTTTTGCTGTAAAACTTTCAACAGTACAGTGCAAAAAGTCTGAGGCAGCATCGAATGTGACTGTTTTAACGACCATATTTATAAACTTACAGGGCAAGGCCCAAATGTTTTAAAAATTGTTGGCAGACTACTTCCTGGTTCATGGAGGATAAGGAACAGATGGGCAATACCATTATGATTGTGGAGGTCGGTGTGGCCACCATTGATGCTCTAGTGCATTTTCTTCCGAATTTTAATTGCCATATCTTAAATTCATTGAGGAGTTTGCGTGTTCTCCCTGTGCCTGCGTGAGTTCCAACTATCATTGTGCGTCAAAATGTTAGCAAATCTTGTGAGGCTTCAGCTCAGTGAGCCTCTGAAGGGATTAATTAATGATATTATGGATCATAGATGATGAAATCCCTAAATTCCTTGCAATTGTACGTTGAGGAACATTGTCCTTAAACTGTTCGACTATTTCCTCACACAGTTGTTCACAAAGAGGTGAACCTCGCCCCATCTTTGCTTGTGAATGACTGAGCAATTCAGGGAAGCTCCTTTTATACCCAATCATGACACCCACCTGTTCCCAATTAGCCAGTTCACCTGTGGGATGTTCCGAACAGGCGCTTGATGAGCATGCCTCAACTTTCTCAGTCTCTTTTTCCACCTGTCCCAGCTTTTTTGGAACGTGTTACAGCCATTAAATTCTAAGTGAATGATTATTTGCTAAAAACAATCAAGTTTATCAGTTTGAACATTAAATATCTTGTCTTTGTAGTGTATTCAATTAAATATAGGTTGAACATGATTTGCAAATCATTGTATTCTGTTTGTATTTGTTTAACACAATGTCCCAACTTCATTGGAATTGGGGTTGTAATTGGAAAAATATGACTAATTTATCAAAAAAACGACTTTTTGGAGGGAAATATCACTATTTGTTTCTTCCATCCAGCCAACCATTTTCCATAGCACTTAGCCTGTTCAGCATTGCGTAAACTGGAGCCCACACCGGCTGACTTCAGGCAAAAGGCGGACGACACGCTGGCCTGGTAGCCAGTTTGTCACAGGCAACTATTCACACCTTCACTTAGTGGGAATTGAATGCATGGGGCCTGCACCAAAGTCCAGCGTAAAAAACAATACACTATCTGTCACACACAACTTATATGTCTCTTTAAAAAAAAGTGACATTGTCTTTTTCACAAACAACCCTAAAGGGACTTTTTTGTGAGAAATGTTCTCATATTATGACTTCTTTCAAACAAATATATTTTCTTAGAAAAATAGTTTTTATGGAAAACAAATCTGACTGTGTGTAACACTACAACTTTCTTTCTTTTTTAAGGCCTTTTTATGTTTTTTTCTTAGTCCTCTGTCATAGTTTTCTGGGGAGGGGTGGGGCGTGCATTTAATGTCATTAGTTTGTTTTGTTTCTTGGGGGGATTTTTTGTGACGCTAACACATAAGGGTACCATTGATGCGCCAAGAGAGAAAGTGTCATGATTACACCAGTGTGGTACATAAATACACTCATTATATGCTCCAAACTTATAACAGTATAAAATGCCACAAGATGACAGTATTGCTATGCAAACACCTTACTGTTCTCTCTCCGTGATCAGGCCTCTTCGAGGGGTGAGCATTTTTACTTCTTTTTATTTTTTATTGTACTCCTAATTAAGAAAAAAAAACCGAACAGACTAAACAGACTAAACAGCTTTAAACAGCTTAGACTTGTTGAAATACTCCCTTCTGGAGCTTACAGAGCACATCAAAATATATGTATTGCCTGTATGCACACACGCCCACACATACACAGATCAAAGCAAATGAGCAAAGACTTGAGTCATGCTCATTTGTAATTATTTAAAACAAAAAACATATTTTAGCTTTTAAATAGGAGAATAAATCTCTATGAATATGAATTGGCGCTTTAGAGATACGTGACTTCCATTTTATTGAAGCTGTGAGTTATTATTATCATTGCTGCTTCTAATCAATCATATGAACAGTCGGCATGTTGACTTAACAAAGTTGCTTCCCTCATTTATTTACACACACAAAAAAAAACTAAGATTTCCCTCCAGTTAAAGAAGAGTTAACAATGTGTGTTTGTGTTGTGATGCCATCTGGGAATGAGGTGCACGGGATCTTCACATCCCTTTTCAGGCGTCGTCCACGCTCCTCCTACTACCTCCAAAGGTGGAAAATAACAGCGAAACGCATGATCGACCACCTTGTCACAGCACTTCTGGAAGAACAAAAGGCAAAGTGGAAAAACTGTTAGTCTAAAAGTAAAAAAAGAAATCTTAAATCTTAATCTAGAAAAATAGAACTTTTTTTCACAAAATGACTTATTACCTATTTTCTTTAAAAAGACTTGGAAAAAATTAGGACTGTAATATATATTTTTCCTTGAATTTTTTTTTTTTTTTTAAAATCACCGTTTTTTACATTGCAACTATTTTCTTGAAAAATACAACTACAAATAAAAAACAAATGTGATAATGTTTTTCTTCATGTTGTTTTCTTGGAAAAAAAATAGGACGTAGGCGAATTCTAAAAGAAATAACTTTATCTTTCGTCCTGGCCGTGGAACAGTGGACCAGCTCTACACCGCCGGCAGGGTCCTCGAGAGTGCATGGGAGTTTGCCCAACCAGTCTACACGTGTTTTGTGGACTTGGAGAAGGCGTTCGAGCGTGTCCCTCAGGGGGGTCCTGTTGGAGGTGCTTCGGGAGTATGGGGTGCCGAACCCCCTGATACGGGCTGCTCGGTCCCTGTACGACCAGTGTCATGGTTTGGTCCGCATTGCCAGCAGGAAGTTGGACTCGTTTCCGGTGAGGGTTGGACTCCGCCAAGGCTGCCCTTTGTCACCGATTCTGTTCATAACTTTTATGGATAGAATTTCTAGGCGCAGCCGAGGCGTAGAGGGGGTCCGGTTTGATGCCCTCAGTATTGCATCTCTGCTTTTTGCAGATGATGTGGTTCTGTTGGCTTCATCGAGCGGTGATCAACTCTCACTGGAGCATTTCGTAGGAGAGTGTGAAGCGGCTGGGATGAGAATCAGCACCTCCAAATCTGAGGCCGAGGTCCTCAGTCGGACAAGGGTGGCGTGCCCTCTCCGGGTCGGGGATGAGATCCTGCCCCAAGTGGAGGAGTTCAAGTATCTCGGGGTCTTGTTCACGAGTGAGGGAAGAATGGAACGGGAGATCGACAGGCGGATCGGTACAGCGTCTGCAGTGATGCGGACTTTGTATCGGTCCGTTGTAGTGAAGAAGGAGCTAAGCCGAAAGGCGAAGCTTTACCTGTCGATCTAACGTTCCTACCCTCACCTATGGTCACGAGCTGTGGGTTGTGACCGAAAGAACAAGATCCCGGATGCAAGCGGCCGAAATGAGTTTCCTCCGCAGGGTGTCCGGGCTCTCCCTTAGAGATAGGCTGAGAAGCTCGGTTCTCTGCCCCCGCGACCCGACCTCGGATAAGCGGAGGAAAATGGATGGATCTTTTGGATTGATGGATTTCTTTTTTCTTGGAAAATATTTATATTGAAAAAATACTATTCTTGAAAAAAAATCTTATTAAAACTTTTTAATTGAAAAATGTCACTTAAAAAAAAATTAATTACTTTGTCAAAAATAAGTGTTTTTCTTGAAGAAAACACAACTCAAATTTTTTTGAGAAAAAAAAGATTCTCGAAAAAGCATACTTCTGTAATATTACTTTTGCAAATTGAAAAATGAAAGTATTTTTCCAAAAACTGATTTTTTTTTAAAACTAAAAGTTTTTCGTGAACAAAATATAACTTATTCTTGAAATTTTCTCCAAAAAAAAAAAAAAAAAAAAAAAAAAGGTTCATTCTGTAAAAAAATCTGAAATATAATTTTTAAAAAAAAATTGAAATATGAAACAATGAGACTTTTAGATAATGGGACAGACTTAATTGTACATGCAAATATTACGTAAACCTTTAAGTATCACTTTAATTTTCAATTTAGTAACTGCTAACTCACACATACGTATCAGCAACGTCATTGGAAATAGCTCTCAGGTCAAAACCGTCGTCTCACGTGTCCGTCGTGAGTGAAAAGGAGACGAGGGAATGTTTTATTGGACAAGCGGACGAGCAAAGTCAGATGCACGTTAAAATAAGATTTGGGGGCGCAGACAGATGGCGGTTTGTTGCCTAACAGGTGAAAGATATAGAAAAGTGCAGGGGTGGAACGGGAGGGCAACGTGGTGCTTAATTGCTCCAGAGTTGGGTTTCTAAGCTCCTTGCGGATCGATTCTTCTCCTCCTCGTCACTTTTTCCATCCGAGGAATTCAACTCAGGAAGTTGGCACGAGTAGTAGAAAAAAAAAAAAGCTGTCACCATCCATCAGCACTTAGTCAAAGAGCTCTTTTACTCCTCTTTTAGACTTCTGTCTTCCCACTCGTCAGGTTCACGTTGTTGCAAAACAAACTCTCAAGGCTATCGTCTTTTGATCGCTTGTGCCTAACCTAACAAAGAGGTTAACCTCCCGCACACACACACCTTCAAATGCTCTCTGTACACTTGCACAAGTCAACTCTGCTGTACTTTTGTTCACTGTCAAGATGACTTAAGATTCACACCTTATCCTCATAAAAAAAAAAATCTATTTTCTAGAAAAATATGCCTTTTTTGGCGGCACGGTGGACGACTGGGGTTCAGATCCAGGCCCTGCCCTGTGTAGAGTTTGCATGTTCTCCCCGTGCCTGCGTGGGTTTTCTCCGGGCACTCCGGTTTCCTCCCACATCCCAAAAACATGCATGGTAGGTTGATTGAGGACTCTAAATTGCCCTTAAGTGTGAATGTGCGCGCGAATGGCTGTTTGTTTATATGTGCCCTGCGATTGGCTGGTAACCAGTTCAGGGTGTACCCCGCCTCTCGCCCGAAGATTGCTGGGGTAGGCTCCAGCACGCCCGCGACCATAGTGAGGAAAACATTCTTATTTGGTTGGAAATTATGAAATTTTCTTGAAAATGCAATGCAAAATGCAATCTCTGGAAAAAAAAAATTATTGTCGTATTTAAGAACTTTTTATTTTTAGGAAGTATGGAGATAATTTTGGATTTTTTATTCGCTGTTTCCGTCCAATCTACCAATAAGAGCAGAGCGGCGTGTCACATGGTTTGTTTTGATGGTGTACCTGCGACGTGCTGCGTCTTAAGCGGCGGTGCTTTCTTCACGAACGCTTCGTCTCCATCGAAGGCCAGAATGTCGGCGGCGGTCCCGCTGCCCTCAGAGCGTCCTCGTGCTCCGTTGGCGGCATTGATGATGATGTCCTCCACCAGGTGCGCCGCGTCCACATTGGCCGACAGACCGTTGCGCTCGCATCGGCCCAGCTCGACGCCGCTGAGATGAGTTTGGCCCGCAGGGCTGCGAGGAAGACGTACGCAAAATATTATGGTGACTCACACAAACAGGTGGAAAATTTTCAGGTTTCTTGTAAATTTCCAGTGAACTTGGAGGTGATTTAATGACAATACTCGTATTTGTACAAACCTTGTTCTGTAATATTACTTCTTTTATCGAAAAATGCAACTTAAAAACAATCATGACTTTTTTCGTTAAAAAAATACATTCTTAAACAAAATATATTATTATATATTTATTTTCGATTTTCTTTCTTGTTTTACAACTTTTTTTCTAATTGACAAAAATGCAACATTTTTCCCAAAAAATAAAAAACAATATTTTGTTATATTCAATATTCACAATAAAAAAACAATATTCAATATTTTTCTTGAACAAAATACGACTTATTGTCATTTGTTTCCATGGCAAAGTATGATTTATCCATCCATCCATACATTGTCTTCCGCTTATCTGAGGTCGGGTGGCAGGGGGAGTAGCTTCAGCAGGGAAACCCAGACTTCCCTCTCCATAGATTTATTCTTGACAAAAACCTTTTGTCTGTAATATTCCGAATAAAAAAAATACAAATAAACGTTTTTTGGGGGAAAAAATATGATTAATTCTCCTCCAAAACCTTTTTCTGTAATGTTAACACTTATTTTTAATCGGAAAATCCATCCATCCATTCTCTGAGCCGCTTCTCCTCACTAGGGTCACGGGAGTGCTGCTATAGTGCCCAGCTATCATTGGGCAGGAGGAGGGGTACACCCTGAACTGGTTGCCAGCCAATCGCATGGCACATACAAACAAACAACCATCCGCACTCACAGTCACACCTACGGGAAATTTAGAGTCTTCAATCAACCTACCATGCATGTTTTTGGGATGTGAGAGGAAACCGGAGTGCCTGGAGAAAACCCACGTAGGCACAGGGAGAGCATGCAAACTCCACACAGGGGGGAGGCGGGGATTGAACCCCAGTCCTCAGAACTGTGAGGCAGATGCTCTAACCAGTCGACTACCGTGCCGCCGGAAAATCCAACTGTTTTCAAAAATAAATTCAAACGTTTTTAATAATAATTAAAAAAAAAAAAAGACTGAATTTTCAATTTCTTTTTGATACAATTTTATTCATTCTCTCCCCAAAAATTGTTTTGCTAGAATATCACAGGATGTTTTTTTATCCCAATTGAAAAATCCCCCAAAGATTATTGGAAAAACACAATTATTCTCAAATTTTTCTTGAAAAATATAACTTTTTCTCTCCGAAAATATGACTTTTCTGATCATGGGACAGACTTAATGTTACAAGTTTTATTCATAAATGTTTTACGTCACCTTTTAATAGTCATTAATTAGTAACTTATTAAGCACTCTCACATCATTAAAACTATATTACAAATTGGAAACTTTCCATGGGAATTAACCGGGAATTGAGATGAATTTAATGGAAAGGTATCATACTCGAGCATAAATATAAAGATTTTGTTTGATCATAAGCAGGTATATCCATGCAAAATAGATACTGTAGATCTCCTTCCACTCTTCACGGTGGTCCGACATCACCGTAGCAACAAGGAAGGAGTTTGACCCTCACCGCTGTCTGCTGTGTCCGTTTTCCGTCTGGCTGTTGTTGTCCAGGTTGACCTTACATTCTGCAACACAAACAATTTTATTTTACACTTCCACATTCAAGCACTTTTGGCATAATTAAACATCACGCCTCAACTATTTTACCTTTATCATATTTACATACACACACAAGTGTAGGAAGTGATACGTTTTTTAATAGCACACCAAGACGAAATATAAAGAAAATGCTCGTATGTCATAAGTACCCAGACTTTCTGTAAAAAAATACAAATAAATTACCTGTCTCTCATAATATTGCATCTTTTTCAAATCTGACTTTTCATCTTTGAAAATAACGCAATTTTTCCTCAAAATAGTGTGAATCTTTATTGTTTCACACAAATATAATATTCTCATAATTTACTACCGCTTTCTTGTAAGATTAAAAATAATTATTCCCCAAGTTCTCAAAATATTTAGACTTTTCTTGAAAAACTTGAGCCTTTGTTTCCCCCTCATGATATTATATTTTCTTGAAGGTTTTATAAATTGTCTTTTGAAAAAAATACAACTTTCACCTTTTTGGGGGGTAATATGACAACTTGTGGGCCATATTGAACCTTTTCTAGAATTTCAAGAAGGGTTCACATATACTAGTAACAGAGACGCACCACTAATATTCAACATTTTGATGCATTTGGCATCTGCCTTTTTTTCTCCACTTTTTTTAAGCGACAGCTTTTTATTTTTTATTATATTATATAAGAGATGCTGCTGACCCTAGGAGCTCCCTGCACTTTTGTTTGAACTTAAAGCAAAGATAAGTAAAAGATGAACATTCCAATTCTATGGAAATTTTGGAAAAATATTTACTGTAGAATTTTTTTTTTCTGCCGCTTTTTATTTGTTTTAAGTTTACATTTAACTTTATAAGACATACTGCTGAGCCTGAGCTCACTGCACTTATTGTTTGAATCTTAAAACAAAGATGTCTATTGTCTAAGATTTAAAAAAAAAAAAAAAACTTTTAACATGTTACAAGTCTGAAAAGCTGTTTAATAAACATGTGCTTAAAGGCATTTAAACCAAGTATGGAAGTTTGTATTATTCAAAATTTTGACGCCAATATTTTCCCTTTTCAGCAAATGCTCTAAATATCGGTTATCAGTCTCTTTGACGACTAATAATCAGTATCGCCCCTGAAAAAACTATATCGGTCTATCTCTACTAAATAATGTAACCGTGATGGATGTTACTGAACTTGATTTCAGATATGTTAAAACATGTTTTTTTTTCTCCCCAAAAAATCTGACATTCTTGAAAATTCTGACTCTTTATCGGTGAATGTTATGACTTTTTCATGGAAAAAATGGACATTGTTATAATATTCCGACTTTCTTAAAAATACTTTGTCATAGTTAAAAGTTAAAACATGTTACTGTGTGAAATCGATGGTCTCAAAAGGCTTCCCAGTGTTCCTTCAGTTTTTCAGAAGCATCTCTTGACATTGTCATTTCCATAAGGTTTTGCATGCCTTTTGCCAGGCTCTCAACAACTGACCAATCACAAGACGGAGAAACGTCTTAAAGAGACAGGCGATATATACCAGAAGAGCGCGTGTTGTATGTAATTCAAAACATCAAATTGATGTGCCGAACGAGACGCAGTGGGAGGTTGTACAAACGGCGCCTGTGCTTAATTTCCGATACAGCGCAGCTGCGTAAATGTTTGAGGAGATGAAGTACGCTGCGTTACACGTGTGCTCCGTTTCCAAAGTAAATGCAAGGCAGCCCACTCGCTCTTCCTGCCCCCCCGTCCGTCCGTCCGTCCGTCCGTCCGCAGCGCACACATGCGTCCCAATGAGCAGATGAGGAGAACACAGTGCAGCTGTGCAGGATGTGATGAGCGATACAAGAAAAAGGCGTACATACAGCACAAGCGGGACGGACGGCCGTGTGTCATGCGAAGTGCGTGCATGGAGGAGGCTTGTTTGCTGATGACAGCATATCATTTCCTCAACAGGATGTAATTTCAAGCCCTTTCTTTATGAATCAGTTCAACATCGCTCATAACATTTTTCTCAATATTATGTCTTCCCTCAAAATAGGCATTTTGTTTTGAATTCAAATATGATATTCTTGTGTTATTGAGTTTTTGTTGAAAAAGACACTTTTTCTCATAACATGAGGATTTTTTTTCTCCTAATGTTACAGAATCTTTTCTCGAAAGAACAATCTGAAATTCTCGTATTAAGTTTTTTTTTTCTTGAAAGAAATTCTCGAAGAATATGACTTTTTCAAGGAATATAACTTCCGTGGAAAACTATACATTATTTTATTCATTATTTTTTGTAATATTCCAATTTTCAACTTTTTTTTCTTGAAAAGATAAGACCAATTGAAAAACATTTCAATTATAATATAATAATAATATATAATAATAATTTTCTTGAAAAAGACTATTATTTAATTGTAATATAAATAACCTTTTCTTGAAAAATATCTTTGTTTTTGCTTTTTTTTTCATTAATTATTTTCCTCTCAAAAATAAAACTGAAATTCTGGAAAATTATGACTTTTTATCTGTGAATGTTATGACTTTTTCATGGGAAAAAATTGACATTGTTATAAGATTCCAACTTTCTTAAAAATAGTTTAAACTTTTGCTTTGTTAAAAAATTAGACTTGAGATTTAAAAAAAATATACTAAAATACGACTTGAAAAATACTATTATTTCATTGTAGTATAAATAACCTTTTCTTGAAAAAATATATTTGTTTTGTTGTTGTTTTCCATGATTTTTTATTCTCTCAAAAATAAATGTTTTTCCTGGACTATTGTGACTTTTTCCTCATCTGACATTCTTGGATTATAACTTTTTACTTAAATATGAGATTACTATTGTTTTTTTTTCTAAATTACTTATTTTTCATTAAAATATCTTTTTTTCTCAGTTTTATTTTTAATACTCCATATTTTAAGCATCCTTGGATCTCTTGAAAGGCGCTATAAAAAAAATCTTGAGTTAATAATGTTATTATTGTTACTTTGAGAAGGATGGGAACCCTGTGTCATATATTTAGAAAACACTGTGATGTGACTGTGATGTTGCTCACCTTTGCTGCGTTCCACCTCTTTCTCGCTCACTTGAGGCGGCAGTGGCGCTGATTTTATCTTCTGGAAAGAACAATCAAAAGATTTCATTTGAAGATTTATTGCAAATATTGTAGTTCATTAATAATTAATAGTATCCAGGGTACCTTGTCACTCGCGTTTGATTTGCGTGTCCTCTTCATGATCTCTTCGAGGCGCTGGGAAAAGTCAGAATTCAGATCAAATCACACACACACACACACACACACACAAATCTGACATTATCCTCATAATATTATGACTTGAAAAAAAAAAAGACTTTTTTTTTTTAACAGGACCCCGTCAAAAATTAGGTCATCAAGAATATACTTTGTAAATGAGATGAGTTATTTTACTGAAAGAATCTTACTGAAAGAATCTGACTAGTCGTCAAGAAAATCTGATATTCTTATACTCTGACATTTTTCTTGAAAAACGTTTATTTAAAAAAAAATGATCATAATATTAAAACTTTTTTATTGAGAACTCAAAAATATTATTATATTATCATATTATGAATTTTTTCTGGGGCAAAAAAATGACTATTCCCATAATATTTTAACTTTTTTATCTTATTATTCCAGTATTTCTTCTTAAATAGCGCCCTAAAAAATATAACTTTTCTCCTAGTGTAAGAAAATGACTTTTTTCTCCATACCATTATGAATTTTGTCTGGAAAAAAAATATTTTTTTTCTAATAATGCAGCATGGTTTTGTAAAATTATGACTTTTTTCTTGTAATAATTATGACTATTGAAAACATTGCAAGTTTTATCTGATAAATCTATTTAGTCATTCATTCATTTGTCTTCCGTTCTGCTTATCCTCAGTAGGGTCACGGGCGTGGTTGAGCCTGATAAATCTATTCCTCTTAAAAAACATATTTACATCTTTTGTGATGTTCAGACTTTTTTTTCTTGAAAAATAAATTATTAATGAACTAATATTATTATGTTATTGTTGTTATGTTGTCATGTTATTTTTTCCCCTCATAATAGTATGACTTTCTGTAAATAAAATAAAAATAAATAGAAATCTGGCTCTTATCGTAATGTAATGACTTTTTCCTCTTATTGCAACTTATTCTTACAATAATACTTTTTCTCTGAAAAAAAGGGTTTTATTTCATATGAATGACATTTTATGGAGAATTAACAATCTTAATATGAGAAATTTACTTTTTATACTGTTATGATTTTTATTTTGAAAAAAAAAAAGTTCTTGTAAAACCACTTTTTTAAATGTGTATGTTTCTCTGTAAGTATATAAATATATCTCATGCTTATGTTGAGCCTCATAAACATTACAACTTTAGAAATTCCAGGACAGCACTTTTTTTTTCTTTTCTAATTGATTCCTTTTGGAAAAAAGCAGAGCCATGACTGGGTTGACTGAATTATACCTTTTAGTCTGACTGCATGACTCCTAGCCGTTATAGCATGTAGCCACGAGAGCAGTCTCAACTGGTGGGTCGCGGACCCATTTTGGGTGGGTTGCGGACAGCTCGTAAAAATTTACATTGGCGTATTAATCTTTTGATTTTTACGTTACAGTACAGAGGCATACCAAGTTCCCACGTGGAATTTAGATAAGCGACAGGAAATTAAACTCACTTGTGATCTTCTTACGAGCTTACTCCGTAAACAAATACAGTGGACCTCAGCCTCTGGCTCGCGGGGAAGATATCAATACATGCTATTAAAAATATAACGTATTGAACATGTTTTCAGAGGCTATTTTTAAACAAAAAATGCTTTTCTGATCTTAAACTCTATAAAATTGGGTCACGGCTTTGCAACGATAGGAAAATGCGGGTCCCAGGGTGACACCAGTTGAGATCCACTGCACTAGAGTGCTCCCATGCCCCCATAGACTCAGATGACCACTCTTGTGGCCCCACACGGTGTTTATATTTAACTCTCATTAAAGCAGCTCTATTAAACAACAGCATGCTGACAGGTGATCCCTTGTAAGCCTGAGACATTCATCTAAGTTCCCGGGATTCAGCAGAGCCAATGTTGTACCGGGAATATGATACCTCCACCAGGGAGAAAGAGAGCTTTTTTTCAATTCAGCCGGCATACTAGTGTCATGTCAATTCGTGTGCTCAGGATGAGGAGAAGGCTGTGGACCTCAGCAGGGAAAGAGTTAATGAAGATGCCGGGCTACCTTTTTCCTCTCCAGCCTCTCCTGCTCCTCCTTCTGGAAGTGCTGTTCCCTCTCCAGACGCTGCTTCTCCGCCTCCTCGCGGGCTTTTGCCTCGGCTTCTTCTTTCTGAGGACAATATCCAAGCACGTTTTTTTTTTTTTTTTTATATTATTCATAAGACACACAAGCGAGAGTAGCGGTTGCAGCCAATTCGGGACACCGCACGGCGGGTGTGGCCGCTCCCTAAAATGATCGCTTGCCCAACCACAAAGGCGATATTTTGGTTCTGGAAAACAACTTATTTTAAAAGCACACTTAAGCCGTCTTTATCAAAACAAATAGTTTAAACAAAACTGTCACGGCTGCGAAAGGCCACAAGAGGGCGGCAAAGTCAGAGAAACTCAGGAGGGGACAGAGTTGATACGTTAGGATTGACACGATCACAAAAACAATTATTTTATTTGGATATTCAAATTCTCATCAAACATTGTTATTGTTTCTCAACTAACCCCAACTCAACTTTATTTACACAGCACTTTAAACAACAACAGCAGCACACAGTGCTGTACATTATATAAAAACAAAACATAAAAGCAGTTAAACATGGACAAATTTAAACAGATTAATTGCAATGTTAAAAACAATAGAAATAACAAAACACTAGAACAGTGCAGAGTGTCATGCTGTGTTGAAAGCCAAAGAATAAAAATTACTTTTAAGACAAGTTTTAAAAATGGAGCATAAGGGGACTGGCGTACTGTTGCAGTTCTACACAGCGGTCATCGAATCAGTCCTGTGTTCTTCCATCACAGTCTGGTTTGGTGCTGCTACAAAAAAGGACAAACTCCGACTGCAACGGACAATCGAAACTGCTGAAAGGATTGTCGGGACCCCCCTACCCTCCCTTGAGGACTTGCACGCTGCCAGAACTAAGACAAGAGCGTGCAAAATCCTCTCGGACCCTCCACATCCCGGTCATCGGCTCTTCCGGCTCCTTCCCACAGGTAGGCGCTACCGATCAATGCAAACTAGAACTAGCAGACATTCCAACAGCTTCTTCCCTCTTGCAATCAATTTCTAACTTACAATTCCATTGCAGCATGCTGCCAATTTTTTTGTCTGAGTTTGTTGTCACATTTCTGTCGGGCCAATTATATATTACTCGTGCACTCACTGTAGTAGTCTCGTCACGCTGCACTATTTGCATATCTGTTGTTGACCAATACTGGCCACTCATGCCAGAGTAGCATCTGCCCCATTTGCACACTGACTGAGGAGTATCTGCAACATTTGCACAATCAACATTGTCCCAGATTATCGCACTACTCGTCACTTTAAACTGCATACACTCCTTGAAGTCTCGGTGCCCTTTGCACAAAGGTCATTGCACCGAACAATTGCGAGATTAGTCATTTGAACTGCTCTAAGTGCTAGAGGACTCTGCATCTTTTTGCACAATTGTCAAAGAAAAATAATAATTTGTACCGGCATTACCAGATAACTAGCAACCCTTTATTGCTCAGTGACTGTTTTTGTCACTTGACTGTCTGTTGTCGTACTAGAGCGGCTCCAACTACCGGAGACAAATTCCTTGTGTGTTTTTTGGACATACTTGGCAAATAAAGATGATTCTGATTCTGATGTTGAGAGGGAGGTTATTCCAAAGAGATGGAACTTTGGCACGAAAAGCAACTTCACACGGCACCTGTGATTTTTTAATTAAAAAAAAAAAATTTTAACGGATGGAACCAAATGCTATGAAACAATGATTCCTTTCTCTACCCACTGAAGAGGCACAAGGTTAGTGTTTGTGATACTGTGAGACAACATTTATGTGAATTTTGTCCCAATTCAATGTAATGTAAAGTTGATACGGCAAAGTTTTAGCCCAATGTTAAGCTTTTTTTTTTGTCATCGGCGCTTACGTTGGTTTGAAGACTAAAATAAACGTTAAAAACCATCAGTGCAACAGTGCAACCAACCGTTTACCTTGTTAGCTGTCTCAATGTTGGCATAGATGTATTTTATTGTTTCACTCACCCAACTGACTTGACTGAAGTTCCGCGCGGTGTAGGCTGAAGCTCCGAGCGGGAGGGAACACGTCAGACGCTACACATCGTGAAAGCCTCCTTTGCGCAATGTAATCTTATTCAAAGTGTTGCACTGAGGCGACTGCTTCATTCATTCATTTTAACAAAGTTAAGACACACTTTTGTTCGCCACCGTTTGGCACAAGCACGTCATTGTGCCCGTTCTTCATTGTTGGTTTATGCCGCTTCTTTGTTGCTTTTCGTAACTTCTTCTTCGCAGCTAGAGTTTTAGGCATCGAAACTGGGAACCGAAATGTTTAAATTTGAACGGTTCCGGGAGAATCGGAATCAGAACGTTAGTCCCGGTTCCAATCGGTTTTCGATTCTCGATGCCCAACCCTACAGAGAGTTAAGATCGGGTGAGACCATTTAAAAATTTATAAAGGAATCCAAAAATGGACTCTAAAATGTGCAGGAACCCAGTAAAGACCCAGAACTGGAGTGATGTGGTCCTTACTACATGCTCCAATTAGGAGGTAAACAGCAGCATTTTGATTCGACTGGTTAGCAAATCTGCCTCGCCATTCTGACTACCAGGGTTCAAATCCGGCCTCCCACTGTGTGGAGTTTGTATGTTTTCCCCGTGCCTGCGTGGGTTTTCTCTAGGTACTCCGGTGTCCTCCCACATTCTAAAAAAATTTCATGGTAGGATGATTGAAAACTTATTTGTCTGTAGGTGTGAATGGTTGTTTGTCTCAATGCGTCGTGCGATTGGCTGGTGACCACATCAGGGTGTACGCCGCCTTTTGCCCAGAGTCAGCTGAGATAGGCTCCAGCATGCCCGCGACCTTAGTGAGGATGAGCGGTATGGAAATGAATAGATGGAGACATTTTAGGGAGGACTCCCCTACTCCAAAATAAAGTGTATTACAGTAATCCAAGACGAGATATAACAAAGGCATGGATTACTGTTTCAAGGTGCTGTTGTGAAAGAAGAGGCTTCACTTTAGCCAGCTGCCTAAGATTAAGACGAAACAAAAATGCTGGACTTGACAATAGCAATAATCTGGTTAGCACATCTGCCTCATAGTTCTGAGGACCGGTGTTCAAATCCCGACCCCGCCTGTGTGGAGTTTGCATGTTCTTCCCGTGCCTGCGTGGGATTTGTCCGGTACTCCGGTTTCCTCCCACATCCCAAAAACATGCAGTGTAGGGTAACTGAAGACTAAATTGCCCGTAGGTATGAATGTGAGTGTGAATGGTTGTTTGTTTCAATGGGCAACCAGTTCAGGGTGTACCCCGCCTCTCGCCCAGAGATAGCTGAGCTAGGCTCCAGTACGCCTGCGACCCTTGTGAGGATAAGCGGAACGGAAGATAATGAATGAATTAATTAATACATTTAAATTCATCGTCCAGATTAAAGCCCCACTTTTTATTACTGTTGGCTTTTGATCATGTGTCAAGGGGCCCAAGTCAAAAGGGTCCACTGGGATCAAACACCTTCTGCTTTCTTATCATTAAAATAAAAAAAAACTTTAATGCCATCCAGGCTTTAATGTCCTCAAGCTAAAATAAAAGTGGCCTTAAGGAGAGTGCATCCTCTTTATTTCGTGTGACATAAATCTGACTGTCAACTGCACAGCAATGAAAAGAAATCCCATGCTTCTTAGGGTGTAATGCAGTGATAAATACAAAGTATTTTAGTAAGTAAATATTTGCAAATACAAAGAAAACAGTAGGGGACCTAAAATTGAACCCTATGGAGCCCCATAAGACAGTGAGGGAGTCCAAGCGACCAAGGCTTACACACAGTTCTGCCTGCCAGATAGGATCGAAACCCCTGA
Source organism: Phycodurus eques (assembly GCF_024500275.1). Classification (NCBI taxonomy): domain Eukaryota; kingdom Metazoa; phylum Chordata; class Actinopteri; order Syngnathiformes; family Syngnathidae; genus Phycodurus; species Phycodurus eques. The sequence continues at coordinate 13,445,445 of NC_084528.1, read as the reverse complement.
AGAGAGCTACCACTAACACCCACCAGGTGCTGCAAATAAGGCAACAGAATACTGTGGTCCACAGTATTGAAAGCTGTAGTCAGGTCCAGCAAAACAATAGGCCATAGTCCCCGGAGTGATTAGCCAGGAAGATGTCATTAAAAACTCTTAAAAGGGCAATGCAGCATCTTAAAAACTGACTGCAAGACCATTATATTATGTTGACCCAGAAACGTCTTCGACTGGGTGTGAACCACCCTTTTCCAGGATTTTTTAATACAAAATGCAGCTTCAAAATGGGTCTAAAATTTGCTAGCATACCACGATTGAGCAGGGGTTGCACCGCAGCATGTTGAAAATTTTGGCCGACAACACCAAAAGACAGACTGCTGTTTATAATGGCTAGAACAGACTGCCCCTATACTGGGGAGGACTTCCTTAAAGAAATGAGGAGGGAGTCATATGGGGAGACTGATAGCTTAATCTGGCCAACCACACCTAGGAACCTCAAGGGAGCCAACTCAAATGAATTTAACACAGCCGAACAAGGAACAGGGTCAGAGCACTCTGTTTCACTTAATGCCTGGATCAGACTTGAAGACAAATTTGGTCTTTCATGATTGCACTATGTCAAACTACTGCCATGAAATCTGACCGTACCTCGGTCAGACAGTGGCAACACCACATGTACATGTATTCCGATGCCACCGTATCCCATCTTTTATGATCACTGGCCTATATCTTGTTAAATCAAACACTGTTGGGGAGGCATGACCAGAAAACATGTCACCTTTCATTGCAGCCGGTTCCAACTGTTACCATGGCGACAACAAGTTGTTGTCAAACAATGGATTGCTCCTGCAATATTGTTTCGGGGAAAAAACATGCAGAGTCACTGGGTGCTCGGGAGATGACATTTGGGGCTATCCATTGAAGGATTGCTTGAGGTATGTTCACGTAATAATATGATGCGGCTCGCAAGCAGGCAACAAAATGTTATGTAGCCTAGCTAGCTAGTGCTAGCACTAACGTTTGTACGTAAACATGCTGACATTTTGTCGAATCACGCTCTAAAGCGTTGGTAAACATTGGTTTGTGCACGTGAATAAATGTTGCCAACGGCAACCAAGTATGTTGACACCTGCAAGCTCGGGAGGCAATGTGCCAGTCACAATACGCAATCCTGTTGGTCGACGTCAAGGTGCACTGTCGGAGAGTTGTCATTCGTAGTCACTCCAGATGGAAGATATTTTAAAAAATAAAGCTAGACTTTTCATTTTGGCGTCGTAGGGCTATCGTAGGGCCAAATCGTTGGTTGTGGATTATGCCACACTACAGGAGGTTTTGTCGTTCCCGACAAAATATGTTGGACCCAATCTAGGAAATCGCGCACAATATCTAATCGGGTGAATATCGGGGCTAAAATCCTGTAGTCTGATCTAGGCATAAACTGTCCTAAATAAACATCAGCAAACAGGAACGCTCACTGTGCAACCTCAAATATGGAACCAATCTGTTCCGTGACACCGGTTGACTTCCAAGTTGTTCCAATTCCAAATTGGGAAAATATCTTAATTGAAAAATTAATATTTAAATGCCGAACAACAAATACATTATGTGTGGGTATGATGAGGTGACTATACAATTGAATGATTTTTACATGCATTACGGCCCTCTGAAGGCAAGCTTGACTGATGGGTTTGACACTCCTGCTTTAGATGCTCACTGGGCTTAAGTCTCACGATATCTGAACGATTACGTTTTGTTTGACTTTTGAGGAGAAATTTTCCAAAAATGGTCCCACTTTTGGGGGCGGTTCCACTGCACTGGTGCTTACCTGCTTTTGTAGGCGAATGTTCTCCTCCTGTTCGGCCACGGCTCTCTCCTTGGCCTCCTCCTCCTCCCTCAGCCGCTGCTCCTCATCCCTCCTCTGCTGTTCCTCGGCCATGGTGCGCACCTCCTCCTCGCGCCGACGCCTCTCCTCCGCTTCTCTCGCCAGTCGCTCCTCTCTCAGGATCCTGGACGTCCAATTACATCCAACATAACGGACACTTTCATTAAAACAAATACAAGCCATAACAATGAACTGTGTTGGAACTTTTTAACTCCCTCTAACCTGTCCTTCTCCTCCTGCTCGCGCCGCTCCTCCTCCTCCCTCTCACGTTGTTCGCGAGCCTGCCGCCGTTTCTCCGCCAGGATGCGCGCCGCCTCTTCAGGATCGTTGGTGCCCGCCATGGGCTTGGAGGACGGGGACGGCGAGGGCACAGAGGGAACGTCCTTGACAGGTGGCTCGGGTGACTGCGAGGCCGAGATGTTGGAAGAGGGTGCCACCGGGTGTCTGATGAGAGGAACCACAGGAGAACCTGGAAGAGAGAAAAATGATGACCAAGCAGTTCAGTTCTCTCAGTTAATTCAACAAAGAAGAAGGCCACATAGTAAACAACAACGGAGGACATGTAATACAATATAAAGGGAATGAGTATTGAGGGCTGCGACTATCAAATATTTTTACAAACCCCAATTCCAATGAAGTTGGGACGTTGTGGATAACAGAATACAATGATTTAAAAATCCTTTTCAACCTGTATTAAATTCAAATGTTCAAACTGATTTATTTCTTTTTTTGTTGTTGCAAATATTCACTCATTTTGAATTTGATGCCTGCAAAACATTCGAAATAGCTCGGACACAGGCATGTTTACCACTGTGGTACATCCTCTTTCCTTTTAACAATACTCAATAAAGCGTTTGGGAACTGAGGACACTAATTATTGAAGCATTGTAGGTGAAATTATGTCCCGTTCTCGCTAGATGTACAACTTCGGTTAGTCAACGGGGTGGCCATTTTGCGATTTTGCGCTTCATATTGCGCCACACATTTTCAATGGGAGACAGGTCTGGACTGCTGGAAGGCCAATCTAGTACTTGCTAGGATGGGGCACCAAGAATCAAGAACCGATTGGAACCGGGACTAACATTCCAGTTCTCCCGGGAGTGTTCAAATAAAAAAACATTTGGTTCCCAGTTTCGATGCCTACAGTCCGCCGACCCCGAATAAGAAAGTGGCGAAAACCAATAAAGAAGAACGAAGAAGTGCTTGTGCCCAACGGCGGCGGCAAGCAAAAGTGTGCCTTAACTTCCATCCATCCATCCATTTTTTGATTCTATGATTTTTTGACCATTCACACTCACATTCACACCTAAGGGCAATTTAGAGTCTTCAATCAACCTAGCATGCATGTTTTTTGGGATGTTGGAGGAAACCGGAGTGCCCGGAGAAAACCCACGCAGGCACGGGGAGAACCTGCAAACTCCACACAGGCGGGGCCAGGGATTGAACCCCGGACCTCAGAACTGTGAGGCAGACGCTCTAACAAGTCATCCACCGTGCCGCTGCCTTAACTTTGTTAAATTAAATGACCAGTCACCTCAGTGCAACACTAACACGAACACATTAAGATTATATTGTGCAAAAGAGGCTTTCACGATGTGTAGAAGTCTGATGTGTTCCCGCCCACTCCGAGCTTCAGCCTACATTGCGCAGAACTTCAGTCAAGTCAATTGGGTGAGTGAAACAATAAAATGTGTCTATGCCAACATTGAGGTAGCTAACAAGTTCAACGGTGGGTTGCACTCCTGCACTGATGTATTTTAGTGTTTATTTTTAGTCTTCAACCCAAGGTAAGAGCTGATGACAGACCCAAGAATAAAATATAAACGACTTTCCCATACTGGAAAGAAAGTAGAAACAGTCTCATTACAAGCTTAACATTGAGTTAAAACTTCCCCAAAGGTCAAACTAGCAACTTTACATCATAATGAATGGGGATAGAATTCACAAAAACGTCTCAAAGTATCACAAACACTAACCTTGTGTCTCATCGGTGGGTAGGTTAAGGAATCAACGTTTTATAGCGTTTGCGTCCGACTTTCGTTTTCAAAATTCCCCGGTGTCGTGTGAAGTTACTTTTCGTGCCAAAACGTAACCTTCAAAATAAAAGGCTACATGCTTAAAACAGGAACTCAAGTGAAAATGATGCACATATAAATCATTTGACGTGATAAAACAGTCGCAAATAACTATTTTAACAATGCTGTATCTAAATTTTAGCTGAAACAATAATTAATGTTTAGTTCCACACACATTGCCTTTTAGTTCATAGGTTTGATATTGATCCTGGTTATAAAGAACGCCGAGTCAAAGGTTCATTTTAGTTTGTGCAGCAGACTGCTGGGAAAATGGATCATTTGGACACCCTTTATTTAAACCATGCAAACATTTTTGACCCGCCCCCTAAAAGAATCGGAATCGAGAATTGTTTGGAACCGGAATCAAACGAAGGAACTGGAATCAGAACCGGAATTGCTCAAATTCAAATGATGCCCAACCCTGCCCCATCCCTACACTCCTGCTCGAGGCCTCAGTTCAACTGACCAGACACTCCTGGAGGTACCAAGGACCAAACGGAGGCTAAGAGGCGATCAAGCTTTTTCCATTACTGGTCCATCTCTTTGGAGTAACCTCCCCCTAAACATTAGGAATCGAGAATCGAAATGAAAAACCGGAATCTGGACTAGAATTGCTCAAATTCAAATGATGTCCAACCCTAGTACTTGCACTGTTTTACTCCGAAGCCAAGATTTTGTAATACGTGCAGAATGTGGCTTGGTCGTTGTCTTGCTGAAATAACCAGGGACGTCCTTCAAAAAAATGTTGCTCGGATAACAAAATATGTTGCTCCAAAACCTTTATGTACCTTTCAGCGTTAATGATGCCTTCACAGTTGTGCAAGTTATGCATGCCATGGGCACTAACACAGCCCCATACCATCACAGATGCTGGCTTTTGAACTTTATGCTGATCACAATCAGGATGGTCCTTTTCCTCTTTGGCGCGGAGGACACGACATCCATTGATTTCCAAAAACAATTTGAAAGGTGGACTTGTCAGACCACAAGACACTTTTACACTTTTGCGTCAGTCCATCTCCAAAAGAAGCCGGCAGCGTTTCTGGGTGTTGTTGCTATATCGCTTTTGCTTTGCATGGGAGAGTTTGAACTTGCATTTGTAGGTGTAGCAACCAAATGTGTTCACTATCAATGGTGTTGTGTGTTCCTGAGCCCATGTGGCAATATCCTTAACACAATGATGCTGGTTTTTAATGCAATGCCACAAAGGTCATGGGCAATTTGGAATGTTCCAAACAAATGATTTTTTAACAGTTCTCAACTTTCCAAGTCTTTTGTTGCCCCTGTGCCAGCTTTTCTTGAACGTGTTGAAGGCATCAAATTCAAAGTGAGAGAATTTTTGCAAAAAAAAAAAAAAATCATCAGTTTGAACATTCAATATCTTGTCTTTGTCGTGTATTCAATTGAATGTATGTTGAAAATGATTTGCAAATCACTGTATTCTGTTTTTATTTATGTTTTACACAACGTTGCAATGTCATTGGAATTGGGGTTTGTATAATTGAGTGTTCTAGCGATCATCCCATCAATTAATTGAGTATTCGGATAAAAATATATTTTGCATTATGAAAACGTGAGGAGCAGGTATTATTTTTGTCCACTTGGGATGGCCATTCTCCCGTTCTACCTTAGTATATGTGATTTTGACTGTGTATGGCTTTAAAAGCCGTGGGGTTGGCTTGGTGAGTGACGTGGACGACAGTCAATAAGAGTGTAGAGTTGGCTGGCAGTTAACTGGCTAACCGGTTAGCTGCGTACCACTGTGATCAGTACCCTAATAAGCAGGTGTCAAAAAGCGGGACAATCCGGGTCTGTTTTGGTACCATTTCTCAAATGTGAGGCAAGTTGTCTCATCTCAGTGGATCTAATTTACATAATCAGGGCGAGTTTCCTCCACCTATGACATGATTAATTATGGCTTTCAAGCGACTGTACTTCTTGATCCTTTGGGTATTATTTAAAAAGCATGTCAGCAACATGTTATTATGATGCCTGAAAACTTGAATTGTAGAAATTTAAATTGTGGAAAAAGGCATATGTTTCCAGTTAGGGCTGCAACTAACGATTATTTTAATAATAGATTAATCTGTCGATTATTTTTTCGATTAATCAATGACTCAGATTATTTTTTTATTGATCCCTTCATTTAAAAACATGAAATATTTTCAAATTGACTGCAGAAAATGCACAAACATAAATTGATTATGATTCAGTTACTGGTTTGGGGGACTGCAGAAATCTGACAATATTTACTGTTGAGAGGCTGAAATGTGGAGGATTTGGACAATTTTATGTAAAACAATGTTTCAAAACGATTGATTATTAAAATAGTCAAAATTTGATAATTGATTGGTTGTCCACTAGTTGTATAAAAAATATGAATTGTTGCACCTCTATCTCCAGTAAAAAAAAATTGTAGATAAACATGAATTCTTCTACTCACGTCGACTATTGTTCTCATGGGTGGCCGACCTGCGATGTTCTCTCACTCTTTCCAGCGGGATGGGGGATGACATGCGGTGGTCCACCCTGGCGGGAGTCCTCGCCCTGCTGGGCCGTCCCTTAGTGGTCGATGGGCTGCTTTGCGCGGAGGTAGGCTTCGGGGAGGCGGCGGGGCTCGGCGAGGCAGTCCTGCCCTTGGGCATGGCCGGCGACAAGGGCCGTGGTCTAGATAGCGAAATAGGACTGGAGGACACATGGCGTTCATGTTTTAGAGTTTGCAAATAGCCATCCATTTATTATAGCACTCATCCTTATAGCAGGTGAACTGTCACCTATCACAACTGGCATTGAGCGTGAGGCAGGATGCACTCTGGACTGGTCAACATTCATCCGCATGGCACAGTGCAACTCATCTTTTCATGACACCGAAGATATGACACTGCAACATCTAAAGTACTGTAGTCAGTGTACACATTGTATACCAGTTTAAATATACTGTCGCCTAAAAACAACTCAACACAGCCATTAAAGTGTAAAACTGGAAAGAAAAGTGATTAGACTGCTCGTCTTTTTAGTGCATCATCTTTAGAAGAGCCTTGCTTCTGGGATGATAGTTATGCAGACCAATCTGATCTAGTGTCCGGCTTATGGTATGAGCACGGACAGGCGGACCCCTCAACCCTTCAACCTATCTTTATGAAGTGCAACAATACCAGTGTTTACATGCAGACGTTTTTGTCATTCTGACAATCTTAGGCTCAACTGTTCACGTGACGTGACCTATTCCGATCTGGTGTTTATATTTAATGAACAGCCACAGATCTGTGTAAACGTCACATGATTTATTAATATGGAGGTCTATTCTATTGGAGGTCCATCTATTTAAAACAGTAGTTATGATTTGTTTTTATGTTTTTATTAAAGCAACAGCTTGATTGAAAACAAGTTACAAGTAGTTAAAAAATAGCTCTACGTTCACAGACCAGCTCTGAAGTAGCCAGAGAAAACCCACGGATAGGACATGCAAATGCCAAACAGGAAGGCCGGAGGACAGATTCAAACCCAGCATCTCAGAACTGTGAGACACACATGGAAGCACTAATGCACTGTGCAGTCAGTTTGCAAATATTAAACACATAATCAGTTTCTGATGGAAACTTGATTCTTTCAAAGTCAAGTCCGCGTCCAGAAGAAACTCAAAGCATAGAAACATTACATCATTCATTGAAGTGCATTACACCGCTAGGGATGACATCATTCTCTTTTTGGCCACAGTCGCTGACAGCTCACTCATGCTCTTTATTTGTCAAGCCAAAGGAAATAAATGTGTTTTCCTCCTCATATTGCATCCCAACCCCACTGTCATGGCTGCCATTTGTTGTGTGGTGTGGGGATGAAAGAAATATCTTTTTCCTCCCCATTTCACCTCTGCTCTTCACGAACTATGCAGACTGAATAGGAATAACATGTTCATGATCGTACTACATACCTAGGACAACTGCATTACGAGTAGGGAGGAACTGCCCCACTGGATGGGGCTCAATTTATTTTTATATTTATCACAGAGCAGAGATTCAGTTGCAAAATATCTAGGCATAAATGAAGGGCGTCCGGTGCAAAGTGAGCTGGGTCTGAAGGGGGTATGATCACCACCTACAGAAGCTGGCTCTAGTGACGTGGAATGTCACTATTATTATTGTAATGTGGGAATTGCGTGGCTTGATGTCATGTATCCTTGTTTTCGTTAGCCTTAGCAGCTAGCATTAGGAACAATCACGCAAATAGTTACACAGTGGGCGCTGTCTGGGCTAACTGTACATTACAGTCTGGTTTGATCAGCGTAGTGTTCTCACAAATCAGTCTTGTACTGTATTTCTTTTATAATTCACTTTATTTATCAGTCGATCAGCACACAGCTATCTATTCAACATGAAACTACATTCTTCTTCGTGTCCTTTTCTTCACCTCTTTTTGACGTAATATTTTTACATTTTGCCCCATGGTGTTCTGACTGAGATACCACAAGGGGATAAAATTTTACCTTTCTAACAAGATGACAAACTTGTGTTCCTCCATTTTAAGTTAATGCCCTTTGTTTTTGATACTCACAAAAAAATGCCAAGTTTAAACTGAAATCTATTTATATTTGTGTTTGAAATTGCCTCACTAGAAATGTTTCTAGACAAGACAAAGCAGTTTCCTGCTATATGCACACTGTGAATTTAAGAAAAATATTGTTGATACCAAATACTGTTGTTATGTAAAAGAGGAAACACATTGGTCGTTTATTATTAAGTGAAATGTCTCATTTTCTCTTGTATTCATAATCGCTCTTTAACCAAGCAAAAATATATTTTATTCTTATTCTTTATTATTCCGATATAATTGTCAGTAGAATACTCGATCACTAATTGCAGCACTACTTGAGTGCATGCAAATTCCTTTTTGTGACAGGTCTGTTTAATGTCACTTCAGAAATAAATGGAGAAAAAGTAAGTCACTGCATAGCATTTTCATAGAATAACTGAAAACCTATCAATCGGTTTTGAAAGGGCGGTAAACTAAGCCCCCCATCCCCTTGATGATTGGCTTTGAAGGTGGAGGAGGGCCTCAGAGTAGAGTCACTGCTCCTCCACATTGAGGGGAGCCAGATGAGGCCTCTGGTTAAGATGCCCCCTGGATGCCTCCCTGGTGACATGTTCCGGGCACGTCCCACTGGGAGAAGGCCCCGGTGACGACCAAGGACACACTGGAGAGACTATGTTTCCCGGCTGGCCTGGAAACGCTTTGGGTTCCATCTGGAAGAACTGGACGCAGTGGCTGGAGAGAGGGAACTATTGGCTTCCCTGCTCAAGCTGTTTGCAGCTCAACCCGACCCCAGCGGAAGAAAATGGATGGATGGATTGATGGATAGACGAATTTTATCAAATATATTTTTATGACATATTTTTAGCAAATAAATCTCATCCATCCATCCATTTTCAACACCGCTTATCCTGGTTAGCATCGCGAGGAGCTGGAGCCTATCCCAGCTGACTTCGGGAAAAAGGCGGATTACACCCTGAACTGGTCGTCAGTCAGTCCCAGGGCACACATAGACACGGACAACTATTCGCACTCGCATTCACACTTTCACTGAGTGGGAACTGAACCCACGCTGCCCGCACCAAAGTCAGGCGAGTGTACCACTACACCATCAGTGACTGTAAATAAATGTGTCAAATATATTTTTGGAAAATATTTTTCAAATATTTTTTTACAAAATCTAACTTGGATAAAAAAGCTGAATTTTTCCCTTTTGGAGAAACGAGAATTTTTTATCAAATCAATTTGCGTAATGAAAGCGTTTGGTTTTTTTTTTTGCCTTAAATAAAGTAAAATACTGTATTTTTTTTTAGATTGTCATGAGCCTGTTTTACCTCAGGTCTGTTCTGTGTCTCATGCTAGGAAGCGATTGCTTCTTCTTGAGGAACCTCTCCTTTGTCAGGGCGTTTTTCTCTTTCTCGTTCTCCCGCTCCTTGTCTTTCTTCTCCTTTTTGGTTCTGTCCATCTGTGCAACACAAAGTAAGATGTAAATATGCATACTGAGTCGGGGCGTACTGATTTATTCATTATATCGATGCATTGATTTATATTCCCACAATCCAATTGGATCGATCTGTCCTTGGCAAGTTAGCCTTCCAGACGAAAATGTATCTATTTAAGTCGTTTTGAAAGGCAATCATTAATCGTTTTAAAGGATGAGCATTCCGCAGTGCAGGAAATATGACAATGCAGCGTGCCACTGAGCAAAGCGCTCAATTTAACGAGTGGAATCTGCAAAGGATGAATCAAGGCAACTGGACAATTCTTGTTTGTTGAAGACGTTGAGGAATGTCCTGCGAAGCTTAAATCGGAAGTATGGACACATTTTGGTTTTGCAGTAATAAAAAACGATCGAGGAGAAAACATGACGAGCAAGCAATAAACTGTTTGCTGACCCCCACCGTCAACAAGTCGTGGACTATAATTAATATGAAAAGCCACAGTCACCTGGAACCAAGAAGCAAACGAGACCATACATCAATTTGTGAGACATTTCATAATAACACGATAAAGAGCTAAAAGGTTGTTGAACACATTGAGCCACGGTACAAAATTCCATCACGGACATACTGTACTTTAGCAAAACGCTAACACTTTTCTAAGAGACAAAGACCAAAGCAGTAGAAGAGAGTATCAAGCAGGCATACTGTAGTGTCTCACTCATGACAGATAGTAACTTCGACATAACAAGCTTCTCAGAGCTACGTAACCACTATGTCACACATCGCGACTACTGAGTGGGTAGTAATAACTATAATTAGAATATGTGACCATTATGTCTTTTGAGTTCAATTACAAGATGTTTATTACTGTATTTCTATGTTGAAAAACAACATTGGAAGTAGGAGGTGAACCTACTGTTAGTCCAACCTGAAAAGATGTTAGTTGCACTTTATTCAAATAAAGTGTGAATGCATTTGCCATTATTATTATTGTTGTTTTTATTATTATTATTATTATTTTCCAAAATGGTTGTTTATTGTCAATCTACATTCCTCGCCTCACGAGCTGTGGGTCGTGACTGAAAGAAATAAGATCGTGGATACAAGTGGCCGAAATTAGTTTCATCTGCAGGGTGTCCGGGCTCTCCTTGAGAGATAGGATAAGAAGCTTGGTCATCTGGGAGGGGCTTAGAGTTGAGCCGCTGTGCCTCTGCATAGCGAGGAGCCAGAAGAGGTGGCTCGGGGATCAGATTAGGATACCTCCTGGACACCACCCCGGTGAGGTGTTCCGGGCACGTCCCACTGGGAGGAGGCCCAGGGGACGTCCCAGGACACCCTTTACAGACTATGTCTCTAATCTGGCCTGGGAACACCTCGGGCTCACCCCGGAAAAGATAGACAAAGTGCTGGGGAGAGGGAAGTCTGGGCTTCCCTGCTTAAGATGCTGCCCCCGCGACCCGACCTCGGAAAAGCGGAAAAGAATGAATGAATGAATGAAAGATATTACTGAATGGATTTCCAAACACTGAATCGTTTCTGATCGTATCATTCTAGATGAACCAATATCGTCCTTTAATCAAATCGGCAACCACGAATCGTAATACAAATGGAATCGCTGCCAAAACAAATCGTTACACCCCTAATACTGTGTACATAATACTGTGCGTAATGCCTCTATGTGTAGAACGTACAGGTGTGGAGCTCCGTCTGTGCTGGCGCTGGGTGATGTCGGGCGTGCTAGATGTCACCCTCCAGCGATCGGAGCAGCGGTGATGGAGCTGGTGTGCACACATCGTCAGGGGGCTGGCGGAGGACGAGCGGGGGCACAGCGGTGACTCTGAGGAGGAGGACGTTTGGTTACAAATTTGCAAAACAGAATCTAGCTACGGTCTGAAATCTGTGTATCATTGGACTGCAATATCAGTATTGCTATGGCAGGTTAGTTGGTGTCAAGGAAAAATAGTCACAATTAGGCATTTGTGAATCCACAGATTTTTTGGGGGAACCTAACCTCCATGGTTCCCATGTGTGATGTCACATCGGTTTGTGCTATTGTGTTTTTTAGACTAGAATGCCAGCTTATACTATTGAGTCTCATATGAATTTGGCTTGTTTGTTTGTAATTACTGAGTACAGTCGTGCTTAGTAATTAATTACAAACGTTGGTTATGATCCTCTCTGTTTTAAGTACCTTGCTGCCATCTTGTGGCATCTATAGGCAAATACAAACCTTTTTTATGGGGGGGTCAAATATTATTTATGGCAGGGCTTTCTGCGGCAGGGCTCTGAAGATGACATAAAAGCCTGGGCCAACGCTACCTAGTTTTTATGAAAAGTTTAGAAAAGAGGTAAACTATTTTATGGACAGAGAATTATCTTTTGTTTTCCTTGTGCCAGGTTATCAAAATGGGTTTTGTATATACTCTAATTGACAGTAAAAATAGATCTGACTTTTTACTTTCTCAAATCAATTAAACTTTATTTATAGAGTACTTTAAAACCCCCACAGCTGCACATAAAATGCAGTACATTATATAAAAATAAAACTTAAAAACAATTAAACATAGGGCAATTTCAAACAATAGTTTGATAGTGACATTAAAAGCAATAAAACACTCATGCTGAATTGAAAGCCAAAGAATAGAAATGGGTTTTAAGACAAGTTTTGAAAAATGGACAGTTACGGGGCTTGCCTAATATTTAGTGGGATGTTATTTCACAGAGATGGATTTACTTAAGTACATTTTAGAGTCTGTACTTTTTTACTTTTATTTATAAGTAAAAGAGTTGAATTGGTTCTTCTACTTTTGCCACTTTTGCTTCTCAAGTATCAGTACTTCAACTTAAAGTCCCACTAAAGTGGCAAAAAAAACATCACAGAGACGTTTTTAAAAAGCCTGCCAAATTTGAATCAATAAACATGTTACCATGTACAGACGTAAAGTAAGTAAAGAATATGTCCTCTTCTCAAATTCTTATATTTTCTGCATAGTTTTCCCACTTTTAAGATCATCAAACAAATAAATAAATTAATATCAGACAAATATAACCCAAGTGAACTTAAAATGCTGTTTTTAAATGGTGATTTTATTTATTAAGGGGAAAGTTACCTGTCCCTGTGTGAAAATGTTAATACCCCCCTTGCTAAATCATGAATTAAATGTGGCTAATCATAATTTTAAGTTAATATTCACTGACCACACCCAAGCCTGATTACCTCCAGACCTGTTCAATCAAGAAATAACCTAAACAGAATCTATCCCGACAAAATCAAGCTGGACAAAAGATCTTAAAAAAAAAATGCAAAATGACACGATCCAAAGACATTCCAGAACAGTCGAGAAATAAAGTAACTGACATCTGTCAGTCTGGGAAGGTTCATAAAAGTCATTTCAAAAGCTTTAAGATTCCTGCAAACCATACGGAGAACCATTATCCTCACATGGAGAAAACATGCCACAGTGGTGAAACTTCCCAGGATTGGCCGACCGACATAGATTACCCCAACAGAAAAGCAATGACTCATCCAGGAGCCCACAAAGAGACTCAGGACAACTTCTAAAGAACTGCAGGACGCCATTGCATCAGTTAAGGTTCATGACACAACGATAAGGAAAAGACTGGGCAAAAATGGCCTCCATGGCAGAGTTCCATGGCGAAAACCACTGCTGACCAAATAGAACATAAAGGCTCATCTTACTTTAGCTAAAAAAACATCTGACTGATTCCCAAGACATTTGGGAGAATATTATATGGACTGACGAGATAAAAGTTGAGCTTTTAGGAATGTGTGTGTTACATCTGGCATAAATGTAGCGCAGCATTTAAAAAAAAGAACATCATACCAACAGTCAAACATGGTGGTGGTAGTGTGATGGTCTTGGGCTGCTTAGCTCTTCAGGACCTGGACAACTTGCTGAAATTGATGAAACCATGAATTCTGCTCTTTAACAGGAATTCCTGCAGGAGAATATGTAGCCATCAGTTTGTGACCTCAAGCTGAAGCGCACTAGGGTTCTGTAGCAGGATAACGATCCAAAACACACCAGAAAGTCAACTTCCGAATGGCTTAAAAAAAAAAACATTTTTTTTTTATTTTTTAGATTGGCCTAGTCAACTTCCAGACTTGAATCTGATTGAAATGCAGTGGCCGTCCGTCCATGCTCAAAAACTCTCCATTTTTGCTGAATTCAAACAATTCTGCAAGGAAGAGTGGGCCAAAATATCTCCACAGAGATGTGAAAAACTCATTGCCAGTTATAGAAAATGCTTGATTTCAGTTGTTGCTGTTGAGGATGGCCCAACCTGTTATTAGGTTTAGTGGGCCATTACTTTTTCACACCGGACCAGGTAACTTTGAATTGTTTTGTTTTTTTCCTTAATAAATGTAATCATCATTTAAAAACAGCATTTTAAGTTCACTTGTGTTATAGTAGCTGATATTTATATTTGTTTGATGATCTTAAAGTGGGGAAACAATGCAAAAATATACGAAATTGAGAAGGGGGCCTATAATTTTTCATAGCACTATATGTAAAATAAGGCTCTGAAATCATGTAAAATAAGGACTGCCCCCGAGCTGCAGGACTGTGTGGGCGTGTCCCACGAAAGGCACAGGAGACCTTTACCTACCAATCACATACATATATATACGTACTAGATGTAGTGGTGGTAGAAATGGGCCAAGCTATCACGAATTCCGGCGAATAGCCGTAGACGGCGCTCGGTAGTTATAGAGTGGGGGAGGACCTCATGCTAGAAAGAATACGTCCCAAGGGTGACTTACGTCCATCTTTTCCGTTGGCAAGCACGCTGGCGACGCTGCGGCTCCGAGCCAGGAAAGACAAGGTGGGCGTCATTAGACGGTCCACAATGCTGCTCTCCCATGGGCTCAGTGCAACGTTACGGGCTGCAAGTTGAAAGAAAAACAGAAACATTAACATTTGTGTCTTATGGAGTTACAGGATTACCTCGAAACTTTAACAAGTTGGAGCAGTTTGACCCAATTTTTGGCGAAAAATATGCCTTAAATTTTGGACACGGAACCTCACGAGACCTCATTTCAGCCAGCATCAAAGGATTAATAGCATGTCAGAATGGACAACGGTGCTAAGGGAAGAGGATTGTGAGAGGATAAGAATTACTACAAAGTAAGCTGTCACATTTAAAATAGAAAGACTCCTGGAGTGTCCAAAAACCTTTATCTAACGAATGTTTCAGTGTTATGACGGTTGCAGAGAATGACCAATAGTCACATGGATGATGTTTACCAAAGATGCTGCCTTTATTTTGGAAAGTTTCTCCATCCTAGTTCTGTTGACGTTCACACTAGCTGGATAGAACAGTCAGCCGGAGTCTTAACTTTGATGAGACTCTTCTGTGACTGCTGCCATGTTTGAGTTTGAGTCCTCTGTTCATGCAAAACATTGCCTGTACTAAAGGTATGGTATGGACTTTGCAACAAATTATTCCAAATATAATCCTTTTCAACAGGACCTGTTGCTTTCAAAGTGGACCACCTTGACGATCGCATATCATACCCCATTTACCACAATAACAATGAGTTTTTGAGCAATGTAGTTACCAGATAAGCCAACAGTAGCCTAGCTTTGTCTATTTCTTCTTTTATTACGACTACTGTTCTTCTTTGTATTTTCATCAGTCCGGATGCCCTGTGGCACCGCGCTGCCTCTCACGAGTCAGTCTTCAAACTAAAGGAGACGGCTGGTTTGGTGAATTACGATTGTCATGGATAAAGCTCTGTGTGTGTGGTGTACTGTTGTGGTTAACTTGAATACACCACACACTATATGAGCAGTAAGACACACATGCAGAGTTTTTCCTCGTGTGTGGGGTCTCTTACATAAAAAAATCGGTTAAGATGTAAAAATCGGTATGTGAGTAATACTCTGCTTAAGCCAGGCACAGATTAAAAACAGTACTGTATTTTCACGACCATAAAGCGCACGTAAAATTCTTAAATTTTCTCCAAAATGGATGGGGCACCTTATAATGCGGCGCGCCTTATGTGTGTACCGAATTCCAAGATCTGTATATGTTGTTGTGTGACTTTGATGAGCGCGCCGCTTGACTGACTGGGAGAATTTCCTGCCGACACGCTGCTTATATAGAGGAAAGGCAGACGTGACTGAGGACAGCATGGGGACGTAAAAGGGGAAGCGTCCGCGTGAAGGAGGACGCTAAAGGCACGCCCCCGGTAGGTATATAGTGCCGGGGTGTGCATTGTGCAAAATAACATCGGTTTGGCTGAGGACCCCCGAAAATGGCACCTACGAAGAGACACGCTTACGAAGCAGTTTAAACTGCAAGCTATCAGTTACATGGAGGAACATGGGACTCGAGCAGCCGCGAGAGAATTCAAGATCAACGAATCCATGGTTCGTAAGTGGAGGAAGCAGGAAAACGAGCTTCGCCAAGTCAAGAAGACAAAGCTGAGTTTCCGCGGAAACTAGGCGAGGTGGCCCGAGTTTGAAGACCAACTCGAACAATGTATTAATGAGAAAAGAACAGCCGGGAGAAGCGTCTCTACAGTCACCATTCGACTGAGGGCAATAACGCTTGCAGAAGAAATGAAAATCGAACATTTTCAATGAGGTCCGTCTTGGTGCTTTCGTTTGATGAAACAGCACCATTTATCCATCCGGGCAAGGACTACCGTTGCGCAGCAACTTCTGGCGGGGTACAAGGAAAAGCCGGCCATCTTCCGCTCCTACTGCAGTAAAAAGATTGCCGACAAACACATCCAGCTTGGTTGCCATGGTAATGGATAGAAACTGCCACCTATGGTGATTTTTAAGAGGAAGACGCTGCCTAAAAAAAAGTTTCCAGCCAAAGTCATCGTTAAGCCCAATCAAAAGGGCTGGATGGACGAGGAGAAAATGAGAGAGTGGCTGAGTGAGGTGTACGTAAAGAGACCGGATTGTTTTTTTCCACGCGTCACCGTCCCTGTTGATCTGTGACTCCATGCGCGCCCATCTCACAGCTGCTGTGATAAACCAAGTGCAACTAAGACTGGGAGGCAACGCCGGGCGAGTTACGCCACCATATGTGAATGGATTGTGGATGCCTGGGCTAAGGTATCTGCTTTGACTCTTGTCCGAGCTTTCGGGAAAGCCGGCATCATTGCTGAACAGCCCCCCGGCAACGAGACTGACTCTGACAATGACGAGAGGGAATCCGGCGTGGTTGTTGGAGGACTTTCCCAGATGTTCATTTCGGATACAGAAGATGAGGACTTTGATGGATTTGTGGATGAGGATTGATCAAAAGATAACGTGAGTACATTGTTAAATACTTCAATAAAGTTCAACCGAACTCAGTTTTGCTCCCGCTGCCTTGTTAAAAACATTGTTTTAGCGTGCATACATGCTACCGTATGTTTTAAGCTAGCGTATGTTTTACCATGCCTGCGCCCAATAATACGGTGCGCCTCATGTATGTGTTAAATACAGAAATAAGCCCCGTAACTGAGACTGCGCCTTTTAATACGGTGCGCCCTATGGCCGTGAAAATACGGTACATTAAAAATATTTTAAAACATTTCACCAGAATGGAAACGAGCACAAGAGTTGTTGAGTCGGACGTTCTTTGAAATGCTCGTGCATCCTCAGTTCTTCACCATGGCTTTACTACACAGATCGGTGACTTAGCTTTTATCTTTTCTCTGCAGTAGCACCGCATGTGAAAGGTGTGTTCTGCTGCGACGAGGCCCCCGTCTATTTTTACCAATACTGCTTCCTCCTCAAAATACATTATCTACTGCTCCCCAAATTGCTGATTCACTTGCTCCCTTCACTTTCCCGGATATTCTCACTTGAAGAGAATTGTGTCAAAGCTGCCCATAGTTAGGACATAGGGAATGATAATCACCACAGAATGAAGCAACCACAAGACGACACAACAGTAAATGAGCACAAACGCAAAATACAATCATGCAGAAGAGGTGGATCAGACCTTTAAACCTCAGCTTGGAAATTAAAAGAAAATGGGTTGGGAAAACGTGTCAATCATCAAACACGGTAGAGGGACTTGGAATCAAAATCAGGAGGAAGTAACTGAAGAGCGAAACAACGACATTGATGGTTCCCAGGCAGTGGTGGAGGTGTGATGGACACATTAATGGGAACACACGTTGGGAGAAGGTGGTTGGTCATTGCAGGCCTTACTTCTGCTGGGGGAGTTCCACAGCGTGGCCGAGGACTTGGAGAGTCGCTTGTTTATGACCGAGTCCATGTGTTTGGGCAGGTTGATGGTGGAGAGAGAGCATCTGCCTGAGAAGCCAAGAGAGCGCCACACATACACACATATACTGTATGTTCACACACACACAGTTGCGAGGGGAAATGTCTCAATTTATTGTATTTTCACATGCAGGAGCAAAAGCCACTACAGCAGACTCCTGTGCATTGAGAGCACATACCTCTACTAAAGCTTATTCATGTGTCATCGGTGAAACTTTATGGGTGAAAAGTTACAATTCAGGGAACTAATTCATTACAGTGGAACCTCTAAAGGCAAATATACAGGGACCTAGACTTACAAGTGACCCACCGTACAATTTTTCAAGGTACTGGTATGAGCCGTCAATCGGCTGATTTTTATTTTATTTTTTTATTTTGAATTACTAGCAAAAAAATTGTTACGAGCATTAGACGGTGGCAGCGAACCTTACAACAAGCAGCAGACAGTGAACAATTCTTCAAAAAAGAGAACAAGTGCTGTTCCTTTACAGTTGAGGTTGACTTTAAAAAAATTAAAAAATAAAATACGCGATTTGTATTCAACAAACCAAATAGATTTGCCTTACCAAAATCTCGTAGCTTAATGCTAACAAGTAATGGGAAACACCATAGACAGACTAAAAAAACGAGCATCAAATCGTGGTCGTTTTGAAACTTTAAACAACTTTATAATTGAACATGAATGGTGGCAACACTTGCAAACAGAACATAGCTAGAGTGTCGTGGAAAAGGATTTGGTTCCTTCTCAAATTCTTCTTATTTTTTTTTGCAGTTTCCCCATTTAATGTTTAAGGTCATCCCAAAAATATAAATATTAGACAAAGACAATCAAAATAAACATAAAATGCAGTTTTGGTGCAGTCAATGGTGATTTTATTTATTAAAGAAAAAAAATATTCAAAGGTACCTGGCCCTGTATGGAAAAAGTAACTGCCCCCACTTGTAAAATCATGAATTAACTGTAGCTAATCACACTTTCTGGAGTTCATTTTCACTGACCACACCCAAGACTGATTACCTCCAGACATACTTAATCAAGAAATCACTTAAATAGAACCTGTTTGACTAAATCAAGCCGGACAAAAGATCTCAAAAAGCTACAAGAAAATGCCACAATCCAATGAAACTCAATAACGGATGAGAAAGAAAATCATTGACATCTATCAGTCTGGAAAGGGTTATAAAGCCATTGCTAAAGCTTTAGGACACTAACAAACCACAGTGAGAGCCAATATACACAAATGGAGAGAACATGGATGGAACAGTGGCGAACCTTCCCAGGAGTGGCCGGCCTAAAAAAATATTACCCAAAGAGCACAATGACGACTCGTTCAGGAGGTCACAAACCAACCCAGGACAACATCTAAAGAAGTGCAGGCCTCTCCTGCCGCAGTTAAAGACTCGACAATAAGGAAAAGACTTGGCAAAAGTGGCATCCATGGCAGAGTTCCAAGGTGAAAACCACTGCAGACCAAAGAGAACATCAATGGTTTATCTTTTGGAAAAAAAATCTCAATGATTTCCAAGACTTTTAGGATTATATTCTATTGACTGACAAGATGAAAGTTAAACTTTTTGGAACATTTGTGTCTTGTTACAGCTGCCATAAATGTAACACCGCATTTCAGAAAAATAATACCATACCAACAGTCCAATGTGTTGGTGTGATAGTCTGAGGTTGCTTTGTTTCTTCAGCACCTGGACGATTTGCCTGTGACTGATGGAACAATGAATTCTGCTCTTCACAAGAAAAGCCTGAAGAATTATGTTCGGCCATCAGTTCATGAGCTCAAGCTAAAGCACACTCTGGTTCTGCATCAGGACTACGATCCAAAACACACGAGCAAGTCAACTTCTGACTTAAAAAAAATTCAATGAAGGTATTGGATTGGCCTAGTCAAAATCCGGACTTGAATCCAATTGAAATGCTGTGGCATGACCTTAAAAGGTATGTTCATGCTAGAAAACTCCTCAGTGTTGCTGAATTAAAACAATTCTGCAACGAGGAGTTGGCCAAAATATCTCCAGAGAGATGTGAAAGACTCATTACTAGTTTTACAAAACACGTGATTTTACTTGTTTCTGAGGATGGCCCAACCAGTTTTTAGTTTAGGGGGAAAACTTTCACACAGGTCCAGGTAGCTTTAAATATTTTCTTTGCCTTTATAAACAAAATTACCATTTAAAAACTGCATTTCATGTTTACTTTGGTTATCTTTGTCTAATAATTATATTTGTTTCATGATCTTAAAGTTGGAAACTGCAAAAAAATACAAATTTGATGAGGGGGCAAATACTTTTCATGGCACTGAAAAATAGTCACAGCCATGTATTCGTGACTGTCTTTTTTTGTGTGTGTGTTTCGTCATAACATTTTGTAGCATTTCCAAATTATAATTGCCCGCTCATTGCCAAGGCATGAACACCAGAAGGAGCAGCACAAGGAAAGCATACAATCATGATGCACACACTGTTTCATTCTTTACATTCTATGTAATTATTTTATTATTAAGTACAATACTATTCAGTGCTATTTTTCTGATTAAAAAACATTAATAAAACATAAATAATAAATACAACTTTTTGTTGGTGTTTTTAGGTGGACTGGAACAGATTTTAAAAAATGAAATCAATAATGAATTTGCATTCCTTTCAATCGGGTAAAATGATTTGAGATAGACGTGTTTTGAGTTACGAGCGTGGTCATGGGCCAAATTAAAATCATAACTCAAGGCACCATTGTTCCGTTTCACTGGTTGACAATGTTCTCCAAAGGAAAACATTTAATTGACTTCAGGGGTTCCAAGGCTCAAACTGTGACCATCATAAAACCTTTAACTGACTGTAGGCAGAACCTTGAAAGTTCCACTGTATTCCGATCCACAATTTGTTCTGGATCAAAGATAACTAAATGTGATAAGATTCAATATATGACAACTTAATCTGACAAAATGTGACAGAATTTCTGATGGACATTTGAATGTTATTATTGTAATCATGGCTAAATTCACATTGTGGCTCAGATCAGGATTAAATTGAAGATTTGAAGTGAATGTTCTTGGAAGGACAGAAAGCCATTAGTACAAATCCACCTTGCTATATCCAAACAATGCCCTGCGATTGACTGGAGAACAGTCCAGGGTGTGTGACCAGTCCAACCTCTCACCCAAAAGTCGGCTGGGATCGCCTGCAACTCACCCACAACCCTAACGAGACCAAGTGCTATAGAAAATGGATGTTTGAATAGATATATCGAAAAACCTGACAGGAAATTTCACATAGGACTAACCCAACAATCTCCTTGGCAGAAGTACCACAAGACTATGCAGTTGTCATGGTCTGTGTTTTGGTTTGGGTTGTTTAGTTTTGTTCCATGTTTTCCTGTGTTCCATGTTTGTCGTGTGCTCATTAAGTTGTTGTGTCCACCTGTTCTCGTCTGCTTTGTGTCGACCAATCAGCTCTCTCCAGCCACTCGTGTCTTGTCCAGGTGTTCCTCGTTGTCTCGTCTATCTGTTTGTATTTAGTTCCCTGGTTTCTTTCAGTTCTTGTCGGTTCATTGTCGTTGTCACATGTCTCTGCCATGTCATCGTCGTCAGTTGTCTTCTCATTGTGGTATGTCGTTGTCAGGTGTCATTTTCCGTTTCTATTCCACGTCTTACTCACAGGTCATAGTTTGTTTCCAGTTTTAGATATTCGAGTGTTTCTTTGTTACTTTGATTTGAGTGGTATCTGTTGTGGGACTTTGTTCAGTTTTCTCTTTTCTAAGATTAAATATTATTTTGAGACTCCCGCACTCCTGCCTTGCCTCCCTGCTTCCCTGCAATTGGGTCCACCATGTTCTTACCTTGCGTTACTCGTCCTCGCCCTAACCACGTTCGTGACAGCAGTGGGCCTTCCAAATTCTGCATCCCCATTTATGACTCGACAAACCTGAGCATCTTTCCCCAAAAGTCCTTCAGACCACTTAGCCAGCATTTCCTATATAATACCCTGAACTCCAAGCAATTCCAAAATCTCCTCTGTAAGCTCATTTACTGTCATCGTGGCACACAGGCGGTGAGGTTGATTGTCTGTTATTCCCCTCTGACAAAAGGCCTAGATGATTACAATCCGTAAAATGGAACTAGTCAATCGGATCATACTGATACGAGATGCAACAGCCATGGCATGCTGCTGCGTCACTAGATGTCAGACAATTATATGCTTGTAGGCTGCAACTTGTGGAATAAAGCAGCTGAATAGATCGATATAAGACAAACATCCCAAAAAGCACTTATGTCGACCACTTCCTATGCACAGGTTCTCTATTCCTCCTCGGATACTTACTCTCCTTCTGGTTGGCATTCTGGTTGCCAGCCCATGACCATCGTTGTTGGCGGATTTCTGCCCAAGTCTTCTTGGCGGAGCGGTGGATGGCTGCCTCATAGCGTTCCTGAAGAGCAAATGAGAACAGATACATCCAGTACAAAGTAAAAATGATTTTTACAGTTCTATTCCTATGGCGGCAGTGAAACCCGGATTTGTACGTGAATCAGAAAGTGGCAGTGTTTCATTGACCTACGCTAAGTCAGTAATAAAGTTATAATTACAGTACATTTTGGTATGAAAAACACATTGACGGCATACAAGTAAAACAATCAAAATTTTAAAAAAAAACAGTATTTTCAAGAAAAAAGTCATCAAATATTTTTTTTATCTAATGACACTATGGTAGGATTTTTCGCGACGAATGGCCTAGTATTATATATCATAGATCAATTTACACTTTAGACTATGTGAGTTCCAGGATGCGCATGTCACAGAAACAATGAATCCCAAACCGGGAACAATGACACCCTGCAATTTATCATCACGGAATACAGATACAGTAATCCTCCGCTATTTATTCTTGCATCGCGGTCCCACTATATTGCAGATTTTTATTACAGTAGTTACTCTATTTTTTTATACTGTTTGTACAATATTTTTTGTTATCCATTGCTCTTGCTCTCTCTCAATATATTATGTGTTTATGCCTTTCAGGATAGCAAATTATTTAGGACGATATAGTTTCCGAAAAACTATCACGACAAAAACGATAGTATCGTTGTTTTTTATGCCACTGATATAATGATATTTGAGCATAATAATGCAAGTGCATCCTTTTTTTTAAGAACAATTCACTTTTAATTCTAATTCTAAGACTAAAGAACATATATATATATTCTTCATATCCATATTCTTTCTTTGAATAATTTTGAGTGACACATATTGACGGATTTTTATTTTATTTCAGTTTTGATTTATTCAGTACAATGTGTTAGTACTAAATTGCTAAATGTACAATAATGTAGTGACAGTTTTACGTATTTACAGAATGACACTTATATGGTCCTTTAGCAGAGGTAAAAGTATTTTTTAAAATAAAGTAAAATAGGATAGTGTAATTTTGAGTGCATTGTGCAGATCTTAAAAGTCATAATCAAAACTCAGCACTCTCAGAATTCATAGGCTACAAAATATGTATTCATGTACATTGTGGTTGTGATTATGTGGGTTTAAGGTGTAGGTGATCATATAGGTGCTCATTAAGGTACTTATGTATGTATAGGGAAATAAATGTGTACTACAGGGGTGCACATAACAATTTTGGTCTGGTTCTCAAATGAGCACCAGAAGTTGTTGCTTGGTGCTCTTTTTTCCCATGACCGACCAACCTCAGTGGATGAACTTATGTCCGATTGCAGAGATACGTCGTATTCTTTACTTACTTACTTTTTGTACAGATCAACAAATAAAACATCTTTTTTGTTTTATTACCTTCTAACCATGTTTTTCCCTTTACCGTATTTTCACGACCATAGGGCGCACCGTATTAAAAGGCGCAGCCTCAGTTACGGGGTCTCTTTCTGTATTTAACACATACATAAGGCATTATTGGGCGCAGGCATGGTAAAACATACACTAGCTTAAAACATACGGTAGCATGTATGCACGCTAAAACAATGTTTTTAACAAGGCAGCGGGAGCAAAACTGAGTTCAGTTGTACTTTATTGAAGCATTTAACAATGTACTCACGTTATCTTTTGATCATTCCTCATCCACAAATCATCATCTTATGTAGCCGAAATGAACAGCTGGGCAAGTTCTCCAACAAACACGGCGGGTTCCTTCTCGTCATTGTCAGAGTCAGTCTCGTTGCCGGGGGGCTGTTCAGCAATGATGTCGGCTTTCGCGAAAGCTCAGACAAGAGTCAAAGCAGATACCTTAGCCCAGGCATCCACAATCCATTCACATATGGTGGCGTAACTCGCCCGGCGTTGCCTCCCAGTCTTAGTTGCACTTGGTTTATCACAGCAGCTGTGAGATGGGCGCGCATGGAGTCACAGATCAACAGGGACGGTGACGCGTGGAAAAAAACATCCGGTCTCTTTACGTACACCTCACTCAGCCACTCTCTCATTTTCTCCTCGTCCAGCCAGCCCTTTCGATTGGCCTTAACGATGACTTCGGCTGGAAACTTTTCTTTAGACAGCGTCTTCTTCTTAAAAATCACCATAGGTGGCAGCTTCTGTCCATTACCATGGCAACCAAGCACAACAGTAAAAGCCGACTTCTCGTTCCCCGTTGTGCGTATCGCTACCATGGTGGTCCCCTTCTTCTCTACAGTGTGGTTCAATGTCAAAAGTGAGCGGCACCTCATCCATGTTGGTAATGTGGTTGGACTGGATGTGTTTGTCGGCAATCTTTTTACTGCAGTAGCAGCGGAAGATGGCCGGCTTTTCCTTGTAATCCGCCAGAAGTTGCTGCGCAACGGTAGTCCTTGCCCGGATGGATAGATGGCGCCATTTCATAAAACAAAAGCACCAAGACGGACCTCCTTGAAAATGTTCGATTTTCTGAAAGCGTTCTTGCCCTCAGGTGACTGTAGAGACGCTTCTCCCGGCTGTTCTTTGCTCATTAATCCATTGCTCGAGTTGGTCTTCCAACTCGGGCCACCTCGCCTTGTTTCCGCGGAAACTCATCTTCGTCTTCTTGACTTGGCGAAGCTCGTTTTCCTGCTTCCTCTACTTGCGAACCATGGATTCGTTGATCTTGAATTCTCTCGCGGCTGCTCGAGTCCCATGTTCCTCCATGTAACTGATAGCTTGCAGTTTAAACTGTGCTTTGTAAGCGTGTCTCTTCGTAGGTGCCATTTTCGGGGGTCCTTAGCCAAACCGATGTTGTTTTGCACAATGCACACCAAGGCACTATATACCTACTGGGGGCGTGCCTTTAGCGTCCTCCTTCACGCGCACCCTTTACGTCTGCATGCTGTCCTCAGTCACGTCCGCCTTTCCTCTATATAAGCAGCGTGTCGGCAGGAAATGCTCCCAGTCAGTCAAGCGGAGCGCTCATCAAAGTCACACAACAACATTTACAGATCTTGGAACTCGGTGCACACATAAGGCGCGCCGCATTATAAGGCGCCCCGTCTATTTTGGAGAAAATTTAAGACTTTTAAGTGCGCCTTACGGTCATGAAAATACGGTAGGTCATTTTGCATGCGGTTTACGTTTTATTACTGTAAGCCAGCTCAAAGCTCTTAAAAAGCTTGTACATACATACCTATAGCAATTGACATTCCTTTAGACATATTGTATGTCGTCTCATGCTGTATATACCTGTAAATATAGATAGATACTAATTTTATGGCAAAACGGGGAGGGCTATGGTTGTCCCAGCCCACGCGGCCATTGGCAATGATGAGGAGGATGTTCATAGGGGTGGGGGTCGAGGGAGCGCCATCGGAGGGTCTCACATCGGGCGCCATTGAGGGGTCTCACATTGGGGCCATGCAAGCTAGCACTGCCCCTGACTTGGAGTATGGGACTGCGCGATTAGCTGATTCGGCACACTTCTCTAAGGCAGATGACATCATTAACAAACAACATTAACATTATCGCGATTGGTTGGTAGAGTTCAAATCCTATATCAGCCAATCACTTGCCACGGTAGTTAGAGGCCAAGCACGTGATAGTCACTCGCATGTCGCAATTGGCGGATTTGATACTGTATCTGGATCATGAAGTATTTTATTTGTACAGATAGGAAGGTCTGTGACACATGGTGGCAACAGATGACTTAAAACTGTACAGGTAATTAGAGTGACATTTATTGAGGTGAGATGTTTATTTTAGGTCAGGACTTTACAAACATTTTCCTCCCTGAGCTGTCTACAGATATAGATAAATCATAGGTTTTAAGGGCCTTTTTAATTCTTGCACTTCAATTTATTAAACACGGTACCACCAATCCATTAAGCAATTATATAATGTTAATATAAAATAGGTATCACAGCTTTCTGTTAAAGGTAAAAAGTAGGGTTGCATGATATTGGAAAAACTATTTTTTTAAACCTGTGATGTGAAATAATACAGGATCAGTGTTGTGGAAGTTCATTTTGTATGCAAACTAGTTCAAAGTTCAGTTCATTGTTCCAAAAAGGAACTAGCTCAGTTCATAATTCAAAAATTTTTAAGTCAATGGTCGTAGGCTTGATGCGGTTTTGCAATTAAGGGTTATGCCACCAATTATGCTCCTGACTGAGGAGTATCTGCAACATTTGCACAATCAACATTGTCCCAGATTATCGCACTACTCGCTTGAAGTCTTGGCGCCCTTTGCACAATGGTCATTGCACCGGACTATTGCAATATTAGTCATTCAAACTGCTGTGCTAGAGGACTCTGCATCTTTTTGCACAATTGTCAAAAAAAATACAAATAAATGTACCAGCATTACCAGATAACGAGGGACCCTTTATTGCTCAGTGACTGTTTTTTGTCAATGTCTTTATGTTCCAAAAGTATTCTCTGTTAATTGACTGTCTGTTGTCGTACTAGAGCAGCTCCAACTACCGGAGACAAATTCCTTGCGTGTTTTTTGGACATACTTGGCAAATAAAGATGATTCTGATTCTGAAGCTGGAATTCTGAAGTTTTGTCTCATATTCGTCTTTTGATCTGAAACCCAAATGTCTTCAGTATACAACAAAAACATGGGAACTGACCTTGCCATTCCAATGCTTTTGGAGGGGACTGTACTGTCGGCGACTAAATAAATGATGACAGGATGCAAATAACTCCAAAGCCATAGTTTTACACCCCAGTGTTAGGTGAAACATTTATTTATTGAAGCGAATAGCGTGCATCTATTTTGAGGACATCACAGTGAACTGAGTACAACCATGAAGGCATCACTTACTTTGTTCTTCTCCAGCTTCTGCTTTTGCCGCTCCTCCAGGGCGGCGCGGCGTTTCTCTGCCAGGACACGTTGTTCTTCCAGTCTCCTGCGCCGCTCCTCCAGCTGCTGCTCCCTTAGCTGTCGCGCCCTTTCCTCTTTCTCCAGCCACTGGCTCTTCTTCGCTGCTGAAGTGAGAAGAAAGAGAAGACGAAGTGAGAAGGTCAGAGGAGCACTGGATGAAAGGAGGCCTTATATGAAAAGTCTTTTTTTTTTTCAAACTTCTTAGCAGTTTTCAATTCAGAGAGACATGAAAGCTGTTCAGAGTACTTAAACTGAAAGCCCCTTCCAGAAAGGTCGTTGTGATTCCTTGAAAAGTTCTATTCAAAGTCAAAAACCTCTCACATTTAAAGGTCTTTGTGTTTTGAAAATAAATCAAATTATACGACAAATGGATGGATATTTGCTACTTCTTGCTGAGTGGTAATCACATCAAACTTCAACTTCAGTAATACGCACACTTTGAAATGGAAATTGCTCCTTGCAGCTTCCCTGCTGTATATACAATGCTCTCTTTTGTTACAAAGACTAGAAAGTAAAACCTCCAAAGCACTTGATGAAACCAAAGCAACTAATTGTAGAATTTGGGATTGAGGTGCTGGATTGTAGCATGAGTATTTTTACCATTTCTGAAAGATTATTCTGAGCATTTATCCTGTGGTTTAGGGTGTTAAGAGTGATTTTTCCTCCCTGATCTGCTCAGAAAAACATTCAGTGCGGACAACTGCAAAGTGTTCTATACACTATATACTGACAATCGGGCCAAATTTCAGGATTTTCCATCGATTTTGATCAAATTCAGCAAAGGTCTCAAAGATTATCCTGAGCAATCATCCTGTGGGGCGGCAAGGTAGCCAACTGGTTAGCACATCTGCCTCACAGTTCTGAGGACCTGGGTTCAAATCCGGCCTCGCCTGTGTGGAATTTGCATGGTCTCCCCGTGCCTGCGTTGGTTTTCTCTGGGTATTCTGGTTTCCTCCCACATCCCAAAAACATGCATGGTAGGTTAATTGAAGACTTTAAATTGCCCGTAGATGTGAATTTGAATGCGAATGGTTGTTTGGTTATGTGTGCCCTACGATTGGCTGGCGAACAGTTCAGGGTGTACCCCGCCTCTTGTCCGGAGATAGCTGGGATAGGCTCCAGCACACCCGCCACCCCAGTGAGGATAAGCGGTACAGAAAATGAATGAATGAATGAATGATCCTGTGGTGTGTTCAGAGTGATTTTTCCTCCATGATCTGCTCAGCAAGACGACAACAATCGAGAATTTTAAACCCGTTCAATATTTCTGATCTCAAATCCTTAAGTGATGCACGTGATTGGTCTGTGTATTTCCTGTGTATACATTTAGTAATGTAATGACCAGAAAAGCTGTTAGATAAATTACAGGCATCCGTCATACGGATAGAACTGGTTCTGAATGTGGACAGGAGTCCAGTTATTGAGCACCTGTGCTTTAGTGCAAAATGGCAGTGCAAAATGGCTTTAGTGCAAAGGTTTAATATTACACTCCGGAGTGTCAACATGTTGTCAAATGGTGGATTTGAGCTCATCAGCTTCAAAATTGCCATCATGAATGTGTCTGTTTTAGGGCCTAAAACAAAAACTTAAAAAAAGGGCTTCCTGACAGGGATCAATGCTGCGAAGTACAATGATGATTTAGCAAAGTGAAGTCATTAAATAATTATAAGCAGCAGTCCGCTCTTAAGTGTCTGACATGAAGTATTGATGACATCTGCAAGACAAGGCTTCTAGGGAGCTAACTTCTGTGCACGACAACAAAGACCCAACATGAAAAATCTAAGTCTTCTTGGGCGAGACCTCTCTTTAAGATGATAGTATAAACACAAGTTTTGAATGATCGCTTCTTTTATCCAAGTCTGACTGAAGGTATTAGATGGGTACCATCTGGCATTCCCTGGACTGCTGATCCCCCAATTACATTGATCCACACAGCATTCAAGCTCAACACAGCTGGATTAGACCACAAGACATTACTGAATGTAGTAGACTAAGGAATTCTGCTTCGACACAGTTAAGGCAGAGTGTAAATGGAATTTGCCTTTGAGATATTATGAGTATAATACATGTATAAAGCCACATAAAACTAAAACTCCATTACAAGCCCCCAGCTGGCCTACACTCATACTGTTCACCAGTTCAATGGTACCAGGCTTCAGCACGGTTGACCCTCATCCCTTTTCCCCCTGCACTCATCGGCTGAAGTCGTTTTATTACACAGATTAGAGGTAACCATTAATCCATCATTTGGGTGGCCAATTCTCCTGTGCGTAAACCCAGCTCTTGGGGGGGAAAAAAACATCCTAGAGTCAGAGAGGTGTACCATGTTTGAGTGGACGATCATCATATCATTTAGGTGACTGAAAAGATTTTCATCTGTGACATTTGAGGTTTTTTTTTGTGTTTTTGTAATGGAACAACTGGAAGTTCAAAATCCAACCACCAAGCCACTGTGACCCACTTTGGGATTTCCCATAAAAGGCCACAATTTAATTGGGGTAGTTATTTTTGTAACGTCATCTCACAGAGATTAATTTAGCAGTTAGATGAAATCAGTCTGTTGCTAAATGGAAAGGCGTATGGATGTTCATAATGAGGAAGGCTTGAATAATGACAATAATAAAAATAATAATAGTTACTATTATTCATTCATTCATCTTCCGTATCGCTTATCCTCACTTGGGTCGCGGGCGTGCTGGAGGCTATCCAGCTGACTCTGAAGATAGCTGGGATAGCCTCCAGCACACCCGCAACCCTAGTGAGGATAAGCGGAACGGAAAATGAATGAATGAATGAATGAATGGATGGATGGATGGATGGATGGATAGATGGATGGATGGATGGATAGATGGATGGATAGATAGATAGATAGATAGATAGATAGATAGATAGATAGATAGATAGATAGATAGATAGATAGATAGATAGATAGATAGATAGATAGATAGATAGATAGATAGATAGAGACAGTGCCGTCAAAAAGTAAAAGCTCAACTCCTTTGTTTTTGCTGTATACTGAAGACATTTGGCATAACCCTTACTTGCCTTAACTGCATCAAGCCTGCGATCCATTGACTTCAGACTGTTGCATACTTCGTTTGAAATGATTTTTCCAGGCCTTTACTGCAGCCTCTTTCAGTTCTTGTTTGTTTCTGAGGGTTTCTCCCTTCAGTCTCCTCTTCAGGAGGTAAAATGGATGCTCTATTGGGTTAAGGTCCAGTGATTGACTTGGTCAGTCAAAGACCTTCCACTTTTCCCCCTGATTAAGTCTTATGTTGTGTTGGCAGTGCGTTTTGGGTCATTGTCTTGTTCCATAATGAAGCTTCTCCCGATTAGTTAGGATGCATTTGTCTGTAAATTCCCACACAAAATGGTTTTGCAGACTTCAGAATTCATTCTGCTACTACCATCATGAGTTACATCATCAATAAAGACTAGTGAGCCCGTTTCAGAAGCAGCCATGCAAGGCCAAGCCATGACATATCCTCCACCATGCTTCACAGATGAGCTTGTGTGTTTTGGCAGATCATTTCATTCTCTTTGGCCTCTATAGTTCTTCTCTCAAAGTCTTCTTTGAACAGTGGATTGTGATACCTTCACCCTGCCCTGTGGGGGTTGGCAGTAATGTCACTGACTGTTGTCTTTGGGTGTTTCTTCACCGCTCTCACAATGTTTCTGTCATCAACTGCTGTTGATACCCTTGGCCGACCTGCTCAATGTGTTATATAGGCTATGCCCAATGTTTGTGCTATAGCTCTGCCCGATTTTCCCTCTTCTCTCAGCTTCAAAATGGTTTGCTTTTCTCCCATAGAAGAACTCTCTGGTCTTCATGTTTGCTTAACAGCAAATGCAGTTTTCACAGGTGAAACCCAAAGCCAAAAACAGGCACTATCTAATGTTTAAACAATCAATCTAAAGGGCAACACCTGAGAAACTAGAAACACCCATCAGTCACATGTTCCAATCATTTTGATCACCTGAAAAGTGGGTGGGCTCAAACAAAAGGTGCTCTGTCCTGAGTTGTTTAACACATATTGATGTAAATACCATGAAATAAAAGCTGGAATTTGTAACTTTTATCTCATATTAAATCTTTTGATCTGAAACCCAGCGGCACGGTGGGCGACTGGTTAGAGCGTTAGCCTCACAGTTCTGAGGACCCGGGTTCAATCCCCAGCCCCGCCTGTGTGGAGTTTGCATGTTCTCCCCTCGCCTGTGTGGATTTTCTCCGAGCACTCCGGTTTCCTCCCACATCCCAAAAACATGCATTAATTGGAGACTGTAAATTGCCCGTATGTGTGAATGTGAGTGCGCATGGTTGTTTGTTTGTATGTACCCTGCGATTGGCTGGCAACCAGTTCAGGGTGTACCCCGCCTCCTGCCCGATGACAGCTGGGATAGGCTCCAGCACGCCCGCGACCCTAGTGAGGAGAAGCGGCTCAGAAAATGGATGGATGGATGGATCTGAAACCCAAATGTCTTCAGCATACACCAAAAATAAAGGTATTGACCTTCCCTTTCCAATACTTTTGGAGGGGCCTGTAGATATGCATTCATATATAGAGTATTTTGTACGTATGTATGTGTACATGTATGTATAACTATATACATAGGCTTTGGGTGAAAATTTTAATGCATGCTCTTTTTTTAAATGTATAGTTGAGGTATCGGATCGGGACTTGGCAGATCCTTAAATTCAAAGACTCAGGTGCAATAAAATATGATCGGGACATCCCTGATAATAATAATAATACATTTTATTTATAGACGCCTTTCAGGCCACTAAATGTCACCCTACAAACATAGAAAGAGATTAAAATCCTGGCCGCATCAGAGTAAC
This sequence comes from Phycodurus eques, assembly GCF_024500275.1. Taxonomy (NCBI): domain Eukaryota; kingdom Metazoa; phylum Chordata; class Actinopteri; order Syngnathiformes; family Syngnathidae; genus Phycodurus; species Phycodurus eques. The sequence goes on along the minus strand of NC_084528.1, from coordinate 13,413,141 downwards.
TGAAGACCCGGCATTTATCTGCCTCACACACAGGCGGCGTTTCTACAGTACTTCAGAATTATTGCCAGGTCATGTTCTGTATGAACAGCAGTGACACAGAAAAAAAGGCACAAAAATGGCAACTTTGAACAGGCAGTGTGAAATTTGAAGGGCTATATGAATGAAACAGTTGAAGGGCCGGGCAATATGACCAGAATTAAGAAATGAGAGACTAATTATTTGAGAGAAAATGAGTCTGAATACAGTAAGATGCATTGTAACACTATATCTGAATTTGGTTCAGTGACTGCTAAATTTACTGTTGTAAGAAGGGTGGTTTTGGTGTATTGCCCAGCAACCTCCATATAATATAAACTTGAACTGAGTTACATGGAACCAAATGAGCAGGATGACCAATGAAGTCTTAGGACGACCACCACCAGCACATACACAAAGGTGAGTAACTTACCTTGAAGCTTGCTGAGCTCTTCTGCAGGGGGGAGGGAAGGTGGGTGAGAGAGAAAACAAGCAGCTGTCAATCATGCAAAGCAGTGCACTGTGTGTTACTCAGGCAAGTGATATAAAATAAAGTCAAATCCACAATTTTTAAAGCGGATGTATTATGGAAATTTACTTTTCAATGTTTTGTTTACAAATAGTTGGGTCTTTGGCGTGCCTGCCCAACCAACAGGTAAAGTACTAAGTTTTTCTGCCCACGACTTGATCAGCTATTTTGGCTAAAGATCCAGAGCCACTTTCAAGGTCAGAATAAACTGTGAAACACTATTGTACAGAAACATCCACATCCCCCACAGGTGCGACACCTCTGCTATCATGTCAAAGCTAAAAAGATAAGCAGAGCTGCATTGTGTTTTGTTGGCCGCACAGGTTAGCGTTAGCTACCATCGTTAGATTCTGATAAGCAACACATACTTGACTAGTCGGTGAAGCTGTTGGTGCAATGGTGGTATATTTGTGCTTGGTGGTTTGTCCATGTGCCACATACACACAGTGTATTGTATGAACTGCTGCTTCCATGAGTGAAAATGCTTTTCTTGTCTTTAAAGGTGGTTGGTCGTTTTTTCCCACACTTTGCTCCCACTAGTAGAAGCTACTTGCCTGGGATAGAGACTGAGCTCTGATGCAAATAGCAGAAAACCTTTCACATCACCTTTCCTTTTAAAAATGGGCACCAGCACACTTTCCTCCATCCTCCATTCCTCAGGCATCTTCTCACCCGATAGAATTATGTTGAACAAAGTGGTCAAAAACTCCATAGCCACCTCTCCTAGAGGCTTTCATACCTCCATAGGTATGTCATCAGGACCCCCCTTTAGAGCCTTTCTAACTTCGCCCTTACTAATCATTGCTACTTCCTGGTCCACCACACTTGCATCTTGTACTCTTCTTTCTCTCTGATTTTCCTCATTCATCAACTCCTCAAAGTATTCTTTCCATCTATCCAGCACACTACTGGCACCAGTCAACACATCCTCTATCCTTAATCACCATAATCTGCTGCACATCCTTCACCTCTCTATCCCTCTGTCTGGCCAACATGTCCATTAAAATCTGCACCAATCACGACTATCTCTCTGTCTGGGATACTTCACCCAGCTCCTTGCAGAATTTCTCTTTCACCTCGAGGTCACATCCTACCTGTGGGGCATAGACACTAATTACATCATACAAAACACCCTCAATTTCAAGTTTTCAGCCTCATCACTCGATCTGATACTCTTTTCACCTCCAAGACATTCTAAGCTAACTCTTGCTTTAAAATCATTTCTCTTCCCATCTACACCATAGTAAAATAATTTGAACCTAAACTTCTAGCCTTACTGCCTTTCCACCTGGTCTCCTGGACACAACCTTTCTCCTAATCATCATCTCAACCAACTCCCGAGCTTTTCCTGTCATAGTCCCAACATTCAAAGTCCCCACATTCAGTTCTAGGCTCTGTGCTTTCCTCTTCAGTTTCTGCCTAAGAACCCGCTTTCCACCGCTCCTTCGTTTTTGACCCACAGTAGCTGAATCTCCACCAGCGCCCTGTAGGTTAACGGCGACGGTGGTGGACGTTGTTAACCCAGGCGATGACCGATCCGGTATGGAATTCTTTGGATGAAGGCTCATACTTGTTTATATTATTATTATTATTTATATTAGTTTTAAGACGGATGCCCTTCCTGACGCAACCCTCTGCATTTATCCGGGCTTGGGACCGGCCTACAGTTTGCACTGGCTTGTGCATTTTTCAAAACATGCAGTACTTTTGACTTTACAACTTTTTGACCCCAGTGAGGATAAATGGTACAGAAAATGGATGGATGGATTTTATTAATGAAGAACTTAACTGTTTACAGAATGAATCCCGTGGCAGTATGACGTGAATTAGGAAGCTGAGCTGACGCCGTCTTATAATAATGGTGGACCTGAGAGTTAACAGTTGCATATATATCCTTCTTTGTTTCACAAATATAATTTAAATAACTTTAAAACTGTAAAATCGTGGACAAAGAAGTCAAAGCAGTTAAGTTACACACGGGGGGGACTCGCCGTGCTCGGCGCTGCAGCTTTGGTTCACTTTCCTTCCTGTTATAGTCTTTTTGTGGTGTAATCCTAACCTCAAAAGGTTCTGACGACTGTATGTAGGCTTTACCCAACATGGAGTGGTGTCTCCAAGAGAAAATACACACAAATACAAACAAAAACAGCACCAAGAGTGCTGTGACGAAATGCCATTATGGCGACTGAAGCAGCATCACAGACGTGGGGAAGGAACAATCCTGTCTGGAATGTCGATGATGCTGATACCAGAAGATCGAGTCAACAAATTAAATATCGATACTTTTGATACTTCACTCGTTTGAGGGACTGTATCTTCAGTATCGTATCAGAAAGGAAATCGGTGGTATGGATCATTATCAGAAGGAACAAAAGGAGCACATCACAGCACAAATTCTGCGCAGCAAAAGCCAACATTTATTTGTGGAGGCCAAACTTAAATTTTGGTGGCACCCACCGCTAGGGAGTGCGCTTGTGCTCTTTTTAGCGCCTTTGTTTCTACTTACCGAGATATTTGGCTTTTTCCTCTCGCCGCTCCTTGGCCAGCTGCTGCCTCTCCTCCGACTTCACCATGTCTGATGTGAGAAACACAAGACAGAAACTGCGTTTGATAGAGATATTCATAGCAGGGATGCGACGTGCTAACCACTAGATTACTGTGCGTAACAATCAGTGGGATGTGGGCAATATATGGCCCGCCAGAGCAATTTCATATGTCCCTCTGAGGACATAAAACTGAAATGACACTTCCTTGATAGACTAGTGAGCCTGATTAAATAGCATGAAGATAGGCGGATGTGTTCTTGGCATGTACTGTTGGTGGTGAGGGGCTGTTTATCTTCACCATGGAGGAATGCAAGTCTCACGGTAATGACAGGAATTAAATGTTTGTTTTGTTTTTTTCAAATCACAGCTGTCAGTCAGGACATGAAAGTGTGTGTATATATAGAAGGTGAGGATACCTGCAAATCAACACAATAATGGCTGCACAGGAAGAACATGAATGTTGTGGAATGGCCTAGCCATAGCCCAGACCTAAATCCGGTTCAAAATCTATGGAGTGACCAGAGGAGGGCTGTAATGAAAGTGATACACTCGCAATTTGACAGGTTTAGACCGTGGTCAAGATGTGCTATGCTGATAGACTCCTGCCAAAAAGGCTCAACAAGGTCATAAAAGCAAAAAAAGGTGTGCATTTAATGTGTGTCAACAGATTTTTATTTTTCATTTTTCTGGTTATTTCCGGCGGCACGGTGACCGACTGGTTAGCACATCTGCCTCACAGTTCTGAGGACCGGGGTTCAAATCCCGGCCCCGCTTGTGTGGAGTTTGCATGTTCTTCCCGTACCTGGGTGGGTTTTCTCCTGGCACTCCGGTTTCCTCCCACGTCCCAAAAACATGCGTGGTAGGTTGATTGAAGACTCTAAATTGCCCGTAGGTGTGAATGTGAGTGCGAATGGTTGTTTGTTTCTATGTGCCCTGCGATTGGCTGGCAACCAATTCTGGATGTACCCCGCCTCCCGCCCGAAGATTGCTGGGATAGGCTCCAGCAGCCCGCGACCCTAGTGAGGATAACCGATAAAGAAAATGGATGGATGGATAGTTATTTCCAATAGAAAAAAAAGTTACCCCCTAACAGATTTAGGTCTTTTTCAGGTGAATTCCACAGGTCATAGGTCACACAATTTTTTTTTAAACATTTCTGAAACAATTTATTAGGGTATTGTATTTATTTATTGCTCTATAGTTCTTTTTTTGGTCATTTTTTCTGGATATTCCAAATTTTAATCATTTTTATTTGTCTTAATAATTTGACCAGTACACTTTCTTTCTTTAATTTAATTGCACAAGCTGGCACATTATTCCTTTTTAAAATGATCTATTATGGTATTTTCCTTTTTCCTAGGTATTTAAGATTTTAATGCAACTTATATCCACCTTAAAAATGCTAATATTTGAAGACATTCCTGCATATAATATCAATCCACCCATCCATTTTCTTCCACTTATCTTCGGTTGGGTCGCGGGGGCAGTAGCTTAGTCCAGGGCCTACTCCCAGTGGAACATGCCCGAAACACCTCACAAATTGTGGTGTTCCAGCATGTAATAAGCCTTCTTAAATAGAAGCCCCAACATGTGGAACTACTACAAAAAGAAGCCTGTGTTCCAGCTGTATGTGGGTTTTTGTTATGACAGTAGTGCAACTACAGTATGTGACAAAAATATAATGACATGATTTTAAAATGGGAGATATGTGAAGTCCAGGCAGTGGGATTGACTTCTAGTTAGTAATGTTAATCATTGGTTGTCACATGTTATTAAATGTAGAGAAAATGACTGATTTTATATTTTAAGTGCTTAATACCAAATCCATATGATCACACACTGCATTTGAAGTAATGACATACTTCATTTGCATAAAATATGAAAATGTGCGCGTGCCAGCTGTATTCACATTCAATTTTCCTGAGTTATCAGTTAGCAGAAGACCACAGGGTATTTCCCTTTCACTGGGAGATCCCCTATCTCATCTCACAGTCCAGATGTTTCACATCAACTGGAAAGCAACATCTGCACCATCTAACAGGGAAAAGTGTCAACTGTAAACAATATGCCAGGGAGATGACCCAGTTTGATATTTATAGGACTGTTGTAATCCCACGTATTCCCAGTGAGGTGCTACATGTACGTGTATCATAACATCACATCCACTATGGGAAATTACACGTACTGTAGTTGGAGCTTTTGGTCTTCATGCAATTTTCACTCTTCTTATTTGACATTTCATAGCCACCATTTTCTATAGCGCTTGTCCACATTAGAGTCACTGGTGATCTGGAGCCTATCCCAGATGGCTTTGGGTGAGAAGCGGAATACGCCATGGACTGGTTGCCAACCAATCGCAGGGCACATATAGACAAATGAGCATTCACACTAATGTTCACACCTGTAGACAATTTAAGGTCGTTGATTAACCCTTTAACATGCATGATTTTGGAATGTGGGAGGAAGCTGAGAAGAGCATAAATCCAAACAGAAAACCTCAGAACTGTGAGCCAAACATTGTAACCACTAGTCTACAGTGCTGAACAATCAAGTTTTCAAAGTCATTTACACTAGGAATGCACGCTAACTATCGGCCCGATATTGAGAAAAATTACGTCACACTCATGGTCCAATAACAAAAAAACTGGACAAAAACAAGAGCCGTATCATTCCAATTAGTGATGGGCACGGCAGTTCCTTTGAGTGTACTGAATCGTTTGAATCAATTCTTTAAATTATTCTTTCAAAAGATCTGTTCACCAAATCGTTCAGTTCTTTTTCAAAAAAATGTCAGGTGCTTCCTCATTCAGTTAATGATCCATCCCTGAGGTTCACGTTCACTCAACACATTCGTCGAAGGACTATGCGTTGTTGTTGTCATGTTGTCACATATTGTAAACTAGGAAAGGCGGGGAGATTATTATTTAAAAAAAAAAAAAAAAACACCTTAAACTAAATTATCACCTACCTATCTCTCGCTCAGCAAGCTCTCGAACACCCAGCTCGGTTGTGATTGGTGAACATGCGTGCAGGGAGCTCAGCTACTGAACATCTTTCTGCATCCAGCTGGGCTCTCGCTGACCGGCGTGACTTTTCTGCATTCCACTGCACTGACACCAGGCCCCGCCACCCGGGCTTCCTGCTCACTCACCTTACTGTTATTGTCATCTGATTAGTGGAAAGCGTCTTGTGCGCTATATATAAGTTTAATGTATTACTATTATGAAATAAAAAGCTTTAATAATTGCATTAGAAACACAGAGGGAATGATATACATGTGTACGTATATACATTTATTATTAATTTACATATATTTTAAATATGTGTGCTTGACTGACTCAACATCAGCCGTTAGCTTGAAGAAACGGCTGCTAGTGAAAGCTATCCCCGCGAGGACGTCAAGGACTTGCGGTTAAAAACACTCATGAGTACATTCACTGCGTAGTACATCGTTCCTTGCGCAAACGAATCACTCATCGTACTAGTACAAGCCGAAAGAGGAGCAGCAGGGGCGGCTTGGCCGCATGCAGAAGCACAGTTGTCGAATTGAATTAACATCAAAACACACAATGGCCCTCCTTTGTTCGACGAGAAATGTGCGAGCGCCTATCCACTAATATCACTCGTGCCTGCCGTCTTGCTCGATCAGCACCAACACTGCTCCCGGCACTCTTCGCAAGCCACAAATTCAAATGTCTTTAAATAAACATTAACATGAATGACCTTATATTGTTAAACAAATATATATATAATTTATATTTGAACCTGTGTATTATTGAAGTTTGAGAAGAAAAAGTTAATTAAATGATCAATACTGTAGTATTGATTGCACAATAACAAAGCACATTTATACATTGCACCTCTTCTCAATCTCATTGTGCTTGTGTACAGTGACCATAAAAAGGCATTCTTTTATTGTTGTTACATTACATGTTAAAAAACATATGCTATATGATAATAAATGATGATATGATATTAGTATAATACTATTTTAAGTTTAATTATATTTTATATGGATAAAAAGCCATTTTATTATACTACCAGTTTGATATAAAATACAATTATGTACAATATGCATAGTAGGAGGTCATGTAGTATGTGCTCGTTTGTGCTCATCCAGTAGAATTTGTAAGATGATTACAATTCTTTATAATGCTCTAATATCATGAATCAATGGCATTAAAAAAAACTCAATGCTATCATTTATTATGAAAGTTTTTGGGAAAATATATTGTTCTGAAAAAATTGCTATCGTGGCAGGCCTAAACACATCATATATTGAGAAAGAGCAAGAGGGACCGGGAAGCAAGAACCGTGTGATATAGCTGTGGATTACCGTATTTTCACAACCATAAAGCGCACCGTATTAAAAGGCGCAGTCTCAGTTAGGGGGTCTATTTCATAAGGTAGCATGCAGGCACACTAAAACAATGTTTTTAAAAAGGCAGCGGGAGCAAAACTGAGTTCGGTTGTACTTTATTGAAGTATTTAACAATGTACTCATGTTATTTTTTGATCAATCCTCATCCACAAATCCATCAAAGTCCTCATCTTCTGTATCCGAAATGAACAGCTGGGCAAGTTCTCCAACAAACACGACGGGCAGCGTGTTGGCAGGAAATGCTCCCAGTAAGCCAAGCGGAGCGCTCACCAAAGTCACACAACAACATTCACAGATTTTGGAACTCGATGCACACATAAGGCGTGCCGCATTATAAGGCGCCCTGGCCATTTTAGAGCAAATTTAAGACTTTTAAGTGCGCCTTATGGTCGTGAAAATACGGTACTGTATCTGTATTCCGTGATGATAAATTGCAGGGACTCATTGTTTCCATGACATGTGCATCCCGGGACTCACATAGTCTCAAGTGTTAAATGAGCTACTGTATGCACAAATAAGGAGTCCCTGCTCCAGCTCTCCATCAGTTTGGGACTCCTGATATAAACCAGTTAAAAAAAAAACGATATTGGTTATTGGTATCGCTATTGTCTTGGAGAAGCAGCAAGTTATCGGTATTAAGAAAAAAAAGAAAAAAAACACTTATCGTGCATCCCTAATTTCCATATTAAACTTTTTTTTTTCAAATAAAATTGTTGGGCAATATTCGTAGTTTCATATTCCTATTTAAAAAAAACATCTATTTAACATATGTCAGCATTTAAAAAATACATAAATCAGAAATTACTCACTAGTTGCTCAGTACGTTTTTCACTGAATACTTACTCTTACTCAAGTAATTATTCAGAAGACTAGTTTTTACTTTTACTTTAGTCATATTATTCTAAAGTAACAGTGCTCTTACTTGAACTCAAGAGTTAACTCTAAGACAACTGTGGTCTAAGATAATATACAGTTACTACCCATTTTGTTTTCCTAATGGAAAAAGGGAGGTATTTATTTGTTTGAAGTGGATGACGCTGTTACAGGGAGGACCAGTTTTTCATTTCCATTATTAATTTGCGGTACGGCAAATGGCTGTTGAACTCAACAATGGAAAGACATTTTCTCCATAATTATTTTCATGTAGAAGATGGAGAGGAAGAATATAATCAGTCAGTGCACTACTTGAAGCAAATTGCTGCTGTCAGACTACAGAAGGAACGAGTAATCAGACCACAAAAACTCTCTTTTCCTGCTAATAGCCTGACTATTCACTTGGTCTAATTAAGGGGGCTACAGAGTGCTTTTCCCCTTCAAACTCTTTTGGAGACCACAAAAGCCAACAATTAACCAGCTTCACTGTGCCAGAAAAGAAACCTGACGGACAAGGAGGTCATCTCTTTTGTTGTTTTGGAAGAACTCAACCGGTTTATTTCTCAGAAAAGGAAACGCTCGGGGGACTAAATGGAGAGTCCGCTGCAAATGGATTAATGGATTAAAAAAAAGAACAGTAGAGAGAGAGAAAAGAAGCTTACATTCTCAAAAACCTCAAACATGTTTCTTCAAGTACACAAGGGCTGTAGGCTAATGGCTGCAGGAGCTAAGGGTATTCAGCATTGCTTGGACAGGGGTGTGAAGTTCAACATCCATCATGCGCTTCTCCTGCAATCGATGCGCAACAAGTGTTTTGTACATCACATCAGGCAGTCAATTGCAACTTACGACTATGCTAGTTTTTGACAAACAGCACAGCCTTTTAAAAACAGGGAATGCGGGAAATGCCTTGACGAAGATGTTACTGTAAGTTTCACACTCTACACTTCTTCAATCCGGTTGTGTTGAAAGTAAGGATGCCGATAACGTACGTCTGTACTCATACTCGTAAAAATCCTCTGATACTACGACACCAATACCAGTTTACCAGCTTGGCATTTCTATTTTGTCCTCCTCGAGCATGCGGCGTGCATTTTGGCAGTTTGCGAACAGTTCTTCAAAAAAATTCACATTTTCTTACTTCTTGACACTCCCTGTTTAGGTTTACTGTTGAACTTACACAAAAGAGAGATAATCACATGTTGTATATTTAATGAAACACATTATACAAAAGTATGCTAGCTTTGTTTTACAAAACTACGCTAGCTTCATGCTAACACATAATGCGAAACGCCAGATGGGCAAAAGAATTTGCATTTTACTTGCGCATTACAGTTAACTCTAAACCTTTAAATAAAAAATATTCAAACACAAATGATGCAGCAACATACAGTATACAGAAAGGTGATATAACAACACTCACAGCCATATACTGTATTCATACTACTCTGCGAAAAATGAGGTACACTATTTTGCCAACACTTTTCCCTCACTTGCCTTGACTCAGATATTAATTTAAGTGACAGCCCATTCTTAATCCATAGGGTTTAATATGACATTGGTTAACCCTCTACAGTTATAACATCTTAAACTCTTCTGGAAATTATTTTCACAAGGTTTAGGAGTGTGTTTATGGGAATTTATTAATTTATTTATTTTTCCTAAAGCGCATTTGTGAGGTTACAGACTGATGTTGGACGAGAAGGGCTGACTCTCAGTCTCCACTCTAATTCATCCAAAAGTGTTCTATGGGGTTGAGGTCAGGATTGTGCAGGCCAATCAAGTTCATCCACATCAAACTTTCTCATCCGTTCCTTTATGAAACTTCATTTGTGCACTGATGCACATTCATGTTGGAACAGGAAGATGCCATCTCCAAACTGTTCCCACAAAGTTGGAAATGTCCAAAATATTAGACCCTGAGCTCCAGTGAAAGAAACTCTGAGTGCTTCAGCACACCAAGAGATTTTGGATAGTCGAACAGTTTGGGGATTACCCCTTCCTGTTCCAACATGTCTGTGCACCAGTGCACAAAGCAAGGTCCATAAAACATGGATGAGAGAATTTGATATAGGTGAACTTGACTGACCTGCACAGAGTCCTGCCCTCAACCCAATAAATCACCTTTGGGTTGATTTTGAGTGGACAGTGAGCCAGGCCTTCTCGTCCAACACCAGAGTGTGACCTCACAAATATGGTCCTGGAAGAATGGACAAAAATTGCCATAAACCTTGTTGAAAGCCTTGCTACAAGAGTTGAAGCTGTTATAGCTGCAAAGGGTAGACCAACAGCATATTAAACCATATGGATTTAGAATGGGATATCACTTAAAATCGGATGTCAAGACAGGTGAGTGAATACTTTTGGCAATATAGTGTATACTACTGCAGATTAGGCATTATGGTCTTCTTTGTGTCTTTTCATCAAGCCTACGTATTATATGCATGGTTGCACCACACTCTCTCCTGGAGACCAAGGCGCGCACAACAGAAGCAGCGCATATACCTTCCGGAGCCGTGTCAGGTTCCGATGTTAAGCCTTTTTGAGCGGATAAGCCGATTTGTGGTGGCCCTTTCAGAACTTGTACTGGTGCTGTATATTCATAATATGTTACGTTTTAGTGATTATTTCGTATTTATCATCTTTTTACTGTATTATTTAAGCCCCTTTAAGAAATTATTAGTACAAATACATTCATGGCGATGACTCTGTACTAACCTCACTAAAATCAAGGCATTGCAATTGCAAAAATTAATAATAATGACATTTTAACAAGGTTATCTTGATGTCTTGTGTCTTGATGCTGTGCACACTATGTATAATTAAGGGTGCTCCGATCAGGGTTTTATGTTGCCGATTCTGGTACCAATAAGCCATGAGTGAGATCTGGCAATCACTGCCGATACGATCATATAGATTAGCTGTAAAAAAAAAAATAATAATAATAATAAAATAAATTGTAATTATTTTTGTTGTGCGCTTAGTTTTACAGTAAAATCCAACCGGGGTATCAGTAAACGGCTTAAAGCACGCTCAGGGAGGGCAGAACAACATTCTACAGGCTGCAAAGTACGAGTTGCTGTATGAGGCTAGCGGGGTTAGCTTCGGTTCGGCTATCATCTTGAGGCTAAACCGAATGCGTGCTCGTTTATCCAGTCAGGCGCTACTGGGTGCGGTTTCTCTTTGTGTCATCACAACATCCTGTGTTGGACAAGAAGTTTCGGTGATAAAATAATTTGAGTCCAACACCGAAAATGCAGTTTTGGGCCATTTTCGGCATGTGACGTTGCGTTTTGTGCGCATGCATGTCACTTCACGGAGACATTCTGTTCACATCAGAAGTCGCATTTTGTAATGTCAACGACTACATAAAAAGATCAGATTTAACAAAAAAATCGGAATTGGGCATCATGCCCTGCAGTGAGAACGTAGCCTAAGAAACATACCTGGGAGAGACCACAACTGCTCGAGAGGACATCCCACTGTAGTACTGGGGGGTTAATAAAGTGCAGTAAATCACATATAGCAGACAGTGTGGCGAGGATTCTCTTAAAAAATAATCTGGGCCTCATATTTTTAAAACAGAATCCAGAATTGAGAAATGCAATTTATGACTATGCCCGTTTTTGACAAACAAAAACGGAATAGAGGAAAGCTGGGATGAGGGTGTGATGTTTATGACTGAGAGATGCCATGTCTCTGTGTGAAGTTTTGGCAATATTCTGCCTTTGTGGGTTCTGTGTAAAAGGCACAGGCAAATAAATGCGTCGGTTCACGACGGCCTGACGTGACGAGGTCAAGGTTACAAATGGCGTGGAATTAACTAGTTTGAATGCACCGACATGTGGCACAGAAAATCACAATTAGCACCATATTTTTCATTTGTTTGATATTTACGGCCTAGAAGTGTTTTTCAATGCAAATATTTAATGTAATGATTATTTATTCATCGTTAGTTATTTATTAATCGATTAACCTGTCAATTATTTTTTTTAGATTACCGTAATCGATGAATTGGATTAAAGAATAATAATAATAAAAATAAAATAAAAATCAATTCCTTTTATTCAATATCAGGACATTAATTCAAATTGACAGCACAGAAAATGCACAAAAATAAACTGATTATGGTTCAATTGCTGGTTTGGTCCGTAACATCCGTCAGAAAATAGGCAAAAATATTGATCATTATCAAAATAGTTGTCGATTCATTTGACAATAAATTGGTATGACTACTGAGTTAGCGTAGCTTATGTATAGACTACGCCGTGTTTAAACTGTACTTGTTTGGGTTAGGTCGTCACCATAGGGATGGAACTTAAATTGAGGATCCCGTGTGCGGTATCTCTGTGTAAAATGCATTGAGGAATCTTGAAAATCACTGTATTGGATTTGGCTGCAGGTCTGAAAGCAAATGCAGTCTCTCAGACTTTCTCTGGAGCTTTACCTCGCCTCAAGAGAGCCGCTGAGCTGACGCCGGCAAAGTGCAAACGTCACAGCACTCATTATCAAAGTTTGGGCCGAGTCCATTATGAGTTTGGGAGAACCGAGTGAACTCTGGTGTGCAGGGCTGCACGACATTGGGGATCAACGACATTGCGATGTTTTGTAACCCTGCGTTGTGAAAAAATACAGGATAACATACTCGTGACATGAAAACCAGCACACATTTCTCTTTTTCCGTATATGTACGTTTTGGACAGTTTATAAGATAATAAAAATAATAAACTATCATAAATAAATGAAATACATGATGATCAATAGAGCACAGAAGTATACTGAGTCATTTTTGTTAAGTCTCCCGCAATTTTAAATGCACAGTAGCATTGAGCAGGTAAGACTCCAGCCAGACATAAAGTTCAATTATTTTATTTTCTTGCCCAGTAATACGGGTATTTACTGTATTGTCAGTCATGAAACACATTCGTAACACTATTCATTTGTTTTTAATCAATCTGTTATTTTACACATACTGTATGTTTTAACATAATATGCATTAGTATTTCTATATTTGAGTGCATCAGTTTAAACAGCGTGTTTTTGTGTGCACCTTAATTTTGTCCCTTCAATGTAGCCGTAACTCTCCACCCCTCCACCCCTCCCAGGTGGCATCTGTTGCGTTCCTTCGTTGCATTCTGAAAAGCTATATTGTACATTAAATGGAGACATGAAATTGTTTCCCCGTGTCCTCAATACAAACCCCAATTCCAATTAAGTTGGATGTCGATGTTTCCCACTGTGTTACTCACCTTTCCTTTTAACAACACTCAATAGCATTTGGGAACTGGGGTTACAAACCGTTCAAGCTTTGTAGGTGTAATTCTTTCCCATTCTTGCTTGATGTACAGTTGCTCAACAGTCCAGGGTTCTACATTGTCATACAAACCTTAATTCCAGTGAAGTTGGGACACATGTGTAAAACAAATAAAAACTGATAACAATGATTTGCAAATCCTTTTCAACCTATAATCGATTAAATACACGACAAAGACAAGATATTTAATGTTCAAACTGATAAAAGTTATTGTTTTTTTGCAAATATTCTTTCTTTTTTAATCTGATGCCTGCAACGTATTCCAAAAAAGCTGCGACAGAGGCAACAAAAGACTGGGAAAGTTGAGGAATACTCAAAAAACATGTTTGGAACATTCCACAGGTGGACAGGTTAATTGGAAACAGGTGAGTGTTATGCTTGTTTATAAAAGGAGCATCCCCGAAAGGGTCAGTTGTTCATAAGCAAGGATGGGGTGGCGTTCAAATACTCAATCAGTTTAAGAACAATCAGGGCTCGAGACTGCGACCAAATTAATCACATATGCGACCTTTTTTTCACCTTGTGCGATTAAAAATTTCATCGTCACATTTCCGCGAGTGCATGTTAATGGTTGAAAGTTGCCTTTTTTTCCACTGCAATCTCCTCCTCCTGCACCCTCCCTGATAGAGAGAGAGAGAGAGCGAGCAAGAGAGCGAGAGAGAAAGTGAGAGATGTCCCAATCATTGTTATGAATTCCATTTGAGTAAAAAGTGACCCGCTGCAATACAATTGGCTGCCTGCTGCAACATTATTGACTACTTAGGATACGCTATTATCAACAGCACTGTCGCGTACATGCACACCACATATGCGCGTCACAGACATGCTATAATGCCGTTGTGTCTGGCCAGGGGAGTGGCCACCATGTACCTATGTTGACTCTGGCCCACTACTTATTCATTTTAAATTACAAGTGTGAGGCTTCAACCCATCTGGACTACTGGTGAGCAAGATAGCTAGCCCACACCGACCTTGTAAAGTCCGGAAAGCCGGTTAACTCCTCCCGCCGCACGTCTCCCTCAGCCTTTCTTTTTACACACATTATCAGTGTTGCTACATTTATCACGGGAATAAAACCAAAAGTAGTTTCCCTGAGTGATGCCACGTATGATCGTTTCAAAATTGCGAGTGTGTGTGTGTGTGTGGAGGGGGGGGGGAATATACCGCTAACTGCAAAGATTGCCTGCTCAAATTGTCTCTCGTTTTCATTTCACTCATTATAACAAACACAGAGTCATGTGCAAACATTCTAATAACGTTGTTATGAAACTAGCAAAGCTAACAAAGCTATCTATCTATCTGAACCCTGTTTATACCATAGACATATGAAGATATATGCAAAGTTTAAAAGCCCAGACGCATTTAAAGAGGATTGTATAAGAAAACAAGCTAACATTAAAAAGAAAGTGCAATAATTGCAGTAGTAATGAATTATCCATGTTCTGTTTGGGACTATGAATTCAAATAGGTAAATTGGTTTGTTTTGCTCGTAAATAATTTGCAATATAGTGTGAATAATCATAAACAATACTTTATATGGTTGTGGAAATGCTCAAAATTAAGAACTGGCCCCTGTGAGTCAAACAAATGATCAAATAAAAGTAAAGACTTTGTTTGTTTGTTTGCTTCATTCATTCATCTTCCATACCACTTATCCTCATGAGGGTCGAGGGCGTGCTGGAGCCTATCCCAGCTGTCTCTGGGCGAGACGCGGGGTACACTCTGAACTGGTCGCCAGCCAATCGCAGGGCACCTACTGTATAAACAAACAACCATTCACACTCACATTCACACCTACAGGCAGTGGCATGTGGGAGGAAACCGGAGTACCCGGAGAAAACCCACACAGGAATGGTGAGAACATGCAAAATCCACACAGGTGAGGCTGGATTGGAACCCATGTCCTCAGAACTGTGAGGCAGACGTGCTAACCAGTCATCCATCATGCCGCATGTTTGTTTGTTTGTTTTAATTTAATTGACCTGTTTTGTCTCCCACTGCTTGTTGAGTACAAACTTCTTCAGAGCAAAATATTTTGTAAATATATCTTGAGTCACTGTCAACCTTTACTTCATACGAAACTATGGTATGCCATATTCATGCTGTACCTCCTCAAAACAGGGTGCGACCAAATCATGTGCTGGTGTGAACTGAAAAGGTTGGTCGCAGCAGTGCTACTTGTGCAAACGTTAGAGCCCTGACAATGTTTCTCAATGTACAATTGCAATGAATTTAGGGATTTTATCATCTATGGCCCATAATATCATCAAAAGATTCAGAGAATCTGGAGAAATAGCTGCACGTAAGCGGCAAGACAGAAAACCAACATTGAATGCCCATGAACTTCAATCCCTCAGGCAGCACTGCGTGAAAAAACAGCATCATTGTGTCAAGGATATTGCCACATAGGCTCAGGAACACTTCTGAAAACCATTGTCAGTTAACAAAGTTTGTCACTACATCTACAAAGGCAAGTTCAAACTGTACCATGCAAAGTGAAAGCCATATATCAACAACACCCAGAAATGCTGCTAGCTTCTCTGGGCCCCAGCTCCTCTGAGATGGACTGATGGACTGACACAAAGTGGAAAAGTGTGCTGTGGTCTGTCAAGTCCACATTTCAAATTGTTTTTGGAATTCATGGACATCGTGTCCTCCAAAGGACCTTCTAGATTGTTATTAGGACAAAGTTCAAAAGCCAGCATCTGTGATGGTATGGTGATGTGTTAATGGCCATGGAATGGGTAACTTGTACATCTGTGAAGGCATCCTCAATGCTGAAAGGTACATACAGGATTTGGAGCAACATATGCTGCCATCTAAGCAAAGTTTTTTTTGCCTCTTATTTGAAGAATGTTTTGCTAACTATCAAACTATTCACAGTACAGTTGTGATTGATGGAATGATGCGTGGAGTGCATGTTGGGTATCTGAGTTCTTTTGCCTCTTACATTGCATGCGCACATCGTGATGACCATGCTCAAAGAATGCATCGTGCAGCCCTACTGGTGAGTTTACCTCTTTTGGGCCGTGGGGCAGGTGACGCCGGGGAGCTGTAAGTTCGTGGGATCACGTCAGCTTTGGTCGGGGTGTTCAGTTTCCAAGCTGGCAACGCCATTCTGTCGGTGGGTTTCTGGGGACTGCTCTCCCCTTCTGGATCGGGCCTCGTTGTCTTCCTGTTCAGTGCTTTATGTGGAGCTGATTCAAACAGAACACAGAGCGAAAACAACGGGCAAATCAGAAGGTGAATGGTAAAGCAGTGAGAGAACCCGACCAGTTAATCCTCATTCCAGTCACTGCTGAGTTGCAGGTGACGTCAGCTCTCTCAGCAGCTATGTGGAGCAAGTATGAAGGGAGGAATGCTAGACTTTCTTTAGGAATACTGCATTCATCTCTCCAGAAGTCAGAATCAGAATCATCTTTATTTGCCGAGTATGTCCAAAAAACACAGGGAATTTGTCTTCGGTAGTTGGAGCTGCTCGAGTACGACAACAGACAGTCAATTGACAGAGAACACTTTTGAGACATTAAGACATTGACAAAAAAAAACGTCACTGAGCAATAAAGGGTTGCTAGTTATCTGGTAATGTAACGTAATGTAATGTAATCTGGTAAAAGTAGTTGGTTTAATCAGATTTGAACAAAACAATAACTGGGCTGGATCGTCAGGGGTGGTGACTCACATTTGGCAGGTCGCTTGAACTTGAATGTCCAACTCAAACATTAGTTTGGCTGGGATTTAACAGCCCGAACAAAGACCCTTGAGGGAGGGATGCTTGGCTTTGTCCGGCCTGCACTGTACCCCTGTATTCAGGTCGGGAACCCAGTTAAGGTATACACTGTCTCTGTAAATCATTCTGAGGTTTTTGGCTGAAAACACCACAGACAGTAGGAGGCTGTCACACAGAGACTGTGAATTGCAGGGAGGATTTACGACACCATTGCAGCGCTGTTCCCTTGCAACCAATGGTGAGCAAGAAGACTGCTGCGCCACTCCAATGGCTGTCTTTGTGCCAACTTTACACATTTGCACTGCGCACATTCTCGTCCTGGAACCATGAAGATACAGTATAATGTTTAAACTCCAAACTGAGGTATCGTAACGGTTGTTTTGAGCAAATTGTGGGCTTGACTTACACTTCCATCCCAGGTGGCAAATTCCAATCAAATTGAATCTTGTGACCCCTTTTTCCTTCCATCCATCTATTTTCTATACCCCTAATTCTCATTAGGATCCCTGGTAAACTGGAGCCTATCCCAGCTAACTTTGGGCAAGAGGCGGAGTACACCCTGGACTGATAGCCAGTCAATCGCAGGGCGCCCCTTTTTTAGTTTTTGGTGTTTGATTATTTTGTTACTTGTTTTTTAACCTGTCACTTTTTGATTTTCGATTGCCAATTGAAAATGGAAAGAATGAATGATACATGGTTTCCATTGGTGTATTTCGATGACAGTCAAGTTCGGAGACGGTATATCCGATCTGTGCATTTACACTGCATTCACATTGGCACATATTCGATACATATCAGATTTTTATCCACATTTGGAAAAGGCCTGATGCTGATCTGAAGATATCAGATTCAATTTGTGGGTTTTTTTCACTTTACATAGTCAGGACACATACTGTATCTCAACTGTGCCACTTAAGAGCAAAAATCAGACAATCTTCTACAAAGAATCTGAAAAACTTCAGATTCTTTGTAGTCAATACTAAAGTAATGAGAGTCGAGCTGACGTTGACTAATCAATGACATTTATATTCTTTCCACTTGTCAGCTCACAATCCGCCCAAACGTTAGCCTCCAAATATAAGCTCCTGCTACCTGCTATAGACATATGCGCCCTGCCGTTGCCGGGTGCAGTCGACCCACCCCCAACTCGCTCATCCAATCAGAATCAGACACATTCACTGCCCCGCAGACAGACGGAACCCACATAACTCCAACTCCAATCCATGCAACACAACTGCAGCATTAGTTCTCTACAGTACTATGATTAAAAATATATTTGTAATATAAATATAATAATGAAGACGAGGGAATAGTTTGCAATAATGTATTGTAGCGACCTTGTTACTGTGTTATGTGGATTCTTGCCAGAGTTCTACAAGGTCCGACTGCTTGCAAGGCAGTGAAAGTGTCCGAGTGTGATTTGTGATTGGATGAGTGAGTCAGAAGGCGGGGCGACTGGAAGGACAAAAAAGAGCCTGAGCGAAATACAAGCTGGATCTTTTTTTTTTTTCCCTTTAGGGGGTGGGTGGTTAGTCCCTGCAAACAAATGTACATTTTCACAATATAAAGGTTTTTGATGGACCTCCATTGATCCTATCGTATAAACATACAAAGTATATTAAAGTTAAAATTAAATTAGATGATAGGTTGATGACTTTTAAAATATGCAAGTAACCAAGCTATCATCTCATTTTTATTAAAATATTACCAAACATTTGAGGCACTGCTGCTAGGTTGCTGCGTGGACCCAGGACCCTCATCACCTGTTGCTTTCTGGGAGCCCCACATTTGGTAATGCCATTAATCGACTTCAAGCTCTAACAGTCATTGCAAAGTGGTAAAGTTGACGCACCAACTAATCAACTAATCGGTTCAACCCCTATCACAGAGTCACTTGTACCATTCAGTATGAATCCAGCAAAAGAAACATCCCAGCCCCCTATCATTCTCAAATTGCGAATGGTATGACGTCAGGATCTGCATGAATAATCCCGTTCAATTCCAGATAATTAGAGGCATTCAGTGAGATAGAGGGCCTTAAGAAAAAGCTTGTCTGAGTTCATTGAGGCACATGCAAAAGCTACGTCATCGCTCACTCAAGACCCGCCCTGACCAAGACGAGGCCTAGTTATCAGGCAATATGAGCTTCCCTACAAAAGAGTTCATCCAGGAGAGAAGAGACTATGTGAGGCTTTCCCCATGTCAAAGCACGGCACTATTAAGTAAGCATTCCTCAGGCGGCGATTCTCTCCGACAGACAAGCCTTTGTTGTGGCCTCTGCTTGGCGCCGGAGCGCAGTCAAAACACCACAGTGACAGAAACGCTGCGAGGAGACTCTAGTGAATAATGAATTACGTTCTTACTTTCAGTTTGAAAGCAGATTTTTGCATGTAACTTCACACAAGAACTAGTTCTGTGATGACAACATGACAAGCTTTCAATCCACCTTAAAGTCAGAAGCCAGAGTGACAGCGATGAATAGGACATAACACTGCTCCGGAGGAGGTTGTGGCGACAACTACCAATGAAATGCAAAGCTCTTAGGGAGGGGAAAAAGGGGAGAAGGTAAGCAAAGGACTGCTGCTGTTTAGCAAGAAAGACTGAAACGAGGGCTGATTATGCAGTCTGCTACCAGACAATTCAGAGTAGCAGAATGTACGATACATAACAGTTCGAAGAACGATACCAAAAACACTGTACAGGGGTTCTGACTACTTAGGAACGGCATCAGTTTGATCTGCTGTTGCATAATGATGAGCACACGTCCGATGAAACTGATCGGAAATGTATACAATCATGGATTCATTTCTGTATATTCTTACGAAACTGTATGTCTCACACTTGCTGACTTGCTTAAAATTGACTAATGACTGATTCAGTATATTTGTGATTGGGACATGGGTCCTGTTTGATTAAATCAGAAGATCACAAAGTCAGACAGGACCATCTTCCAGGCCTGTGAGAAGACAATGGTAGTCAGATTGAGCCTAGTCTATCTTTTGAGAAGATAATTGACTTACAACTGTATAAGAGAACAATGAGGCGCAACCATAACTGGGGATGTAAAGAGAAGAATACCGTTAGAAGAGAACAAGTATGAATCATTGTCTGGAAGTCCCCTATGACTGGCTGGTGACGGGTTCGAGGCGTATCCCACTTTGCTTGTCAAAAGTCAACTGGGATAGGCTGCAGCTCATCCGTCACCCTAAATTACCCATCAGTGTGAATGTGAGTGTGAAGATTGTTTGTCAATCTTTTTTTGCTGTGCGATTCACTGGCAACTAGTCCTGGGAGTACTAAACTAAGTCAGCTGGGATATGTTCTAGCTCAGCTTGACAAGTGTCCAGGACATTAATGGGACTGGCACGAACCCGTGTGATGCTTTGAAGAGCACACCTGTGTACTATTTGCTCAGGTGTACTAAATAGGATGATGAAATCAACAAACCGTGAACTGTGTCTTGCTGTCGCACGCCTTATTCACACTACAGTGGGCAGATGGACTGCACTCGAGCGGGGTGGGACTAACCATACAGCCGAGAGCCATTGTCCCTTTCATGACTTTCTCCTGATTCATCGTCGGAAATCTATGCGCACCAAAAACATCCAAGATGCTGGCGACCTGGAAAAAAGCACTTTGGTGTTTGTCTTATTAAGGCCTGTTTGACAGCCATGTGGCCCTAAATGGGTCGGAGAAGATTCAGGAATACTCAGTATGGTGCGTGTGAGTTAATTGGTCCCCTCCAGCTGAAGGTAGCACACGATAGGAGAATGCCTGAAGCACTCTAAAGCTTAATAAATAAATTAAAAAAGGGAGGAAACAGTAGGACGGCCCCTGCAGAGGCACTATTATGCTTGAAATGCATGCATGCATGCATGAGCACAGTGTGCATGGGGGAAAGTTGGCAATCAGCAGGTACCAAGAAAAGAAAAGAAAAGGGTGCATTTCAGCATGTCAGCTTGGTTTGGGCTGACTGTAATCCTCAGCATATTCGCAGTTCACTAGGGCTGAACCGAATAAATAACTTGAATAATTCAATTACAAAAAAAGGTTGACTACTTCTGTCTCAAAACTTCGCATGGATAATTTTTTTTCCACAGTGACTAATTTTACTGTGGACGCACACACCAACCCGTGTAGAAATAAGTTAAGAAGTAATAAGTCGTCAAGGATAGACACAGTGGCCTGTGCACTTTTGCTCACTTTATTGAACAAAAGAAACACGTAATAAAAACATTCATACAGTAGCTTCTATGGCCACACACACTCAAAGTCACATTACTACAATTTATAACAATAGAATGGCAAACCCAAGTGGACCAAAATTATACCTCCACCTCACGTGCATATTTTGTATTGGTATTGTTGTTTAATAATGCAAAATAAATTTTTGTATGATTACTCAAATAATCGATGGGATAATCGATATATTAGATTTGTACAGGAGGTTGTGGCGACAACGTGGCATTGTGGCATGCCCAAAGTCCGGCCCGCGAGCCAAATCCGGCCCGTGTCCAAATTTCCTCCGGCCCGAAGCATCGTGTCATAAAATCAATAATATGTGGCCCGCCAGCACAGTTTACCACAGTAAACAATACAGACATACGAAAAAAAAAAAAAGCCATTTTATATTTCACCAGAGGGTGGCGGTAGACCTGTGGCCGCACTCTCGTTGTGTGACCCCTTTGTGAACTTTTGCCCCTGTGGTATGTTTTTAGCCCATTTCTAAAATGGCAACTGAAACTAAAAAGAGGAAAGTTGACAATGAGGGTCGCAGTGTCCAGGACAAGTGGATTTCTTCACTGACATGCGAAACAACTGTGTCCGCCTAATTTGCCAAGAGGCTGTGGCTGTTTTCAAAGAATTTAATTACCAGACGAAACATGCTAACTACGACAAGCTACCGGCGAACAAACGCGCTGAAAAACTGAAGCCACTGGAAGCTGTTTTGATAGCACAGCAGCGCTTTTTCACAAGAGCCCCTGATTCAAATGAAAATTCTACAAAGGCGAGCTACAAGTCTCAGTGAATTGATTTTTTGTGATGATCAAACCACAGTTTTGTCAAATTTCTGTCATCTGATTTGACGATACTATATTATACATTATAATAATAGTATAATCACTATACTAGCTGCATAGTCACTATACTATTCTTTGTCAAAATGCACTGGGATGTGATTTGTTAAAACAAAATCAATAAATACATGTTTCTAAAAAAATTCAGTCAACATTTATAAAATAGTTAATTTGTATTTAATTTATTATTATTTTAACCTTTAAATATCCTGGTAATGCAATTGAAAACTGATTCTCATTTGCAATATCAACCTAGCTGCAGACAGCAAAGTGATATAGTTGCATATTTATATGTTAATTTACAATGTTAATGGTTCGAGGAATGTCAGGCCGAATGGTGGGCCCCCATACATTTTCATCTGACCAAATCTGGCCCTCTTTGCAAAACGTTTGGACACCCCTGCCCTAGTAGTTTCACATGTATTTTAGTTATATTTAGTTATATTACACAATAGTTTACTTCTGGTTACATTTGTTGGACAGTTAAAGTGCAATCAAACTCACTTCCATGTTTTATTCCTAAATACATAAAACATGTTTGAAGTGCTGAAAACGTGCAAAGACTGAGACTCTTGTGTGTCAAATTTGCAAGTGCTGAATTGTTGATATACAAGACCCTTCATCTCTTTTGCCAGGATTTCTGGGGCACGGCCATAGTTCATACTTTGCAGCATGAAGCCCTCCCCCACTATATACAACCCCAATTCCAATGAAGTTGGGACGTTGTTTTAAACATAAATAAAAACAGAATACAATGATTTGCAAATCATGTTCAACCGATATTGAATTGAATACACTACAAATACAAGACATTTATTGTTCAAACTGATAAGCTTTATTGTTTTTAGCAAATAACCATTAACTTAGAATGTTATGGCTGCAACATGTTGCAAAAAAGCTGGGACAGGTGGCAAGAAAGACTGAGAAAGTTGAGGAATGCTCATCAAACACCTGTTTGGAACATCCCACAGGTGAACAGGCTAATTGGGAACAGGTGGGTGCCATGATTGGGTATAAAAGGAGCTTCCCTGAATTGCTCAGTCATTCAAAAGCAAAGATGGGGCAAGGTTCACCTCTTTGTGAACAAGTACATGAGAAAACAGTTTAAGGACAATGTTCCTCGGTGTACAATTGCAAGGAATTTAGGGATTTCATCATCTACGGTCCATAATATCATCAAAAGGTTCAGAGAATCTGGAGAACTCACTGCATGTAAGCGGGAAGGCCGAAAACCAACATTGAATGCCCGTGACCTTCGATCCCTCAGGCGGCACTGCATCAAAAACCAACATCAATGTCAAAAGGATATCACCACATGGGCTCAGGAACACTTCAGAAAACCAATGTCAGTAAATACAGTTCGGCGCTACATCCTTAAGTGCAACTTGAAACTCTACTATGCAAAGCAAAAGCCAATTATCAACAAGACCCAGAAACCCTGCCGGCTTCTCTGGGCCGAGCTCATCTAAGATGGACTGATGCAAAGTGGAAAAGTGTTCTGTGGTCCGACGAGTCCACATTTCAAATTGTTTTTGAAAATTGTGGATGTCGTGTCCTCCGGGCCAAAGAGGAAAAGAATCATCCGGACTGTTATGGACGCAAAGTTCAAAAGCCAGCATCTGTGATGGCATGGGGCTGTGTTAGTGCCAATGGCATGGGTAACTTGCAAATCTGTGAAGGCACTATTAATGCTGAAAGGTACATACAGGTTTTGGAGAAACATATGCGGCTATCCAAGCAATGTCTATTTCATGGACGCCCCTGCTTATTTCAGCAAGACAATGCCAAACCACATTCTGCATGTGTTACAACAGCGCGGCTTCGTAGTAAAAGAGTGTGGGCACTAGACTGGCCTGCCTGCAGTCAGACCTGTCTCCCATTGAAAATGTGTGGCGCATTATGAAGTGTAAAATACGACAACGGAGACCCCGGACTGTTGAACAGCTGAAGCTGTAAATCAAGCAAGAGTGGGAAAGAATTCCACCTACAAAGCTTCAACAATTAGTGTCCTCAGTTCCCAAACGTTTATTGAATGTTAAAAGAAAAAGTGATGTAACACAGTGGTAAACATGACCCTGTCCCATCTTTTTTGGAATGTGTTGCAGCCATAAAATTGTAAGTTCATGATTATTTGCTAAAAACAATAAAGTTTATCAGTTTGAACATTAAATATCTTGTCTTTGTAGTGTATTCAATAAAATATAGGCTGAACATGATTTACAAATCATTGTATTCTGTTTTTATTTATGTTTAACACAAGGTCCCAACTTCATTGGAATTGGGGTTGTAAACACCAAGCGCCCTTATTCCATGTGGTGGCCATTCGGTGGGATTGCCACTTCCTCATTCCTTAACTTGACCCATTAATAACAGTATAGCATGCAACTAGCCATCAAAGATTAAATGATGCCTACCACTTGAAAAAACCATATCTGTCAGCCACACAGGTCGCGGGGTGAGGAGGGGGAAAGCGAGGAGGGGGAAAAAAATAATCCAGCTGTGGCCGCCGTGCGTGCACCACGGTCCTCCTGCCTGGATGACTTTTCCCCCCCTCTTCCTTCTCACGATGCCTCGCTGCTGACCCTCCATCGATTAACAGCGTGCTGAATTTGAACGGAGACAAAGGGGTGGTCACCCCAGAATGTCTCTCTGCAGCCCGTGTGAGCATCTTTTCCCACTTAGGAGGAGCTGTGAGAGAAGGCACGTCTTTGATTGACAGCTGAAAGTTCCAGGGAGGCGGGATTTTGAGAGCATTTAGCAACACGCCCACAGCATCTGAATGCTGAAAGAACGTAAATTATTATTATTATTTTTAATCCATTCATTCATTTTCTGGCTTGTTAACGACACTCTTCTGTGATATGTCAAGTTTCCAAGACATTATTTTGGTCTGTTTGGTTGTACGTTAAGAATTTCACTGAAAACCTGTTTGAGCCCTGAAGGAATTAATTCACTTAATGTTATTTCAAATTGTTTTTGAATTCAAACAAATTGAAACTTACTGTATTATGGTCCACACTGAAGGTTCTACATTCTGAGTGACTTAAGTATATGACGATGATGGTGTGGGTGGTGACATTGGATGAGGGCAAAGAGCCTCGTTAAAACTAGAACAACTGCTTATGCCGCCACAGTGAAAACGATTTTCCACAAATCCAATTTCACGGCATATTGTTTTGCCCGGGTTGGCTATAAATACCCGCTGCTTAATGTAGCACTCTTCCAGCAACACAAATTTCATAGCGAGTAGAAAAATGTGCACATTAATGATGAATTATATTCAAGCCAGAAGGCAGAGGAATTAAAAATGCATCGCCACTGGACAAGACATTTCATATTCATGAGGCCAAGAACTAAAATAAGCACCTCTAACAAAACCTGGGCTTACAAAATACGAATACATCATAGTTATAATAAAATAAGCCTGTGCAAATACAACCCCAATTCCAATGAAGTTGAGACGTTGTGTTAAACATAAATAAAAACAGAATACAATGATTTGCAAATCATGTTCAACCTATATTTAATTGAATACACTACAAAGACAAGATATTTCATGTTCAAACTGATACACTTTATTGTTTTTAGCAAATAATCAGTAACTTGGAATTTTATGGCTGCAACACGTTCCAGAAAAGTTGGGACAGGTGGCAAAAAAGACTGAGAAGGTTGAGGAATGGTCATCAAACACTGGTTTGGACCATCTCATCTCACAGGTGAACAGGCTAATTGGGAACAGGTGGGTGTCATGATTGGGTATAAAAGGAGCTTCCCTGAATTGCATTCACAAGCAAAGATGTGGCAAGGTTCACCTCTTTGTGAACAAGTGGATGAGAAAATAATCGAACAGTTTAAAGACAATGTTCCTCAACATACAATTGCAAGGAATTTAGCGATTTTATCAGCTACGGTCCATAATATCATCGAAAGGTTAGAAGAATCTGGAGAACTCACTGCATGTAAGCGGAAAGGCCAAAAACCAACATTGAATGCCCGTGATCTTCGATCACTCAGGCGGCACTGCATCAAAAACCGACATCAATGTGTAAAGGATAACACCACATGGGCTCAGGAACACTTCAGAAAACCAATGTCAGTAAATACAGTTCGGCGCTACATCCTTAAGTGCAACTTGAAACTCTACTATGCAAAGCAAAAGCCAATTATCAACAACACCCAGAAACACCGCCGGCTTCTCTGGGTCAGAGCTCATCTAAGATGGACTGATGCAAAGTGGAAAAGTGTTCTGTGGTCCGACGAGAAATTGTGGATGTCGTGTCCTCCGGGCCAAAGAGGAAAAGAACCATCCGGACTGTTATGGACGCAAAGTTGAAAAGCCAACATCTGTGATCGTATGGGGCTGTGTTAGTGCCAATGGCATGGGTAACTTACACATCTGTGAAGGCACCATTAATGCTGAAAGGTACATACAGGTTTTGGAGAAACATATGCTGCCATCCAAGCAACGTCTTTTTCATGGACGCCCCTGCTTATTTCAGCAAGACAATGCCAAACCACATTCTGCATGTGTTACAACAGCGTGGTTTAGTTGTAAAAGAGTGCGGGTACTAGACTGGCCTGCCTGCAATCCAGACCTGTCTCCCATTGAAAATGTGTGGCGCATTATGAAGCGTAAAATACGTCAACAGAGACCAGACTGTTGAACAGCTGAAGCTGTACAAGCAAGAATGGGAACGAATTCCACCTACAAAACTTCAACAATTTGTATCCTCAGTTCCCAAACGTTTATTGAATGTTGTTAAAAGAAAAGGTGATGTAACACAGTGGTAAACATGACCCTGTCGCATCTTTTTTGGAACGTGTTGCAGCCATAAAATTCTAAATTAATGATTATTTGCTAAAAACAATAACATAACATAACAATAACAGAACATTAAATATCTTGTCTTTGTAGTGTAGTCAATAAAATATAGGTTGAACATGATTTGCAAACCATTGTATTCTGTTTTTATTTATGTTTAACACAATGTCCCAACTTCATTGGAATTGGGGTTGTAGAACATTCTAATCAAAAATGCAGAAGAGGCAAAAGGGTGTCAACCGAACAACAAGCACACTTGGCAAACAAGATCTGCATCTCATTTGGGATGAGACCGGCAGAACTAATGAACTACCTTATAACACCGCCCTTTACCCCTGTTGTGTCCCTCCTGCTGCCACCGAAAGAGGATGATGTAAGGGGGGCAAAGGGGCCTAGACACACAGGAAGCGCAGTGCAAACAAGCCGGCATTGACTCCACGCCAGCATATTTGTTTAAAGGTCCAGAGTAGCTGAGTGTTCAATACATGTAGACATGACGCTAATGTGCTGAAAAGACAGCAAGGCATCACCATCTGTTCATGATTTTAAGATTTATTCAGAAAATGGCAAAAAAACTGTCAAAAAACAAAAAAACATCAGAAAAGTGCAGTCAGTTTCGGCAAGTTTGCCGTCTAAAGTACTACAACACATCAGCGATGGGAAATTGGGACTGAGCCCTGCCCCTAAAAGGGGTTTGTAAATTGTGTATACTGTAGATGCCACAAGATTGCTGCAAAGCACTTACAACGAAGAGACTCATAAAGCATCAACACCATGCGTCTAGCATTTACACAATAATGAACTCATGTTACATAAACGACTGTAATTGGAAGTTAAATTATTCAACAAACCATCTTCACATGAGGCCCATCAATAGTATTCGGTAGCGTACTAGCCTAAATAGGACGCTAGCACAAATGGACATGACATTTACACATGAAAAATATGGGCTCTAGCTAAAAGCTAAAATAATAGGAAATACA
This sequence comes from Phycodurus eques, assembly GCF_024500275.1. Taxonomy (NCBI): domain Eukaryota; kingdom Metazoa; phylum Chordata; class Actinopteri; order Syngnathiformes; family Syngnathidae; genus Phycodurus; species Phycodurus eques. Next base: position 13,384,870 of record NC_084528.1, on the reverse strand, counting down.
GACATTTTGCTTAACAGCGACAATGTATAAATTTGATGATTTCAACTTTTTCTGCTTTCTTATAGGCAAAATTTGGAGACAGTTTTTTTTCATCGGACAGTGATGTTTTAAATAATGTTAGTAGTTGTCTGCGTTAGGCGTCACGGTGTTTCCTTAAATTGTAACTAACTTTCAATCTTAATTTTAACATAATGTCACTGTCCGATGAAAAATTTTGTGAGTTTTGAGTTAAAACACGAAGCTAAATAATTTTTTTATTTTTTTCAGGAAAAAAACAAAAATCTCACAAAATTTGAAGATACATCCCTTTCATTGGTCAGTGATGTTTTTAGTTTTTGGGCATTTGCTAAAATTTAAACTAACTTTTAATCCTAATGTTAAAATAATGTCGCTGTCCCATGAAAAGCAGACAGCATGTCCTAACTTTGTGAGTTTTGAGTTGAAACTTGAATCTAAATCTTTTTTTGTTTGTTTTTTTAATTGGGTGAAAATAAAAACCTCAAAAACTTTGGAGATAAATGCTTTTCATCGGACGGCAATGTCCCCACCTGTGTGGAGTTTGCATGTTTTCCAGTGCCTGCGCGGGTTTTCTCCGGGCACTCCGGTTTCCTCCCACATCCCAAAAACATGCAGGGTAGGTTAATTGAAGACTCTAAATTGCCCGTAAGTGTGACTGTGAGTGCGAATGGTTGTTTGTTTATATGTGCCCTGCGATTGGCTGGCGACCAATTCAGGGTGTACCCCACCTCTCGCCCGAAGGTAGCTGGGATAGGCTCCAGCGCGCCCGCGACCCCAGTGAGGATAAGCGGAACGGAAGATGAATGAATGAATGAATCTCAATTTTAACATAATGTCACGGTCCAATGAAAAGCATATCTCCAAATTTTATGAGTCTTTAACTGAAGCAAAATCTTTGTATGTTTCTGATCAAATCATTGCAGAGGGACGATAAATTAATTTAGAATTGATGCAATCTCTAAATAAAAATAAATACAGCAGTAGAGTGGAACACCACACTGTCATTTCATTCCTACAGTATATGGCTGTTTATTGAAACACTACCTTGGGCTAAAATCTCATGCGATCTTGTGTTGCTTCAACACATAATTAACCCGACAGCAATAATTACATGGATTTTTGTCCATGTGAAAGGCTGCCAAATTGCGGCAGCTACAGTATAATTTGACGACATGAAGCTGCACGTGGCATTGTTAAGTAACATTCTTTCACAACAAATTACTAAGCTCACGTGAAGGTTGATGATGACATCTGGTAAGACGACAATAAAGATGCATACATACAAAGTGGCAGGCGTACCCTTCAGCCAAACAAGAAGTGTTCTAATAATAGATGCTAGGTCTGGTGACAGAGGAGTACACAGCCACTGGGTTTGAGTATATTTTCAGACGTGTTGGAAAAAACATGCTTCAAAGTCCAGAGGTCCCTGTCCCGGAAAGAGAAGGGTAGTGACTGATGATAATTTGTCTGCACGATGTCACAGAGATGACGCAGATGCTTTCTAACACAATACGCCTGCGTACAGTATCATGGGCCTGTGAAGTGAGACATAAGGGCCGCATGATATTTTGGTGTTAACAGCTTTGCAGCATCTTGTGAGGCATTCAAGAATGCTGAGAAGTCGGAAACGTCCAACTTGGGGGTGTGACCTAAAACATCCATCCATTTTCTTCCGCTTATCCGAGGTCAGGTCGCGGGGGCAGTAGCTTCAGCAGGGAAGCCCAGACTTCCCTCTCCCCAGCCACTTCATCCAGTTCTTACGGGGAGACCCCGAGGCGTTCCCAGGCCAGCCGGGAGACATAGTATCTCCAGCGTGTCCTGGGTCATCCCCGGGGTCTCCTCCACCTCACCAGGGAGGCGTCCAGGAGGCATCCTAATCAGATCCCCCCCCGAGCCACCACATCTGGCTCCTCTTAATGTGGAGAAGCAGCGGCACGGTGGTGGACTGGTTAGCACGTCTCCCTCACAGTTCTGAGGACCGGGGTTCAAATCCCGGCCCTGCCTATGTGGAGTTTGCATGGTCTCCCAGTGACTGCGTGGGTACCCCGGTTTCCTCCCACATCCCAAAAACACGTGTGGTAGGTTGATTGAAGAATCTAAATTGCCCGTAGGTGTGAATGTGAGTGTGAATGGTCGTTTGTTTATATCTGCCCTGCGATTGGCTGGTGACCAGTTCAGGGTGTAACCCGCCTCTCGCCCAAAGATAGCTAGGATAGGCTCCAGCACGTCCCCGACCCTAGTGAGGATAAGCGGTACAGAAAATGGATGGATGAATTTTTATCCCAACCGCTTCACACTCCGCTGCGAACTGCTCCAGTGAGAGTTGGAGATGACGGCTCGACCTAAAGCATTCCAATGAAAGACATAGCTGATCATTGCGATGTTTTTGTCTTAAGTATGTTGAAGTAACTCAACCGATAGCTAAGTTTCGTATGTCAATGACGAGGTAAATTTAGCCTTGGTCGTTAATGGAAGTTCCTGAGAGTCTTCGCTACATCAAAAGCAAATCAGGTGTAAGCCATTTATTTTCACAGGTAATGTTGTAAGATAAGTTTGAAATGACAAACTGTTTTCGGACCAAGGTTTTTGGTATTTAATTATTGAAATAGGCAATAATAAACCTTTGTGGCGTGGCGTCAATTGCTTGCGGTTTTTCGTTATTCGCCGCAGGGCTTAGTCCCTATCCCCCACGAAAAGCAGGGAATTAATGTATAATGCAACTACACATCAATTTCCATCCAGAACCAGTTGTGTTCAATGGCGATATCGCCATAGCATCACCAATAAAAAGGGATGTATAGTATTTTAGCCCACAACGCCAAACAGGATAAGCGGTATGGAAAATGGATGGATGTATAGTATTTTATTGCGTCTTAGATTCCTACATCTCTGTGAAGTTGGGACACATCAATTGCTGACTTCAAACAGGTTTCCAGTGCAATTTTCCTCATCCTGAAATTACCGACTTCCCAGGTGTCTGGAATGCAGCAGTAAGACCAACCTGTGGCCTGGCATCCACACACAATAGAGAAACTGACTCCCGGTGGTTTTAGGTTTAACCTGTCGCGTGATCCTTATAACACTGCCCCCAAAATGATTCCACTAGCATTACTATGAGTGTTGTTCTAGTATTACAGCAGAGCACAGCGAAGCAATTGTTGTTGCTACATGGGAGAATGTTTTGGATACTAAGTCACTTCTTTCATACAACGGAAAAGCCTCCCGGTTCTCAACTTTGAACAGAATTCCAAAACGAGGACACTTTGCCGGCCTATTTTCGCGTACTGCTATGAAAACTGTACCGCCAAATATTTTTAATCTGTGTGTGTGTGTGTCTGTGTGACTAATAACACATTGAATCAGGGACTTCTTCATGTTTATGTTCTGACTTCTGAACAAAGTCTTCATCCCATGGATAACCTGTGAATCAGGGAATCTCAAAGTGTGAGCTCCCTCTAGTGGTACATGAAATAATTACTGCTGAAGGACAGTTCAATTGTATTTAACTTTTAAGTTCAATATATTTGAATGTAATCTTTAAGAACAGTTTGTTTTGAAACATTTGTTTAGGTACGACTTGTATTTCATTCTTATTTTACATTTATTTAATCGAATCATGACTAAATCATTATTAAAGTACAGTTTTTATTTTCCTATGCAGTATTTAAGCACAGTAGGGTTGCAATTAACAAATATTTTAACACTCTATTAATTAGTTGATTTTTTGGGGGGGCAGGATGAATCAGATAAAAACAATGTTTTCAATTTTCATCCCTTGATTCAAAAACAGGACATTTCAAACTGACAGTGCAGCAAATGTATGAACATAAATTGATCATGATTCTGTTACTAGTTTGGTCTGTAACGTCAAAAAAATAGGCAAATATGGTAATCATTATTTTCCAAAGTAAAAGCAGATGTTTGCAAAAGTCTTATTTTGATTAAACACAAAGATAATCAGTCTGCTTTCATAGAGGTCAAGAGCAGTGATTCTCAACCTGCTAATATGGCGGGCCACATTAGTGTGCCATGAGCGCTCTTCACGTGTGCTGTGGGAAATTATAAAATGTTATGTAATTGCTCAAAAAATTATTGATTTACAAGAAATAATGTATCTTTGTTCATCTATTTATGCCAGTGAGGCAATGACAGACAGAACAAAAAATGCTCTTCTACTAGATGGCAGGAAGTACAAACAGTAATTAATGCATCCACGTTTTGTGACAATTTTGTTTGTTGGTGTGCCGTGAGATTTTGGTATTGTAAAATATGTGCCTTGGCTCCATAAAGGTTGGAAATCACTCGTCTACAGAAATCTGAGAATATTTACTGTTGAGAGGCTGAAATTCTGAGGGTTTGGACAATTTTAGGTTAATGTCTCTAAACGATTAATTGACCATCAAAATAGTTGTTGATTAATTTGACAATTAGTTGTCGATTAATCGATTAATTGTGGCACTTGTGAAGCAAAGTGTTAATCTTCTAACTGTGCCTATTGTTACAGTGGCTTACAATAATATTAAATGTACTTTTTTAATGTTGGTCATTTTGGTGTCGAGCTAAGTAATTTAAGTCACAGAAAAATCACTCCTGTAGATCTTATATTGTGTGAACAAACATGGTTGTTCGACTGGCTTACAAAGTGAGACCAAAGTAAGTAAGGAGTTAAGGTAGTTCCACATGATTCAGCGAATAACTGTCTTAAGAACTTGCAGAAACTCACAGAAGACAAACATGAACTATGAATGCATTCATCGTCTCTTCGCGGTTTGACTGTTGCATACAGACAGAACGTTTGCGCAGTCAAAAAGTGGGTTGATCGGCCTTGTCCATCCATCCATCCATTTTCCGTACCACTAATCTTCACTAGGGTCGCGGGCATGCTGGCGCCTGGCCCAGCTGACTCTGGGTGAGAGGTGCGGTACACCCTGAACTGGTCACCAGCCACTTACAGTGGGTATGGAAAGTATTCAGAGCCCCTTAAATTTTTGCACTCTGAGCACTCTGGGGAAGGTTTTCGTCCAGGATATCCCTGTAGTTGGCCGCATTCATCTTTCCTTCGATTGCAACCAGTCTTCCTGTCCCTGCAGCTGAAAAACAACCCCACAGCACGATGCTGCCACCACCACGCTTCACTGTTGGGACTGTATTGGACACATACATACTGCTTAGAATTAAGGCCAAAAAGTTCTATCTTGGTCTTATCAGACCAGAGAATCTTATTTCTCACCATCTTGGAGTCCTTCAGGTGTTTTTTAGCAAACTCAATGCGAGCTTTCATGAGAGGCTTCCGTCGGGCCACTCTGCCGTTAAGCCCCGACTGGTGGAGGGCTGCAGTCATGGTTGACTTTCTAGAACTTTCTCTCATCTCCCGACTGCATCTCTGGAGCCACAGTGATCTTTGGGTTCTTCTTTACCTCTCTCACCAAGGCTCTTCTCCCCCGATTGCTCAGTTTGGCCGGACGGCCAGCTCTAGGAAGGGTTCTGGTCGTCCCAAACGTCCTCCATTTCAGGATTATGGAGGCCACTGTGCTCTTAGGAACCTTAAGTGCAGCAGAGATTTTTTGTAACCTTGGCCAGATCTGTGCCTTGCCACAATTCTGTCTCTGAGCTCTTCAGGCAGTTCCTTTGACCTCATGATGCTCATTTGCGCTGACATGCACTGTGAGCTGTAAGGTCTTGTATAGACAGGTGTGTAGCTTTCCTAATGAAGTCCAATCAGTATAATCAAACACACCTGGACTCCAATGAAGGTGTAGAACCATCTCAAGGATGATCAGAAGAAATGGACAGCACCTGAGTTAAATATATGAGTGTCACAGTAAAGGGTTTGAATACTTATAGCTGTGTGATATTTCAATTTTTCTTTTTTAATAACTCTGCAAAAATTTAAACAATTCCATTTTTTTCTATCAATATGGGATGCTGTGTGTACATTAATGAGGAAAAGAAAATGCAAAATGATTTTAGCAAATGGCTGCAGTATAACAAAAAACAAACAAAATCCACCGTTCTTGAGACACTTTCTTTAACAACACTGCAGTGCTGGTAAGACTTGAGGCAGTCACTGATGGCGTAGTGGTACATTTGCCTGACCGGTGCAGGCAGCATGGGTTCAGTTCCCACTCAGTGATAGTATGAATGTGAGTGTGAATGGTTGTCCGTGGCTATATGTGCCCTGCGACTGACTGGTGACCAGTTCAGGGTGTGGTCCGACTTTCGTCCAAAGTCAGCTGGGTTAGGCTCCAGCACACCGTGACCCTGATAAGCGGTATTGAGAATGGATGGATTGACTTCAGAGAGTTGTTTAAGTGTCTGAGTCTTGTCTTCTCTTATAACTTCCAATGTGTCTTTGAAATAAAATGTCTAAACAAGGCAATCTGTAACAACAGTTATCCTAGGGTAGCTTTAACAGAATAATCAATTAATCTGTAGCCTGGTGGTGTAATAAACCCCAGGTTGTACTTTTTAAGGTGTGTCTCATCCTTTTAGCATTTCATCAATTCTTCAGGAAAAAGGGTGCAAGGAATTAAATGATTGGGGAAGGATTTGGATTTATTCAATAATCTCTGATTTCCATCAACTATGATTTAATTAGATGACATAGGATACAACCCACACATTGTTTTTCATTCTTCGATGTGCATTATTCTTTGCCTCCCACATGAAGAACTGGCAATCACATTCTGTTCAAACCCGTTTTGTCCTAAGAACTGTACTGATTGTGCTCAAAGATTCCCAACACCAGGGTGGAGTTGTACTTTCCTGCTACTTGATCGGACACCAAAGCATGCTGACCTAACCCCACTCTGGACCCCCTCTACTTCCCAACAGGATGGAACTTTTCTTGTTGTCATTGGGTCACATTGTGAGTCCAGCTCCCCTTTTTTCATTCTTCCAGACACAGGCAGCGTGATCCACAATGCTCAGGCACGCATAAACACTAGATCATCCTGCAGATAGCAGGCAAGGTTAATTCATTTTGAGTGGAATAAGGAGGCGCTTGAGGGGTTTATATGTTTGTATTTGCTCAACTAAGATGGAAATGTGTTGCTTGAGGTTTGAAAAACCAGTACTTGACTACGTGAGGGTGTTTTGACAGTGCATCTCCTGTCCCAGTTCACAAACAGTACACTGCCGTGAAAAACTATTGGTCCCCTTCTCAAATTCTTATAGTTTTGTATAGTTTCCCCACTTTCATGTTTAAGCTCATCAAACAAATGTAAATATCAGACAAATATTACCCAAGTGAACTTAAAATGCAGTTTTTAAATGGTGATTTCATTTATTAAGGAAATAAACACTATTCAAAATTACCTGGCCCTATGTGAAAAAGTAATTACCCCCTAAACCTAATAACTGGTTGGGCCATCCTCAGCAGCAAGAACTGAAATCAAGCGTTTTCTATAACAGGCAATGAGTCTTTCACATCTCTGTGGAGATATTTTGGCCTACACTTGCTTGCAGAATTGTTTGGATTCAACAAAAATTTAGGGATTTTGAGCATTAACTGGCTTTTTAAGGTCACGCCACTGGATTTCAATCGGATTCAAATCTGGACTTTGACTAGGCCACTCCAAAACCTTCATTTTGTTTTTTAAGCCATTTAGAAGTTGACTTGTTAGTGCTTTGGGATTGTTATCCTGCTGCAGAAGCCAAGTACACTTACACTTGTGGTCACAAACTGATGGATGAACATTCTCCTTCAGGGTTTTCTGTTAAAGAGCAGAATTAATGGTTCCAGCAAGTTGTCCAGGTCCTGAAGGACTAAAGCAACCCAGGGCTAGCACACTACCAACACCAAGTTTGACTGTTGGTATGATGTTCTTTTTCTGAAATGGTGTGCTACGTTCACACCACATGTAACGAGACACACGCCTTCCCAAAAGCTCAACTTTCATCTCGTGAGTCCATATATTCTCCCAAAAGTCTTGGAAAATCATTCAGATGTTTTTGTTTTGTTTTTATTGCAAAAGTAAGACAAGCCTTTTATGTTCTTTTTGGTCAGCAGTGGTTCTCGCCTTGGAACTCTGCCATGGATGCCAATTTAGCCTAGTCTTTTCCTTATTCTTGTGTCATGAACCCTGACCTTAACTGACACAGGGGAGGCCTGCAGTTTAGAAGTTGTCCTGAGTTCCTTTGTGGCCTCCTGGATGAGTCATTGCTGTTCTCTTGGGGTAATCTTTGTATGCTGGCCACTCCTGGGAAGGTTCACAGATCTTTTCCCACTTGATTTTGTTGGGACAGATTCTGTTTAAGTGATTTCTTGATTGAACAGGTCTGGAGGTAATCAGGCTTAGGTGTGATCAGTGAAAATTAATCAAAAAATGTGATTAGCCACAACTAGTTCATGATTTAACGACGTGGGTAATTACTTTTTCCACACAGGGCCAGGTAACTTTGAATTTTTTTTCCTTAATAAATGAAATCACCATTTAAAAACAGCATTTTAAGTTCACTTGAGTTATATTTGTCTGATATTTACATTTGCTTGATGACCTTAAACATTAAAGTGGGGAAACGATGCAAAAATATAAGTATTTGAGAAGTGAAATGTCCTTGAGTAGCTCAGCATTAAGATGCATCACACTAGTGTGTTATCATAATAAGGAGGGGGGATGGGGCAGAAAGATGACCTCATACTGCAAATGGTATTTCGGAGAGGTGGTAAGAAGCAATGCTTTAAAAGTCATTTCAAAAAATCAAATCAAATAAACAAAAATACAAAATAAACAATCCCCAGCCTCCATGACGACTACTGCTCATCCTGCTTTCCATATGTAAGACAAGTGTTACAACCCAATGCGGTACTCCACCGACCTTTCTGTTCATTGAACCCACTGCTCCGAAAGTACACCAAACTGAACCGTCACACTTACATGTCTCTGCTGTTACGTTAATTTGCTCCATTTCGACGGCGGTAACGACACCCTCGCTGTGTGTCGTCGTGTTCATCCAAGCACCGACTCCTTGCTGCCTGGCAGTCCGCTCATCCCTCACGCAGGACGGGGCGGGGGAACTTCGAGCCACTTGACGGCGGTGTTCCGGAGCTCCTCACACCGAGTGGGAAATTTACCAATAATAGAACGAAACCCAGACTGGAAGTATTAAGAGATACCGGTGGGTGTGAATAAATGATATAGAAAAATGTTTTTCTTTTTTTATGGGGGGGGGGGGGGGTAATGGAAGAAGAGTGAAGGAATTTCGCGGCTTTTGAGCTTTGCAGCTGATGCGACTGACTATGCATGCATGCCTTTGGCCGGGCTGGCCTGTACCATTTACCACAGAGGGGTGCAAGGGTAATAAGTAACCGTTTCGATTTAAGAAAACATCATATAAAACCTACATAGACCACATATGCTAAAATTATACCAATGTATTTCAGCTCTCAAAATCGCCCCAGCGAAGATTTTTTTTTTCCACAGAAAGAAGTGATTTAGTAATGTGATTCTCCCCCTTTCTGATGGCTCCGCCCACCCCTGAACAACAATGCATATTAGGCTGTTGCCATTCAATGCAAACTTCCAAATGCCTTTAAAAAAAAGTTTTTTTTCTAAGGAGCCCTTAGAATTCACCACATGTATACCTCTAAATGCCATAAGACTAAAAAAGTTGCCTATTCTCGTGAAAATAAAAACAAATAATGTTAAGATAACAAATACATACTTTTTTAAAGATCAAAGTTATGTTATAAGAATAAAGTCGTATTTTACTAAGGAAAAAGGTTATTTACGTAATTTGTAATAATAATTGTACAAATAAATAATAAAAAATCATAATCTGATGAGAATAACTGAGTCTGGTTTTTTTTTTAAAGAAAAAAGTAATTTATTTTGTCGGGATAATAAATTGTTAACCAATGGGAATTGGTTAACATAAATTGTTAACCAATAGGAATTGGGTCCGATTTTTTTCAACAAATTTTTCCAAGATCGAGTTGTAATATTTTGAAGGGAAGAATGTCTTTTATTATTATTATTATTTTACTCTTGTAATATCATGCCTTATATTTCGAAAAGTATTCCTTTCTTTTCAGAAAAAAATACACCTTTTTTATATTTGAAAAGATTGACTTTATTATGCCTTTTGTTTTGAAAAATATGTATGCATGGATGTCAGGTTACTGTGATGATATGTCACAATCATATCAGGTCTTTTATTGGCAGGAATGAGTAATTATCTTATGTTTTTTACACTGGCCCTGATACACTTTAAAAAGAATTATACAACACTAAGTTATTGCAAATTATTTTGTGGACCCCAAGCTACAGCTCATGGACCCCAGTTTGAAAACCTCTATATATTGATGTAATTTTTTTCCCCCATAAATGTAGCATGTTTTTAGAGTTCCTACATCTAATTTTCTTCAGTTATATTAATCAAGTTTGTCATGTTCAAAAGGGTTTAGAATTGAATATTCATGAGGTGATGCAGAAGCTTTGACTTGCAACATATAGTTTTCTGCCTTATTACACGTGTGTAAATTTGACCTGTACACCACATTTGATTTTCCTGTCAGCTTGTTCTTTGTGTTTTGGATGATCTAAAAACAAGTCAGTCCACACTTGTGAGCCGCTACACAATTATAATGTGAAAGCATCTTTGTTACGTAACACTCACTGCTGTTTTCTTATTTACCACCTGTGGCTCCCTGGTAGCATCTGCCAAGGTGGTGGATGGCTGATGGGGGGGGGAGGGGGGTCATGTCATGGTTGGTGAAAGTGGGGGTGAATGGCACGCTTGAGGGGGGGGCTCCCGTCTTAAAGAAGCCCGGTGGGACTCTTTTGTGCAGCTGTTGAGCCGTACTCGACCCCGAAACTCTCCAGCCCATCCCCCCTCAGCCACCTGTCACTGCAACTGGATCAAGTAAGAGAGGGGGTTAGGGGCTTGCATGTTGGGGTGTTGGGGCTCCATTGATGATGAGGCTGTATCCATTCTACTAGAGTGCGAAGCCTCTGCACACAGGAAGTTGAACACCCCTACTTCCACCCTGAATGAAAGGGCTTGATTTTGGAGATGCAGCTGCACCACACACACAAATGCGTACACACAGACACAAATACGGTAGGTGATAGTGAAGGAGAACTGCGTAGTGATAGCATCATGTTGAAGGAATGAGGGTAAAAGGACAAAATCAGGAGGGGGAGATAGTGGGGAAACGTTTTAAAAAGGAACCCGAGAGTGAAGTAGCGTAGAACCTGATAAGCTTCTAACCCTAACCTTTTTTTCTCTCTCCCTTCTAGAAACTTTGTTCTGTTGGACTGATCAAGTCTGATTCTCAATAAACCTCAATTATAATACTAAGCAACCACAGCGGAAGCTTAAAAACTCCACTGCGACACAGTAAAACTGTTCCGGCATAAAAGGGATACAGATTTTCCATTCTGCTTGACCTAACAGCCGAACAGGACAATAAATAAATTAATAAATAAATAAAGGTTCTAACCCTAACCTAAATCCTAACCCTATTTACATCTAGCCATTATACCAAGATACCTAACCTTAACCCAAACCCGCAATCTAAACCTATCTAAAACTTATTCTTAACTAATTACTGGCCATTAACAAAAACGCCAAGTCTTAACTGTCATACGCAAAACCCGATCTCTACCAAATAAAACCTTACCCTAAACCTAAACCTAACTCTACCAACTCTACTATCAATATACTGATCATGCTAATGTGATTCCTCATATTAACAATAACAATGATTTAATGAGGTAGGAAACTGATGGATATAAATTTGCAATACTTTATAAACAAAGTCACAGGAACTCTGAAAGTGTTTACATTTTGAAATGCTCACCTTAACAACATTAGTTGGAAGTCACATTGTCCTATCACTGGTGAGCTACCAGGGGGGCTACCCACGTGGTCCTCGGCGAGCACCATGTTGGTGACCCCAGCCCAAATCCTTAACCTATGTAGTAGCCATTATACCAACACACCTTAACCTTAATCCTAACCCAAACCTTAACCCTGACCCTAGGTCTAACCCAGTTATTACTAGCTATAAACAAACATCACCAGCCTTGTATTAAGTACCTGCAAGTGATAGTTGAGGGCTTTGGTAGAGGTCAAAGTCACCTCATAGACATTTACTTGAGCATAAGTCTGAAAGTGCATGCCATTTGCTTTAAGTAAGTATTAAGTCATTTTCTGGTATGGACTTCTGGGCGGCATGGTGCAGACGGTAAGAATACACCGGTTTGTATCCCAGCCATGTGGTCGTCGTGTCCCTGGGAAAGACACTTAAACCACATCGCCTATGAATGAATAAGGTTGGATGTTTGGTGGTGATCGAAGAGGCCATAGGCACAGAATGGCAGCCACGCTTCCGTTAGACGGCCCCAGGGCACCTGCGGCTACACAAGTAGCTTACCACCAACAGGGTGTAACTGTGGAGTGAATGAAAAATGTGTGAAATTGTAACACGTCTTTGAGTATCATGAAAAGCGCTATATACTGTAAGTCTAATTCATTATTAGTAGTTTTTTAAAATGAACTTAAGTATTGGAACTATAAAGGTCTGCAGTCCGCCAATATAAAAACTTCCTTTTTAACTGCCCTTCATTTTTTATTATCGCCACCTACCAGTATCCCGACCACATCAGTACAGGCAGGACTATTCGTCCGCATTGCGCTGCACAGTTCAGGCATTACATCGACAAACAATTTCTTCATATTTTTTTTGTTGTAGTGACAAGTAACAAAGAGGGTTTGAGGAAATGTATCGGCGTAAAACCATAATTTTATTTAAGAACTTTAGTGAAGTAAAAGTGAAAGCTGCCAAGATTCTAAATAAAGAAGTAAGGTACCGATTCTTGAGAATTCTCTCGTTCGAATCGTAACTGCTATCCCAAAACATTAGCCGATCGCTCTACTTAACCAAAAACCTAACCCAATTTAATTTTTTAACCCTAACACCAAGCTCACATGATCTTAATAAAGAGACAGAAATTCCGATCATTTCAGGTACGCTGCAAATATTTGTAGTTTTGTTGTTTATATTTGCATTTTTAAAAGTTAGCCCTCAAGCTCCAGGTGGTTTTTCCCAATTGTATTCTCATTTTTCTGTATCGGGAAATATGGTCATGAACCAGTTTAACTTTTTAACCATATTTGGAAACTTCAGTACTCAGAAAAAATGTCATGACAATATTGGTAAAATTAAATAAAATCATATCATACTTTTTGTTTTATAACTACAATATCCATCCATTCATTTTCTGTACCGCTGATCCTCACTAGGGTCGCGGGCGTGCTGAAGCCTATCCAAGCTATATTTTGGCGAGACGCCCCGGCGGGGTACACCCTGAAGTGATCGCCAGCAAAATAGTTGTCACTTAATTTTATAATATAGTACCTTCGTTAGGTCCGGGAACCTTTGGGGTGGCAATTTAGGTGGAAGAACAAATCATTTGTTTGATTGATTAGGAGGAGTGCCTCAGTGCTGTTTGTTGGCAAAATAGAGTGATGATCATGTGGTCAAGCAGCTGAGTAGGAAGTTGTGTTTTTTGCAAGGGATTAAGTCATTCAGTTTGTTTAGAAATTGATTAGACTTGTGTGCTGACGCAGCACATCATTTACTGACTCCTGACTGTTTACTGTAGTAATCACATTGCTTTCAATGATACTGTGTGGACTGCAGAATTGTGACTTTCTTTCATTTAATAAATATACTCGTTCCTGGAATAATGTGCAAAATACATATTGAAATTGAATATGTACGACCAATATAAACAGAAACTATATACTGCTCATATTTACCCACACCTTCACACTAATCCTAACCATATCCCTAACATTCATTAGGGACGATCACCTTAACCAAATGTTAACCCTACCATAACCCTGACACTAACCATAATCCTACCCTAACTTCAAACCGAACCTAATTATAACCCTAACAACATTATCCATAATACCAACCCTAACCCTTTGAGTTGTTCCTCAGTCACATCTTTGCCCCGTCCCCTCCGCAAGGATTTATAAGAATACGCTGGTGCCTTGACTTATGAGTTTATTTTGTCCCATGACCACACTAAAACACTCATATATCAAATCACCTTTCCTGTTTGAGATGGTTGAAAAAGCCATTAATCCGCTACAACAACATTTTAAGTAATGTTTTTTTAATGAGAAAAATAGCACCACACAGTATTGTACATTATAAAAACATACAGTAAAAACATGAATAAATAGAATCTAAAGAATTTAAAACTGTGCTTTGTGATTTCATGCATCAATGCCCATTGACATTGTGCTACTTCTGGTGTACTCGTACTGCTTTCGGTCTGAAAAAAAAGTGGCATCAAACAGCCCTACCTGTGAGTATTGTTATAGTGTCTGTTTACATCTTTTGCTTCGCCGTTTGTGTTCAACTATCCATTGCTTGAATGGTTAGAACTACTGCAACATCAATGCTCGTTTCTTAAGCCCGTTTATTGTGTTTTGCATTGTGTGTTAGCATTAAGATAGCCTACTTTCCCAAGTTATGTGTTGCTCTATGTTGTTTTAAGTTTAAACTTCAACTGCAAATGACAATAAACAGCTTGACGTGAGCTCTTGGCCTCTTTTTTGGAATAATTGTTTGCTATTTGCTGCTTGTTGTGTTCACTGCCACCATTTAGGGCTCATTACTCCAACTTTTGCTTGCAACTCAAGACAAACAATTAGCTGAGCAACGGCTCATATATTGAAAAACTCCTAAGTCATGTCACTCGTTAGTTGAGGTAGCACTGTATCTGTGTACCTAAATCCCATGTGGTGTTGTCTTCCAAGAGGAATGTCGTCCCACAGCCAACTATGACATCATGGCCTAGAAACATGTGTCCCCTCTCTACTCATATTCAGAGACCCCCCCCCCCCCCCACACACACACACACCCTGCTTCCTCTCAACTCCCATCCGTACAACTCCCCCTCCCCTTCTGCTCCAGCGCACTCCGTTGTTGATGCGAGCATGAATCGCTCCATTTCAATCCATTACCAATCCCAAACGACTTCAATAATAGAAGACCCCATCCAACCCCTGAAAAACCCTCCTCCTCCCCCCAGCGCCCCCACTTGCTTTCATTTCCATGACGACCCACAATGGAAAGACTGGATGGGCAGCAAGCGAGCGCTGGGGAACAGCAGAGGCAGGAAATAAAATGTGAATAAGAAGCAAGTAGGAGTGGCTTCCCTCAACCTCTTGGGTCTCGAGGTGTTTCCAGATGAGCGGCTAATAAAGTTGCAAAATGAACGATTTGAAATGAACTCAACATGTGTGTTTTGCTTTTTGATGGAATGTAAAGCACCCTACCAAGCCTTACTAGGTCGCTTTTCCACCTAAACTGCGGTTGCCGAATGCAGGATGACAAAAAGGGGTTTGTTGCACCCTGTCAAGGATGCACGCCACCTAAAATGCATGCTAACCAGGATTCATTCTATCTTGAATGCACTCCACCTAGGTTGCCCCCTATTTAGAGTGCACATGACCAAGGATGCAACATTTACTATCTTGGAATTTAGGTAAATGTTAAATTTACCAGGCAGATGCTAAGGTAAATAGGATATTGGCTAATGACTTGCATGGACACGAACAGCTTCCTCTTCTCTCCATCTCCAAATGGCATAAAAGCAGTTTTACTTGATTTGAGTTTTATTAATCACAGTGGCTAAAAGAAGTATTTAACATGTCACCATTTTCCTCACGAAATATACTTCCAAAGGTGCATCTGACCTGACAATTCACGAGATCTTGGGAACAAGCCAAGTAATCCATACATACAAAGAAAGAAGAACGAATAAGATCAGAGATTAAGTTGTGTGTAAAAATGTGAAACGACACAGGGAAAATGTACTGAACACATGAAGAAAGGGGGGTGCAAAAAGGCATGGAAATCCAAGACAACACCTCAAATCTATCAATGATCAAACAGCAATCCAGCCCCTTGTCAGTGCAAATAAATATCAGCTGGTTCAGTCCTAACTGATGGCCTACAAAAAAGTCTCATTGCCAAGGTGTGAGTCAAGACGCATCTCATGATGGGTAGCAGCAGCAGAGAGCTGTCTCAAGACTATCATAAACTAATTGTTGCAAAGCATACCGATGGCATTGTTTACAGGCGCATATCTAAGCTTCTGAACATTCTCGTGAGCACGATTGGGGCCATAATACGTTAAGTGGAAAGCCAATCATGCCACCATAAATTTGCCTCAATCAGGTGCTCCTCGCAAGATTTCTGACAGAGGACTGCAAAGAATAATCAGAAGAGTTGTCCAAGAGCCAAGGACCACCTGTGGAGAGCTTCAAAAAGACCTGCAATTAGCAGGTACTGTTGTAATAAGGCACGGTGGACGACTGGTTAGCACATCTGCCTCATAGTTCTGGGGACCGGGGTTCAAATCCAGTGGAGTTTGCATGTGCTCCCCGTGCCTGGGTGGGTTTCCTCCCACATCCCCAAAACATGCGTGGTAGGTTTATTGAAGACTCTAAATTGCCCGTAGGTGTGTGTGTGAGTGCGAATGGTTGTTTGTTTCTATATACCCAGCGATTGGCTGGCGACGAATTCAGGGTGTACCCCGCCTCCGAAGATAGCTGGGATAGGCTCCAGCAGCTGCCATCTACGAGGATGATGAAAATGAAACAACGCTGGACATTTCAGCAGGATAATGATCCAAAACATACTACCAAGGAAACTCTCAATTGGTTTCAAAGAACAAAAATAAAGCTGCTAAAATGGGCCCGCCAATCACCTGACTTGAATCCAATTGAAAATCTATGGAAAGAACTGAAACTCAAGGTGAATAAAAGAAGGCCACGGAACCTTCAAGATTTGAAGACTGCTTGTGTGGAGGAATGGGCCAAAATCACACCAGAGGAACGCTTGCGACTAGTTTCTACATACAGGAGGCATCTTGAAGCTGCCATTGTAAACAAAGGCTTTTGCACAAAGTATTAAATAAATACCAGTTGGTGTGTTCAATACTTTTTCCCTGTGTCATTTCACATTATTACACACAACTTAATTTCTGAGTTTATTAGTTCTACTTTCTTTGGATTGTACGGATTACTTGGGTTGTTCCCAACATCTTGTTAAATTTTCAGGTCAATAGCACCTTTGAAAATATATTTAATGAGAAAAATGGTGACGGGTTAAATACTTATTTCAGCTGCTGTACATTAGTTAACTTCTCTTTATAAATGAAGAACAGTCAAGTGTTAAAATGTTACGTAAAACACTTAATAATGGTTTAAACGGATAACGGCTTGAATTTTGAACAGATTAATTCCCTTTACATTATTTACAATGGGAAAATTTGGATGAACAAAGTCATTCCAGAGCAGTTATAAAAAATATAATAATTATGAATCCATCCATCCATCCATTTTCTGTACCGATTATCCTCATTAGCATCGCGGGCGTGCTGGAGCCTATCCCAGCTATCGTCGGGCGAGAGGCGGGGTACACCCTGAACTGGTCGCCAGCCAATCGCAGGGCACATAGAAACAAACACACTCACATCCACACCTACGGGCAATTTACAGTCTACAATCAACCTACCACGCATGTTTTTGGGATGTGGGAGAAAACCGCAGTGCCCGGAAAACACACACGCAGGCACAGCAGAACATGCAAACTCCACACAGATTTCAACCTAGGTCCTCAGAACTGTGAGGCGGATGTGCTACCCAGTCGTCCACCGTGCCGCCAATTATGAATCCAAACATCATAAACAAAAGATAAGTCTCTCTCGGTCAATAATAAACACACACGCAGGGACACACGCACACACCTACACAAACACACACACAGATTAGTGGTTTTAATTCAAGTCAGTAGGATTAAATGTAAATGTGTCACAGTGATGGTGAGGAATGGTTGTTAAATGCATTGTAGTTGACGACTGGTCATGTGAAACACTTCAGGCTGATGGATAACAAGACATTTTTATAATACATGATGTAGAGTACTTCTTTTATTGACATGTACAGTAAGACATTTTTAATAACATGATGTAGCCTGTAGGTATGGTGCATCCTAGGTAGGGTGCATGCTAAATAGGGTGCATCATTGTTTATGCTGCATGATGGCTATGATGTATATTAAGAAATTTTTTAAAGACATGATGTATATGTCATAATATTTACACAATAATGTATAGAAAGATTTTAAAATGACACTATGTATAATAGGACATATACAATGGCATGATATATTATAGAAAGACATTCTGGAATACATACCATAATAGTGTAGGTAGGGGCGCATCCAAGGAAGGGTGCATCTTTGATTGTCGTGCACGATGTATATGATGTACAGTCGACCCCGGTACATTCGCGGTTTGGCAGTCACGAATTCACCCTTACGCTGATTTGGTTTTTTTTCGGAACCAAATCTACTGAATCCGCAGAAATCCCCGTCTACTCGCGATTTTCTATGACATTTAATCGGTATGGAAAATGGATGGATGGATTTTTTTTTCGTAGCAAAATACTGCTAACAGTTTGTATGTACTTTGGGAGAACAGTTCTGAAGTTGCATAATGTCCTGTTGCGTTGGGTGTAGTCTTGCGTTTGTACGAGGTCATGTAGCCAGGGCTATCACAGTAGGATGTAAAGCCGGCCTGAACACAAAAGTTAAAAAAATCATCCATTTAACAGTTTTGGTCGTTATGTGTGTGGTGTGCCCCCCAAATATTGAACACGTTCATTATTTAAGATTGTCATCCCCGACCTGTTTAGGACCCTAAAATCTGAACGAATCCACTCTTCACACATATCAGACCTAAGGACAATTTTATAGGATAATCTTAAAACATTTAAGATCATTTGACGTGCTTGGTCGGAAAGGGACAAAATCGGCAAAAAAAACTGGCAACAGACTAGTTAGTGGCTAACTGGATGCCGGTATAGAGGCTGAGGAGGAAGTTCGTTCGTTTCTGCATACTCTTATTTTTGTAACACACACCAGAACTACGGAGGTGGAGAGTGGGAGGAGGGAAATTGACTACACGTAGCAAAGCAGATACCGGTGAGAGATGTGAGGTTTGCCCTAAGATATTTCCTTACAGTATTGTATATATTTTTTTTAAAGATGTTTCCAAGTGTGTGAAATGTTATTAAAGTGTTTTAGGATCATAATTTGTGTTATTGTGTTTGTGGTCTAAACTATTAATATAGGCAATTATAACTTAATCCCTGATCACAAATTCTATCACTGTTAGGGTGCATCAATTATATGCGGAAATTCGCTAATTGTGGCCTGGCTCGTTCCCTAGCCCCCGCAAATAGAGTGTCCACTGTATAATAGGACTTTTTAAATGGCATAATGTATAGCAAGACATAATTTAGGGTTTGATAATTACACATACCGGTACTCTTCAACCAGTGTCTTACAAAGCGTTAAAAACCTGATAAAGTTCTTCAGTGCAAGAGACATGCTAACATGTTGTTATAGTGTCAGCTTGTGTGCGTGCGTGCGTGCATGCATGTGTGTGTGAGTCACGTGAAGATTCCAACCTGGAGACATGTGTTGTCATCACTAAGGAGTGACAGCGAGCACAAAGAATGACCTCACGTTGCACACATATACAATACAAAGATGACATATAAACCAGGGATGAAGCACTTTTTGTTTTTTGTCTGTCTGGAACATTTGTGTCTACTTCATAAGAAACCTTATAGTGAAGTACAGTTTTTGTTGTGTGGTGCAGGTTCAAAACAATGCGATGACTGTTATGTGATCTGATGTTGATGTGGGTGATGTTGCTAATCCCAGATAATGGGCCTCCTAGTGTGGTGTCCCCAATCCCCACAAAAAAAATCGCTGATGAACCCCCCGCCCACACGCACACACACACACACACACACACACACACACACACACACACACACACAAAAGCAGCCATAAAGACCAAATACTAGCAGAATAAGATCAGCATTTTACAGGAAACACTTTAGCCAACAAAAGCAAAAACAACAACATAATATCGCTTGAGTATTAAATCTGAATATTCTCGCAATATTGCAAAAGAAAGGTAATTTTACCAAAAAAAAGTACTTGTATTGATAAAGTTGTTGGTGGCATGTGATGCTTTGCACGGTGTATCCTGGCTAGGGTGCATATTGTTAGACCTGCATATTGTTAGACCTTTTTTTTTTTTTTATCACCAAAGGACACGGCCTACTTGACTTTTATTTTAATTAACATATTGGATCCTCAGGTTACGAACGACTGTTTACGAGCAGTTCTGGTTACGTCCAAAATGTTCGTAGGAAACTTACCTTTAGTTATCCTATTTTCGGTTTGCGAACGGTGTTGGTATGGACGAACGGAAGTATCTATATTGTGCTTCTACTGAAATCTGTTCCAGGCGACGATCATCCAATCACAAATCTAGTCGAGTTTGTGATTGACGTCAAAAAAAAAAAAGTCAGAAAGCATTTTATTTTCGTCAAAAAATACTATTTACATTATGTATGTTATTTATTTTTTCATACTATCTCTTTAATAAAAAAAAGGAACAGCTAATGTTGGAATAATTACGTAAAAATAGCTCTCAACGTAGGCGTGCACTCGGCAGAACTTCTGCCTATAAGTTTTGTGTACTTTTTTAGCACAAAGGGAATAAACAGTCAGAATGGCACCCAAGATAAAAAGGGAAACTGCTAAAGATACAGTAGTGTTAGGAAGCACTTTTCATAGATGAGCAGAAAGATCTGTGCATTGTGGAACCGTCATTGACTGTGCGTCACGCAATACAACTAAGGTAGGCACTGTATCGTTTTTTTGTGCTCTTTAGTAGACTGACAAAACAGAAAGCGCTCACTGGTGATACTGTTGAGGCAATACAAAAAAACAAAAAAAGATCAAAAGAAATGTGCAGCAAATTGGCCAACAGAGCAATTCATCTTTTAAATGACAATGTGACATCCCACTTTCAGATTATTATTTTTTTTCTGAACACCAAAAGAATAGTTGACCTGGATTGGTTTGTTGTGCCAATATCAACCAATGAATTACAAAAGAAACAGACAAAAGAAAAAAAACCTGAATAGGAATTTCCCCGCGTTATTATGGAAGAAGCCTCTTCTTCAATGAGGCGCTTAGTCCTCCTCCCCTTTCCTCTCCTTAGTTAAAGGTAATGAGCAAAAAATGTTACGTATCATATCTGTTTCGTGTTTTATTTCTTCAAAATAGACTTCACTTATTTCTGTATTGCACAATATTTATTTTTAACCACACACTGATAAGTATAGTTATTATAATTTAATTTTGGGCCTGAAACGGATTAGACGATGTCGAGCAAAACAATTTTTAATGCCAAAATGATGCCCCCTACCTAGGTTACACACTATTTGGGATGCACCCTATCTTGGATTCACCTTCCCAACCATGCATCCTACCTCCTCTTACTGTATATCATGACATTTAAAAAATGCCTTAATATACAAGTCATTCTAAAAAGACTTAAATTACATATTTTAAAAAAAAAAAAGGTTTAAGAAAATATATTTTTTAGATGTTTTAAAAACGACAACAAAAAAAGATTTGTCATAAAAAAAAAAAACTAAAAGGTATTTTTGTGCCCAACTAAGATGCACCCTACCTAGAATGCACAACAAAATATCTTACTATACTTAATGTCGTTTGTCATTGTTGCACCCTGTCAATGATGTAGCCTTACCAGAAAGCTTTTCCACCCAAAGTCCTATAACCTAGAATGCACCCTAAAAAGGATGCATGTAAGAAAGGATGGACCGTCACTAGGATGCACGCTAGCAAGATTGCACCGTACATAGGACGTAGCCTTTAAATGATCCATCCTTCCGAGGACGTACCATACTAAGGATGCACCCTACATTCAATTCAATTTTATTTATACAGCGCCAAATTAGGGGTGGCCAATATATATCACCTTTGATGTAATCGTGACTGTTGCTTTAACGATGTGCAATTTTTATTCATAGCTACTGTCAAAAAAGTAAACAACCAAACGGGTGCATGGGCGGCATAGGAGGAGGACAGAAAGGAGGAAGTGCATGAAAGTCCTCATTCGCCGAATCAGCGAACATGATTCTGTCATGTGACTCAGTGGCAAGCAAAATAAATGCTCGCTTTCAAACCGGTGGGCCAAGCAACCTTTTCAGGAGTTCAGCAGCTCAACAAGAATTGAAACAATGAACCTCAATGGAAGGCATGTAGCAAGGCATGTGGCCGCGGCCAGTTTAAAAGCGTAACGAAGAGAAAGGACTGTGCTGTTTCGATCGTATATTCATTCGATGATTCATTCATTTTGGATAACATTTACAAAGAAACCTGCACTGTCAAAGTCATCCCTAATTAGCATTAGCTATTGTTGCAGCTGTTTAGAAGAAACCTCAAGCAGGTCTTTGGTCATTGTTACATCCTACCAGGAAGTATTTCCACCTAAAGTCCAGACATAGGATGCATCCTTAAGATGTTTTTTGTTTTTTTTTCCTTTTTGGAGCAACTCTCTTAGAAAAGAGTTGAATAGTGAGGTATAAGGTATGTAATATAAAAAAACCTGAGACATATTACATATTTACATTGAAATGTAGAAAAGTAAATGACAGTGGTAGCACCTGAAACAGGTCCAGCCTGTCCACTAAAGGTGTCAGGTGTCAAAGTGGAGCGGCGTGGCAGTCCTGGTCCAACGTGCTGCTGCGCTCAGACTTCCTGTAAGCAATAATGGCCGCCCACATGCGACACAGCACGCCTCCTCTGAAACACAAAACATCATGAAGACAAAAAGTCATAACATTCAGAAGAAAAAAAAAATGCAGTTTTCCAAGGAAAAAGTGGTAATATTATGAAAGTGAAGTAATGATTTAATTAGAATAAAGCTGTAATATTATGAAATAAGTCTTTCCGCAATATTCCGAGAAGCAAGTCATAATTTTGGGAGAGAAAAGCTGCAATACAAGAGGTTAAAAATCTCTATATTCTGAAAAATTACATAAAATATTCATCCATCCATCCATCCATCCATCCATCCATCCATCCATTTTCTGAGCCGCTTATCCTCACTAGGGTTGCAGGCGTGCTGGAGCCTATCCCAGCTGTCATCGGGCAGGAGGCGGGGTACACCCTGAACTGGTTGCCAGCCAATCGCAGGGCACATACAAACAGACAACCATTCGCACTCACAGTCACACCTACGGGCAATTTAGAGTCTCCAATTTATGCATGTTTTTGGGATGTGGGAGGAAACCGGAGTGCCCGGAGAAAATCCACGCAGGCACGGGGAGAACATGCAAACTCCACACAGGCGGGACTGGGGATTGAACCCGGGTCCTCAGAACTGTGAGGCTGACGCGCTAACCAGCCGGCCACTGTGCCGCCCCATCCATCCATTCAAATATAAAATATTGTTATTACGAGAAATAAGTCACAATATTCTGAGAAGAAAAACATGAAATACTACTACTATGACTACTACTACTAATAATAATAACAATAATAATAATACAGTTATGAGAAGAAAGCTGTAATATGAGATACAAGTCTTCATATTTGGGGAAAAAAATTGGATTTTACAAAAATAAACAATATTATAAGAATACAGTCATGAGTCTATGAGAGTACAATTTTACAAATAATGTTACATTATGAAAAACTATTTTTAAATAAAAAATGTACAAATATATTTCAAGCAAAAGTTGTATTATTCTGAGAAAAAGTACTAATTTTATGAGAAAAAACATTATTAGAAAAAAGTCTTAATATTCTGTAAAGATAATGTACATTTACAAAACGTTTTCTAATTCTGAGAATAAAGCTGTAATTTTATGACAGTAAAGTTGTCAGTTGTCAAGAATAAACTTGTAATATTATGTAAACATTTTATGTAAAAACCCAGGAAAAATATGTAAAAAATGTATGTTACAAGATTAACGTCGTAATAATTTGTAATAATTTTACTAGTCTGACAAAAAATAATGCAATTAAAAAAGTCAATGTTATGAAAAAAGTTGGTAATATTCAGAGATTTAAGTGGTATTATTCTGAGTCCTTATATTACATGAATATAGTTGCAATTTTTATGTGAATAAACAATGTTATGAGTATAAAATCTGAATTTTATGAGAGTAAAGTTGGAATACAATGAAAACAAATCATAATATTCAGAGATTGGTATTTCACAAAAATGAAGTCTTTATATTACAAGAATAAACTAGATTTATTTTGATGAGAATTAACTTGTAATATTATGCAAAAAACCTAAAATCCTGAGAAGAATAATGTGAAAATAGGGTCTGACTAGTACAAGGAAAGATTTGGGGTGAAGTTGTCATACTATGAAGAAAAAGTAAATATTCAGAGATTACATTCATAATATTGAGAGAAATATAATAATTTCACAAAATAAATTATTTATATTACAAGAATAAGATCAGAATTTTATGACCAATTTATAATACTATGAGAAAAAAAGTTATTTAATTATATTTTTTTAAATTAATTTTTTAAATTATATTATAGACTAAAATCATAATGTGTGAAAATTAAGTTTTACAATAATAGTCTCAATATCTTTAAATAGTCTTAATTTCTAAAAGAGCAAATGTAAAAAAAATAAATGTGATTTTATGAGAATTATATTGTAAAATGAGAAAAAAATGAATATTGGTGGAATGAAATAAAAATAAGGACGAACCACTGACATGTGTTGCCTTGACGATCTTGCGTTGTATATTGTATCAAAATGAATTTGAGCTCACCTTATTCCACAGTACATCAAGTCGTCCCTGCAGGCCATGTGCAGGAGACAGTCCAACGTGAATTCATGAGCGACCAACTGCGCAAAAACAAAATGACAAACACCAGGAATGAACAGGAAGTAGACAATGGAGGAATCAAACAGGGATCACGCTGTGAGTCAAGTCACCTTCTCTACAGTGTGCTGGTCAACTGGAATGGTCTCCAGCCAGCTCACCATGTCCTTCACATCTAGATCACAGCTCTTCTGTGCAGTCCACCCATCATCTACATACGTGAAAAAATTGCAAAATAAAACACGTAATTAACATGGGTGTCAAACGTATAGCCCGTGGGCCATAACTGCCCCGTGGGGATGATTTTTGCAAAGTGTAAAATTTAAAGAATGCATTAACTGCAGTTTTCTTCAATTAAAACAATTGTTGATGCTATTTTTGTCCACTGGAGGTCAAATTGACATAGTATTTCTGTGAGAATGAATGACTACTGTGTAAATACTTTAAAACATTCAATATTGAAAAAAGTTAGTCAACCCTGGAACACTTCTGTGCTTTGTTCATGTCACAACAACTGTATATTTATGTATACATTTACAAGGTAGGTGGATAACTGCACACTCTTTCTGAATAATTCCCACTAGGATTTTTCAATACCACTTTCTTTCAGATCGATATAGGGCTGCATGATATTGGGAAAAATTACATTGCGATTTTTTTCCACACCTGTGATATATATTGCAATGTGAAAAAATGCAAGATAACATACCCGTGACATGTGAAAACCAGCACATATTTCTCTTTTCCCCTTCTATTTATTGTTTGGACAGTTTATAATATAATACAAAATAATAAAATAATAAACTACAACAAATAAAATAATATAAACTATGCTCAATAGAGCACAGAAGTGTACTGAGTCATTTGTGTGAAGTCTACCTCTCTTTAAATGCACTGTAGTATTAGGCAGGTAAGAGTCCAGCTAGACATGAAGTTAAAATCCTCTCTTTTCATGCCCAGTTATATTGTACAGTCATTAGCACATTCCTAACACGATTTATTTGTTTTGTCAACATGAATTCAAGCAAACGTACCTGGAGTGTGTCTCCTGAGAGCGTTGATGTCTTCCTGTTTCTTCTCCACTGACATCTTCAGTAGGTCCTGGTACTCTCTCTCCTTGTCATTCAGCAGCCTCAGCAGCCTCAAACACAAAAGTACACAAAACATGAAATTCAAATTCATGTGACAACATAAAAAAAAATAATTGTGATCCATTGTGGTTCACCTTCTGGTCTCTAGTCTGAGGTCCCTCAGTTCGTCACTGAGCGGGCAGTTGTTGTTCAGGATGGCGTCCGTTGGGCTGGCCAGCACAAACAACTTGTCGACTGACTCGGACCGTTGGTATTCTGCTGCCACCCTCTCCTCCTCCCGCTGGACGCCGTTCGCATCAGCCATCGACTCCTCAGGACTGGTGTCCTCCGTCTCGAACGACGACTGCAGCTGGAGCTTCAATTCTGGGAGGCGACCAGCAAATGAGCCCAACCAATCCAAATCCGTTCTTCATGACAATCTGTTCAAACTGTCTTTCAACGATGACAGACAACTCACAAAAAAAAGACAAAGAGCCGATTCCATTTACTTTATATTAACAAACTAAGAAAGATCTGCTAAAGCTTTCATTCATATGTACAGTGCTGTGAAAAAGTATTGGACCCTTTCTCAAATTCTTAGATTTTTGCATAGTTTCCGCACTTTGATGTTTAAAATAATCAAACAAATGTAAATATCAGACAAAGATAACCCAAGTGAACTTAAAATGCTGTTTTTAAATGGTGATTTCATTTATTAAGGAAACAAATTTCAGTTACCTGGCCCTGTGTGAAAAAGTAATTACCCACCTTGTTAAATCATGAATTAATTGTGGCTAATCACATTTTCTTAAATTAATTTTCACCTCCAGACCTGTTCAATCAAAGAAATCACTTAAATAGAACCTGTTTGACAAAATGAAGTCAGCCAAAAGATCTCAAAAAGCTCCAACAAAATATCAAGAGCCAAAGAACTTTTAAGAACAGAAGAGAAATAAAGTAATTGACAAGTCTCAGTCTGGAGTGGAAAAAAAGGGTTATATATTGTTTATCAAACAATTCTCGACAAGTGTGTATAATAAATATGAAATTTGAAGCAGATGATTGTAACCTGGAAGAAGCACAGTGATGGCTTCCTGCACTGCCTGTCTCAGCAGGTTGTCAAGTGCGAACATCCAATGAGGCTTCACCTGCTGCTGCCTCAACACCTTCTTCACCTGCACAAAGTAGAAGAAGATCATCAGATGTTCAACACTCGAAAAGCTTTCCCACTGCATCCAGTCAACCTACTGCGTCCTGGAAGCTAAACAGCACCGCCTGCAGGCCGTTGAGAGGTATGGCGGCGGAAAGCAGCGCGGATCGAAGGTGCCGCAGGCTGCTGGTCAGCCGCTTCTTGTCTGGTGAACAGATGTTGGCCCGCAGGCAGCAAACCAGCTCGGTGATGTGCTCCGAAGTGAGCGACGACCTCTCAAACTGTTGGAGGAGAACCAGAGAACCAGTTCAGAACCAATTTTGATTGATGCAGACCCTCTTCATTCACTTTGTATCAAAGATAGTGAAGGCAAGAGTTGAAAGAGATTACTTTGTTTTAATGAACCAAGCAATGACAGCTACTGTATTTAACACATCAGTTGTGGCAAGCAATTTGGGTTAGACGGCCTTGTTAATCAAAAGGCTTCTTCAACATCTCCGAAACTTCGCGTTTTCAGTTAAAAACAACGAAAAAGAACAGATCTAATCTACCTTGGCTAACTTCAACACTCCCAATCAAAGGCCTTCTTGTTTGACACGAAAAAGTAAAGGTAAATGCTCAAAATTCACTGGTAGCTTGCTGAAAAGGAGCATGGGCGTGTATCCATCTGAAAACCCGGCTGATACTGTTCATACAGGATTATTGGTTTTATACTGCAACTACAGCATTCCGTGAATGTTTGAAGATTTTAAATTGTGGCTAGTAGAGTGCTAAAAATGCTCCCATTTCCACTTTGAAATCTGCAATCTCAGCAACCTTGTTAATATGGTTCTTGTTTCTGAAATATAGCAATCATTGGTAAAACTTGAGACCTACAAGAGAAAATGGAACGTATCAGTCTGTCTTTAAAGAACTCAACTATTTTGCGGGATATAAGAAAAATTGATCCGCCTTGTGCCGGATATCCTACAAAATTAAAAGGCTTCTACTTGTAGATTTGACATGGAGAACTTACTACTTTGTGGAGAATACGTTCTCTTGAGGAAGTGCATTGGTGTACCTGCGGCAAGGTTTCCTGTATGTTCACCACCACATTGGCGATGTAATCAGTGAGCACCCGGTGCAGCGTGGCCCTCCTCTCACTGTCCTTCCTCAGCAAGAACATGCCCATGTTCTCGTCTGTAGACGCTGGGCTGCTCATGTCCAGTGCCGAGTCCTCCGGCACTCTGGACAGACAGTAGACAGATCATTGACGTAAATGAACAAAGCCAATTTAGATCCATTGCTATTAAAGGCATACAAAAATGGTAAAGTATGTGAATTAAACTGAAATGCTATATCAACAATTGATAGATGAAATAAATAACAACATTTGGTTTACTCCCACATTTCAAAAACATGCATAGTAGGTTAATTGAAAACTCTAAATTGCCCGTATGTGTGAATGTGAGTGCCCTGCGATTAGCTTGCGACCAGTTCAGGGTGTACTCCTCCTCTCACCCAGAGTCAGCTGGGATAGGCTCAAGCACCCCCACGACCCTCATGAGGATAAGCGGTACGAAAAATGGATGGATGGATGAAATTGTTCCATCTTAACGTGGCATCCAGATGAATGGATGATGGAGAATAAGTGTGTGTTATATATATATATATATATATATATATATATATATATATATATATATATACACACACACACATACACACACATACAGTGGAGCAAAAAAGTATTTACTCAGCCACCAATTGTGCAAGTTCTCCCACTTAAAAGATGAGAGAGGCCTGTCCTCACTAGGGTCGCGGGCGTGCTGGAGATATATATATATATATATATATATATATATATATATATATATATATATATATATATATATACACACACACACACTCACACGCACACATACAGTGGGGCAAAAAAGTATTTACTCAGCCACCAATTGTGCAAGTTCTCCCACTTAAAAGATGAGAGAGGCCTGTAATTTTCATCATACGTATACCCCACCTATGCGAGACAAAATGAGAAATAAATTCCAGAAAATCACAATGTCTGATTTTTTAAACAATTTATTAGCAAATTATGGTGGAAAATAATGAAGGAACCTGTGTTTTAAAATCTCCTAACTTCCGTGGTTCCAAGCGTGTTCGTTTTCGTGAAAGAACGTCGTTCACAACAATGTATAAAAAGCAACCAATTTATTCCTGACAGAGGAGTCTATACATTTTGCAGAGCTCTGGGTTCGTAACTACCCTAACTTATTCTTAGCAGATACAGTAGTAGAACAAAACTATCTGACTCTCCCCCAGACTTATACAATGTTTCAAACAGGCCGGTGTGGAATCGCTGTCGTCTGATTGGTCCGTAATCTGACGTCATCGTTGTTCGGCCAAATGATGACTATTTGATCTGGGTCCAGACGTCGCCTGCCGATGTCTCCTGCATTCAATGTTTATAGTGGCTCCCCGCAGTTCCTTTCTTCTTTGCCATCTGTCTCCAAATACCCCCTGATGGGGGCCACATACCCCCCGCTGGGGGCCTTCCTGCAGTATACTCCTATACTCCAATACACATTCTCTTCCAAACTAGTTAGAATTACATATTAGAATATAAAGTATTCTATATTCCCTTCAATAAGTATTTGGTCACCAACAAACAACCAAGATTTCTGGCTCTCACAGCCCTGTAACTTCTTCTTTAAAAGGCTCCTCTGTCCTCCACTCGTTACTTGTATTAATGTCACCTGTTTGAATTATAAAATTATTATAAAAGACACCTGTCCACAACCTCAAACAGTCACATTCCAAACAACAGGATGGCCAAGGCCAAAGAGCTGTCAATGGACACCAGAAAACAAAATTCTAGACCTGCACCAGGTTGGGAAGACTGAATCTGCAATAGGTAAGCAGCTTGGTGTGTAGAAATCAACAGTGGGAGCAATTATTAGAAAATGGAAGACATACAAGACCACTGATAATCTCCCTCGATCTGGGGCTCCACACAAGCGCTCACCCCGTGGGGTCAAAATGAACACAAGAACGGTGAGCAAAAATCCCAGAACCACATGGGGGGACCAAGTGAATGACCTGCAGAGAGTTGGGACCAAAGTAACAAAGGCTACCATCAGTAACACAGTACACTGCCAGGGACTCAAATCCTGCAGTGCCAGACGTCTCCCCCTGCTTAACTCAGTACATGTCCAGGCCCGTCTGAGGTTTGCTAGAGAGCATTTGGATGATCCAGAAGAGGATGTGGAGAATGTCATATGGTCAGATGAAACCAAAATAGAACTTTTTGGTAAAAACTCAACTTGTCATGTTTGGAGGAGAAAGAATGCTGAGGAGCATCCAAAGAACACCATATCTACAGTGAAGCATGGGGGTGGAAACATCATGCTTTGGGGCTGTTTTTCTGCAAAGGGACCAGGACGACTGATCCATGTAAAGGAAAGAATGAATGGGGCCATGTATCGTGAGAATTTGAGTGAAAACCTGCCATCAGCAAGGGCATTGAAGAAGAAACGTGGCTGGGTATTTCAGCATGACAATGATCGAAACACACCGCCCGGGCAACGAAGGAGTGGCTTCGTAAGAAGCATTTCAAGGTTCTAGAGTGGCCTAGCCAGTCTCCAGATCTCAACCCCATAGAAAATCTTTGGAGGGAGTTGAAACTCTGTGTTGCCCAGCGACAGCCCCAAAGCATCACTGCTCGAGAGGAGATCTGCATGGAGGAATGGGCCAAAATACCAGCAACAGTGTGTGAAAACCTTGTGAAGACTTACAGAAAACGTTTGACCTCTGTCATTGCCAACAAAGGGTATATAAATTCATCTCAAGTATTGAGATGAACTTTGACCAAATACTCATTTTCCACCTTAATTCACAAATACATTATTTAAAAATCAGACAATGTGATTTTCTGGATTTTGTCCCCCCCATTTTGTCTCTCATAGGTGAGGTATACCTATGATGAAAATTACAGGCCTCTCATCTTTTTAAGTGGGAGAAGTTGCACAATTGGTGGCTGACTAAATACTTTTTTGCCCCACTGTGTGTGTGCGTGTGTGTGTGTGTGTAATACACACAGTGGGTACGGAAAGTATTCACACCCCCTTAAACTTTTCACTCTTTGTTATATTGCAGCTATTTGCTAAAATCATTGAAGATCCCTTTTTCCCCTCAATGTACACACAGGACCCCGTATTGACAGCAAAAAAAAACAGAATTGTTGAATTTTTTTGCAGATTTATTAAAAAAGAAAAACTGAAATATCACACAGCCATAAGTATTCAGACCCTTTGCTCAGTATTTAGTAGAAGCACCCTTTTGAGTTAATACAGCCATGAGTCTTTTTGGGAATGATGCAACAAGTTTTTCACACCTGGATTTGGGGATCCTCTGCCATTCCACCTTGCAGATCCTCTCCAGTTCTGTCAGGTTGGATGGTGAATGTTGGTGGGCAGCCATTTTCAGGTCTCTACAGAGATGCTCAATTGGGTTTAAGTCAGGGCTCTGGCTGGGTCATTCAAGAACAGTCACAGAGTTGTCCTGAAGCCACTCCTTTGTTATTTTAGCTGTGTACTTAGGATCATTGTCTTGTTGGAAGGTGAACCTTCGGCCCAGTCTGAGGTCCTGAGCACTCTGGAGAAGGTTTTCGTCCATTATATCCCTGTACTTGGCCGCATTCATCTTTCCTTCGATTGCAATCAGTCTCCCTGTCCCTGCAGCTGAAAAACACCCCCACAGCATGATGCTGCCACCACCATGCTTCATTGTTGGGACTGTATTGGACAGGTAATGAACAGTGCCTGGTTTTATCCACATATACCGCTTAGAGTTAAGGCCAACAAGTTCTATATTGGTCTCATCAGACCAGAGAACCTTATTTCTCACCATCTTGGAGTCCTTCATGTGTCTTTTTAGCAAACTACATGAGGACTTTCATGTGTCTTGCACTGAGGAGAGGCTTCCGTCGGGCCACTCTGCCATAAAGCCCCGACTGGTGGAGGGCTGCAGTGATGGTTGACTTTCTAGAACTTTCTCCCATCTCCTGACTGCATCTATGGAGCTCAGCCACAGTGATCTTCGGATTCTTCTCTCACCGAGGCTCTTCCCCCCCCGATTGCTCAGTTTGGCCGGACGGCCAGCTCTAGGAAGGGTTCTGGTCGTCCCAAACGTCTTTCATTTAAGGATTTTGGAGGCCACTGTGCTCTTAGGAACCGTAAGTGCAGCAGAATTTTTTTTGTAACCTTGGCCAGATCTGTGCCTTGCCACAATTCTGTCTCTGAGCTCTTCAGATACTGTATTTTCATGACCATAAGGCGCACTTAAAAGTCTTAAATTTTCTCCAAAATGGACGGGGCGCCTTATAATGGCCCTTATGTGTGCACCGAGCTCCAACATCTATAAATGTTGTTGTGTGATGAGCGCGCCGCTTGACTTTCTTTTTTTTTTTTACCTTTTTTTTTAATCGCTTGACTGACTGGGAGCATTCCCTGCCAACACCCTGCTTGTACAGAGGAAAAGCGGACGTGGCTGAGGACAGCATGTGGCTGTAAAGGGGGAAGGGTGCGTGAAGGAGGACGCTAAAGCCACGCCCCCAGTAGGTACATAGCGCCGGGGTGTGCATTGTGCAAAACAACATTGGTTTGGCTAAGGACCCCCCTCGAAAATGGCAACTACGGAGAGACACGCTTACAAAGCACAGTTTAAACTGTCAGTTATGCGGAGGAACATCAGAATCAGAATCAGAATCATCTATATTTGCCAAGTATGTCCAAAACACACAAGGAATTTGTCTCCGGTAGTTGGAGCCGCTCTAGTACAACAGAAGTCAATTTACAGAACACTTTGGGGACATAAAGACATTGACAAAAAAACAATTGTGCAAAAAGATGCAGAGTCCTCTAGCACTTAGAGCAGTTCGAACGACTAATATTGCAATAGTCCGGTGCAATGATCATTGTGCAAAGGGCGCTGAGACTTCAAGGAGTGTATGCGGTTTAAAGTGACGAGTAGTGCGATCATCTGGGACAATGTTGGTTGTGCAAATGTTACAGATACTCCTCAATCAGTGTGCAAATGGAGCAGATGCTACTCTGGCATGAGTGGGCAGTATATGCAAATAGTGCAGCATGGCGAGACAACTACAGTGAGTGCACGAGTAATACATAATTGGCCCCACAGAACATGGGAATTGAGCAGCGGTGAGAGAATTCAAGATCAACGAATCCATGGTTCGCAAGTGGAGGAAGCAGGAAAACGAGCTTCGCCAAGTCAAGAAGACAAAGCTGAGTTTCCACAGAAAAAAAAGTAAAACAAAGCGCGGAAACAAGGCAACTCCAACCGCTGGGCATCGGTGTAAACAGGGCGTTCAAAGTGAAGTTGCGAGCGGGGTGGAAGCGATGGATGACAGATGGCGAACACAGTTTTACTAAGACTAGGAGGCAGCGCCAGGCGAGTTATGCCACAATTTGTGAATGGATTGTGGATGCTTGGGCTAACGTGTCTGCTTGCACTGTTGTTCGAGCTTTTGTAAAAGCCGGCATTGTTTCTGAGGAGCTGCACGGCAACGAGACTGACTCCGACAATGACGAGAGGGAACCTGCCGTGTTTGATTGAGAACTTGCCCAGCTGTTCATTTCGGATACAGAACATGAGGACTTTGATGGATTTGTGGATGAGCATTGATAAAAAAATGACGTGAGTACATTGTTAAATACTTCAATAAAGTACAACCGAACTCAGTTTTGCTCCCGCTGCCTTTTTAAAAACATTGTTTTAGCGTGCACGCATGCTTCCGTATGTTTTAAGATAGCGTATGTTTTACCATGCCTGCGCCCAATAATGCGGTGCGCCTGGTGTATGTGTTAAATACAGAAATAGACCCCGTAACTGAGACTGCGCCTTTTAATACGGTGCACCCTATGGTCGTGAAAATACAGTAGTTCCTTTGACCTCATGATTCTCATTTGTTCTGACATTCACTGTGAGCTGTCTTATATAGGCAGGTTTGTGGCTTTCCGAATCAAGTCCAATCAGTATAATCAAACACAGCTGGAGATCCAATGAAGGTGTAGAACCATCTCAAGGGTGATCAGAAGAAATGGACAACACCCGAGTTAAATATATGAGTGTCACAGCAAAGGGTCTGAATACTTATGGCTGTGTGATATTTCAGTTTTTCTTTTTCAATAAATCTGCAAAATGTTCAACAATTCTGTTTTTTTCTGTCAATATGGGGTATATTAATGAGGAAAAAATTAACTTAAATGAGTTTAGCAAATGGCTGCAATATAACATCCATCCATCCATCCATTTTCTGAGCCGCTTCTCCTCACTAGGGTCGCGGGCGTGCTGGAGCCTATCCCAGCTGTCATTGGGCAGGAGGCGGGGTACACCCTGAACTGGTTGCCAGCCAATCGCAGGGCACATAGAAACAAACAACCATTCGCACTCACAGTCATGCCTACGGGCAATTGAGAGTCTCCAATTCATGCATGTTTTTGGGATGTGGGAGGAAACCGGAGTGCCCGGAGAAAACCCACACAGGCACGGGGAGAACATGCAAACTCCACACAGGCGGAGCCGGGGATTGAACCCGGGTCCTCAGAACTGTGAGGCTGACGCTCTAACCAGTTGGCCGCTGCAATATAACAAAGAGTGAAAAATTTAAGGGGGTCTGAATACTTTTCGTACCCACTGTGTGTGTGTGTGTGTGTGTGTGTGTGTGTGTGTGTGTGTGTGTGTGTGTGTGTGTGTGTGTGTGTGTGTGTGTGTGTGTGTGTGTGTGTGTGTGTGTGTGTGTGTTATATATATATATATAGAGAGAGAGAGAGAGAGAAAAAAATACATTATAAATTTATGGATACATTAGAATTTAAAAAAAATAATAATTATCATTGGATTATGAAACAGCTGGCACGGTGGGCGACTGGTTAGCGCATCTGCCTCACAGTTCTGAGGACTGGGTTCAAATCCTGTGTAAAGTTTGCATGTTCTCCCCATGCCTGAGTGGGTTTTCTCTTGGCACTCCGGTTTCCTCCCACATCCCAAAATCATGCATGGTAGGTTGATTGAAGACTCTAAATTGCCCTTAGGCGTGAATGTGTGCACAAATGGTTTGTTTCTATGTACCCTGCGATTGGCTGGTGACCAATTCAGGGTGTACCCCACCTCTCGCCCGAAGATGGCTGGGATAGCCTCCAGCACGCCTGCGACCCCTGTGAAGATAAAGCGGTACAGAAAATGGATTGATGGATTATGAAACATCTATTGCGGTATTGTACTATAACTCACGGCAGGAAGCGACCATTGCCGGGCGGGCTCTCCGAGATGTGGTTTGCTCTAAAGATGGACTGTGTCCTCCTGAAGTCCAGTGAGCAGGACAGGTCAATTGAATCGGAGTAGGCGTCAGTGTCCTCCACAACAATGGACAAGACTGGCACTGACAGGCTGCGTTGGTAGTCACCTGGAAAACGCAGCAAAAATAGTGATTATGTACTGACAAGTCAGTGAGTATATACGAGCAGTCTTACCAGCAGAAGCGTCTTCGGGGTCACACTCCTGCGGGGCCCTTAGCTTCTTCCTGGGGGACGACGTAAGGAAAGTGTCCCTGAGTAGGTCAGTTCCCGTGGCCCGGTCATCCGGGTTGGGCTCGAAACAGTTCATGATGAAGTTCTTGGCCTCAACTGACATGCACTCCGGAACCTTGGGGTGGATCTTAAACATCCCAACCTAGAGGCATTATCACATAATATGCAACATTGTCTACATTAATGGCCTGGCGGATACTTAAACACATTCACTGCCATTGACGGCTTTAGAAGTCAAATATCCATGTTAACTGGGAAGGCTGGCAGTGATTGTTTAAAGGTCCCACATTTTGGCTATTTAGAGTGACTATCTACCATGGACTTTGTATAAAAGTGTCAATTTCATTTTTAAAAAATTTCATTTTGTCATAGGAGTGTCCAGAAAAGGCCCCTTTGACAGCTACTTCTGTTTGATCCTGTTTTGTATCCGCTTTGTCCATGTTTGTCTTAGACCGCCCACTTTCCTCTAATTGGTTGTCTCCGTGTAGAAGACCCACTTGTGAGAGCACAGGTGTTTGTTATGTTGACAGCAATGGCTCGGGAGCGGAGAGGTAGGCAGAGATCTTCACTAGTGACGTAGATAAGATTGAGAAATTCGAACAACCTGATTTCAGGATTGTCGGCAGAAAAACGCCTGGAACTCATGAATGCATGTACGATTTTAATTCATATTTCACGTGATTATTGCGGCATCATGGAGCCAGTATTACATCCCAAATACTAGAAAATTTTGGCTTGGTAAAATATGGCATCTTTAAGTTAAAAATATTTATCCATTTTAAAAATGTACTGTATATGAGATGAAAAAAATATATAAAAAGTGCAAAATCAGCGCATTTTAAAACTACAGATATACTGTAAAGGCTGATCGAAAGGTAACGGGAAATGAATGGATGTTTATTTCATAATGGAGCAGCAAACAAGCAAATATGTTTAACAGTTGCTTCAATAGACTATTCAAATCAGTTGTGAAATAATGATTCACAAAGTCTTTACCTTGTACATGGCTGCCTGAGGACTCCCCAGCTCATGGAAGGGCGTTTTGCCCGTTGCCATTTCGATGACAGTGCACCCAAGGGACCATATGTCAGCCGGCTTCCCGTAGCCCCGAGGCCCCTGGTCTATAATCTCTGGTGCCATATACTGTAGCGTTCCTATGGACATGTAATCAATAAAATCGTAGTGGTACCTTGACTTAAGAGGGCCCCAGTTAACGGGTTTTTCGAGATACAAGCCGTTGCTCCTGTTAAGGAAAAATGTGACTTATGAGTGACCTTGAGCCACTCTGCCACTGGATGGTGCCAACAAACCTCACAAATCCGGCCACCGACGATTGTCAAAGTGAAATTACAGGTCAAGGTATTTTGTGTTTTGTGATTATGTTTTCAGTTTTTTTGTGCCGGCATTTTTCCGACTTTCTATTTCCTAAAAATGGGTCCTAAGAAAGTGTGTGCTGAAGTAATGGCTGATGTCCATTGAATCAAACCTGAAAATAACAGAAAATGTGTATTCAACTTGGTGAAGCAGTACGAGTGCAGTACCATGATGCCGTATCTCAAATCATCAACTATTTTTCTTATTAAGAAACATGTTACAAATGTTTTGGATGTTCTGAGGGGTTGGAACAGATTAATGACATCTCCATTGGTTTTAATTGGAATAGTTGATTTGTGAGATGAGTGTTTTGTGTTATGACCATGGTCACGGAGCACCTTTAACCCATAAGTCAAGGTACCACTGTATTTGATAGACTTCATCTGAGTTGAAACTGTAACACCATTGGAGAAATCTTACCAGCAAAAGTTTCAGTGCAGGGGTTGATACCCGCGAGCCTCTTGGAGGTTCCAAAGTCGGAGATCTTTAAAACACCGCTGTATGTGTTTATCAGCACGTTGTCACCCTGAAGCAAACAAACACACATTTATACACGTGTATCAATTATAACGTGACAATAAACAAGTTTGCTTGCAAGGTGCTTGCCTTGATGTCTCTGTGGACAATCTGGTTGTCGTGAAGGTATCTTAGCCCCTCGAGAATCTGCTTGGTGTAGAAGATGATGGTGGCCTCGTTGTCTTTCAGGGGACCCCACTTGGAACGGAGCAGAGACGAAAGGCTACCTGTCGGCCGGGGTGGGACCGTTGCAACATGTCATGAGCTCATTACATTTTGGATGATGAAAGTGTGATTCCAAGTCAGTGGGCTCTATTTTCAAGGATGGCGCATCTGGGGCTTTGTTTTTTTTAAAAATAATTTTATATTGTAATTCTCCTAAACCCGCATTGATTTATTTTATTTGTTTTACATTTTCTCGTTTATTCTTAGATCATTATCACTTTTTTCTCATAGCATTACAACATTGGGCTCAATTTTCATAGAGGCCACTTTTGTGCCAGGACACAAATGGCGGTGGATCCTGATTTTCATGCATGCGCAAGGCCCGTTGCGCGTTTGCCAATTTGGCAGATCGGTCAGCGACAAGCTGGGCATTCCTACGCAGCAAGGCTGTGTCATTTGACATGCGCCCAGTGGAGTGAAAATTTGGTGGCAGAAAGTCGATCTAAACTTATGGCTGCTGAGACTACGTCTGACTTTTGGTACAGCTTATCTAATGCGATTTTGGTCAATTTGATCGGAGCGCAGGCAGACAGATTCTGAGCTCAACGGACGTGTGGGGGATGTCAGATATATTTCATTCATAATTATGTGAATAACCAGCATCAAACCCTCTGAATCATTGTAGAAATCAGTTAATTGAATGAATTATTCTCCATCCATCCATTTTCCAAACCACTTCTCCTCACTAGGGTCGCGGGCCTGCTGGAGCCTGTCCCAGCTATCTTCGGACGAGAGGCGGGGTACACCATGAACTGGTCGCCAGCCAGTCACAGGGATGCATTATTATTGTTATTATATTTTTTTGATCATCCTACTGGCTAGCAGATCTAAATAAATTATTAAATAAATAACCAGATAAATAAATAAATACATTTGATTAAAATAAAATGAAAAAATCATCCATCCATCCATTTTCTGAGCCGCTTCTCCTCACAAGGGTCGCGGACGTGTTGGAGCCTGTCCCAGCTATCATCGGTCAGGAGGCGGGGTACACCCTGAACTGGTTGCCAGCCAATCGCAAGGCACAAACAAACAAACAACCATTCGCACTCACAGTCACAACTACGGGCAGTTTAGAGTCTCCAATTAATGCATGTTTTTGGGATGTGGGAGGAAACCGGAGTGCCCGGAGAAAACCCACGCAGGCACAGGGAGAACATGCAAACTCCACACAGGCGGGGCCGGGGATTGAACCCCGGTCCTCAGAACTGTGAGGCAGACGCTCTAACCAATCATTCACCGTGCCGCCATGAAAAAATCTGATTTAATTAATTAAATTTAAAAAAAATTCGTTTATCTGTTTTTCCCTTCCTGGAGCGGCCACCTTATCATGGTGGAGGGGTTTGCATGTCCTTATGATCCTAGGAGCTAAGTTGTTTGGGGCTTTATGCCCCTGGCAGGGTCACCCATGCCAAACAGGTCCTAGGTGAGGGACCAGACAAAGAACAGCTCAGAGACCCCCTATGAAGAAAAACAACATTGATTCTCACTTTCCCTTGCCTGGACGCGGGTCACCGGGGCCCGCTTCTGGAGCCAGGCCCAGAGGTGGGGCTCGATGGTGAGCACCTGGTGGCTGGGCCTGCACCCATGGGGCCTGGCTGGGCACAGCCCGAAAAGGCAATGTGGGTTCCCCTTCCCAAAGGCTCACCACCTGTGGGAGGGGCCAAGGGGGTCGTGTGTTATGTGAGCTGGGCGGCAGCCTAAGGCCTGTACGTAGACGACAAGGTAGCCTCCCTCTGGGTAGGGGGACGGGTCCTAAATGGTGTTTGTGTCTTTGCACCAAACAGCAGCTCAGAGTACCCATCCTTTTTGGAGTCCTTGGAAGGAGTGCTGGAGAGCGCTCCTGCTAGGGACTCTTTCGTTCACTGGGGGACTTCAATGCTCACGAGGGCAATGACAGTGAGACCTGGAAGGGGGTGATTGGGAGGAATGGCCTCCCCGATCAGAACCCGAGTGGTGTTCTATTATTGGACTTCTGTGCTCACCACAGATTGTCCATAATGAACTGAGACTCGGGTGAAGAGAGGGACGGAGCTGTCAACCAATCACCGCGTTATGGTGAGTTGGCACTGAGGGCGGGGGAAGATGACGGTCCTACCTGGCAGACCCAAACATAATGTGAGGGTCTGTTGGGAACGTCTGAATCCCCTGTCAGACGGAGTTACAACTCCCACCTACGGCAGAACTTTGCCCACGTCCCAGGGAAGGCGGGGGACATTGAGTCAGAGTGGACCGTGTTCCATGCCTCCCTTGTTGAGGCGGCCAACCGAAACTGTGCCCATAAGGTGGTTGGTGCCCGTCGTGGAGGCAATCCCCAAATGCGTTGGTGGACACCAGCCATAAGGGATGCCAACAAGCTGAAGAAGGAGTCCTATGAGGCCTTTTTGGCCGGTGAGACTACAGAGGCAGCAGATGGGTACTGGCTCGCCAATCGGAACGCAGTTTTGGTTGTGTTAAGACCAGAGGTCTTTTTAACCAGCAGATGGTTGCAGTACGGCGAGGTTCCTGTTCTTCCACTTTCAACTTGGCCAGCCACTGGTTTCATAACTGTTGGTTCCATTGTTCATTGGTAGGTGGGAGAAGCCGTTTTTGTTAAATTCCTTTTCTCCTGTGATGGGTTAGGAGTGAGGTTAGAGTGTGTCTTTGGTTTTTAATCATTGTTTTGAGAGCAGACAGATAGGGTTGTTGCACTTTGTTTTGTTTGTTGTGTTGGCATATTTCTCCCTCTGAAGCTGGAATAAACTTTGTAAACCGTGTTACTTGGTGGTTGGTTTCACTTGGGAGTGGGAAGATGGGAACAATTAGTTCAGGTTGGGTTCTGGGCTTTCCCCTAGACTCGGAACGTAACAATGGTCGCTGTAGGAAAACCCGGGAGTGAGAGGAGTTCTATGAGGCCGTGGAGAACGACTTCCGGATGCCTTTTCTGGTCCACCTGGCGTCTCAGGAGGGGGAAGCAGTACACCATCAACACTGTGTGTAGTGGGGGTGGGGCGCTGCTGACCTCAACTTGGGACATTGTGAGTCGGTGGGCCGAATACTTCGAAGACCTTCTAAATTCTACCAACACACCTTCTCAGGAGGAAGCAGAGTCTGGGGGCTCTGAGACGGGTTCCCCTATCTCTATCTCTCTTGAAGTCACCAAGGTGGTTAAAGAGCTCCTCTGTGTCAGCTCCCTGCTAAGGTATATTCAGCGGTTCTGGAGAGGAGGGTCCGTCAGGAAGTCGAATCTCGGATTCAGGAGGATGTCGTTTTCATCCTGGCCATGGAACACTGCACCAGCTCGGCACCCTCGAAGACCCTGCCGAGGATGTCAAGGGCTGGGTGTTCGCTCAACCAGTCTAGAGACTATGTGTCCCAGCTAGCGTGGGAACGCCTGAGAATCCCCCCGGAAGAGCTGGACGAAGTGAATGGAGAATGAAATATGGGCTTCCCTGATGAAGCTGCTGCCCCCGGGACCTGACCTCAGATAAGCGGAAGTAAATGGATTGATGGATGGCTGGATGGATGGATGGACGGAAGATTTTTTTGTTTTTTTTTAAATAAATCTTGAGTTTTATCAATCCTGATTCAGATACAAACCTCCTGGTACTTCTTCCATAAAGATCTTGATGAAACCGTCCTGACTAATGGAGCCCAGGTACTGGACGATGTTTCTGTGCTTCAGCCGCTTGTGAAGGCAGATCTCCTCGTGGAGAGGCTGGGAATAACTAAGGAGAGATTTTGTTGGTATGTGTTTAGTCAGCCCCTAAAAGGTGACGTTGAGTGAGAAACAATCCTCTCACGTGCTGTCCTTCTCTGGGATCTCCTTGATGGCGATACGCACTTGGTTGCTCATGTCCCTACCGGCGTACACGACGCCATATGTGCCTTTCCCAAGGACCACCTTGTTGCCATTCTCGTTGATCTCATAGACGTACTGCAAGGTGAAAGACAATAGACTATTGTCATGACAAACTAGATTTTTGTCATAGATAGCACAAAAATGCAGAAGTCTTATTTTGGTCACCATTTGTTAGTTGGCAAGATAATGCAAAAATGTTAGTTTTTTCTGAATAAAGGTTGGGAAACACTGCACTAGGCCACATTTTGTCCAATCTAATCCAATCCAATTGAATTTTAAGACAAATCTAATCAAAACAACTTGGGAATGGCAGAACTATGGGTGGTGACAGACCTCAAGTATTCCCTCACTGATATGATTCAGATCCTCGGAGGCCTCCTCAGCCTTATGGAGCAGAGAATTTACCAGATCACAGAAACTGAGGAGAGAACAGGGAAACAAATGTCAATGGGACTCAGGACACAAGAATCTAAAATATATTAAATTGTGTATCTTCCAATTAACACTCAACCCGACTGACAAATACGGGAAGCCAGGGGTCCTCAAACTTTCTGGGTCCCCTGACAGGGTATGTTCTCTTCCAAGGATCCCCTTCAACGCCAAATAAACATAATTTAATGCCATAGGAATTAAAAGGTTGCTTATTTTCGAGAAAGAAAGTTAATGTTACCATAATAAATTCATATTTTCTAGAGAAAATATTATGAGAATAGTAGATTTTTTTTCAAGAAAAAAAAGCACAATCCTTTTGAGAACAAAAATGTA
Organism: Phycodurus eques; assembly: GCF_024500275.1. Lineage (NCBI taxonomy): Eukaryota > Metazoa > Chordata > Actinopteri > Syngnathiformes > Syngnathidae > Phycodurus > Phycodurus eques. The sequence continues at coordinate 13,342,534 of NC_084528.1, read as the reverse complement.
TTTTGTCGGGATGAAAAGTCTTAATCTTACAAGACGAAAGTCGTATTTTTCCAAAATAACATCATAATATTAGTAGTATCACAACTCTTATCCTGGAAAAGATGACTTTATTCTGAAGAATAGGACTGTATTCTATGTCTTTGTTCTTAAAAGGTGTGACTTTTTGTAATAATATTGTCATGGTCTATATTTTGATTTTGTTTTGTTTCATGTTTTCCTGTGTTCTATGTTGTTCATGTCGTGTGTTCATTTAGTTATTGTATCCACTTGTTCTCATCAACCTTCTACCTTGTGTCAACCAATGAGCTCCCTCCAGCCACTCGTGTCTTGTCCAAGTGTTCCTGTTTGTATGTAGGTCCCTGGTTTCTTTCAGTTCTTGTCGGTTCATTGTTGTTGTCAGGTGTCTTTGTCTCTGTCTGTCCCACGTCTTAGTCCCCAGCCATGTTTTGTTTCCAGTTTTAGGTTTATTCAAGTATTTCTTTGTTACTTTGGTTTTCTGTTGTGGGACTTTCTTTAGGTTGCTTTTCAATGTTCCTTGTTTGCCCTTTTTTTTTGGAAATTAAATATAATTTTTTTGAGACTCCTGTCTTGCCTCCCTGCTTCCCTGCACTTGGGTCCTCCACGTTTTACCCTAATTGTGACAAATAGGCCTTATTTGAAAGACTTTATTCATCCATGGATGTCAGATGTCATGGTGATGCATGACAATCATATCTGAGCTTTTGATTGGCCAGGCCCCAAAGATTTAATCAGCCCAAAGCTAACTGTAAAGTACGGAAGAGTAATTGGTTTGTTATGTTTGTTCTATTGGCACGGCGGTCCCCATATTTAAGTATGCACTCCTTAACCCCCAAGCTTTGACTCACGCACTCCTGGGTTCCCGGTTCCTGGTTTTAGAACCACTGTTGTAAGCGCATGTCTTTAAAAATGTGACGTTAGTTGAAGTTAAAATGCCTTTCAAAGAAGATGACAGAGCACAGTTGTTCTTTTCTTGTGACTGATGATGATCAAGTAGAATGGCATTATTAAACATGCTGATCCAACGACAGGGCTGTGCCTGCCATTATCATCGCACACACCCCACTCTGGCCTATTAGCAGGGCTAGTTACTGTATGAATCAATACTGTATGTATGGCTACTCACCCTTTACAGTGCAGCTCTGAGGGGAAGCACAGCTGGAAGTCGTCAGAGTTGTAGTGCACATACAGGAAGCAGCTCCGCTCGTCAATCTTTGAAGCGCTGGAGAGAGGAGAATGACGTTTTACAATGCAAGTAAAGTAAAATGACTGGCTGTTCGGACAATCTATCAAACCATCCAACCACACATCTGTTCACCCATCTATTCTTCCCAAAGTGGGTCGTAATTAGAGGAAGAATAGATGGCTAGATGGTGTTCTTGTCATCTGGTCATCTTCAAAAAGGTTTCCACTTCAGTCCCTGAAATAACGAAGCTACTTATTTATAGTCCCAACAGTGGTGGGCCATTATAATGAGCAAGTTCTTTATTTAGAAAGAGATATCTTGATTAATTCAAGCCTTTGCTGAAGTGTAATGATTCTCAATTTGTGTGTACTACTCGTGCTACGTGGGCTCGCTCTAGTGACACGTGGAATATAAAATCTATCCATCCAATTTCCGAACCGCTTATCCTCACCAAGGGTGCGGGTGTGGTGGCACCTACCGTATCTCAGCTGACTTTGGGCGAGAGGCGGGGTACACCCTGAACTGGTCGCCAGCCAAACACAGGGACAAATAGACAAACAACCATTCGCACCTACGGACAATTTAGAGTCTTCAATTAACCTACCATGCATGTTTTTGGAATGTGGGATGAAACCCACGCAGACACAGGGAGAACATGAGTACTCCACACAGGGAGGCCGGATTTGGACCCGGAACCTACAACTGTGAGGCGGATGTGCTAACCAGTCGTCCACCGCCTGAAAAGAAAATCACTTAATTAAATATTCAAATTGCGCATCACGTCACAGTGGCCTGAACTGTTTTGTTGTTGTTGTTGTTTGTTTTTAAATCCATCATGTTACATGTTAAGTTGTATTTAACTTTAAAGTAAAATACATGTCACTGACATTGAGCAGAATCCTCATATCTCCAAAAGTATCACTTTTCAAGAAGAAAAAACGGCATGTTTGTTGAGACGTTGCAACGTCAAAGAGAGCAAACCCTTTTCAACAGTTTTGATTTGTCAAGAATTTGTGAAAATAACAGATCCACATGGGAATAACAGTATTTATTTATGAAAATATATTAAATTGACCATATTTGCTCATAAGAAGTTTCTACCCGACATTGACGATTTGGATTCACTTTTTGAAGTTTTTTTTTTTCAAACATTTCTCAAGCTTTAATTTGCACTTAACGTTTGTGTGCAATACATTTTAATTCATCATGATTTAAGCACAGTGTTCATGTTCAAACTATGCCTAATATTACAATGGCTTACAATAACATGCACTTTTTAGGCATATTTTTTTTAGGTGGTACGTGGTTTAGAAGGTTTGACAACCACTGCTGTGGTGGCTCCCAAAATGTGGAACCAACTGCTAACTTCCTCCAACTCTCCCAACACAAACACACACACAGCTCTACCTTAGACTTGCCCTGCTTTGGCAAACAATTTCTTAAAACCCACCTCTTCTCCTTATTGTTGCCGGACCAAACATACAGTGTTGTGAGCTTTGTGTGTTTTTGTTTGTTTTTACGATGGTATTCAATGTAATGTCAATGATAAAATTGTCCAAAATTATCCAACCTGAACCGTCCTACACTTTCCTGCATTGGGGTACACACTGCTAACTGTTGATTGGTTGACAGAATTGTTGGTCTTCATTCATGAAACAATGGAATGAATGTGCCAGGCAGAAGGAAAAACATACATTCTGATGGATGATCGATTCAAAGTCGTGGTTCTCGTTTTTTAAATTTTATTCCCAAATTACAGGTTGCAATACATTGCTGAGTCCCAAATAACTAATTTGTCTTGGGAGACTTTTTTTGGCCAGCACATACCTTTGGTCAAAAGTTTCCAACATGTCGATAAATCCCTGTTTTTGGAAGGTATAATGTAAATGGGAACTGTCTTCGACAATGTTCATCACAATTACTCAGCGATTGCCTGTGCACCAGGCTGCCATGCAGAAATCAACGTGAAAAGGAATCAGTTAATGTTGTCTGCTTCATAGCGGGAATTAACTCAGTAGATGTTATTTTGAAAAATAGTTGTTACAGTTGACGGAAAAGTCGGAACCAAATCTCTAATTTGGCAACACCGAGTGTACTAACTTCTCTCTGCTCACAGCCATTTTGTTAGTGTAAGCAGGGACTTGCTTTGGAACTATGTAAGCCTCTAAAATAGGTAATTAAAAAATATCTCTCCTGACAAAAAAAAAAAAATCTATTTAATCACTAAAGTCGATTAAGCCCCCGGTATATTGTAGCATATGTCAACTATCCCAATTGCCAGCAGAAGCAGCCAAGCGTGTTTTTCTCCACTGGCTTTGCTGCAGGCTTGAATACACAGACACAAGAGGAGGAATTTGAAAGGTGTCAGCACACGCAGTAGCATACCTCACTCCCCGGATTGCAGCGGCTGGGAAAGTCCACTGATGCAAGCCTTTCTATTGAGTGAAACCAGAAAAAAAAAACGGATTAAAAAATGTGACATCGGCAGCTTAAGTATTTTGCAGGTACAATCTGTACTCATACACACACACACACACACACACACACAAGAAGAAGAAAGTAAACATCCTGACACACATTCGCACACAACAAAAACCACACCCTCGCATTCAGCGTTGAACATTCACTCAACTACGAATGGTCCCGTGTAGCGAAGTTGGGAGTTTTTTTTTTACTTTGTGCAAGCAGAATTTACAGCGGATATGACCTGAGGCGTTTAGTGGGTGTGAAGGGGGAATCAAATATGACCAGAGGCGTTGTGAGGGGGCAATGACCTGGTCTGCATACCTTGAAGGGAGTGACGTGTTTCAACTGGACAGTGTGACTTTCATCCCCCTCGCTCACAGACACTATAGAAGGTTGAAAGACTTTACTGGGCTCCAGAATGAGCACCTGAAAAACATGTTGGACACTCTTCAAAAATGGAATCAAGTGTGCGCACTTAGCCCATTTCATGCTGGATATCACTCAAACTAATAGAGTTCATTTAACCCCGGTCCTCAGAACTGTGAGGCTGACGCTCTAACCAGTCGGCCACCGTGCCACCTCAGCCGATATTAGCTCTCCTTAAATAAAAGTGCAAAAACTGGCAAAAAAACAGGTAATTTTTTGCAGTTTCTTTTTTGTTTTTTTAAGAAATATATATATATATATATATATATATATATATATATATATATATATATACACATTACAACATGCGACTAAGGTAATAATGACATTCAAACAAAACAAATCACAAACAGGAAATAAATAATAAAATAAAACAGCTACAATGCACGAAACAATAATCAGCATAACAATGGACACACTCACACTAAGGATGGCATCACAACAGCAGAAATCGCATTTTGCAAATGCCTTAGTCCAGATCAAAACCAAGGAAGTCCATGTAACACTTAGTCTGGAATTAAACATTAATTATGCATAAATAATGTTTTGCCCATAACTTCACTCATTATGTTGCTTATTTACTGAATACATTATAGCCTAAATCTAAAGATAAATTGATCAGTTAAATGCTTTTTTTTTGCATGTTTTTGACCTTCAAATTCCTCTGTGTTTGTAAAGTTGAACAAATACTACAGGACAAAGTATTGCAATTCAGTCAGTTGTTCTGCCTGTAATTCATATCTCTATTGTATTGTAAGCGTTAAAAATTATGATAAATAATTTTTTCTATATTTGGTTATCAGATTTTTTTTTCTGACAACTATTGGAATCGGCATCGCCTCAAAAAAATCCATAACGGTCGGGCCGTAGTTTGAAGGACATTAATTGGAAATTGTGACCAGAACACTGTTGAAAAGTAGAATGTACTGACCGAGCGGAACTGAGATGACAATACATTGACCCTCTTGGGTTGGACATTATTCATAATCAATTCGGCTCTTGTTTTACTTTCTAGCAATAATCAATAATAAATATCTGGGGGGTATTGGTGGGGAAATTGTTTACATTGCTGGAAAAACATCATTCATACATTGACCATCTTGTGTTGGACAACATTCAAAACCAATAGGGCCATTGCTCTGAACTACAGCCATAATCCCATCAATCTTTAAAGATCAGTATATTGGTTGGAAAATACTGACTGGAGGTGTACACCATGGACTCAGTTAACCTCTGACTATCTTGTGTTGGACACCATTCAAAATCAACAGGCTTTGACTTAAATCCCTGAAAACAGGCGCGGCCAATATGGGAATCAAACCCATAACTCAAAACCTTGGCGTTATTAGCACCACGCGCTAACCAATCCTTGTGTCGTCTTACTGGGCAGCAGTCGGTGGAGATGTTGGGTTGACAGTACTGTGACAGCAGCTCCATCCAGAAGTCCACTGTGTCCTGCTTGGGAGACCTCACCTCGGGGGGCTTGGCAAACTGTCGGTACAGAACGTAGGTCTCCATCACGGACGCCACGTACCTGAAAGAAGTAATAAAAAACATGGAATCTAAAAGAACATTTTTCCACATCTAACGTGTTGATATGATGTACAGCGGTGCCTTGAGATAAGAGTTAAATTTGTTCCGTGACCACGCTTATATAACACTCATATTTCAGATCATCTTTCCCCACTGAAATAAATGGAAATGCTCCGTTGCAGCCTTCCCCCCAAAAAACAAACATGTTTGTAACATGTTTTTAATCAGGAAACTATCACTAAAAAAAATTCTACTTTATAAAAAAAACATATTAGAGGTGCCACAAATAATCAATGAATCGACATCAAATTAATTATTTTGATAATCGATTAGTACTTTAGAGTTTAAGTTCTAATTGGCCAAATCCTCAGGATTTCAGTACGGGCCCCTGGTGGGGCGGGGTCCTCCCTCCACCTTCACCTGGTGGGTGAGCGGCTGCCGGGGTGGGTCTCCATGGGTGCCCCGGTTCCAGTTCTGCCTGTGTTCCAATGGTGCTGGGTTGGTGCCAGCTGGCGCCTCTCAGGGTGCCCTATTCTGGCCTCTGGTTGGTGAGCGTGGGGGAGGGGGCTTCCTTCTCCTCGTCCCTCCTCATCCTTTCTGCCTGGCCACGGCTGTCTTCCTTCCTCTCTCTCTCTCTCGGAAACAGGACTCCCGTCCCCTTTTAGGGCCTGCAGCGGGGCCTTATACTGCCCGGTCAGGGGGGGTTCCTACCTCTCACGCTCCACTATGGGCAACAGGTACCGAATGGAGTAGGGGCTGTGGGTGGGGGTCTTGGAGGGAAATGCTGTGGGGCTGGGATTGATATTCTCCTCTGTTGGTGCTGGACGGGCCCGGCCTGAAGGAGTTGAGCACGGTATATATTTTCACTTGAAACGTTTTGGGCACACACACATCCAGGGTTCCTTGGGAGGCCTCATGCTTGCGGGGTAGTGTTGGCCCGCTGTGTTCCCCTCTGGATGCATGGTTGGGGCACTTCGGTGGGGCTGGCAGACCGCCCTGTGTTCCTTGGTCTGGGTGGTCGTCCTGGCGGCCGGGCCACATGGGATGGAGGTTTCTCTTACAGCTAGTGTCCCGACTTGTTTTTCTCTGTCTCTGTTTTCTCTTTTCTCTTTGTCTTTGTCTCTCCCCTATCAAACCTCGTTCTGCCTGATTGCAATTTTTCAACAAATATCCATTACAATACAAAACTCCTCTGTTGCAAAGTAAAACTGCTCTTGCATAAAAAGGTTTACTGATCCTCTATTCTGCATAATCAAGGAAAAAACAAATTTTGACCTAAAAACAGCTCCTATCTCGAAAAACCGTAAGTCAGGTCACTCATATCTCAAGGCACCACTGTATTTGTAATAAAAACTGGCCTCACCAAAGGGGAGCCTTGAGCTTGTAGAGTTTCTCGGAAGCCTCGATGACTTTTCTGTGCGCGTTAGCTAGTATGTTAGCGCCGAGATAGAATCCCACATCCCAGTAGTCTTTCATCTTCTCCAGGCTGCCCTTCCGGCCCAACAGAGTGCTTAAGGTCACGCCTAGAAACCAAACAAACAATTTGAAAAAATATTTAATTAAATTGTTTATTTCTCGGCGGCACGGTGAACGACTGGTTAGAGCGTCAGCCTCACAGTTCTGAGGACCCGGGTTCAATCCCCGGCCCCGCCTGTGTGGAGTTTGCATGTTCTCCCCGTGCCTGCGTGGGTTTTCTCCGGACACTCCGGTTTCCTCCCACATCCCAACAACATGCATTAATTGGAAACTCTAAATTGCCCGTAGGTGTGAATGTGAATGTGAGTGCGGATGGTTGTTTGTTTGTATGTGCCCTGCGATTGGCTGGCAACCAGTTCAGGGTGTACCCCGCCTCCTGCCCGATGACAGCTGGGATAGGCTCCAGCACGCCCGCGACCCTAGTGAGGGGAAGCGGCTCAGAAAATGGATGGATGGATGGATGTTTATTTCACACTCCTGGTTCGAAAGAGATGCAGTTAAAATTAAGAAAATGAATAAAATACCCTAGGTATACATGTTAAATATCACCTCACGAACCCTACAACAACATTCACCAGACTATTCCGAGGAGTCCAATCTGCCAAATACCCAACTAGAATGGTACACAAGGAACTGGGTTGAGCACAGACCTCCACTAAAGCAGAAAAATCTAAATTTAGGTCAATATGTGAATTGCGGTTCTAAATTAAAGAATTAATTTTTGTGTCATTCCAAAGTGATGCACCGAATATGATCAAAATCTGTTGAAAGGTTTTGAGTTACGCTGGTAACAATCAAACACATAACCAACTCTATTGGCGGAGGTACTTTTATTTACCGTCTCCCGCTCTGGTTAGAAAACAAACAAATAACAACAACAAAAACATGGTTGGGGACCACTGTGTTAGACTGAAAATCTAAAGGTCCCTGGTTTGATCCTAGGTTTTGGCATATGGCCAAAAACCTTTTGCAGGACTATTGTGTGTTTGGAATGAATGAACACTTGGCTATATTTAGTTCTGGGGTAATGTATTAGAGGACAAAGAAAGACTATGTTGAAGGGCAGTGGTACTTTTGAGATGTCAAGGAACCTTTGGTATGAATGCCATGTATGCTTAGGTAATCTTCTCCATTTCATCAAACATTTAGCAGGAACCACTTTCAAGACAAAGTCATAAAAAGATAGTTTGGTCTGAAAACGCCTTGCCTCTTCATTAAGCTGAGGGACAGCTATATTTGGGGTGGGTTCTGCAGTGCTGGACATATCCGATTGGAACCTTTTAAGTTCAAAGAGTACCAAGAACTACCAAGTTCATGCAACAAAATTTAAAACTCAAAGACCTTTTTTACGCAGCTCAATGGACGTATCAAACTCGTGTCCAGTCGCCATCAGAAGGACCACATTGTTGATGCCTGAGTGCAAAGTGTGTTCCGTTTCAAATGCTTTTCCATACCTACAAATGAACCAGGAGGGATTTAGAAACGAAAACCAGATGGTAAGGCAATTAATAAAATACAAAAGGCCTGTACCAGTAGCAGGCTTGATCTCTGCTGTGCTGGTCAGTGAAGCCTGAGCTAATGAACATGTCTTTGTAGATGCGACCACAGAGGCAGTAGACGTCCGACACCACGTTGCCTCCTGATTCCACAATGGGTAGGACCTCCTCCAAAGCCTTGGCGCGATCACCTGGTTGATTCCTCCTGTTACACAGAAAGATATGATATGGCAGAACAGGACATGGTATGATCAAACAGAACAGGTAGGATATGATAGAGTAACACAGGAAAAGGTAGGATAGGATACGACAGGACATAATATGATATGACATGATCGAACAAGGCAGGCTAGAGTAGGATAAGATAGAATAAAACAAGATGGGATGAGACTAAAGCGATGGAATAGGATTAATGTATGTACCTGTTGAGAGCAAATATGTAATGAAATTTGATATTTTGGTGTCTTGCCACAAGACACATTGGTAGGTTATTCAGCATCTCCACCAGTTTGATCATAGCATCGTAGTCCTGTGAAAAACAAAATCATGTTGATAAAAATGTCATTTACATAAGTTTTAGGGTTGCTGGACCTTTAAGTATTTTAACGTCCATCAATCTCTGTTATTAGAAAACAGAATATCCACTATTTGTGCCAAAATAGCTCAGTTGGGAGAGCATTAGACTGAAGATCTAAAGATCCCGGGTCTCGGCATGTTATCAACAACATTTTCAAGGATCAATGAGTCTTTGGACTGCCGGAACTATTCTTTACATTCAGTGTCTTGTGTGGGGAAGGCCCTTATATGTTCTATGTGACGATGGGTTAAATGCAGAGGTTGAGGTCTTATATCATGTCCTGTCCCGGAGCAATGCTACAACAGCGCGTTACAAATATAAGAATTTGAAAAGGAATAAAGGAAGAGAAATTTTTGACATTTTTCTCCTTTCCAAAGTCTATAATAACTGAAAAGACTGTGGCACATACGGGGATCAAACCCACAACTGTCGTGTTATTAGCACCACGCTCTAACCAACTGAGCTAACCAGCCCTGTGTCAGGGTATTTTGTCTTGCTTTCAATCAAAGTACGCTAAAAGTTCAAACTATAAAATACCACAAGATCTCATCAAAACCATGTCAAATAGGAACATTGTAATTAGTGTCAAGGAAGTATGTAGAAGTGATCAAGCTCAACTGTTCTAAGAGCCTTCTATTTCTAGGAGGAGCTCAATTAAGCCTATGTTGTTTGCAGAGGTGAACGGAGAGTCTTCACCACGTGCATGTACGTGTGGTGCATTTTTTCGAAATTATATCATCTGTGACTCCAAGCCATTCTTAAGGATAATGTTGCAAGATGAATTGAAAATTATATTTAAGTGCTTTGAAAACACAGTTTGTGGTATATAATCATTCCGTATTCAATATATTTATTCTATGGATCTATGTTTTTTTGTTTGTTTGGTTGTTTGTTTTTTGCTTCTGTACTATGTGAATCCCCCCACTGGGACTCATAAAGGATTATCTTATGACATATATACAGTTTAAACTTTTAATATAGGCAAGTAAAAACTTTTTTTTGGGGGGGGGGGGGTGTCAATTAGCAAATTTTCACTATTGACAAGGGGCTGCCTCCCTATCTACCTCCAAACAAAAGAGTACATTTTGTCACATTAAACACCAAAAAAGCATCGGAACTTGACACCTGAATGTCCCTGTAGGACAGCAGCAGGTTCATGACGATGTCAGGGGTGAGCAGCTCCACGCTGTCCAAACGCTTCTGGATGCAACTCAGCTCCTCGCCTAGAGCCCGACCGCTGAACCGCTCCCTCGCCATGCGGATTTCGTGCCTGATGGACTCCCGGAAGTACTCGCTGTCAGACAATATAGTGGTAAATGACAGGAGAATGCATGGGAAGACATATTTGACAGGGAACGCCCACATTTTAGGGTTGACGCCCACATTTTAGGGTAGGCTTTACCCAGAGTGCGTATCTGGTACAAAGGCGCTTAATTGACCGTTTTAAAGGTCCTGTATTTTGGCTATTTACTCCTCCATAGAGTGACTCTATAATACAGAGATTGTATAAAAGTGTAAATTTCATTTGAAAAAACACCATGGCTTTGTCATGAGTGTCCAGAAAAGGCCCCTCTGACAGCTACTTCTGTTTGACCTAATTTTGTATCCACTTTGTCCATATTTGGCTAACACCGCCGCCTTTCCTCTGATTGGTTGCCTCCGTGTAGAAGACGCACTTGTGAGAGCATGCTGGTTCGAGATTGGAAAGGTAAGGTTAGAGATCTTTGCTAGTGACGTAGATAAGCTTGAGAAATTCAAATGACCTGCTTTCAGGCCTCTCGGCAGTAGGTCAAGAATGCGTGGACGATTTTAATTCACATTTCACATGTTTACGAAGGCACCATAGAGAAAATATTACATTCCAAATTCTAGAAAAGGTTGCTTTAGCAAAATATGTCCCCTTTGAGTGGATGGGAGAAAAAAAGAAAAAAAGCGCATGCTGTTGCTGTGTGCACAAGGGAGAATTTGGCCCTAAATACACCACTGTCAACAGCCCTGTGCTATGTGTATTTGATTGAGGAATAGGAGATACTGTATATTAAACTCTTCTTGCATGAAATCTGGTTGTTATAAACTAATAAAGCTATAAAATAATTTATTAACTAACTAACTAATTAATTCATTGATTGAATAATTAATTAATTAATTAATAATAAAGCTATATTTCAGTTCCTTGAAAAGACCCATACTTCACTTTTGTAAATTCCTGGTTTATTCCCATAAATTCCTGTTAATTCCCAAATATTTGCAACCCTTGCAGGTATGCATTTTTTTTTTTTTTTAAAGAAAAAAAAGATACATGATAATTTAGTCCAGAACCCCATATAGACAATACAATGACAACAAAGGTGAGCACAATAGAAAGGGAGGCGTAATGTGAGACAGCTCACCTGGACTGCACATCGACGTTGTTGAGCAAGTGCGCCAGTCTCTCCGCCAATGGCGTGAGCAGAGAGTCCAGCTGGAAAGCGGGCTGCATCAGCTCTTTGATGCCCGTCATCACGGCGCCATCGCAGGCGAACACCTTGCCCTGAGACGTCACCACATAAGGGAGGAACGTGTAGCTTCCACATTGCTCCTGAACGACACGGGAATATTTTTGTTGTGCCTCTGAATATTAGGACTCAATTTGAGAGAACCAACACCTATGATTTTTTTAACATATATCCAACTTAATTTTCAGAAGCTTCATAATTACAAATCATCTCAAAGATGGCCCAAATACTCCTGAAAATGGCTGCTGATTGGTAAATGGTTTATTGCATCACTGCATTAGATTGCTAATGTATACCTAATAAAGCGTACAAGACGGCTTTTCAATACGCTGGTTAAAAGATAATGATAAGTCAAATGTTTCAATAGTCTGGGGGTATGTCACACACAAAACAAAGCAAAGCACCCATGACAAAGCCTTGAGGTACACCATGTTACCTTGACAGCCTGCAGGTCTGTGTCCTCCTGATAACAGTACAGGATGATGATGTTGGTCATGCTGAAACTTTCCCTCACTCCCAGGTGATAGAAGAGAGACGCCTGGCAAAAGGAGTCACTCATCTCCACCACAGCGACATCTGTGAGGGAATATCATTAACAAAATGGTAGCAGTTGGAAGCGGTGCCAAGTAGAAATACAAATAGTTTGATGCTATACTGGACCAATGTAACTGTACTAGTTTCTCTAACCAATCATATTTCAAATTCGCCAAACCGGACTAGCTATCTGGGCCACAATAACGTCAGCATGTTTTCATCCTCTAATTGGTTGGTCAGAGCGGTAGTTCCCTGCTACAGTATATTACGCTTCATGCTTCGCAGTCCCGCCATATCATGGATTTTTTTTTGTGTAAATGTTATTACACTTGTTACTTTATTGTTTTTATATTGTTTGTACAATACGTTTGTGTTATCCATTGCTCTTACTGTATCTGTCATTATATTATATGGGTTTAAATGTGTTTGTATTGTTTTAAAAGTGTGTTTAAAGACCTTAAAAAATATGGGTAGGGTGTATTTAAATAGGGTATTTCTATATCGTGGATTTCGATTATTGTGGGGGTGGTCTGGGACGTAACCCCAGCAATGGAGGGGGGATTACTGTAATGTTGTCAAAGTGAGTAGAAAGTACAGACATCGGTTTTCAAATGTAGGTTTTCAAATGTAGGGATTCAAAAGTGAAAAGCATCAGAAAAACCTTTCTGCTAGAGATGCAACAAATTCATTGACAACTGTTTTGATAACCGTTTAGAGACCTTACTTTAACTTAAAATTGCCCGAATCAACTGAATTTCAGCCTTTTACAGTAAATATTCCCAGATTTCTGTAGTTTATTTCTCTATGAAAACAGACTGGTCATTTTTGTGTTCAATCAAAATAACACATTTGAAATACATCTTTTCACTTTGGAAAAGTATTATCAACATTTCTGCCTATTTTCTGACATTACATACCAAACCAGTAACTCAAACATAATCTATTTGTTTGTGCATTTTCTACACTGTCACTTTGAAACAGTGTGCTGTTTTTGAATAAAGGGATTTTTTTTAATCCGACTCAACGATTAATCAAAAAATAATCAATGGATTAATTGATTATTAAAATAATCTTCAGTTGCTGCCCTATCTAGTACAGATACCTGAAACCCTCTACTTAGATATATGAAGGTCGTATTGTACTTTGTTACTACCCACCACTGTAACTGAAAATGCAAAAAATATTTTGCACCTAAATTCAGAGTTTGTTCTTTTTCACTTTCATTTAAGTAAAGGCATTGAATCGGTATTTGTACTTGATCCGAGTCAAAACCTTTTTTCTGAATTAGGGAAAATGAATATTTTACTTTTACACTTCGGTACATATCAGTCTGTATTTTTTTAAATGTACATGAACTGAATCAGTAGTACAGTACTTTTACCCGTTGTTGTTGTTGTTGTTGTTGTGACCTTTCGGCTTGTTCTATCAGGCGGTCGCCACAGCGAGTCAGTCTTTCTTTATTCTTTCACACAATTACTTGCACTTCTACTTAAGTAGAGAGTCCTAGTACATTTGCCACCTAAATGTCATGAACAAATTGGTTTTGGTGGTGGTGGGGCCCAAAACCTTCCAAACTCGCCTGCGTTGTAGAAGCTATCCAGGACGTCCGTGGTCGCCATGGAGATCCTCTCGAACGGGATGCTTTGAAACGAGGCTCGCGAGTCGGCACACGCCGCCTTCACACACGCCAGGGACAAGCGACGCTCGGCCGGGGCAGCCCCCGCCGTCGCAGCCCCCTCGTCCTCGCCGTCGTTGGCGATGTAAGCCACCGACACGGCGCGACCGCCGCGGCTCCGGGGCGAGACGGCGCCGTTCTTGGCGGCGGTGCTCCGGGCACTCAGTTCCATGGCCAGCGGGTCCTGCCACAAAGTGCCCGCCGACGACTGCGGCGAGACGGACTCCCGCCGTAAACTCATACGCCTCCGCTCTGTCGTGTACATTCTGTTTTCCCCGGTATCTTTATCAACACTTCCACGGTGGGTTCATTCTTGTCGTGAGTCCGCCATGTGAGTGAGTGGCCGCCAACACGGCTCGGCTTGTGTCAAGTCGACGAATACTCCCGAAATTCCACCCGGTTCGGTTACGTCACACATACTGAAACCGGATGCTTGTGCCTCTAATGTTCGTAAGGAACAAAAATAAAAAGGATAAAAAGTGGTTCTTTTAATGTTCCTTGTCCTTTCAGCGCTAGTTTCAATAAAGTTGTACTGAATGAATGAATGTATTGTAAAGACTTTCGCTATATCTTTTGTTTTGAAACGGTGGATGATTGCGCAACAAGCGCCTTTCTTTGTTGAAAATTACGACATACTTAGGGAGTGTTTCTTGGCTCCCGACTCGTCACCTCCCGAACGCACTTAATAATCACATATCAAATACACACGGTGTCCCAAAAATAATTACCCTCTTTGACTGAGGATGACTAATATGCTCTTTTATGCCACTAAATTATCTTAACTCAACTCAATTGTATTAGTGGTACCTTGAGATATGACTTCAATTCTTTCTGTGGCCACGCTCGTTAATTGACAAATGTAGCACGATCATATTGTAGTTTATAAAACATACATTCATGTTACATTAAATACAATTTTAAAGTATTGAACAGTTTTAAGAACATTGCATCAATTGAATGAGCATTGTGCTGCTTCCTGCCTTGGCCACCTGTGGGCAGTATAGGACAGACAGATATACTGTACTGGACGCTTGTACAATAGTTCTCAGCTCCTCGCAGAGGATAAAGAAGGTATGACTGTTATATTAAATGTTAAATGTGTTGCTGCACCATTTGTGTTCAAAATCAGTTGCTTAAATGGTTTATATATGAGTTTCCCCATCAAGTTCCGAGTCAGAATAGTCTTTATTTGCCGAGTATGTAAAAAACACAAGGAATTTGTCTCCGGTAGTTGGAGCTGCTCGAGTACGACAACAGACAGTCAATTGACAGAGAATACTTAGAGACAAAAAAAACATAAAAACACAGTCACTGAGCAATAAAAGGTTACCAACAATGCAGATATATATTTTTAAAAAACAAAATATTTGGGACGATTGTGCAAAATGATGCCAAGCCCTCCAGCAATTTAGAGCAGTTTGAATTGACTAATAGAACAACCGTCAGATGCAGTGACCATTGTGCAAATGGCACAGACTTCAAGAAATTTATAGTTTCAAGTGACTAGTAGTGCGATAATCTGAAACATTGCCAATTGTGCAAATGATGCAGATACTTCTCAAGCACGAGTGGCCAGTATTGGTCAACAACACATCCAAGTAGTGCAGAGTGGCGAGGCTACTACAGTAAAGTGAGTGCACAAATCATGTATAATTGACCAGATAGATGGGACTACAATCTCAAGACAAAATTGGCAGCATGCTACAATAGAATTGTAAGTTAACTGTTTAGGAAGTGATTGGCTGGGAACCAGTTCAGGCTGTACCCCACCTCTTGCCCAAAGATAGCGGGGATAGGCTCCAGCACACCCACATCCCTAGTGAGGATAAGAGGTATAGAAAATGGATGGATGTTTAAGAAGTGAAATGGCAAGAGAGAAGACGCTGTTGGAATGTCCGCTTGTTTTAGTTTGCATTGATCAATAGGCCCACCTGAGGGAAGGACCTTGAAGACGTGGTGAGCAGGATGTGGAGGGTCCAAGAGGATTTTGCATGCTCTTAGTTCTGGCAGCGTGCAAGTCCTCAAGGGTGGGTAGGGGGGAACCGACAATTCTTTTCAGCAGTTTTGATTGTCCGTTGCAGTCGGAGTTTGTCCTTTTTTGTGGCAGCACCAGACCAGACTGTGATGGATGAACACAGGACTGATTCAATGACTGCTGTGTAGAACTGGCTCAACAGCTCCCGTGGCAAGCAGTGCTTCCTCAGAAGCCACAGGAAGTACATCCTCTGCTGGGCCTTTATGAGGATGGAGTTGATGTTGATCTCCCACTTCAGGTCCTGAGAGACCGGAACTCCCAGGAACTTGAAGGTCTCAGACGGTTGACACAGGGCACTTGGACAGCGTGAGGGGCAGCTGTGGTGAAGGATGCCTCCTGAAGTCCACGATCATCTCTACAGTCTTGAGTGTAACTATAAAGGATAAGCTATGTGTTTGTTTTAAATACAAAACATGTAATTTTCCTAGTTTTCTGTTTAGTTTGACAGTAAACTTCAACTGGGAGTGGCATGCAACAGCTCGAAGATAATAGTTGATAGAATTGGTCAACATTTCCTAAAGTGCTGCTTATTGTGATGTGAGTTGAACTGAGTTCACTGCCACCATACAGCGCTCGTATCTCAAGTTTGCAGTCTTAAGTCAAATGCAAAAAATTGTCCGAATGATGGCTCATATCTGGAAAAACGTGAGCTGTGTCACAAATCTCAAGGAACCATTGATAGAGTACTTTAAAAACAAACAACTGCAACAAAGTGCTGTTCATAAATAAAAACTCTTAAATTCTGAAGTGGACAAAACCATTTTGTCTGGATATTTAAAGAAAAATGCATCCAAACTATTCGGGAGAAGCTTCATCAGGCAACAAGACAATGTCCCGAAACACACTGCCAACACTGACTTCATCAGGGGGAAAAAGTGGAAGGTCTTAGACAGGCCCAAGTCAATCACCGGACCTTAACCCAAGAGACCATGCATTTTACCTCCTGAAGAGGAGACGAAAGGGAGAAACCGCCAGAAACAAACAAGAACTGAAAGAGGCTGCAGTAAAGGCCCGGAAAAGCATTTCAAAGGAAGAACGCAAGTCTGGTGAAGTCAATGGGTCGCAGGCTTGACGCAGTTATTGCAAGTAGGAGTTATGCTACCAAATATTAAATGTGACCCAAACTTGGTCGAGAAATGTGTAAAATGTAGTTTTTGGGTTGCTATAAAGAGGGAAAAAAGGTGCAATGGCTTAAATAATGAGCCACAAGAAACACACTATTATTCATTTTTAAAATTTAATGATTGGCTATCCAGTCAATAACTCACCTGAGGCAGTCAACATTTGACAGTCTTTATTTACAGTACAAAAATGTAAATTTACATGACTGCTGTGAGCCCCTGATGAGAAGGAAGAAAAAAAAAAAGGGCTTGTATGTATATCTATACACAATAGAGTCACATTTGACTGCATAATTAATCAGGTAAATGTTCCAGGTCCTGTCTTGAAACACAAAAGACAACATTATAAAATTGTACACAATACATATCTTTTTTACTCATCCAGGCCTTCGTCGTCCTCTTCTTGCGCCTCCTTGGCATCCACCTCACTGGTGTCAGAGAACTCGTGTAGCAGTACGTACTCGCGGCTGCTGAAGCCGAACTTGAGCACGTCTTTCTCCTTGAGCTCGTAGTAACGCTGCGCCTCGATGCGCTGGTTGTTGAGGTATGTGCCGTTGCCCGATGCCAGGTCGATGATGTACGGCCTCACCCGGCGGCCAGTGGTGCCGTCTGCTCGAGTAAACTCCACCACTCTGAACAAGCAAAAAAAAAAAACAAACAAAAAACAAACAACAAAACACCATTTGCCAGTAAAACCATTTAAAGGTGACATATTATATCTTGTGGTGTTGTGGTTAGGTTTAATTCACTGTTAGGTGTTTTAAAGCTACATTTTGGTCTACTAATAGCCAGAGTAGTCCATTTTGCCATTACAGCACTGTCCGATTAACAGCATGTACAGTAATTCCTCGTTTAGGTTACTGATCCCAAATACACTGCTGTATTTAAAAACTGACTAAGAGCTGTCCATGAAGTCATATATTTTTGTATATAAAATGTGGGCACTGACGCATAAAAAGTGAAATGTAAATGAAATTAAAACTGCTTCATTTATAGCAGTGCCGGCAACCTAGTAAACCAGCCACCAGGGGACCAACGCATGGTTAAATCTTCAATGAGCTTCGGCACTGTGCCAACTTCAAAGTAAAAGCCTCAAATGGAATTGATGTCCAATGTAGTAATATATGAAGCTTTTATTTTGAAGCTGGACCTCTCAGCATGCTGGCAGAGAGGTGGGATGTCACAGTAAGACACTATGAACAAGTAGCTGCCTTGACTTGGAATTTTCGGCTGGCCTGACCGCAATGAAAAAAAATGCCAGGAGTAACTGGGATCACAACTGTTGAGTTCTTTGCAGTTTGTGACCATGCACGACAAACCAATGGTCAAGCAGAACAACAAAGATGTACCGTCCTCGATAATTCACTATATTGATAGGGATTTTCAAATGAGAAGCCTTCTGTATTACCTGTATTTGCTGCAATTAAGTTGCAATTCATGATTGCACTTTGTAATAGCACATTTATTCAGCTACTCCTTGCTAAAGAAGAATTTTTTGGGTACATTAATTTTTAAATTATCTATAATTTATTCTTATTTAAAGATAAATTTTTAACTGAAGATTTTTACATATTTTTTGTTTAGTATTGCAATAAAAATATTTATAAATTAATAATCGCAATTACAATATTGATTTTTTTTTATTATTATTATTTTGGCCATAACCATGCAGCCCTAACCTATAGAATAATTGAAAATAATGACATCATGACAGCCCTAGTAGACCACGATGAAAACTCACCCCATACTAATCCGAAAAGAATTTCTGGAGACGTCATTGCCCCCTGAAATAAGTATTTAACATGTCACCATTTTTCTCACTAAATGTATTTCCAAGTGTGTTATAGACATCATCAGATGTTGGGTGCTACCCAAGTAATTCATACATACAAAGAAAGCAGAACAAATAAACTCGGAAATTAAGTTATGTGTAATAGTGTGAAATGACACAGGGAAAACGTATTGAACACATGAAGAAAGGGAGGTGCAAAAAGGCATGGAAAGACAAGACCACACCTAAAATCTATCAATCAAACAGCAATCCACCCCCTTGTCAGTACAGATGAATATCAGCTGGTTCAGTCCTAATTTATGGCCAAGAAAAAGGTCTCATTGCCAAGGTGTGAGTCGAGATACAGCTCATGATGGGTAAGAGCAAAGAGCTGTCTCAACACCATCACAAACTGTTAAAAAACATGATGGTATTGGTTACAGGAGCATATCTAAGCTTCTGAACGTTCCAGTGAGCACAATTGGGGGCATATTACGCAAGTGGAAAGCCAATCATACCACCATAAATTTGCCTCAATCAGGTGCTCCTTGCAAGATTTCTGACAGAGGAGTGGAAAGAATAAGAGTTATCCAAGAGCCAAGGACCACCTGTGGAAAGCTTCAAAAAGACCTGGAATTAGCAGGTACTGTTGTCACAAGGAAAACAGTGGGTAATGTATTCCGCCGCAATGGCCTGTATGCACGCTCACCACGCAAGACCCCATTGCTGAAAAAAAAAAAAAGCATGTCAAAGCTCATTTAAAGTTTGCTGAACAAGATTTGGACAAGTAAGTTAAATACTGTGAATCCGCTGCCATCTACGAGGATACTGAAAATGAAACGAGGGTGGACATTTCACCAGGATAATGATCCAAAATATACTGCCAAGGAAACTCTCAATTGGTTTCAAAGAACAAAAATAAAGCTGCTAGAATAGCCCAGGCAATCACCTGACTTGAATCCAATCAAAAATCTATGTAAAGAACTGAAACCCAAGATCCATAAAAGAAGCCCACGGAACCTTCAAGATTTGAAGACTGCTTGTGTGGAGGAATGGGCCAAAATCATACCAGAGGAACGCTTGCAACCAGTTTCTCCATACAAGAGGTGTCTTGAAGCTGTCATTGCAAACAAAGGCTTTTGCACAAAGTATTAAATAAATACCAGTTGGCGTGTTCAATCCTTTTTCCCTGTGGCATTTCACATTATTACACACAACTTAATTCCTGAGCTTATTTGTTCTACTTTCTTTGTATGTATGAATTACTTGGGTTGTTCCCAACATCTGGTGAAATTGTCATGTCAATAGCACCTTTGGAAATATATTTAGTGAGAAAAATGGTGACGTGTTAAATACTTATTTTAACCGCTGTAAGAGGTCCGTTGACATTTTCGTCGCTCAGTCACTTTCACTTTTTGCAGTCACATTTGCGCTGACACAACCACGAATTCTTCGGGAATACGTCTTCATTCAACCAACAAAGATAGCTTCCAAAATTAGCAGTAACAGTTACTAGTACAGTACTTAAAATGCACGAGTGGATGAATAAGTAGCCATGTGGCTACTCTGAAACTCGTACCTGTGTAATGGAAGCAGGCTAGACTTTGCGTATGTAAATTGAGTAACTTCACTCTCGAATTATCAAAGAGGGTAGTGGCCGCTTAGCTTGCAGCCTGAGTTTTTAGCTGAGCATTGTCATCTCCCAATGAAAGACACAGTGCTGGCATGGGGGTTGATGGTGCGCAGAAAAGTGTCACCGGTTACACCTGGTTGACCGACTGTCGTATCCCCACGCCTCCAACACAGAATATTGTATAGTTCATACAGATAATAATAAGATGCTGCCCATGGAATAACAAGCACGTTTGACTGACGTCGTCGTGCGATCCTGCGGGCTGGACGAAATTGCTGCGCAGGCCGGAAGTGCTGGGAGCTTGACATGTCTGTGCTAGATTAATGGCATTGATGCTTTGCTGATTATTCTTTGTATGTGTTACAGACCACAGTAAATAAATAAATTACTCTTGAATTTTTAAATATTCGTGGCAGGGCTTCGCCATGTATTGAGAGATTTTGAGTGAAAACCTTTTTCCATCAGCAAGGACATTCAAGATGAAATGTGGCTGTCTCTTTCAGCATGACAATGATCCCCAATACACTGCCCGGGTAACAGAGTGGCCTCGAAAGAAGAATTTCAAAGTCCTGGAGTGGCCTAGCCGGTCTCCAAATCAGATTTACTTACAAACAGCTATGGGAGTAGGTAATGCTAATGCTAGCTAGCTCCTCCATTAGCCTCACCAGCAGTCGGGATGACTGACAGCGCAGTTTTCTTTGTCAATGTTATTGAAAATGAATGAATCATCCAATGAATATACGATCGAAACAGCACAGTCCATCCTCTTAGTTTCGCTTTTAAACTGGCCGCGTTTAGGAAGCCAGCACGTACATCGGTGGGCTCTGTCATTTTCCTCTCAGGCAACAGCAAACTATAGGCTACATGCCTTCCATTGAAGGCCATTGTTTCAATTCACCCACTTAAGCTGCTAAACTCCTGAAAAGGTTGCTTGGCCCACTAGTTTGAAAGCAAGAGTTTATTTTGCTTGCCACTGAGTCACATGATTAAACCATGTCCACTGATTCACCAAATGGGGACTTCATGCGCTTCCTCCTTTCTCACTTCTTCCTATGCTGTCCATGCACCCATTCGGTTGTTTTCTTTTAGAGACAGTATGAATATTTGCGAATGTAAAATTGCACTTCGTTGAAGCAAAGTTCACAATTATATCGAAGTCGATATATATCACCCACCCGTATATATTCACATGCATTTAAATATTCATATTAATTCATGTGTTTTGCTGCTTCGCAGATTGACCTACAGCCTACTGAATGGGTTTGAGCATGTTTCATAAACACACTCTTAGTTGCATTTTTCTGTATGACCCTAAGTAGAAGTCTCACATGATTTTACATGATGCTTTGAATTCTTCTTCAATTTTTGAGGCATATGTTTTGCCGTTAAATGTTGGTTAATTTCCAAGTTGTACCACTTTTGGTGCATACAACTGTGTAAGTTCTACTCTATTTGTTCTTACCTGTACTGGAATACGGCGTGCTGCTTGGAGCAGGATGGGTGATCGATGGGAATGTCCGCAATTTTCCGCTGTCTCCCCAACAAATAGGCACTCTGTCTGTGAATGTACATAACGGGAAGCTGCTCGTCGTTCTTGAATGGGTAGAGCCGCCACCTTCGCTTGGGGATGCGCGCCTCGGGTGGCTCGTTGTACTTGATCACCACTCCGCGGAATGTGTTGGTGTCTTCTGTGAGCGCCCCCGACAGGCCGAAGTTTGGCTTCTCCTTGTCGGCGGGGGGGTCCGAGGGGCTTTCACCGCCATTCTCAGGACGGCCAAGGTCCAGCTCCTGGTTTTCCTCGCGCCTCTCCCGGTTTTCCCGGCGCTGGTCGTCGTGCCGCCGCCGCACAGCTTGTTGCGAGGAGGCAGCGTCCCGCTCCCGGCGTCTGTCGCCGTTGCGCTCTCGGTCCTGAGGCCGGTCTGATTCCCACCTGCTTCGTCTTTCCTCAGGCTGCTCGTTTCTTCTTCTCTGCTCATCTCCACCTAAACGGTGCTCGTCGCGCTCCTGTGTTACAGTTGGTTGGAAAAATTAAGTCAAATTACTACAAAATTTAGACTAAAACAATCATCGAAAATGTTTTTATATTCATTAAGTATTTTTAGTTAAGAGCCATTCGTTCGATGTTTCACTTTAATAAAATGTAACATACGAGTAAGTTTCAGGCAGCAGCGAACCTCAAGTGTGAAAGGGCAGGTAACTTTTTTGTGCAGATATTTTGCCAAATCTCTTCAAATAGCAACCAGTTCTTAAAAAAAGGCCCAATGCACTTGTTTCAAACGGTTTATCGCAAATACTCGTTGAATTTTATTATGAAACTAAATTAAAAGAATGACACGTGTATTTAATCAAATACAGCATGAGGACGCTAAATACAAAATAATTACTAAAACATAACGCATTATATCATGAATACACGGGGCCAGTACAAGTTCTTCCATAACTCTCCTCTGCCGGGCCGCCACTCAAAAAAGGCTTAACGTTGGACCCTGAGATCTTTGGATCATTCTGATCAAATCCGTTTGAACAACCAATAACGTGACACACTAAAATTCTTATATTAATGAAAGCAACAACCCATTCATAAATGCTTCCACGATAATTTTTACACTGAAGATTATATTGCGATATGTACCGTTACTGTGTAGGGATTCAATTTATACCATGATATTAATTTTAGGTCATATTGTCCAGCCCTACAGCATTTATTGTTTAATATTACACCATCTTATCTCCCGTTTTCTCCGTGTTTCATCATCTAAGCTCCATGTATTACCTGAAAGTACATGTGTACTATATGGATGATATGCCCTCTGCTGGTTAAGGCGTGCACACAGAATGCGCAGCACAATGTCCATTGAATTGAAACCTGAAACTATGATGCAAACTGTTTAATTCTTTATATTCTTTTGAATTATGTTATTACTCTACATTTTTATAACATACGATATTGTAGGGTGCTCTTTTTCTTGTGAACTGTTTTCAACCCTTTTGGGGTGTTTTTTGGGGCTGGAACGGATTAATATAATTTCCATTCATTTCGATGGTTATAGTTGATTTGAAATACGAGCATGGCCACGGAACAAATTAAACTCATATCTAAAGTCCCCACTGTACTTCCTGTTTAAAAAAAATTTAAATAATTAAATAAAATAAAAATTGAAGCACTGTAATAAGGCATTCAAGATGTAAACACAACCCCAGTGCAAGTCCATGAATAATTTTGTGGGGAGCTACACTGATTTACACTAGCCTGAAACATTTCTGGGGTTAATGTTACGCTAAACTCAGATTTATTTTTATGAATAAAATGACTATTTCACCCGCTTTAACTTGACATCGGCACTGCGGTGAGGACTTCTCCTTCGAGGGGATCTGCTGCCTCGCCGGGTCGGAGAAGAGGTCTCTCTCCTGCCTGCCGAGCGGTCCCTTGTCCTGACGGGTGACCTACATAAACAATACATATACAAAACATATCTTTTAATAGGTATGCGTGTATCTGCCACTCGAATGTGGTCACTCAACGAGCTACACTCTACATCACGCAAGTTGAGTCGCGATGGAACCATTGTTTTTGTGTTTTTTGTTTTGCGTTTTTCACCTTACCACTATACACCACTACTGATGACTGACTGACTACTACTACTACTACTGAGAACACATTTCCTTGTTTCCCTATAGACCAAGTACAAGTACACCTCGGCCAACATTTCCTGAATTTATAGTTGACAAACACCCCGCAAAATGTAAAAGGTGAGTAAGATAGTTTTTCAAATGAATAATCTGTATTATATATATTTTCTGTGCTTCTACCAAATGTTATGTAAATTGGTCAATTTTCACATTTTGGACCCATTGATGGCTAGGTCCCTTGTGATGTTACGCTGACCTGCCATGACGCCTCATATTTTGTGTCACTTCAATGCTAACTTCATGAATTTTATCAACTACAAATACTTCTTAACTGAGCAATATTATTATATCATTATATATATTTACAACCTATGGAGTGTTTGTTCACTGTCGACTCAATTGGTTTCTTGGACGTGTAAGTGCCAAATTAAACCACACATCACCTGACCGCCATCAGCAAACTCATACATTCCATTAATTCATAAACGTGTGCCCTTGGCTTTCTACAATTATTTCCAAGTCATCAGTTAACCATTATTATATGCAGTTTGTTTCCGTGTTTAGCCAGGGAAAACAGGATAAAGATTAAGAAAGTTATGCAAGTTTGAAAAGCTGATTCAACAAAAAGGTCGCATCTAAAATATCGACCCATGCTGTCTCTTCATTAAGACGTTGGCCATACATTTTAATATATCATATTTGTTTCAAAAAAACGACGCTTCGCTAGAATTGTCTTTAAAAGATCGGTTTGATAATGCTGGTCTCATCAAGCGATTAATCAATCATCACGCAATTACTCTTAGGCATTTTACACAGATGCCTACAAATAGAAACAAACTGCCTTTTAAAGCTTAAATTTAGATAGTGTGGTTTAGTTTACAAATGAGTTACGCAACTGTTGCTAATGCTCCCGCGGCTAACCAGGCCAGCTAAACAACAACATTGACACGTCATTTCTACGACTCGTTTGCTTAGTTGAGAAAAAAATCTTTTAAAACTAAAATTGAGACCAAAAACGAAGATCGAGCAGACCTGCTGGCTCTCCTCCTCGGTGGTGGGCTTCTGTTGTCACTCTGCGAGCGGCGTGTTGTTCTTTGCGGCCTGGCGGGGCTCAGCTTCTCTTGTTTCACCTTAACTTTGACTTCGGGCGAGTCCCGTCTCTTGTGTCGTTTCTCTTTGGCCATTTCCTTTTAAAAACAAAAAAACAAAAAAAAACAAATTGATCGTTAAGTTGTAAAGCGGTTTGGCTTAAGCATACATGGCCGTTTCCTCGAAAACAAATAAACGGCTGAGCTACCTTATAAAGTTATGGCTTCTACTTCCGCTTCCGGTGGAACACGGCAAATTGTGCCACAGTGAATCACTACTTGTCACATTGGTTCTGGCCTTTTGAGCATCGAAATCGTATATTTAGCTATAAAACTGTGAAACACCTTCTTTGAACACAACGCCAAACTATATTATTATTTTCGAATAAATTTCAGTTTTTATATCTGTAATAAATGCAATTTCTGAGTGAAAAAGTAATTAAAAACGGAAAATTTCGATTCCACCCGGATAGAATACGATGGAACACAAACAGGAGACTGTTGCCATAACGACAGAAACGTCAACGTTAACTTTTTTTATTCGTCGTAACCAACCTGTTGTTGGAGTTTTTACTAAACATAGATATCTTCTCATATCGTTAAAAAAAAAAAAAAAAAAAAGATGATTGAGCCCACAGAGTCCCTTCTTAAATATGACACTCCGGTTTCAATCAGCAAAGGCCGGGTTAGGAAAACAGTAAAGGTAAGTTGACACAATCAAAAAATGATGTAAAAATAAGAAACAAATTATTATCTACCAATAATTGAGAAATATAGCTCAAACATAATTATAGACAGTCTAACCATTGTGTTTTACCCTTTTGTCTAACTTGGGCGGTTGTTTTTATGGTAGTGAACATTAATTAATTAATGAAAAATATATACACACAATTTAGAACACGCTTCCCATCCAAGTATGTTGCGCGTGTAGCGAATTTGCATGATACCCGTTCTTATAGGGCTTTTAGAAGAATAAAAAGCTATAACAGCGGATTAAAAAGAGAAAAGAAAAAAATGATACAATATAAACAGTGAAAGTGTTTAACACTGGTAGTATTGCAAAGCAATGGTTCTCAAACTGGGATCTATACAACTTTCTTAAAAACAAATGACTTAATGATATTATTATGAGTTTCTTCCTTAAAATACATTTGTATCTAAAAAATGGGCAAACTTTTACATTTCTATGGCATTTAGGGGTTCACATGGTGGTTATGTTTTATTCGCGTTAAGATTGTGAGGGGGTCTCTGGAATTTTTTTTTTAACTCTAAGTGGTCCAATCACCTAAAAATAACCCATCAAGGTGAATAAAACTAAGTATCCTGCAGGTGCGCCCATTTAAAGTGAGCCCGCAACAGCCTGCTGACTCCCCTGTGCCTCCTCCCCCAAAAACTAAATTAGGGTCACCTGAAGATGAGGAAATCCTTAACGTCATCTTTCCACCCAGGTGGGTACACCCTGATCACAAACTCTTTCACAACACCTTAACAAACCCATTTGTAACCTACTTCTAGGGAGCGGCTGGAGGGCAACCAGCTGTGGGTGCAACGGGTTTCCACTGCGCCGTGTACACGGGCCGATGTGGTCAACCTGGAGGAAGTGCTGGACAGGAAGTTGCAGCAGAAGCGGGCTTTGGAGACAGGCATCTGTCCCGTACGCAGGGAGCTGTACTCCCAGTGTTTTGGTAACTACCAATGACAATTCTCTTATAAATTTTCACGCAAACGCTACCAAGATGTCAAAGAAATCTATTCAATCAACAACTGAGACACTGGTAGACATATTACAGCGGTTGTTCTCAAAGTGTGGCATGCGGGCCCCTTTAGGGGTATGCAGGAGAATCACTGAAATAATGTCCAATAGTATTTTTTTCAATACAGTGCAGTGCATTTAAGTACAGTTCAGCTGTATTTAACTTTTAAGTTCAATAAATTAGCATTTAGTCTTTTGGAGCTTTTTGTTTTCCAACAATTTAAGAACAATGTCCAATTTTAGTAAGTAATTATGTTTACAATATTTTAAGCAAACAATATTTTAAGTAATAAGTGAATGAATAAGTAGGATGCAAATATCCCGACAGCACATTGCAGTAGTGGTTCACATGTGTGCCTCATAGTTCTGAGATTTTGGGTTTGAATCTCAGCTCCAGCTTTAATGCGTGTTTACATGTTCTCGCAAGTTTTTTTTCTGCATACTCTGGTTTCCTCCCACATTCCCAAAACATGCATGCTAGGTTCATGGAATACTCTATAAGTAGTCCTGCCCAATAAAAAATTCCCATCCATCAATTATGCTTTTTTTTTTTTTTTTTTTTTTAGACGAGCTGATCCGACAGGTGACCATCAACTGCACTGAGCGGGGCCTCCTGCTACTGCGCGTCCGAGATGAGATTCAACTGAGCATCACGGCTTACCAGAGCCTTTACGAGAGCAGCGTGGTCTTCGGCATGAGGAAAGCCTTGCAGGCCGAGCAGGACAAGATGGACATGCGGCAAACAGTAAGCAAGCACCAGATTTTGGATCACATATGTTTTATTTCTGGCACTGGAATTTCCTAATTGCAGTTCAGATGTACCTCCTGCAGACAGCAGCCTTAACAGGGACTAAAACTTGAATATTGACTTGTCAATTTGTGTACAAATATTTGAGTCTCTGGAGTCCCTGCCTACCCATGAAGTGTAAAATTTAAGAACCAAATTAATCTTTTATTATCTCCCAACTTCTTAAAATATTTTTGCGAGCAAGCCCTTCTGGATTTTTGCTTGTTGTTGTTGTGCCGCGACTGGATAAATTTACAAAGCAGCATTGTTTTATTGGATCCACAGATTAGGGTTGAAGTGCTGCCTTCACGAGTGAATTTATAATCAATGCTTTTACTTTATCTTTGTGTGTGCCTACCTTTTACCCCGACAATCTGGGCTGGGTTCCCATCCATCCATCCATCCATCCATCCATCCATTTTCTGAGCCACTTGTCCTCACTAGGGTCGCGGGCATGCTGGAGCCTATACCAGCTATCATCGGGCAGGAGGCGGGATACACCCTGAACTGGTTGCCAGCCAATCGCAGGGCACTCACATTCACACCTCCAGGCAATTTCGAGTTGTCAATTAACCTACCATGCATGTTTTTGGGATGTGGGAGGAAACCGGAGTGCCCGGAGAAAACCCACGCAGGCACGGGGAGAACATGCAAACTCCACACAGGCGGGGCCGGGGATTGAACTCCGGTCCTCAGAACTGTGAGGCAGACACTCTAACCAGTCGCCCACCGTGGGGCTGGGCTCCCACTACTGCAAATAGAAACCACTTGCCTTAAAAAAATTTTTTTTTAAAAAAGGCCTCGGTTGTCATGGGAATGTAAGCTCTACTCAGCTGACCCCACAGTAGAGTAAGGACGTTGACAAGTACCTTCTCATAAGCGGAACATAAGTGACTGCTCAATGAAGATGTCGTTGATGCGGTGATGGTGGATTTGTTTGGCACTGTGCCCATTCACCACATTCACAGTCAAGTGTATGAAGTTCTATGCCCATGAGTGAAAATGAAAAATGTTCTATATGGGAGCTCGACCTCAGCCCCCCCTCCAACTCTGGGGTTCTGCTCCCGCGAGTACAGTGGTTCTGAACCTGGGTTTAATCAAACCCCAAGGGTTCGGTGAGTCAGTCTCAGAGAGTTGGCGGAGGACAAGACCCACGGTGTGCGCGTGCGTCAGTACAAGCTGTGAGGCCACAATGACTGAACGCCGTGTCGTATAGCAATCGATGCTCAAAGCAGGCATATGCCGTTGTGGCGCCGCACCTTGAGTTTTACAACTCAGGAACGGCGTTGCTGTCTGACAGATGGCGCTTCAAATAGGAGAGGTGTTGGCGGAGTGATGTCAGAGCGCCAACACCAGTACAAAGATCAGTAGAGAGCAGTGTTGACAAGTAGCTTTTGATGTGTGAAACATGGGATTGCTCAGTGAAGTTGATGACCCAGTGGCGGCGGATTTGTTCTGTGTTGTGTCCATTTGCCACATACACACAGAGTAGTGCATTAAGTGCTGCCTTCATGAGTGAAAGTGCTTTTAGTGCCTTCATGGGCTCTCACTTTTATTTAGCACATTGGGCTCGGCACCCGTAAGTAGAAGCCGCTCTAGCCACAAGGCTCAGGCTCCAACCCCGGTCGACATGGCGAAGAAATGGGGCTATGGGGCTAAAAGCAGGCTAATTTCAGCGAGACAAGGAATCGACTGTATCAAGTGTGTTATAATTCTTGATCCTTGGGGTATTCTTACAAAAGCATGTCACAAACTTTCTCAGGGCATTGAATCGTCTCAGACTTAAGACTGTTTGTCTTAGAAGAGGTTTCACCTCTCATCCGAGCAGGCTTCATCAGTTCATGCAACAAGGCATAGTTAGGATGCAGTAGCCAGTGTTTGTGTGGAAAACTCAACTATTTATGTTCCAACTTAAGAGACATGCCCCACACCACGTATGGAATCATTCTTTTGGAATGCAGAAAAGGGGGAGCACCGTTAAGCCGCTTGGCCGAGAGGCCATTGTCAGTCCACCAGAGTCGTAGGGTGGAAACTCCCTCATTGATATTCCATTCAGTTGTAAAGTTGTCGTGGAGTTAACTTACGGCCAAGGAGGCCGTGCTGTTCGTTGGAGGCCGAATTATTGAGTTTCTTTGTGTATATGGACTCTCACGCCTCTTTCAAACTATCCGTTTTTCCTGTGCAGAATATAAAAAAATGTTGTCCTCAAAAGAATGCGGTTTCTTTTGGAGGTGCCAGTAGACAGCTGAGTCTTAACCTGTGGAGTTTGCCCATCTTTGTTGTGCTATGAGTCTGCTCAGTGGTTGCTTGGTTTCACCAATGTACAGTATGTATCTGCATACCTCAGTGCACTTTAATGCATTCACCAGATTGCTTTTTTTAAAGGCAAAAAATACAAGATAAACAGAACCATCCAGTTGCGATTGATTCAATGCCCTGAGAATGAAATGACCTGGATGACATTCCCGGCCAGCACGGCACTGTGTCCGGTCACGGTGACAAAAAATGAACTCGATGAAAAGAGCCAATTAATACGCATCTGTAAAACAATTCACGTACTCTGAACCGGAAATGAATTAATACGTCACTGGAGACGTCACCTGGGAACGGGGTCAGGATAAAAGTATATTATTATTGATATTTGTAATACAGTATAAGATAACCTTTATCGGTCCCATAATGGGGATATTTCCAATATATCAGTAGGAAATAGAGGCTTTAGGAAATATAAATATGCACTATAAATAGCAAGCAAGAGAAGACATCTAAACATGTACATTCAAAAACTTAATCCAATTAAATCTATCAGCAAGTTATTTGTTTGCAAAATAGAGTGCTGAGTTTTAATCGACATTTGAGATCTGATTATTCCGATTTAATCGATTTGCTCTTTTTTTTAAACCAAGATTGAAAACAGAATTAGTAGAGACGAATCAATCCATAGACATTTTTGTCAATGGCACATAAAAATCTCAATCTCATACTTTAATTCAGGCTGCAACTGCGTCCGCCATTACAAGGTTATTGCAATAAAAATACTAAAATAAATATTGAAGCCATAATTTATTAACAATTATAGAATAATGATTATGTTGTGCAACTGAACAGTATGGCTAATTACTTTTATCCTATTACATAATATATTGCAATAACAGTCCTGCGGTACTGTTCTTGACAATATTTTGAAAATATGGAAATTCAGACAAATTGTTCTAAAAGTGAATTTCTATAGATTGGCAGCTCTGCATATATTACTGTGCACTTCTGTCCCTGTCCATCCAAAGTTTACATTCGTATACTGCACCTCCAAAACTCTATTATTGCTGCTGCAATAATCATGCTAGGCTCACAATAAAACTGTCCATTGACAAATTGTCTGTTCACTATTTTAACAAGTATCTGTCATATTTTTATATTATTTAAAATATTAGAAATAGGATACTGCCTGCTAACAGTGATTTATTTCCTTGAGTCCAAAAAAAATCCAAGTCAAATCAGAAATGCAGGAACACAGGTTTAGAAATAGCCATCTAACAATAAATGAAATAATCATGGAACTCCTAGTTAGTTTTTTTCCTCCGCTTAGTGATCATGTAGGATGATTTATTTTTCTGAGCAGCCTCTGTAATATGTTTTCATTTGAAATCTGGACATTTCATTTGAAAAGAGGAAAGTACTGTAACTGCATGTTAGGAGATTTATTTTGGCATTGATGTTGGTTGTATTTGTACAGACAAGAGTGGACCTATTTTTTTTTATAAAATTATTTGAGACAACTGGGATGCATTGGCAGACGGATATATTGTAACAAGAGTCTGAATCGTTATTCTCTCTCCATGTGATGTTCATTCACCCACCACTTTTGACTTGAAATAAACACTCATTAGCACATCATTAAAGAGTGATACGATTCGCGTACCAATCAGTGTATTTCTTGTGACGTGCCCACATGGTCACATGGGTTATGCGTCCAATCGGGTGCATTTACACTCAAATAAGAAAGTGACGCGCACTAGCAGCCTGGGTAAGCGGCGTGGTTTCGTGTAAACCTCCCAAAACAAAATTTTAAGCACAACAGTTAATTATTGCATACCGACACATGACCAACAGAATATCAACTTTTAATTTCACGATATCGTGAATATTGTGACATCCCTAATTTTGATATATATAAACATTAAATGTGCCTACTTTAATATGTGATACATAACTGATTGGTTTTCCACCTTTTACACATCCAGATTAGCAATCTGGAAAAGGAGAAACAGGATCTGACAAAGCAGTTGAACGAGCAGAAGGCCGAATGGATTGCCAACGAGAAAAGGAACGAGGAAAAATGGGAAGGGCAGGAAAAGAAACACATGGAGCAAATTCAGTTTCTAAAGAGGACCAACCAGCAGCTCAAGGTATAACGCGTCTTTGGCCTGGTACACACACAAGGACTTTTCAAATATTATTATTTTTTTTTTATACTTGTTGCTTGTTGTGTGCTACGATAATCTCAACACAGAACATCACACACACAAATATTTTGTTCCAATACCGCACTCGAATCCACTCCTCCAAGACAGAAATCTCACATGATGAAACGTGATCTAACAAAAACGAAGAAACAACACTGGCCGATGTATCTTGAGTGTCACCGAAGGGACCGCAAGTGTGAGTGTGTTGTGAAATGATGTAGTAGTCAATAAAAACACTTGCTTTGGAAAATACTTCTTGCTGTCTGGTGAACCCACTTATACAAAATAGGATCATTTTTTTTTTTATTTATTTTTTTTTTATTTATGGCTACTTTTCTTGTTCCTCTGTCAGGTTACTTCTTGATTAACTACATTCTGTTTCATGTCACAATTCATGTAGTCGTGACCCGGCTTTGCGCGTGCGTGCACACACGAGGATTTTTTTGCCCGTAAATATTGAACGATTAATATTTAAGATTGTCGGCCCCTACCCGTTTCGGACCCTATCATTAGGACAAATTCACTCTAAACACACCCTCTGACCAAAGGATAATCTTGTACGATGGGATTTGTCATTCTTGGTTGGGAAGGGGCAAAATCTGGACAAAAACAGCCTGATTATCTTTGTGTGTGTGCCACGTTTTCCTTTCACGGCTTCCCTTCCCATCCTAATGTCTGTAATTCCCATTTAGGCCCAGCTGGAAGGGATGGTCACACCAAAGAAGTAACGTCCAAACTGCAACGCTTCCTGTAACTTCATTATGTGACTACAAACTGAAGCAAGTAAAAATTTTTCATCCATCCATTTTCTGTACCGCTTATCCTCACGAGAGTCGAGGGCGAGCCTTTTATAGTCCAAATAATAGCTGTACATTAAGATTAAGGCCAGACTATTTCCCTGAGGGGGTCAAAATCAACTTTAGATAATCAAATATTGCTTACATTTCAAATAAAGGATAATTGAAAGTATTTTCTTTTAAATATATTTTATTGCTACCCTTTAGCGTTTAGCTCTCTTAGCTTTTCTGTCCTCTGAGGTTGGTGCTTAGGTGTCTTTCGTCTTGTTCTTGTTCCTGTTCTTCACGTTGTGCGTTTCATAGTAGCGCATGCCAACTTTCTTCGAGCGCTGGGCGCGATCAATCGCTCTTCTCTGTAGAGGTGAACATACAGAAATATTTAAGTGTATATTCTTTAATAAATGGGAGCAGGTGGGAATGGGTTTTTTTTGTTGTTTTTTTACCTCTTTGGATGACAGTTTGGGTTGCCTGTAGGATTGGTCGTCTTCGTCGTCACCTTTCCTCTTCCTGTTTCTATGAGTAGCAGCTGGAAAAATATTTAAAAAAAATAAAAAGATAAGAGCAGCTGCTCTTTATATTTTACAGAAAAGGTCGGGAAAAACGGAAAACGATTTTGTATGTAAGGCTCACTCAAGAATGAATGGAAGTGTATGGTTGTTAAGTAAATTAAAAACTGAACATTGTTTAAAAACAGTTCTAAAATAATGCTATCAAGAGACAACATTTTAGGAACATGTTGAGCTCTCAAGTGGTATGAACACAAAACTATATAAAAATGTCAAAAATTTAAAATCAATAAATGCCACTAGTAAGTGCCTTTGCTGTGGTCGTAATTGTCCCAAATGAAGCATTTTAAAGCTAAAGTCATGATTATTGGTTACCTTTCATCTGTGCTTGTTTAGTCTTGATGTCTGTTAACAGTTTGTCCGAATCTGCTTTAGGTATCCTGTTAAAAGAAGGTAATAGGTGGGGTTAGTTTCACAAATTTTCACTGAATTAATAATAATCAAAAATAGTAATAATAAAAAAAAAAAAAGGATGAAAATGAGTGTGTGCGTGTGTTCGTGTAACATCATCCATTCTCTCTGTACCGCTTATCCTCGCTAGGGTCGCGAGTGAGCTGAAGAATTACCCCAGCAGACTTTGGGCGAGAGGCAGGCTACACCCAGAATTGGTCCCCAGCCAATCGCAGGACACAAACAGACAACCATTGACACTCACACCTACTGATAATTTAAAGTCTTCAATTAACCTACCATGTATGTTTTTGGAATGCGGGAGGAAACCGGAGTAACTGGAGAAAACCCAAACAGGCACGGGGTGAACATCCAAACTCCACACAGGAAGGCTGGAGCCTAGATTTAAACCCACGATCTCTGAACTGTGACAGGGGTTGTCCACCGTGTTTGAGTAACATTACAGACAATATTTGTTATCATCAGGCTTGGGGTGTAATGGAATACATTTAAAGGGATTATGTCATGAAAATACAAAAAAAGGTAACTGGATTCCATTAAAGAAATTTTTAACAGATTACAGGTAAAAAAAAATTCAAATTTGAATCTTTTTTGCAGGATTACAATTTTAATGCAGGAGAGGCATCATTGTATCATAAAGTGGGAGGTGTGTGTGTGTCAGTGAAGGAAGGGGTTGAGATATAAATTACGCTAACTGCATTGGTGGCCTTCATCAATTTTAATTTCTCCTCCTTTTTTCCACTCGGTATGACACATACAATGAGTCATGTGTAAAAGTTTTTAAAACTTTGTTATGAAGCCAGGCAGCAGAGTCAACAAGAGGTCAGCACGCCTGTCTCACTGGTCGGAGGTTTTGGATTTGAATCCTGGGTGCTCTGTGTTCTCCCGCTCCCGCAAAACAAGACAGAAAACATACTTTGTACAGTGTATCAATATATATTTTATTGATACAGAAATTTCTGTCATTTGGTGTTAAAGTAATGCAAAAGTAATTGAAATTAATCAAATTAGATTAACATTGTGGTACTTGGATTATATTGCCGACCTCATTTTTTAAACAGTTTTTAACCGACTTTGTAGTCTAAGTGACCCTCCCAACCCTCGATATCATGAACCCCATTGAATTACAAACAAGCCCCACAAGAAAAAGTCCTCTTTCCATCCATCCATTTTCTGAGCCGCTTATCTTCACAAGGGTCACGGGAGTGCTGGAACGCATCCCAGCCATCATCGACCAGAAGGCAGGGCACACCCTGAACTGGTCACCAGCCAATCGCAGGACACACAAACAAGCAACCATTCTCACTCACATTCACATGTACGGGCAATTTAGAGACTTCAATTAACCTACCATGCATGTTTTTTGGAAGGTGGGAGGAAACCGGTGTGCCCGGAGAAAACCCACGCACGCATGGGGAGAACATGCAAACTCCATACAGGCGGGGCCGGGAATTGAACCCCTTTCCTCAGAACTGTGAAGCAGATGCTTTAACCAGTCGTCCACAGTGCCGCCAAAAGTCCTATTTGTTTTTATCTATTTTAGTGAGTATGAAGAGACAGCAAGCCCCGATTTCCCCATTAATTCTCCTTTTTAGCATTGTTACCTTCTGTCACAGTTTAAATGCCTCTGCATTAAGTTAACCACAATAGAGCTGTAGCTATCGACTATTTTAAGAATAGCGTATTCCACGGATTATCTCAGCGATTTCAGCAATCAGATGAAAAAAATTAAGCATTATTAAAGATCCCATGCCAACAAAATATTTTTTTTCCTCCTGTTTTATGTGTAACATAGGTCAAAATGAGTCTGTGACATGGTTTAAGTTTGATCTCTATGCGGTTTGTCTAATTATTGCAAAAGACAACAAATGGCATAAGGCTTGCAAAACCAGTGGTTTTGAAATCGCCAACGTTGTGATGTAGTTTCGTCAATTTATATTCAAGTACCCGCCTACTTCGTGGTTGCTACCCGCCCACTCAGGTGAACACCAATAAAGCATTTCCAGGTTTTAAGCCAGCAAGCCTCAGCAGCTACAAATTGAGTCCATAGTATACACACACAATATTGGCAAAATAATAATAAATTTAATTAATATTGTTATATTTGCTCACCTGTCTTGACACATTATGATTTGTGATATTGCATTCTGAATCCACATGGTTAATATGATGTTGGTCTAACCTTTGCAGCTGTAAAAGCTTCAACTCTTGTGGTAAGACTTCCAACAAGGTTTAGGAGTGAGTTTATGGGAATTTTTGCCCATTCTTCCAAGGAGCATATTTGTGAGGTCCCACACTGATGTTGGACGAGAAGGCCTGGCTCACTGTCCACTCAATTAACACAAAGGTGTTCTATCGGGTTGAGGGCAGGACTGTGCAGGCCAGTCCAGTTCATCCATACCAAATTCTCTCATTCATGTCTTTATGGAACTTGCTTTGTGCAGTTGTGAACAGACATTTCCAACTTTGTGGGAACAGTTTGGAGATGGTCCCTTCCTGTTTCAAGGACTGTGCACAAATCAAGGTTCATAAAGACATTGATGAGAGAGTTTGATATGGTTTAGAGAAGGCTTATCTAGTTTGATAAAGATGGCTTCCCTTACATCTCTTTCAAACCAGCGGTCCTCCTTAACCAAAATTTGAAGATTTACAATGCGTTGACACCAGATGCAAAGAGAACATCCACCCCCAATAAAATAGCGTGACCCAAGCAGCGTAATAAAATAGCGTGAACCAAGCAGCTGTTCAATGTGGACACGGCGACAATGTCAGATGCTGGAAATCTTTTCCCCAATATCCGTAACAATAAGTGTTATGGCCGTAACGTGTCAACGTTCAAATGTTCAGTGATTTACGTAACAAAACATGGACGTTCCGTAACATTTGCCAGCTAGGAGAGAATCCTTCTGAAAATGCTAAAATAGGGAGACTCCATACCTAAAACTGAAATAGTCTTTTGGCTTAAAGTTGAAACGCCTTCAACAAACAAGAACAGTACAGTTGCCTTGACTCAACCTTTGCGGATTACCATGACCTGAGAATCTACACAGAAAATTTGCAACAAGATTTGCAACAAACAATTGATAAACGTGAATATTTTCAGAATGTACTCATAAATACTTGCACCGAAACAAAGGGAACTTTTTTGAATAATCGTTATTTATGACTCAATAGGCCACGGGTATACTGGTCCGGCCCATTTGAGATCAGATTGGGGTGACTGTGGCTCATGAACTAAAATTAGTTTGACACCCTTGGTCTAAACTCACATTAGTAATCCAAAGTTCAAGTTCCCGGGATCGAAATGTGGTGTCCTCCCATGTGTCTCGAAAAAAAAGTTTGGTTGAGAGCTTACTGACCTGATGGCGGAGAAGCGCTTGGACTTGGCTCGGTCCAGAAACTGCTTGTACTTGGCGATCTTCTCGTCCAGCTCGCGGATCACCTGCTTGGAATTCTTCTTCCCAATGGCAGGACTCTCTTCACGGGCTGGCTCACTGCTCCTCTCCTCGTCTGCCTTTACAACTTCCTCTTCCTCACCATCAAGCTCACCTTCCTCCTTCTCAGCCTCTGAGCCAGAGATGTCGGACATGTCCAGGTTGGGCATCTCCACAGGGACCAGGTCCTCTTCGTTGAACTCTGGCGCCACGTTGATCTTTCCAAAGTTCTGCCGCACGTTGGACAAAATCTTGTGAAGTTGCTCTTTCTGTTGCTCCTTCTGCTGCTCTTCATTTTCAGTGGTGGCAGGAGTGACGTCAGTCGCCTCCGTTTTTACTTCCTGCACTTTCACTGGCAAAGGTTCCTTGTTAAATGGTTTTATATTTTAAAAAAAAAAAAAAAAAAAAAAAGATAAACTGTTTGGTCGTGGTGATATAAAAGGCTTATTGATGGGTATAAAATCTATAGAATGTTTACCTCTGGGTCACCCTCAGGCCCTGGAGGCTTCACGAAGAAAGGTATACGCCCCCTCTGCCAATCATTTAACACCATTTTGGACACCGTGGACAGATCTGGCTCTCCGCCCTGCACAATACAACACACCACATTTGTCACAAATATACAAAAAATAAAATATTTGATTATAAAAACTTTTTTCACAATGTATTTTAAAATGACATTTTATATAAAAAAAAGTTAATATGGTAATATAATTGTTTTAATATATTTGAAAAAAGTTAAATTTTAAAAACGTGAGAAGATTGAAATTGGTTTTAAATACATCTAAAAGACACCTAAATATAAAAAATATACTAACATTTAATATAAAAAAACATGTGGACAAAATTAATTAAAGAATACACAAAAACAAATATCTTCAAAGATAACATTAAAAAATGCTAAATATAAAATACAAATATATAAATAAATTATATTTTCATGTTTTGGCATTTTTCATTTAAAAATGTATATAATCATAAAATGTGAAAAAAAAAAACACACTAACAATACAAAAGTTTTTTTTTTTTTTGGTCCTGTTCAGCTATTAAGCAGAATGGAGGATCTGTATCCCTTTTATGCCGGAACAGTTTTACTTTGTCACAGTGGAGTTTTTAAGCTTCCGCTGTGGTTTCTTAGTACGATAATGGATATTTAATGAAAATCAGAGTCGATCAGTCGAACAGAACAAACTTTCTAGAGGGGATTGAGAAAGAAAGACAAAAGACAAAGCACTGATTGTAAACAAGATGAGAAAAGTAAATCATTACATATCTAGAACAATTAAACATTAGGCACGGTGGACGACTGGTTAGCACATCCGCCTCACACTTCAATGCTCACGTGGGCAATGACAGTGAGACCTGGAAGGGCGTGATTGGGAGTAACGGCCCCCCCCGATCAGAACCCGAGCGGTGTTCTGTTATTGGACTTCTGTGCTCATCATGGATTGTCCAGAACGAACACCATGTTCAAGCATAAGGTAGTCCTATCTGGCTTTTTTGGCCTGTGGGACTCCTGAGGCAGCTGATGGGTACCGGCTGGCCAAGCGGAATGCAGCTTTGGTGGTTACTGAAGCAAAAACTCAGGTATGGGAGGAGTTTGGTGAGGCCATGGAGAAAGACTTCCGGACGGCTTCGAGGAAATTCTGGTCCACCATCTGGCGTCTCAGGAGAGGAAAGCAGTGCACCACCAACACTGTGTATAGTGGGGATGGGGCGCTGCTGACCACGACTCTGGACGTTGTGAGTCGGTGAGGAGTATACTTCGAAGACCTCCTCTATTCCACCGACACGCCTTCCCATGAGGAAGCAGAGTCTCTGAGGCGGGCTCTCCTATCTCTGGGGTTGAGGTCACCGAGGTGGTTAAAAAGCTCCTCGTTGGCAAGGCCCCGGGGGTGGATGAGATTCGCCCGGAGTTCCTAAAGGCTCTGGATGTTGTGGGGCTGTCCTGGTTGACACGCCTCTGCAACATTGCGTGGACATCGGGGACAGTGCCTCTGGATTGGCAGACTGGGGTGGTGTTCCCCCTTTTTAGAAGGGGGACCGGAGGGTGTGTTCCAACTAAAGGGGGCTCACACTCCTCAGCCTCCCTGGTAAGGTCTATTCAGGGGTGCTGGAGAGGAGGGTCCGTCGGGAAGTCGAATCGCAGATTCAGAGGAGCAGTGTGATTTTCGTTCTGGCCGTGGAACAGTGGACCAGCTCTACACCCTCGGCAGGGTCTTTGAGGGTGCATGGGAGTTCGCCCAACCAGTCTACATGTGTTTTGTGGATTTGGAGAAGGCGTTCGACTGTGTCCCTCGGGGAGTCCTGTGGGGGGTGCTTTGGGAGTATGGGGTACCGAACCCCCTGATACAGGCTGTTCTGTCCCTGTACAACCGGAGTCAGAGTTTGGTCCGCATATCCGGCAGTAAGTCTGACTCGTTCCCGGTGAGGGTCGGACTCCGCCAAGGCTCCCCTTTGTGACCGATTCTGTTCATAACTTTATTGGACAGAATTTCAAGGCGCAGCCGAGGCATAGAAGGGGTCTCAGAGGCATAGAAGGGGGTTTAGTGGCCTCAGTATTGCATCTTTGCTTTTTCCAGATGATGTGGTTCTGTTGGCTTCATCAAGCCGTGATCTCCAACTCTCACTGGAGCAGTTCGCAGCGGAGTGTGAAGCTGCTGGGATGAGAATCAGCACCTCCAAATCTGAGACCATGGTCCTCAGTCGGAATAGGGTGGCGTGCCCTCTCCAGGTCGGGGATGAGATCCTGCCCCAAGTGGAGGAGTTCAAGTATCTCGGGGTCTTGTTCACGAGTGAGGGAAGAATGGAAAGGGAGATCGACAGGCGGATCGGTGCAGCGTCTGCAGTGATGCGGACTTTGTATAGGTCCGTTGTGGTAAAGAAGGAGCTAAGCCGAAAGGCGAAGCTCTCAATTGACCGGTCGATCTACGTTCCTACCCTCACCTATGGTCACGAGCTGTGGGTCGTGACCGAAAGAACAAGATCCCGGATACAAGCGGCCGAAATGAGTTTCCTCCCCAGGGTGTCCAGGCTCTCCCTTAGTGAGAAGCTTGGTCATCAGAGTAGAGCCGCTGCTCCTCCACATTGAGAGGAGCCAGATAAGGTGGCTAGGGCATCTGATTCGGATGCCTTCCTGACGCCTCCCTGGTGAGGTGTTCGGGCACGTGCCACCGGGAGGAGACACCGGGGACGACCCAGGACACGCTGGAGTGACTACATCCTTCGGCTGGCCTGGGAACGCCTCGGGATCCCCCCGGAAGAGCTGTATGAAGTGGCTGGGGAGAGGGAAGTCTGGGCGTCCCTGCTAAAAGGTACTGTCCCCGCGACCCGACCTCGGATAAGCGGTAGAAAATGGATGGATAGTTTTAGTTATATTTTAGTTAGTTATTTAAAATGAACAAATAAATATTGTTTAAAAGAAGTTCTCAAAAAAATTCTCAAGAAATGTGTCGACTGGCCATAAAACAGCCTACATGAAAAAAATAGCAAAGGACTGCAACACTAGGATAAAGCAAAACAACATTGTAAATGAATGAACAGCCCTGAAAATATTCTAAATAGGAATGCATATAAATTATAATGAAAGAAAAATAATAAAAAAAAGCTCATTTTGTTCCCCCATCATATACAGAGCTTTCGCTCCCAAGCGCCTCCTCACACCTTCAAAAGTTTCCCAGTGCGGAACGCCAACTTCTCGAGGAAATCCTCCGCTGAGCTCCACGCGGGGATGCGGTAGGTCTTCTGGATGTACTCTGGCTTAGCCCTTTCCAGAACCGCGCCGATGTGCTCCTCGGGGTTCTTGATCTTCTCCACTTGCACCTTCATGAGGAGTTGGGAGGGCGCAGCTTAAGTCATGCACCTTTTCACACACACTTAAACAAAAATTGAAAATATGTTAAACGTACCACTCCTTTGAGAACAATATCAGTTTCGCTGTCCTCTGAAGGGTAGACCACCCCTGGACAATCAATGAGGAAGATTCGTCTCATCAAAGTGATGTATTGCCACACCTGTAATGAGGCCATTTCAACACAACAACGATGACGCAATGTCTGTCCTATCACTTCCAAGTCACATATTTAATTAAGGTTAAAATTAAATTTGCCTAATTTCATAGTTTTTTTTTAGTTTTGGCCTCCAACTTGATCCATGCCCGTCTCCACCTGGCACCTGATGCCTGCTTCAAGCTGTGCCAGATGAAAAGCATCCTCCTCTTTAAGCGATCTCATTCTGGAAAATAATTGACTAAAATCATTGTCTGTTTCACTTCATTTACCGACTTGTCATTACCGACTTCAAAGGCTAATCCCAAATGCATCCTCCAGGAAAATGTGAATATATTTTTCTATGTTTATTGGCCATTTATGAATTTGAAGTTAGTTCATTCTGCGTTGTGAGATAATCCCTAACATAGCTCCGTCACTTAATATATTTAACATTAACATCCGTAAACTAAAATTAGATAATTAGGAAACGCGGCTACAATTAATACAAGATGTACTAGCGGATCAACGCTTGTCGCCGACGTTACGTGTGCTTCTCGGATCCACTGGAACCGCAGCACCTCAACGCGGAAATACGGAAGACCAGTGCAACAAATACGACACTGGCTGATCTGATGAGCAAAAATTTTGCTTAAACGTGAGAGTAGCAATAGACGATGTCCGCTCCAGAGGTGGGTATGGTAGTCAAACATACTCAAATTAGAGTACTGTTACTTGACAATAATGTGATTCGAGTAAAAGTAAAAAGTAGTCCTCCAAAAAAATTACTTAAGAGTAAAAAGTACAAATTGAAATTATTATTCAAGCACTGTGCGTGTGTGTGTATGCACAGTCAAAACTCCAAAATAACCCTACAATTTACTGCACGGTGTTTTCTTAAGTTATAAGTGAGCTGAAATATCCACGTTTGGGCAGACAGTGCCAGACAAATACTACAATACATGAAAGCTGTTGTTTCTGTTTGTCTAAATGTAAACATGAGTAGCGCGCCGTTGCCTTCATGGTAACGACGACCTTCCCAACATGGCCGCTACCTCCATGGGGGAAAATACTAAGCAGGTTTTTGCACCCTTGATGTGGCTAGTTTCTCTCTTCAGACTAGTAGTAGTAGCCAATCGCCTAGTCACGACGCCCTATCTATGCCCCAGGTTGTCATAGTAAGTCCTACTAGGCATAGCACAGGCAGGTGGGGTGAGCAGTGAATAAATTGCATGAGACAGAACAACCGCCCCAAATCTGAGTGGTGTCAACTAGAGTGTTGCAAGTGGATGTCAAGCATATTAGATTACTTATTTGTGCACTTACATCACAAAATGTAAGAGACCTTTAATTTAGACACCTTTTAAAGGAGAGATATTATCCATTTGTATAACATTTATCATACAGCATCTTTAAATTGTGGGGGAAATGCACAATATTCTTTATCCCTTCAACATTTTATGTTTCCATTGAGCAGTTAAAAAGTTTGAAAAAAAAAAACAAATCTTAAAACTCAATTTTGAAAATGGTTGAGATGTTACTTGATGGTTAAAAAAAATAATGTCAAAAACAGGAAAAGTTACTTTTTTTTTAAAGAAATACACAGCTTAAGGATTTTTATTTTGGGATTGTTTCGTATCAGTTTGCAGAAAATATGGTATCACCTTTATATTATATTACCATTCCATTTACATGTCATCTTTGTGGGGTGCATCGGCACACCTTTATTTACATGTCGCTGACTGGCTTTGTTTTTAGAAATACACTTTTCTATTTTTTTATTTAAAAAAACAATATTTTACAATAATTATTGCTTTACATTCAACATTCATTTATGTATAGTACTTTGTTTCAGCTGCAGTTGTTTTTTTTTTGTTTTTTTTTACAGTGCTCTATAAATATATTTGAGTTGAGTTACAAAACTGTTATAAATGTTAAATCATGCCTTTAAGAACATGGTCTACCAAATTATTGCGCTTGCATCCAGGGTACTTAAAATTGGATTATTTCCTTTCTTAATGTGCTCTACTGATTGGTCGAGTGGATAGTTCAAGGATTTTAATTTGCCAATCTTCCACCAAGCGAACAGAAACACTACCTTGGTTTCTCCAGCGATAGGCGCCACATTGCAGACTTTCTTGCTGCGCAGTGTGTTGATGACAGAGCTTTTGCCCACGTTGGGGTAACCGATGAAGCCTACGCTGATTTGTTTCTTGTCCGTGTGGAGCTGCAAGGAGAAAAAAAAAAGGCAATTTTCAGTTGACTGGGGTTGTTTTAGAAGGGCTGTAGTGGGTTTACCTTGCCAAATTGCCTGAGGAGCTGAATAAGGGAGCCTTTACCGAACGAGTTGGTGAGGCTGGCATGAAAAGCCAGGGTGGGGTACTCCTGGGACAACAACGCCACCCAGCGTTTCTGGTTCAGCAAAGGAAAAATGTTTCAGTCTAGCTGCTCTTGGGTGGAGTGTTTTAAGGGAAAATGAAGGTCTTACAGTGACCCAAGTGGGGATGAGGTCACACTTGTTGAGCACAAAGATCAAGTGCTTCCACGACTTCTCCTTCTTGATGTAGGACTCGATGCTCTGCGAGCGTGTGCCCATGGGGTCGCGGGCATCCAACACTTGGATCACGACATCGGACGAGTCGATGACCTGAGGAGGGGAAAGAGTAAAATCAGTAGAAGTGCAACAATTCATTGATTAATCAACAAGTAATCAAAAACAATTTGGATAATTGATTAATCGTTTGTTTAACTTAAAAATTTCCAAATTCTCATTCCAAAAATCTGCTTTTACCTTAAATTACACTGTCCAACATTTTTTGCCAATTTTCAGTAATGAAATCATAATCAGTTTATGCACTGTAAATTTGAAAGTCTTATTTTTTTTATTTTATTTTTTAGAAAACAGATGGAAAATAATCAAAAGATTAATCGATTATTACAATCGTTAGTAAATTATGGAAATACTGTAATCTCTTCCAGGGTCCAACTTTTTCAGGGCCAATTTAAGATGTTTAAAAAGCAGTTTCCATTTAAAGTGCCTGAAGAGTGAAGATGTCTTCTACATTTGACAAACAGAACAAGACCTTAAGACAGTGTATTTAAGAAAGTGTCATTTGTAAGGATAATTAAAACACTATAGAAAACACACATACAAACAAAACAACCATTCACACTCACATTCACACCTATGAGCAATTTAGAGTTGTCAATTAACCTACCATGCATGTTTTTGGGATGTGGGAGGAAACCGGAGTGCCCGGAAAAAAC
This sequence comes from Phycodurus eques, assembly GCF_024500275.1. Lineage (NCBI taxonomy): Eukaryota > Metazoa > Chordata > Actinopteri > Syngnathiformes > Syngnathidae > Phycodurus > Phycodurus eques. The sequence continues at coordinate 13,297,910 of NC_084528.1, read as the reverse complement.
CCACGCAGGCACGTGGAGAACATGCAAACTCCACACAGACGGGGCCGGGGATTGAACTCGGGTCCTCAGAACTGTGAGGCAGACGCTCTAACCAGTCTCACACCGTGCCGCGGCTTGTTTACAAACAGTTAATAGTAGGCTCTCTGCAGTCCCTGCCCACAGATCAAGTGTGAACTTACACAACCAAGGAAATCTTTTGATAGCTACCCGTTTCTGGAAAAGTGTCTAAAAGCTAGCCTTTCGGAACATTGCACAATTGTGACATCACAATGCATGCGCCAAATGCTTGATACGTCACAGTAACTAACAAGTATAATTCGGCTACTTGGTGATGATGAAGTGCTGCCTCCATGAGTGAAAATATAATACAATCTTTTCAAGAGCTCGCTTTTTCCTTCACACTCTGGAATAGTAGTAGCCCTTGATTAACCTCGTCATCATTGTAACAAAGATTGTCATACTCAGCACTGGCTAGTTGCATAAGACAGAAGAGGCCCCTTATAACAGTGATTTGAACCAGTGGGACAAGTGGATATTGTATTATGGCATGATGATATTTTGTGTGACTTTAAACACATTTTTCCTAAAAAAAAAAAAAGTTTAGTAGAATTTCAAACTGTGTCCCAGATGATCGCACTACTCGTCACTTTAAACCGCATACACTCCTTGAAGTCTCAGCGCCCTTTGCACAATGGTCATTGCACCGGACTATTGCAATATTAGTCATTCGAACTGCTCTAAGTGCTAGAGGACTCTGCATCTTTTTGCACAATTGTTTTTTTGTCAATGTCTTTATGTCCCCAAAGTGTTCTGTAAATTGACTGTCTGTTGTACTAGAGCGGCTCCAACTACCGGGGACAAATTCCTTGTGTGTTTTGGACATACTTGGCAAATAAAGATGATTCTGATTCTGATTCTGATGTCGGGATGAAAGTATACCTTGTAAAGCTCTCCCCAAATCCTCTTGGACTGACCCTTTTTGAAGATCTCCTCACGGACTGCGTCACTGTTGCAAAAAAGAAGGAAGTCACAAATCAGTATTTTATTGACCCGGTACATAAGGTGGAAAAGGTTTTATGCACCACCAGGCCTTACCGGACCCCTGTGTCCTCAGTCACCAGGTCTTTGTCTTTGTCAGCGTTGTAGCTCATGGCCGAAGCTTCGGCTTGCTCCAACAGGTCCTTGACGTCGGACACCACGAGACTGGGCCTCTTCCTCTGAGCTTTGGGCCCAAACGTAGTCTCGAAAGCCTCAGTGTCCAAAATGTGCACCTTGGAGTTCTGCCAAGAAGAGCAGTAAAGGTTGTTTACACGAGGAACTACAACTATGAAAGCCGTGTAACACTATTATTTGGCTTTAAGTGTTAAGGTAATAGCAACCCTTTATTGCTCAGTGACTGTTTTTTTTTTGTCAATGTCTTTATGTCTCAAAAGTGTTCTCTGTCAATTGACTACCTGTTGTCGTCCTAGAGCGGCGGAGACAAATTCGTTGTGTGTTTTTTGGACATACTTGGGAAATAAAAATGATTCTGAAAAATGCTCTAATGCTACGACACTCGTACCACTTCATTAGCCTGGCATGTACCTTCACGGTAGGAACCATGTGAGCCGTGTGGGGACACTAAGGTAAACACGAATGACAACACTTTTAACTGACTACAAAATATGCTCTGCAAAATGGATGATGAACTCCGCTTGGGCAGCAACGGAGGCCTGGGTGAGCCTACCAATACCATGACTACAGGATATAATCTAAAAGATTAAGCCATCCAAGTCTAAGTACAAAGAGAAACCGAAACTGATTTACACCAACACGTGCATTGCCAGAAAATGTGAGTATGAGCTCTCTCTCACACTCAACATGAAGCCTTAAATTTGACTTAAGTTTGCCATGAAAAGGCTACACTGCAGGGGGCACAGTAGCTCATTTGGGGGTACAACTTTATCAAGTTACCCGTAGTAAGTAGACCCTTCAAGGTTCCAATGTATAATGTGAGCTTAGCTTGCACTAACGTGTGCTTTGACTCGGTCGTGCAGCAGCGTCATGGGCAGTTTGCTCTGTCTCATCACGACACGGTACGGATCGTTCTGCACGGCGCTCATCTCCTCTTGGAACTTCTGCAGGGAGGACTGCTTGATTACCCGTGTGTTTGCTGCAAGACAACAGTTTTCAATTTAAATCCTTGTGTTCTTTTCTCAGGAACAGCTACAATGTCGCTGGGTCGATTGGATCTGTTACCCAATAACAAAACAACAACAAAAAAAAACAATGTAACATTTTTTTACAACATGCAAACTCCACACAGGCGGGGCCAGGGATTGAACCCCAGACCTCAGAACTGTGAGGCAGACGCTCTAACCAGTCGGCCACCCTGCCGCCAAAGGTACATATGTGAAAGAAATTTATATTTATACATACACAAGTGTAACTGAAAACAACTGAAAATGCGTTAGTGAACTCACTAAACCATTTGATGTTGGGTTCGACTCGGGCCACTGTCCCGGGTGCCACAGTGGACTGGTACTGTAAAGGTTTGATGACTTTTCCTCTGTCGTTACTGGCAGCAAAAAGACATTTTGAAGTCAACCACAAACACTTATCACAACATTCCGACATCTTATATTAATTCACCATCAGCACACATACAAAAAAAAAAAAAATCTAATCTGTCTGTTACCATCTCTGTTTTTGTCTGTACATATTCAGACGCTTAATTGTGGAGCGGTCCCTCATGTTGGTGCCGCCAGCACCCTTGACCCGATCTGACAAAAACACAAATTTAGTTTAGAAATTTACAAATTACATTGTATGACAATTCATACAATTATCAGCTCATTAGAATAGACCAACAATGATAGAAAGTAAACGTGACTTTTCAAATGAATAATGCTTAGTTTATATGCGTATTATTGTGGTAGTGTAGTTTGCACTGGTGTACAACTACTCAACCACAAGAAAAAAACATGACAGCCGTTTTGTTGTGTACTTGTGTGATCGCTGTGTAATGGCAGCATGTGTCTACGAGGTACTAAATAAACAGTTCAATCTTTCAGCGCAGCCGCTACGAGTTGAAATAAGTGGTTAAACTTTTTTTCACACATAAATAATTATAAAGGACAAAATTTCAAGACATTAGCCTTGACATTAAATGTGAGTTGACTAACTGTAAACAAACCGTGCGGCTAGCGGTGTTAGCTCACTTACCAGGGTTGCTGCTGGACGACGAGGGATTAATCGAGCTTTTCCCCTTGAATTGAGGCTTCACCATCCTGACTGTTTAGCCGTGGAAGCCGTCGAGAATATAGAAAAAACAACGACACCCAAATTAATGAGCCAAAAAGGTGAAGTCAGTTGCTATTTTCCCTCTTCAGCTCGATTTAGTGCGACACACGTGTCAGGGAAGCGTAATTAGGATTCCCACATAGTTTCTAGGCAGGACACGTCCTGCTCCAATATTACTGGCTCCAGGAGACCCGCCGCTGCACTATAATTGGCTGTGGAATCCCTTTAGAACACGCCCTACTGCTTCCTGACGGTAAAATATTTACCTTAAGTGTGGCGGCGTTAATATGTTTCCCGCTAACCCTAACCCTCCATAATCCTAACCTTAACCCACCCTAAACCGCATTAGGTCACAACCATAGCTCAAACCTAACCATGGCAAACGTCTTTGTTTTTATTTCGTACAAATGCAATACATTCCCGCGACACAGGAGCCAATCATGTTGCAGTGGGGCGTGTCTATGGAACCAGATTAGTGCCAAAAAGATTCACACGAAAGTTTTAACTCGTATACGTGAAAAAAGGATTTACTCAAAACATTTTAAATCGTATACGTGAAAAAAAGATCCACAAAAACGTTTTGAATCACATACGTGTCCTGCCTCGAAACTACGTGGGTATCTTGTGTAGCCAGAAATGCGTCATCAATGAGCGACGATGAGGAGGCCCAATCAGACAGCGACTGGCTTTTTTTTTTTTTTTTTTTTTTTTTTTTTTTCTGTGCAGGCCAGTCAAATTCATCCATACCAAATTCTCTCATCCGTGTCTTTATGGACCTTGCTATGTTGGAAATGGAAGGGGTAATCCCGAAACTGTTTGACTCTCCAAAATCTCTTGGTATGCTGAAGCATTCAGAGTTACTTTCACTGGAGCTCACGGGGTAATATTTTGGACATTTCCAACTTTGTGGGAACAGTTTGGAGATGGCCCATTCGTGTTACGACATGACTAGTCTGTGCATCAGTACACAAATCCAGGTTCCTAAAGAGATAGATGAGAGAGTTTGATGTGAATGAACTTGATTGGCCTTTTTTTCAAATTGTTCCCCAAGACTGATTTTCTATTTATTGTAATTACTGTGTCATTCCATAGAGTTGAATTGTGACGAGAAAAGTGTGAACATATCATTTTCCAAAAAGAAAGGTTTTTTCAAACCACACGGTTGTTGGGCTGGGACAGACAGATTTGATCCGATTCACTCTAAATGCGTCAACCATTGATTCAATTTCTGGAGCTTTAATACATTGTCATATTCTTTAACAAGCTGAGATCTTTCGATATAATGTGTGTTATTCCTCCACAAATACTAGAAAATAACAGTACTGTATTGGCTTTAGTCATATTTTTTAGGAAAGACTGGGAGTGGCAAGGATAGATCAGTTTGGAATACCTTCTCCTTTAGATAAAATGATCCTGCCAAAAATAGTGAGGTATCGTGTCAACCAGTGACTGAGGGATTTCTTTATGTTTGTTTGATTAAGCTTTTAGCTATTGTTACTTTTGAACCATTTTTTGTGTGCAAAGATACATAACATTTGATTATTGAACTTGAAACCACAGACAGGCTCTCACACGTTTTTGTGTGCAAATGTTGACTTATTTTGAACGTGATGACTGCAACACATTTCCAAAAAGCTGCGACAGGGGCAACAAAAGACTGGGAAAGTTGAGGAATTGTCAAAAAACAACTGTTTTGAACATTCAACAGGTGAACAGGTTATTTGGAATCAGGTGAGTGTCATGATTGGGTATAAAAGGAGCCTCCCCGGAAAGGCTCAGTTGTTCACACTGCAGCGCATGATGCTCAACTCGGATTTTTCGTTCAATCCAATCTTTTTACGTAGTCATTCACATTACAAAAACAAATGCAGCTTCTACTGTGGACAGAACACGTTAGTGACATCACAAGCATGCATACAAAACGGGACGTCATATTGTGCACACGCGCAAACATGAGGCGCCGTAATAACAGAAGTAAATGTGGACCCCTGTGTAGGTCTTGTAATGAGGTATTTGTGGCGATTTCAAGGATTTTGTGTAACCGGAGCCAACATTGTCTGTTTTCTGCTGCTTCGTCCACCGTTGTTTTGTCGAACAATTGTGACATTTGCCACCTTTTGATGATGCATCGCTCGGATGCGCGCCCTGTGAGTGTCCATACTGCACTCGCGTCAGATACATATCCAATTTATATCCACATATGAAAGAGGCCTGGGTCAGATATGGGGGAAAAAAAGCAGAATTGTACTGTACACATTGACATGAAAAAAGCCGAGACAGTCACATTGGGCAAAAAAATCGGAATTGACCTGCGGTGTGAACATAGCCTGAGATGGAGCCAGAAAGGGGTGATTTTTCAAAAGATCGGTCACAGAGTGTAGTAGGATGTGAATTGGACCCAAGAGCAGACTGAGACGGAGGGAGAGGTATGGTTAGATTAGTGCCTAACAGATTGATTTAAACATTTTCGTGTGACTCTTTTTGGCACTAATCTGATTCCATACAAGGCACACAGCGCCACCCAAGCTCCAAAAGAGGAACTGCAAAGCATGGATCATGACAAGCTCATTTTAATAATATTCTACTGACAGATCATGCAGACACTTTTAACATATATGATTAAAAAAAAAAAAAAAATGTTTTAAACTCCAAACTCGCCCTTTAAGTTCCTTTCAATGAAACAGGTCATGAATATTTCGATTCCATAATATTTTGGCGTGCACATGGTAGTTTTGTTTAACTGGGGTAAGGATTAGGGGAAAATGTTCTTCCATGTAGAGTTTCCTTGGATCTCTAAACGTTTCAGAAGCCCCACTATAAAGTCTTAACACGCGTTCGGACGATCCAACGATGACAATGACTAGTGCACAGTACTGCGTTCAACCAGCAAGGGGAGGCGGAGTTCCGTGAATGTCAACGAGGATGTAGGCAGCCGCCTGTTGGTGCTGTTTTTCGGGCATGTGGGCTCTGTGAGGCTTTAGGGCTGTCTCCCTCTCTGACCCTACCTCGTCTATTAAAAAAAAAAAAAGAAAGCAAGGAAAAGGGGGGCTGTGGATGCGCGACGGGAGACAAGAAACGGCTTTACCTTTGGAACGCTGATGCTGCTAAACATGGAGAGCCACCGCCTTTACGGACTAATTGGAGTATACGACGATGTGGGCGCATGTTGAGTTTGTCAAAGCCAAAAAGATTCGGCAACCACTTTGCTTGTTTGTTTTTGTTCCCTCTTTTTTTTTGAGCCGTTGATACTCCCATCTGCAATGATGCGGGCTGTGGAAGGGAAAGGGAGTTGGACTGCCGTGCTTGTATTCTTCCTGTTTGTTTCACAAGGCTCCAGCAAAACGTCGGAGGAAGGTAAAGACTCAGACCGAACGTCTTGGCATACCTTGACCCGTCTCAAGAGAGCGAGTGGTTCGATGTTTTCTGAGGCTAATGGTACCGCTAGCCGGTCGGGATGCTGATGGGACCGAAACTTAGCTAGCTTAATGTTAGCCCGGCTAGCTGGAGCCTAGGAAAACTTGTTTATTCTTTGTGTTCATTCGTCAAGTCGTCTCTCTTTAATAGAGCGCATCATTTAACACGCGCTATTGTTTTTGAGAGGCAGTGACCGCGAGTCCGATCTTATTGTCCAGAGCCATAGGGTGTCCTGCTGCTCATTTCTTGATCAATAGAAAGTCGTATCTGCTGTCAAACCTTCACATTCGTTAAAAAGACACTAAAAGTTAAATCCTGAGGGCAATACTGGCGTATAGCAGTATAAGTGTAGTTTACCTGTCAAAGCTAATCATAGGACCACTAAAAGATACATTATCAGAATAATAAATGATGCCCTCCTTGAAAACTATCAGGAAATTAAACTTAGTTTGGATTCTATTCTGCAACATAATGTGCATAAAGCGGCTCAGATAATGGATGGTTGGATGGATAATATATCTTTGTTCATCTATTTGTGCCAGTGAGGCATAGTGACAGACAAAACAAATGAATGGTCTTCTATTGATGGCAGGAAGTACATACAGTAATTAATGTGTCCGCTTTTTGTGACATTTTTGTTTGTTGGTGCGCCGGGAGATTTTTCAATTGTAAAATATGTGCCTTGGTTCCATAAAGGTTGGAAATCACTGCTCTAGTCAGGTCATGTATTCTAATCAGTCAGGTCAAACTAACATTACAACAACAGAAATAATGGGTGCTAACTGACTGTAATTAAATTACTTTATTGTAATTAAATTACTTCACACACACCAAAACTTTAGAGCATGATTCGACAGAACGCCGGCATGTTCGCTTACACCGTTAGTGCTAGTGCTAGCTTGCTAGGCTACATAACGTTTTGTTGCCTGCTTGTGAGCCATATCGCATTAAAAGTATGTGAAAATATCTTAAGCAAGCCTTAAAATAACGTCGTCTCCCGAGCACTGGTGACCACCAACACGAGTTTTCCCCCATTTTGTTCTTATAAACACATGGGGCAATCCTTTATTGTCGTCATCGCCATGGTAACGAGTGTATCCAGTTGCGTTTGAGTTGACAAGATGAAGCCCAGTGATCGTAGAAAACGGGATGTGGTGGTATTGGAATACAATATTTTATTGCAGTAGTCTGACATAGGCGGCGCGGTGTTGACTGGTTAGCACATCTGCCTCACAGTTCTGAGGACCGGGGTTCAAATCCCTGTGTGGAGTTTGCATGTTTCTCCGGGTGCCCCGGTTTCCTCCAACATTCCAAAAACATGCATGGTACATTGATTGAAGAGTCTACATTGCCCGTAGGTGTGAATGTGAGTGAGTGCGAATGGTTGTTTGTTTCTTTGTACCCTGCGATTGGCTGGCGACCAGTTCAGGGTGTACCCCCCCCCTCTCGCCCGAAGATAGCTGGGATAGGCTCCAGCATGCCCGCGACCCGAATGAGGTTCAGAAAATGGATGGATGGATAGTCTGACATAGTGCAATCGTGAAAGACCAAATTTGTCTTGTAGTCTGATCCAGGCATTACATGTTGTCTGTCCCACAACGCCGACATGTTTTTTTTGTTTCTAAATAACTTTATTGGTGGTCAGATATTTACAGTACTACGTAGAATGACACGCGACATGGCTAAAAATAAACTAGCTTTTTGATTCAAATATACTGTACATAATGGCAACGCAGAGTAAATGTTTTTTGCATTGATCGGATCAGCGAATTATGACATTAAAGCTGATCAGCCAATCAGCATAAAATGTTAATTATCAGTCGATACCGATCAGATCGGTGTAAAGTCTATTCAGCATAACGACCAAGTGCACCATTAAACACCATGAAACCTAACGTAATCATGATCTGTTCAATCGAATGTAATTCAGCCACATTTAATGTAATTCAATTTAATATTTACCGAACGTCGGTAGCTTATGTGAACTGACACAACTAACAGCATGGCAGCCAACAGGGAGAAGCTATTTTTAAAAAAAAGTGTTGGCAACATAGCCATGATTTGGTTGCTCCATACGTATCTAGCAACTTTTCCGATCACTCTAGTGACTAAAAAAAAAGTGAGCTAAATTCCTGCTATAAGACAGACAATATGAGCGGAATCATTTACACATTATTTTTAGCATGAGAAAAAAGAACAAGGCAATTATAGAGTCGGTTTGGCTGAACATTGCCAAAGATGTGGTTCCCATCTATTTGTTGCAAAAGCAGCAATTTATCTACAATGGAAACTTTTGACCGGAGGCAATGCTTCCAAAGACGCAAATGTTTTGCAGAGGTCGCCTTGCCTCACTTGTACAACTCCAGGGAATCACAGATCAGTATTGAATTGAATGTCAATTATTTATTTTATTGGGGCAGCACGGTGGGCGACTGGTTAGCACATCTGCCTCACAGTCCTGAGGATCGGAAGGATAAGCGGTAGAGAAAATGGATGGCTGAATTATTTTATTGTACATCAACAGTAAAAATGAATATGGTCTATTGTTTTTGAGGGGCAGTGATTGATAAAGATTCCACTTAATGTCCTGAGCTAAACAGTATGTTCAACTGCTCATTTCTTTATCAGTATGAGGTCAAACATTCACATTTGTCAAATACTCTTAAAAGTTAACTCCTGTTACTATGTAGCCAGTTAGGTGCAATTAAGGCGTCAATGTTCATCACAAGACCATCATAAGATAAAGCAACAGAATATTGGTGTTAATAGTGCAGATGGTTATAAATGGTGCCCTTGCTTTGTTTTTATTGTTTGTTGTTGTTTTATTGGTTATTTAGTTTATTGTTACTGTGCTATTTGCTATCAGCAAAATAAACCTGATTTAGATTGGGTTGGCAGGAGAGTGAAATAGTGGTAAGTGCTTAGCACTTATGTCTTGGAGTTCTTAAGTTAGGGACTCAAATGTGTTGCTTGCTTGGGGTTTCTCTTGGTACTCGAGCTTCCTCCCAGATTTCAAAAATATGCATGTTAGGATCACTGATGACTAAATTGTTCATATGTGTGAATGCGAGTGGTTGTTTGTTTGTGTACAGTATATGTCCTCATGAAGGGCGTGGTAATGCAAAATCTGCTTGACCAATGAGTGAACAGATTCACAGACGTGGTTCATGTGACCCATACTCTATCAGTACAGCCTACTTGGAACCCCAGCTGACCAACAACTACGAATCATACCTTGGTTGACCTTGGTCCTCGTGGATGAGTTGAATTTAGAGAAGACATTTCGATGTACATTGTATATGTGACCAAATACCTTACATTTACATTTAGCTTACCTTGTAATATATTGTAGTCCTGATTTTGACAATGGAAATGTGCCAGTAAATGAGTACAACCATGGCTGGGTGAATAACTACAGTGTAGTGGAAAAGGGACTGCAGTTCACTTTCTTTTGTCCAAATCAGTAAAGGTTTTGAAAATGTGGTGAGCTTCTCTTCTAATTTGGTTCCCAAACATTCCAAGCAAACCCAGTGCAGTGCTTCAAACAATATGACATCACTCTCTTCTATTATTGTTCAGCGACGGTCGCAAGAATGTAAACAGGGCTAAGGTTTTGCGTTACAGAGTAGTGAGTGAAACGGCACTTATAATCACAACATGAAGCAAACTTGGCATTTGTTGGTCTTAGGTAACATTAACAATATATTGTTTGGATAGTGGCGGCACGGTGGCCGACTGGTTAGAACGTCAGCCTCACAGTTCTGAGGACCCGGGTTCAATCCCTGGCCCCGCCTGTGTGGAGTTTGCTTGTTCTCCCCGTGCCTGCGTGGGTTTTCTCCGGGCACTCCGGTTTCCTCCCACATCCCAAAAACATGCATTAATTGGAGACTCTAAATTGCCCGTAGGCATGACTGTGAGTGCGAATGGTTGTTTGTTTCTATGTGCTCTGGGATTGGCTGGCAACCAGTTCAGGGTGTACCCCGCCTCCAGCACGCCCCGCGACCCTAGTGAGGAGAAGTGGCTCAGATAATGGATGGATGGATGTTTGGATAGTGTATCAGGCTGCAGTACACCAGCAAATCACCCTCACAGTGTTACTCCCCACCCTGTGAGGGAAGGATAGGACAGGACAAGGACAGGAGTGGAAGCATGCACGACAAGGGTCATGAACCTGGCTGTACAACTGAAGTGTGGTGGGAGTGATATGTAAATTATAAACGTCTATAGGGCCTGAGTGTGAGTGAGACAGTGTTACTGTTGTCAACTTTGACTCAACTTTCATCACATTATAGTCGACTACAAAAAAATGTTGTTATTCAACCCCGAGCACCTAGCATGTCTGCCTCAGGTATGATCTCAGTTTTTACCTTTCTATATGGATTTTGCATGTTCTCATCAAGCTTGCGTGGGGTTTCTAGATGTGACTGTTACTGTCAATGGTTAGTTGGTTGTTTATAAATGTCCTGTGATTTGCTGGAAGCCAGTCCAGTGTACCTTGCCTGTTGCCCAAGCTAAACTGGGATGGGCTCCAATTTACCCGCGACCCTAAACAAGATAAGCAGTATGGAAGGATTTTTTCCCGCTGGTTCTTGTATGATGCCACACTTCTACGTGGTGTAAACTTGATTCGATCCATACTGCAGTGTACTGCTTGGTGGTAATGTGGCTTTGAATGGAATACAATTCTCATTGAGGGAAGTTTACTTCGCTTCAGACAGACCTTCACATGTCCCAAACAGGGAGTTGGGTGTTCAGATCAATAATGAGGCTGTATCTTCTGTCCAGTAGGCAATAGAGATGAGGGGTGCTAGACAGAATTTTTACCCTTGGCTATAGATCTCAATCAGTGTAAAGCTGCCTATACTAGGTATGACATTACATCTGCAACACAGACAATTCATGGGTTGTTGCTAGGACGTGAACAATCAATCAAATCATGACACCAGTTTGATGTCGGTCACCAGATTTATTTTTATTTATTTGGTTATTTAATGGCGGCACGATGACGACTGGTTAGCACATCTGCCTCACAGTACTGAGGACCCGGGTTCAAATCCGGCCTCCCCTGTGTGGAGTTTGCATGTTCTCCCCATCCCTGAGTGGGTTTTCTCCGGGTACGCCGGTTTCCTCCCACAACCCAAAAACATGAATGGTAGGTTAATTGAAAACTCTAAATTACCCGTAGGTGTGAATGTGAGTGCAAATTGGTTGTTTGTTTGTTTGTTTGTGCCCAGCGGTTGGCTGGCGATCAGTACGAGTGTATCCCCCCTATTGCCCAAAGATAGCTGGCGACCCTAGTGAGGATAAGCGGAACAGAAAATGGATGGATGGATGATTGTTTATTTGATTAGGAAAATGCACATTAATAACACATTAGCAAAAAAGCTTCCATGTAAGTATACCAGAGTTAGCACAGTGGCTAAATTTCACCCATTGTCTGAAAGTGGATTTCATAAAACACATTCAGTAAAAAAATAATTAAAAAAAAAACCAATAAACTATGACAAATGGACGGAATGTAGAAATATTACCTAAAAATAGGTCACGGTTCACATAAAAGTTAAAAGTTTATGCATAAAATAGAAAATAAGAAAAGTTCACCCATGTGAGCAGGTTTGTATTCAAACAATGTTTAAGGGTCTGTTTCAAGGTGGTGTAATTGTCACAGTCTCTAACATGACTTGGCAGTGAGTTCCATGATTGTATTCCTCTTAACAGATGCCACCATTTGGCCAAATTTAGTCTTGTGTCATTGTATTTCACAGTCTCCTCCAGTTAGTGCTTTGGTGGCTCCTCTGGATGTTTTTTTGTTTTGTAATGGGGCCAGTCCATTCAGAACTTTATAGAAGACGCAGACATCCAAAAGCGACTGGTAGCTATCAAAGTCCAAGATCTTCTATGTGTTAACAATATCACAATAATGGTAATGTAATACTTTTGCTTACTGTATGTATGTTTGGTGGTGAGCTGAGCAGCATGCCCAAGGATCAGAACCATTAAAAAAATAATCTGTTTAATTTTGGATAAAATAGTGGAGTGTATGTTCAGGCCAGAGGCATAAGGGCCGCTTAATCTCTAGCTTGAGTGGGGAGGCTTGGTGATGTAACCTCACTGCCCTGTCCCCTGCTGAGTTAATGGGATAAACCATTGATTCCCATCCTTTCTTTTAATCCCGGTGAAATAGCAGGGTCACAACCTACCATTAGTCTCTCCCCTTAGTGAATAATGATACAGATTTTGCAACAGAAAAAAAATAATGTGTGACTCATGAGTAGTAGTTGTGTTAACCATGCCTTGATTGAATAATTCCACTGTCTAAGGTAATTAGACAATTAGACAGGCAGTCTTACTTGTTAAAAAACATTGAAGACCTACACAGGGTGACTGGAGTGATCTGCACCAAAGTTCGTTCTCACAGGTTGGTATTGTGATAGATGGGTATTTGCTAACATTTGTATGGGGAACTATAACTGTGAATATTTGACCAACAGTGAAAAACAGCTTTTGACACTTTATGGTACCTTTATTAACTAGGGGTGGGGAATACATCAAATGTACTCTACGGTGGTGTGAAAAAGTGCTTGCCCCCTTCCTGATTTTTTTTTTTTTTTTTGCATGTTTATCACACTTAAAGGTTAACCATCATCAAACAAATTTAAATATTAGTCAAAGACACCACCAGTATACACAAAATACAGTTTTTATCCATCCATCCATTTTCTGAGCCGCTTCTCCTCACTAGGGTCGCGGGCGTGCTGGAGCCTATCCCAGCTGTCATCGGGCAGGAGGCAGGGTACACCCTGAACTGGTTGCCAGCCAATCGCAGGGCACATAGAAACAAACAACCATTCACAGTCATGCCTACGGGCAATTTAGAGTCTCCAATTAATGCATGTTTTTGGGACGTTGGAGGAAACCGGAGTGCCCGGAGAAAACCCATGCAGGCACGGGGAGAACATGCAAACTCCACATAGGCGGGGATAGGGATTGAACCCCGCACCTCAGAACTGTGAGGCTGATGCTCTAACCAGTCGGCCACCATGCCGCCATACAGTTTTTAAATGATTTTTATTATTAAAGGAGAAAGAAATACAAACCTTCATGACCTTGTGTGGAAAAAGTGATTGCTCCCTAAACCTAAAAACTGGTTGGGCCACCTTTAGCAGCAACAACTGCAATCAAGCGTTTGCGAAAACTTGCAATAACTGTCTTACAGCCCTATGGAGGAATTTTGGCGCACTTATCATTGCAGAATTGTTGTAATTCAGACAAGAGGGTGGGGGGTTTTCAAGCATGAGCAACCTTTTTAAGGTCATGCCGCAGCATCTCAATAGGATTCAGGTCAGGACTTTGACTAGGCCACTGCAAAGTCTTCATTTTGTTTTTCATCAGACATTCAGAGGTGGACTTGCTGGTATGTTTTGGATCATTGTCCTGCTGCAGAACCACACACAATCACACACACAATCACACTACCATCACCATATTTTACTGTTGTTATGATTTTCCGAAATGTGTTACTTTTACATCAGAGTCCTTCAAAAAAGTTCAACTTCTGTCAGACAAAAGAGTATTTTCCCAAAAGCCTTGGGGATCATCAAGATCTCTTCTGGCAAAATTGAAACGAGCTTGATGTTAATTTTGCTCAGCAGTGGTTTTCGTCTTGGAAATCTGCCATGCAGGCCATTTTTTCCCCAGTCTATTTCTTATGGTGGAGTCATGAACACTGACCTTCACTGAGAAAGGCCTGCAGTTGTTTGGATGTTTGGGGTGTTTTGTGACCGCTTGGATGAGTCGTCACTGTTCTCTTGGGGTTATTTTGGTCAGCCGGCCACTCCTGGGAAGGTTCACCACTGCTCACACTGTGGTTCGCTGGAGTCCCAAAGCTTTAGAAATGGCCTTACAGTATAACTTTTTCCACACTGATAGATCTCAATTACTTTCTTTATCACTTGTTCCTTATTTTCTTTAGATCTCGGCATGATGTCTAGCTTTTGAGGATCTTTTGGTTTACTTTGTCAGTATTTATGTGATTTCCTGATTGAGAACAGGTGTGGCAGTATCAGCCCTGGATGTGGCTAGAGAAATTGAAGTCTGGTATGATAAACCACAGCTAAATTGTGTTTTTTAAAAGGGGGAGCAGTCACTCTTTCACACAGAGCCAAGTAATTTTGGATTTTGTTTTTCTCCCTTAATGATTAAAACTGCATTTTGTTTTTACTTGTGTTGCCTTTGACTAATATTTAAACTTATTTTGATGAGAAATGTTTAAATGTGACTAACACGCAAGGGAAAAAAAATCAGGAAGGGTGCAAACACATTTCACACCACTGTATATATCGCAGGTTGTTGCACGTGAGTATAAAATGACCATATCGCGACCATCGAGTACAAATCCTCACGTAACGTTTTGTTCTTTCACTCACTGCTGTTTCGCCTCTCACAGTAAGCCAGACACTCCCCCACCCATCCAGAAAACTCCTGAGCGCATGTGTGTTTTTGTATTGGCTTAAAACTGAGAATACTCATTTTGGTGATCAAAATCCAACTGTAGTGTCTGCTTGGTTCATTATCTTGGTGTTATTTTATGAATCAAATGGTTGATTTTAACACATATAGTGATTTACAGGAGAAAACAGAATATCTAGCCTAAAAATATAGAGATAACGATTTTGGTCCATATCGTGCAGCCCTACATTTAACAAAACAATAGCATTATCCTGATCACATTTTAGCCAACCAACATTTGATCGCACTAGACGCCAAGCATTTTGTTTTATGGTTTGAGGCCTAATAAGCCAGTTTTCTATTTGAGGTTGATGTAAGAACATTAAATGTGAGACAAGATGTTCCTTTTGCTTCGCTTGCATGATCATAGCAAGGTCAATGGGTGTGTAGGATAACTTAGGGCAGGGTAGGGTAATATGTTTGTGTGAGCTGTTTAGCTGGACATAGTCTGCTCTGTTGTTGATAGCGATAGACCGATATGTTTTTTTCAGGGAAAATACAAAGTAGTTAAGGAGGCCGAAAACTGATATACGGCTACTTATTTGCAGTAAAAGGGAAAATATTGGCGTCAAAATTTTTAATAATACAAACTCCAAACACTTAACTTCGTTTAAATGCCTTAAAAAGTGTTTATTAAACAGATTTTCAGATTTAAAATATGATAGTTTTTTTTAATTATTATTATCTTGGACAATAGACTACTTTGTTTTAAAATTCTAACAAAAAGTGTGGGAGCACCCAGACATGTCTAAAAAAGTTAAACAAATAAATAGCTCCCTAAAATTTTCTATAGTAAATTAAGTTTTCCAAAATTTCAATATAACTGAATGGCAAAGTGCAGGGAGTTCCCAAGGTCAGCAGCATGTTTTATAAAATTAACTGAAAATTTAAATAAATCAATAGTTCCCTGAAGTTTACCCAGTTTGAAATATCGGCCGTCAGATTTATTTTTATTTTTATCTTTATTTTTTTAATTAAAAAATGTTTTTTAAAGAAAAAGGCCAATGCCAATATGCATCAAAATGCCGGATATCAGCGCCAATAATTGTCCTGGCCAATAGTCCCTAGTTGTTGAGTGCAAAAAAGTTGTCTCAGTTGATTTAAATGCTTTTTAATGTAACTGAATGACAATCTTTTCACTTATTTTTGGTTTAAGTTCAAACAAAAACAAAAAGTGCAGGGAGTTCCCAGGGTCAGCAGCATCTCATAAAATTAACAGAAAATTTAAATAAATCAATAGTTCCCTGATGTTTAACCAGTTTTAAATAGATTACTTATCGGCCGTCAGAATTATTATTATTTTTTAAAATGTTTTTTAAAAAATTATTATTATTTTTTTAATAAAGAAAAAGGCCAATTGCCAAAATGCGGATATCCGCGCCGATAATTGTCCTGGGCGATAATTACTAGTTGTTGCGTACTGAAAAGTTGTCTCAGCTGCTTTAAAGGCTTTATCCACTGTAACACGGGAAGTAGGGACAGGCTTGAACTGAAAACGGATGAGAACTGTGTCTAGCAGTAAAGTTCATTTATGACCCTTTGAAAACGGGTACCAGTCTTCATTCACTTATAGCAGACAGTTGTTTCTGCAAGTCTGTGTAAATCAGTCAGATTTGGATGTTGTTTTGTCAATCTTGTCATCTGTATGTGAAACTCTTTAGTTTATAGACGGACTGACAGATATTCCAGAGGGAAATCATATTTAATGACAGTACAGGGGGTCCTCGGTTTACGACAGAGTTCTGTTCCTACAGTGGCGATGTAAACTAAATTTGTAAGCAAGAACTCCTGTAGTCAAGGGGTTTAATGATTTGTTTTAGTAACAATTTGATTCGGATCACGATTCGTGGTTGCAGATTCGATTCAAGGACGATATTGGTACGTTTAGAACGATACGATCCGAAACGATTCAGTGGCTAGAAATCGATTCAGTAACTTTTTTGCCAAAAATTCATCCAGTGTGAATGTAAAATAAGTACCTGCGTACTGGACACTGCAGGTGGAATTTCCAAGATTCCTGTTGTTTCTTGTAATGGAATTGGGTAAAATTAATTATGGTTATTAATTATAAAGATTTTCCTGATGTATTGATTGCTTTGCAATCAAACAAAGGAGAAAACAGCGACCCTAACCAGGCGCAAACCCTGGATTATTTCCTGGTATCGATACAATACAATCTATTCATTACCTATAAAAACAATTTAAATTGATATATTTACATCCAGAAGGCTAACTTTGCTAAGCACAGGTCGATCCAGTTGGATCGTAGGAATATGAATCGATACATCGATATAATGATGTAGATCTATGATTCGTTACACCACTACAGTAGTCTATCACTAACCTACGGTATGCTTACGCAGTAGTTACCTGGTATACACAACGTGAGGGGATTACAAACTCGCTTTCTTGTCCAATACTTTGACTATTTTGACTGCTATTTCTTCAGATGGTTTAACAGATGGGTTTTGTTACCTCACGGGGTAGATGACTCTGCTGCACTCTTTACATATGACTTATTATTTAGCATCACTTGCCCTGAATCGAAACGTGTCCAGAAAACTGACGTGGATCCCTTTTCGAGGCACTACCTGTAGCTCCTCACCATCATCTCCAGTGTTTGCTGTACCTTTTTTTCTCCTTGCTTGCTCGCCGCTGCAGGGAGCGCACTACGCTCGCTTGTTATTTAGGCAGCTTAATGAAGCCCGAACCATGAGTTCGCCCCCTGGTGGTTGGCTGACTACTGGTTGAGCAAGTTCTTCACATAAAGCACAGCCCACATTTTAAATTTAAAAATCACAGATGATCAGGAAAATTTACTCGTGGCAGCTAAAATCATGATCACAATTAAAATTTGATTCAATATGCAGCCCCACCTTAGACCTAAGGATAATCCTATAAGGAATAAGATGTCGTTTGATGTCCTTGGTCAGGAAGGGGCATAATTGGTAGAAAAACAATCCGATTGTCTTCATGTGTGTACCAGGCCCCATGATTCTACAGATTTGAAAAACATTTCTATGACATAAATATAAAACAATCAAAGGGAACACAGTAAGTAAGATAGTAAATCCCTCATCCGGCTCCTATATGATGCGTAAATACTACCGTGATACTTTGGGTTAACTTCTTTCAAACGATTTTAACAATTTGAATTTGTGCTTCAGCAAGCAAGAATGCCAAACTCATTCTGCCACCCCATTTTCTCCCCATGTGTCTCTCCCTCGCTTTTTAACTCGTAAACAAACGCGCATAGCCACCCTGCAGCTTTTGGCAGCTGCTGCATGTGGTAGTTGGACATAGCCCTTTTTATGCCGTTATTCTCCACATGATTCTTAAATCCATAGTGATAAGGAGTGGGCAAAGTGAGTGCTGCTTTGCACTTCTTCAGGTTTACGTTCTCCCCCATGCTGGAGTGCAGGAGACTGCTTGTTTAACAATGAAGTCACCCCGCTGCTGATTTATTGGATGAGATCTGGGAGGGGCCTGTTGCATTTGTGAGTTCTTGCCTGTCATTCTGGGCTCTCCCAGGGGAGTGTTTTTTAAAGTGAGTGCAGCTGGTACCCCTAACAACAGATCCCTGGGAGTGGAACAGGAAGTGAGGTCGTGACATGCACCAAGTCAAGATGCAGTTTGGAATTTCCAGCGCTCTCTTTGTGCTCTTCCAAGCCTCCGCCTTGCTTGCATCAATGTAATAAAGGGTAGAATGTGGTGAAAGGTCAAAAAGTGGACACGGGGAGCTGATCTTCCCATCATACCTCGGACAAAGTAGTCATGCATTTAGTTTGCCAAAGCTCACACAGTATGAAGCACCATATAACTTTACCTAAGTAAATATATAATTTGGAGCAGCAGCTCTGTTTTTGTGACCCAGCATGCGGGTTGAACTCTCACAAACATTGTCAGAGTTGTTACTGGTCGACTGTGGAATCGCAGAGGGGGGAAGGGGCATTCATCCATAGTTTGTGTGCATGTGGCTGAAGGTGATTGAACAAGAAACAGACAAAATTCAGTTGCGTTTTAGTATGGGGGAGGAGGGCATGTTTTGGGGCAGGGAGTGGAAAAACCTTTCAGCTAATTGAAAGGTTACCACGGGTCAGTCGGCAGCCAATGATCAAACAAGTGCCTCCAAAGAGACCAGAGGTGTGTCTGTTTTGCAGGTTGTCTGTGCACCTTTCGGCAATAATGCTGAAGCTGGTATTAAAGAAGACATAATTTAGATAAATTGGAATAGATTTGATGTAGAAAGCAAGGGAACTTCCATCCACTACTGTTTGGTACCATTTTCAAATGAGAGTTGAGCAGCAGTTGACATTTCTATAGTATCCTAAATAGGTTTGCCTTAAGATTCCCTGCTATTTTATTTTATTTTTTTAATTATTATTATTATTTTTTAACCATATGTTTTTACATAATGTAACACATGTGGGAAAGGAGAGCACAGTCGCCGATGCACTTTTCATCTATTTACTGAACGCCGGGAGAACAATAAAACCCAATGAGCACAGGCAGAAGCTGCTGTCGACTACAGCTCTCACCCAGACACTTATGGAGACTCTCTGTCGTCACATGCCTCCCCACCAGGCTCTGCCTTTTAAAGGCACATGGACGTACACAGATGCTATAATGTTTACAATATTTTCGGTACTTCTTATGCTTTCAATTTGTTTGTTTAAGTTCAGACTAGGCTTTACACGATCAGGATTTTTGGGGCTGATCAGCGAGTTTAAAAAAACGATAACCGATTACCGATCCGATCACAACATGGAGGAATGTGTCTATTTAAATGACCTGTTCATTTACTGTATATACTTGTGTACTTAATTGCTCAAAAAATTATATTTACAATAAATAATATATCTTTGTTCCTCTAATTATGCCAGTGAGGCATAGTGACAGACAAAACAAATTAATGTTTATATTAGTTTCTATATGTTCTTCTGTTAGATGGCAGGAAATAAATGCAGTAATTAATGTATCCACTTTTTGTGACATTTTTGGTTGTTAGTGTGCCTTGAGAATTTTCAATGGTAAAATATGTTCCCTACCTCCATAAAGGTTGGAAATCACTGCTCGAGTCAGATCGTGTATTCTAATCAGTCAGGCCAAACCAACATTACATGACAGAAATAATGGGTGCTAATTTACGGTAATTAAATAACTTTATTTTGAATTAAATTACTTCACCCACACCGAAACTTTAGAGCATGATTCAGCAGAACGGCGGCATGTTTACGTCCAACCGTTCATGCTACCGCTAGCTTGCTAGGCTACATAACATTTTATTGCCTGCTTGTGAGCCATATCGTATTAACAGTACGTGACCATACCTCAAGCAAGCCTTAAACGAACGTGATTTCCTGTCCTGAGCACCGGTGACCACCAACACACATTTTCCCCATTTTGTCCTTATAATACCGTTGGGTCGCTCCACTCTTGTTGTCATTGCCACGGTAACGAGTGTATCCGGTCGCATTTGAGTTGACAAGATAAAACCCAATGATCGTAAAAAACAGGATTTTATTGCAGTAGTCTGACATAGTGCAATTTTGAAAGAACAAATTTGTCTTTTAGTCAGATCCGGGCATTACGTGTTGTCTGTCCCACACCGCCGAGGGTTTTTTATTTTTATTTTTTTTAAATAACTTCTTTGGCCGTCAGATATTTACAGTACTACGTCAAAAGACACGTGACGAGGCTAAAAATAAACTAGCTTTTGGATTCAAATATACTGTGAACGCGGCGACGCGGAGTAAATGTCTTTTGCGGAGCCAATCAATGACATTATTGATCGGATCTGCAAATGATGACATTAAAGCCGAGCAGCATAAAATGCAAAATATTGGCCGATACCGATCAGCCTGGTCAAAGTCTAGTTCAAACATGTTTCGAATCTGTTTAAAAAGTGTGTTTTAGTAGGTTTAAATGTTTAAAGCGTGTGGAAGAAGAATAACTATTTAAAAAAAAGTTTTACATCGTCTCTGTATGGCAGCCCTTTACTATTGTGGGTGAGTCTGTAACGTATCCCCCGCAATAAACGGGTAAAACAATTTACTCCACAGTATTATCTTTAGGCCTGTAGTGCATATGTTAATGTCCCTCAAGGGTGATCACAGTCTGAGACAAAATGTGTTGCTAAGATTTTAATTGAAATTTTAACTACTTTTTTCAGAGGTGGTTTTGTATGCTGTGGTCCATGTTTGATGAAGGGAAATGATCCATTGTTTTAGAGGGGAAGTTGCTTTGGTAGGAATCCAGGAAGTTGTCACTAGGTTGACATGAAGAATGCGTCATCTGCAGACTTTAGCCAGAGGGCAAGACAATGAACCGAACCTCTGGTTAAGAGATGACTATTATTCTAACGTCATCTAATGCAACATTTGTATGTAAACTGCTCCCTCATGATTTTAGCAGCACAAAATACGTGCGATCTCTGTGATCTTTTCCCTTGTGTTTACAGAGGTGACTCTGAAGGTGCACCTGAGCGATGCCAGCACTCACCAGCCTCTGGCAGGAGCATCCATACAACTCTTTGCCAACCACACTTTGGTAACCACGGAAACCTCTCTGGTTGACGGCAACACCTACCTGCGCTTTCCTTACCGCCTGGGGACACCATTGCTCGTCGCCGCAACTAAACACGGATATGTGCCAAACTCTGTGCCATGGACACCCTCCCGACTACCTGGTATGTATCACCTATAGCGGATGAGTCTATTGCTCACACACTCTTCTGCTGCCTGTTGAGTGTGTGAAATGTGTGGGTTCATCTCAGGTGTGTGAGATAACAACTGGCCCGCTCCATTACTAATTTATTACACTCCCTGCCAAAAAGCCAGAAAGGGGGCCTGCTTCAGTCTCACTTTCACAAGCACACACGCTCATCTCCCAAAGGGGCCTCTGTGTGACAGTGTGTGTGCGAGTTACAGTGCTTTGTGGAAGAGTATGGGGGTGGTAGGGTTGTGGGGCTATTATAAGCTAACGGGGACGCCAGCCAATTGGATTATCACGCTTACCAGTTCGGAACAATGGAGGAGTGAAACGGAGGAAGGGAGAGTAACGAAAGAAGTACATTCTGCCAGGTCAGGCTCGTGTCCTGTGCTACTGACAGGAAGCTGGTTTTATTAAAAATGTATAAAGATGGTTTAATGACTTGTTATGCCTGATAGTAATGAGTGAGTTATAGTCAGGTAGATGCAGGATTGTGTCCATCTGTCAATTAAAACTGCGCAGTTAATGCATTGTGTACACTTGTTGTTTGTCTTCCAGTATTTTCCTCCATTAGCCTGAATCTTCTACCAGAGAGATCCGCTACTCTGACGGTCTATGAAGATGTGGTGGAGATCGTGTCGGATTTCCAAGGTAAAAGTAGTGCCTTTTTTGGTTTTCAAACTAACCTGATGTCTGTTGAGTAGAAATAAATTAGCTTTTGAGAGTTTGCATTAACAAATGCTGCTACCTTGACGCAATACATACAGTGGCGCCTTAAGGTACAAGGGACCTGAATAATGGGTTTTTAGAGAGAGATATGAGCCATCGTTCGGGAATTTATTTTTTATTTTTTTTATTTTGCTTTGACTTGCGGCAAAAATTTCAGATATGATTGCCGCATGTTGGCAGTGAATCAACTCACTTCAGAACAAGCAGCAGTTTGGCAGATAGTGAACATTTTTTCTCTGTTTAACGGCACTCCCAGTTGAAGTTTACAGCCAAACTAAAAATAAAGCAAAGAGAATTTTTATTTATTCATCTAACCATTGTTTATTCAGGTAAGGCAATTAAGAACAGATTCTCATTTGCAAAGCCGACCTGGCTGCAGACAGCAGAGTAAAACAAACAAAAGAAAATACATTTTATACGTGTATTTAAAACAACCACATAGCTTTGGCCTAAGCAGAATGTGCTTCGGCTAATGCTAACAAACGATACAAAATGCCATAGATAGGTTAACAAATGTCATCTATGTGGCGTGTTATAGCGCTTTAAGCAACTCATATTTCAAGGCACCACTGTATTTTATATAGTACAGAGTAACGTCTATTTACAATGTAAAAATATTTCGAAAGCAAATGAATAAACAAATCTCTGGGAATCATGACAAAATAAGGATTGGATTTTTTTTATTTTATTTTTTTTAAACCTCATTTAAGACACCTCTATATGGGCACCATTACTTTCATGAAGCACATCAAGATTGTACTACACCGCTACCAACATGGATGATAGGGTTAGGGTTAGGGATGTGACAGTAGATGTCTTCTATACCAAATCCTGTAATTTTCCTGGGTCTATCTGATTTTGTTTCTTTAAACCACAATACACATTGGTCTTGGGGAGTATCCATTTGCATTTTTATTTCCTCAACATGGAACCTGAAACATGCAAATGCAATGTGATTAAAAATAATAATAATAATAATTCACCACTGAGTGTATGTAGAATGAGTGTAACATATCTCATCAGTTGCTTTTGAAATACATTACTTAAACTGAAAAGATACTTTGTGGGCACCCTGTATTTAAAACAATAATTTTAAAAATATCAGAAGATATTCTGGTACAATAAGACTAAAGTTATTGATCACGTTTAGAGAATGATGAACTCCAAATGTTTAAATGTAGCATATCCATCCCTCCATTTTCTATACCACATATAATTTTTACATATTATCATTTTGTATTACCCCGATGTTAGTATACATAAACATGCAATATGTTGTCTTTGATCAAAATAAACATTGCCTATGTATTACTGCAACTTTTGTCAGTGTGGGCCTCGTGTGTTCAACATAAATTTTTAAAGTCCAGCCCTGCTCTGAAAACATGAATACAAATGTCTTTGTCGGCCAGCTTCTATGAACATGTGTGTGATTCTATTAGAAGGGGCTTTTTCAATTAGAAAAGATCAAATTAGTTGTCTTTTGTTTGCTGAGTCTTTTGTGGTTTTGGACTGACAAGCATGCACTTCGCAGACGCACAATAAATGTACAGACACCATTAACGTAAACTGTTGCTGGAGGGTAGTTTATGTCCTGTCTGACATACTTCTAAATGTTTGTCTCGACGAGGGGAGCCCTGGGGAGAGATAAACCTTGGCGTGTGGCACGAGGGGAAAAAAGAATGAAATGAAGGAGGGTGGGGGGAAGATGATCCAATCTGTGCTGGAAAGTGGGGATATGGGTGGAGCATTTTGAGCAAAGTGGGGGATGGGTAAAAGTGTCCAACAGAAGGAGAAGCATGAGGTGAGGTGGAAAGGGAAAAAGCATGAAGTGTTGAGGAAGGGGATGCACAATGAGCAGAAATAGGGTCATTTCCTTTTAAACAAACCAGGTCACAATTTGCAACCTCAGCTCTTACCAAAATCTTTAGCCCTAATATTACTTGTTATTCAAAATGTGCACACCAGAATCATTACCTCAAAAATACAAACCCTCATACACAGCTGGCTGTGTGTGCTCACAGCTCTGGAATGTTCCGTCGGTCCACAATGATATCACTTTGCCAAGCCAGTGTGCAGTGTACTATTTCTCCTATTAGTGGAACCTTATTGATATTTATTAAATACATGCCGAACATGGCAACGGACAAATAATTGCTCATATATTATATATATCATATATACTGCATAATCGTATATTGAGTGGCTAATGTAAACTAGCATAGATGTTACTGTAATTACAAACCTTCAAACAACTCTTACTTTAGGACACGGAGTACCAACACACACAAAGCTTACAACAATACTCACAGGCAAATATTCTCTCTGCTTCTCTGGGGCTTTTCCACCCCAGGAACCTTTGCAGGAATTTACCTAGTTACCCTGGTAACTTGAGTTCCCCCTTGTCTCCCCACTGAAAAAAACTACCAGGTTACGGTAGGTTCCCCCTGGATTATTTCGTTCCTCCTGGAGGGGAGGGTGTTCCGAGAGCTACCAGGAACTCTTTGAGGGGGTGAGATGTGCTGATGAATGCTGATTGGTTGACAGACCTTTGTAGGTGTTTACTTTTTCATTCACAGAGTTGCCATTACTGGATGCGGCATTCCGCAGGGTTAAAAATAAGAGGATTAAAATAAATTGAAAAGCAAAACTTCCAAACACTGATCGTTACGTTTTCCCGCTGAGCTGCACTTGGCGGACAAGGAGCAGGCTGGACAAACTCTGTGCTCGCTGAGCTTTCGGCCCGACTTCGCTACCACGGGCTCAGCGGCGAGATCCGCCGGCGACAAGGTCCCCCGCTGACTGACTGGGTCCCGCTAAGGAGCGTTGGTCCAAGCCCAAGCGGTGTGCGTCTTCCTCGGCTGGGCCAGAGGAGGCGAACACCGGTGTGAGGTTGGCTGGCGGGGACGTTCTGATGGCCCAATACAGTCAGTCGCCGGCGGGGAAAAAAATAACAAACTTTCCTATGCAGGAGCTCCTCCAGTCGGGGGAAAAATGCCACATTTGCCATCGTGCAAGACAAGGAAATGAAGCCTGGCTTTCTGTCTGCGTTTGTACGTCCATAAATAAATATTTACAATGTACAGTATGTTGTTTTTTTTTTGTTTTTTTTTTTTCCTTCTTCAGGCAAACACATTTACAGTTACAGAACACATTTCAGGCAAACAGATATTTACAGATTTACAGATAAATATGTAATTTACAGAACACAGATTTACACATTTACAGGTAATACTGCTGTATTTAAAAACTGACTAAGAGCTGTCCATGAAGTCATGTATTTTTATTTATTATTGAACCTTATCCAGGTAAGGTATTTACAATGCCCACCTGGCTGCAGACAGCAGAGTGAAACAAAGCAAAATAAAAGCAAATACATGTGCAAACTGTACAATGTGATATAGTAACAAGTTAAATATGATTAATAATCGTGATTACAAGATTGATCAAAATAATCGTGATTATTTTGGCCATAATGAATGATAATGTAGGATGGGCACTGTAAACATAAAAACACTGTATTGAGTCTAGAAATAAGAATCAGTTGTCCTATGTATGGAAAAAAAAAAGACACACCTCCATCTAAATGTGATTTGTCATGTTCGTGTCCCCAAACAAGTGTATGACATCTATATTTCTGTGTCCCTGCAAGGATTTAGGCACCAGCCGAGCGTTCATTTCCAGCGCCGAGCCTTGACTCTTCCTGTCAACACATCCTATGCCAATCTGACTGCACTGCTCACTGTGGCAGACTCCCCCTCGCGCATCCAGCACTTTCCCTATCTGCAGGTCCCCGCCAACAATGACACAGGTAGGTGCAGCAGGCAGAGAGACGCTAGGTGGGGTTTGGAGTCAGGGTCGGGAGTGAAGAGGAGACAAAGTGGCACACAAGAAAGGCTGACTGAACCTGAGCAGCCTCTCGTCTACATGACCATAATCAAACACAATAACCCATGTGCGCATGCTGTTTTATTACAAGCCTCATGCCTGCATAAGCTGTCTATCATTCATTCTTTCCATTTTTTAATTGGAAAGCAATTAAAAAATTAAAAATCAGCTTATTTTGTTTGTTTTTTAATCAAGCAAAAAAGTTATTTTAGTCTCAGATTTAAAAAAAATATGGAATTCAAAAATGGGCCACAGAACTAAATTTGATTGGTCATGTTTTCGTGACCTTGATGTTTGGTAACAAACTTTAGTAAAGATGCATTAGACATCCATCCATCCATTTTCTGAGCCGCTTCTCCTCACTAGGGTCGCGGGCGTGCTGAAGCCTATCCCAGCTATCATCGGGCAGGAGGCGGGGTACACCCTGAACTGGTTGCCAGCCAATCGCAGGGCACATACAAACAAACAACATTCGCACTCACATTCACACCTACGGGCAATTTAGAGTTGTAATATGCATTAGACAGTATAGCCACAATCAGTCAACTGAGATGTACAGTATACACACAATTCCTAGCGGGTGATTCCACAATGGTTGAAAGAAGAATGAAAATAACGTTGTTGAAGTGACAGGCCCCAATTCTAGTAGTCTACATGTGATGCTCTGTGTTTTCACAAATGAGTTGAAAACGGTGGTGAAAACATAATAGCTTCCTTGTGTCTGTTTAGATTCTCAGTCATCCAGATCACGGTAATCTGCAAATCAAGGCAACTGGACTTTTATTGTTTATTTGGGAAAAAAAAGTTTGCATTTGCTTCTTGCTCCTTCGGCTTGAATAGCCCTCCAAAGACCCCCCCCCCACTCCATGCAGGCAGGCATACTTGCGCTTTGTGACACTTCTCACCTCCCATTTTTTCACTCTTAACTTCTTTCCTGCCCTTCCCTTGTTTTCTTTCCTGTCTGTCTTACCCCTCCTGACATCTCTCCTTTATCCACACTGCTTTGTTACTAAACCCCGACCTCACCTTCTTCTGCCTCACAGGAGCTGAGAAGTCGCTGGAGCTGACTCCTGTGGCAGCCGTCTCCGTCCACCTATTGGCCAGTGACGGACTTGAGCTGCAGGTGAATGAGCCAATCACAATCTCTGTCCCTCTGCCTGCAGACAGCGGCCTGAAGGAATATGATCACGTCCCTGCTTGGAGATTTGACCCACGTTTGGGTACGTACTGACAGAAACACACTGACCCACGGGAAGCTTTCTGCTGTTCCAAGCACGAGTTCAGATGTCTAGTATGGATTTTTCAGAAATAAATGTCCTCATCCTCCTTGAACGCATTGCAGTGTACTCATATCAGTTTTGATTAAGAATAATGTAATTGGAGTTAACTGGAAAAGCTGCATAAATTCAAATCACATTGTTTATGCACTGCTACCAGAAAGAATGTAGCAGTGAGGTGGAGTGATGAATTACTTTATTCATTTAATCATAAAGAACTAACAACTGCAATTTTTTTCTTTTTCTTTGGTCCTGTTCGGCTGTTAGGTCAAGCAGAAATGAAGATCTGCATCCCTTTTGTGCCAGAACAATTTTACTGTGGCACAGTGGAGTTTTTAAGCTGCCACTGTTGTTCTTTGTATTCTGATGGATTTTTATTGAAAATTCAGTCAGACAGAACAAAGTTTTAAAGGGGAGTGACTGAAAAAAACAAAGTGGAAAGACGGTGAAAAGATAACTTAACAAAATAGGAAGAGAAGACAACAAAAGAAATGTCATTAGCTGTAAGGAAAATGAGGTAAGTATATCATTATATGTCTAGTACAATGACACAAGATTCAAGTTTTGTATGAGACAGTGGTGTTACACTTTGTGAAGGAAGGACAGGACAATATAGGACAGGACAAGGACTGGAGGGAAAGCATGTAGGAGAGATGTAGTGGGTCCAGCTGTACAGCTGAAGTGTGGTGGGAGTGGCTATGTAAATTCTAAGCATCTATAGAAACCGAGTGCAAGTAGGGGATACCCAGGAAGTTTGCATAGTTAGGAGTTATTTATCGCAATGAATGAGTGGCCCCACACCAAGCAAATAAGTCCCAGAGGTGAGTATCTGCGGACACATGCAAGTGAATTGACACCGTCTCGCATGCACAATAGTGAAGACAGATCAGGTCAGAAGTGACCTGTACTTGCTGCACCCGCACCGCCGGGACTGAGGACCCCACCCCACGCAGCCAAAAGGCAGGGTCAGACCCAGGAGCCCAACCGAGAGCGGCCCGGTAGACGGGACCCCACCCACACCGAGGGACCCAGGGTGGTCCACCGGCCCCACCGATGCGCCCCAAAACCGGCCAGGTTGCTGGGGTCCAAAGTCACCCCCCCAACCAACCACTACACCCGCCACAGCTGCACCTCACCCCCAGGAGAACAAGACGCGCCCCACCAACTCGCAGGGTCCGCCAATGTAGCCACTCCATGCCAAGCCAGAGGGCGAGACAGTGTCCCCCGTCTGGTGGCAAGGAGAGCAGATAGGGACGCCCAACATGGGAACGATAAGGGGTGGCATCCCGGAGAGCGGCTACGGGGCATGAGAGGGGAGCCCCCACCCCGAGCACCCATCCAGTCAGGGGGGCCTGTCCCCAGGAGTACCGCCATGAGCTTAGTGGAAACCCACCTACCCCCTGTTACTATGACTGCCAGGTCCCCGACTGGCAATCATTGGCCCTACCCCGTGAAAAAGTGCCCCCTGATTGGTGTAGGGGGGCCCGCAGCCAAACACCCCAACCCAAATCCCACCGCTCCCTGAAATCAGTGTATGGAGTGCATTTTTAAAAAAAGGGGGAGGCACGGGGAGTTCATTAAAATATATATATACTCATTAAAATATATTCATTAAAATATATATATACAAACTCCACACAGGCGGGGCCGGGGATTGAACCCCACTCCTCAGAAATTGTGAGGCAGACGCTCTAACCAGTCGCCCACCGTGCCGCCTGTTCCCGGATGTGAGTAGTGAAAATATATTTATAGTGAATGGTTTGAGTGTGTGCTGAGTTATTAAGAGGCATGGCTCCAAAGAACTGCAATTCTTACATCTGATGACATTTAAATACTGCTCACATCCCCAATCAGGCATACAGTATTTGCATAGTGTCTAGGAATTGCTGTGACATGCTGTGATGCAATAACCATTGCATTTTAAGTGCTTAAAACGTAATCACAACCAGCCCTCCAGAGTTAAAGTGGCTATTTGACTTCTAAAGCCGTCAATGGCAGTGAATAGGTATGCCATAACATAATTGGTCAATCATTGCCAAATCACTGCTTTTCTCTCATCCTGCTCTTTGATAACCTTGCCGGAAAAAGTTAAATATTTTAGGGTGAGAAAAGTAATAGCTCACCTGTCCCAAACCAGTATAATGCTTATATTTTAACAATTCCAAACATTAATACAATTTATACTTAAAGTGAAACAAAATCAACTTGCGATTTGTTCAACTGGCGGCACGGTGGACTACTGGTTAACACATCTGCCTCACAGTTCTGAGGACCGGGGTTCAAATCACGGCCCCACCTGTGTGGAGTTTACATCTTCTCCGCGTGCCTGCGTGGGTTTTCTCCGGGCACTCCGGTTTCCTCCCACATCCCAAAAACATGCGTGGTAGGTTGATTGAAGACTCTAAATTGCCCGTAGGTGTAAATGTGTTCGCAAATGGTTGTTTGTTTATATGTGCCCTGCGATTGGCTGGCGACCAGTTCGGGGTGTAACCCGCCTCTCGCCTGAAGATAGCGAGGATAAGGTCCAGCACGCCCGTGACCCTTGTGAGGATAAAGCAGTACAGACAATGGATGGATGGATGGATTTGTTCAACTTTAATTTTGCCCTTTTGGGAACAATGTAAACAAATAATTTGTTCCAGAGTCAAATTGTAACCATTATATATTTTTTTAATTAACTGACAATCTTTTAAGTAATCCATCCATCCGTTTTCTGTACCGCTTATCCTCACTCGGATTGCGTGCTTGCTGGAGCCTATCCCAGTAATATTTTAGCATATTTATGTTAGTGTAAAAATACTTGTAAGACGTAAAAACAAAAAAATACCTGGCAGAGGCCAAATACAAATTTCCAACACAGGTGTGTCTCATACGCCACTGTCTAATACAATTAAAATAAGGCAAAACTGCTCACCATTTTATAATTCATGACCGAGGCGTCCTTATTTTAATGAATTGGAAAGGGAGGCTCGCTGAGTTGACTTCATGCATCTGTCGTTATTAGGGTTGGGCATCGTTTGAATTTGAGCGATTATGGTTCTTTATTTCGATTCCGGTACCAAACGATTCTCGATTCTGATTCTTTTAGGGGGCTGGGTCAAAAAAGTTTGCATGGTTTAAATAAAAGGTGTCCAAATTATGAACATCCATTTTCTTAGCAGCCCGCAGCATAGACTAAAATGAACATTTGACTTGAGGTTCTTTATAACCAGTATCAATATCAAACCTATGACCTGAAAGGCAATGAGTGTGGAACTCGCCTATTGACTTAATATTCATGAATTAATGTTTCAGCTAAAAGTTAAAAATAGCATTGTTAAAATAGTTATTTGGGACTGTTTCGTCACATCAAATGGTTTATATGTGCAAGTTTTAACTTGACTTCCTGTTTTAAGCTTGCTAGCCTTTTATTTTGAAGGGTACGCACCGGAACTCAGCATTTTGGTACAAAAAGTAACTTCACACGGCACTGGTGCTTTTTTTTATGTTTTGTTTTTTTCTATGGATGGAACCAAGTGCTATAAAATGCTGATGCTTTTCCCTACATACTGATGAGGCACAAGTTTAGTGTTTGTGATACTGTGAGACAACATTGATGTGAGTTTTGTCCCATTTCATTGTGATGTAACGTTGCTATGGTGAAGTTTCAGCCCAATGTTAAATTAAGCGTCTTCTTTTTTGTCATCGGCGCTTGCATTGGTTTTAAGACTAAAATAAACGCTAAAAAAAACATCAGTACAAAAGTGCAAGCAACTGTTTAACTTGTTAGCTGTCTCAATTTTGGCATAAACTTCTCTCTCTTGACTTCACTGAAGCTCCGCGCGGTGTAGGCTGAGGCTCGGAGTGCCTCAGACACTACACATCATGAAAGCCTCCTTTGCACAATATAATCTTATTTCAAGTGTTACACTGAGGCGACTGGTCATTCATTTTAACAAAGTTAAGACACACGTTTTTTCGCCGCAGCCGCCGTTGGGCACAAGCACTTCATTGTGCACGTTCTTCTTCGCTGTTTTACGCCGCTTCGTCGTTGTTGTTTTTTTTGCCACTTCTTCACGGCTGGACGACTAGGCATCGAAACTGGGAACTGAAATTTTTTAATTTGAATGGTTCCGGGAGAGCCGGAACGTTAGTCCCGGTTCAAATCGGTTCTCGATGCCCAACTCTAGTCGTATAGTGTAAAGATGAATTGTGCATGTGCCTGAGAGGCAAGTCTCTTCACAATCGGCATAGCTGACCTTGCAGTGTACATTTCATTCTTCTCATTGTCGGTGTCAACTTGGTGTCACTTTAGCAGGATTGTAAAACTAGCCAACTCTCCCAAATCTGACTGAACAATGCTAGTTTAGGCAGACCCTTCCTTTGCCCTCCCTTTTGGCCCCACACAATGATTTCAACAGTTGACGCCTTCAGGGTTACACACCTGCACATGCTGATCAGACAGTCAGCGATGACATCATCTTTTGAGTCAGACATGTTTGCAATGCTTAACCTAAGCCTGAAAACTCAACAGTTCCCACAGCTGTTGTTGCAGAACATAATAATCTACAAAGGATGTCGCTGACACATGGAACAGTGTATGCATAAGGCACTTCAGCAAATAATACTCATTTATTTTCTCAACTTCAGATGTGGAGGGACAGTAATCTGTTAGGGGG
This sequence comes from Phycodurus eques, assembly GCF_024500275.1. Lineage (NCBI taxonomy): Eukaryota > Metazoa > Chordata > Actinopteri > Syngnathiformes > Syngnathidae > Phycodurus > Phycodurus eques. The sequence continues at coordinate 13,265,446 of NC_084528.1, read as the reverse complement.
AAGGCCTTTATTTGTTCGATATCTATCAAGTGAAACTTCAGTTGAAAACCAAACATAAAGGGCTCTTACAGAGAATGCAAGGGACAAACAAGTCACATGGCAAGCCAGAACATAAACATGGATGCACACAACATTGTAGAGCGATCACACTAATAAAATCATAATCACCAGAAAAGGCGACTGCTTAATACCGCACAGGGAACATGTTGACAACATGCGGTAACCCAGAGTTAAAATGGGCTCCGCAGTTAACTCTTTACTTTCCACGTGTGAACTATAGCGTCTGAATTGAGCGAATTGCAGTTACTACCAGATGTTTCCCTCATGGGAAAAGACAAGCATCTCCATCCACGACTAACTCGGGCATCGCATCTATTTGAAGGACGACCACTACTTGAAGTACATTGGACACTTGAGAAGTTTAATTTGTTTCACGACGATGCTCGTAACTCAGTGCTCATATGTTAAATCATCTTTCCCTGTGCAAACGAATGGAAATGCCATTAATCTAATCCAGCCTTCACCCCAAAAAAAACTGTATTTAAAAAAATAATAATAATAATTAATCAGAAAAATAGTCCTCTATTGTGATAATATTATTAAATAGGATGTAGAGTAAATCAGTTTGTGCATCATTATTAATTGCGCCTCCTTCTGGTGTGTTTGTGTGTGTGAGTGTGAGAGAGAGAGAGAGAGAGTTGGCCACCAGGGTGCAGTATAACACAGTCACAAACGAATAAGTTTCCCAAATTCTGTGAGTACTATTAGTCATTTTTCAAAGAAAACAAAGAATATACGCCTGTGAGTATTGTTGTTTGTCTACATGTGTTGCTGCACCAACTGTGGTCAAATATCCATTGCTTAAAGTATTACAACACCGCCACATAGATGCTATTTATTTGCCCATCTATGGCATTTCTCATTATGTGTTAGCATTATGCTAGCAGACTTTAAAGATAGTCGTGTTTTATTTGTTTAAATACACAACGTGTAATTCTCTCTCTTTGAATTGTTCACTATTGGTCAAACTGCTGCTTGTTGTGAAGTGATTTTGGTTGAGTTCATCACCGTGCAGCGCTCGTATCTCAATTTTTTGCTTGCAAGTCACATGGGCTGAACATTGGCTCGCGCATCGTGTAGTGTTATTTAGGCTTTCATTCATTCATTCATTTTCCGTACCGCTTATCGTCACTACGGTCGCGGACATGCTGAAGCCTATCCCAGCTGCCTCTGGGCAAGAGGTGGGGTACACCCTGAACTTGTCACAAGCCAATCGCAGGGCACAGATAAACAAACAACCATTCACACTCACATTCACACTTACGTGCAATTTAGGGTCTTCAATTATCCTACCATACTTGTCTTTGGGATGTGGGAGGAAACTGGAGTACCTGGAGAAAACCCACACAGGCATGGGGAGAACATACAAACTCCACACAGGCGAGGCCGGTTTTGAACCCGGGTCCTCAGAACTGTGAGGCAGATGCGCTAACCTGTTGTTCACCGTGCTGCCATCTAAGCTTTTTAACAGTGAAATTATGGAACGTTGGTCTTTACTCTTACGCTGATTCTTTTGAGGATCTCGTGGCTCTTTAGTCACAAATATCTAGCACTTCTAAAGGTGCTTTGTTAGAATGGGAAAGAACACATGCGCGTTTGTAGCCTACGCACATGCCTGCAGTATTTCCACAAGAGCAGCCATCCCAAGACCCCTGTGCGGGCTACATCCCTCGTTCCCTAGCAACGGCACCAAATAAATAACCAAACGAGAGTCACTTGACACCTGATTGAGTTTCACCAAGAAACTACGCGCCTGCATGTGGTAATGCTTGGGTTGAAATGAGGACATAAAGCAGACACAAATGTTTTAGACGGTTGGAGCATAGTTAAAGGTTCCCAGTATAGACACACACACCCACTATCACTTGAAAACCTGTTTGTCTTGTGCTGCAGACAAGCCTGTGTGTATGAATAGATCAGGCAAGCATACACTTAGCTGATCATGTGTTGAAAGGAAACATGGAAACATGAATTTTTGATATTAACCAAGTGAGACATCCAGGAAAACCTCCCCTGTGGAAGCGATTCAGACCGAAGCAGGGTGAGTGCAGGGAGGGCTGGTCACATGGCTCAGTGATTCTCAGTGATTGGTGTGTGTGTATGTATGTGCTGCTGGAGGTGCTGAGTCACACAGTATCTCCCTTTTCTCTCCTGCCATTATCTCTCAACTTCCAATTGTCCCGTTGTTTCCTGTTATTAGTGTTTTATCCCCATTTGCCATGTGTGTGTATATGTCTATCCTCTTTAGTTTCCTCTCTCCTTAACGATCAGTGAGTGCCCGATGTTGCCAGTATGTCTTCAAACACAGAATAAGGTTCACTCTCCCCTCGTGTTGTCCCCAGCATCCACGGGAAGTCGCATGTGAATGTTTCCTCTCCTTGGAGCAGCCAGCCAGCCAGTCAGTCAATCTGTGTTGTGCGGTTTGGTTGTGGCACTGCCAAGCTTGCAGCTCATTGTTCCGTTTGTTTTTCCCCTCATCAGGTTCATCCTGTCTTTCAAGTGGCTTGGTACAATATTAGGAAGATTACATGCATGCAAATCAGTCACCTTTTGGCAATATTCGCCGTTTTGAACTCAAAATAGGCCCATTTACGTGAACCGTATAGATCCGATGAGTTTTTCCTGGGGGGGGTGTTCACCATCACTGTCATCATAGGCTGTTTCGTACTCCTTGAACGCTGGCAGCTAGATCCATTCCACACTTCCACACACAGATGTAATTTCTGAATATTACTCCGCGGCGGACTAATATGCGAGCGCATCGGCCTGAGGTTCCGCCTGTGCGTTCAGGACTTGCTTTGGATAAGTTATAGGGGTTGACGAGACCAGAAAAAATACTTCCGCCGCTTCTGCTGTTAAGAACTAATGGCACCTTTACACCCTTACAATGATCTAAATGTTGCTTGCTACTTTTATTTATCAAATATTGCTTATTTATCAACTATTTCGTGCACAAAACTACGACTTTGACTTCCGCATTGGGTGCTGTTTGTGCCAATCCAATTTAAGGGCTAGTGACATTTAAGTTTAGTTCACCAATCAAACGACACAAGAAAGTCACATGACCTCGCAGTTCAGCCCAATTATAACTTGAGAAAACACCTTGCAGTAAATTGAAGATGTTTTGTTGTAGTTTTGGCTGTGCGTACACGCGCGCACACACATATGCATACACACACAGCAATATCAGAATTTGCACATTCACATTTAGTTTTGTCGTTTTTATTTTATTGATGTTCATGCTGTGGTTAACAAAATCAGAAGTTGCTCACTATTTACTCAGTACTTTAATAATTATTCCACTGTGTACTTTTTACTCTTAAGTAATTTTTGGGAGGACTACTTTTTACTTTTACGTGAGTCACATTATTGTCAAGTAACAGTACTCTTACTTGAGTACAATATTTGGCTACTCTACCCACCTCTGGGGCAGACATCCTCTATTGGTAACTCTTACGTTTAAGCAACATTGTTGCTAATCAGATCAGCTAGTGTCATATTTGTTGCACTAGTCTTTTGTATTTTCGCGTTGACTTGCTGCGGGTCTTGGCGCTGGTTGTGGTCTCAACGGAACCGGGAAGCACATGTAACATTGGCGACAAGAGCTGATCTGCTAGTACATCTTGTATTAATTAGGAAACGCGCCTACAATTATCTAATTAGTTTACGGATGTTCATGTTCAATGTATTAAGCGACGGAGCAATATTAGGGATTATGTCACAACACAGAATGAACTAATTTCAAATTCATAAATGGCCAATAAAAATGGAAAAATACTGTACTTAATCTTTTCCTGGAGGATGCATTTGGGATTAATCTTTGAATTTGGTAATAGTGAAAAATTAAGTGAAACAGACGATGATTGTAGTAAATTATTTTCCAGAAGGAGAGTGCTTAAAGAGGAGGATGAGTGTGTGCCACATGATGAGGATCATGTGGCACAGCTTGAAGCAAGCATCATTTGCAGGTGGAGTTGGGCCTGGCTCAATTTGGAGGCCAAAACAAAAAAGCAAAGAAATTAGGCAAATTTAATTTTTAATTTAAATTTGTACATTAGCATGTACTTGAGCGGTGTAAATAAATGTTTTTCTGCTTGAAGAAAATTGTGTATTTTGCCTTATTGTACTCTTCATAGTCTTCCAGATTGCTTAATTTATGTTAAAATAAAAACAATAAAATTCTCTGTTGGGGCCCGGCAGATCCCCCCAGACCCCCCTACAGGACTGCTCCAATGTCAATTGGCGAGCCATGGGCTAGGGAATGACATGCTTACAAAAACTACAAAGGCCTAAGCTGTCAAATGCTGATGGGCTCACGTCTTTCCAAATGATGGCTAAAACAAAATAAATAAATATTTTTTTTTTAAAAAGGAAGTGTTTGTTGACTTTTGGGGACAACTGGTACACAAATAAATGAGTTAAAATATATTTTAATGAACTCATGACATTTTTTGTATTGAACTATTTTTAAGGGAGAATCTCATGTTGACATGCTTTATTCTAACATTCTGAGACCTATCAACTGTTGTTAGATGACAGTTTCTTCGTCTTAGTGAGCCCTAATATATATTTTATTAATGCCAAGTAACCAACTTTTGAATTAAAATGTGTTCTCTTTGTTTGTTTTTTTAGTGGGTATCAGAAGATATCCATTCATTAAATACAAAAATATATTTAAAAAATTGGCCCAAGTATGAGGAATGGTGACCGACTGGTTAGCAAATCTGCCTCACAGTTCTGAGGACCTGGGTTCAAATCTGGCCTCGTCTGTGTGGTGTTTGCATGTTCTCCCCGTGCCTGCGTGGGTTTTCTCTGGGTACCCCCGGTTTCCTCCCAAATTGTCCGTAGGTGTGAATGTGAGTGCGAAAGGTTGTTTGTTTCTATGTGCCATGCGATTGGCTCGTGAACCAGTTCAGGGTGTACCCCGCCTCTTGCCCGAAGTCAGCTGAGATAGGCGCCAGCACACCCGTGACCCTAGTGAGGAAAAAACGGTTTGGAAAATGGATGGATGGATAGCCCAAGTATGAATAATTTGGCGTCTGAGTGTAGAATAAGTGAAGGTGAGGCGTTTTTGACAAACCAACTGACTACAACTTTTCGTGAAACACTGCCACATGGTCCTCTCAACAGAGGTTCAATGCGAATTTCTTGCACACGCTCTCACATTTGAATATACATCATTTGTCATTGGAGCATATGTAAGTGCGTCCATGGGCAATGGTCTTAAGGGTGATTCCAGTACATAGGAAAACTAAACTATATTTAAGAGATCTTGTGTGTTTGTGCAGGTTTCTGGATAAAGAGCAGTTGGGGTCACGTGCAAAGGGTGGACAACCAACTCATCCTCACCTACATTGCTTCTCAGTTGGGATACTGGGTTGCCGTCATGTCGCCACTCCAGTCAGGTGAGATTCACTCTGGTTTGGCACATACTACATATATACACCGGATAATAATTTACCATAAGGATTTAGAAAACTGTTTCATACTTGCCAAAGTTGTTTTGGAATGTTCAGTTTATTTCATGTGTGCTTATTGTCCTTCTAGGAGGTCTGTTGGTTGTGAAAGACATCAGTATGTACCATACTATGTTTCTACTGGCCATTCTTGGAGGCATGGGACTCATTCTGCTGTGTTTACTCTGCATCCTCCTGTACTACTGCAGGTGTGTCAACAGACCCAATACTACCATATTGTCAAGTCATATCTGTCCCTCTGATAGGCGCTGTGCCCTGTTTTCTTACGATGTGTGTCATAAGCAAAAACCTCCATTTTCTTACTCGGAAAAAAATGGGTAGTAAGTATAATTTATAAATATATATATATATACATGTATATATATATATATATATATATATATATATATATATATATGTATGTATTGTTCACACACAGATGTTAGCGTTAACTACTGAGCCCATTTGGACTCTTGCTATGCAAAACAGAAGCAGCTACTGAAGCAGGTAAACTGTCTCAGATTCAATGATCTTATTTTTTTCGTTTCATAATTTTTTCAAACAACAAAAACAAACAAAAGCATTACAATATTTAAGGATAAAACAAAAGGATGTAGGCCGAATCTCCAGCTTTTTAACACTCCCATTTCAAAAAAATAAAAAATCAGTTAATCTAGTTTTAAACAAGGCCAAACACGTGATAAATTAAACAACCTCTGGATACTTTGTGGTAACTGTCAATTCTAGGCATTGGGCATAATTGGTAATATAATCTCTAAATCTTGAATAGATTACTATGTTTAACTTGATAAAAACTGAATTTGTTGGTTCCCTGTGAATGATGAATTCAAATGTGGAGTCTTACTGCATGTTATAAATTAATTCCCCATGCAGTAATAAACTTGATCTTGCATTATGTGGAGGCATTTCTTTATCGGTGAATAACGTTCCAGTAGATTCTAACGTGGTTGATCCACAACGTTGTGTGTATCCATGGTTGTTTGGAGGAGCTACGTGAGCTGTTTGTTTCATTCTGCCTCGTTAATTTTTCCATAATTGCCATTAGCCACTTTTATTTTCTTTCACCAAGAATTGGGTAGAGTAGCCACAAATTGTTCTCAAGAGTACTACTACTTAAATAAACTAGAAAGTACTCCTCCAAATAATCACTTGAATAAGTATTCAGTGAAGTAACTAAACAAATACTGAGTAACTGGTGAGTAATAACTGATATATTTTTTATTTTTTCAAGATTGTTGAGAAAGTTATTTTTAATCAACTCAGCAATTTCTTGAACTTATGGACACATTTCAATCAGGTTTCCGAACTCATCACAGTACAGAATCTGCTCTTATCAAAGTGCTAAATGATATAAGGTTGAATACTGACTCGGGAAAGTCTGGTCAATTCTGGCCTGGTAGGACCTCAGTGCGGCTTTTGATACAGTAGATCATAATATACTGCTGAACAGGTTGGAAACATGGGTAGGACGAAATGGAACAGTCCTTAAATGGTTCAGGTCCTACTGGGAGGAAAGGAGTTATTTTGTAACCATTGGAAGTGTTCAGTCTCATCGAATGGCAATGACCTATGGGGTCCGTCAAGGGTCAGTTCTTGGACCCCTCCTGTTCAGCCTGTATATGCTCCCCTTGGGTGAAATTCTTCAGAAGTTTAATTTTAACTATCATAGCTATGCAGGTGACGCACAGTTATATATACCAGTGTCTACAGATGACTGTAGTTCAATTGAGGTGTTTTGTCACTGTCTAAAACAGATAAATGATGAGATTTTCTACAATTAAACCACAGCAAAACTGAAATCATTGTTTTTGGCAATAAAGAAAAGAGGATTGCTTTTAGTAAATACATGGAGTCACTCGCTTTAAAAACCAAAGACCAAGTCCGAAACCTTGGTCTTCTGATAGATTCCGACCTGACTTTCAACAGTCATATCAAATCAATTACTAAAAGTGTCTTCTACCATCTGAAGAACATTTCCCGAGTGAAGGCTTGCAAGTGTCAAGCAGCCCAGGAGAAGCGCATCCATGCTTTTATCTCAAGTCGACTTGACTATTGTAATGGTCTTCTGACTGGATTCCCCAAAAAGAGCATTAAACAGCTGCAGCTCAATCAGAATGCTGCAGCTCGGGTTCTGACCAGAACAAAGAGGTCAGAGCATATTACTCCAATTCTAAAGTCTTTACACTGGCTTCCAGTCAGATTTAGAATTGATTTTAAAGTTCTGCTACTGGTCTATAAATCACTAAATGGTTTAGGTCCTGAATACATGAAAGAAATGCGAATGGAATATAAACCCAGTAGGGGTCTGAGATCGAGTGACTCAGGTGGAGCACAGAGTCCAAAGCAAACATGGTGAAGCGGCATTTAGCCATTATGCTGCACACAAATGGAATAAGTTGCCAATAGAAGTGACGTCAGCCCCAAGTGTGAATGTTTTTGAGTCCAGGTTATAAACTCTTTTTTTCTCTCCCTTTTTAGAGGATTTCCACGAAATTATATTTCTTACACTGTTCGCTGTTTTAATTGTACTTTTTTTCTCTTTGTTTTAAATGTTTATAAGCTATTTTTTTCTGTTTTTAAATGCTTTTAATCATGTAAAGCACATTGAGTTACCTTGTGTATGTAATGCGCTATATAAATACATTTGCTTTGCTTACACTTGTGAAACGACACAATAGGCTCACCAGGCAGATGTTACAGTGAAAAAGATGAACAAGTTAGAGATGGAGTTATTGTATGCTGAAATTTGGAAATTTTTAGGCACACAGAGATGACAACGCATGACATAGCTATTCTATTTTGTAGTGTGTCAGGTAAACATACACTGAATTTGAGGCCAGGGGTATTCTGACTACGAGTCAGACACCATCGTTTCCTCCATTGTTTCTGCCATGTTTCGTGTAAATTATTCATTTTGAAAACTTTGTGTTTGGTCATGTTTCTACATGGCTGCATTACACATCACTAACCAAAACAAATAGATCGATCAAGATATAATACGGCGGCACGGTGTCCGACTGGTTAGAGCGTCAGCCTCACAGTTCTGAGGACCCGGGTTCAATCCCCGGCCCCGCCTGTGTGGAGTTTGCATGTTCTCCCCTTGCCTGCGTGGGTTTTCTCCGGGCACTCCGGTTTCCTCCCACATACCAAAAACATGCATTAATTAGAGACTCTAAATTGCCCGAAGGTGTGACTGTGAGTGCGAATGGTTGTTTGTTTGTTTGTGCCCTGCGATTGGCTGGGTGTACCCCGCCTCCTGCCCGATGATAGCTAGGATAGGCTCCAGCACGCCCCTTGTGAGGAGAAGCGGCTCAGAAAATGGATGGATGGATAAAAATAAAAGTAGCGAGTTGAATGAATCTCAATGTAATGGAGTTAGTTTTTTCTTAACAAAAAGAATTAACGGTAAGTAAAAAGTTGCATTAAAACTACTCAACAAATACCAAAAATGTACTTAAATGTAACAGTGTAAATGTACCACGTTACTACCCACATCTGCTTTCACCTGACATGAATGATGCTTCTCTCCATCTGCAGTTTGTAAACAAACAGCAACATTTTTGTATTGGAACTATGGTGAGCCTAGTTGCCTAAGAAGAAAATGAAAATCGTCTGCTTGCCTTATTTGTCAACCAGTTGTCTTTTTCTGTGTCTGAGTTGAGCAGGCGTCGTTGTTTGAAGCCCCGGGGCTCTCACCGCAAGCTCACACTGTCATCTGGTCTGGACAGCAGCAAGCGGGACCAAGCCACCTCCATGTCCCACCTCAATCTCATCAGCAACGAGGTTGGTACTTTTACGTCACTGCTCAGTTGTTGTCTGACAGGATTTGTCGCACAAGTCAAGCCAACAGAGAAGAAGAAAAAAAAAAAAAAAAAAAACAGAGCTGGGGATATTATGGATAATTCAGGGGTGAAAATCATAGTCATCTAAAGGTGAAGATTTCCTTTTTTAGTTTACATATTTATATACATTTTCTGGCAGTCATCTGTTGTTTTTAATTGCGCCAAATCAAACCCATAACTCTTTAAAAACACATTGCTTTCACATTACACACAACTTAATATCTGAGCTAAATTGTTCTACTTTCTTTGTACTTATGGATTACTTGGGTTGTTCCCTACATCTGGCGAAAGTTTCATGTCACTTGCACCTTTGGAAATATATTTAATGAGAAAAATAGTGACGTGTTAAATACTTATTTCAGCCGCTGTATCACCTGAGGTCTCATTGCCACTGTGGGATGTACCACGTTTTTCATGCATTTGAAATTTTGTTTTATTGCATTATACTGCCTTCAAGTTCAAAAAAATGATGCATTGCCTTTCTTATGCATATGCTAATGTTCTAAATGTATATTTGTTTATAATGCTCCAGATTATGCTAGAGGTTACCGGGTTTCTTTTAAATAGTGCAGCAGATTTCCTCCGTTTTTTTTTTTTTTTTTTTTTTTTTTTTTAATTTCTCCAATATCCCATCACAACAGTCTTTTGTCACTTTCTTGTGTCATTTACGACAAAAAGACATTCAACAAGAAAATCACTCTAATCGTGGTCTTAACCGTCTTTTGTGGTGAAATTCAGTTTTTGCTACGAAATCCAATTTGCACATTTAACAGGTTTCCCTCACTGAATGTTTTTTTTCTTCAGGTGCAGTTGGAGCTCGTCTCCACAGTGACAGAGCCAAACATGACCACGCCCATGCTGAAGCCGTCCTCTTACGAGCATCGAGACGATTCCCATGCGCAGAGCCTGATACAGCACAGCAAACACAGTCGCTCTTCGCTAGGAAACAGCCACCATGGCTCTTCCCTCGGCAATCTGACGCCTCGCAGCGGAGACTACCATCAATCCGTGGAAACAATGCAGTTAAAGTCAGCCATGTCGTGTGGAACCGACAAAGGTTACCGTCAGTCGTACGTATCCGTCTGCTCGTCCGGCAACCACATAGCTGATGGACTATCACCAGTCAAGCACGGCAAGTTGTCAGAACATCAGCTAAGCAGGGTTGTCATCTCCCCTTCCTCCCCACCTCATTCCCCCTCCAGAGGGCAGGGAGGTGAGTGCAGGGCTACTGAATACCTTCTCTCCCGCTCCGTGGACCACCTGGAGCAGCCCTCCTCGCTCACCCGCCCGGGCCAACTGCTGTGCTGCGCCTCAGTGGACTTGCTGAGCAGTGGCGAAACCTACCCGAGAGTGCGGCCCACCCTAGTCATCCCCGCTCACTACATGCGCCTGCCCGGGGAGCACCCCCTCTCGGGTCAGGCACTCCTGCTGCAGACAGACCAGCAGAGTGACCTGGAGACTATCCAAGCCGAGCTCAATGCCTCCCAGTCGTCAGGACAAACCCCCAAAGACTGTGACCCGAGTCCTGCCGAGCAGGGTGACGGAGAGAAGTTGGTGTCCATTCCAGGAGCTCTCGGAGAAACAAGTCTGGTGGAAATAAACAGCGAGGACACCCTTTTGGCTGAAAAGACTTTAATGGAGCTCCGAGGAGGCAAGCCTCTGCCGCACCCGCGAGCCTGGTTTGTCTCGCTGGACGGACGCTCCAACGCCCACATCCGCCACTCTTACATTGACCTCCAGCGGGCCGGTTGCCATGGTAACGCCACAAGTGCGGGAGGTCCGCAAGGCAGCGGGCGGAGGCACGGCAGCGGCAACGACGCTAGCTTGGACTCTGGTGTGGACCTGAACGAGCCCAGAGCGGGTCGCAGGGGACGGGACCTGGAGCAGGAGGAACGAGAGATGGAGAAAGAGGGGTCCAAGAGCACAATGCCAACCACGGGCTTCACTCAACTGCTGTACGTGGACGATCTAGACAGGGCGGGCAGTAAGGAGACCCTCAAGTACGAGACCCGGCACAGCAACTTGGGGTCTGTCCAGTCCGTCAAGGGAGAAGCAGAGAGCGTACAAATATACACGGAACCCTACTCACTTTCCTCCTCATCGACAGCTTCTCCTCCTCCCCTGACGCAGCCCGACAGCGTGACTCTCAGGAACGATGGCACGCTGCTTTCCGCCTCCCCCGAGGATAACGTGCCACCTGAGGACGGGGAGGAGGAGAAAAAGAGCCCCTGGCAGAGGAGGGAGGAGCGACCCCTGCTGGCCTTCAACATGAAATAAATCCTCAGGTGACCACATGAGAAGGATGTGCCCGTTGAGCCTTTATATAGCACTGACATACTGTATATCCACTACTCACACAAAAAAATTAGGGGTATTGGGCTTTTGAGAGAAATTTCAAGATTGACTTAAAATGCACTACATAACCTTTATAGGTGAACTAAATTCGAACCTCTCTAAACTTTGGAATGCACATGTCCAACTGTTTGTTTCAGTACTTTTTGCACAAGTTTAGAGGAGGTGAAATTAGGTTAACCTGTAAAGGTCATAGTGCATTTTATATTTTTTGTGAGTAGTCTCATCAGCACTGGGATCCATCAAATGAAAGGACCACTCAGAACTTCTACAAACTTTTGTGTCCTATTATATGAAAACGACCGCTGTTGTCCACCGTGACTGCCCCCCAAGCACCACCTGTGTAAACGCCCCAGTTACAGGCAGGATGTACACATTGCTTGAAGGACTCTGGAAGTTTTTTTTATGCAAAACAAATATAGTATATGCATTTTTTTTAGAGCTGTATACAGACAATGGATGGGTGATTCTCACAAATGAAGGACTACAGGATCCTTGTTTCTTAAGCCATATTGGCCTCGGACCACTGATAGTAAAAGCACTCCCACTCTTGCTGTGTGTTGCTAGTGCTTTTGACTGCACAAAAACACCTCAACACACACTTAATCCCTTGAGAGAGGTTTGTTAAATTACCAGGTAAGAGTGTTTTTGCGTGAACTACAAAAAAAAAAAACACACAAAAAAAACCACTATCTGCACTGTCGTGTAATCAGACAGTGTGACACGCCACCAAGCTGGAGGGTAAGGATGTAATACCGCTACTAGTTATGCCTGTAATAATAATACTGTGTAATACAATGAAGGGTTTTTGTACGAGTTGAATCACTGACTGGCATATGTTGCTGAAAGGCTATGCATCACTTTTATATGCCTGCTTGAGATGCCTTTTTGCTTGTTGTTTCACACAATTATTTTGATTGCCTACGTGAAGTACTTTAACCCGATGATGCTTCTTCCTCTCCAAATATATGTTAAGAGCTTTTCTTCACCCCCCTTTATTCTTTGTTTTTAGTATATGTATCTTTATTTGAACTGAAACCAAACTGTTTCCGTTTGCAGCATTTCCCCCTTATGTTCCGAATGTTCCAAGTGCCTTTTCTTACGCAGCAAATTTCCAGAACAGATCACCATGTTTATTTCTCACCTCCTTTTGCCCTCGTCTTGCCTTTTCTCCTCTACCTCAGCCGTCCTTATTGTGAGTGTGGCCGAAAGTATGCAGTAAATGTCTCTTTACTACACTGCGCACAGCTCACAATATTCTGCAATCCCGTCGAAAGGGACCGAGATGGATTACAGCACAGCAGGGAATGGATAAAGCAAAGTGAGTGTAGGCAAAGGTAACAGGTTACTTTTGCACATTTGGAGGGTGAATATTTGTTTCAAAATATGGTTTTCAGAGTGATGCATGTTTGGTTTTTTTTTGGTTTTGTTTTGTTTTTTTATGACCTACCGTGTCATATGAGAGTGTTGGGAAATAATCAAATCCACTCTGGAGTCATATAGTCATAACACTCATATATATTTTTTATTAATACTGTTTTTTCCCCCCTTCAGCAGGTTAAAATAATGCAAGCCTCTGTTCTGAACAACCTTACACGTTCGAGCAAAGTTGCAGTACAACGTGTGTACGTTGGTCGTTTTGCATTATATATTTGAAGGCTATTATTCTGAATAAACAACCACACAGGAACAATGTCTGTCTGGGTTTTTGTTATAGAGCCAGTTGCAGACTTTGCTAGTTTTTGGATATTCATCCAAAGACTGAGAATTTAATGGCAGTGTCAAACCACGTTAGTCCAATACATTTGGAGGGCGACATTTAAAGATAAAATTGAAGAATATAGTATAATTTAAACTGTCCATGTGAGCTTCAAATGTTTCTCTTTCCAAATTACATTGCACTTATCAGCAATAATGTGCAGTGGGCCACCATGGAACCTCTCAGTGTGGAGATGACATCCATAAACATAAATTCTAAGTTCATGTGAGACTCTGAATTCCTCAATTGTGGTAATAAATAAAAAAAAGTCAATTTTGAGATTGTTCTTTAACTGACCCCTGTTTGATCAAATGCACAGTTACATGTGGATTGGGTTTTAGTGGATTTTAGTTGAGAGTGAGGTTTCAATTCAGATACCCATGCCGCACACACAAAAGCAAAGGTTCACTTAAATTACTCAGTGCTGGACATTTACTTAGGTACACCTGTACACTCTTGGTTAGCTCAACTGCACACATTCATCCAAAAAATACATTTCTCAAGAAAATAATGGGCAGGGTGTTCCACAATGTTTAATACTGGGTCATATCCTTTAAGGTATTTACGTAAATAACATGACATCCTCCATAACAGACAGCATTGCTCATCTTTACGCAGATGATAGAGTTGTCTGTTTTTATTTATGTTTAATACAACATCCCAACTTCATTAGAATTGGGGTTGTAAATAAAAACGGACTACAATGATTTGCAAATCATGTTTGACCTATATTTAATTGAATACACTACAAAGACAAGATATTTAATGTTATTTAATGTTAAACTGATAAACTTTATTGTTTTTAGCAAATAATCATTAACTTGGAATTTTATGGCTGCAACACGTTCCAAAAAAGTTCGGACAGGTGGCAAAAAAGACTGAGAAAGTTGAGGAAATGCTCATCAAACACCTGTTCGGAACATCCCACAGGTGAACAGGCTAATTGGGAACAGGTGGGTGCCATGATTGAGTATAAAAGGAGCTTCCCTGAATTGCTCAGTCATTCACAAGCAAAGATGGGGCGAGGTTCACCTCTTTGTGAACAAGTGTGTGAGAAAATAGTCGAACAGTTGAAGGACAATGTTCCTCAACGTACAATTGCAAGGAATTTAGGGATTTCTTCATCTACGGTCAATAATAGTGGTAAACATGACCCTGTCCCAGCTTTTTTGGAATGTGTTGCAGCCATAAAATTCTAAGTTAATGATTATATGCTAAAAACAATCAAGTTTATCAGTTTGAACATTAAATATCTTGTCTTTATAGTGTATTCAATTAAATATAGGTTGAACATGATTTGCAAATCATTGTATTCTGTTTAACACAACGTCACAACTTCATTGGAATTGGGGTTGTACTTTAACACCGCAAACTCTGCAATCAAAATCCTCCACCAAGTCTTTAGCACATTACAACAATCCCTTCTCAACCTGAAACTAGTCCTTAATGCAGATAAAACTGAATAAATTAGATTGTCAGGAGCAAGAGCCAATACATAAAAATGTTGTAGCCAATTCACCACACTAACAGGACACAGTATTTAAAGAGTCACAAAATACAAATATTTGGACATCTGGTGAGACCAAAAACGTAACTTTAAAAGTACATAAAATTACAAGTCAACCAAAGCAAAAAGTTGGATATTTATACCAGAACAAAACAACATGCAGGAAACAGCTGGTCAAAGCAGTCTTTCTATCAGTTTTAGATTATGGTGACATTATCTTTACACATGCCTCTGTCCCCACACGAAAACAACCAGACTCTGTTTTTCCACTCTGCACTTAGATTTATTACTGGTGACAACTACTCCACATATTACTGCATTTTATATCAGAAGGTGGCATGGATACACTTATCTGTGTGACGAGATGCACACTGGCTCATCTTCTATTACAAAGTCTTGAAAGGCACCATGTTACCGTAACATAGCACTTTATTGAACTGCTCATAATAACCACTCAACACGTTCAAATTACAATTTACTGCTCAAAGTTGGTGGCACGGACTGGTTAGAGCATCAGCCTCACAGTTCTGAGGACCTGGGTTCAATCCCCGGCCCCGCCTGTGTGGAGTTTGCATGTTCTCCCCGTGCCTGCGTGGGTTTTCTCCGGGCACTCCGGTTTCCTCCCACATCCCAAAAACATGCATGGTAGGTTAATTGAAGACTCTGAATGTGAGTGCAGATGGTTGCTTGTTTGTATGTTCCCTGCGATTGGCTGGCGGCTAGTTCAGGGTGTACCCCACCTCTCGTCCGAAGATAGCTGGGATAGGCTCCAGCACGCCCGCAACCCTTGTGATGATAAGCGGCTCAGAAATGGATGGATGTATGCTCAAAGTTCCTTGGACTGAGACTGAACATGGGAAAACTGATTTCAGTTTTTCTGCTGTATACTCCTGCAATACTCTACAATTGTCACTCAAACTCAACACAGTTGTTACCTGTTGGATTTATCTCACCAAACATTATAATGAATAAACACAAAAGGAATGAAGACGTTGGTCATTTTACTCATGAGGAGGGCGCATGGGAGATTGTTCAGGTTACAGCCTCTCAACACGCTCTAAACAATCTCTCCCGTCGTTCCTGCATTTATTTGAAAATAGGGAGGTTTCTAAGTTTACAAGACATAACGTACTAAGCTACAAGACACAACACACTAAGGGTAGGGTTTCAAGGTGAAAACATGGCACCTGCCACGTCCCGGCCACGTCCTTCTCTCAGATGATTCCTGCTGAGTCATCTTCTTGAAGGCGAGACATCTTTCTTTCTAAACATTGTCCATAATACTAATGCAAGCTAAGCAAATAAATGATAACTTCTACAATATATCTAACATTACCATGTCGCATTTCAATATTATCAAGAGCTACTTGCCTCTGAATGTAACTGATTTGAATCATGTTTGCGCTGGATCAATATCACTACAGTATGTAGTGCCTTTGTTGTCCTCATCAGAATCACTCAGTCATATTGAAAATGTAGTAGAATAATGAAACTCTTAAGGTCTTACTCTTAAGTGCGGAAAAATTTGCACACCAGTATAATAATAAAATGTATTTTCTACCGATTTAAAAAAAAAAAAAGAATAATAAATAAATATATAAATTATTGGATGTATGTGACTGCCATGTCCCACACACTGCTGTGCTAACTACATTTTGTGTGTGATGTAAGTGGTTAAATGATAATAAATCAAAACCATTGTTAAATAGTTTTATTGTCTAGTCATGATTGTTTATTTTCTATTTTCATGATCATATTTAACATTTGGCCCCTGAAATCGCAGTCCAACCTGTTGTCATAGGGTAACTACCCTTTTAAGACCCCCCTGATGTTTTCAGTGACAGTACAAGCAGCATTTTGTCTTTCTTTAATGGAAGCCGAAACAGTGCCTAGTTAGTTCGAGTAAATACAAACCCCGGGACGCTGTGTAAAAGGTAAATGGAAACAATGATTTGCAAATTGAACCTTTATTCAATTGAATATACTGCAAAGACAAGATATTTAATGCTCAAACTGATGAACGTTATTTTTTGGGGGGTAAAAATTCTCTCACTTTGAATTTGATGCCAGCAATACCTTTAAAAAAAAAAACTGGGGCAGGGGCAACAAAAGACTGGGAATGTTGAGGAATGCTCAAAAAGCACCTGTTTGGAACATTCCACACGTGAACTGGAAACAGGTGAGTGTCATGATTGGGTATTAAAGGAGCATCCCCCAAAGGCAGCATATGCTGCCATCTTAGCAATGTCTTTTTCAAGGACGTCCCTGCTTATTTTTTTCAGCAAGACAATGCCAAGCCACATTCTGCATGTGTTACAACGCTGTGAGTGCTCGACTGGACTGCTGTCTCCCATTGAAATATGTGGCCCATTATGTAGAGCAAAATACAGTATGCCAACGGAGACCCCGGACAGTGGAGCAACTGAAGTTGTACATCAAGTAAGCATAGGAAAGAAATCCACCTACAAAGCTTCAACAATTGCTGTCCTCAGTTGCCAAACGCTTATTGAGTGTTGTGAAAAGGAATGGTGATGTACCAAATTGGTAAACATGCCCTTGCCGCAGCTTTTTTGGAACATCCACTTAATTCAATAAATATACAATTCAGTGAAAAATGGCTTCTTTTGTATTGTCTTACCACAATAATCAGTACATTTTAGAATCCATACCAATGTGACAGAATAAATTATATTGGGCATGGGTACCTACTGTTGTGTCCTGTATGTGGCAATGGCTGTCACGATGTTCTTTTGTCTTTGTCTTACCGCCATTAGGCCTCAGGGTGGTGCTGTTTCCTCCCTAGTGTGATTTCTTTTGGGGGTTTTTTCCCAGTGAGTCGCCGCTAGCCGCGATCTCCATCAGACTACGCTCAGACAGTTTTTTTTCTTTCTTTTTTATTTTTTCCTTTTTTTCCCCCTTTTTTTTCAAACGTCTTGATGATGGCGGAGGACAGCGAATCCGCCGCCAGCCAGCAGAGCTTGGAGCTGGACGACCAGGACACCTGCGGGATAGACGGGGACAACGAGGAGGAGAACGCGCAAGGGTGCGTACGGCCTGTCGAACATCATAGTTTTTTTGTGTTTATCTGAATGTGTGCTCGGTGGCTAATTCAGTTAGCCTATACAAACACAACCAGACTACCCGCCGTAGTCTGGTTGTGTTTGTATAGGGGACCGTCCTTTTAAATTAGCAGCCTTGCTAAAAGTTGTGGTTTAAAACAGTCACAGCGCCATTTTTTCAACGACTTTAACATGGTGTCTTGACTTTAGTGGAAGGATGTCAGGCAGAAACGTTAGCGAGCTAGTGTTGGGCTAGTGCAGCTGTCATTCGTTGCTATGGTAGCTAACGTTAGCCCCCTGCCTCCCTGCCTGCCTCAGAAAGAGAGAGAGAGAGAGAGAGAGCGAGAGAGAGAGAGAGAGAGAGAGAGAGTGTGTGTGTGTGTGTGTGTGTGTGTGTGTGTGCGTGCGTGTGTGTGTGTGTGTGTGTGTGTGTGTGTGTGTGCGTGTGTATGTGTATGTAGTGACTCGAATCCATATTGCCTAAAAATGTGACTTTGTCCTCGTGCCCGTAGGAGTCCAGGTGGAGATTTGGGGGCCAAGAGAAAGAAGAAGAAGCAGAAGAGGAAGAAAGAAAAGCCAAGCTCTGGAGGAGCCAAGTCAGACTCTGCCTCTGACTCACAGGAGATCAAGGTGAGCACTCTGTCTTTCAGGACCATTTTATATGAGCTTGAATGGCTTTCCCCTCTCTTTTACCTTGTCATCTATAAGCAGGAGTAGTGTAAACTTAAAGGGCACATGTCGTGAAGAATGACATTTTAATTGTTTCTATACCACACAGTGGTGGGCTGTGCATATAGTACCTTGGCCTTCTGTGCGGCCTTACCAGACTTAATCCACCTCTATTACGCCGCAATTATAGAAACCATCAGTACTATACAAAAACGCAATATAGCAGCACGCAACATACAGTTCGGAATTGATATCTCGCTAAAAATATGAAAAACATTACCAATTTAAATAAACTACAGTGGTACCTCCTTGCGAGTGACCCAATATTTAGTTTTTTTCGATATTAGCTGTTGCTCTTGCGGCACGGTGAGCGACTGCTTAGCACATCCGCCTCACACTTCTGAGGCCCCGGGATCAACTCCAGCCTTACAGTGTTGAGTTTGAATGTTCTCCCCCATGCCTGCGTGGATTTTCTCCGGGTACTCCGGTATCCTCCCAGATTCCAAAAACATGTATGGTAATGTAGGTTAATTGAAGACTATAAATTATCCGTAGGTGTGAATGTGAATGGTTGTTGTTTATATCCAGAGGTGGTTAGGAACGCGCTACATTTATTCAAGTAACATTTTGGAAACATTGTAGTTGTCAGAGTAGTTTTAATAAAGTATACTTTTTACTTTTGCTCGAGTATTTATCTTAAGAAGAAACTGTACTTTTAGTCTGTTACAATAATCTACATGCCGCTTTCATTTATCAGTAATTGCGTGCAATCTATTTTTAGACTTTCGTTTTCGACTTCCGCATCGGGCGCCATTGCTCCAATCCACCGTGATTACCACAATGATGTTTGACTCAAGTTCACCAATCAAACGACACAAGAAAGTCACAAGTCCGCACACAAAGTCTTCTATTGGGCTTTGCGGGCCAATGAAAGTGAGTCGTGACAGCCGTGCAGGACTTGTGTTTACATTGCAGACTGTGAAAAACAACACCTTTAACATGCAGCGGAGACTCATCTATCAGATTGCCAGATGGAGAAGCGTGATTCGTCGATCCAGAGAATGCTTCTCCATTATTCTACAGTCGAGTGGCGATGTACTTTACACCACTGAAGTCGACCCTTTGCATTGTACTTAGTGATGTATGGCTTACACGCAGCTGCTCGGCCATGGAAACCCATTCCATGAAGCCCTTTGCGCACTGTTCTTGAGCTAATCTGAAGACCACATGAAGTTTGGAAGTCTCTAGCGATTTACTCGGCAGAAAGTTGCCGACCTTTTCGCACGATGCGCCACAGCATCCGCTGACACAGCGCCGTCAGTTTACGTGGCCTACCGCTTCGTAGCTGAGTTGCTGTCGTTCCCAAACGCTTCCACGTTCTTATAATACAGGTGACAGTCGACTGTGGAATATTTAGGGGAGAGGAAATTTCATGACTGGACATGTTGCACAGGTAGCATCCTATCACAGTTCCACGCTGGAATTCACAAAGCTCCTGAGAGCAACCCATTCTTTCACTAATGTTTGTAAAAGCAGTCTGCATGCCTTGGTGCTTGATTTTATACACCTGGGGCCATGGAAGTGATTGGAACACCTGATTCCAATTATTTGGATGGGTGAGCGAATACTTTTGGCAATATAGTATATTTTTATTTTATTTTACCTGGTTAATGAATGAATGAATGAATGAATGAATATTAAGAGATTTTTGCTCCTGAACCTCAGCGCAAAGCATCGGCACTGCGGCACATCAGGGGAATAAGGTGTTACCTTCATCTTCACATGATTTTAAGTTGTCGTCTGTGAGGCTACGTGAGGAATTTGTTTTTAATATAGTTCATGTGTTACATAGCATTAAACATTCTGTTTGTTTCAGAAACACTTATTTTCTTGGATTTATCGAGTATACCTCAATAAATCTGACATGCATGTTTCTGAAATGTGATAGGAAACAGAAGTACTTGAAGAAAATGTGGAGAACATGCAGACTCCACATTGGAGGGCCGGGGCTAAGACTCTGGGTTCTGTATTTGTAGGCTCAAATGCCGGTGAATCCGGATTTTTGTTCTGGGCTTGTTTGCCAATTTGGCAGACCGGTCTGTGGCAAGCTAGGCATTCTGGCGTAGCTGAGGGAGTGTCTTTGGATATACGCCGGGCGAAGTGACAATTTAGTTGCTGAAAGTCAATGTAATTTACACCTGCTCAGACCACATCTAACTGCCGGCGCAGGCGAGACCGCTGGCCTCAGGCAATTTTGATGAATTTGATCGGGCACAGGCAGACAGATACTTAACTCCGTGGACATATTTAAGCCGTCAGCCAAGTTATCATCTGCTCATTCTGTATACCCGCTCACATTGTCTGTTGCCACACCGGCCAGAGCAGTGATAATGCTCCACTCATGCACGGATCACTGCGATTACGCATCGTCCTCTTCCGCACAGATATGTCTGTGTTGAGACTGCGAATTGCGCCACATTTAAAGAGAATTAGAAGAGCTGCTTTAATTGGCGCTTGATAAAGTCGTCAGTTAACACTCCCATAGTGGCACAGTCCGCCCAGTGGTCTAACCTGCCTCTGGCGCACGGTTGCGCTGTCTGCCGTATTTACCACATTTACAAAAATCTGGAACGATAAGGAAAAAGTGACATTATAATCTCTGTAAATTCCGGGTAATGTCTGCTTAATTTTGTGAATGTTTACAAAAGAAACAATATTTACGTGATTGAAAATGCACCACATTGTCCGACACATTTGCGGTAGGAAAGAAAATCTTTCATTCGTGACTGTTTGTCATTAGTTTTAGGTCTGACTTAAAATTGTTTCTGATACGGGGCTGCCCCTGCATAATACCGTACAAATGACACCCAACTTGGTGCAACGCTGGTCAAATACAGTGGGTGTAGCTACACCAGTCCAGCAATAAGGCCACGATTCGTACTGATGTCCAGATTTTCATTTATTTCTCCTCCTCCACCTATGATGTCACAAAATCCCGAGACGCAGTGAAAACGTGTGCACTTCCTGAACACAGTGTAAATGTCTCTGTCCATACCATATTCCTGGTTCCACATCTGTCCCTAATGTCTTCCTGCTTCTTACCAACCAACAATTCCACACTGCTTCAAACTCAATATCTGGTGCTGTGTGTACATTCATGAGGGAAAAAATGAACTTGAATGATTTTAGCAAATGGCTGCAATATAACAGAGTGAAACATTTAAGGGGGTCTGAATACTTTCCGTACCCACTGTAGCATTTTTCATGATCTCAGGCATTTTAGAGCCACAGGCGGCGGGAAATTAGGCAGAGACGGCTGCCTTCAAATTTTATATGCAGGAAAAACCCTGTCCAAGTGTAAACTTAAATCAACCAATAATGTAATGTAAAATTTTAATACATAACACTCATTACACTGCACCTCTTGATAGCAAGTGAGAGCTAAGAAGTTAACGTAGGAGTCTATATCTTCACTCAGCGCTCCTTCTTGACAAACAGCACAAACACATGGATTAAAATATACGACACCAATCACAGAATATCCTCAGTCACTTGTTCAGAAAAGTTGGTCAATACTAAAACTTACTTCCGGTGGATACTCCTCCTCTTACGTTCCTCTTCTCTGACCACCATCCGTCTTCCAGAAAAGCTGAACACAGACAGAATTCATGAATGCTTTGATGTTTTCCCAAAAGAGGTCAGTGAAGTGTGTTGACATCACGCATTAACACATCCAAGGCATAATTTTTTTCCAGAATATGTTGTTTAAACTCCAAATTTAATCAGATTTAAGGTGTTCACGCTTTGAGGTACAATACAAACTCTTTTATTGTTCTATCGTTCTTAAAGCCCTCCATGTATAATGTCACTCTGCAGAATCCTGGCCTGCCCATGCAGAAGCTGCAGGACATCCAAAGAGCTATGGAGCTGCTTTCCTGTCAGGGCCCAGCTAAGAGCATTGATGAGGCAGCCAAGCACAAGTACCAGTTCTGGGACACACAGCCGGTGCCCAAGTTAAGTAAGTGCACAGTAATCTCAGTATATCTTCTAATTATGGACTGGCAGAGTGAAAAGAAAGCAACGGTAGTAAATAGTCGATGTCATGTTGAGGAAATGCAATGGAACCTCCAAAGTCAGACATCCCATAAGTGGTAAAATTTGGAGGCCAGCCAAAATTTTAGGGAAAAATATGCTCTTAAGAGTCAAAACCTGAAACTCAAACCATCAACACGTGATGTCAACAAAGCTCTGTTCTTCAATCCAGCCCACCGAGCATTTACATCATCAAGACATGTAAATGTTGCATTCATTAAGCCAAGAGTTGGTTAATTAAAATGTGTATTCATTTTTTCTTGTTTTAATTAGTTTAGCTAATAATTGATTAATGATCAAATGAAACCTAATAATAAAAGTAATAATTTTGTATGTTTGAAGTAATTGCTTAATTAATTCTAATTCAGTCCATTATAAATAATATTAGTTATTGTATTATTTATTATTAACTATGTTGGTGCTATGCAGATGAAGTGGTGACAGGCCATGGCCCGATCGAAGCCGACAAAGAGAATGTTAGGCAGGAGCCATATTCCTTACCTCAAGGCTTCATGTGGGACACTCTGGATCTCAGCAATGCTGATGTAGTGAGTACAGCTAAAATCGAAAATGCAAAAAATACATGGTTTAACAGGTCATAAAGTCATGAGGTGTTGCTTTGTTTTTCAGCTGAAGGAGCTGTACACGTTGTTAAATGAGAACTACGTGGAGGACGACGATAACATGTTCCGATTTGATTACTCACCAAGCTTCCTCAAATGGTAAACTCTTGTTATTGGTAATGTCAGTCACATTTTTATTTTTTTTCAGAAGCACTAAATAAAAATGTAAGTCATAGTTGAATTTAGTCACGCTAGCACGGTGTACTAGTGGTTTTGCGCATCTGGCTCACAGTCCCGAGGTTTAGAATTCGAATCTCATGTTTTCCCTATGCGTGTGTGGGTTTTCTTCAGTATTGGCTCCCTTCACAAATTCTTATATTTTTGCATAGTTTCCCCACTTTAGGATTTTGTTCCCTGGCCCTGTGTGAAAAAGTAATTACACCCCTTGTTAAATCATTAATTAATTGCGATTAGTCACACCTTTTGGTTAATTTTCACGGATCACACCCAAGCCTGATTACCTCCAGACCTGTTCAGTCAAGATATCGTCTAAAAACAGAATCTGTCCCGACAAAATCAAGTCCGACTAAAGATCTGAAAAAGCTGCAACAAAATGACACGATCCAAAGAAATTCCAGAATAGTCGAGAAATAAACTAATTGGCATCTATCAGTCTGGAAAGGTTTTACAAAAGCAATTTATAAAGCTTTAGGATTCCAGAAAACCATAGGGAAAACATGGAACAGTGGTTAACCTTCCCAGGAGTGGCCGGCCTACAAAGATTACCCCAAGAGAACAGCAATGACTCATCCAGGAGGCCACAAAGGAAGTCAGGACAACTTCTAAAGAACTGCAGGCCTTCTTGCCTCAGTTAAGGTCAGTGTTCACTACACAACAATAAGGAAGAGACTGGGCAAAAATGGCATCCATGGCAGAGTTCCAAGGGAAAATCACTGTTGACCAAAAAGTACATAAAGGCTCGTCTTACTTTTGCATCCGAATGATTCCCAAGACAGCACGGTGGAGGACTGGTTAGCACATCTGCCTCGCACTTCTGAGAGCCAGGGTTAAAATCCGAACACCCCTATGTTGAGTTTGCATGTTCTCCCCATGCCTGCGTGGGTTTTCTCCGGGTACTCTGGTACATCCCCAAAAAACATGCATGGTAGGTTAATTGAAGACTCTAAATTGCCCATAGGTGTGAATACGAGTGCGAATGACTGTTTGTCTATATGTGCCCTGCGATTAGCTGGCGACCAGTTAAGGGTCTACCCCGCTGCTTTGCCGGGGTCAGCTGGGATAGGTTCCAGCACGTCCCCGACCCTAGTGAGGATAAGCGGTATGGAAAATGAATGGATGAATGATTCCCCAAACGTTTGGGAGAATATTATATGGACTGATGTGATGAAAGTTGAGTTTTTTGGAAGGTGTGTGTCTCGTTACATCTGGCATAAATGTAGAACAGCATTTCAGAAAAAGAATATCAAACATGATGGGTGGTAGTGTGATGGTCTTGGGCTACTTTCTCCTTCAGGACCTGGACAACTTGCTGTGATTGATGAAACCATGAATTCTGCTCTTTAACAGAAACTCCTGAAGGAGAATGTTCAGCCATCAGTTTGTGAGCTCATGCTGAAGCGCACTTGGGTTCTGCAGCAAGATGACAATCCAAAACATAACAGCAAGTCAACTTCTGAATGGCTTAAAAAATACAAAATGAAGGTTTTGGAGTGGCCTAGTCAAAATCCAGCCTTGAATCCGATCGAGATGCAGTGGCATGACCTGAAAAAGGCCGTTCGTGCTCACTAACCCTCTTCTTTTTTTTTTTTTCTGAATTCAAACAATTCTACAAGGAAGAGCTGGCCAAAATATCTCCACAGAGATGTGGAAGACTTATTGCCAGTGATAGAAAGCGCTTGATTTCAGTTGTTGCTGCTGGGGATGGTCCAACCAGTTATTAGGTTTAGGCGGTCATTACTATTTCACACAGGGCCAGGTAACTTTGAATATTTTTTTTTTCCCTTAATAAATGAAATCACCATTTAAAAAACAGCATTTTAGGTTTACTGGGGTTATATTTGTCTGACATTTACATTTGTTTGATGATCTTAAAGTGGGTAAACTAAGCAAAAATATAAGAATTTGAGATGGAGGCCAATACTTTTTCACGGCACTGTATGTGCCTTGCAGTTGACTGGCGACCAGTCCAGGCTGTACACCTCGTCTCGCCCAAAGTCAACAGGGATAGGCTCCAACTCAACCGTGACCATAATGAGGACAAGCGCTATCGAAAATTATTGGATGGATGGATATTTTTACTTGCACAAAAATCTTAACTCACCAGAAATATACTTTTTACTGTCAATCATCTCTCCAAAGTATTCATAATCCATGGCTGTTGACACTTGTTTCATTACAACAAATTGAGGGTAATTGGCTTTCCTGTTCAACATGTCATCATTTGTTTTGACTGGGGCAGGTGTGGTCTAATGCAGAAATATGTGTTTCAAGACAGCAAATGGGGATACTCATCATAAGCAGTGAAACATCTTTTCATTGGTTGTTTGGCTTCAGGTTTAGCAGGACAGACAGAAAAACATAGAATGTATTTATAAGAAGGCAAAATCATCAAGTGGAGATATAGTATAAGGTTATGATAGGACACGTTGGTGAGGACTTTATGATGATGATAAATTCATATTCATCAACCCATTTTGCTTTTATCAGACTTTTGGAACAAAACAGTTGAATTACTTTAATCTGGCTGTCCTGGGCCTAAATTAGAACCTCAATTCAGCAGGCATAACAAAGCGCTCCTTCCACCCTCTTCTGTCCATTCTGTTCTTTTCCCCAAATAAGGCGAGAGAAAATCAAGATATTTCATATCACACTACAGCTCATTCAAATGTAAGCATGAACATTTCAAACTATCACAGAGCCACAGACTTTGAGCCCCTGATGAACTAGATATGTTATATTGCTTCACATCACAATGTATCTAATTAAATGTATCTTCATCTTTAACATGAAGCATGTGCATTGCCTTTAACCGTGTTCTTCCTCCTTAGGGCTTTACGTCCGCCTGGCTGGTTACCTCAGTGGCACTGCGGAGTGAGAGTCTCTTCAAATAAGAAGCTTGTTGGCTTCATCAGTGCCATCCCGGCAGACATCTGCATTTATGACACGTGAGTATTCATAATTGATCATCCATACCCACCAGTAATATTGAAAATTCCCCCTTTCCAAAGATAATACTGTAGGTGATTGTCAGAAATTGTCTGGCTTCTGCTGATTTTTAATTTTTTTTGTACACAGAACATAAGTCAGTTTTATTTGGAGTACGGTATGTTTAATGGTAAATATATTTATATAGGATCAAATTGGATTGCCCAGTGAGATAGTTGAAAGAAAAAGTATGTTAACCATTTGGAATTAGATTTCTGAATAAATTCATCATAAAATATTATAATGTAATCTGATCTTTATCAATGGCCCGAAGATCAGTGTTGTTGGTGAAACCGCCGTACTGCAAAGTTCCCCGGTGGGGTTGGTGAAACAGCTGTCCTCCCAAGGGTCGCCTCATTCAATGGGAAGAATGGACTTTACGAGCCCTTTTTCAACAAGACGTGAAAGACAGATTAAGAGCCTATCTCACTGGCCTCGAGACTAGCTGCCAACCCAATGGTGACTCGTGTCTCTGCTGGTTGCGGAGACGTCTTTGTTGACGTCTCTTGGAGTCTCCTATGGCAGTGTTCCAAGGCGAAAACCACTGCTGACCAAAAAGAACAGTCTTGTCTGTCTTCTGCAAAAAAAAAAAAACAAAAAAAATAAAAAAAAAAAAATCTCAATGATTCCCAAGACATTCGGGAGACTATTATATGGACTGACGAGATTAAAGTTGAGCGTTTTGGAAGGTGTGTGTCTCGTTGCATCTGGCGTAAATGTAGCACAGCATTTCAGAAAAAGAACATCATAGCAACGGTCAAACATGGTGGTGGTAGTGTGATGGTACTGGGCTGCTTAGTGCAGTGGCATGACCTTAAACAGGGCGTTCATGCTCAAAAACCCTCAATTTTTGGTGAATTCAAACAATTCTGCAAGGAAACGTGGGACAAAATATCTCCACAGAGAAGTGAAAGATTTGTTGCCAGTATAGAAAACGCTTGAGTTCAGTTGTTGCTGTTGAGGATGGCCCAACCAGTTATTCGGTTAGGGGGCCATCACTTTTTCACACAAGGCCAGGTAACTGAATTGTTTTTTTTACCTTAATAAATTAAATCACCATTTAAAACAACATTTTAAGTTCACTTGGGTTATATATGTCTGATATTTACATTTATTTGATGATCTTAAAAATGTAAATGGTGAAACTAAGCAAAAATATAAGAAAGAGAAAATATAAGAATTTGAGATACCAATACTTTTTCACGGCACTGTACATTAAAGGGCCCATATTTTGGCTATTTAGACCTCTATAGAGTGACTCTCTAACATGGTACATGGTACGTGTCACTTTCATTTATAAAAAAACATCTTGCTTTTATCATACGAGTGTCCAAAAAAGGCCCCTCTGACAGCTACTTCTATTTGGCCCAGTTTTGTATCCGCTTTGTCCATATTTGGCTAAGACCGACCCCAGTCCTCTGATTGGTTATCTCGGTGTAGAAGACCCACTTGTGAGAGCACACGTTTGTTATGTTGACAGTGCTGGCTTGGGAGTGTAAAGGGAAAGCGGAGATTTTCGCTCGTGACGTAGATAAACTCGAGAAATTCGAATGACCTGATTTCAGGCCTCTTGGCAGAGAACAGTCTAGAACTCAGGAGTACGTCGATGATTTTAATTCATATTTCACATGTTTACTGAGGGACCATAGAGCCGATATTACATCCCAAATACTAGAAAAGGTTGGTTTGGTAACATATGGCACCTTTAATGTGTTTTCCTATAAGCTTAATGTCGCTTTAATGTCACAAAATAATATCACCAATCTGTGGAGCAATTGTTACCAAAATTTATATGGACACCTCTACCAATGTCCACTTAATCCTCTGAAAATATCAGAACAATCGCCATATTATTTTGGATTTTACCAAACGTCCTCCTATACCCTTATATAGAAAAAGCTTAATGTCGATTTGTCACAAAGCTGCGAGCAATCGTTACCAAAATTGATGTGGACACCTGTACTCATGCCCACTTCAACCTCTGAAAATATCAGAACGATTGCCCTATTAGTTTGGATTTTAACAGACGTTAAATTGTCTTCCTCATTAGAGGACTGTACCTGTCGGTGGTACCCCAGCTGAGCCCAGAACAGGCACACACAGCACGCCCGTGCGCGCAAACATGCATAATACATATATATATATATATATATATATATATATATATATATATATAAAGAATATATACGCTGTATATAGGCCTATATCAGCGACTACCGGGTGAAGTGGTTGTGATGTCTGGAGACGTCTCCCAGACAGCTTCCTGGTGAAAGCACAAGCAATATTTTGGTCTCCCAGGTCCCGGAGTTGCCACAGTCTCAGTGATGTCTCCGCCAGTGAGATAGGGGTATAACTATCCCCAAGGAAAACACACACCCATAAATAGGGAAACTCCACACCTAAAATTTTAGAACTGAAGAAGCCTTTTGCATTCAAAGTAAAATGTCTTCAACTAACAATAACAGTCCAGTTGATTGATTCAACCTTTGCAGATTACCACGACCTGGATGACTGAGAATCTACACAGACGCTGTTTCTAATTTACCACAAGTTGTGGCCACTGAGTGTCTGTACTACACATACAGTGGGTACGGAAAGTATTCAGACCCCTTAAATTTTTCACTCTTTGTTATATTGCAGCCATTTGCTAAAATAATTTAAGTTCATTTTTTCCCCTCAATGTACACACAGTACCCCATATTGACAGAAAAAAAACAGATTTGTTGAAATGTTGGCAGATTTATTAAAAAAGAAAAACTGAAATATCACACAGCCATAAGTATTCAGACCCTTTCCTGTGGCACTAATATATTTAACTCGGGTGCTGTCCATTTCTTCTGATCATCCTTGAGAGGGTTCTACACCTTTATTGGAGTCCAGCTGTGTTCAATTATACTGATTGGACTTGATTAGTAAAGCCACACACCTGTCTATATAAGACCTTACAGCTCACAATGCATGTCAGAGCAAATTAGAATCATGAGGTCAAAGGAACTGCCTGGAGAGCAGAGAGACAGAATTGTGGCAAGGCACAGATCTGGCCATGGTTACAAAACAATTTCTGCTGCACTTCAGGTTCCTAAGAGCACAGTGGCCTCCATAATCCTTAAATGGAAGACATTTGGGACGACCAGAACCCTTCCTAGAGTTGGCCGTCCGGCCAAACTGAGCAATCGGGGGAGAAGAGCCTTGGTGAGAGAGGTAAAGAAGTGTGGCTGAGCTCCAAAGATGCAGTCGGGAGATGGGAGAAAGTTCTAGAAAGTCAACCATCACTGCAGCCCTGAGTGGCCCGACGGAAGCGTCTCCTCAGTGCAAGACACGTGAAAGCCCGCATGGAGTTTGCTAAAAAAAAAAAAGAAAACACCTAAAGGACTCCAGGATGGTGAGAAATAAGATTTTTTTGGTCTGATGGGACCAAGCTATAACTTTTAGGCCTTAATTCTAAGCGGTATGTGTGGAGAAAACCAGGCTCTGCTCATCACATGTCCAATCCAGTCCCAACAGTGAAGCATGGCGGCAGCATCATGCTGTGGGGGTGTTTTTTAGCTGCAGAGACAGGACGACTGGTTGCAATCGAAGGAAAGATGAATGTGGCCAAACACAGGGATATCCTGGACGAAAACCTCCTCCAGAATGCTCAGGACCTCAGACTGGGCCAAAGGCTCACCTTCCAACAAGACAATGACCCTAAGCACATAGCTAAAATAACGAAGGAGTGGCTTCAGAACAACTCCATGATTGTTGTTGAATGGCCCAGCCAGAGACCTGACTTAAACTCAATTGAGCATCTCTGGAGAGACCTGAAAATGGCTATCCACCAACGTTCACCATCCAACCTGACAGAACTGGAGAGGATCTGCAAGGAGGAATGGCAGAGAATCCCCAAATCCAGGTGTGAAAAAAGAAAGGCTCATGGCTGTTTTAGCTCAAAAGGGTGCTTCTACTAAGTACTGAGCAAAGGGTTTGAATACGTCTGTCTGTGATATTTCAGTTTTTCTTTTTTAATAAATCTGCAAAAATTTCAGCAATTCCGTTTTTTTCTGTCAATATGGGGTGCTGTGTGTACGTTAATGAGGATAAAAATGAATTTAAAGGATTTTAGCAAATGGCTGCAATATAACAAATTGTGAAAGATTTAAGGGGATCTGAATACTTTGTGTACCCGCTGTCGGTCTTGAATGCTCAAACCTGCATTTGTGCCGCTTCAGGTTGAAGAGGATGGTGGAAATTAACTTCCTGTGTGTCCATAAGAAGTTACGCTCAAAGCGTGTGGCGCCAGTGCTCATCAGAGAGATCACGCGGCGGGTCAACCTGGAAGGGATATTTCAGGCTGTGTATACAGCAGGTGTCGTGCTGCCTAAACCAGTGTCCACATGCAGGTAAACATTCATGACCTCTCAAGACGACTTCTTTACAATGGACCAAAAATACAAACCCGAATTCCAATGAAGTTGGGACGTTGTGTAAAATGTAAATAAACCTTTCAACCTATATTCAAGTGAATTCACTCCAAAGACGAGTTATTTAATGTTAAAACTAATGAATGTCATTGTTTTTTCCCAAATATTTTCTCATTTTAAATTTGATGCCTGCAACACTTTGCAAAACATCTAGGACAGGGGAAACAAAAGACTGGGAAAGTTGAGGAATGCTCAAAAAACACCGGTTTGGAAACATTCTACAGGTTACTTGGAAACAGGTGAGTGTCATGATTCAGGTATAAAAGGAGCATTCCCAAATGCACAGTTGTTCACAAGTAAGGATGGAGTGAGGTTCACTACTGTGTGAACAACTGTGTGAGCAAATAGCCCAAGAGTTTAAGAGCAACGTTTCTCAATGTACAATTGTAGGAAATTTAGAGATTTCATAATCTACGGTCCATAATATCATGAAAAGATTCAGAGAATCTGGAGAAATAGGACCTGTGTTCTAGGCTGAAAACCAACATTGAATGCCTGTGACCTTCGATCCCTCAGGGGGCACTGCATTAAAAACCAGCATCATTGCGTAAAGAATATTCCCATGTGGGCTCAGTTACACTTCAGAAAACCATTGACAGTTAACACAATTCGTCGCTACATCTACAAATGCAAGTTAAAACTACCATGCAACGCGAAACTCATATATCAACAACACCCAGAAACGCCACTGGCTTCTCTTGGCCCGGGCTCATATGGACTGACGCAAATTGGAAAAGTCTGCTGTGGTCTGACAAGTCTACATTTCAAATTGTTTTTGGAAATCATGGACGTGGTGTCCTCCGGGCCAAAGAAGAAAAGGACCATCCGGATTCTTGTCAGTGCAATGTTCAGTAGCCCGCATCTGTGATGGTAAGGGGATGTGTTAGTGACCATGGCATGGGTCACTTGCACATCTGTGAAGGCACCATTAATGCTGAAAGGTACATACCGTTTTTGGAGCAACATATGCTGCCATCCAAGCAATGTCTTTTTCAGTGATGTCCCTGCCTATTTTAGCAAGACAATACCAAGCCACATTCTGCACGTGTTACAACAACATGGCTTTGTAGTAAAAGAGTAGTAGACTACACTAGTACTAGACTGACCTGCCAGCAGTCCAGAACTGTCTCCCATTGAATATTTGTGGTGCATTATGAAGCGCCAAATATGACAATGGCGAGCACAGACTGTTGGGCAAAAGGAAAGGAAACTACAGCAGTGGTAAACATGCTCTTGTCCCAGCTTTTTTGGAATGTGTTGCATACATTTAAAAAAAAAAAAAAAAAAACTATTTCCAATAAAAAAAAAAAAAGTTTAATTTTGAACATTGTCTTTGTACTATATTAAACTGAATATAGGTTGAATAGGATTTACAAATCATTGTATTCTGTTTTTATTTACAAGCCCAATTCCAATGAAGAAGGACGTTGTGTTAAATATAAACAGAATACAATGATTTGCAAATAAATCATTGTATTCTGTTTTTATTTACAACCCCAATTCCAATGAAGAAGAACGTTGTGTTAAACATAAATAAAAACAGAATACAATGATTTGCAAATTATGTTCAACCTATAATTAATTGAATACACTACAAAGACAAGATATTTAATGTTCAAACTAAATCATTAACTTAGAATTTTTATGGCTACAACATGTTCCAAAAAAGCTGGGACAGGTGGCAAAAAAGACTGAGAAAGTTGAGGAATGCTCATCAAACACCTGTTTGGAACATCCCACAGGTGAACAGGCTAATTGGGAACAGGTGGGTGCCATGATTGGGTATAAAAGGAGCTTCCCTGACTTGCTCAGTCATTCACAAGCAAAGATGGGGCGAGGTTCACCTCTTTGTGAACAAGTGCGTTAGAAAATAATTGGGCAATGTTCCTCAATGTACAATTGCAAGGAATTTCATCATCTACGGTCCATAATATCATCAAAAGGTTCAGAGAATCTGGAGAAATCACTTAATGCACAGCGGCAAGGCCAAAAACCAACATTGAGTGCCCCGTGACCTTCGATCCCTCAGGCGGAACTGCATCAAAAACTGATATCAATGAGTAAAGGATATCACCACATGGGCTCAGGAACACTTCAGAAAATCAATGTCAGAAAATACAGTTCGGCGCTACATCCGCAAACGGCGCCGGCTTCTCTGGGCCCGAGCTCATCTAAGATGGAGTGATGCAAAGTGGAAAAGTGTTCTGTGGTCCGACGAATCCACATTTCAAATCGTGTCCTCCGGGCCAAAGAGGAAAAGAACCATCCGGACTGTTATGGACACAAAGTTCATAAGCCAGCATCTGTGATGGTATGGGGCTGTGTTATTGCCAATGGCATGGGTAACTTACACATCTGTGAAGACACCATTAATGCTGAAAGGTACATACATGTTTTGGAGAAACATATGCTGCCATCCAAGCAACGTCTTTTTCATGGACGCCCCTGCTTATTTCAGCAAGACAATGCCAAACCAGGCGGCAAGGTGGACGACTGGTTAGAGCATCTGCATCACAGTTCTGAGGACCTGGGTTCAATCCCCAGCCCCACCTGTATGTAGTGTGCATGAATTTGAGCAATTAAGGGTTGCTTGTTATCTGGCTGCGGCACGGTGGTCGACTGGTTAGAGCGTCAGCCTCACAGTTCTGAGGACCCGGGTTCATGTTCTCCCCATGCCTGCGTGGGTTTTCTCCGGGCACTCCGGTTTCCTCCCACATCCCAAAAACATGCATGGTAGGTTAATTGATGACTCTAAATTGCCCGTAGGAGTGAATGTGAGTGTGAATGGTTGTTTGTTTGTATGTGCCCTGCGATTGGCTGGCAACCAGTTCAGGGTGTACCCTGCCTCCTGCCCGATGATTGCTGGGATAGGCCCCAGCATGCCCGCGACCCTAGTGAGGAGAAGCGGCTCAGAAAATGGATGGATGGAATGCCAAACCACATTCTGCACGTGTTACAACAGCCTGGCTTCGTAGTAAGGGTGCGGGTACTAGACTGGCCTGCCTGCAGTTCAGACCTGTCTCCCATTGAAAATGTGTGGCGCACTATGAAGTGTAAAATATGACAACGGAGACCCCGGACTGTTGAACAGCTGAAGCTGTACATCAAGCAAGAATGGGAAAGAATTCCACCTACAAAGCTTCAGCAATTAGTGTCCTCAGTTCCCAAACGTTTATTGAATGTTGTTAAAAGAAAAGGTGATGTAACACAATGGTAAACATGACCCTGTCCCAACGTTTTTGGAACGTGTTGCAACCGTAAAATTCCAAGTTAATGATTATTTGCTAAAAACAATAAAGTTTATCAGTTTGAACATTACATATCTTGTCTTTGTAGTGTATTCAATTAAATATAGGTTGAACGTGATTTGCAAATCTTTGTATTCTGTTTTTAATTTATGTTTAACACAACGTCCCAACTTCTTTGGAATTGGGGTTGTACATTTAGGACAGCGTCCCAACTTCATTGGAATTGGGGTTTGTATATAGAAGGTGATCCTGGTTTGGTTGCAAACCCAACTTGATGAGAAAGCCAACGAAGTACAGTAACAACTTTTCTCTTGTTGTATGTCGTGGTCCAGGTATTGGCATCGTTCTCTAAACCCCAGAAAGCTTGTGGAAGTTAAGTTCTCCCACCTGAGCAGAAACATGACCCTGCAAAGAACCATGAAACTCTACAGACTACCAGATGTAAAGCCTCCCTTCAGCCAACCGTCTCTTATTAGAGTATTTACTTCATGTAATTGCTCATTGTCCCTGCCGTAGAGCATAAAAACAGCGGGGCTGCGGCCGATGGAGCGGCGTGACATCCGCCAGGTGACCGACCTGCTGCAGAAGTACTTGAGACGGTTCCAGCTAGCACCTTCTATGAGCGATGAGGAGGTGGCTCACTGGTTCCTACCACAGGAAAACATCATAGACACATATGTCGTCGAGGTAGCTGAAATACACTAATCAATGGAAAGCAGTTTGAGCATAAAACTACTGTTTGAGAATTTATTCAAATTAAAATTAATGTGCTGCTCATAAATGCTGAAACGACCGGTCATAAAATAGTTTGAGCATTTATTCGCAGCAAACGAGTTATGATTCATAATTCAACGTACGAGTAGGACATCAAATAAATGCTCAAAGTGCTTGCCATCCGTTTGAGAATTTACCAGGATTCAAATATCCTAGTAGTGTGCTAAATTGTCTTTCTAGTGAGGACAGAGCGCATACTAGTACATGGACCTTAAACTGGATATTGACTAAATGGTTAAACACCTTCCATACTCATAGCTGAAGCATGCTCGCCATCTTGAAGCTGCCCTTGTGTCCCGCAGGGTGTTGGTGGTGTATTGACCGACTTCGCTAGTTTCTACACTCTGCCCTCCACTGTGATGCATCACCCCCTACATAGGAGCTTGAAGGCCGCGTACTCCTTTTACAATGTTCACACACAAACGCCGCTACTGGATTTAATGAATGACGCCCTGATCATCGCCAAACTGGTAATTCAGTCATCTGTATTCATAAGGAGCAGCACAGTGTTCTAGCGCAGGGTTCCCAACCTTTATTGAACCAACGCACATATTTTAAAATAGAAAAGTCTCAAGCAAAGCAAAGCAAAATTTATTTATTTATATAGCGCATTTCATACACAAGGTAACTCAATGTGCTTTACATGATTAAAAGCATTTAAAGCAAAGAAAAAAATAACCGCTTATAAACATTTAAAACAAAGAGAGAGAGAAAAATACAATTAAAACAGCGTACAGTGCAAGAAATATCATTTAAAAGTGGAAATGCTCTAATAACCATGAGAAAAAAAGAGTTTTTAACCTGGATTTAAAAACATTCACACTTGGGGCTGACGTCACTTCTGTTGGCAACTTTTTCCATTTGTGTGCAGCATAATAGCTACATGCTGCTTCACCATGTTTGCTTTGGACTCTGTGCTCCACTATTTGACCTGAGTCTGTCAATCTCAGAGCCCGACTGGGTTTATGTTTCATTAGCATTTCTTTCATGTATTCAGGACCTAAACCATTTAGTGATTTACAGACCAGTAGCAGAATTTTAAAATCTATTCTAAAGCTGACTGGGAGCCAGTGTAAAAACTTTAGAATTGGAGTAATATGCTCTGACCTCTTTGTTCTGGTCAGAACCCGAGCTGCAGCGTTCTGAATGGGTTGCAGCTGTTTAATGCTCTTTTTGGAGAGTTCAGTCAGAAGACCATTACAATAGGCAGGTCTACTTGAGATAAAAGCATGGATGAGCTTCTCCTGGTTTGGAGCTTCTCCTGGCACATGCAAGCCTTCACTCTGCATATGTTCTTTAGATGGTAGAAGGCAGTTTTAGTAATTGATGTGATTTGACTGTTGAAAGTCAGGTCGGAATCTATCAGAAGACCAAGGTTTCGGACTTGGTCTTTGGTTTTTAAAGAGAGTGACTCCATGTATTTACTAACATCAATCCTCTTTTCTTTATTGCGAAAAACAATTGTCTCAGTTTTGTTGTGGTTTAATTGAAGAAAATCTCATCATTTATCTGTTTTAGACTGACAAAACACCTCAATTGAACTACAGTCATCTGTAGACACTGCTAGATATAACTGTGTGTCATCTGCATAGCCATGATAGTCAAAATTAAAGTTTGAAGAATTTGACCCAAGGATAGCATATACCGGCTGAACAAGAGGTGTCCAAGAACTGACCCTTGAGGGACCCCTTAGGTCATTGCCATTCGATGAGATTGAACACTTCCAATGGTTACAAAATAACTCATTTCCTCCAGATAGGACCTGAACCATTTAAGGACTGTTCCATTTAGTCCTATCCTCGTTTCCAACCTGTTAGGCAGTACATTATGATCGACTGTAAAGCCACACTGAGATCCAACAAGACCAGAATTGACATCTTTCCCCCGAGTCAGTATTCAACCTTGTATCATTTAGCACTTTGATAAGAGCAGATTCTGTACTGTGATGAGTTCGAAAACCTGATTGAAATTTGTCAAAAGGTCCATTTAAGTTCAAGAAATTGCTGAATTGATTAAAATTAACTTTCTCAACAATTTTGGCTATGAAAGGGAGATTTTATATGGGTCTATAGCTTGCTAACATGGAAGCGTCCAGCGTTCTATTTATTTTAGAAGAGGCTTAATGGCAGCTACTTTATATATTCACTGCCAGCCTTCCCAGTTAACATGGCTATTTGACTTCTAAAGCCATCAATGGCAGTGAATGTGTTAAGAGCTTTAGGAAACTTGCCTGACTGAAGTGAGCAATTGATTATTTGCTGCGAATCAGCTAGCACAGACTTCACAATAGCTTTGAAAAAGTTAGATGGTATTGAGTCAAGACCGCTCGTTGATGGTTTCAGCTGCTGAACTATCTTCTCTCCAGTTTTTTGGTCAACTGTATCAACTTCTGACATGGTAATAGAGTTTTTCCTTGGTGGCTTCAGATGTAGTATCATTTTGCTGATTTGTGCTGATATTTAACCTGATGGATTGTATTTTCTTTCACTAAAATAAGCAAATTCATTGAATTTATCTACTGTTAGGCGTTCTGGAGCTATCTGATTGGGGGGGGCGGGGGGGGGGGGGGGTTTGTGAGCTTGTCAACCACAGCAAACAGAGTGCGAGTATTGTTGACGTTCTTACTGATGATTTCAGAAAAGTGTTGCTGTCTAGCCCTGACTAACTCTTGCTTAAAATTGCAAAGCCTTTGTCTGTAGAGGTCATAGTCAATTTGGAGTTTGGTTTTTCTCCACATTCGTTCTGCTTTCCTGCACTTTGATTGAGAGGTCTTTACCATCATTGTGCTCCTCCACGGTGTTCTAGGTCACCTCAAGAATGTCTTAGTTTTAATAGGAGCGACAGCATTCATGACATTTGAGATTTTCCAGGTGAAATTATTAAATTGTAAAAGTTCCTCAACTGTCTCAGCATTTGTTTGTGGCACATCTATGGTCTCCATAAACTTAGTGGCGGCACTCTCATTTATGTACCTTTTCTTAATAGACATAGAGGTTGTCTGAACATTTGGAAGAATCTGTAATTCAAAAATTACACAAAAATGGTCAGAATTAGCCATATCCTTAATGTCAACTGATAGAATTTCAACATCCTTTGAGATGACCAGGTCTAACATGTGACCTTGAGTGTGGGTTGGACTCTTAATATGTTGAGAGAGGTCAAATGTGTCTAGTATAGCACAGACTTCTTTAGATTTTGTTTCCACGATATTGACAACATGAATGTTAGTCTCCCGTTATGACAACATAGTAGTCAGTAGAAATAACACACAGTAGTTCTGAAAAATCCTCCATAAATTTTCTATTCTATCTTGGAGGTCTATAAATTATTAAAACAATAACCTTTGGGTCACCTTTAACTAAAAAACAGATATTCAAAAGAACTAAAATCACCCAGTATAATTTCTTTACACTGAAAGATTGCTGGTGTTGCCTCATTTAAAATTGTATTATAGCTACTTTCTTTGAACCATGTTTTTTTTAGTAGCAAAAAGGCAAACACCAAACAAAAAATTCACAAAAAGCATACACACTGAAAGTATTATGATCTTGTCTCAATTTACTCACAAATGTCCTTACTTAATGTGAAATGTAGGCCTGTTTAGTTGAACACAGAGCTATCATTGTGTCGTATGAATGGCAACAGGTGGATACACAAATTAATTGTACCTTCTGCTATCTAGTGGAATGGCATCTAATTGTTCTGCCTGTCACTCTACGCAGCTGGCATTATTTAATAATAATTATTATTTCTTTATTAAGTGAAATTGGATAATTCCCCATGGCACAACTGATGATCTCATGGCACAGTGGTTGGGAATCACCTGTTTACCAGTTAGGTGCATTTTTTAACACATATAATTCACAAGATTCCTTCTCTGTAGGTGGTTTGGAAATCTCTGGTCTAGTGATTAGCATTTCTGCCGTAAAGTTCCAAGGTTCTGTGTTTGATTCTCAGCACCAGCCTTCTGTTCACATGTTCTGCCTGTGCTTGTGTGTGGGTTTTCTTCGGGTATTCCAGCATCCTCCCACATTACAAAAACTAGCATGTTAGGGTCTTAGTTCTCTTAATAGTCCTTAGATGTATGTGAATGTGAGTGTGAATGGTTTTTTTTGGGGCGGGGGGTCTATACGGGCCCTGTGAACAAGAGGACACTATAACAGTTAACCAGTTGTCGGCCAGCACTACCACCTGACAGTAGCAGCAGCCGATATAGCAAGATGATGTAGGGTGACAGGTGAGCTGAAGCCTATCCCATCTGGGTGAGATGCAATGTTTTTGGAATGTGGGAGGAGGCCAAAGTTCTCTGAGAACACCCACGTAAGCAAGGAAAGAACTCCAAACAGGAAGGCTGGGGCATAAACCTCAAAACGGTGTGGCAGACTGCTAACCAGTACTATTACCGTGCTGCCACGCAACCTTATATCTTGTATTTTAAATAAATAACATTAATGTCTGCCTGGCTAATACTAGATAACTTGATCTGCCTAAAAGTAACTGGACTCCAGAAGTCTGCGGAGCTCCAATAGGCAAATGAATCTGAACACTGACAGTAGTTGTATTTATTTTTCACAACAGAAAGGCTTTGACGTGTTCAATGCCTTGGATCTAATGGAGAATAAAGTCTTTCTGGAGAAGCTCAAATTTGGTATAGGAGATGGAAATCTGCAGTATTACCTCTACAACTGGAAATGTCCACCTACGGATGCTGATAAGGTCAGTGAGCAGGATTTGATTATTGTTGAATTTTTAAAGAAAAAAAGGTATCTCATAAAGAAATGTAAATCTGTGTTTCAGGTTGGTCTGGTCCTTCAGTAGCCCCGTGCCTTTACGGCTGCTACAATAACACATGCACGCAAGCATACATTAACGCATCCACACACATACACATACAATGAGGACACAAAGTCTGGCAATTGCACACACAGGTCACCCGAGACAGACTGCTGTGGGAAAACAACCTTGTTACCAGGAAGATTTTTTTTTTTCCAAGTGCATTTTTTTCATCTCACTTGAAGGTGAAAAAAGTAAAAAAAAAAAAAAAAAAAAAAAAGAAAGAAAACTGTTGAAATCTTCAACATTCTGAATGTGAATGTCATGTTATGCCTGAGACGTACGCTCACATTTAAAACAAACCAGTGTGGCATGCATGGAGATCACCGGCATGCCCTCAATGTCATATGTAAGTAAATGCGAAGACTAATGAGAAACTGTTTCTCATTTTTGAAAGTTATGTTGTCCTTCAATGCTACTGCAACTCACCAGTAGAGGGCTGTTCATGCAATGTACAGTCAACCCCGCTATTTGCGGGGGTAGGGACCGTGAATAGTGAACATTTGCAGATAATTGACCCCCATTATAACTGCATTGGGGGGGGGGGAACATTATAAAAGAATTGGGCGAAAAAATTAGCAGATGGGTGAAATTGCAGGTTCTGAACTGCGAGCACGCAGGGTTCCACTGTATATCATTCCTCTGCCAGGTACTTTGATTTATTACTTCTAGGTACATACACACTTGTACACTGTCATACAGTTATTAAACCAACCGGTGCATTGACATTTATTATTTATTTATTTTTTAAATGAAAAATCAAGTTACCTGTACAGGGTGATGTCATACACTCAGTTAAGAACTTATCTTTTTTTTTTTTATGTATTTTTTTTTTTTATAAAGAATGTATTACATCAATGAAGCACATCTTTTCAGTTTAGAAAAAGTCCTCAAAGTGGCCCATGCTTGAAAACCTGCTTCGGTACTTCTAAGTGTGAAAGTGAGCTGCTACAATGCTATGGTATTAAACTAGCCATTAAAGGTGTGGATGGGGAACTTGTGGCCCTCCGACCCGCCTTCAATTCTAAATAAACCTCAATGGAACTGTTACAAATGACCATAATATTTGCTACTCACAAAAAAATAATAATAATTCAGGAACCTAAAATACACCATAACCTTCTCTAAACTTTTAAATATATGTCAAACTGATCAATATTGCAGAACTCTTTGCACAACTTACTGTTCTCTAAACAAGGTGCCTAATGTCAAAATGAATAACAGGTGTTTGATCCATGAATTGACCAACGAGCTTTATTGTTTTTTGCATATAATCATTAACTTAAGAATTTTATGGCTGCAACACGTTCCCAAAAAGCTGGGACTGAGTCATGTTTACCATTGTGTTACATCACCTTTTCTTTTAACAATATTCAATAAACGTTTTGGAACTGAGGACACTAATTGTTGAAGCTTTGTAGGTGGAATTCTTTCCCACTCTTGCTTGCAATGGGAGACAGGTCTGGACTGCAGGCAGGCCAGTCTAGTACCCGCACTCTTTGACTACGAAGCCACGCAGTTGTAACACGTGCAGAATGTGGTTTGGCATCGTCTTGCTGAAATAAGCAGGGGCATCCATGAAAAAGACGTTGCTTGGATGGCAGCATATGTTTCTTCAAAACCTGTATGTACCTTCACAGATGTGTAAGTTACCCATGCCATTGGCACTAACACAGCCCCATACCATCACAGATGCTGGCTTTTGAACTTTGCGTCCATAACATTCCGGATGGTTCTTTGGCTCTTTTCCCTGGAGGACACGACGTGCACAATTTCCAAAAACAATTTGATATGCGCACTCGTCGGACCACAGAACACTTTTCCACTTTGCATCAGTCCATCTTAGATGAGCTCGGGCCCAGAGAAGCTGGTGGCGTTTCTTGGTGTTGTTGATAAATGGCTTTTGCTTTGCATAGTAGAGTTTCAAGTTGGACTTACGGATATAGCGCCGAACTGTATTTACTGACATTGGTTTTCTGAAGTGTTCCTGAGCCCACGTGGTGATATCCTTTAGACATTGATGTCGGTATTTGATGCAGTGCCACCTGAGGGATCGAAGGTCACAGGCATTCAATGTTGGTTTTGGGCCTTGCCGCTGATTTCTCCAGATTCTCTGAAGCCTTTGATGATATTATGGACCGGAGATGATGAAATCCCTAAATTCCTTGCAATTGTACATCAAGGAACATTGTCCTTAAACTGTTTTCTCATGTACTTGTTCACAAAGAGGTGAACCTTGCCCCATCTTTGCTTGTGAATGACTGAGCAATTCAGGGAAGCTCCTTTTATACCCAATCATGGCACCCACCTGTTCCCAATTAGCCTGTTCACCTGTGGGATGTTCCAAACAGGTGTTTGATGAGCATTCCTCAACTTTCTCAGTCTTTCTTGCCACCTGTCCCAGCTTTTTTGCAACATGTTGCAGCCATAAAATTCTAAGTTAATGGTTATTTGCTAAAAACAATAAAGTTTATCAGTTTGAACATTAAATGTCTTGTCTTTGTAGTGTATTCAATTAAATATAGGTTGAACATGATTTGCAAATCATCATATTCAGCTTTTATTTGTTTAACACAACGTCCCAACTTCATTGGAATTGGGGTTGTACTTGTGAATTTTGACATTCAGCTCTTTGTAAGAGAACAGCGAATTTTGCAAAACAAAGTACTCAAACGTTGCACAGTTTAAATGTGCAGAAGTTCAAATTAAGCTCACCTGTAAAGGTTATCGTGCATTTTACATTCATCCTAAAATTTCACCGAAAATACCCCAAACTTTTTGTGAATAGTGTTTATTTCTAATTTCATACATTTAATATAGCCCTCAGAGGACTTTATTAAAAACTCCACCTGGTTTAAACCATCAATTTTACACATGCATCTTTTTCAACCACAATCACGTCGGCAATTAAAGCACCACAAGTTAAAAACAACGAGGTCGGAACAGACAATAAGCGTAAAGAGAAGACCAGTCAACAACAAAATGGCAAATTCTCTGTCTTCCTGTTATGGTTGGGACAATATTGAGTCTTGTGGGGAAATGAGCATTTAGTTGTTCAATCAGAGAATAAGCTGCTTTAAAGCATTTCATTTTTTGGGCATTTCATATGTATAAATATGCTGTCAATCACCTTCCCTGTTCAATGATTCCTTCCAGAGAGAATTATTGGAAGTTTCGAGGGAAAAGGGGCTATGTTTGATATTTGGGCTTTTTCCTTGTTTTTGATGTCTTCATCGCTGTCCATTTTATTTTGCTTTCTACTCACACTGTGTTGAAACAAATCTACTGTATTTTTTCAGAGTCTTGTCGTGCAGCTAAATGCGTGGGAAAAGTTCTGATATTTATGATTGGTCTCACAGTTTTCCTAAATCCAAACGGGGTAACCAGAGAACTGTGATATGATTGAGTTCATCTTGCTGTTTTATTTTAAAGTGAGCCTCCTCTGTTGTTCGGTTCTCACATTTAAGATGTCTTCTTTTTGTGTGCTTTTCCTCTCTTCCCTTTACAACACATGAAGAAAGCACAGTCTGCTTGAATTAAAGCTCTTTTTATATATATAAATATATATATATAATTGAAACCTTGAGTGAGTTGCATTCACCAAGCTGGCTGAACTTTTTATGTACCACACAGACTGATGCTGGTTGTATCCAATACTTGTGAATGTTGCTGCAATGATTCTAGTATCAATGTTACGAGCCAGCCACACCCTTTAGTGACAACCCCGGCCCTGAGAACCTGCCTTATTTGGAAAATGTTGTTGTTTTTTTCCTAGGAGTTGGATGTTATGGGGTAAAGTAACACATACAGCTTTATCAAACTGAAGAACAATATTTTTATTCAAATCCATTGTAAGCTGTGAAAAAGGCTGACAGAACTTGTACCAGCATCATTTTAGACCATATGACACAAAATGCTATTAACAAGCTGTTTGAACAAACGCTGCCCACACCAGCATGGATATTTGAATAAATTCACCTGACAAAATCAACAAGGCTGATTATACCTGTCTTTTCATGTTTTGCATTTTTGGGAAATGCTATGGTGTTACTTGACCACTTCACTTTCTCCTGATACCATACAAGCTTTGAAACCGTTTCCCCCCCCCCCAAAATTAACTTCCATTAAATTCCACAGAAATAAATTGTTTTTTTTCTTCACCGACTTACAATTTCTTTGAGATATGAGTTCTAATACAGGGTATTTTTTTTACTTTAACTTGCGGGCATGAATTTGAGATACGAGCACTATATGGTGGTAGTGAACTCAACTCACTTGACAACAAGCAGCAGTTTGTTAGTTTATATGTCTTAAAAAAAAAACAAAAAAAAAGAGGCTTTTA
Source organism: Phycodurus eques (assembly GCF_024500275.1). Taxonomy (NCBI): domain Eukaryota; kingdom Metazoa; phylum Chordata; class Actinopteri; order Syngnathiformes; family Syngnathidae; genus Phycodurus; species Phycodurus eques. The sequence goes on along the minus strand of NC_084528.1, from coordinate 13,221,184 downwards.
AGCTGTTTAATGCCATTCCTCAAAGTTTACTGTCAAACTACCCATAAAACAAATGGAATTACACAGGTATTTAAAACAACCATATGCATAGCTTTGACTCCACTTGAATTGCTAAAAAATAACACCATAGACAGCGTAACGAAAAGCATCTACAGTTGAAACCAAATATTTACATACACTATGTAAAATTATGTTTTTTGTCTCATTGTCTGACATGAAATCAGACTAAACCTTTCCAGTTTTAGGTTAATGAGGATTACCAAAATTATTTATATTTGCTAAAGGGCAGAAGATTATTTTTTTTAGGCAATTTGTCATTACATTCTTAAAAGTTACATTTATGGTACATATAGTAAGTTACCAGTATGCCTTTAAACAATTGAGGAAAACGTAGATATTTCTTTGGAAGCTTCTGATAGGTTTATTGACAACATTTGAGTTAATTGAAGACACACCTGAACTACAGTACGCACACAAAAAACACTGCTTCTTTTTGTAACATCATGGGAAAGTCCGGTTCATCCTTGGATTAAATTTCCAGATGCCTGAATGTGCCACATTTTACATGCAAGATGGGTTCTATGTCCTAGAGATAAACACTTTGGTCCGAAAATGTGCATATCCACCAAAGTACAAAAGAAAAAGACCTTATAACAATACTAGCTGAAGCTGATCAGAGTGTGTCATTATCCACAGTGAAATGAGTACTGTACTGACATGGGCTGATGTTTATACAACCCCAATTCCAATGAAGTTGGGACCTTGTGCTAAACATAAATAAAAACAGAATACAATAATTTGCAATTTATGTCCAACCTATATTTAATCGAATATGCTACAAAGACAAGATACTTAATGTTCAAACTGATCAACTTTTTAGCAAATAATCATTAACTTAGAATTTTATGGCTGCAATACGTTACAAAAAAGCTGGGACAGGGTTATGTTTAGCACTGTGTTACATCACCTTTTCTTTTAACAACATTCAATAAATGTTTTGGAACTGAGGACACTAATTGTTGACGCTATGTAGGTGGAATTGTTTCCATTCTTGCTTGATGTACAGCTACAGCTGTTCAACAGTCCGGTGTCACCGTTGTCGTATTTTACGCTTCATAATGCACCAAACATTTTCAATAGGAGACACGCCTGGACTGCAGGAAGGCCAGTCTACCACCTGCACTCGTTTACTACGAAGCCACACTGTTCTAACACTTGCGGAATGTGGTTTGGCATTGTCTTGCTGAAATAAGCAGGGGCGTCCATGAAGAAGATGTTGCTTGGATGGCAGCATATGTTTCTCCAAAACCTGTATGTACCTTTCAGCATGAAATGGTGCCTTTACAGATGTGTAGGTTACCCATGCCATTGGCACTAATACAGCCCCATACCATCATAGATGCTGGCTTTTGAATTTTTCATCCATAACAGTCCGGATGGTTCTTTTCCTCTTTGGCCCGGAGGACACGGCATCCACAATTTCCAAAAACAATTTGAAATGTGGACTCGTCGGACCACAGATCACTTTTCCACTTTGTATCAGTCCATCACAGATTAGCTCGGGCCCAGAGAAGCCGGCGGAGTTTCTGGGTGTCGTTGATAAATGGCTTTTGCTTTGCATAGTAGAGTAAGTTGCACTTACGGATGTAGCGCCAAACTGTATTTACTGACATTGGTTTTCTGAAGTGTTCCTGAGCCCATGTGGTGATATCCTTTACACATTGATGTTGGTTTTTGATGCAGTGCTGCCTGAAGGATCGAAGGTCACGGGCATTCAATGTTGGTTTTCGGCCTTGCCGCTGACATGCAGTGATTTCTCCAGATTCTCGGAACCTTTTGATAATATTATGGACCGTAGATGATGAAATTCCTAAATTCCTTGCAATTGTATGTTGAGGAACATTGTCCTTAAACTGTACTATTATCTCACGCACTTGTTCATAAAGAGGTGAACCTCGCCCCATCTTTGCTTGTGAATGACTGAGCAATTCAGTGTAACTCCTTTTATACCCAATCATGACACCCACCTGTTCACACCTGTGGGATGTTCCAAACAGGTGTTTGATGAGCATTCCTCAACTTTCTCAGTCTTTTTTGCCACCTGTCCCAGCTTTTTTGGAACGTGTTGCAGCCATAAAATACTAACGATTATTTGCTAAAAACAATAAAGTTTTATAAGTTTGAACATTAAATATCTTGTCTTTGTATTGTCCATCCATCCATTTTCTGAGCCGCTTCTCCTCACGAGGGTCGCGGGCCAGCTGGAGCCTATCCCAGCTATCATCGGGCAGGAAGCGGGCTACACCCTGAACTGGTTGCCAGCCAATCGCAGGGCACATACAAACAAACAACCATTCACACACACATTCACACCTACGGGCAATTTAGAGTTGTCAATTAACCTAGCATGAATGTTTTTGGGATGTGGGAGGAAACCGGAGTGCCCGGAGAAAAGCCACGCAGGCACGGGGAGAACATGCAAACTCCACACAGGCGGGGCCTGGGATTGAACCCCGGTCCTCAGAACTGTGAGGCTGACGCTTTGCTTTAACCAGTCGCCCACCGTGCCGCCGTCTTTGTATTGTATTCAATGAAATATAGGTTGAAGACGATTTGCAAATCATTGTATTCTATTTTTATTTATGTTAAACACAACGTCCCATTGGAATTGCGGTTGTATAAAGTACAATATTATAGAGTGCTACTAATTAAAACTTGTTACAAAATTATTTTAGGAGGAGAGGATGGAACAGATTAATGGTATTTGATATTTCAAGGGGGGAAATTAAGATTAATTAAGAGTGTTTTGAGATACAAGCGTGATCACGGAACAAACTCATCTCAAAGCACCACTAAGCGCTTCCTCTTGGGAAAAGAAAAAAGTCCTGATAAACTCATATTCATATATGAAGATCAATAAATCCTCCCAGCCTTATTTGAAATCTGGATTTAAAAAATTCAATACAAAAGGCCATATTTGAAGTCACGTTCTTAATAGCCATAATAGCGTAAAAAGAAGTTAACCAAAGACATTTAATGAACAGTCATCTTCTTTTAATATTCTTACTGTGAAAACAAAAGTTAACCACTATAAATAAGAACAACCAAACACTACCTTAACCATGATAAGTGTTGGATTTATCTCACCAAACATTATTATGAATAAACACAAAAGGAATGAAGACGTTGGTCATTTTACTCATGAGGAGGGCGCATGGGAGATTGTTCAGGTTACAGCCTCTCAACACGCTCTAAACAATCTCCCCCGTCGCTCCTACATTTATTTGAAAATAGGAGAGTTCTACAAGACATAATATTCTAAGCATTAAGACACAACACAAAACATAGGACCAGACGACACCTGTCCCGTCCCCGACCACATCCGATCACGTCCTTGGTCAAGACGCCCTTCCATCAAATGTTGCTGAGTCATCTTCTTGAAGGCGAGACATCTTTCTATCTAAATATTGTCCATAATACTAATGCAGGCTACTAATGCAAAATACTAATGCAAGCTAAGCAAATAAATGATAACTACTAAGATATATCTAACAATAAGTGACGACATGCTTTGAACAGGTGTCTGTTTAGTTCATCTAACTTTCTGTGCCCTCAAAAACAAAACAACAACAACAAAAAAAGGCATTTAAGTATTGTGGTACTCTGCCTTTAGAAGCATCCCCCCAAATTAAGAATAAATTATTTTTAATCATGTTTGCAAAACAAACATTTCCAAGCAAAGTCAGAAAGAAATTGACCTTCTCTAAACTTTTGAATGCTTGTCCAACTGTGCAATGTTTCAGTAGTTTTAGCACAATTTGAAAAGAAGCTAAACGGAAAAATTCAGTTTTTTGTTGTTTGGTTTCTTTAAGGATGCCCATTTGTATGCCTTTCAGTGACTCTTCCAGTCTCTCTGTTGCAACCTACTGATTGTGACACTTAGCTCAGTCGGTACTTCCCTCTGAGAGCATCCTATTTGAAACCTCTCAATGGCGAGGTACTGTTGATCGATTGTTAGGTGTTATGGTCTCATGATCTCAGAATGTGAACAGCATGATGAAGAGGACTATATACCAATTATAATTGAAACAGGAAATGTATTGCTCCATTCATGTTGTGAAGTTTGCTGTTCAGGTCCATGTTAGAGAACAACAGGTCGTGCAAAAAGGACTGGAACATTAACCAGTTGGGCAGGTGTAGAGAAACACAAATTAAGTTCACCTGTAAAAATTATTGTATTTTAGATTGATGCGGAAATTTAACCTGAAAGCCCAACATCCCGAAATTTTTGTGGACTGTAAATTAACCTCAAGGCACAAATATTAAGTTCCAAATAATGGGGGGAAAAAGGAAATTAATTTCACTTGGCTTGCTTTGGTTTCTGCTTTCTTTTTTTCTTTGCCGGGTTCGAAACAATTTTTTTCACTTTGAGAGGTTGCAGTGTGCAGGATGCGGAATACTCTGGGACTCGATCATCTGGCTCCAGTTTTCTTTTCTTGCCCGTCCCCTGTCCGCCCTCCTCCTCTTTAGTGCCAACGTTGTGTTGCAATTCGACACCAGGTGTTGCACCTTGTATCCAAGCAACGTCCAGCGAGGGCACCCTCGGTATGATGGCTTCCACTGCGTCAGTGAACGCCTCGCCGTTGTCGTCGTCGCTGCCACCATGGCGACCGCTGTGCCTGAAGCCAAGAGCCAGGACGCTCTTGAGGCCCAGCGGCTCGGCTACGGTGACGCTCAGCCGGGGCACCTGGCAGGCGGGCACGCCTCTGCTGGCACTCAGCGCTATTAGGTGGTTGGTCATGTGCTTGGGTTTGACTGACTTACAAACCAGCACCAGCTTGAGTTGGTTCCTCTCCAGACCTTTTGTGACCTCGTTGATGCCCAAGGCGAGTTGTCGCCTCGCGGCCACATCCGACCAACCACCTTTGGTCAAATCCTTGACCTTATTCGTGTCCGACAAAGACGAGGGAACTGGACCTCTTTTGTTCTTCCACGGCCGAAACACTTTCACCTCTTTCTTCTCAAGCCCCATTGAAATGAGTTTTTCATTTAACGTTGTCAGGATAAAATTCATGTCTTTTTGAGGAAGCGGGCTCCAGTTCAGCGTGAACGGGGACGTAAACAAGGTCTTGACCCGAATGGGCTTTTTGACAGCCTTTTTGCTGACACTCTTCCTTGGGGTGTCCATCTGCTCCACTGGGGGGAAAAAATCTCAATGGAATTTAAACAACAATGATGACACCTCAGAAAACAAATCCAATGAACAACTGACTGACAGCAAACAGCGAGTGACCAATACAAAAACAACGTTATGAGTAACTCGATTCAGAAGTATAATTTACATAATATGTAACATACATGGTCGGCCAAAGGCAGTACATAGAATAGTGGCAAATAATCTGAGTCAAGAACAAAGTAAGTGCTAACTACATAAATACTGGAGTTTTGAGCGAAGGAAGGAAGGATGCAAAATAAAAAGCGAGTCTGTTATAAGAAAAGAAGTGGGAAGGGAAGGAAAGGAGGAGGAAAGGAAAGAACATAATGATGCATTAATTTAAAAAATAAAAACTGGTGTGATGGACGAACGGTCAAAAGTAGGTAACTATGCCGGGAAAAACTGTAAATGTAATATTGTATTGACAAATTTACCGTAGTTTGGCCGAACCTGTACAAAGTGTACAAGTGTTCTATCGTATCGTCACTATCGACTTAGCGAAAACCTAAAGCTCAACAGACAAAAATATTTTTAAATAACTTTACCTGAATGTCACCACACAAGTGTGTTGACTTTTTCTCTATATTTCCAATTTAGATAAACGTGAAATATATTTTCTTTCAAAACACACGCGCTTAACGCAGGACGTCGCCATCTTGTTCTTATTGGAAAGAGCTTTATTTAAAAGGAAGTGGTAAACAGCGCCGACGTTCGTTAACGGGACAGTACCGTACCGTATGGGCAATTTAAAAAATGAAATAATTATATTTTACTGAACATTTTCACAAACATTTTCTTTTTACGTGAGAAATTTTATTTTGTGACATGATATACATACGTCTATTAGTTTTGGAAACACTCCTACTTCCACTATATTCACCGTTATTACTTTATATTTGAAATTTTTCCTGATACGATTTTTAAAAACAAAACAAAAAAAACTCTATTCTTCACCCCTAGAGAGTCGGGTGGTGTCTTACACGTTTTGTGTGGACTTCGGCCCAGACGTGACATGTTCTTAGTGTACCGTTCTCTGGTGTGCGCGTGCGCACAGGCCAGGACACCAATCAGCTTCTCCGTAGCAGACTAGTCCCGCCTCTTCGTTCAGGCCTTGTCGGAGCGACAGTGTGCCATTGAACCGTTGTTTTTGCAATTACGGGTGCACCCACACGAGCGAAACGCACATTTAAAAGAGGCACATCGGAGCCGCGGCCTTTTCTCCATCAAAATGACTTCTGTGGTAATACCTCACCGCATTTTCGTGTGCTTTCAACCCGTGTGCGATCATCAATGTTGACTGTGATCACGCGATGTCCGTCTTTCACTGACATGCTGTCATATTTCTTCGCTTCACATTGGAAGAGAGGACTGGTTGCGACTGCGATTCTCCTTTTGCTTTTACCTGTCCGTTTCGACCAATACCTATGGTGCAAGGTTGTTGAGTCAGCGCTAAATTTGGGGAGAGAGTAGAATAGGGTTCCCAACTTCGGTCGGGGACCAAAAGAAAGGTTTCTTATTGATCGTAGCAGTGAGCGAGGGGCTTTTTCATTTATATTTATTGCAGTTCATCATGCACTTTGATTAGATCATGTGCAGTATACCACAATACAGGGAGGGCCAAAAGTAGGCACAGTGTACACTTTTTTTTTTCTCAATTTAATGCCATGATAAATAGGCAAATAATTGAGTCAAGAATAAAGAGTGGATTCTAAAGCAGTATTAGATGGGCAGAAACTTAGTTTTAACAAAGGATGATAGGATGCAAAATATCAGAGAGGAAAAGCGAGACTATAGAGCGTATGGAAGGAAAGCAGAAAGAAAGGACGTTCAGGGGAAAGGAAGGAAGGAAGAAGTCAAAAGCAGGTCTTAGGTGGAAGGAAGCCTGAAGGGAGGACAGGACAAAAGTAAGGAGGTCAGCTAGGAAAGAAGAAAAAAGCAGGTCTGAGGTGGAAGGAAGGGAGGAGATAAGGAAGGAATGAAGACAAAAACAGGTATAAGATGGAAGGAGGTAAGTAAGGTGGGCGGTAAAGAAGGAAAGAAAATCCTGTGTAAGATAGAAGGAAAGGAGATCAACCAGGTTTAAACAATGGAAGGAAGGATGTATGGCTGTGTGAATAAAAAAAAACAAGTGTGATGGAAGGAAGGTATGAAGAAGGGAAGGCAGAAGAGTAGATTTCTGCATCGGAAGGAAGGATGTAAGGATGCTTAAAAGTCTGAGGGAGGAAGACTCAATGGGGGAAAGCAGCTGCACTGCTGAGATGGATAGGTCTGTTTGTTTTCTAAGTTTTGAGAAAATAAAAGAAGGAAGGAAGGAAAGGGGTCAAGAAAGGGGTGGGGGGGGGGGGGGAGTGGGAGTGTATACCTTTTTGTCCCACCTTGTCCCAAATTTCTAATTTGAGGTGACAAAGTTTGGGAAACCCTTCTTTAGACATTTGTAATTATCCGTCCTGCCGTGTCCTAGTTGCTTTGTGTAGTAGAAGTAGGAACAAAAGCACCAGTCATGCATAAAAGCCGATTGTTTAGCCCCTTGTGGTGTTCTAATAGGTTACTAAGTTCACAACACGTACGGTACTTTAAGTGCCTGTTACTTTGCCACTTTTCGTCGTGGTTAATAATCAATAATGATCTCTTGCTGTCATCACCTGCAGGCAGAGTTTGAGAAGACGGCGGAAGATGTGAAGAACTTGAAGACGAGGCCGTCGGACCAGGAGTTGCTGGACCTCTACGGCCTATACAAGCAGGCAATTGTCGGAGATGTCGACACGGGTGCGACAAGTGACAATAACGGCGTCCGTAATTTCAAATTTCTCAGTTAACGTGGTGCGATTTCACGTTTCCCAGATAGGCCGGGGTTGTTCGACATGAAGGGGAAAGCCAAGTGGGACGCGTGGAGCTCCAGGAAAGGTAGCACGAGAAGAAATCCAAATATTTCGAGGTCATAGACCACAACTTGATCTTTTTTCATGTGTCGTTTGTATTCCCGTGTTCTTTCAGGAATGTCGAAGGATGACGCCATGTCCGCCTACATCGCGCTCGCTAAGGAGCTCATCAGCAAACTAGGTTAATGGCGGGAATGCTAACATGCTGTACTAAATAAAGGACTAAAGTGAGGCTGCTATCATGAAGAATAATCCGTTGTAATGATGCAAATGTTTAGCTTCTCTACATTCAAAAATCTTTGTGAATGTGAAGCATATGCAAGTTACTAGTCCACGTTTGCTTGTGTAAATTTTAACCCGCTTAATGTGCAGTAATCGTCATGTCAACGGTTACTTGAATCCAAATTTTAATCCTTATTAGAACAGATAAAAACTGAAATACTACGAATTATATTAATGTTCATGCTTTGAAAATAAAACTTCTGCACTGTATTATACTGTTTTGTGGGTCATTTTTAGCAGCATTTGTGATACACATCATTTTGACTCGTGATGTGACATGCTTTGGATCATAAGGTTTTCCTTTCCATAGCTAGCTATAGCGATAGGTGAGACATGATGTGGTGCTATGCTTTGGATGAGATGTTCCTTTCCATAGCTATAGTAGATGATGTCATTCTTTTTGGATCATGAGATCTTACTTCCCAAAGCTAGATAGACGGACGACAAATGATGTGGTATGCTTTGGATGAGATGTTTCTTTTTATACATAGACTATAGGGCATTTATTGGAATATGAGATTTTCCTTCACATAGAGAGAAATGACATCTTACGGTATGCTTTGGAAGAGATATTCCTTTCCATAGATGACGCTGTATGTTTTGGATTGTGTGTGGGTTTTTTTTAACATAGACGACACATGATGTGATACAGGGTACAGAAAGTATTCAGACCCCCTTAAATTTCTCACTCTTTTTTTATATTGTAGCCATTTGCTAAAATCATTTGTTCTTTTTTCCCCTCAAATGTACACACAGCACCCCATATTGACAGAAAAAAATGGAACTGATGACATTTTTGGAGGTTTATTAAAAAAGAAAAACTGAAATATCACAGACAGAAGTATTCAAACCCTTTGCTCAGTATTTAGTAGAAGCACCCTTTTGAGCTAATACAGCCATGAGTCTTCTTTTTTTCACACCTGGATTTGGGTGATTTGACTTCTCCACAGTGCTCAGGAATTCAGACTGGGCCAAAGGCTCACCTTCCAACAAGGCAATGACCCTAAGCCAGGGGTGGCCAACTAGTCAGAGACTAAGAACCACTTTTTTTTCTGTGTTACTGCAAAGAGCCACATCATACACATGGGTACACATGAACATCATCTTTTAATCATGTATGCACGCATACACAGACCTCTGCTCAGCCAGATCTAATGAAAATAACCACACCAACATGATAATATCAGTAATTTTCAACAGTTAACATTGTGTGCACTGTCTCACACACGCGAACTCTCAGTTCATTTTTGACGCATGTCATGTGACAACTCCTGAAGAGCCGCATGAAACTAGTTAAAGAGCCGCATGAGGCTCGCGAGCCGCGGGTTGGCCACCCCTGCCCTAAGCACACAACTAAAATAACGAAGGAGTGGCTTCAGAACAACTCCGTGACTGTTCTTGAATGACCCAGCCAGAGCCCTGACTTAAACCCAATTGAGCATCTCTGGAGAGACCTGAAGATGGCTGTCCACCAACGTTCACATCCAACCTAACAGAACTGGAGAGGATCTGCAAGGAGGAATGGCAGATGATCGCCAAATCCATCCATTTTCTGAGCCGCTTCTCCTCACTAAGGTCGCGGCCGTGCCGGAGCCTATCGCAGCTATCATCCGGCACCTGATCCAGGTGTGAAAAATGTGTTGGATCATTCCCAGAAAGACTCATGGCTGTATTAGCTCAAAAGGGTGCTTCTACTAAATACTGAGCAAAGGGTCTGAATACTTATGGCTGCTGTGTGTACATTATGAGGGGGACAAAAAGAAAAATATTTTTTGGCAAATGAATGCAATATAAAAAAAGAGTGAAAAATTTAAGGGGGTCTGGATACTTTGCGTACCCACTATGTTTTGGATGAGATGATTTGGTGTGCTTTGGATGATGATGTCCAGAGCAGCCAGTCCAGAGCATATTTAAGATTTTAGCTTATTGTAGTTTGGGATTTTCCATTAAAGGTTTTTGGTTTAGTTTAGTGTTAGTTTTTATTTCGTTTTGAGTTTTCTTTATTAAGAGCAGGTTTGTTAGTTTTTATTTTCTCAAAAACACCATTTTAGTTTAGTGTTTTATTAGTTTCAGTATTAGTTTTATTTTTTTAATTTGGTGTATTTGTCAAGTGTGAGATTGTGATTTAAAAAACGTATTGTGTAATAAAAACTCAAGAAAATACCATTTAAAAATATATGTACTTTAAAAAGAATAAAGTTTATGAGTTTGAACATTAAATATCTTGTCTTTGTAGCGTATTTCATTAAATATAGGTTGAACATGATTTGCAAATCATTGTATTCTGTTTTTATTTATGTTTAACACAACGTCCCAACTTCATTGGAATTGGGGTTGTAGTAGCATACATGCATTATTTTTAGTATGCCACTCTTGTTCAAAATGTACTCTTAGCTTTGTTCTCCTTTCACACCTCCACTGTCGGACGAACGTATTACTGTATTTATCTTATGATTGTATTCGGATAATATTGGTCACATCTTAACTCTACGTAAGTCTGAGAGAATTGGATTGATTTGATGAGAAAATATAACCATAGTTTTTGAATGTGTCTTCAAGTCTTCTTCCCGCACATGCCTAGTAAATGATTAATAGTTAATTGTATTAAAAGAATAACCGGAACACGCAAAATTGCCCCATGTGACCGGTGGGGACCGCCCTCACTCTTGTGAATGTAGGGCGAATGCCACTGAGCTGCGCATGCGCGGTGGCCTCTTACCTTCCGGGCTGCCCGAGGGGCACTGGGTTAAAGGTGAACAGCGGGACTACAAAAAACACTCATCCAAACGTTTGAGTTTTGGCTTACGAGGAGCCTGTCGACGAACGTCCTGAAGGTGAGCTGACCTTTACGTCCTACATACGAACCAACGTGGGAGATACATTTGCAAATCATGTGAACAAGTTAAGTCGAAGTCAAACAGAGCAAGCTATCGAGATAGACCTCAACTACTACACTTTGAATATCATGCAAATGCACTGTTAATGTCTACGTGTCGGTTTTTTGTTGTTGTTGTTGTTTTTAAATTGGTAAGTGATTATACAATTGACGCAGCTTTAAAACATATTGCTGGTCCCTAACATGGTTAATAACGCAATTCATTGTGTTGTTGTTTTTGTATCCACTATCTTCACATAAATATTAATTTTAAAAAGTGTGTGTGTGTGTGTGTGTGTGTGTGTGTATATGTGTATATATATATATATATATATATATATATATATATAAATAATGTCATGTTGTTGGTACGTATAAGTGATTTACCTACCCGTCTGTCTTTTCTTTCAGTGTGACTCACTGAGCTAAAGTACTGTGTATGTGTGTGCGTGTTTTACAGACACAATAGGAAAAAATGGCAAGCCATTTGCTAGAGCCACAGCATGAGAGGACCTTTCAGTACCAAAGCAGCCTGCCTGCTCTGCCTGTCCCCACACTAGAGGGCAGCCTCTCCAAATACCTGGATGCAGGTGGCGCTCTGCTTTAACTCAAGGACAAAGAAATCACATTACTTACAATTTCTTGCTTGTGTTTCTGTGTCCTCCATCACTACAATGCAATCTAATGAGTTCCATTACAAAAAAAAAAACTGCATTTACAAGGATAATCTAATATTATGGTCCTCTCTTGTAGCACAAAAAGCAAACAAATATTGCATGCTGCAGTGCAGTTATACAACACTGAAAACTACAATCACAACTTAATATTGTTAGTTTTTGTTATTTATTTATTTAAAAATAAATTACAAACCCGACATTTCGAGGCTACGAACGTTGGGTGTAGTAAGACTATGTCGTGGCATGAACACACAGCTTGCTCAGTCACTGTTATGCTTAATGTTTTTCATTTGATTGTTTTATACAGGGTGTTGCAAAAAGTGGGAATCTAATAATCTAAAATTTGATCAAGAATTATAAAAACTAACACAGTTTAATGTTAAACATAGATTCATGTGACTTCAATGTTTTACCTTTTTCTTTTATTCTTTTTAGGGGAAGAAAGACAATAGCAATGAAAAGTCATTTTGTGTGTTGGAATATGACAAGTGGTCGCAAAACACTAAAATAAGTGATTTAGTGATACAGTACACTTGTCACATAGGTCTGGCTTGAACCGCGTTACAGCGGTGAATAACCAGCTTTGAACAGCAAAACAGTTTCTGGAGAGAAAATAAGACACGGCAACACAGTACACCGTCTTAAACTGGAAATTAATTTGTACGTCACCGCTTACGTCACCTGAGAACGGGCCTATAACGTTAAAAGTATATTGATATAATAAATATTTATAACCGAAGATAACCTTTATTAGTCCCACAATGGGGACATTTATATTGTTTCAGCAGCAATAGTGGATACATGAAATACAAAAAAGGCATGCAAGAGAAGAAATTTGTAAAATAAATATATTATACAAAATGGAAACCTAAACTATTGTCCAGGCATGAAATATCCAAGCTAATCAATCAGTAATGTTATTTGTTTGTTTGTAAAATAGAGTGCTGAGTTTTAATTTTGACTTTTGGTTAATTTGATTTAATAGACTTGGTTTCTTAACTGTGTTTGAAAACAGAATCAGTAAAGGCTAAACAATCCATACAGACAGATATTTTTTTACGATGCCACGTCGAAATCTCATATACTTTGATTCAGGCTGCAACTGTGTCAGCCATTGCAAGGTTGATGTCATAAATACACTTACTTAAATATTGAAGCCATAATTTATTAAGGATTTGAATAATAGAGTAGTGATTATGTTGTGCAGTTGAACAGTAGGCAGATTATTTTTTTTTAAAAATCCTATTACATAATATAATGCAATAACTGTCCTGCGGTAATGTTCTTGACATAATTTCTTGACTCTGCTCCTATTTTCCTCAACTATGTGAGCTGGGCTTTTCAAACATGACTGCTATAAAAACTAAATGGAAAAGAGAGCGATCTCTGGGTGTCTTTCTTCAACTCCTGCGAGTCTATTAGCTTTGTATTCAGCTGAACAAGTCCAGATTTCACACATTTGTCATTATTTCAGAATTAATTAGATTGTTGTCAATTGTTATTTTTGGGGGAGTGCCATGCAATTTAAAACAAAACAAAAAAGTTGGGGAAACACCAGTCTAGAACACTTAGCTACTTAGATATTCATGTTTAAAATTGTGTAAATTAGCTTCAAACACCCTGAATCTATGGCATAGAAGTGTTTTTCATAAATATACAAAACATTTACCTATGAGATTTTGAGGATACGAAAGGCAGGGAAATGAAATAGTTTGCGCAGTGGCATAAGACTATGTCCTCACATGGCACAAAAAGGCACGTTTAGCTACTGCCTTACTTACCGTTGTATATTTATGGTCTACAAGCATTTTTTTTTTCATACAAATATAAACTGTAATTAAGACTTTACTGCTGCATTAGTTTAGGTTAGTGATAAGACTACGGTGCAGTCTGACTTTCAGATTATGTCATAGTAGGAGTGGAACTGACGAAGACCCCCTGTAGATTGTGCAGTTCTGACTATTTAGTGTTCAGAATAATTTAAACATAGTTTTGTTGAGGATGTATGTTAATATTATGTGTTAATGTAAGCTTTATGTCAAATCTGCATGCACTTTCTCCCTCTGAATTTGCCTTTGTTTGCCATCAGTTCGTCCATTTTCAACTGACGAGGAGTTTCAAACGACGGTGGATATTGTGCGGACGTTTCAACAGGGTCTTGGCAAAGAGCTGCACCAGAAACTACTCCAGAGAGCCAAGACCAGGAGGAACTGGGTTTGATTTAGTTTCATCGATGATTTATTCATGCTGTGAAACTAACTGGTTACTGGTGAACTTAAAATAATTTGAATAACCCTAGCTGGAAGAATGGTGGTTAGACACTGCGTACCTGGAGGTGCGCATCCCCTCTCAGCTTCATGTGAACTTTGGTGGCCTGGCTCCCTATTTGGAGCACTGCTGGCCCCCAGGAGAAGGAAGTCAACTGGAGAGGGCCAGCTTTAACATCTGGCACACGCTACAGTATTGGAACCTCATTTACAAGTAGGATACAAGTACACATGCAAACAAGTCAATTTACAACATTATGCTAAATGTTGTTGTTGGGGCTGTGTGTGGTTTTAGGGAGAAGATGGTCCCTCAGAAAGCTGGTAAGATGGTGTTGGATATGGACCAGTTTAGAAGGCTCTTCTGCACTTGCAAAGTACCCGGAGTTAAGAAGGACACCATCTACAACTATTTCAAGACCGGTACAGTACATCTGTAATTTAAGTTAGGTAACTTAAGTTCTAAGCTAAAGCACGATGAGGTAGAAGTTAGCACATCTGCTTAACAATTCTGAGGTTAGAGTTTCAAATCTGGGCCTACCCTATGTTGAGTTTGCACGTTCTCCTTTTGTTTGTTCAGGTTTGCCTCAGGTTCAGTTTTTTTGTCTATTAGTTTCTTCAACTGGCTGGTGACCAGTCCAGGGTGTATCCCGTCTCTGGCCTAAATTCAGCTGGGATAGGCTCCAGTTCACCCACGTCCCTAACAAAGATAAACTGATATAGAAAATGGATGAATGGAAATGATCAGGGGCGGCACGGTGGACGACGACTGGTTAGCACATCTGCCTCACAGTTCTGAGGACTGGGGTGCAAATCGCGGCCTGAGGCTGTGTGGAGTTTGCATGTTCTGCTCGTGCCCGTTTTCTTCGGGTGCTTCGGTTTCCTCCCACATCCCAAAAACATGCGTGGTAGTTTGATTGAAGGCTCTAAATTGCCCATAGGTGCGAATGTGAGTGCGAATGTTTGTTTGTGTGTGCCTTGCGATTGGCTGGCGACCAGTTAAGGGTGTACCCCGCCTTTCGCCCGAAGATCGACTCCAGCATGCCCACGACCCTAGTGAAGAAGAGCGGTACAGAAAATGGATGGAAATGATCAGGTTTGATGATGTTTGTGTCACAGAGCGAGAGGGCCCCTGCCCGTCACACCTGGTGGTGATGTGTCACGGACGGATCTTCACGTTTGATGCGCTTTGTGATGGGGAAATGCTCACACCACCGGAACTCCTCAGGTAACGGGTACTCTCACTAAGAGTTTACACTTTAAATGGCATTACACCATAAATGCCAAGTTTAAGCACAATCTCTTGTAATCTATTTTAATTGAGTAATCAGAATATAATGGATTTTGCATTATTACACACAACAACGTGCATGTGAGCTGCAGGGGTTGCCGTCTTCACATTCTACTGTGACTTGGTGTAGTGTCCATGGCTTTAAAAGGTGGCGCCTGGCCTGATGAGTAGAGTTGGCTGGCTGTTAACTATGCATGTTGAGTCGCTAAGCGTGAGTTGTGCCCACCGATACCTCTTGTATGCAGTAGCGTCCAAAGGTGGTGGATGGGGGATGGTTTGACATTCAGACCTGGTTTTGGGGCTGCCAGTTGTGAAGAGGTGCCCCAACCCTGATTGGATTTGGAGGGGCATCAAAATAAATCTGGCCCCGGGTAGCAAGTGAGCTTCACAAATGTAGAAATGTTGTTATTATGCATTTGTTTTTTTATCGTTTGTTCAATAAAGCGATTGAAAGTTTACCTGCTGCTGTGTCTATCCTTGACCACTTGCCGGGCCATTATCAAGGGTCACCAAGCTTTTTGAAACACAGAGCTACTTCTTGGGTACTGATAAATGCAAAGCGCTATCATATAAAGCAATACCATGACATGATTGCTTAGCTGTCCTTTATCTTGCCTGTGAACGTCTCGCATAAACAGTCCAAATATCTTGAACCTGGTAAGTCTTCAAATGCATTGAGCATGCATGCTGCTATTATGTGTGATATAAAGAAGCAGTGGAATATAATTTAAAATAATACTTCAGATGCACAATAGCAGATGTCAAAATGTTTGCTTGTTTGGATTCATCTGTGCAGGCAGCTGAACTATGTGAAAGACCGCTGTGAGAGACAGCCAGCTGGCGATGGAGTTGCTGCTCTTACCTCTGATGAAAGGACTCGATGGGCAAAGGTTTGGAGACTTAAACATTAGGTACATCTGTTTGATATACTGGGATCCAGAGTTTTAGCAAAGACCCTGCCTTCAAAAAGAGTGCTCAGTTTTGATTAACACTGTTCCAACATTTTCAGACCTCATTAAACTAGCTGATAGGGGCAAATATCAGAAACAGACAAACTACACCCACAATAATAAACTTATTATTTTTTTAAATTAAATTACCTCTCTGACAGTGTTTTACATTGACATTATTATATATGTCAAGTGCAAAAAGCAAGAGGCGATTGGTTATAGTTTGATCACCATTTAGAGGTTGGTTACTTCATGCAGGATTACACAAAAACCCACCTAACCCAGTTAATTTAGGTGCAGAACTGAACCAAGCAATTGATAATCAGTTTTCAGTGCTACAGTCCACTTGCATTGGGGCCTAGTGGGCCTGTGACACATCAGGTCCAGCAGATGGAGCAGTTCACACCCACTTTGTGATTTGTGTTTCCTGTGCGTTCTTATGAATCCCGCTTGAGTTTTGGCAGGAGACGCCCCACTGCAATATGATTGGCTGCTGCAGCTGCCCCTGCTGCAATATGACTGGCTACTGTAGTTAGGTGGGAAACGTTCTACTGCATCCAGACAGTGTCTGACTTGAGTGATTTCAGTGTGCTGGAATTATTAGGAGTTCCACTAATCCGAATCTTAACCCTAAAATGCACTGCATGATTAAGCTTACACGAATGAGGGCCCACGAGAGAGGTGAGCTACTTTTCGAGCGTCAGCCCTTTCCCTGCCTTAGGTTCCCCATTTCAACTGCCCAGTTGTCAGAGGAAGCGTGAGGAATCATTTAGATAACCTAACTTACCCTAACCAACTAACAAGTTTGATTGTTTTTACAAATGTGATACATATCATCTCATTTCATATGCGTAGCCAAAGATGTGTCCTGCCTGGATGCAGCAGCCTATCTTATTGCAGCGGGCCTTGTCCTGCCTAAAAGTTAAGTGGTATTCATAATAACGTGTCTTAACGCCACCTACAGTATAGGACTGGAATGGCACGACATGATTTTTACAGCCGCATAACAGACTAGTTTAAAATTTCTACTCCTTTCAATTTCTACTCCATTTGATGTGCACGTGTACCTAATGAAATGTCCAGTGAGTGTATTTTTAATCATTGATTTGAAACTGAAGATGTTACCCAACTGTATTGTTTCCCATTGGTTGTGTAGGCCAGGGATCATCTCATTCGCATTGATCCCCACAATGAAAGCATCCTTGAGACCATCCAGAGCAGCCTCTTCCTTATATCTCTGGATGATGCCAAACCCTACTCATCTGCAGAGAATTACACAAATGTAAAGAACCCCATTTCTAAAACATGTCTTATTTGATTTAATGAGTTGAGTCTTGAAAAATAAATTGTGAATGCAGCTTGCAGTGGAAGTGCTTACTGGAGACCCCACCATTCGCTGGGGAGACAAATCCTACAACTCGCTCGTGTTCGCCGACGGTACTTTTGGAGCCAATTGTGATGTGAGTTAAGTTTAAGAAGCTTATATGGGAAGATAAAAAAAACAATGTAAACATTTGACGCGGTTTTGCAGCATGCACCATATGACGCGATGGTCGTGGTGTCCATGTGTTGGTATGTTGACCAGCAACTCAAAGCTACAGAGGGCAAGTGGAAGGTAGACGTGGAATCTTTCTTGATTTGCAAATACACCAAACACAAGATAACAATTTTACGTTTCTTTTTAAATGTCCATTCAGGGCTCGGACAGAGTAAGACCCATGCCTTTACCTGAAGAGCTTGTTTTTACCGTGGACCAAAAGGTCCTCAGTGACATCAGCCACGCCAAACGCCAATATATAGAGACGGTGAGTCAGTAACAAATGAAGATAATATCTATCCATTGTCTATACCTTTTATCCTCACAAGGTTTGTGGGTGAAGATAATATTAAAGTTGTAAATTATATGACATAGTCGTTAGAGTTGGGAATTGGAGAGTAACTTGTACAAAAACCTCATTTATTTTATCAGCAGTAGTATGTCAATAGTCAGCCAATACATGATGATAACCATGCAGTTGAAGAATGGGGAATTTCCTGATGTATTAGAGAATACATGATCAAATTGAAATAAATAAATGTAAATCTGCACTTTTTCAGTCTAATGACAATTTGTCCATTATACATATAGCGAACAACTTAACAGAAATAATGTAAATCACAATAATTAATATATGCTGCACGTATGGTAAGTCAAATGTTTGTGGACTTCAGAATGTGTAACATAAGAGCAGGGTTTTCCAAACTTACAATTTAAGACTCGAATAATAAAAGTTGTTTTTCCTGGGACCCAAACGTTTTATAAGCAGTGGCGTCCCTTGCTTGAGGGGCACTCTGGGTGACAATCTCACGCATCCCTTTTTCGCTTACCTGATGGGCTGTGAGGGCGAGCCCCGGGCAGGTTCTCGGTTCTGGTTCCTAGTGCCCTGGCCTGGCGCAACCTGTACCGGGAACAGTGGCAGGCGAAGCGTTTGACTTGTCAACAGTAACGCAGGTGACCGAAGGCGAGCTCAGGGGGGAGCAGTCACCTCCCGTAGATTTTAGAAGGTCAAAAGCTCGCATATTTATTTTCAGTATGAGTACAGACCAGGAAAGGGGGGCCTCACAACTTCTCTAACATTCAGCTCAGTTTTATCTTGATGTATTGTCAATTTATTAGAACTGAAATAAGTAGAAAACATCACAATTTGCAATGGTCAATAACCTCTCACTCAACGTTAATTAGGAACATTCTTGAAGACCCCTTAATGTCTTCACAAGGGGTTGTAAATTCGCCATACACCCAACGACTTATAGATCGCAATCGCGAAATAGAAAACCATTTGCATCTTTTTTTTTGTGTGTGTGTGTGGGGGTTATGTTGCTGAGGCATCGTTGCCATTTCCGGCCACCCATAATTGCACATACCAGAAACTCACTGGCTGTAAATCAGAATATCAAGGTTCATATTTAAATCAAACATGACAGAAGTCATTGTATGTGCAACTTGGACGTCAGGTCGGATGTTGGCGTATCCTATAGTACTGTGATTTGATGATGATATTTTGTCACACCTCTCATGTTAATATTTGCACCTTTGTGACTGTGCTGTCTCTGGTTTTCCAGGCACAGGACCTCCAGATTGTGTGTCACGCCTTCACAGGGTTTGGAAAATCAGAAATCAAAAAGAAGAAACTACACCCTGATACCTTTGTTCAGCTGGCCATGCAACTGAGCTACTGCCGCATGCACAAAAAGTACCTATCAACTAAAAATGTGCCTTTATCAGGGGTGGGCAAAGTATGGCTGGGTTCTTTAATCCAGCCCACCGGTTTTTCCTAAATTGGTCGGTTAAAATGTATTCATTTTTAGCCAATGTTTATTCATTTATATCATCAAATAGTTAATTGAATACAACACTGAGTGGAATAAACATTATTAATTGCTAGATTACTTAATTACATTTAGAAAATAATTCATTATAATTACATTTATTTGCTCTCACCTCTCAGAGCAGGGAGTTGCTATGAAACAGCAATGACCCGCAGGTTCTACCACGGCAGGACCGAGACAATGCGGCCTTGCACGAGCGAGGCAGTCAGCTGGTGTAAAGCCATGATGGACCCCACCTGTGAGGTGAGGCTGAGTAGCTTGACACAGAAGCATTGTGACTGGTGAGGTTGGCCTGCTAAATCAATATTTTCTCATCAGATTCATGACAAGAGGAAAGCTATGCTTCAAGCCTTCAATAAACACAATAAGCTGATGACAGAAGGCCAAGAGGGCAATGGTTGGTGTGTAACTCATCGGCTTGAACTGTATAATCCTCTCTCAGCGATTAACTGTGATGTTGTCACCAGGTTTTGACAGGCATCTTCTTGGACTCTATCTCATTGCCAAGGAGGCGGGACATCCCACTCCAGCTCTTTACACAGATCCCCTCTACGCAAAGAGGTAAGGTTAAATATGATGCAGCTTCTGGTTTTAATTGAACACATTTGAAGAAATAAGTGATTTGTTGTGTTTGTACTCTCAGTGGAGGTGGCGGGAACTTTGTGCTATCATCCAGTATGGTGGGATACACTTCAGTCATGGGGGCTGCTGCTCCTATGGTTCATCATGGCTATGGCTTCTTCTACCGCATCAACGATGACAGGTATCCTTACTGAACTGGCCACCAAACCGAAGGAATCTCATCCACCCCCAGGGCCTTGTCACCGAGGAGCTTTTTAACCACCTCGGTGATCTCAACCCCAGAGATAGGAGAGCCCGCCTCAGAGACTCTGCTTCCTCATGGGAAGGCGTGTTGGTGGAATTGAAGAGGTCTTCGAAGTATTCTCCCCACCGACTCACAACGTCCCGAGTCGAGGTCAGCAGCGCCCCATCCCCACTATACACAGTGTTGATGGTGCACTGCTTCCCCCTCCTGAGACACCAGATGGTGGACCAGAATTTCCTCGAGCCGTCCGAAATTCTTTTTCCATGGCCTCACCGAAATCCTCCCACGCCTGAGTTTTTGCTTCAGCGACCACCAAAGCTGCATTCCGCTTGGGCAGCTTGACGGCATCCCTCACCGTTGGTGTCCACCAACGGGTTTGGGGATTGCCGCCACCTCATGTATTCAATACTTTTTCCATGTCATTTCACATTTTTCCACACAACTTAATTGATGAGCTTATTTGTTCTACTTTCTTTGTATGTATGGATCACTTGAATTGTTCCCAACATCTGGTGAAATTTTCAATTAAATAGCACCTTTGGAAGTATATTTAGTGAGGAAAAATAGTGACGTGTTAAATTCTTATTTCAGCTGCTGTAGCCACAAGTCTGGCACAAGTCTGTGTTGGGGATCCAGTGTGCATTAAACATTGAAAAAGTCTGCATGCATGCAGGAATTCATGCTACAAAGGAAAACTCATCAATTATTCAAATTCTTATCATGTACAACCAATGTACATGCTCCAATTAATCAAATCAATCATTGTACCAGTTAATTGTAAATACAGTACATACGCTGTATTATCAGCACCTGTGGAAAAAGCCAATATTTCCCTCCCCTCCCTTGCAGGATCGTGATCACCATCACAGCGTGGAAATCTTCCCGTCAGACAGATGCTGCAACGTTGTTCAACAACTTCTCCAACTCAATGCATGACATGTTTCACCTGGCGACCACATCTCAACTTTAAAAATTCACACCAAGAGACAGAGGAGCTTTCCATTAGGTGCCTCCCATTGATTCATTTTTCCACAATGTGAATGCACAGTAGAGCGTTTGCTCTCAGCACCAATCAATGCAACTATTGAGAATGATAAATATTTTTATGTGTAAGTTGTTTTTTGTGTCAAGTCTCGCTTACCCCAGGCTCCCATGCATCTTTAGGCACGGTGGTATTCCTGACCAGCTCTCCGTTTAAGGGGTAAAAGCTCCCCGTTGTCCCTGCGTATTACACAGTGGACCGTAACCGGCGACGGGAGCTTGCTTAAGCCGGTGTCGGCAGAGATTCACCTAGGTTCTCACAGCCATTTGTGAAGCGTCGGTCCCGCTTACGTTAGGCTGCACTTCAACAGAGTAACCTTGGCAGATGTTGGATGAAACTCTAACCACGCTTCTTTAAAGCTGCTCTCCCCCTTTAGACTTGTTGCATTTGGAATGACCTAGTATAATTAGATGGTCTTGGTACAATAGTCAGGACCTGTTGTTATTTAAATTATAGCCAAAAAAAACTTTCAATATTTATAAGCTGTGTCGATAAAATGTTATTATGTCTGCTAACATGAATAACACGCCGCTTATTATTCTTAAAATAAAAGGCAGGGACATTTTTCCATAATCAGAAAAATACACTTTAATGAATAGTATTCGGCAAGGGGAAAAGCATCAAATAATTAAATTAAAAATAATAAAATTCACAAAAAGGAGCTATATATGAAACATCTACTCACTCATAAATGAGCTCAAATATTTCAAGCCGATCCTCTGAGATGAAAACCAAAAGTCCAAAAACATCAGTTCAAGGAAAAAGTTGGTAACATTCTCAGTCTCTTTCGATGGTAAATGAAAACAGTCCAAAATGTGAAATTCCAAGACATTAAAATGAAATGCAAATAGAAATAGCAATATCTAATTCCAAATAGGAATGTTCGATTGATCAAGTCGAGCATTCCTCCGATGAGATTGTTCTTCAAAATTGTATTATTAGATAGGGGTTATGAGGAGAGAGGCCAAGGGCTCTTGTATCTGAGGCTATAGCATAACTGCTCTATTTGTCTTCATCTAATCTTAGCTAGAAAAAAATCTTTGGCAATCTTTTTAGGAGCTGTCTCTAATCATCCTGCATCTTACACAAAGATAGATGGGAGAATAAGACCTTCCGTTGTACCTCAGATGCTGGCTGACGGCAAAGAACGCTAAAAGCAGAGGTTTTTGACTTATAAAGGACTGCTGTCCTTAAGGGTGTGATTCACCCTCTTGGCTTGTTATTTGGCCAAAAGGATTTCGTGTGTTACTATGGAGATGACTTGCAATAACTTATTAGCCAACACTCGTGCTCCGCGGGGTAAAAACTCACATCTGATCAATCTTTTCTAAAATTGTCCATGTATGCATAACATGTATTCATATATCATCAACAATACAACATGACACTAAGTACTCAATATATAGCATTTCATTGTCAATTCCCACTTGTACAACCCCAATTCCAATTAAGTTGGGATGTTGTGTTAAACATGAATAAAAACAGACTACAATGATTTGCAAATCATGTTCATCCTATATTTAATTGAATACACTACAAAGACAAGATATTTAATGTTCAAACTGATAAACTTGATTGTTTTTAGCAAATAATCATTAACTTATGGCTGCAATACGTTCCAAAAAAAGCTGGGACGGGGTCATGTTTAACACTGTTCACCATTTCTTTTAACAACATTGAATAAACGTTTGGGAACTGAGGACACTAATTGTTGAAGCTTTGTAGGTGGAATTCTTTCCCATTCAACAGTCCGGGGTCTCTGTTGTCTTATTTTAGCTAATTTCCTTGAATAGTGCCCAGAGGCCTTCATTTACTCAACTGCACAGAGTAACGGGCATTTATTAGAGGTAAGGCATTTACTGAATTACAGAATAGGACTTTATTTGTACAAATGCACTTTTATCACAACATGAAATACAAGTTTAATAATAGTATGTGTAATATCATTTCCCCCCACAAATAATGCTACTTGAAATAGATTGTGTATTACTCGTACTGTATATTGAATATGTATGATTGGATATTGTACCGTGGTATATTATTTTACTGATACAATCTACAAAATTAGCATTATGGAAATGTATTTGTACAAGTGGTTATGAATGAATGAAGTGAATTTACTGTGACACGTCGTGGGAGTAGAAGTCATGCATCCATTTCTTAGGTGGAAAAGGAAAGGTGTTTATTTGCGCTGCGGTGGATGACACACCCAGTGATTCATTTGAGTTGAGGCCATTATTTTTAACTGATGATTTGTGAACAATAATAGAAGTAACCTGTGCACTAATCAAATCATGAGTTGTCTGAATACCTTGGCTTCGTTCCACTGTCCAAAAACATGCATTTATATCAGTCCTGTGACTGACTTCTGAACAGTCCAGTACATCCCCTCTCCGATGTCAGCATATAGTACAGTCACTGAATTACTCTCGATTATTTCCTCCCATAGCCCAACTGTTTAGTGACCAGCATGTGATAGACTCCCTTTTTGGCTAGCAGCTGCTGGTGCGTCCCTTGTTCAACCACCACCCCTCCCTGAAAGACAGCGATGCGGTCTGCGTTTTGGATGGTGGACAGACGGTGGGCTATAACAATACACGTCCTGCCCTGCCTAGCTTTGTCCAACGCCTCTTGCACCACCTGGATCAAGCACAAATTGTGAGGACAAAAGTCAATGTGGATGCACATCAGACAGCCAAATGTGGAGCAATTCCACATGAGAAGAAAAAGCCCACCTTCTCACTCTCAGTGTCGAGTGCAGACGTGGCCTCATCCAGAAGCAACAGTTTGGGGTTACGAAGGATGGCTCGGGCTATTGCTATTCGTTGTTTTTGACCACCAGACAGCTGGGTCCCCTTATCGCCTGCCTGAGTGTCGTACTTCTGCTCGAGTAAACGTCAGTCCGTGCAATATGAAGTAATTATTTTTTTCTGAACCTTTTTACTTGAAAGTTAAAAGATTTGAAAACTTTATCATAGTTCCCTTGATTATTAGAAATCTCATGACACGATTATCTAAACTAGCTAATTAAGGTGAAATACATTGTGAGCTTTGATTAAAGAAAAAATGTCTTTATACAAAAATGTGATTACCTTTGGCAAGTTTTCTATGAAGCTGTGAATGTTGGCTGCTTCAGCAGCTGCCTTGATCTCCTCTATAGTTACAGTACGACTGTTGTCTCCATAGGCGATGTTTTCAGCCAAGCTGCAGTCAAAGAGCACAGGCTCCTGGGACACAATACCAATCTGAGACCTCAGCCAGTGGATGTTCAGCTCTTTCACGCTTACAGAATCAAACATCTGGATGACAAAATCATCAAAATGTGACTGAATATATTGAAGCCAATTCTCCCAACCAAGACCGTGGCAAGCCTGAAGTAATTTGTTCCATATGACAAGGTAGGCTAAAATAACCGAGATCAACTGTCAAGTAAAGCTTCAAAGTCCAAACAATGCAGAGGTTATTTGAATGAAGTTTGAATTAAGCATTTGTTGTCGGTGCAGCTCAAGAAATGGGTGTACGTAATTGTCTTCTCACCATTTTCCCTTCCTTGGTGTCATAGAACCTCTCCAGGAGCTGGATAGTGGTGCTTTTTCCACAGCCGCTGGTTCCTAATAGGGCCAGTGTCTCCCCTTTGCTCACCTTCAAATTCAGCCCTCTGAGGACGGGTACATCAGGGCGTGTCGGGTAATTAAACGTAACATCCTCCAAGTGCACATTCCCATCAAATTGGTCCTGGAGTTTTAAGGAAGGAGACACCTACTTTATTAATACTGTAGGCCTGTAAATGGCATTGGAGAATACTGGTTGGCAACTTTTTGCTGCTTACCAATGACTGTCCATCTTGTGAGAGATTATCAATAGCAGGCTGTGTGTCCAGAAGCATCATGATGTGAGCAGCTGATATTTTGGCATTTGCATAGTTTGGAGCAAGGGAATGGGCCTCTCCAACAGATATTGAACCATATATAATTGACAGGATCACTCTGAAATATGAGGCCAGTTTACAGATGATCAAAATATCAAAAATTAACCCATAAGGATTATGTGTACATGTCATTTTCATTTTCTTGTAATTACAGGAACTATCTAGAAGTACATAAGGAAAAGAGAATTTGATCGTGGTGGGGCACAATATTAATCTTACACTGTGTGGTATCGCTATCTTAAGTGTGAATGCATCAGCATTAAATATGGGTATTGTCGCTTTCTGTTGAAAACCAAATACAAAATTCTCAATATTGTCTTCAGGTACATAGATATCGTGATCTGTCGTATGTGGCGTTCTTCCACAATGTTGATTAACTCACAATCGTGCCAAGTTTTGGGGAAAATGGAGATCGACTATAAAGGCAGGGGAAGCCTCCCAGCAGTGAGAGTTTTGGCCTGCAAACACTTTTATATAGATGGAAACAATAAAAATCAAAGGGTTTATTTCCGCAGAGTTAATTGCTGATTTAAATTACTAAGCATGCGAAGGTTTGGACTTAACTGATCATTTACTACGACTCCAGACTGTTGACGTCCATAATTTTACTTACAGAAATAGTGCTTGAACGTCCATCCTGCCGTGCTCAATGAGCCAAGCTCCAAACAAGAAACATCCGGCATAACCAAAACAAAGCAAGGCTTGGGAGAAACCAAAGACAAAACCATGCAGATGGGCCATTTCCTCTGAGTTTCTGCAGAGAGAGAGAGATGGGGGGGGGGTTAGTGAAAAGAACACTTAATAAAGAAGCGTTCTCAATATTTATGGCCAGGTGATTGAGGAGCCCACATACTTGTATAGAACTTCGAGGCTATTCTCATACAAAGATTCAAACTTGGGTTCACTCGTCAAAGATGCAACTGTACGGATATTCTCGATGGCTTGTGTAACAATCTGATGAGACACCATGGAAACATTGCATATTGTATACCACAGGGTATTTGGCAGAAGGACCTCCAACTCGGTCACTAACACATCTGATGGCAAATGTCTACCTTTCCAGCCTTCTCCAGCTCCTTCTTGACCTTTGCTGTTTTACCAGTCAACATCTGAATCTTTAAAGCTCCAGCCACTGCCAAGATTGGCACTAACACCAGTATGAACAGGGTCAGCTCCCAGCCATACACAAAGGAGATAATTACACTGCTGCCCATATTGGATATAATCTTGACCATTGTGGCCAAACGTAGTCCGGTAACCTGAGCAGAGATGATAGGTGATTACTAATGTGGTGAAAACATGACAGCGAGAGAATGAAAGAGAGAGAGAGAGAAGTGAATTACCCCTTTTACTTCAGCAGAGTCTGAGGCCAGCCTTGTTGTGAGTGCACCAACACTGTTTTTGGGGTCATCAAACCAGCCAAGGTCCTAATAAGATACAAATAATAAAAAGGTAAAATAACTGTAAGGAACTCATTCTCCATAAAAAACAAATGAATGGAATTTAATGAAAAGGTGACGCTTTTGATTTACTGGGCAATCTACGTTCCCAAGCTTTGGGAAGTGACCCAAAAGCAAATCACCAAGACAAGCAGTGGAAATAAACTTCCTCCATCGGTTCACCCATCCGTTTGGGAGGAACTCAGAGTAGAGCCGCTGTTCCTCCACAGGAGGTTACATTTGATGTGGTTTGGACCTGTCCGACTGGGAGGAGGCCCCGTGGCAGACCTAGGACAGGCTGGAGGGACATATGTGTCACAGCTCGCCTGAGAATGCCTCAATGTCCTTCCAGCGGAGCGGAAGGAAGGAATTGGCCGATAATAGAGAAGTCTGGCATCCTTGCAGAGACTGCTGCTCCTATGACCCAGATGGGGTTGAGTGTACGAAAATAGATTGATGGGTAGAATTTAATTACATTTAAAGCATGCAACATCCAAATGAAAATATTGTATTGTTTTAGCGGCATGTTTGCGTGTGCTCTCATTGAAAACTGTCACACGCAATAGACATTCTGGAAGCGCTGTGGGACGCTTGGTCACTTTTAGGTGTCTCCTTAGTGCTGAGTAATCATTGTTCCACCTACCTGCCTCATCATAGCCTTGAAAGCTGCAAGTCTCAGTTTCATGGTCAGGATCTCTCCAGCTTTACCAAAACAGAAACCCTGAAAAAAGTGAAAGACACAAGAACAATTGGATAGTAACGCAAATACATGTGACTTCACTAAGCTGAATGTTTACACTGTTGTCTCAGAACGTGCCTTGGTGTCAGCAATGTTGAAAAGTGTCATCAGCAAATTGCAACACAGATACAGAGAGATTGGAAGAGTAACAGAAAAGCATAGACGTGGACATCTTTTGATCTGGCTTTACATCTCAGTTTGCACCTTTCCATGTGTAATTGGTACAGGTGCATCTCAATAAATTAGTTTGACAACTTTAGGGCTCTGAAAAAAAATTGGCTAAGTTGACCACAAAATTTGGTTGACGCAAAAATTTCTGCCTTGAGGCACTTTAAAAAAACCCTAATAAATGCATATTTGCACCGCCCGGAACCACTTTGCGCCACCTGGAACAATTTAGCCACTGTCCATGTTTACCACACGGAGGTTTGTTGCAGACGGACGCACTATTGGACCAGAGAAAAACATTGCCAAAAAAGACAGAGCAGCGTCTGTAAGTGATTTCTAAAAAACTATTCAATTTATAATGTACATATAACATGATGTATGAGTGAGCTGAATGGCTAGTTAGCTTTTTATTTATTTATTTATTTTTTTTACTTAAAATGGTAATTGCTAGTGCGCTAATGCTAATCGCGAATGGTACCCATTTAGCAAAGGCTGATTTTGTTGTCTAAAATGTATATTTATAATATACTTTCAGTACCAGCATATGCAATTTAAGTATAGAAGTCCATCCCTCATAAATTAGAATAAAATGCATATTAGTAGTTTAAAAAAAAGTAAAACAAATAATTGGGTTGGCGTCGATTACTCGTGTATGCAAAGAAATAACTATAGGATAGTTGATTCTAAAAAGATTCGATAATGACGGCCCAAGAAAACATGTATTTCTTTAGTTCAATTCAAAAACTAATATAGAATAACTACAAAGAGTAATTTTTAATTATGTGTCACAAGTTAATATAGACTGGACCCAAGAGCAGGCGGAGGCTGAGAGTTTGTGATGATAAGTTTATTGAAAAAAGGGGAATGGAAATGGTCCTTGAGATGTGCTGGCGGGTTATTGAGGCAGAGAACGTGTGGATTTTTAGCTTACAGTTTATGAAAACCCACATTTGACCATCTCCAATAAATTGAAAATGTTACATAAGAAACAATCAAAAAGATTTTAATATGGATATTAGGTTGCAATTGGCCTTCTGAAAAGTATTTTCATGTGTTGAATGAATCTGTATAATTTACGAGTTTCACTTTTGGAATTGAAATGCTGGAATACAATAAACTCTCATACACTATTCTAATTTATTGAGACGCACCTGTATGCACCCTTTGCTTATTATGTAGGTAATCTCTGGGTCCCTAAGGCTTGCTTTTCCATGGGAGCCACAATCCAAAAAACACACGTTAGGGTCAACCCTAGTCAGCCAGGGCCTGGAACAGGCTCCATCATTGGATCAAATTTATGATGTCCAGTGTTCTCGTCCTTGTATTGCTTGTTTTACTGAAACTGTAATTCATTTGAAGCTCATTAAGATAGTAAGGCAATTGCGATGGAACTTATTCTTCATTGTCCTAATATTGTGGATAAATAGGTGTGAATGTCAAGTATGCCTACCTGTAGAAACACAGTGAAAAACACTACAAATCCAGCAGCAGCAAACATGAGGCAAAGGAATTCTGTTTTTTTTTTTTTCATCTCTTGATCAAGCTCAGTAAACAGCTGAAAGTTAGGAAGAGAGGGTTTGTTTATTCAGAGTTCTTCTGAAAGACTCATTCCTGTTTTTGCATCCAAATACCAAGTACAGTACAGTAATACTGCTTGACAGTAAGTGTAACCTACACTGATGAACTCTGAAATGAGGACTGCGTACACAGGCTGAGATATTCCAGTGATTGCAGCAGAAATGATCCCCAACAAAATGTAAGGCCACTCAGGAAGGTTGAAACGCATCACTTTGAGAAACATAGAAGGTGGACCATTTTCAACCTGCAAACAAGGAAAGAGCGTTGAACCATGCTGCGCTTTCTTCTCTGCTATGTACAGTGGCTACGGAAAGTATTCAGACCCCCTTAAAATGTTCACTCTTTTTTATATTGCAGCCATTTGCTAAAATAATTTAAGTTCATTTTTTCCACATTAATGTACACACACCACCCCATATTGACAGGAAAAAAACGGAATTGTTGAAATTTTTGCAGCTTTATTAAAAAAGAAAAACTGAAATATCACACAGCCATAAGTATTCAGACCCTTTGCTCAGTATTTAGTAGAAGCACCCTTTTGAGCTAACACAGCCATGAGTCTTTTTGGAAATGATGCAACAAGTTTTTCACACCTGGATTTGGGG
Organism: Phycodurus eques; assembly: GCF_024500275.1. Lineage (NCBI taxonomy): Eukaryota > Metazoa > Chordata > Actinopteri > Syngnathiformes > Syngnathidae > Phycodurus > Phycodurus eques. The sequence goes on along the minus strand of NC_084528.1, from coordinate 13,191,057 downwards.
ATCATCTGCCATTCCTCCTTGCAGATCCTCTCCAGTTCTGTTAGGTTGGATGTGAACGTTGGTGGACAGCCATCTTCAGGTCTCTCCAGAGATGCTCAATTGGGTTTAAGTCAGGGCTCTGGCTGGGTCATTCAAGAACAGTCACGGAGTTGTTCTGAAGCCACTCCTTCGTTATTTTAGTTGTGTGCTTAGGGTCATTGCCTTGTTGGAAGGTGAACCTTTGGCCCAGTCTTAATTCCTGAGCATTCTGGAGAAGTCAAATCACCCAAATCCAGGTGTGAAAAAAAGAAGACTCATGGCTATATTAGCTCAAAAGGGTGCTTCTACTAAATACTGAGCAAAAGGTTTGAATACTTCTGTCTGCGATATTCAGACCCTTTGCTCAGTATTTAGTAGAAACACCCTTTTGAGCTAATAGAGCCATGAGTCTTTTTGGGAATGATCCAACACATTTTTCACACCTGGATCAGGTGCTGGATGATCGCTGGGATAGGCTCCGGCACGCCCGCGACCTTAGTGAGGAGAAGCGGCTCAGAAAATGGATGGATGGATGGCACTTTGGAGAAGATTTTCGTTCAGGATATCCCTGTACTTGGCTGCATTCATCTTTTCTTCGATTGCAACCAGTGTCCCTGTCCCTGCAACTGAAAAATACACCCACAGCATGATGCTGCCACCACCATGCTTCACTGTTGGGACTGTATTGGACAGGTGATGAGCAGTGTCTGGTTTTCTCTACACATGGCACTTAGAATTAAGGCAAACAATTTATAACTTGGTCTCATCAGACCAGAGAATCTTATGGTTGACTTTCTCCCATCTCCCGACTGTATCGCTGGAGCTCAGCCACAGTGGTCTTTGGATTCTTTACCTCTCTCACCAAGGCTCTTCTCCCCTGATTCCTCAGTTTGGCCGGATGGCCAGCTCTAGGAAGGGTTCTGATCGTCCCAAACGTCTTCCATTTCAGGATTATGGAGCCCAATGTGCTCTTAGGAATCTTTAGTACAGCAGATTTTTGTTTTGTAACCTTGGCCAGATCTGTTCCTTGCCACAATTCTGTCTCTGAGCTCTTCGGGCAGTTCCTTTGACCTCATGATTCTCATTTGCTCTGACATGCACTGTGCCCTGTAAGGTCTTACTTAGACAGGTGTGTGGCTTTCCTAATCAAGTCCAATCAGTATAATCAAACACAGCTGGACTCCAATGAAGGTTTAGAACCATCTTAAGGATGATCAGAAGAAATGGACAGCACCCGAGTTAAAAATGTCACAGCAAAGGGTCTGAATACTTATGGCTGTGTGATATTTCAGTTTTTCTTTTTTAATAAATATGCAAAAATGTCAACAATTCCTTGGGTTTTCTGTCAATATTGGGTGCTGTGTGTACATTAATGAGGAAAAAAATGAACTTAAATGATTTTAACAAATGGCTGCAGTATAACAAAGAGTGAAAAATTTAAGGGGGTCTGAAAACTTTTCGTTATCCATTATCACCTTTTCTGTTTGGTCTTTGTCATCCACCAAATTTTCACTCTCTTTGTTTTGCTCTACACCAGCGGAGGAAGAACTTTTTGTCGACTTCCACCTATATGTGGAAGATTCTGAAGAAGTTTTGGCTGGTAAGCGTTTGTCATTATGCTCACAATTCTGCTGATCCTCATCCTTAGCTTTCTGAAACATCTGTATGATGGAGAAAACCACAAGGTTGATCATTCTGATTATAGATGAATGTCCCTCCAAATGTCGAGTCAAAGTTTTTTTCTTTTTTTAAATTAGCGTATTACCTGCATAGTAATGAGAGTATGATAGACACCCTTTTTTCCCATCAGTTGACTATGAGTCCCCAGCTCTACAACCTCTCCATGTTGGAAACCAGCAATCATATCGGCATTTCTGATAGTTGAGAGACGATGGGCCACAATTATGGTGGTACGACCCAGTCTGACCTGCACAAATGATAGAACATTTTTTTGGGGTGTAAATTCTTCTTCTTTGTGGACATCTTCAATTAAAATTTGGATGGGTCTTGTTGTAAGGGACTTTTCAGGGCAAAGGTCCTGACATCAAAATGTAGTGATTTCCAAAGCTGACCCAGCCATCCATTTTCTGTACCGCTTATTCTCACTATGGTGGCGGGTGTGCTGGAGCCTATCCCAGCTGACTTTGGGCGAGAGGCGGGGTACACTCTGAACTGGTTGCCAGCCAATTGCAGGTGTACATATACTGTAGACAACAATTCACACTCATATGCATGACAAAGGACAATTTTGTTTTCAAATTAGCTACCATGGATGTTTTTGGAATGTTGGGGGAAACCAGAGTACCCGGACAAAACCCACTCAGGCTTGGGGAGAACATGCAAACTTCGGAGCCTAGTTTTGAACCCGCAACCTCTGAATTGTAAGGCAGATGTGCAAATCAAGTACACCGTTCCGTCACGTAGCTAACCTGTCAAACAATATCAAAATGGCATTGCGCAGATTTCCGTTTTACAATATTTGTGGTTTTGAAAACACAATGTTTTGTTTTCCATGAAAAAAATTAATATCTGGCTGTACCACAAATGAATATTTTGATCCTACTAATGGACAAGAATGCATGAACATGGATAAATGTATTCCCCAAAACAAAGAAATACACATTACTTTTTAAACACACAACTAATTTCTTAAAACATTCATCCATTTTCTTCCGCTTATCCAAGGTCGGGTCGCGGGGGCAGTAGCTTTAGCAAGGAAGCGCAGAATTCCCTCTCCCCAGCCACTTATCCAGCTCCCCTGGGGGGACCCTGAGGTTTTCCCAGGCCAGCTGGGAGACATAGTGTCTCCAGCGTGTCCTGGGTCGTCCCCGGGGACTCCTCCCGGTGGGACATGCCCGGAACACCTCACCAGGGAGGCATCCCAAGAGGCATCCTAATCAGATGCCCAAGCCACCTCATCTGGCTCCTCTCAATGTGGAGGAGCAGCAGCTCTACTCTGACCCTCTCCTGGATGACCAAGCTTCTCACTGCGGAGGAAACACATTTCGGCCGCTTGGATCCGGGATCTTGGTCTTTCAGTCACGACCCACAGCTTGGGTAGCTATGGGGACATTTGGACTAGACACAGCCTACATCATATCAAAGGGATGGACCGCTATGTTGTAATACTGAATTCCAGCAGTAAGGGGCGGCAAAAATCGCAGATTATAGCTTTAACAACTCATGTTTTGACAATTTTGGCTGATTCCTGGGCAACAGCGTTAGTCCCACTGCCAGAAACTGGTATATTTTTTCAGGTAAAAGTGATTCATATTTGTGTGTTCATACCTTGTCGAGTGCAGCCTGCACAATAGTCTCACTCTCAGAATCAAGAGCAGATGTTGCTTCGTCCAGCAAAAGGATTTTGGGTTGACGGACGAGCGCCCGAGCAATTGCAATTCTCTGCTTCTGACCTCCACTCATCTGAGTCCCTCGGTCCCCAACCAGCGTCTCAAACTTCTGCTCAACAATAACAACCTCAAAATTGGCATGGAAAACGTTGTTCGTAAGTAGAAGTCCTGAATACAGTCATACATCGGGAAGGTTCATGATGAAGTCATAAGCGTTGGCCTCCTTGGCAGCTTGCTCTAATTCATGCTGTGTTACATTGGTTCGTCCACCTCGAATGTTTTCAGCGATGGTAGTAGCAAAAAGGACAGGCTCTTGACTCACCACGCCAATCATCCCTCGCAGGTAGCGGATATTGAGAGAACGGATGTCATGATCATCAATAGATATCTACAAATAGGAAAAGGAAAGGATTCTTTTCAAGTTTTCTTCACTGTTGCAATGGATTGATTTGATTCGACATGTCTATCTATTATGACTGAATATTATATTTTGAGTGAAAGGGTTTAGACGTGTACACACAGATCCCTCCTGAGGATCATAGAACCTCTGCAACAGCTGGATGGTGGTGCTTTTACCACACCCACTGCTTCCCACTAAGGCGATGGTCTGTCCACTCTTCACACTCAGGGACATGTTATTTAATACCTGCAAAAGATTAAAGTTATGGAAAGGAGTATGAATATGTAGCTGGGTTTATCTGTTAGATTAAGATATACTACTGCATGTCAGTGAGGATATTACTTTGACTCCTGGCCTTGAGGGGTAGTTGAAGTGAATGTTCTTGAACTCTATGTTTCCATTGACTGAGTCAGGCTTGAAGCCACTTTCCGAAGAGCTGTCGATAGGTGGTTTCTGTAGAGTAAGATGTTTTACTTCTCTTGAGCGCAGTTGTGGATTAATGTTTGGTTACAGTGGATGAAATGAATTCTCACACAACCCCAATTCCAATGAAGTTGGGATGTTGTGTTAAACATAAATAAAAACAAAATACAATGATTTGCAAGTCATGTTCGACCTATATTTAATTGAATACACTACAAAGACAAGATAGTTAATGTTCAAACTGATAAACTTTATTGTTTTTAGCAAATAATCATTAATTTAGAATTTTATGGCTGCAATACGTTACAAAAAACCTGGGACAGGGTTATGTTTAGCACTGTATTACATCACCTTTTCTTTTAACAATATTCAATAAACGTTTGGGAACTGAGGACACTAATTGTTGAAGCTTTGTAGGTGGAACTCTTTCGCATTCTTGCTTGATGTACAGCTTCAGTTGTTCAACAGTCCGGGGTCTCCGTTGTCGTATTTTACGCTTCATAATGCGCCACACATTTTCAATGGGAGACAGGTCTGGATTGCAGGAAGGCCAGTCTAGTACCCGTACTCTTTTACTACGAAGCCACGCTGTTGTAACACATGCAGAATGTGGTTTGGCATTGTCTTTCTGAAATAAGCAGGGGCCTCAATGAAAAAGACATTACTTGGATGGCAGCATATGTTTCTCCAAAACCTGTATGTACCTTTCAGCATTAATAGTGCCTTCACAGATTTGTAATTTACCCATGCCATTGGCACTAACACAGCCTCATACCATCACAGATGTTGGCTTTTCAACTTTGCGTCCATAACAGTCCGGATGGTTCTTTTCCTCTTTGGCCCGGAGGACACGACGTGCACAATTTCCCAAAACAATTTGAAATGCGGACTCGTCGGACCACAGAACATTTTTCCACTTTTCATCAGTCCATCTTAGATGAGCTCGGACCCAGAGAAGCCGGCGGCGTTTCTGGGTGTCGTTGATAAATGGCTTTTGCTTAGCATAGTCGAGTTTCAAGTTGGACTTACGGATGTAGCGCCAAACTGTATTTACTGACATTGGTTTTCTGAAGTGTTCCTGAGCCCATGTGGTCCTTTAAACATTGATGTCAGTTTTTGATGCAGTGTCGCCTGAGGGATCGAAGGTCTCGGGCATTCAATGTTGGTTTTCGGCCTTGCCGCTTACATGCAGTGATTTCTACAGATTATCTGAAGCTTTCGATGATATTATGGACCGGAGATGATGAAATCCCTAAATTCCTTGCAATTGTACGTTGAGGAACATTGTCCTGTTCGACTATTTTCTCACGCACTTGTTCACAAAGAGGTGAACCTCGCCCCATCTTTGCTTGTGAATGACTGAGCAATTCAGGGAAGCTCCTTTTATACCCAATCATGGCACCCACATGTTCCCAATTAGCCTGTTCACCTATAGGATGTTCCAAACAGGTGTTTGATGAGCATTCCTCAACTTTCTCATTCTTTTTTGCCACCTGTCCCAGTTTTTCTGCAACGTGTTGCATCCATAAAATTCTAAGTTAATGATTATTTGCTAAAAACAATAAAGTTGATCAGTTTGAACATTAAATGTCTTGTCTTTGTATTGTATTCAATTAAATATAGGTCGAACATAATTTGCAAATCATTGTATTCTGTTTTTATTTATGTTTAACACAACATCCCAACTTCATTGGAATTGGGGTTGTAAAAATATAGAGATATAATATAAAGGCAAACCATTTCTTTGTATATCCAGATCCAGGGACAAGTCTAATACTGTTCTTCCCTCCGTTTGTATTTTGAGCAATGTATGTTTAGGTGAGTCAATTAAGATGGAGCGAGCCGGAGTTTGCCTCCTGAGGGTGGGTGTCAAGCAAATAGTGACGCTTCTTCCACAAAGTAAAATAAATCTCTCAAAAGTTTATAAACTAATTTCATGCACTAAATCAATGCCCTTACCAATCACTAAATGGGAAGAACACCTTTCAATGTCCGCTGACCGTAACTACTGGATACAGATATGTAACAATACATTTAGAATGACAAAAAAAACAAAATACATTTACAGCTTATACACTATATAGTGCTCCATAGAACACACTTTACTCAGTACACTATGCATAAAATTGGCTTCTCTCCCGCTGATATATGCGGGATTTTTGGGATGTGGGAGGAAACCGGAGTGCCCGGAGAAAACCCACACAGGCACGGGGAGAACATGAAAACTCCTGTGTGGAGTCCTCAGAACTGTGAGGCGGATGTGCTACCAGTCGTCCACCTTCCCTAATGTTTCATTGTTCTAGATATATAATGATTTACTTTTCTCATCTTGGTTACAATTAGTGCTTTGTCTTATGTCTTTGTTTCTCACTCCCCTCTAGAAACTTTGATCTGTTCGACTGATCGATTCTGATTCTCAATAAATATAAATTATAATACTAAGAAACCACAGCGGCAGCTTAAAAGATCTACTGTGACACAGTAAAGCTGTACCGGCATAAAAGGGAAATAGATCCTCCATTCTGCTTGACCTAACAGCCAAACAGGACAAAAAAAAAAAAAAAAAGATGAATATGAATATGGAGGGAGAAAATGTATTCTCCTTACTCTGTCAATGATGGTGTACAATTGGTGTGCCGCTCCTTGGGCAATGACAAAGGCCTCGAGGTTAGGTGAAGTTTGCCCCAAGGCGAATGTTCCAGCGAGCAAAGTGAATAAAACCTTAAGACAAAAAAAATTGTTAGATTCAAATTTCTATCTCGAATGTTTTGTATAGGGGGAATAAAATTCACATTTTACATTTGAAAAACAACAAAAATCTGAACAATCAAAAAATATTTCGCAGTATGGAAATCCACTTCTGATCCTGCTCCATGAATTGCAATTAATTGCCATGAAATTCCCAAAATCTGGAAATCAACTTTTTACTTGCTCTGCTTAAAGTTGGTGGTCCCTTATAAGTAAAACACTACAGGTCATTGTGTCCTGGCAACATTTCTGGAATAATTAGTGACCAATCCGGCATATGCACAACCGTTTTCTGTATTCGGCAAAACGAGTAAAAGCACTTTCTCCTCACTTCGGTGAATGGCAAAGCGGACCATGGCATAGCACCCAAGGGAACATTAAACGTCCACGTCCACGCCATGTCGTCACCCCTAGTTATGCTCGTTAGGGTAGCATAAACATTATGTTAGCTATCCCGTTTTCCACGTTGGTCACGTGACGTTCAGCATATAGCGGATTAAAAGCGTTCTAAAATAAAAATTTCAGTTGAACAAATTTCAGTCGTATTTTAGAAAGATAGTAGAAAGTTATTTTACTCATTACTTGGTTTTAAAAGTAACTAAGTTAGGTTACAAGTCACTTTATTAGTTACATTCAGCAGCTGCAGACAACACCGTCTCAACATAACAGGACAACCATGTGGTGATATCCTTTACACATTGATGTCGGTTTTTGATGCAGTGCCACCTGAGGGATCGAAGGTCACGGGCATTCAATGTTGGTTTTCGGCCTTGCCGCTTACACCTTTTGACGATACTATGGACCGTAGATGATGAAATTCCTAAATTCCTTGCAATTGTACGTTGAGGAACATTGTCCTTAAACTGTTCAACTATTTTCTCACACACCTGTTCACAAAGAGGTGAACCTCGCCCCATCTTTGCTTGTGAATGACTGAGCAATTCAGGGAAGCTCCTTTTATACCCAATCATGGCACCCACCTGTTCCCAATTAGCTTGTTCACCTCTGGGATGTTCCAAACAGGCGTTTGATGAACATTCTTCAACTTTCTCAGTCTTTTTTGCCACCTGTCCCAGGTTTTTTGGAACGTGTTGCAGCCATAAAATTCTAAATTAATGATTATTTGCTAAAAACAATCAAGTTTTGTCAGTTTGAACATTAAATATCTTGTCTTTCTAGTGTATTCAAATAAATATAGGTTCAACATGATTTTCAAATCATTGTATTTTGTTTTTATTTATGTTTAACACAACGTCCCAACTTCATTGGAATTGGGGTTGTAGTTACGAGAGAGCGATATTACACAAATTTGTAATTTCTATAACGTCAGGTTCTAGCCTTAGATTTACTCATGTTTTCAATTTTCTCCACAGCAAATGAGGTTAACATTAAATAATTCAGCTTTTGCTTCCTTCTAACCCTTCTAAATTCTTCTAGATAAGATTATTATTGTCTAACTGTGATTATGCATTACTAATAAAAAAAAAGAAGGGTGTAATCGTTACACATGCCCATGTAAATCGGTCACTTAATTACAGCATAAGCAGCGTTTGGGTGTGGTGTTCGTAGTACTTGGATAATCCCTGACTTGTTTGAAATTTTGGCCGGGCACATTTTTAGGTCTCAAAAAAGGGGACATGTCCGGCTAAAAGAGGACGTCTGCTCACCCGACATCAGCGTGTTAAGCTAATGCTTACTTTAAACATAGTTACTTTAGTTTATTTTGTAATTTTATTTGTTATTTTCAAGACAAAAACATAAAGGGGCGCCAGTGGGTGTCACTAATTATTTTATGATTTTATTGAAATATTTTTCCCCGAGGAGGAGGGCGCTGGCAGTGCGCCCCTCCAGTAGAAGGCGACCTGCTGTCAATCGAAACTACGGTGTGCCATGGTCATGCTGTACCTCCTCAAAAAATGGTGCGACCAAATCATGTGCTGGTGCGACCAACTGAACAAGTTGGTGCAACTGAAAAAGTTGGTCGCACCAGTGCTACTAGTGCAAAACTTAGTGTAGAACCATGCACACTCCTAAACCTTGTGGAAAGCCTTTTCAGAAGAATTAAAGCTGTTATAGTGGTAAAGGGTGGAAGGGTGTCATATTAAATCATATTGATTAAGAAGGGGATGTCACTTCAAGTCATATTTGAGTCAAGGCAGGTGAGCCAATACTTTTGGCAATACAGTGTATATCATGCTTTCAATGTGAAATTATCTTCCGGAATGGATACTGAAGTTAATCGTCGCCAGTGAGACATTGTACCATTTTCTAGGCCAATGTCACAGTCCTCGACTGCTGCTTTACGGTTCTTACAGAATATTTTTAGCACAGGTCACTGAGACTGGTTTTAAATGCAAATAAAGCTGAACTGTATTTCCACATAAATGTCATGGTCTGTGTTTTGGTTTGGGTTGTGTTTAGTTTTGTTCCATGTTTTCCTGTGTTCCATGTTTGTTGTGTGCTCATTAAGTTGTTGTGTCCACCTGTTCTCGTCTGCTTTGTGTCAACCAATCAGCTCTCTCCAGCCACTCATGTCTTGTCCAGGTGTTCCTCGTTGTCTCGTCTATCTGTTTGTATTTAGTTCCCTGGTTTCTTTCAGTTCTTGTCGGTTCATTGTCGTTGTCACATGTCTCTGCCATGTCATAGTCGTCAGTTGTTTTTATCATTGTGGTATGTCATTGTCAGGTGTCATTTTCCGTTTCTATTCCACGTCTTACTCACAGGTCATAGTTTGTTTCCAGTTTTAGATATTCAAGTGTTTCTTTGTTACTTTGATTTGAGTGGTATCTGTTGTGGGACTTTGTTCAGTTTTCCCTTTTCTAAGATTAAATATTATTTTGAGACTCCCGCACTCCTGCCTTGCCTCCCTGCTTCCCTGCAATTGGGTCCACCATGTTCTTGCCTTGCGTTACTCGCCCTCGCCTTAACCACGTACGTGACAGAATGAACCGACCAGAACAGGACCCAGCGGGAAGAAGATGGCGTCACCCTGGACACCACCAAACTGCCTCCCACCGTCCTCAGCCTGCCATCCATACCTACCCTCCTCCAGTAAGCCCAATCGTTCAGTCTTTTCTGTCCTTTTCATCGGGTCCCCCCACTTGTCCTAGTTATTCACCATGCCCTACTATTTTACATCCACATGTTTCTTTAGATTCTGATTTTTCTGATTGTGAAGATGGCCCCGATTTAGTTAACCTTCTGTCTGATTCTGACTCTGACACAGACTTAGATTTTTCTGGTTCCTTCCCTAGTTTATCCCGTCCTCGTCAGTTTTTGTCACGTCTCCCCATTTCCAACCCCAGTGAGTCCAAAACCTTTCCCTCGGACCTTTTCTTGGGCACCCGTTTGGCCATCTACCCGGGACCGCCGCGTGGTGGCCAACGGAGGCGCCCAAGTAAAGGTCAAATTTTGCCCCCTCGTTTTTTCCCTGTTCACAAGTCACTTAATTTTTCACCTGTTCCCACACGTTGTTCCACGGCTCCACTTAAGTCACGTCCAGTCAAACCTGCCCCCAAGCCACCATGTTCTGTACCAGCCATTTTTCCTAGTTCACCTTCCCGAGACCTTGTGCACTCTTCCACTCCCGTACCCTCTACTCCCAAACCTCAATGGCGGCAGGCTGAGGAAGCGACTGCAGGCCCCGTTCCTGCTCCTCGGCAGCTGCGGCAGGCTCCCGTTCCTGCTCCTCGGCAGCTGCGGCAGGCTCCCGTTCCTGCTCCTCGGCAGCTGCGGCAGGCTCCCGTTCCTGCTCCTCGGCAGCTGCGGCAGGCTCCCGTTCCTGCTCCTCGGCAGCTGCGGCAGGCTCCCGCTCCTGCTCCTCGGCAGCTGCGCCAGGTTCCCGCTCCGGCGGCGCTCGTCCAGCGGCTGCCACCCGTCCTTGCTCCGGCGGCGCTCGTCCAGCGGCCGCCACCCGTCCCCGCTCCGGCGGCGCTCGTCCAGTGGCCGCCACCCGTCCCCGCTCCGGCGGCGCTCGTCCAGCGGCCGCCACCCGACCCCGCTCCGGCGGCTCTCGTCCAGCGGCCGCCACCCGACCCCGCTCCGGCGGCGCTCGTCCAGCGGCCGCCACCCAACCCTATTGCCTGGCCCCTGCATTACCATTGGCTTCGGCACCGTGGCCGTCCACCTGAATGGCCCTGTAAAGACCCTGGTGCTTGGCGTCCTGGACGACCTCCTGAACCGCTCAGCCAAGCACCTCACCCTGGGTGGCCTGGATGGCCACCAGACTGACCTGAGGGGTGGACTCTGTACCCTCCTCCAGGCCCCCTTCCGCCCACCCTGGGTTGGTGACTTTTTGGTTGTTGTTTGGGGAACGTCTGGGATCCGTTCCTTTAGAGGGGGGGTACTGTCATGGTCTGTGTTTTGGTTTGGGTTGTGTTTAGTTTTGTTCCATGTTTTCCTGTGTTCCATGTTTGTTGTGTGCTCATTAAGTTGTTGTGTCCACCTGTTCTCGTCTGCTTTGTGTCAACCAATCAGCTCTCTCCAGCCACTCATGTCTTGTCCAGGTGTTCCTCGTTGTCTCGTCTATCTGTTTGTATTTAGTTCCCTGGTTTCTTTCAGTTCTTGTCGGTTCATTGTCGTTGTCACATGTCTCTGCCATGTCATAGTCGTCAGTTGTTTTTATCATTGTGGTATGTCATTGTCAGGTGTCATTTTCCGTTTCTATTCCACGTCTTACTCACAGGTCATAGTTTGTTTCCAGTTTTAGATATTCAAGTGTTTCTTTGTTACTTTGATTTGAGTGGTATCTGTTGTGGGACTTTGTTCAGTTTTCCCTTTTCTAAGATTAAATATTATTTTGAGACTCCCGCACTCCTGCCTTGCCTCCCTGCTTCCCTGCAATTGGGTCCACCATGTTCTTGCCTTGCGTTACTCGCCCTCGCCTTAACCACGTACGTGACAATAAATGTAAAATACCAGGAAATATTCAGCCATTAACAGCCACCGAAGTAATTCTATGGTGTTAGTCCTGAATTATATTTACCTCAGATTTATGTTTTCTTTGGAACTTTGTCTTCAAGCTCACATTGCCTGGTTGTAGTCACCTGACTCATCTTTGTGATTTGTATACCAAGACTGAGTGGCCTTCTTTGAGTATCCTAAGGTAGACACTTGATGTCACTGATCTGTAAAGCTTTTCTTGGTTTGGTTCTGTCTTCCTTACGCTCTCTTCCCTACATACCCAAGAATTGATGGCCTTACATTCTTATCACATTTACCACTTGTTTTTGGATCGAATTGGATAATTGTTGCCAGAGCCTTTGCTTGAAATACATTACAAACTGAACTGGAACAATCAGAACTCATCTCTCACTTCAAGCCTTTCATTCTACCTTTATCACCAGACATTGAAAATAATTTGAACAGTGCCTTTGTTTTTAATTGTCTCTGATCTCAAGTATTGCACTTACAAAATTGCCACACCGTTTGGGTGTCCTCAATAATTGTTGAATTTATTGTTGAGACATCATCTGGTTATATAAAGGTTGGATAAAACATAAATAAAATTAGGTGATAATGTCTCTACTCACTGTGAGTACAGTTCCAAGGCTGTATTCTTTATCTTCACTCAGAATGCGTGTACTCCCATACCAGAAGGCCAGAGCATAAGACAGGTACATCAGCATAAAGGTAAAGCCCATGATTAAGTTTGAACTTATCGACCTCTCTACTCCCATTTTCTTTGCGGCCTCCAAACTCTTACGATATCTGTAAAGTAATGTATACACCAAAGAATTTGCATTGGTTTAATGACAACAAATGTAAAGATCCAGTTCCTGTGGCATAAAATAATAAACTTCATGTATATGTCATTAGGTACACCAGCATTATAGCTCTAATAATAATAATCTCTTGCATTATAGCTCATTAGAGCTATAATGCAAGAGATGTACTGTATTAACTATCAAGCCACTACAAAGATTTTATTATAAAAAATCCTGCACAAACCTCTCGAGCTCTTTTTGCTGACCATTGAAGGCAAACACGGTCCTGATGGCAGAAAGCACCTCCTCTGCCACTGCACCCGCTTTGGCATAAGCAGCCTGTTCTTTAGAAGTGTATGACGTCACTACCTAAGGAGCGAGACATATAAGCTTTGCAATAAGAGGCTTGTTTTCGGCATAAAAGTTGGACTGGGTGGATGAAGTTTACCCTAGTAAAAAGTGCTGCTGAAAGGCCTAGCAAGGGGCAGATGGCCAAGATGACCAGAGCGAGTTTCCATCCTATACTGAAACCGATGATGATGGATAAGATGAAGGTGGAAACGGACTGGATCAGCATCCCCATCTTGTCTCCTATACCCTCTTGGATCTTACAGATATCACTGTCCATGCAAATTAAAATGTCCATCAATTGTCTTCACAACACATTTGTGTCAAATGTACTTTGTTAGTTTCTAAAGAAAATGAGACGTTAATGTTACTTCGGTTTCATAAAGGAGAGGAGTGACAGACAACACATTATATGGCAGTGGGTACGGAAAGTATTCACACCCCCTTAAACTTCTCACTCTTTTTTTTATATTGCAGCTATTTGCTAAAATAATTTAAGTTCCTTTTTTCCCCTCATTAATGTACACACAGCACCCCACATTGACAGAAAAAAACAGAATTGTTGAAATCTGCAGATTTATTAAAAAAGAAAAACTGAAATATCACAAAGCCATAAGTATTCAGACCCTTTGCTCAGTATTTAGTAGAAGCACCCTTTTGAGCGAATACAGCCATGAGTCTTTTTGGGAATGATGCAACAGGTTTTTCACACCTGAATTTGTGGATCTTCTGCAATTCCTCCTTGCAGATCCTCTCCAGTTCTGTCAGGTTGGATGGTTAACGTTGGTGGACAGCCATTTTCAGGTCTTTCCAGAGATGCTCAATTGGATTTAAGTCAGGGCTCTGGCTGGGCCATTCAAGAACAGTCACAGAGTTGTTTTGAAGCCACTCCTTCGTTATTTTAACTCTGTGCTTAGGGTCATTGTCTTGTTGGAAGGTGAACCTTCGGCCCAGTCTGAGGTCCTGAGCACTCTGGGAAAGGTTTTCGTCCAGGATATCCATGTACTTGGCCGCATTCATCTTTCCTTCGATTGCAATCAGTCATCCTGTCCCTGCAGTTGAAAAACACCTCCACAACATGATGCTGCCACCACCATGCTTCACTGTTGGGACTGTTTTGGACAGGTGATGAGCAGTGCCTGGTTTTCTCCACACATACCGCTTAGTATTAAGGCCAAACATTTTGTGTCTTGGTGTCATCAGACCTGACAATCTTATATCTCACCATCTTGGAGTCCTTCAGGTGTTTCTTTTTTTTAAGCAAAATTCATGCGGGCTTTCATGTGTCTTGCACTGAGGAAAGGCTTCCGTCTGGCCACTCTGCCATAAAGCCCCGACTGGTGGAGTGCTGCAGTGATGGTTGACTTTCTAGAACGTTCTCCCATCTCCCGACTGTATCTCTGGAGCTCAGTCACGGTGATCTTTGGGTTCTTCTTTATCTCTCTCACCAAGGCTCTTGTCCCCCGATTGCTCAGTTTTGCCAGACAGCCAGCTCAAGGAAGTGTTCTGGTTGTCCCAAACGTCTTTCATTTCAGGATTATGGAGGCCACTGTGCTCTTAGGAACCTTAAGTGCAGCAGAATTTTTTTTTTAACCTTGGCCAGATCTGTGCCTTGCCACAATTCTGTCTCTGAGCTCTTCAGGCAGTTCCTTTGACCTCATGATTCTCATTTGCTCTGACATGGACTGTGAGCTGTAAGGTCTTATAGAGACAGGTGTGTGGCATTCCTAATCAAGTCCAATGAGGATAATCAAACACAGCTGGACTCCAATGAAGGTGTAGAACCAGCTCAAGGATGATCAGAAGAAATGGACAGCACCCGAGTTAAATATATGAGTGTCACAGCAAAGGGTCTGACTACTTATGGCTGTGTGATATTTCAGTTTTTCTTTTGTAATAAATCTGCAAAAATTTCAACAATTCCGTTTTTCTGTCAATATCGGGTGTTGTGTGTACGTTGAGGAAAAATGAACTTAAATTATTTTAGCAACTGGCTGCAATATAACAAAGAGTGAACATTTTAAGGGGGTCTGAATACTTTCCGTACCCACTGTACACACACACACACACACACACACACGCACGCACACACATTCGTAATATTTTGTTTCATTTTAGTCTATGCCCTTGGTACAACACAAGTTGTATGGGACATGTACAGTATAGACACCCTGCAGAGCTGCCATCAAATCAGAGGGGAACTTCCAGTGCCTCAGTTGTTAACTGGAGATCCTCTGTGTAGGCAGGGAAGACAGCCTACACCAGGTAGTGAAAATGCCACTGTTTTGTGGAAATCCTTTACCCAGCTAAAGAGAAACAAACAGCTGGTCACATAAACACACACTTTAAGGGTGGTGTTGCAAGGGTCCTGTTCTGATGGAAATAGAGTAGGAAATAAGCCCCTGGGTTGAAATAAATAAATAAATAAATAAAACATGGAGCCGCAGGGGCGGCACGGTTGTTGACTGGTTAGAGCGTCAGCCTCACAGTTCTGAGGAGCGGGGTTCAATCCCCGGTCCCGCCTGTGTGGAGTTTGCATGTTCTCCCCGTGCCTGCGTGGGTTTTCTCCGGGCACTCCGGTTTCCTCCCACATCCCAAAAACATGCATTAATTGGGGACTCTAAATTGCCCGTAGGTGTGAATGTGAGTGCGAATGGTTGTTTGTTTCTATGTGCCCTGCGATTGGCTGGCAACCAGTTCAGAATATACCCCGCCTCCTGCCTGATGATAGCTGGGATAGGCTCCAGCACGCCCGCGACCCTAGTGAGGAGAAGCGGCTCAGAAAATGGATGGATGGATGGATGGATGGAGCCGTAGGCCAATATATCTTAATACTGTAGATCTGAATGATTTTATCCAGTACCTCCTGAATAAATGCTAACATTTCTCCAGTAGAGCACCAAAAGGTAAAGAATATTGCGGTCTGATCACCATCTTTCAAATGTTTTCCAAGTGTAAAGCCGTTGATTGGTGGATGGATGTTGTAGCCACAATTGTGGGTGAGGGTGACACACCACCCCCCCTTGCCTAGACGAAACTAGAAGATGAGTATGACCACGACTTTCCTAGCTACCGAGGAATTACCAGGATCGAGGTTAGGGCTTTCCGGCAAACACTCTTGAGAATGTCTGGTCTAATCTCTACTGTATACTGAAGCACACCTGCATCCATCCCCAAAATTGCTTTGTGCTCAGTTATGGAAAGGAACAAGCAGAGAAACCCTGCTGAATCAACATACTTGCTCCCCCGGAAAGAAGCTTCCACCTTCCTAGTCTGTATGTCGTCTGAATGGGGGATATTTTGGTCTCAGTTGGAGGTGCTTTGTTTTGAAATGGACGATGTCATTTATATGCTACTCACTCAACGAGACGAGTGTTGAGTGTTGCTGTCTCGTTGACATCAAACCAGCCGATGTTCTGTCGCATGATACTGTGGAAAAAATCCGTGCGAATGCGTTTGATCTGTCGCCCGGCAGCCAGTGCAAAGAAAGCAGCCTGTATGTAGGCAGCCACCATCAATATCGCACCGATGATGCTGTAGTAGATGGCAAAACTGGTATGGAAGAAACAAAATTGATCAAATGTGTCTCACTGAGTGTAAATTAAGTAACAACTCCGTCTTACCTAGTAATGTTTTCCTGCAAGGTGTTGTTCGGAATTATGGTGGTGGAATCTGAAAATAGGATAAAGTGTTATGTTCTCCATTGTCATGTTAGATACGTAGCTAATTGTTACCGTCTCTATGAACTCACTGGCATGGCTGGTGTTGATTTTAGACACTCTTGAGTACTGTACAAAGGTGTCCGCCACATTCCCAAATATTACACACATAAGGGGGAACGTTAGCCCATGGACGATCGACATCACTGTCCCGAAGACGATCAGTACAACGTCTAAGCCATCTGCAAACCTAAACTGTGCTCATGTGAAAAAAAGGAGAAAGAAAATCCTCAATGTTGTTAGAAAGCTGCGGCTTGAGATAGCAGATGGATAGAGACAGAAAACGTACCAGTCCAATGGGGCCAACCTTCGGTATCTTTGCCTTTTTGACTTTATTCTTTTCATTTTTCAGTTCACTGAGTCAAATATGAAAACATCATTGTAATTCCTCTCTTTTTCTTTCCTTTAGTTAGTAATGTTTCATTATGATAATGTTTGATATGAAAACCCACTAAACCGGTTTGTTGAAGAGTTATAGACTATTACCTTAAATAAAGTTCTGTCGAGTCCTTTTGCAGCGTGTCTTTTTCGTCCATGCCTGGGTCTTGTCAGAAGAAGAGGGAGGTCAAAATCCTTTTGTTCCACAACAAGAAAATTTTAATGGTCCTGTATGAAAATCAAACCATATCAGTCAGTTCGATAGAAACACTATAGACTTTAATTACTTGTGCTGGGATCACTTATAACAACACAGGTTATACTAACATATCAACTCACAGGTTCTTACAAGTGTTTAGACACTAAAAAAGAATCCCACCGCACCACTCGACAGTAGCACTGCCTTGCTCATTTTTCCACATCCTGTCCATTTTCTGTCCTCTCGTATCTGGTTCTCTTGGTTAGTTATTGCATGTCCTCACCGGGGGTCCCCCCTCCAATCTCCCCACCCCCCAATCTACAAGTAACTGTTATAATATTACTTGTGTTTAAATATCTAGACTGTCTCACTATTGTTCTGCTGTGGTTCTCAGCCCTAGTCCCCTTGTCCACACTGTCCCCCTGTCTGTCCCCTAAATCCCTTTTCTCTCCAGCTGCATTTTCAATTAACATCCATCCATCCATTTTCTGAGCCGCTTTTCCTCACTAGGGTCGCGGGCGTGCTGGAGCCTACAATTAACATCAGATTAATTAAAATAAATAATAAAATTAAGCAGAGGGAGTATTTCAAACTCCCCTGTTGCACAAGCAAAACTGTTCCAGCACAAAGGCATACAGATCTACCATTCTGCAAGGCCATGCAGCCGAACAGGACAGGTTTAAAAAAACAAAACAAAACAAAACAAAACAAAACAAAACAAAAGCATATCAGTCAGTGTAATTACCACTCAGTAATTACGGAGAAGACAAAACAGAATCCTACCTGAGAGCTTCTGAGCTGTCGTCGTTCCACACCCTCATTAGCGCTTCAATGTTTGGCAGTTTGGATCATGTACGCGCGCGCGCACACACATCCACGCGCGTGGTGAGCGTGCATACGAGCCATGGAGGCGGAGTACATTACTCACCTGCTAATTCCAGGTCTTTTTGAAGCTCTCCACAGGTGTTCCTTGGCTCTTGGACAACTCTTCTGATTATTCTATGGACTCCTCCGTCAGAAATCTTGCATGGATCACTTGATTGAGGCAAATTTATGGTGGTATGATTGGCTTTCCACTTACGTATTATGGCCCAAACTGTGCTCACTGGAACGTTCAGAAGTTTAAATATCCGCCTGTAACCAGTGCCATCGTTATTTTTTGCAGCAATTACTTTCCGATGGTCTTGAGACAGCTCTCTGCTCTTACCCCTCACGAGATGTGTCTTGACTCACACCTTGGCAATGAGACCTTTTTGTAGGCCATCAATTAGGACTGAACCAGCTGATATTCATTTGAACTGACAAGGGGCTGGATTGCTGTTGCATTATTGATAGATTTTAGGTGTTCAATACTTTTTTCTACTTTCTTTGTTTGTATGGATTACTTGGGTTGTTCCCAAAATCTGGTGAAAATTTCATGTCAATAGGACCTTTGGAAATATATTTAGTGGGAAAAATGGTGACGTGTTAAATACTTATTTCAGTCGCTGTATGTATTCTGCCTACACGCTAGCTGAGCTATATGAAAAAACATCACAAGCTGTGAGCAAAGGAGCATTTTTCATCCATCCATTTTCAACACCGCTTATCCTGGTTAGGGTTGCGGGGCGCTGGAGCTTATCCCAGCTGACTTTGAGCAAAAGGCGGACTACACCCTGAACGACCATTCGAATTCACATTCACACCATCACTGAGTGGGAACTGAACCCACGCTGCCTGCACCAAAGTCAGGCGAGTGTACCACTACACCATCAGTGACCAAAGGAGCATTTTGTTTTTTAAACTACGCATATAATTTCTAATAAGGCACTGTGAAAGCGAATATAGTAAACTTTAGCAAAGGTTTTGCAAAAATGTTGAGTTTACTATCAGTGGTTAAGTGTTGTGAACATAAAAATGTGTTAAAATTTGTCAGGGTTGTCAATAACAACTCCTTGGTGTGTCAAATTTAGAAGACATTTATTTTCCCTTTAGAGGGAGTTTTAATCTCTTCCAGGATTGGTCTTTACCTCCCTTCACTGGACTCCCACTAGGGTAACGTAGGGGTGAACAAAGTGATAACTCAAGGTAACGTGATATTAATGTTTTATTATGGTATAAGTCACTGATTGTGTAACGGCTCACTGGCTTGACAGGGTTCGATTCATACACAGTGACGGTATGAATTTAAGTGACTCTCCGTCGTGTGTGTTTTTATGTCTCAAAAGTATTTTTTTGTCAAAATGGTTGTCTATTGTCGTACTCGAGCAGCTCCAACTACTAGAGACAAATTCCTTGTGTGCTTTTGACATTCATACTATTTGACATAATAAGGATTCTGATTCTGACATGGAGCAAAATTGGCCTTTGTTAATAATGATCTAGCGAGCGGGTAACACACCAGCAAATAGTCAAATATTCATGTGAACTGGGAGGGCTGGCAGTGAATGAGTTTAACATTTGGCTGCTCCACTACTTGCCGTTAGGTGTTACTTTGTACTTTGAATAAACCAACAACCTGGAATGAACAAAGTGTTGTGAGTTGATGAATAGCAATAAGGGAGTATCTGAACTTAGTCCAATGAATGCACGCTGGTTAAAATCTGGTGACCCTGTTTGCCTTTAAGAAATTATAAATTCTGCTGAACCTGATGTCAAATATTAAGGCAATGCTTTTATAACATCACAAGCTTTGTGTAGACATGTACTGTATAGTAGTATTACTTTGCTATCAAACAGTAAAAGTGGAATGAAACATAAAGAGGAAACTTGTGGCTAACCTTGCCGTTGCTCCTTGTTTGGGTTCTTAAGTCGACTTCAATACAGTATTTTAAAACATTAAACGTACACCACACAGTGATGACAAAAAATATAAAATTGAAATTCCTGATACTGTATTCATCTAATAACTTTAAAATTATGAGAGAAAACTATGTTGTTGTATAAGGAATTAAATTTTATGCTTCAAGGGGATTTTTTAAGAATTTGTTAAAACTGTCAGGATGAACCTGACAGTAGTAAAATTCTCCCTCTCTGGCCCCATCATGTACCTCAAATTAGATTTTTATGATTATTATTTTTTAGTTTAGTTAATTACATATTTGATGTCATGCACCAGAGTTGCCCATTCCACATGTCCGTTTCTACTTATACTTGAGTATTTATGTGAAGAGGGATCGATGCTTTTACTCCGTCTCAATGACCGACATGCCGTTAGCTACTTTTATTTATTCATTCTTGCGTGTGCGCGTCTATTTTTAGACTCCATCTTCGACTTCCGCATAGGGCGCCCGTTGCGCCAATGAAACGGGATCACTCATTTGACTCAAATTCACCAATCAGACGACACGAGGCAGTCACATGACCGCACACATAGCCTTCGCGAGCCAATTTAAATGACTCATTTAAAAAAAAAAAAAAAAATTAAAAATAAAATTAAAAAAAAACAGCCACACGACTGTTTATTTTACACTCCAAAAAAACAACAGCTTTATCATGCAGCTCTTAAATTGTGACTGCCCAAACTTGGACATTTCAGCCCACTTCTAACTTGAGAAAACAACTTGCGATAAATTGCAAATGTTTCTATTGCTGTTTTGGCAGTGGATATGGAAAAATTAGCTCTATCCCTACGGTGTTGTACATGCACACGCACACACGATCAATAAGTCTGTTCAGCAAACAGCTTCTTCAAGTCATTTACGTGAATAAAGCAAATAATGTTTCTGTAGCGCCCAATGTATGTAAGTTAAGAATTGAAATGGTGATAGGTGTGTGTCGTCTCCCATATATTATTATTTTTTAAATTTTATTTGATGTTCATGCTCTGATTAAAAAATAAATAAATAAATCAGGTTACTCACAAGTTACTCTGTACTTGAGTAGTTTTTTCATTGAGTACTTCTTACTCTTATTCAAGTAAATATTTGGATGACTACTTTTTACCTTTACTTGAGTCATATTATTCTAAATTAACAGTACTCTTACTTGAGTACAATATTTGGCTACTCTACCCACCTCTCCAAAGGTTATTCTACCAGCATAACAGCCGTGTCTGCTGATTACATCTGGTTTCAACAGTGTGTCGAGGCTTTAATTGCTGAAAAGGTGGACCACCAAAGAAATTAGCAAAAGCTGTGACACTTGTGTACATAAAATTGATAAAATTTCAAACCGAGCTTTTTCGCAGTTATTATGGGGTGTTATGTGTAGGAATTGGTCTACAAAGTAGACCCGAGTGTGTAATTGACATCATGTTACTCACTCTATGAGATGAGTGCTGAGTGTTCCTGTTTCATTGACATCACACCAGCCGAGGTCTTGTCGCATAACACTGTGAAAAAACAAAAACGCGTGCGGATGCCTTTGACCTGTTGTCCCACTGACAGCGTAAAGAAAGCAACTTCGAAATAGGCAGCCATTCATATGATGGAATAGTAGATGGCAAAGCTGAAATGGGGAAAATAATTCAAATGTGTCTGATTGAGTTGAATCGACATCTCGGTCTAACCCGCTCATTTCCTCCTCTAAAGTGATGTTATGAATTATGACAGTGGAATCTGAAAATTAATTACCGGTAGTTTGAAAAAAAAAAATCAAGTACGACAGATGTTGGATTTCAGTGACAACGGCCCAATCAAAAACTGCTGACCAGCACACTTTTCACCACACTTCTATTCTAAATGTAATTTTAATTTAATTTACTATGCTGTTTGTGCTCCTGCAAGGGGAAATTCGATTTGCAGTACACTCTGCTGTATATATGTTGGAGTGATTGGGTGCACAGATCGTGAGGTGAGATTTGAGGGGGTGCAGTGCCTTGCACAAGGACAACCCGACAGCAGTCAAGTTTCAGACTAGCAATACTAACACCAGAAGTTTATTTATTATTTATTTATTCAGGTTTGTACCAACATTTAATAAATTATTTGATACATTAACATTGTTTGGCAGAGGTAATTGCATTCCATTCACAATATATTTTTACACAAATACAGTAAGTAGTACGGCACGGTGAACGACTGGTTAGAGCGTCTGTCGCACAGTTCTGAGGACCGGGGTTCAATCCCTGGCCCCGCCTGTGTGGAGTTTGCATGTTCTCCCCGTGCCTGTGTGGGGTTTCTCCGGGCATTCCGGTTTCCTCCCACATCCCAAAAACATGGATGGTAGGTTAATTGACAACTCTAAATTGCCCGTAAGTGTGAATGTGTGTGCGAATGGTTGTTTGTTTGTATGTGCCCTGCGATTGGCTGGCAACCAGTTCAGGGTGTACCCCGCCTCCTGCCTGATGATAGCTGGGATAGGCTCCACCACGCCCGCGACCCTAGTGAGGAGAAGCGGCTCAGAAAATGGATGGATGGATGGATGGACAGTAAGTCGCACTTTCTGTGACTATAATCCATGCAATGCAGATTTATTCTGGCCACATTCGAGATGAGCTACATGTGAAAGAGCACTGTGAGGTAGGTTCTGTTAACAAAGGTAAGGCTGGGCTGTCCACAGATGTAAGGACTTTTGAGGATAATAATGGCTAAATGCCATTTTAATGTATACAATGGTGTAAAATATAAAATAAAATATATTTTTTCCTGCTAGTAATACATTGTTACATATCATATTTGGCTAGTAGGTTTGAATTATGTTAAGTCTCTTGAAATTGTCATGCACTGCAGAACTAATCCCCTCAAATGCACCTTACAGACTTCCCTTGCCTCACTTCAGTCAGTCAGTAAATCAGCCAAACCTAATCAGATTTCAGTTATTGCTTCCTATTTTTGAGTGTTTTGTGTTTGTTAATCTGTCAGTTATCTATATCCATCCATCCATCCATTTTCCAAACCGCTTGTCCTCAGTTGTCTTTATTTTTTCCCTAATGGAATCACTCCCTCATTCAGTTATACAATATACAGTATTTTGTACCTGAGAAAACATTTGATATCCCACAAAACCCAGCAAAAAAGGGAGCGTATGTCACTACAATCTAGATCACTGGTGTGCTGCAGGAAATGATCCAATTTCACTTAATTGGTCTGAAATTATTATTTCCTACAAATAATGTCTCTCTGATAATATATCTCACACAACCAACAACAGCCACAGTTCAGCTACATTATAATTCCGTCCATAGCTCAGAAAGAAAGATCAAAAAGCTTAAGTGCAGGGTGAGTGCCAGTCATGTGGTTAATACACTATTAAAACATATTTTTATTTTGCTTGTTTGATAGTTAAGGCTATTCTATTTTCTTAGCATGGTATTTTGTAAACATTTATTGAACTTGAAACATTTTTCCTAAAAACTAGACTAAAACATTTTTTGATTTTTCATCGACTAAAACTATTTTTTATAGAAATGACTAAAATGTGACTAAAACTAATAAGAAATTTTGTCCAAAAGACTAAAATGACAATGGTTGCCAAAAACAACACTAAACTAACAGGCGCAGATTTCACACTCAGTAAATTTGTGCGTAAATTAAGGCAATATTGTCATTATTTCAGTATTTATGCTTTTGTGACAATTTTGTTTGGTGATGGTATCATGTGCCTTGGCTAAATAAAGGTTGGGAAACACTGACCTATATATTTAGACAAACTGAACTGAAATTTCCTTCTTGCACGTCTGTGTTTGGGTGTCTTCGAGTCAACACACCAACAGTCGCGTGCGTTCAAACAAACAAACAAACAGCCACTCTTCATTGAAAATGGTGACCTGTGAAAATAACTCAATAAAAGAGTCTTCTCATTCACTACCACAGCCCAACTGTTTAGTGACCAGCATGTGATAGACTCCCTTTTTGGCTAGCAGCTGCTGGTGCGTCCCTTGTTCAACCACCACCCCTCCCTGAAACACAGCGATGCGGTCTGCGTTTTGGATGGTGGACAGACGGTGCGCTACAACGATACACGTCCTGCCCTGCCTAGCTTTGTCCAACGCCTCCTGCACCAACTGGATCAAGCACAAATTGGGAGGACAAAAGTCAATGTGGATGCACATCAGACAGCCAAATGTGCAGCAATTCCACATGAGAAGAAAAAAAACTCACCTTCTCACTCTCAGTGTCGAGTGCAGACGTGGCCTCATCCAGAAGCAACAGTTTGGGGTTACGAAGGATGGCTCGGGCTATGGCTATTCGTTGTTTCTGACCACCAGACAGCTGGGTCCCCTTATCGCCTGCCAGAGTGTCGTACTTCTGCTCGAATAAACACACGTACAAAGTCAGTACATTGAACATTACACATTGCCACTTTCTAAGACATTTTCAGTGACTAGACTGTGTTCACGGAAAATGATGTGATGTTTCTTATAAATTCTTTCCTCATTGGAATTGACAGCAGAAATCTCATGACAGACGTGAGAATGAGCTTTGATCAAAAATAATTATTACCTAATACAAACATTTTATTACCTTTGGCAAATGTTCTATAAAGCTGTGAATGTTGGCCGCTTCAGCAGCTGCCTTAATCTCCTCTATAGTTACAGTACGACTGTTGTCTCCATAGGCGATGTTTTTGGCCAAGCTGCAGTCAAAGAGCACAGGCTCCTGGGACACAATACCAATCTGAGACCTCAGCCAGCAGATGTTCAGCTCTTTCACATTCTTGGAATCAATCATCTGGAAGACATAACAAAAATACAACTCATGTCATCATTGAAGTTAGATGTCAAGAAAGGTTAGAGGTCCAAGTTTTGAGCAAGATGACGAAAACCCAGGCAAATCATTTGGACCAAGTCACTAGATAGGCCAAAGTACATAATCAATCAATCAAATCAAAATAATTTGATTTGAATTTGAATTTGATAAAGCTCAACCCAAAAAGTTTGGACCAAGTCTCAAGAATGTTTTAGAAAAGAAGCAGGGTATTTTGTTCAAGTTGATGTTGATTTAAACTTAAGACACAAGACATGTTTAGCAAATGCTTAGGTCTCATCAGTTCTGTGAAGAGCACATAAATTGGCTAACAAATAAGGTGTAATTCACTGAGACTGTAGTGGGACACCCGCCAGACTTCCGTGCAAGCAGGCTGAGTTCTGTTCCCACTCAGTGACAGTGTGAATGTGAGTGTGAGCGGTTGTCCAACTCTATATGAGCCCTGTGATTGACTGGCGACCAGTACAGTCTGCCTTTCGCCTAAACTCAGCTGGGATACCTGCGACCCTGAACAGGACAAGCGTTATAGAAAATGGATGGATGGATGAACAAATGTGTGATTGTCTTCTCACCACGTTCCCTTGTGTGGTGTCATAGAACCTCTCCAGAAGCTGGATGGTGGTGCTTTTTCCACAGCCGCTGCTTCCTACTAGGGCCAGTGTCTCTCCTTTGCTCACCTTCAGATTCAGCCCTCGTAGAACGGGTACATCAGGGCATGAGGGGTAGTTAAACTCAACTCCCTCAAAGTACACATGACCATCAAATTGGTCCTGGATTTTTTAGGAAGGAGACAGACAGTACGTCATCAATACTGTAAGCCTGTAAATGACATTGGAGCGTACTCGTTGGCAACTTCTGGGATTACCAATGACTGGCCTTCATGTGAGAGATTGTCAATAGCAGGCTGTGCGTTCAGAAGCATCATGATGTGAGCAGCTGACATTTTCGCGTTTGCATAGTTTGGAGTGAAGGAATTGGCTTCTCCAACAGCCATAGAACCATACAGAATTGCCATAACCACCCTGAGAAAGAAAACCAATTCACATATGACCAGTGTTGTACTTGGACGAGTTCAATGAACGAAAGTTCATGAACTACTTCATATTTTGGGCGAACGTAACCTGAATTTAGTTAGTTTCTGCCTGGTGAACGTTACTGATAATGTGCTCATTCTGGCGTCTGTGAACTGTTTTTGAACGAAAGTTCATTTTCATTCAAGAGTGGCAGATTTTGCTAGGGACTTCCAGGACAAAACCAGTCTGAACACACTATACGAGCCTTCATATGTCGGGGGTTAAACGCCGTATTTGGCAACCGATTCGGTGCAGCCTCCATACATGTTTACATGAGCGAGGTGCATTCAGGGACACTCCGTAAATGTCAGAGAACATGTTCTTTGTTAGAAACATTATTTTTTGTATCAGTGTTTTTTTAGGTAAAACACTTTACGGTCACACTATCACAATATGGAATTTGTTTTGTACTATAAGTCTAGATAAGAAAATATTTTATGAATATTGTCAGCCAGAGCTGCAAGGAATGTAAAGTTATCAATGACCTTTCCCCATTGTTCATGTCATACTGTGTTGCATGTTTTTGTTTGTACATTAAGGGCAAAAGTCCTGTTTTTTGTTTCAATTCCTCATTTAAAAAAAAAACATTCATGCAACATGTTTTTCCTCATGTTTTTGTGATTGTAGGATAAAAGCTGCAGTTGGCTACTAGTGTGGACTGAATGGGTGGCAACAATGAGGAAATGAAATGCCCGCATTTTGAGGGTAATAGTCCATCAGCAACATATTTAAAAAAAAAACTATGAACCAATTTGTTTTTGGACCGGTGAACTTGGTTAAAAATGTTGAATTATAAACTACGAACTGAACTAGTTCATTTTGGAAACGGTGAATTGAATTTTGAACTAGCGCACGTAGAAAATGAACTTCCCCAACACTGCATACAGTATGACTGACTACTCCAGTATCCATAAATAATAATAATGTGAAGTTGTAGAGGTTATGTTTAAATGTAATGCGCCATTAAATCTTTATAAAGAAGAAATATTACTTACAGAAATACTCCCTCAACATCCATTCGTCCTTGCTCAACAAGCCAAGCTCCAAACCAGAAACATATGGCATAAGTAAAGTAGATCATGGCTTGGGAGAAAGAGAAGGCAAAACCCTGCACATGGGCCTTTTTCTGGGCATTTCTATAGAGACACACAGAACCATCAAAAGTAGCACGATGAGAAGCATTTCATCCATTTAGGGTAGGGTTGAGCATCAAGAATCGAGAACCGATTGGAACCGGGACTAACGTTCCGGTTCTGCCGGAATCGTTCAAATTAAAAAATGTTGGTTCCCAATTTCGATGCCTAGTCCACAGACCCCGATAATTCCAGCCAGCGCCAAATCCACGGATTCTTGATCCCGTTTATCCTTATCAAGTTTCTTTACAATGTCGGTCTCGCCGTCCTCCCTCTGGACTATATGTCCCTCCGTGTCACCGACGTACCGCATACTTATTAATGTAAAAACTTGATGGCATACATTGAATTTAAATGTGTAGAAAGACCGCACCGATAAAATACAAATATAAAATCAGCAGAATTCCGCGTATCTGCTGACTTTGCACAGTCCTGCTTCAAAATAAAAGGCTAAGAGCTTAAAACAGGAAGTCAAGTTAACACTTGCACATATAAACCATTTGATGCGATAAAACAGTCCCAAATAACTATTTAAACAATGCTATATTTAACTTTTAGCTGAAACATTAATTAATGATTAAGTCAATTGGGTTAATTCCGCACACATTGTCTTTTAGTTTGCTATTGATACTGGTTATAAAGAACCCCGAGTCAAATGTTCCTTTTAGTCTATGCTGCGGGCTGCTAAGAAAATGGATATTCATAATTTGGACACCCTTCACTTAAACAATGCAAACCTTTTTTGACCCAGCCCCCTAAAAGAATCGGAATCGAGAATCATTTGGAACCGGAATCGAAATGAGGGACCGGAATCGCTCAAATTCAAACTATGCCCAACAATAATTTAGGGAGAGGTGATGGAGGCCCTCACATACCTGTAGGGAACTTCCAGGTTATTGTGATACAAAGACTCAAACTTGAGTTCCCTGGTCAGAGATGCAACTGTACGGATATTTTCGATGGCTTCTGTAACAATCTAAAAAGTTGCACCATGAAAACATCACACTGTACTACGGCGTATTTTGGTAGAGTGAGGGCAAAAGTAGTCATATCATATGGCCAATTCCCACCTGTCCAGCCTTCTCCAACTCCTTCTTGTCCTTGGCAGCTTGCCCAGATAGCAATTCCATCTCCACAGTTCCAGCCACTGCAAGGATTGGTACCAAGACCAGTACGAGCAGGGTCAGCTCCCAGCCATTCACAAAGGCAAGAATCACACCAGTGCCTAAATTGGTAATATTCTGCACCAGGGTAGCCAGGCGTAGTCCCGTTACCTGAGCAGAGGTGAAACTTTTTGTGGAAAAAAAACATTTTGTGTGTGTGTGTGTGTGTGTGTGTGTGTGTGTGTGTGTGTGAGCGAGAGACTCAAAAATTTATTACCCCTTGCACTTGAGCAGCATCTGAAGCCAGCCTTGTTGTGAGCATTCCTACGCTGTTTTTATGGTCATCAAACCAGGCGAGATCCTAGAAGAAAACCAAGTAATTCCTTTTCCAATGAAGAAATATTGCCCTGACAAGAAATGCCACTCTCAGTAAACTGTAAACTGTTAAAGACTGTCTCCTGCAAAATTGCAATTCCACTTACCTGCCGCATCAAAGCCTTGAAAGCTGCCAGTCTCAGTTTCAACGTCAGGATCTCTCCAGATTTTCCAAAACAGTAACCCTGTAAAAAGTGACAGACACGGAAAAAAAAAATCACAATTAGACAGTGACATGAATACTTGTGACTGACTGAGGAGCGTGGTCCTTGGTTTTACAAAGTTCACTAAGACTATATGCCTGCCCTTTGCATCAATTGTCATAGTAATGTTTTAGTGAACTAGGAATGCACAGATACGTTCCGGGCAGGTGGCATAGGAGCCATGTCAGCCGTGTGGAGATATAGTAATGTCTCCTTTATCGCAGGGGTTACTTTCCAGAACACCCCCTCAATTGACGAAATCCGCGACGTAGAGGCCAAATATTGTATTATTCATAAACAATTTAAGGTTTCATGCATGCAGATATTATTTTTGTCCACCTGGCGTCACTATCCACGCATTCTACATCTTAGTAACTATGAACAAGCGCATGCCTTTAAAAGGCGGGTCTGCTCCATTGAGTGACGTGGATATGAACTTATACGGTTGTGCACAGGCGATTTCCTGTCTATACCATTATCCACTGTGATTTACAGAGATAGTCCCACTAAGGCGACCGGCAGGTGTGTTAAGAATGTACTTTTGTTTATTGTATTCTGTTACCGTTTGTTTAATAAAGCAATTTTAAGAGCACCAACAGGTGTTTCCATCCCCATTCTAGCTATGTCACCTGTTATGGATTACAATTAATTGTAACAACCTGTGTTAGGTGCCACAAAGTATGCTTTCCAGCATCCTTTGCAGCTCTCTTTGTAAATACTCGTAGTAAATCAAGCTAAACGTTACTCTTTACTTGCATTTGTTTCTGCCCATATTGTTATGAGTACGAGCCATTGCTATACGTCGGGCTAGGTTGATGTGTGTGCATTTTATTTCATGAAACCTTGACTATCGGTTGTGTGATAAATAGTGGCCTTCTGGTCATGTTCGCTGCATTACCAGGTAATTAGTGGCTTACCAACTGTGTAATTTGCTGTTGCTCATTCAAACTTAAAGCCTAAGTTGTCCTTGTGCAACTGATTAACACCACTCTATATTCACTTAGCCATCGATGATTACTTTACTGCAATGCACTGAACCCACAATAGGTGAACTGCTATATAGCAGGGGACGACTCCCTTTAAGGGTGGGGGATGCAATTGTTCATGTTATTCCTTTGTGGCTCTTTAGGAACAACAAGATAAATTTGAGAATAAAACACACACGGTTGGGGCGCCATCGGGGTGGCCGACTGCCACGGCCACCCCGAAGCGCTGCCCCTGCTGTGCTTGGAAGCACAAAGTAGAATTGCTTGAGGTTTAGGTGTGGCGAGAGGAGAACATGGCACCAATGTGCTTTGACTGCACAGGCTGGTCAGTTTTTCATGAATCATCAAACAGCCTTGACCAACTGGCAGACGAAGTGTAAATCACATCAGGGTGTCACTGTCAATAATAAGTTCTGAGTGTGCTTCGGGACATTGGCTGCCGTTAGAGGTTATAAACATCAAGAAAGAAACATGCCTGGAGTGTCATGTCATACCTCGGGTGTGGGCAGTAGTGGCCCTAGGAGAATACAGTGAATGCCTGCTATTTGCATTGGATAAGTACTTAGCCCTGCTGCGAATAGTAAAAAAACAAGTAATGGAGCCTCCAATACCCCTGAGTTTTTTGTATTTGCCTCCAGGTATATTAATAGGCTAAACTATGGACATAGCACAAAATATGCTCTCAAAACAATTTTAATATAATTTTAAACTCCTTTTACACAATTACGCTTACAAATAAATGGCAGATTATTAGATGTAGAAGAAATGTGTCTTAGGTCTGCGTGTACGTACACGTGGTGAAGATGCTCCGTAACTCCACTAACAACCGAAGCTAAACTTAGCTCCTCCCCAACAATCAAAGCTTGTCTTAGTCGAGATATACTGTATCACTTCAACCAGCTTCCTTGACATTTTCCTACAGTGTTTAGGCAGGGCTTTGGCAGCATCTTGACCACAATTGGCATCTATCTGTCAGTTAAGAGTCTTTTGAGAACGTGTACTGAGAATGGTGTGCTTGTTTACGTTTAGGAACTTACTGTATTGTGTTGGCATGTCAAGTCTGCACTAAGTTGCTGACTTAATCTAATATTTTAAGTTATTGCTTCATGTTGGTGACATCATTCTGTAACTTGTGTGGCGTGCATGACCATGTAATGGGTACGGTTAAGCTAATGCTTTTTTATACTGTGGATAAGTGATATTCCTGCCACTTGGCAGCTGCTGAAAGTAACTAAAAAGTTACTAGTTACTATTGAAATCAAGTAATCAGCAAAGTAACTAAGTTACTTTTCAACTCAAGCAATCAGTAAAGTATCAAAGTTACTTTTTCA
This sequence comes from Phycodurus eques, assembly GCF_024500275.1. Lineage (NCBI taxonomy): Eukaryota > Metazoa > Chordata > Actinopteri > Syngnathiformes > Syngnathidae > Phycodurus > Phycodurus eques. Next base: position 13,159,937 of record NC_084528.1, on the reverse strand, counting down.
AGGCAACTGTGGCGACACAGGTTAGGATATTGGCAGTTGGTACAATGTGAGTGCAAATGGTTGTCCATTTGCCCTGCGGATGACAGGTGTATTGGTCAGGGAGCAGCCACATTGTCCTCAACCGAAGTTAGATGGGGATTTGTAGTGTAGAAAACAGGTGGATGGATTGAATTCATGGTAAGCATGTATCACATCCTTGTTTTATTGAATTTGTTCTTACGTCATTCCAGCCCTCTTGCCCACGCCAGTAAAATAAGACTCTTGCGGCTTGTTAATTAGGCTGCTACTAGGGTAATCAAGGCCGCAAGCTCAGTTTCAGAACTATTTACTGAAAGTGAGCGATAAATAACTAATTTATTCTTAACTGTCCTGAACGATTGTAAAATCAGTATTTGTGAATGTGGGTATGCATACCTGGAGAAACATGGTGAAAAAGATTACAATTCCAATCGTTGCAAACATCATGCAAAGGAATTCTGTTTCTTTTCTGATAATCTCTTCATCAGCCTCAGCCATCACCTGAAAGTTTGTAAGAGAGCGCTGATTATCTTAGTGAGAATTTTGCTTCCAGCAAAACCTGTGGTCCAAGTGGACAACAGTCATGACCTACAGCAATGAACTTTGAGAGGATGACTGCGAACAGGGGATGTAATAATCCATTGATGGCAGCAAAGATGATCCCCGTCAAAATGTATGGCCACTCAGGAAGGTTGAAATGCATAATTTTGAGTAATGACACGGGGGGAACATTTTCATCCTGCAGAAAGTAGGAGAGAAATGCAGATTCGTGCATTACTTTATTCTTTGCTAAGAATATGAAAAACATTCAAGTAAACAAATTTCACCTCCTCCGTCTTGTCTTTGGCATCAATCAATGTTTCTCTCTCTTTTTGGTTTCCCTCCAAATGAGCAGAGAAAGAACCTTTTGTAGACTTACTCCTTCTGAAGGAAGAATCATTAAATGTTTTGGCTATTCGGCTCTTTTCATTCTGCTCACTATTCCACTGCTCCTCGGCTTTCTGGAAGGTCTACAAGATGGAGATGAGGAAACCACAATGTATATTGTTCTGATAAAAGGTGAATGTTCCCCAAATGTTATGTGAAAGTGCTTTTTATGCCCGCGTTACCTGCATGGTGACAAGGGTATGATACACACCCTGTTTTTCTATCAATTGGCTATGAGTGCCCAACTCCACAACTTCTCCATTTTGGAAGCCAGCGATGATATCAGCGTTTCTGATAGTTGAGAGGCGATGGGCCACAATTACGGTGGTACGACCCAGTCTGACCTGTACAAACGACAAAACAAAACCGTCAATTAAAAGATCAAGAGGACAAAGAACTTTGTAAAAGTAATTTCAGAGAAAGCTCCTGCTGGTACAAATTGACTTCACACTTCTCTCCAATTCGTTCCAAATGAATGAAGGTCTGCGTTTGTACCTCATCAAGTGCAGCCTGCACAAAAGTTTCACTTTCAGCATCAAGCGCAGATGTTGCTTCATCCAGCAGAAGGATTTTGGGGTTACGGACTAGTGCCCGGGCAATTGCAATTCTCTGCTTCTGACCTCCACTCATCTGAGACCCTCGGTCACCGACCAGCGTCTCAAACTTCTGTTCAACAACGACAATCTCATTATTTGTCAAAATTTGTTTGTGAGTACAGTATAAGTCCTGAATAGAGTCATACTTCAGGAAAGTTCATGATGAAGTCGTAAGCATGGGCCTCCTTGGCAGCTTGCTCTATTTCCTGCTGCGTCACGTCAGTTCGGCCGTATCGGATGTTCTCAGATATGGTGGTGGCAAAAAGGACGGGCTCTTGACTCACCACGCCAATCATCTTTCGCAGGTGGCCGATATTGAGCGAACGTATGTCATGATCATCAATAGATACCTACATATAGGGATACAAAGGTATTCTTTTTGAATGTCCTTGGTTGTTGTGAAAGGATGAACAAGGTTTGGATTATCTTTAACAATATTCGTCAATCTTATGTTCCTTTGATTGTAACAGAACTGTTCCTTGTCTATTCATCCATCCATTTTCTACAGCACTTGTCCTCAAAGTCCTGGGTGAGCTGAAGTCTATCCCTGCTGACTTTGAGCAAGACTTGGCGTACACCCTGGATAGGTTGCAAGCTAATTGCGGGGCACTCACACCTATGGACAGTTTAGAGTCCTCAATCAAGATGACATGTATGTTTTTGGAATGTGGGAGGAAGCTGGAGTGCCAGGAGAAAACACACCCACCTCCGTTGAAGGTATTCCCAGCATGTCCAACTGGTAGTTGACCCCGGTGTAGACCTATGACACGCTCTGTGAGCCCCTGGTAGAATTATTCGAGGTGACCAGATCCAGGGAAGTCTGGCCTTCCCTGTTCTGACTGCTGCACCCGCAACACAGATCCGGATAGGCAGAAGAAAAGGGATGGAGTAAACAGTTTTTACAAGTATGCACGTACAGATCCCTCCTGAGGATCGTAGAACCTCTGCAACAGCTGAATGGTGGTGCTTTTACCGCAGCCACTGCTTCCCACTAAAGCGATGGTCTGTCCACTCTTAATCCTTAGGGACATGTTGTTTAATACCTGCAAATGACAATGTGTCAATCATGCAAAGTTTGGATAAGTAGTTTGGTTTATCTGTTAGATGAAGTTAAAGTGTATGTCTTACTTTGACCTCTGGCCTTGAGGGGTACTTAAAGTGGATCTTCTTGAGCTCTATGTTTCCTGTGATGACATCAGGCTTGAAGCCGCTCTCTGAGTAGCTGTCGATACTGGGTTTCTGTAAAGTGACATTTTTCGTTTGAGCTCACTTGTGTTTCAAAATTTGGTCACAGTGGGACAAAGGAAAATATATCATAACATGCTAGACCTTTTGAGTTTTGCCTTTATTGGGCAAGGAACAAGAAACAAACTATTCATTGATTGCAGGAGACTGGGACTGGTTGTTAGTTTAAAACCTGAGCCAGGAGACCCGAGCAAGGCATCCAAACCACCACCTTCCAGGTAAATGAAATGTTTTTTAAAGTACTGTATTCTGATTGGTGCCTTCAGTTTGTCAGTTGTTGCATAGTGGAGCACCAGTACAGAACTGTGCACATTCATCAAAACTAGAGTGACAACACATCAGCAGAAAAACAAACAGTTCTCTCTGAATGTAGAAAGAGAAAATATAACTCTCCTTACAGTGTCAATGATGCGGTACACTTGGTGTGCAGCTCCTAGGGCACTGGAAAAGGACTGGATGTTTGGTGAGGTCTGGCCAAGTGCAATTGCTCCAAAAATCAAAGCAAATAAAACCTTAACACAAATACATTGTCGTTAGCGAGCTACTGTATTGTAATAAAATTCATGACTTTTTTTTTTTTAATTGTCTGCTCACTGTGAGTACAGTTCCAGTAGTGTACTCCTTACTCCGAACGAGCGTACTCCCATACCAGAAGGCCAGAGCATAAGACAAGAAGATCATCATGAAGGTGAAACCCATAGCGGTGTTCGAACTTATCGCCTTCTTTATTCCCATGTTCTTAGCCTCCTCCAGGTTCTTATGATACCTGTGAGGCAATGCATAAACCAAAGAATTAAGCAGTACATCCAGATGGCTAAAGAATCCTTTGACTTGGGCTAATACAATCTCACTGGATACATAGTAGATATGAAAAGTTTAAACACCTAGGTCAAATGGCAGGTTTTTGTAACAAAAAAATTAGACCAAGATAAATCATTTCAAGACTTTTTTCCACCATTAATGTAGCCTATAACCCGAACAACTCATTTTGAAAAAATAAATAAATATATAAATAAAAGAATTATTTTTGAGGGGGAACTAACAATAAACAACTGAGATAATGTGGTTGCACGAGCGTATGCTTGTCCCAAACAAACACTGATGATCACCAGAAGAGCACCATACCTATAGCGAAGCATGGTGATGGCAGCATCTTGCTTTGGGGCTGTTTATCTTCAGCTTAGTCAAAGTGGAGGGAATTACGAACAGTTTCGAATAGCAGTCAGTGTTTGCACAAAACTTTCAGGCTTCTGCTAGAAAGTGGGGGGGGAAATGTCAGGGAAAGCCGACTAGAATATCATAACTTTGTTCATTGTTAATCAGAGGCACTTTAAATGGTGGTCGGTGTGTGCTGACTCTTATTTAACATGAGTTTGAATGTGATTGGTTAATTCCGAACACAGTTAGGTGTGCAGATTTGAACAACCACACTACGCCAGTCGTTTATTTTTTACTTCTCCTCGCTGTACGTCTTTTAAAAATTTCAACTGAGTTGTACAGGCTACATTAATGGTGGAAAAGGTTTTGAAATGATTTACCTTGGTCTCATTTTTTTTACATCACAAAAACCTGACATTTGAACAGGGAGGGGTGTGTAGACTTTTTATAGCCACAGTAGGTACTCATGCGTCTAATGAGATCCAATATGCTTGTCAATCACAATTGAGCATTAAAAGTTAATTATTTTGAAAAGGCTGGATTTTTAAATTTTTATTTATTTATTTATTTTTTAAACACAGCCTTTGTACTTCATATTGGATAGTGCAAATCATTGCAGCCAGTACGACCACATCACACCACAGACTGTCCAGGGGCTGGCCCGTGTCCAGTGATTCAGGTCTGGGTGGAGATCCTCAAGGAGACAAAACATCCTCTCAAAAGGTGCATCCACAAACAATGTAGAAAGTGCATACAGACATGGGATGTGTGAATTAAGTGTTCCCGCTATTTTTCGAGCAGTGTTATATTCTTTTTTTCTCTTTTTTTTTTTTTTTTTTACTCACCATAACGTGGTCAACCTGCACACATAGTTTGCTTTGCTCACATTAAATTAGACTACGTATTTCTGTCTTGAGACTATCATTGGTTGAAATACACGCAAAAAGATTCCTCGCAATATTTTGAAACCTCCCTTATAACCCTGACTATAGTTGTAGATGAATGCATATTTCCACCTTCACTCAAGTTGGATACATTTTGGACAAACCTTTGGATCTCTCTCTGCTGACCACTGAAGGCAAAAACAGTCCTGATGGCAGAAAGCACCTCCTCTGCCACAGCGCCGGCTTTGGCATAAGCAGTCTGTTCTTTAGCGGTGAATGATGTCACCACCTAGGGAGAGACACAGATTATCAGCCAAGTAAGAGGAGGCTTGTTTTCAAGATGAACACAAGGTGGACAAAGAGCAAGTTTACCTTACTGAAAATGGCAGCTGATAGGCCCAGCAAGGGGCAGACGGCCAGGATGACCAGAGCGAGCTTCCATCCTATGCTTAAGCCAACAACCAAAGATGCAATGAAGGTGGAAAGCGACTGGACCAACATCCCCATTTTGTCTCCAATACCCTCTTGTATTTTATAGACGTCACTGCTTGGACAAACAAGAATGACCGTCAATTATTGTAAAGTCAATATAACATCTGCCACTATGTAGAACTGCCTTTTTTACAGGCCCTGTGGAGCAGAGCATGGAATCTGCTTCAACTACATTTGAGTCACAGACTGATAAAATAGCCATGAAACAACACTTGCATACACCAGCATACGTGTTGAAGCTCGAAGTCATTTTACATGGCTTAGGTCACGTATGCTAAAAGAAAAAAGATGTGCCCAAGCTCCAGATAGCCTTGAACACAGCTGACCAGTTTATATCATCTTACATGGTAACTTTAAAAACTTAAATTAAAAGATACATTTTCTATAGTATGTCCCCTTTAAGCTGAAATGATTTTGTAAATGTAAATGTTACTCACTCAACAAGGCGAGTGTTGAGTGTTCCTGTGTCATTGACATCAAACCAGCCGATGTCCTGTCGCATGATACTGTGGAAAAAACACTTGCGGATGCGTGTGACCTGCCGTACAGCAGCGAGTGTAAAAAAAGCAACCTGCATGTAGGCGGCCACCAGCACCAAGACCCCTGTGATGGCGAAGTAAATAGAAAAGCTGGAAAGTGGAAAGGAAAAAAAAATTCTCAAATGTGTCCCAGTGAGTGTAAATTGACTTCTTGGTTTTACCTGGCCATGTCATCCTGTAAGGTGCTGTTGGTGAAAACTGAAAATAGAGACAATAAAGTGTCATATTCTTCATCAGTAAAGTCAGGTTACAATTTATTATGGTCTCTGTCAACTCACAAAGGTGGCGGGTATTGTTTTTGGACATTGCTGAGTACTGTATAAATCTGTCTGCCATATGACCAAAGACAACACACATGAGGGGGAACACCAGCCCATGGGCCACCGACATCACTGTCCCGAGGAAGATTAGTAAAAGGTCCAAGCCATCTGCAAACCTGAACTGTGCTCATGTCACAAAACAGGAATTGTCATCATACAGTAAGTCTTCAAAGTCATTAGAAAGCACAACACTGTAATGTAGACAACATACCAGTTCAATGGGGCCAACTGTGACATTTTTTCTCTCTTTTTCCTTCTTCTTTGTGCTTCCTGATGTATTGTACTCACTGTGACAAAAATGAAGACTTTTCTGATTCATTCATTGGACGGTGCTTGAATATGAAAATCAACTGAACTAGTTTGTTGAAGAGATGCAGAATATCACCTTAAATAAACATTTGTGTTGTGGTCGGGGAGGTTGTTTCGCAACTTGTCTGTTTCATCCATGTCTGGGGTCTGCCAGAGGAGAGACAGAGGGTGTGGTACTCTGGTTCACAATATTTTTTTAAAAAAAACAAATCAAACAAACAATAGTCCTTTCTGATAATGAAGCCATTCCAAAGGATTCACAGCTGACCACTTAATAACGGTAAAGGTACAAAACAGACCCCTATCTTGTCCCCTCTTTGAAATGTATATTCCATTCTTTCAGTTATGAGCTTTTACAAAAATGTCATTTACTATTTAGAAATTGAATGATTGAGAATCATTTGCAGAATCAAAATTATTTATTTATATAGGACTTTTCATACATGCAAATGCAACACAAAGTGCTTTGCAGAAATTGAAACTGACAAGTATACAATAAAAGAAGTATGCCCACCAATCCCATGCCCACATTTAAACGCAAAATACACCCGCATGAACACGCCAAACCCGCACGCACACAGCACACATTGTTTAATAGCGTGTATACATGGCAGGGCACTGAGGACCCAGGCGAGGAAAGACAGCTTGTGGGAGCCAGCCACACCGAGAGGTGCCGCCGCCCCCAGTCACAGAGGATGCCGCTGCAAAGACCATGACCCGGGAAGACTGGGATGGCCTCCCCACATTGTGCGGAGCCCCAATGTCCCCCAGGCCACGGGGAAACTGGAGAATGGCATCCCTGTGGCCAGATTGAACCCACCTCCCAGCATGGAGGCTCCCATGAGGAGACACTCGATTTAAACTAAAAAGTTAAGAAGACTAAAAGACAATAGGACACAATAAAACACTGAAAGACAATAAAATCTGACAAATTATAATAAAAGTAATGACTAGATCAATGATCAAATAACTCATACAGAAACGAAATAAATACTTAAGAAATCAGTGATAAGCTCGAGTAAATAAGTAAGTCTTGAGCCTCCTTTTAAAAGCATCAACAGCCGTGACTCTGACTCGAGCAGCAAGTGAAGGTGACTGCAAGAGAAGGTCTGGCAAAAGCTGCGCCAGGAAACTGTACTAATTCCCCGCGACCCTAGTGAGGAGAACCGGAACGGAAGTTGAATGAATGAATGAACGGGACCCAGTGAAGTACAGTAGTGTACTTCGAAATTTCTTCATCTGCCATCCACGTGTTGTTGTCCATTCGGCCAGTAGATGGCAGTGTAACATGTATAACGTGTCTTACTGCGCATGCGTGAGCGTCCTCTGCCACCAGTGTCATTCGATTTAGAATTTCTTGTATACGTTGATTTGTTTATTTTTAAAACGGTCACCCAACGCACAGCCTTGTCTCTTACTGTATTAAACGGCTTCAGGTTTGTAGGTGAATTTTCAACTTAAAGGTAGTTTATCGTGCTTCTGAACTTTCTGCTCGACGCCATACCTGTCCTTATTAATGAACGGGCTAGGCTCCATATTTGATACTTTCGGTGCTAATGAGGCTCTGAATTTATTCATATCTTTACAGCAAGCCCATTTGCTGAGAGCCAACGTCACCGGCGAGTCTTCCTGGGGTTTGAAATCAATGTTACAATTTCGTCTATATGGAACAAACGGAACGGGTTAATTGTTTTATCCCCGGTTTGTTTCTTGTCAAACTGGATTATTACTCCGCTGTGACGTGCACTCTTTAGTGGAATTTTGAATGAGGAGGATAAGAAGTGAAGCAAATGCATGGACTTGTTGCTACTATGAGTTCTTACGTGGAGGAGGCAGCGATTCCAAAGCGTGCTGGCACGATAGATACAGTAGCTGTCTTTTTTTTTTTTTTAAAGGGAGGTTAATGTAATTTGGACATCATCTGATAATCGAGTGGAATGACTGTGGATTTGACTACATTTTATACGTTGGTCGTGTGAAAAAAATGTGACGGTGCTTGAGGCAAGACGATGCATACTTTTTGTTTTTGCAAACACAAGAGCCTTCCTGCCATTTCCTAAGTTACTGTTTTCGAACACGACTTCACACCGCCCAACGATCAACAGAACAAACTCCAGTGTTAACCAAGTATTTGATTTATAAAACAAACAAAAAACACACTGCCATGCAGGAAGCTGAAAAAAAAAAGCCAGCAACAGTCGCCATTGCATTTAAACTTCCGTTAAACGTGATATAGAAACGAATACGCGAGCAAAATTCACTTTTGGCAATACTCCTCAGGCAACACGTCAGACCCTACTGCCCCCATTGCACATTTTCACCGCACAATAACCAATTTGAACGATCAAAAGTGTCATTTTTCATTTCCATACCTGCATTGCGCAGCAGTGTTCCAACCGGAGCCAGCTCTGCCCTCCGTTATGATGCGCCTCCCACTGGCTGAAAAACATAAATTTCATCCTAACTGGTTACACGAGGCGTGTAAAAACACATTGGCGTTCAGGGGCCACATAAAGCCTTTCTTCCGGTACCAGACATACTAATAAATACGTTTTCCCCTTTGTTTGAATGCAAAACAACTTAAATACATTAGGAAAATATTTTATTTATTTATTATTATTTTATAAAATGGTGGTGACTTGTGAGCACAACTGCCTCACAGTTCTGAGGACCTGGATTCAAATCCACCCTCGCCTCTGTGGAGTTTGCATGTTCTCCCCGTCTTTGGGTTTTCTCCGGTTTCCTCCCAACATCCCAAAAACATGCATGGTAGGTTAATTGAAGACTAAATTGCCCGTAGGTGTGAACGGTTGCTTGCTGTTATGGGCCCTGCGTTTGGCTGGCAACCAGTTCAGGGTGTACGCCCCAAGTCACCTGGGATAGGCTCCAGCACGCCCGCGACCCTAGTGAGGACAAGCAGTTTGGAAAATGGATGGATGGTATTTGACAAAACAACCTCAGATTCTTTGAGAATATTTTGCTTCAGTTTGTCATCTACAATGTGTGCATAATAACTGATCACAGTGATTGTATTTTTAAGGGACATAACGTTAAATCACAGGATTTTGGAACGTAAAAATATAGTTCGGGATGTCCCGATCCAACTTTTTCACTTCTGAGCCGATATCGACTTTTGGCCGATACCGATATCGGTCCGATAGCAGGAATAATCACACATACTTATTGTAATATGGAATGTAAGAAAAGGCTTGATCAAGTGATAATACTCAAACAGAGAACAATAATTAGCAACAGCAGGTAGGCTGGTGACCAGTTCAGGGTGTACCCCGCCTCTTACCCAGAGTCAGCTGGGATAGGCTCCAACACGCGTGCGACCCTAGTGAGGATAAGCGATATGGGAAATTTAATGAATGAATGTAGTAGTAGTGCTGGATGAGGCTGTGGTCAACCTAGTCATTAAAGACACACAGCTATTTACAGTTGTGTGGAAAATGTGGGAGCTCATTTGTTGTTGCTTATCTCTCCACTAGAAAGGTGTATGCGACAACAAAAGCAAGTCTATTCATAAGTAACTGCATTAACTTAATATCGAACTTCTCCTTGTCATGCATTAATGGCGATGGGCAATAAAACAGCCAAGGAAAATACCAAAAAGGAGGTTCAGGAGGGGTTTGCTTTTGGTTGCTTGACTGAAGATGTGATATCATTTTCATTGAATTCCCCCCCACACTGTGCGTACTGATAAGGGTGAAATGCCTTGACTGATGCTGTGGCTACATGTGCTAGGGATTTACAGATCAGACACTACCACACTCTAATCGTGGACTTAATTTGCTTGTGAACAAATGAAATAACTTGATGAGGTGCCTGCCTTGTGTGACATGGGCCTATGTACAGAAAATCCGGAAAAACAGTACTGTAACACAATTTCGTACAAGCACTGCAGTTAAAGAGAATGGATGGGCCTCAGTTGCAGATGGGAAGACAGGGCCTGAAGCTAACAACTAATGTAATTGGATGACATCGCAACATCACATTCATCATGCTAGAACAGGTCTTTAAGCAGAGAGCCAGTGGCACCAGACTTGGCGAGACTGAGAACAGACAACTTCATGTAGACCTCTCATGAATATGAGACGATAGAGGAGAATTTGCCAGTATTATGCCCATTTGACCGGGCAATGGTAGTATCCAAAGTCATACACATTATGCATCATGTGCAGTACAGGTGGAGCATCTGACTAATGATGCGGCAAGACGGCACAGATATGGTGAAGAATGAGTCTCTTAATGACAATGGCCTGTTGGACCCAAGGTTAAAACATGGGTTCTTCACTGTCAGCAAGGCACAGGAGACAGTGTGGCGGTTAAAGACGGCATTCAAGGATCACTGGAGTTGTTTGACTCCTTAGAGACCGATAGTTGCCTGCGTCTCTGGTAGTTTTTTTTATTATCATTCTGTAATTTGCTGTTGACAGATTACTACTAAAATATTACTGTTACAGTTAAATGTAAATGCTATTCTATTGTGAGAAATTAAAATTATATTTTGTGATTATTATTATAATTTTTTCTCTCCTACTGACAGAATGAATCCCCCTCCCCCCACCATCAATGATGCTACTGTTTTTGACCATTTGGCCAGTAGAAGGCAGTCCAAAATTGAATTGTGTGGACATTGTTTTAATGTGCATGCGTTTATGTCCTCCAGCTCGCCAATAATAATTGCTTTCTTCCATTCATTTTATGCAGGCAGTGTAAATGTTTTTGTACTACTGGGTACGACTGTACTGTATTGCCCAAAGGTGTGTGTGTGTGTGTGTGTGTGTGTTTATTTGCAACTCAACTTCATTTAAGCACTTTAAAAACAACCAAAGCTGAAACTAAGCGCTGTACACATAAAAATTAAACAGGTTTAAAACAATTAGAACAAGTTAAAAACAATGAAACACTAAAACAGGTGCAGTCTCATGCAGAGTGGAAAGCCAAAGAGTAAAAATGGGGTTTAAGATTCTAAGTTTAAGTTTGAAAAATTGTCTGTTTAAACTGGGATAGACTCAAGTGCTTTACGCGTAGTTTTTGATACATCGCAGCAAACAAAAGAAGAATGGTTGACTTCTACTTGCAGTACTGTATGTGCATGTTGTTAATGTTCACTCTGGTGGCTCCTGGCTAGTAGTGACAACCACCACACCGCACAACATCCATCCATGTACTCTCCTACTAATTCTGTATGAATATTTTAGTTAGACAAAGTCAACTGTGAGTTACCAATAAGCAAAGCCAGCATCCCCTACCCTGCGGGTAAACCTAATGATAACCCAGTAGGACAGTGTTTGGTTTTCTTTAGCCTTGCTGTGTTTGCATAGACCACCAGTGTGAACTGAATAAAAATCTTTAATCAAATACATTGGAATTACATTTTACTTGTACAAAGAAATGGTCAACTTTATGCATTCATATTCAATAAAACTTCAAATATATCTTACTATATAAAAAATAAACATCTTATCAATCTATCGCGTTACTTCAGTAGTATATGTGCAGTGACAGATGCGATACAGTGTGTTGTTAATGTTAGTTGTCTGAAGTACTTTGTGCCCACAACATAAACAAACAAAATACATACAAGGCTGGCATTACATTATTTAAAACAATATAAAAGGTAGAATTTTTTTTTTTAATACATTCTTTGGAGAACTATTTAAACCTACCCACTTTAATTTAATGATTGAAATTTGTAAATGAGGCGCAAGGAAACCTGTAGGCAACGTGTCTGATACTAACCATAATAAATGTGTGGTGGGCCAAAGGACAGCACTCATGGAGATACTGAGGTAGTACATTCAATCACTCACTACTTCACTAAAAGAAGAATACTAAATTTGTATTAGTAGATGTGAAAAAAGTGATTCACTCATTCCCTCCCATGGCCCATCTGAGTGGTGACCAGCATGTGATAGACTCCCTTTTTGGTTAGCAGCTGCTGGTGCGTCCCTTGTTCAACCACCACCCCTCCCTGAAACACAGCGATGCGGTCTGCGTTTTGGATGGTGGACAGACGGTGGGCTACAATGATACATGTCCTGCCCTGGCTGGCTTTGTCCAACGCCTCTTGCACTACCTAGATCAAGCACAAATTGGGCGGACCAAAAACATGAATTGACACACATTGCTAAATGTGGAGCAATTCCACATGAGAAGGAAAAAACCCACCTTCTCACTCTCAGTGTCGAGTGCAGACGTGGCCTCATCCAGAAGCAACAGTTTGGGGTTACGAAGGATGGCTCGGGCTATGGCTATTCGTTGTTTCTGACCACCAGACAGCTGGGTCCCCTTATCGCCTGCCTGAGTGTCGTACTTCTGCTCCAGCAAACAAAGTCAAAGTCAGTCCATAGCACACTGCAATTTACCAAAATCATTAGGCTATATGTTTCAAGGCATTGGATTTGACTTGACTGTTCCCTGTAAACGATGTGATACTTTTCTTTTGCCTCATTATTAAAATTTCACACAAATCTAATGACAACATTTTCTAAATGGTTTAATTAAGACAAGAGGACAGTGTGAGTTTCGATCAGGAAAACAGCTGCTTGATATGAATGTCTTTACCTTCGGCAACTTTTCTATGAAGCTGTGAATATTGGCTTTCTCCGCAGCTGCCTTAATCTCCTCTATTGTTACAGGACGGCTGTTGTCTCCGTAGGCAATATTTTCGGCCAAGCTGCAGTCAAAGAGCACAGGCTCCTGGGACACAATACCTATCTGAGACCTCAGCCAGTGGATATTCAGCTCTTTCACACTCTTGGAATCAATCACCTGGAAGACAAAAATCACAAAGGTGAGACTCAAGTCATTGAGGTGAAGTCTCGAGCAAAACTGATATGATGTGGTCCAGGTTTGGAGCAAGACAACCAAGACCCGTGCAAGCCTAAAGTAATTTGGAGCTTACTGAAGATTTGATTTGGGAAATTTTGGCCTACCTTGTAATTTGATGAGTAGATATATCGCCTTTAATAAAGCATCTATCAAATTGCAAGTTAGGCCAAAACATCCCGATCAAATCTAAAATGTCAAAGTACAAAGTCTCAAGAAAAAGGAGCTGTTATTTGGTCAAAGAAGTGCAATGTCCTAATCATTTGATGCAAGTTATTTGCTCTATAGAGGTTATGAGCAAGGCCATCGCAATTTGGTCCGTCTCAATCAAGGCCCAAACAGAATGAAAGGTGAAGTCATAGTTTCTTACCCATCTTAGGCAAACCGAGGCTATTTGGACCAAGCAAAAAGAAACTAATTTTAACTAAGTCTCACATTAGGCCAGTCGTTTGTTTCAAATGCGAATACATAACTTTCAAGCAAGGACCACATTATTTGGGCAAAATTTAAACTGCAAAGATTCAAGTCCACAGTTCTGTAAAGTGGTGACATAAATTGGAGCAAGCAAATCTGAGAGCTTCGAAATGTTGTTCCCACAAAGGCCTTGAAATCAGGACTGACCTTGCAAGTGATATGTACAATGTTTTGTCTCTCAGCAGCAACGGTAATGGTATCAGAATGAACTCAAACAGCCATCGAGTAAATTTTGTGGTCCAAGGTCTTATCAGCGGAGTGCAGTTAAGCAGCTATAAAAACACTAACCCTTAGCTCACAGAGAGTAGGTGAAGAGGCAGGATCGAATTGCGTGTGTGTCTTCTCACCACGTTCCCTTGCGTGGTGTCATAGAACCTCTCCAGAAGCTGGATGCTGGTGCTTTTTCCACAGCCGCTGCTTCCTACTAGGGCCAGTGTCTCTCCTTTGCTCACCTTCAGATTCAGTCCTCGGAGGACGGGTACATCAGGGCGTGAGGGATAGTTAAACTTAACATCCTCGAAGCGCACATTGCCATCAAATTGGTCCTGGAGATTGAAGTACGGAGACAGAGGGGAAGGGAATGGTCAATCAATATGTCTGTGAGCAAAAACAGTAAGCATATAGGATTTTGTGTTGCATACCAGCGACTCTCCATCCTCTGACAGATTATCAATAGCAGGCTCTGTGTTCAAAAGCATAATCAGGTGTGCAGCGGACATTTTGGCCTTTGCGTAGTTTGGAGTGAAGGAATTGGCTTCTCCGAGTGCCATAGCGCCATACAGAACTGCCGAAATAACTCTGGGAGAGATAATATTACATTCAATGTTAATTTATTGTGATTCGTAAGCACCTACACAATCTAAAGAGAGCCGATACAAGAGCAGTATTAAAAAATTTTACAAATATAATAAAGCTGAGTTTTGATCGACACTTTAAACTTTTTACCTTTTTAAAAGCAGAATTTTTCAGACAGCTCTTGTTACATCTCAGACTGTGTAAGTGGTCATACTGTTGAGGCTCGATGGTGTGTGTTTATTTCTAATGATAGAAATATTGTTTAGTTTCTACGTAAGATCAGTGCGATGAACTTTGAACTCTGTGTCAAAGTTGGAATAAGAAAGGAGGAGCACAGTTCTTGCGTGTGACCATAAATCCGATGTTTTAGAACCTGATCACATTCACAATTGCCCCTCACGTTTTGAACTTGTGGTAAATGATTAAAATATATAGACCGCTCATAAATATCTGTTGGGATTTTGTCTACTTTATCGTCAAGCACAAACCACGTGAATGTTGGACTTATCTACGGTGAACCCAGTAAAAGACTCACAGGTATACTCCCTCAACATCCATTCGCCTTTGGTCAATGAGCCAAGCTCCAAAGCGGAAACATCCTGCATAAGCAAAGTAGATCATGGCCTGGGAAAATGCAAAGGTAAAACCATATACATGGGCCTTTTTCTGGGAATTTCTGCAAAGAGAGAAACATAACTGTTAACAAGACCAAGATCTCTGAATTAAAAGTCAATTATTTTTTAACATTGGATGAAAGGTTTCTTGTACTTGTATGGAACGTTGAGGTTTTCATGATATAGAGACTCAAACTTGGCTTCTCTGGTCAGGGATGCAACAGTGCGAATATTCTCTATGGCTTCTGTAGCAATCTGGGGAGACAACATGAAATAACTTATGGTCATGCTTGGAGAGACTAAATGACTATCATATAATACTGAATATACATTTTTGGCAACACATTCTACATTTTAGTAATGCGCGAATACTAATACCAGGTATCGGTATCGAGTCGATACCGTCGTTATATCACCCGTGAAGGCAGCTGATACCAGCCAGCAATATTAAAGGCAAAAAATAAAATTAAAAAAAATCTGACATTAAGTCCTTTGCACCAGTAGTTGGCGCTACACTTGAGACATCAGCGAATCATCATGTCCATCAGAAAGAAAGGTCTTTGTTCAAATTTATCAGGCATTGTGTTAATTGAAATGTTACCTATCAAAAGTACTGGTGGTATCGGTACTCTGTATCAGTCAGAACTCAAGAGTGAATACTCGTACTGGCCTCGGCACTGAAAAAAACCTGGTATCGAACATCTATTCTAAATGTATAGGCATGAGTACTGATTGATACCCCTTCCAACTTGAACTTCAGCTTCCATTCTTCAGGGAAGACATTTTACAAGATTTTGTAGTGTGGCTTTCGAATTATGATCGTTTGTGTAGTCAAGACACCAATGTTGTATATTTGACATTGCGCAACGCCTTCCACATAGGTTGGAGGAACAGAATTGTCTAAAACGCCTTGGTAGGAAAATAATCTACCCAGAAAAAGAACCCTATAACAGCATCCATTCTCCCCTAAAGATGGGCACAATCCAGCCAGCCATTTGATTGAGTGATGTATTTTTTTGACTCTTTAACCACACTGCCAAGTGCCAGATAGATAATTCGTCACTTACTTCCACTTCTTTCTATTCCTGTGGTGATGCGCTTTCCATCACCACATCGAGAAAGTTCTTTAGAGCAACAGCTGATTCAGTGATGTGTGGCCCGAAACTTGCATTGATCCAGTGTAAGTCGACAAGCTACTCTACACCAAATTCCCACCTTTCCAGCCTTCTCGAGCTCCTTCTTGTCCTGAGCAGCTTGCCCACCTAGCAACTGCATTTGCACAGCTCCAGCCACTGCCATGACAGGAACCACCGACAATATGAGCAGGGTCAGCTCCCAGCCGTACACAAAGGAAAGAATCAGACCGGTACCCATGTTGGCCACATTCTGGACCAATGTGGCCAGACGTACTCCCGTAGCCTAAGCAGAGGGGAAAGGTGATTCCCAATATGGTAAAATGATGATGGGTATGTTTGCATTCCTGAGTGAGAGAATGACTTACTCCTTGTACTTGAGCAGCATCTGTGGCCAGCCTTGTTGTGAGTGCTCCAACACTGTTTTTGTGGTCATCAAACCAGCCGAGGTCCTAAAGTAAGCAAGTTTCTATTTAAATCCAATGTTATTGTTTTGAGTTTTAGGAAACTGACTACATTCCAGTTTTTTTCTATTTTCCCCTGACATCTCCACTTTTTTGAGCAAAAAGAAAAGAAAAAAATATATATTTTTTTTCATGACTTGTGTGTGCATTTTTCCGCTGTATTTGGACTTGTTCCAGTTTGATGTCACTCAGTATGCCTAACATCATAAGCGACCAAATACTGAAGGCACATATTTACTCATTCAGATTAGTAACAAAACCTTTATATCAAATTGAACGATAACAAATTGTTCCACTTACTTGTCTCATCATGGCCTTGAAAGCTGCAAGTCTTAGTTTCAAAGTCAGGATCTCTCCAGATTTGCCAAAGCAGAAACCCTGTAAAAGGTGACAGACACAAGAACACTTGGACATTGATATCACCGCAGTTAAATATGAACTGTCATTGAGAAACTTTAACGAGAATGATATTCTGGTCTCTTGACACTATTAATTTTTCTTTACACAATTGGCAAATACTGTCACAATGGAACACGCATGTGTGTGATGCATACCTGTAGAAACATGGTGAAAAAAGATACAGCTCCAATAGCAACAAACATAAGGGAGAAATATAAAGATTTCTGTTGAACAACATTTAAATCAGGCTCAGCAAACACCTGAAAATTGGAAAGATAAGACCGATTAACTTCCTTCAAAACTCCCATTTTAAAACATCACTTTCCAACAATTTACCACCAAAATAAAGATTTAAAAAATCCTACAGTGATGATCTTGGAGAAGATGACAGCAAATAGAGGCTGCATCGCGCCATTAATTGAAGCACAGATGGTTCCAACGAGAATGTAAGGCCACTCAGGAAGGTTGAAATGCATGACTTTGAAAAATGACACCGGGGGAACTTTTTCATCCTGCAGTAAATAAGGAAAAAGAGCTGAATCATGCATCCGCTTTATTCTTTGCCTAGGAGATTCAGATGTATCAAGCACCAGTCTTACCTCCTCCGTTGTATCTTTGCCATCACCCAACTTTTCTTTGTCTTCTTTTTTGCCCTCTGAACCAACAAATGAAGAAGGTTTTGTAGACCTCCTCCTAAATAAAGGGGAGTCAGAGATACTTTTGTCTACTGGGCTCATTTCAACCTGCTCGTCATCCTTCTCCTCATCGCTGGTTTTCTGAAATGTCTGCAGAAAGGAGATGAGCGTAAACTGATTGTTTTGATCCTAGATTGTTTCCTGTGTGTTTTGTGCTAGTGTTACCTGCATAGTGACCAGTGTATGGTAAACACCCTGTTTTTCCATCAGTTGGCTATGAGTCCCCAGCTCGACAACCGCTCCATTTTGGAAGCCAGCAATGATATCAGCGTTTCTGATAGTTGAAAGGCGATGAGCCACAATTAAGGTGGTACGACCCAGTCTGACCTGCATAAATGACAGAAAGGTTTGATGTTAGAAAGAGAAGTTTATGTAAGGTAATGCATCAACTTCAGTTTATCTCCATCTTGGGGTTCTGAGCTTTATTCTGATACCAGCATTGAATCAATCGCAACTCGACTGTTCTGCTTGTCTTACAAGACGTTTCGCCTCTCATCCGAGCAGGCTTCATCATTTCATGTAACAAAGCTTAGTTAGGACCAGCAGTTGTTGCAAATTCTTTTTTAGAAAGGCATCGCCAACTACTTACATGCATATTAGAGTGTTTTTCAGGTCTTTATAAATGCAGATCATTATAACATTGCTGGCAAGTAATATACCCTTTATCAACCCTGCTAGTACAAACCCAAGCAATGTTACACTGTGTGAGTTTGTACCTTGTCGAGTGCAGCCTGCACAATAGTCTCACTCTCAGCATCAAGAGCAGACGTTGCTTCATCCAGCAGAAGGATTTTGGGGTTACGGACTAGTGCCCGAGCAATTGCAATTCTCTGCTTCTGACCTCCACTCATCTGAGTCCCTCTGTCCCCGACCAGCGTCTCAAACTTCTGCTCAAAAACAACAATATCATAACTGGCAAGTGGCAGACAACGTTGTTTGTAATGTAGAAGTCCTGAATAGAGTCATACATCAGGAAGGTTCATGATGAAGTCGTAAGCGTTTGCCTCTTTGGCAGCTCGCTCTATCTCCTGTTGCGTCACGTCAGTTCGGCCGTATCGGATGTTCTCCGATATGGTGGTGGCAAAAAGGACGGGCTCTTGACTCACCAAGCCAATCATCTTTCGCAAGTAGCAAATGTTGAGAGAACGGATGTCATGACCATCAACAGATACCTACAAAGAGGGAAACAAGAGGATTCTTAAATGTTTTTGACTGTGGTGAAAGAATAAAGGAGGCTTGGATGCTTTTGTGATTCAACACTATTGTATGTGTACTATATGTCTAAATGACTGAATTTATCTTTTGAGTGAAATGGGTACATACAGATCCTGCCTGAGGATCGTAGAACCTCTGCAACAGCTGGATAGTGGTGCTTTTACCACAGCCACTGCTTCCCACTAAGGCGATGGTCTGTCCACTCTTCACACTCAGGGACATGTTGTTTAATACCTGCAAATGATAGCAATTATGGAAAGGAGTATGAATATGTAGCTGTGTTTATCTGTTAGATTAAGTTAAACTACAGTATGTCAGTCAGGATCTTACTTTGACTTCTGGCCTTGAGGGGTAGTTAAAGTGGATGTTCTTGAACTCCAAGTTCCCAGTAATTGAGTCAGGCTTGAAGCCGCTCTCCGAATAGCTGTCGATCCTTGGTTTCTGTAGAGTAAATTGCTTCATTTACAGTCATGCTAAAAAATATTGTCACACCTGGAGTGACAATATTTTTAGCTGTGATTGTTTTTTTGTTTTTTTTAAACCTGTCCTGTTCAACTGCATGGCCTTGCAGAGTGGTGAATCTGTATGCCTTTGTGCAACAGGGGAATTTCAAATACTCCCTCTGCTCAATTTGTAATATCCATCCATCCATCCATCCATTTTCTGAGCCGCTTCTCCTCACTAGGGTCGCGGGCGTGCTGGAGCCTATCCCAGCTGTCATCGGGCAGGAGGCGGGGTACACCCTGAACGGGTTGCCAGCCAATCGCAGGGCACATAGAAACAAACAACCATTCGCACTCACAATCATGCCTACGGGCAATTTAGAGTCTCCAATGAATGCATGTTTTTGGGATGTGGGAGGAAACCGGAGTGCCCGGAGAAAACCCACGCAGGCACGGGGAGAACATGCAAACTCCACACAGGCGGGGCCAGGGATTGAACCCGGGTCCTCAGAACTGTGAGGCTGACGCTCTAACCAGTCGGCCACCGTGCCGCAATTTGTAATATATTTTTTAAATTAATTTGATGTTTATTGGAAATGCCATCCAGCAGGCGCCCCAACAAACCAGGGGGATGCCACCGACCACCCAGGACCCAGGGAGGTCCCGAGATTGATTGAATAAAAAGTCACATGCTTTTTTTTTTTTTCTTGGCAGTCTGACATGAAATCCGACTAAACCTTTCCTGGGATTACCAAAATTCTTTATATTTCCTAAATTCCAGAATCGGGGGAAATTATATATATTTTTTAGACAAATACATATAATAGACAATACAGTCATGCTCAAAAACAATGGAGTATATGACTGGATGCCTTTTGAGCTCAGTTGTGGTTGGAAGTTTGGTCACAGCGGGTCCAAAGGACTGATGCTTATCAAAGGCTAAACAGACAATGTGAGGAAGACTGTCTGCTCTGTAGGTTGGACAGAGAGTTTTGAACAAAGATCATGTTTATTTATACAGCTAGCCGCTTTGCTTGGAATACGTCCACACAAACAAGCTCATTGTTGTCAGAGGTTGTTTTAAATTTCTTAGCACAGATTGAAGATACCTTACGATTATCAAAATGAATCGTCCTCTTTAAGGTGACTTAATTTGTAACTGGCAAGAGTCTGAAGCTAGCAAGTATTTGGCATGTGTTGTAAATTAAGTAGTTTAACCCAAGCAAGTCACATTGCTGAATGCTGATTATGTAAATTTGGGTTAATACTGTATGTTGAAGTCAGATGACACCTCAATTTAGTCATTGTAGATCACACTAATATGCACTCAAACAGTGGGTGCTCCAATTAGAGCAAATTCCAGCCTCTCGTTCAAGGCTCTAGGTTGTAGGCTGTAGCAAAGCTGCAACCTGGAGCGCCAGAATACACTTGATTCACATTCACTAATATAAACTGACAGAAAATAAAATGTGGTGCCTCTGAATGTGAAAGAAAGGAGAAAGTAGATTTCCTTACATTATCAATAATGCTGTACACTTTGTGTGCAGCTCCTCGGGCACTGGAAAAGGACTGGACGTTCGGTGAGGTCTGCCCCAAGGCGAACGCTCCAATGATCACAGCGAAAAAAACCTTAAGACACAAACATTTATTGTTAGCTTGAAACTTCTATTTGGTTTGTGCATGTTTGATAGTTGAGGTCTTCATGCCTCTACTCACCGTAAGTACAATCCCAATGGTGTACTCTCTACTCAAAATGAGTGTGCTTCCGTACCAGAAGGCCAGAGCATAAGATAGGTAGATCAATAAGAAGGTGAAGCCCATTGCAATGTTTGAGCTTATTGCCTTCTTTATTCCCACGTTCTTGGCGTCTTCCAAGTTCTTATGATACCTGTGAGATAGCGCATAGACAAAACAAATGTGGAAATCCAGGTGCTTATTGGATCCTATTGCATAGACAAAAACCAGAAAATATCTGGTAAAAAAAAAATCTGGTTGGTAGGTTTCAGAGGATCCTAATACTCTCCCTTTCCCTGAGTACAGGATTTGCATCAGTGTTTTGCTACAGTATTACAGCCTTCCTTCCACGTTGATTGCATATATTTTGTGAAGCACATTAGACGCCACTCTCCTATGTAACATGAACTTGCACAAATCTACTACACCTGTAACCCATTGTATGAAAACCATAAGCTCCACACCTCTACAAATTTATGACATGATATGAACGTAGATGTTTGCACAAACCTCTCGATTTCTCTCTGTTGACCACTGAATGCAAACACAGTCCTGATGGCAGAAAGCACCTCCTCTGCCACAGCACCTGCTTTGGCATAAGCAGTTTGTTCTCTTGAAGTGAATGAGGCTAGCACCTAAAGAGAGACCTACAGTATGAGCTCAGCGAGAAGAGGCTTGCTTTTCAAGTTGAAAGCTGGACAGGGTTGACAAAAGGCAAGCTTACCTTACTGAAAACTCCGGCCATGACAACTAGCAAGGGGCTGATGGCCAGGATGACGAGAGTGAGCTTCCATCCTTTGCTTAAACCAATGACGATGGATGTGATGAAGGTGCTGCAGGACTGGATCAACATAGCCACCTTGTCTCCAATGCCCTCTTGGATTTTATAGACATCACTGTCCATGCAGATACAAATGTCAATCAATTACACTGGGTTATAAAACAAATATTTGCGTAGATTGTCTTTTTTTTTCTTTTTTTTCCCCAAATAAATTTAGGACAATTTTGCATCACTAAATATGAGAATGACATCCATTTCTCAGGTTTTTATGACAAGTTGTTACCAGTTTATTAAAACTCATTCACTGCCATTGATGGCTGTTGTATTCAAATATCCATGTTGACATGGAGGCCTGGCAGTGAAAGAGTTCATTCACTGCCAGGCCTCCATGTCAACAGTTTTAATCAGTTTACAAACTTTGCTTACTGTCAATTGTATAGTTGACACTGACAAAAGTAAGTCAATGTAAATTTAATGTTATGTCATCATTGTTCAAAATTCAATGCATGAACCTCTATTTATTCGAACCCCATAAGCGAAAATACCTGCACATGTAAATAAAAACATGTGGCCATAGTTCAAAAGATTGACCTGATTGAGCAAAACCAATGTGATATTTAGATTCAGGAGATCGAAATTGTCCTGAGTCAGCCCCAAAAAATCTTTTTTTGTTGACCAGTGTTATCTAACACTGCAAAAATGGCATCAGTGCTATTTCAGAGTTGCTTAGTAAATTAACCTACTAAACTTAAGAGTAAGCAAAATTACAAAATATGTATACTTTTCTGCCATGACATTGCATCATCGACTTAGGACAAATGGACACCTGTCATTTTCCCCTCGAAAGAAACATACAGTACAGCCATCCATTTTTTGAGCCGCTTCTCCTCACGAGGGTCGCGGGCGTGCTGGCGCCTATCCCAGCTATCATCGGACAGGAGGCGGGGTATATTCTGAACTGGTTGCCAGCCAATCGCAGGGCACATAGAAACAAACAACCATTTGCACTCACATTCACACCTACGGGCAATTTAGTGTTGTCAATTAACCTACCATGCATGTTTTTGCGATGTAGGAGGAAACCGGATTGCCTGGAGAAAACCCACGCAGGTACGGGGAGAACATGCAAACTCCACACAGGCGGGGCCGGGGATTGAACACCGGACCTCAGAACTGTGAGGCAGATGCTCTAACCAGTTGGTCACCGTGCCGCCATATACAGTACATAACAAGTGTAATTATCTCAGTTCATAGACAATATTGTTCACAATTGTGCATTAAAGAGTTTAACTGCTGAGCCCATTTGAACTCTGATGATAAGAAATATTGGAACTCATTATTATTGTGAGGGTATACCTAATGAAGAGGCCAGTGAGTGCATGTTACTAACTCTGTAAGACGAGCGTTGAGCTCTCCAGTCTCACTGACATCAAACCAGCCGATGTCCTGTCGCATGATACTGTGGAAGAAACACTTACGGATGCGCTTAACCTGTCGTCCAGCTGACAAGGTAAAGAAAGCAACCTGCATGTAGGCAGCCACCAGCACAATGGCCCCTAGGATGGAGTAGTAGATGGCAAAGCTGGAATGGGATTACTAGGATCAGAAAAGCCTACATTGCCAGCTGTATCTTATCAGGTTACATCTTACGCTAACCTGGTCATGTCTGCCTGGATGGTGCTGTTTGGAAAAGTGATGTCTGAAAATATAAAACAAAATGTTGTAATAGTCTATTATTTCAGTCAGGTAGCTATGACCGTTTCTGTGAACTCACTAGGGTTGCTGGTGTTGAGGTAACCAAGTGCAGCATTCGATACAAGGCTGTCCGTCATATCCCCAAACACAACTAACATAAGAGGCATTACTACCCCGTGGACCATCGACATCAGGGTCCCGAAGAAGAGCAGCGCAATGTCTTTGGCATCTGCGAACCTGAACTGTGCACACAGGAAAATGAGGAGATTGCTTTAAGAAGGCAGAGCTTGCAATCGTCAAATGACTCGCACCAATCTTTTTCAAACCATTTCAAGACATGAGGAGCTGTAAAAGAACAATAGAGTGGTACCTCGAGACAAGAGTGACTGACAGATTCTTTCGAGATACGAACTGTTGTTGGGCCGATTCTTTTGCTTTGACTTGAAAACGCGAACTTGGGATACAAGTGCTGTGGCAGCGAACTCAACTCACTTCACAATAGTAGCATTTTGCCAAATAATGAACATTCATCCATCTTCTGAACCACTTATCCTCACTCGGGCCGCGGGTATACTGGCGTGTATCTCAGCTGACTTCGGGCGAGAAGCGGGGTACAATTCTTTAAAAGAAGAGGCTTAAAGCTGTTTAGTGCCATTTATGTATTTATTTAAGTTTACTGTAAAACTAAACATAAAACAAAGTGAATTACACTTTTTGTATTTAAAGCCGTAGCTATGCATAGGTAGATACGACACGCCCCTTTTGAGCTGCATGCTTACGGCGACGCTAGGCTATGAGGGTCAAAGTCGTCAGCGCATGTGTGTGGACGGAAAGAAAACAAAAAGACGGTACGTTGTGCTGCATATGGTTGTGTACAACGCGGTTCAATTCTGAGAAGTAAACTGGGAGTATGCTTGCACAGGTGAAAATATTTTTGGGGCTTTTTTTTTTTAATGTTATGTAGTGATAGCACACGCTTTGGTGTTGACAAAAAAGTAAACCTCATGAAAATCGGTTGAGAACTGAGCAAGTTACGACTTTATTTCAATGTCCCTGGACTGACTGTGATGGGAACCTCGACCTCTCCAACATGGCCGCCACGAAGGCAGGCCGGTTAGCCGGACTCGAACAGTGCGCTGGCGTATCTAGTCTTCATATCTATGTTTAAAACTACCACATATCTTCGACTTTCAGTCCGCTAGCTTAATGCTAACGCTAAATAACATCTATGCTGTGATGTTATAACCTTTTAAGCAACGGATTGAACACAAACGGTGGAGAAACACATGTCGGCACAGAATATAACAGTATTTATGGTCATACATTTTATTCGTTATCCTCTGCGAAGAGTGACTAATATTAGTGCCGTACTGATGAGGTCAGAGGCGTTAAGGCATCTTAATGAAAAGTATATAGCTGTCTGTCTTATACTGCGCCAAGGTTGGCACACTGTAAAGAGTAGCACAATGGCCATTTAAATGGTGCAGTGTGACAAAAACAGTTTTAATTCTTTTAAATTCTAGTTAATTATAGCATTACTGCATGGATTTATAAATTGCAGTAGTGTATTATGGAATGCTATTTTTCCACATTAAAATATACATTACAACAATTGTTGTGTTTGTGGGTAAGTCTGGAACAGATTAACTGCATTTCCATTCCCCTCAATGGGACACGGTGATTTGAGATACACATGTTTTGAGTTACGAGCATGGTGACGGAATGAATACGACTTGTATCCCAAGGCACCACTGTAATTGTATACAGGGACAGAGACAGAGAACTTACCAGTTCAATGGCACCAACCATGGGTAACTTTTCTTTTTTTTCTTTCTTCTTTTTACCTTTGCCCCCCTCATCTTTGTGATCACTATCGGTCAAATGGGAAACCATCAGTCTAATTGCTTTCCAGTTGTTTAAAATGTAAACTAATTTAACTGTTTTTATACGAACAAAGAGTATTACTTCAAATCAACATCTTTTAGGTTCTTCTCCAACTTGTCCTTCTCATCCATGTCTGGCTCCTGTCAGAGGAAGACAGTGAACAATTTGCTCGTCGCACACGAAATTAGTCCGTTGGGGAAATTAACCCATAACCATGACAAAAGTGTTAAACACTGTCATACCTCGCTGTTCTTTCCAAGCTCCCAATGTTTGGAAGGGTTGATGATCGCACAGAGAAACCCACTCCTTCTGCTCTGTTGTTCGCCTTCCACACCCTTGATAAGCGCTCTAATGTTTGACAGAGATGACAGTCTCACACACGCACAGACACAGACCTCGGCCAACAGATGACCACCCCTTCCACGCCCCCTTTTCCTTCCTCTTTCCATCCCTCTCACATGGCTGTAATGGTTGTGCATGAGAATAACCACATTGCTCGGCTGCTCTCTGGAAATTAAAAATATCCCAGCAGATTTCACAGATCATCATTGTTGTTTTTAATGCAATGTCAAATGGTGACGGCTGTGTTTATTCAGCATCATGATTAAAAAAAGATATCACATTTTTACACAATTACCACATTTTCTCTAATGTCCCTGTAAATTGAAAATGTCTTCTAAATTTGACATACCACAGAGATAAGTGTTGTTAATAACCCTGCCAAATTTGAATAATAATAATAATAATGAAAATAAAGTCTACAAAATGAGGCTTCAAAATGGAGAAAAATCAAGCCATTCTCTCCGCTCTCAAACGTTGCAAATTTGCTTAAACTATGTCCCGCTCATCTGTCAATCAAATACCAGTACAACGACCTAGAAAAATGGATGCTACTTCTTCTAGCATCTTTCCCATGGCTAAACATAGCTACATGTTTGAGCCACGAAAAAATATATCCCCCTCAAGCTTCTGGTGGCTAGAATATATCCCTCCGGGTCATCACTGGTCTTTTCCACACCGTGACAACGATGCGCTCTAAAGCAGCCACACCAGCCCAAAACCCAGGTCCACACTCTGGCTGTTAAGTCGGACTTTTTTCCCCTCCTTCTTTTCCCCTTGTGGTGCTTCTGCAAATTATGTTCAACCTATATTTAATTGAATACACTACAAAGACAAGATATTTAATGTTCAATCTGACAAACTTTATTTTTTTGGGGCAAATAATCATTAACTTAGAATTTTATGGCTGCAAAATGTTCCAAAAAAAGCTGGGACAGGTGGCAAAAAAGACTGAGAAAGGTGAGGAATGCTCATCAAACACCTGTTTGGAACATCCCACAGGTGAACAGCCTAATTGGGAACAGGTGGGTGTCATGATTGGGTATAAAAGGAGCTTCCCTGAATTGCTCAGTCATTCACAAGCAAAGATGGGGCGACGTTCACCTCTTTGTGAACAAGTGCGTGAGAAAATAGTCGAACAGTTTAAGGACAATATTCCTCAACGTACAATTGCAAGGAATTTAGGGATTTCATCATCTACGGTCCATAATATCATCAAAAGGTTCAGAGAATCTGGAGAAATCAGTGCATGTAAGCGGCAAGGCCCAAAACCAACATTGAATGCCTGTGACCTTCGATCCCTCAGGTGGCACTGCATCAAATACCGACATCAATGTCTAAAGGATATCACCACATGGGCTCAGGAACACTTCAGAAAACCAATGTCAGTAAATACAGTTCGGCGCTATATCCGTAAGTGCAACTTGAAAGTCTACTATGCAAAGCAAAAGCCATTTATCAACAACACCCAGAAACGCCACCGGCTTCTCTGGGCCCGAGCTCAACTAAGATGGACTGATGAAAAGTGTTCTGTGGTCCGACGAGTCCACATTTCAAATTGTTTTTGGAAATTGTAGACGTCGTGTCCTCTGGGCCAAAGAGGAAAAGTACTGTTATGGACGCAAAGTTCAAAAGCCAGCATCTATGATGGTACGGGGCTGTGTTAGTGCCAATGGCATGGGTAAATTACACATCTGTGAAGGCACCATTAATGCTGAAAGGTTTTGGAGAAACATATGCTGCCATCCAAGCAACGTCTTTTTCATGGACACCCCTGCTTATTTCAGCAAGACAATGGCAAACCACATTCCGCATGTGTTACAACAGCGTGGCTTCGTATTAAAAGAGTGTGAGTACTAGACTGGCCTGCCTCCAGTCCAGACCTGTCTCCCATTGAAAATGTGTGGCGCGTTATGGAGCGTAAAATACGACAACGGAGATCCCGGACTGAAGCTGTACATCGAGCAAGAATGGGAAAGAATTCCACCTGCAAAGCTTCAACAATTAGTGTCCTCAGTTCCCAAACGTTTATTGAATGTTGTTAAAAAAAAGGTGATGTAAGACAGTGGTAAACATGAACCTGTCCCAGCTTTTTGGAACATGTTGCATACATAAAATTCTAAAACAATAAAGTTGATCAGTTTTAACATAAAATATCTTGTCTTTGTAGTGTATCCCATTAAATATAGGTTGAACATGATTTGCAAATCATTGTATTCTGTTTTTATTTATGTTTAACACAATGTCCCAACTTCATTTGAATTGGGGTTTTATATATATATATATATATATATAAGGTTCAGGGTGTACACCGCCTCTTGCCCGATGATAGCTGGGATAGGCTCCAGTACGCCCGCGACCCTTGTGAGGAGAAGCGGCTCAGAAAATGGATGGATTGATGGATGGGAGGAAACCGTAGTGCCCGGAGAAAACCCAACCAGGCACGGGGAGAACATGCAAACTCCACCCAGGCGGGACCAGGGATTGAACCTCAGTGCTCAGAACTGTGAGGCAGACGCTCTAACCAGTCGTACACCGTGCCGCCCGGTTTCCTCTCACATACCAACAACATGCGCGGTAGGTTGATTGAGGACTAAATTGCCCGTATGAATGTGTGAATGTGAGTGTAAATGGTTGTTTGTTTCTATGTGCCCTGCGATTGGCTGGCGACCGGTTCTGGGTGTACCCCCCTTCCGCCCGAAGATAGCTGGGATAGGCTCCAGCAGCCCGTGACCCTAGTGAGGATAAGCGGTAAAGAAAATGGATGGATATTTCATTCCTACATCCATGTCCTGTCCTGGTGGCTATTTTAATGGCTCAGTGTTACATCAGCAGAAACAATAAAGCCAAAATGATTACACATCATAAAGTCCAAAGGTAAATATGGAACAATAGAGATTCAATGGAGGGGTGTGTGGTGTCTCACAAGGGATGTGTGTGTGCCTCTCAATTTGTTATATCATACTATAAAAGTTTAGAATCTCCACATGATCAGTTTGCACGTATTTAACCCTTTGACATCTCAACTCCTTACCAGCAAGAGTGATGGAGAGGTAGATACTTGTTTTGTAAAACACTATTAAGTGTGAATGTTTTTTGTTTTTTTTTGTCTAAAACAGTATGTGCCCTGCCATCGCCAAGCATTCACTCCAGGGTGTACCACGCCTCTCATCCAAAGTCATCTGGGATAGGCTGCAGCACAATGTATACTGTTGAAAACAGTACAGTAATCCCTTGTTTATCGCGGGGGTTAGGTACTGGTCTTTCAAATAAAAACGTGAGATGCGAGTCAGGAAACTGAAGCTTCTGCCCCACCCTTTGCTTGTGTTCATTCTTTTTAACTTGAGAGTGACAAATAAACATGTTCATTCATTCAAAGAGTAAAATAACTAAATTGCAGGCTCCATCAGTAGAACGCCATTAACCGTTTGTTTGTTGAAAAAAAATTAAAAAACATAATTCTGTGTTAATAGCACATGTTTTGTCATTTGCTTTCTCATAAAATGATGCGGCGGATGTGGCCCGCGAGCCATGAGTTCGATATCTGTGCCTGAAATGAAGCGGTCATTTGTACGCTTGAAATCACTTCAGACGGTTGAAGTGAAGAAGCTACTCTTCCAACAGGTGGCGCACTACTTACACGTGACTCATCAGCAGCTCCGGAGTCATTTGAGGACACGAGCCACAATAATAACAAAAAAACACTCAAGACAAGGCCCGGAATAGACCGTAGATACAAGGGTGCCAATTGCAATGGTAAAAAAAAAAAATAAGGCGCACACGTATCTCATTTTGGAGGCCAAGTATTTATGTCCTTAGGTTTTCCGTGAACTGTTTTCTCTTCACAAAAAATGTGACGTGGAAAAATCTGCAATCATTGAAATTGTATCCACAAACGCGGAAGACATGATAGTTACACACTCATTGTGTTTTCTGGGAATCATCTCAGTTTACCCTACGGAGCTTTGATGTTAAAAGTCCTAACCGGAAATGGCGTCGTTCCCCCAAGAGTGTATCTTGATACTACTTCCGGGCCGAGCCCCCTTCCATCCATGCAGTGTGACGTAGGGGAACAAGAGACCACTAGCACAGTGACCCTCACCCGGAGAGAAGCTG
Organism: Phycodurus eques; assembly: GCF_024500275.1. Taxonomy (NCBI): domain Eukaryota; kingdom Metazoa; phylum Chordata; class Actinopteri; order Syngnathiformes; family Syngnathidae; genus Phycodurus; species Phycodurus eques. The sequence goes on along the minus strand of NC_084528.1, from coordinate 13,129,831 downwards.
ACTGCTCGGTGTTGTGCGCACGGCCTCCGGCAGGCAGGCAGGCTGGCCTCGAGCCGGAGATGGCGTCCCTCGGCGCGGGGTTGCACTTCAGCCGCAAGCGGGCAATGGGGAGGAGCACGGCGGTGGAGAGGAGGAACCTGCTCACCGTGTGCCGGTAGGTAGCCAACATGACCATCCTCCTTCTCATCGTCATCATCATCATCATCGCCGCCGCCACCACCATCATCATCATGCTACAATCAAAACCACACGAGCTTGACACACACCTGCATCTACCATCATCACACCTCATGTGATTTTTTTTTTTGTGGCAGATGTCTCATTCAATGCGTTGTTCTGAAATAAAGTGAACCTCTTCTGTTGTGAAGGCATCACAGTGTCCTAGTGGTTAGCATGTCTTGCCTGACAGTTCTGAGGGTCAGCGTTTTCTCCCGATGTTTGTGTTGGTTTTCTCGGGATACTTTTGGCATTTTTTATTTTTTTTTCCATAGGTGTGAATGGTTGTCTGTATGTGTCCTGGCATTGACTGGTGACCAGTCCCACGTCACACAAAGTCAGCTGGGATATGGAATGGAAATATTTCAGCCACATTGTAACATTCTTGACTGTAAGTATAAAGAGAGATTTAAAAAAAAAAAAAAAAAAAAAGTTAAAACAAAAATAAAGCAAAACTGCTCAGCCTTTTACCCTTTTGAAGATGCATAACAGTCACCTAATGGAAAGCGGTGCTGTTACCTATTGGTGGTTTATAGATATTGGTTGAATTCATAATTGTTGTGTCCTGTAGTTGTACAGTATGTACTCATCAGCATGTGGTATAGCGTTAGCACGTTTGCCTCACAGTCAGAAGATCTGACTTCAAATCACTATTGGAACATCTCTGTCTTTCCATATCCCTTTGCTCGTGTGGGTTTTCTATGGCTAGTCCATCTTCAGCCCACATTCCATCCATCCATCCATTTTCTGAGCCGCTTCTCCTCACTAGGGTCGCGGGAGTGCTGGAGCCTATCCCAGCTGTCATCGGGCAGGAGGCGGGGTACACCCTGAACCGGTTGCCAGCCAATCGCAGGGCACATAGAAACAAACAATGACATGTTGAAGGAAACGACATATTACATGCAAGTAGGCGCTTAAGGTTTTGACTCATGTAACGGTCGGTGGTCTCAATGGAAACTAGATGACATTTGTGAGTGTGTTTTTGTGCATTGCAAACACTGCTGCTAGGCAGCGGAAGCGAGAGAGAGGGAAGAGATCATCTAGTTGATGTAAAAGGTCTACAAACAACTTGTGCACACACACACACATGCAACACTGCGTAGTCCATCAACCCTCTCTCTTACCTAATTAGGTGCAATCTGATTAGACAGAGCCAGTTTATTGCAACTGGGGAGGGAAGACACCAGCTGTGTTATTGAGACAAAAGCCACCTTCTATCCATTTTCTATAGCGCTGTTCCTCATTACCATCGCAGGTGAGCTGGGGCTTATCCCGGCTGACTTTGGGGAAGAGGCGGGGTACAACCTGGGCTGTTCGCCAGCAAATCACAGAACACATATAGACAAACAAACTTTTACATTCACACCTCCTGTAATGGACAATAATAGTCTTGAATGAACTTAACATGCATGTTTTTGGAATGGAAGCTGGAGTGAAAGCCAACATTTCCAAGTCTAAATCTCCATTCACATGTTTTGTGTGTGACCAGATAAAATCTCTGATTACTGATGTCTTGTTAATGCTCCACTCACTTTGCCTCCAGGTTTTCAGTGAAGACTCTCCTGGACCGCTCCTGTTTCGAGAGCATGGACGACTCATCTGCAGAGTTGGTCAACTTTGTGTCTATCTTGGAGCATATCCTCAACCATCGACTGAAAGGTTTAAAAAAATAACACACCCAAAAAAAAAACCATTAGGTGAAAAGCAGGATCACATTTTTACAAACATCCACTCCTGTGTGTTTCTCTCTCAGGTCAGACAATGTGGTTTGGCTACGAGAGTCCTCGGAGTTTCTGGGATTTCATCAAAGCTGCCTGTGGTAAAGTCCCTCATAATTGCATCCGAAGCATCGAGTGTATGGAGAATGTGCGGTCATCCAAAGCTAAGGTGAGACTCAACTTCGAGCCAAAAGGGCCCATAATGAGGCATTTTTAGCCTACTTTGCATTATCCTCTTAGAAGCAAATAAAGAGAGGTCAGCCAGGAAAGATTGGCTAAGGACACAAACCAGTTTTACCCGATAGGACAAAAACAAACAATAGATGCAACACTATCGTGTTAGACCTCATGCGTGTGGTCTCTTAGGACTTAAGGTTGGCAATGATTGTTAAAAAAATGTTCTGATTTATGATACCATTTTATGTACTTACAAGCGTGAAACCCAACCTTTTCAATGTGTACCTCGAGTAACACAATAAAAATTTGTTTATTATTCCTGTGGCTTTGCTATCAGGCCATATAACAGATGATTGAGTGTCAGCAGATTCGTCACTCATCAACATTTGTTGTCATCCATCCATTCATTTTCTGAGCCGCTTCTCCTCACTAGGGTCGCGGGCGTGCTGGAGCCTATCCCACCTGTCATCGGGCAGGAGGCGGGGTACACCCTGAACTGGTTGCCAGCCAATCGCAGGGCACATACAAACAAACAACCATTCGCACTCACAGTCACAGTCACACCTACGGGCACGGGAGAACATGCAAACTCCACACAGGCGGGGCCGGGGATTGAACCCGGGTCCTCAGAACTGTGAGGCTGACACTCTAACCAGTCAGCCACATTTGTTGTCATATTAGGGATATAAAAGTGGAAATGAGAGGGGAAGTATTAAAAACAAAGAAGGGAGATATGATATATAAAGTCTTGTGACTGACAACTCATGTGATGACCATTGAACACAATGGTCATCACATGAGACGTAAAACTGAGTCAAGTATGAAATTTCCAAGGAGTATTAGGGCCACACTGAGAAAACAAAATAAAGCAACAAAAATGTTTTAAGAGTAATCCCCCTTCATACATGCTGTTTATTGTTTGTGAATTCACCTATTCGCAGTGTTAACTTTAACTTGGGTTTTTAATGGAAATTATGGATAGTCTGCTGCATTTGCATATCCACTTTATTTTTTCTAAATCAAATTATCTGTAAACCGTTTTACCAAAGGACACACCCTTATTGCGTCAGTATGCCCATCTTGACGCAGGTCGGTCTGCCAAATTCGCAAACACGGCAGCGAGCCTGGCACTTGCACGAAAACCAACATATGCCACCATTTTCAACAGAGCATTGTGCAGTTTATGAAAATAGAGCCCTTAGACTTTTTTTCTTGTTAATCATGTAACATTGTTTTTTTCTTGTAACATTATAACTTTATTCTCGTAATGTTTATGGCTTTATTCTTTTAACATTACAAATTGCTTGTAACGTTACAATTTGTTCTCATTTTATTACTAGTTTTGTGACATTACATATTTTGTATTAATTATTCATCATTAGTGTTAATGTTATTATTATAACATTAACACTTTTTTTGTAATATTACAACTTTATTCTCATAACATTGACTTTTCTCCTAATATTACAACTTTATAAATCACCGCTGCCTTAGATTCATATAATTACTTTCAAGAAACCCAAAGACTCTTATTCTGGAAACATCTTCTTTTCTCGCACTATAATATAACGCTCCTCACATAACATAACTTTTCTTCTCATTTTTTTAAGTCACTAGTTCAAATATTCCTTCATATAAATTAAATTATGTAAGTGATCGGATTCTGTTCCGATATACAATAAATAGACAGTAATGTGATTCATGGAGCCTGGAAATTATACCGACAAAAAGTTACCTTTGCTGTTCTAACCTAATTTTTTAGCTCTTCGGCAAAAGATTTTGAGAAGCAATTGCCAGGAATAAAATAATCATCTCCCACAATCTTTTTTTCTTGCCTCACCAGGGTCGAGCTTGGATCAGAGTGGTTCTTATGGAGAAGAGATTGTCTGAATACATCTCGTCCGCTCTCAGGGACCTTAGAACTACCAGGTTTGAGTGTGTAACTTGAGCACTCACAGCCCACAATTATACACGCTTCAAGCCTTATAAAAAAAGAAAAAAATCAGCCTGAACCAATATTGACACTGTCAGAAAGGTGTTCATTTCACAATATGTTTTTAGATTTTGTCTATAGTTTGCAGGAGGGTGGAACTAAGCCTCGAAGTATTATTGTTTTTATAGCAACATAATTTTTTGTTCAGCTCTTGTATTGGATCCCATTAATTGTGCAAGTCTACCTAATGTTGCAAGCAGTAGGTGTTGCACATACAGTGAGTACGGAAAGTTTTCAGACCCCCTTAAAACTTTCACTCTTTGTTATATTGCCGCCATTTGTTAAAATCATTTAAGTTCATTTTTTCCCCTCATTAATGTACACACAGCACCCCATATTGACAGAAAAAAACCCAATTGTTGAAATTCTTGGTGATTTATTAAAAAAGAAAAACTGAAATATCACACAGCCATAAGTATTCAGACCCCTTGCTGTGACACTCATATTTAACTCGGGTGTTGTCCATCCTTAAAATGGTTCTACACCTTCATTGGAGTCCAGCAGTGTTTTATTATACTAATTGGACTTGAGCGGCACGGTGGCCGACTGGTTAGAGCGTCAGCCTCACAGTTCTGAGGTGCGGGGTTCAATCCCCGTCCCCGCCTGTGTGGAGTTTGCATGTTCTCCCCGTGCCTGCGTGGGTTTTCTCCGGGCACTCCGGTTTCCTCCCACATCCCAAAAACATGCATTAATTGGAGACTCTAAATTGCCCGTAGGTGTGACTGTGAGTGTAAATGGTTGTTTGTTTCTATGTGCCCTGCGATTGGCTGGCAGCCAGTTCAGGGTGTACCCCGCCTCCTGCCCGATGACAGCTGGGATAGGCTCCAGCATGCCCGCGACCCTAGTGAGGAGAAGCGGCTCAGAAAATGGATGGATAATTTGACTTGTAATTAATTACTATAAAAAAATAATTTTGACTTGATTATGAAAGCCACTGTGAGCTGTAAGGTTTTATATAGACAGGGGATATATAAAACCTTACAGCTCACAGTGCTATATAGACAGGGGATATATAAAACCTTACAGCTCACAGTGCTTGTCAGAGCGAATGAGAATCATGAGGTCAAAGCTCAGAGACAGAATTGTGGCAAGGCACAGATCTGGCCAAGGTTACAAAAAAAATTATGCTGCAGTTTAGGTTCCTAAGAGCACAGTGGCCTCCATAATCCTGAAATGGAAGACGTTTGGGATGATCAGAACCCTTCCTAGAGCTGGCCATCTGGCCAAACTGAGCAATTGGGGGAAATGAGCCTTGGTGAGAGAGGTAAAGAAGAACCCAAACATCACTGTGGCTGAGCTCCAGAGATGCAGTCGGGAGATGGGAGAAAGTTCTAGAAAGTCAACCATCACTGCAGACCACCAGTCGGAGCTTTATGGCAGAGTGGCCCGACGGAAGCCTCTCCTCAGTGCAAGCAAGACACATGAAAGCCCGCATGGATTTTGCTAAAAAATACCTGAAGAACTCCAAGATGGTGAGAAATAAGATTCTCTGGTCCGATGAGACCATGATAGAACTTTTTGGCCTTAATTCTAAGCGGTATGTGTGGAGAAAACAGGCACTCCTCATCACCTGTCCAATACAGTCCCAACAGTGAAACATGGTGGTGGCAGCATCATGTTGTGGAGGTGTTTTTCAACTGCAGGGACAGGATGACTGGTTGCAATCGAAGAAAAGATGAATGCGGCCAAGTACAGGGATATCCTGGACGAAAACCTTCTCCAGAGTGCTCAGAACCTCAGACGGGGCAGAAGGTTCACCTTCAAAAAAGACAATGACCCTAAGCACACAGCTAAAATACCGAAGGAGTAGCTTCAGAACAACTCCGTGACTGTTTTTGAATGGCCCGGCCAGAGCCCTGACTTAAACCCAATTCAACATCTCTGGAAAGACCTGAAAATGACTTCCCACCATCATTCACCATCCAACCTGACAAAATTGGAGAGGAATTGCAAGGAGGAATTGCAGAGGATCCCCAAATCCAGGTGTGAAAAACTTGTTGCATCATTCTCAAAAAGACTCATGGCTGTATTAGCTCAAAAGGGTGCTTCTACTAAATACTATAATAAGCAAAGGGTCTGAATACTTATGGCTGTGTGATATTTCAGTTTTTCATTTTTAATAAATCTGCAAATTTCAAAAATTCAGTTTTTTTCTGTCAATATGGGGTGCTGTGTGTACATTAATGTGGAAAAAATGAACTTAAATTATTTTAGCAAATGGCTGCAATATAAAAAAGAGTGAAAATTTTAAGGGGGTCTGAATACTTTCCGTACCCACTGTAGTTCAAAAAGGTCTTAGCAATCACCCAAGTTTGTGCTGTTAGAAATAAGCAGCGATAAGGTGTGATTGCAGGAAGTTTTATGAGGATGCGGCGATCATGCTGGGAGAGGAGGCGGGGCTTCTGGCCGACACACTCATTGGACTCAACACCATTGACTTCAGGTACTGATGCTGTTCTGCTTTGTTTCTTTAGACCCACTGTCAAATAGATTAGGTTAGAGGCACAGAAGTCAGGTGTAAGGTTGCGCAACCTATTGTGGGTGAACACACCTCCCGATTTAAAACATCTTGACCAATTTTGAAAATGTGAGATAACCCTACACATGATGAGGAAAAAAAATTGTTGTGTGCTTGCTTCTCTTAAAGTGTGTGATGTATTGAGAGGACTAACCACGTCCAGTCAAGTGAAATTTATTAATATAGCCCTTAGTCACAAAAGAGTGGTAAGAGAAGTGGCAATAAAACAGGCCAGGGAGGTGCACTAGATCATCATTATGGGTTATGACGTAACCCAACTCATCCTGCCTTGTCTCTGTATAGCTTCTGTCTGAAAGGCGAGGGTCTAGATGTCGGCGGCCCCTCGGTCATCGACTATACGCCTTACTTGAAGTTCACTCAGAGGTACGTGAGAAGGCCGCTGCGCGCAGTGTTGCCGTATGTGGGCTGAACCCGCAGCGGACTTCACTCTCCCATTGCAGCGCAGACAGCATCAGTAGCGATGAGGAGGAATTGCGCACCCTGGGCAGCAGCGGAAGCGAAAGCAGCACCCCAGACAAGATGGCCACGGCCGCCTCCATCTTCACCGAGCAGAGCAACTTGGTCAGCAAGTGCAAGCGCTTTGAGCAGAAATATCGCATGGCGCTGGAGCAGAAGGTGTGTTCGGGCATAGATAAGAGTAACACATGAAAGGTGTATGCAGTGTGATATTTTATTACGAGGGGTAACAATAGGAACAACGACACTTATTCAAAATTTTGTTTTTTCAAGGTTTCGAGTGCAGTGTTCCTCACCTAAAATATGCTAATAATTAACACCTCCACAAAAGGTTTCATAATTGCCGGCAAAGCACTACTTTTGTGTAAATGAAGCTCTGTAATTTACTTCAACATAGTTCCTTGACAAGAGATCACCTGATCTTGCGTTGGCCTAAGCACAAAAACTGCAATTAATGGAGGCTAGGGTCCCAGAAAAAAGCAGGAAATAGGCAAATTCTGAAAAGCACAACACTCCTCACACATTAAGAGACCAACTGAAACCTACATGAGCATGTGAGGGAAGCAAGGAAATAACTCGAAGAATTTATTTTTGCAAAAAAAAAAAAAAAAAAAAAAAAACCTTCTCAGTTATGACCCCATTCTTGTAACTATTTTTGTCAAATCCTCTTATTACAAATTTTAGAAATGTGTGGAAAACTCCAACCAAAGCTTTGGGATTCAAACCACTGGCTGAAACTAGTATAAAGGGGAGAGTTCTACTCTAAAAAGCGAGAGACTTTACTGGGAAAGTATCCTTTGTGAAGTTATGAGTCAAAACAAAAAAAGTGTATTACAGATGTATCCCTGTGAATTTAGGATTTTGTTCTTGTAATATTGCGGCTATTTTCTCATAAAAATGTAAAACAAATTTTCTTGATGTTTTTACAACTAATCTTATATCATCATTTTTTCACATTACAATTGTATTCTTATAACATTACATTACTACTTTTACTACATTACTACTCTTAATTTTACAGCTTTATTCTTTTAAAATGACAACTGTTTTCCTCATATTACAAATGTGTTCTCAAACAGGTTTTTATGCACAGTAAAGTCTTATAACAGCTTTTTTCCTCATAAAAATTAAAAACGTTCATGTGCCAGTCCAACGGTTCTTGTAAAATTCATTACTTTGTCGTTATATTGTAATTTTTTTCTCGTAAAATTCAAATTTTCTCTGCTGTTTATGATTTGATTCTTGTACAGCTACCACAGTTACAGTGTCACAGCTTTATTTTTGTAAAACTGAGATTTTCCTGGTGTTATTATTATTATCATCATAGAAATGGTATTTGATACCATTTATTGCAAAATCAAAAATGTATTGTCCCTTCCTCTGCTTTGACAGCAGCGGGCTTATAAAACCTAATTGTCTTGTTTTCATATTCAGGCTTACCTGGAGGAGCTGGTGCGTCTGCGCGAGTCGCAGCTGGCGGAGGCGTCGTCGCATCACAAAGCTCTTGAGCAGAGCCTGGTGGACATGCACTTGGCTCACTCGCTCGAGAAAGAACAGCTAGAGTTTATCATTTTGGAACTGCAGGATCAACTGTGAGTTTGTGGGCTTTGTGTGTGTGCGTACCTGTGTCTGTCCACGTCTCCATGATCAAACTATTGAATTAGCGAAAAAACCCTCTTGCTCTTGTGTCACAACTAATTCAATGTAGGTTCCCAAATGCCTCAATTGAAGCTGTGTCACGACTCTGGAGCTGAAGCAGCATTCTCTCACTCTGATTAAATCCAAATGAAGCCACATTCATTGTAATGTAACAGGACTCAAGGCCAGACGAGTGCAAGCCAAAGACTGATAAGGCTTAACCCACTCAATGTATGAGAATAATTATACAGGATTCATGTATTTGTAGACGGTGACTTAAAATTCTATTAGCTGTGTTATAAGAGTGATGAAGATGCCCGCACAGTTCTGCAAACATACAGTTCTGCAACCATCCACACCATGCCTATGTTGCCCATTAGTTTGGTCTTTCGTGTATGTACAACTGCAATATACTAGTAGGTGTTTCTAATTATGAGAGGGGCAAAATACTGTATTACATATGACACACACTGCAGTTGTAGCTCACTGCAACCGCAATAATGAACAATCACGGTGTCAGTTAAACTTCTCCTTTGGTGAATGAGTTGTGTCGCATGTGTTCAGGACAGTGTTGAAGAACAATGACTTGCGGTCGCGACAGGAGTTGACAGCCCACCTGACCAATCAGTGGCCGTCTCCTGACACTTTGGACGCCAACGCCGTTGCCTTGGACGCGCTGTTGTACAGGAAGAGCCCTGGACAGTGGGAGGAGTATGTTGAGATTTTTGTTGTACTGTATTATGGTTGGACCACACAGAATTTGACCATGCGATTTCTTGGTACGGTTCGTATCCGGCTCCGGACTTCCTGTGTCCCTTAGGTGTGAATGTGAAAGGTTGTTTGTCTATATGTGCCCTGCAATTGGCTGGGCGACCGGTCCAGGCTCTCACCCAAAGTCTGATGGGATAGGGTCCAGCATACCCATGACCCTAATGAGGATAAACTGTATAGAAAATGGACAGATGAGCTCATGTAAAATTTAATATTGCTGTTAAGTAAGGCAATAATTGAATATCATAACTTTACAATACATTATAAAGATAAATTAATGACTGCAAACTAAAGTAAATCTACTCACAGTTTCTCAAAGTAATGACAGAGATTTGATTTGGACATTTTAATCCTGGTCATTAGCTGACCATTAGCTGGTCAGTAGCCGTTATGCTTTCATCTGTATTCTATCTATTAAAGCGGTCTCCCACAGTCTAAAAAATAAAAATTATAAGCATTGTAGTAACACTCCACTAGAAAAAAAGTGCTTTTCTGGAGTAACAGGATAGGTCAGCACGAGGCTATGAATGCGTGACAAATGATTGAAACCTCATAAGTCACACCTTCTGTCTCTGATTGGTTGTTGTTCCTCGGTCACGGTGGTTTCTCCTATATCAAATTATAGGCACAAGATGTGGCCAGAGACGGCTTTGCCCCCCCCCCCCCCCCCCAAAAGATCATATCATGTTCTATTGACAAGTCACAATGATTGTTTTAACAAATATGACAAAAAAAATATATTTTTAAATTGCAGTCTTACCCTTTAAAGTGGCAGGCATCTACGAAGGGTTAGCAGTTTCCTTGTTGTTGTTGTATCATGTAGTCTTTAAGTTTCTTGCTACTCGTGTGACGTGGTTATGAGTAATTTAAGAGTTCCCTGGTCTGATTCAAAAGGTTCAAATGCAGTTTTATGGGGGCAGTTCTGTCTCATGCTGATACCGTGTACGGCTTTCGTCACTACGATGACCGAGGCAGAGCTTGGGCATGAAATGTAGTGAACAGCTACTCATTGTAGCTAACTCAGCGACTTTTATGCCAATTCTAGTCTCTGTTAAAAAAAAAAAAAAAAAGCACAACTTTTTTTGTATGGTGTTATTGGAGACTCACGGATGCTCTGAGACTCCGAGAACAAAAGATGATCACCCCTCTGTGTCCACTCTCCAAATGAATGGCGTGTGCATGAAGCCATCACTGGCTAATTTAACTATAGGAGTAAGACCCCACTGTAATTCAATTTTATTTATGTATCACTTCTCTCAGAGGATTCACAAACTGCTTTACATGGTTAAAATACAGTCACAAACATTCAGTTAATACAACAAATCAAAACAAGTTTTACTCGAATGCATGCCTACAGAAATTCTTTTCATTGCTTTTTAAAAAGTAATTCACAGTATATGGAAGAAAGTTGGATAGGATTCTCAGAGCATAGGAGTCACGTTGCCCAATCATGGGTGGAGGAACTCACTGTGCGGGTAGTTATGTAAATTTGCCTCATTGTTACCCAACAGTGGGGGCAGAAGTGCAGAATAACTCACTCACAGACACTTTTTTAATGTGTCAATAGGCAGAAAACTAAAGATTTACTCATTTGTTAAATTTCATACTTAATGGGCGGGCAGGCATTCCAGACACACAACTATTTGTATACAGTGAACCTACACAGTTTGTCATTTGTGAATTTCCTCATCTATTTCTTGGGAACCTATCACCTGTTGTTTGCTGAAAGACTCACGTATTTGTTTTTTGTTGTGCTCAGGCCCAAGCCATCTCTAATATATAACTATTGGTTTGGCACCATCTGGTGGCATCTTGGTGCCCAATCGCTACTGTATGCTGAAATGCCTTGTCTCGTGGAAACAGTGCTTTTGCCGCCATCTTGTGGCATCGATGGGCAGCCTGTTTGGGTAGGCGACAATTACAGATTTTTGCTCGCTCCCTTTGCTGTTCAAGCAATTCGTCATAGTATCTCCCTTTTAAAACAATACTTCTATAGTAAGTATCTTTACATAACTATAAAAAGATAAAACATTTATTGAAATTATAACAACTTCGAAGTCAACCAGCGTCACAAAACGAATTTTGTTCCACTTTGAAAAAGCATATTTGATCCAAAATGCCTAGCTTTTCTGCACTGCATCCACCGAAGGTGACAGAGCAGTTTTTATGTCAGTGGGCTTCAACCAGTTTTTTCTTGTAGAGACAGTACATTGTTGTCTGCCAAAGTTATGGCAGAGAAAAGAGATCAATGTTGATAAATGTTTGGCATTTTCATGTGATTGTATTTTCCAATCTTTTGTTTGTTCTGTAGCAAGAGCCTTCACAATCTGCCTACGGACATGAGCCTATCACAGATGTCCCTCGAACCATCACACACGCTAACGCTGGAAGCCAAACCACACTGGCCCCACCAAGGTACAAATAGCCTTAGGCCCTAAGTTGTCAAATACTGATGGCATCACGAATGATACCTTAACTAAATTGACAAAGGAAGTGTATAGTGAATTTTGGGACACCTTGCACATTTAATAAAGAGCAACTCTGGTCAATATGATGCATTTTATTGAAATCATTTTTCTTTTGTCATGCTATTAGATAAATATGAATTCTGAACAGCTCCAGATGATTTACGTGGCACAGTTGCGTGCTGTTACATTGCATTTTTGTTTAGCATTGATGGTTTCTCTAAATGCAATGTTATAGTGGTGGCGATAAGAGGTGGATTAAGTCACCACTGAAGGCCCAGGTAATACAATGCACGGACCGCCACAGGTTTTGACCTTATCTTTTTTGCCATGCAGGAAAAGAGCAGACGCCGTCTCTCCGAGGACTGTGCGGGTCTCTCACCTCGGTCAACAGTTTCAGGTCTCTGGCCAGTCTGAGGTCCAACGAGTGTCTAGCCAGTCCTGCCGCTGAGGTCAGCAGCCCGGGCTTCACCCCCACATAAGGCCCCACAGCACAACTCAACCAGCCATATTCTCAGAGTACTATTATGTTGTTCTTCGTAGTAATGTACATTCTTAGTGCACTTACACTGAGAAGTTTCGGCATGCTGTTGGAATGAGCGCACTCAGCGAAGCATTCTCTGACATGATGTACAGTAACTTTAACTGGAATGCTTTGTATTGAAAGACATGCATCAGGTGCCAACACTGGAAGAGATGGTCTCCTCAATGTCACTAATTGTTTCTGGAGAATCATCATGGGCCCTTCTCTCATTAATTAGGATATCTTAGTTTTAACATCTTTAGTTCTCAAGTATTTTTGTGCCTTTGTTTTCAGTGTCGTACACAATGCTGTATTTTGTTCTCAGGTCATGACCACTATGATTGATGCTCTCTAGCCTCAGTTTAATCAGATGTTTTCCCTTTAATTATTTCGATTCCAATGCAGTAATTTACTTTGCCTTGCGGTGACTGTGATACAACTGAACTCAACTGTACTCTTCGCTTTAAGTTTGTGAAAACATACATTTGCGCGCCTGCACACAGACACACAAACACACTTTTATGGCATTAGCCAAAACATCAGGCACAGTGCAGATGCAAATGTTTTAAGAAAATATAAGTACACATAAATGGATTTTAACATATAGTGAACCACAGCATATTGGCACTTCAACATTCACATAATTCTTTTGGAACCTATCCTGCTCTTTGCACAAAAATTAATCTATTTGCTGTATTGTTTTGGTGCTCAGGCTACAACAATAAAGTGTTACTTTGGACCCATCTTGTGGAGTGGTTTTGCTGTTAGGATTATTACATTGGAAGTTTTTTCATCTGCTGTTGAGATGTGGTAGTTTGTTAGTGGTCCTTGAATGTACCCACGGGGACAGTAAAAAGTGAAACTGAAATCATGTTCTGCTTCTCTCGCACAGCTACTAATAGCCCGTGTAATCTACTGTAGTGTTACAATTTGCCTATATTCCCTAACATTTATTACTGTACGTAAATGCCACCCGGTGAGTTTAATGATTTACTAACGTTTGTGTAAAGTTTGTGCATATTTGTTTACGAATATGTAATGTAAAGTTTTTTTATATATACACCTAGAGTATAATGTATATGAATAGCTTCCTATTTGATTATTATTAAGTCAAATCTGGACTGAGAATTAGGGGTAGGACCTAAAAACGTTTTTTTTTTAAACTTCTTCCTACGCCAAGTGAACATAAACACATCTGTGTTGAAGTTGTTTGTGCTAGCATGTTATTTAGGCTAGTATAATAGCTAATACTATTGATGAGCCTCGTGGTGTTTTTGTGTCATTCAACTACTGAATGCAGTCATTTATGGATCATTGGTTTATGATTGTAGATACGCTAGAAGCATGTTGATGCTTAATGATCCTCTGTTTTAAATGCTTTGGTGCCATTTTGTGGCATCTATACGTAATTACAACCCTGTTTTATGGAGGGGTGTCAATTATTCACAGATTTTAGCCGTTCATGGCAGGAATTCGTCCCCTCATTGTATTTCAAATTGTACAAACAGGAGCATGTCATCATCCATCCATCCATTTTCTGAGCCGCTTCTCCTCACTAGGGTCGCGGGCGTGCTGGAGCCTATCCCAGCTGTCATCGGGCAGGAGGCGGGGTACACCCTGAACTGGTTGCCAGCCAATCGCAGGGCACATACAAACAAACAACCATTCGCACTCACAGTCATGCCTACGGGCAATTTAGAGTCTCCAATTAATGCATGTTTTTGGAATGTGGGAGGAAACCGGAGTGCCTGGAGAAAACCCACGCAGGCACGGGGAGAACATGCAAACTCCACACAGGGGGGGCCGGGGATTGAACCAGGGTCCTCAGAACTGTGAGGCCGCCGCATGTCATCATGGAATATGAATTTATAATAACTATAATAATGTACTTTTAATCATCTCTCAGATCTGCTTTTTTAAGCCTAGTGTTGGAGGGTGCCGACTCATAATTTTTCAGGTGTTACTGGTGTGCAGAGGTCCAAGTACTCGATCCTGGTTGTGCTTGCGAAAAAACTTCTTTCCCAACTCATAGGAGCTGATCATGATGGCGCAGGCCGGCGCCACTTTGACAACCCGAGGGAGGAAACCTGGCCAGGACACAAGCGGGTCAGAAGAGAAGACGCCATTTTGAATGACAAAGTGTTGGCCAGAGGTGATGCAAACCTGCAAACAAGCCTTTGATGCCTTGCTGTGACACGATCTTCTTCATTACACTAACAGTGGAGGATGCCTTGTGTGATACTGACAACACAAAAACAACTCTGAGTGAAATCAGGAAATATTTCCAATTCAAAAGAAAAACATTATATTTACGCCATAATTACAATTCATTGCTTGCAGCTCCCCAAGTTCCACCTGCCTTCTTGTTTTGACCACATCAAATGGCAACGTTATGATGGATGCAATCTGAAAGGAAATACCAAAAATATACAGGTGAGCTCAAGATATTACAATATTGTACAAAAGGCTTTCATTAGTTGTAAGTTATAATCATCGAAATTATTGAACAAATTGCCAGTACATGATAAAGTATTCCACTATGTGAAGTGAATTTAAATGTAGTTTCCAGTTAAGTAGCACTGCACTCTCTGGATTATCGAAGCAAATACACTAGAAAGAGCTCTCACTATAATGCAGTACAGGTACTAATAGGACAAGCACAATAGTAAGTATTGTTCAATTAATACCTTTCTGTCAGTGTCAAAACTGAATATTATGACATTTGTAAAGGCAGAGTTTGGTGTGACAAATGAGTGAAGGTCATCTGCACATTCCTGGTGCACTACACTCACTGTGCCAGAAGTGGCGCCGGACACGAAGGTCATGGGAAAGGTGGGCTCTCTGGTGCCGTAGCGTTGGCACAGCCACATCTTGCCTCTTTCGTAGTTGTACCAGTACATTGCAGAGAAGGGCACATCCCGGAGTAACGTGGGTCCTAGACCTCGCCACAGCGACAGCCAGCCATCGACCTCCACAGCCGTGCGCACGCAGGTTCTCAGCTGCCTGTACGACAGTTTCTCGGACTGCAGCTTGGTGCGCAGAAGCTCAATTGGGCTGATCACCGAGGCCGCGCCCACTGGCCGACATAGAGAAAGCATTTAGAGGAGTGGAACCGCTGAAATCCAATGCATTATAGCTTACTAGCTACCAAAATTACCAAATTCACCATCTAAAGAAATTTTAATATTACATAAGAAACAACGACAATAATTTTTAGACATAAGGAATGAACTGGCCCTCTGGAAAGTGTTTTCCTATGTGTTTAACGACGCTACATAATGGGTTTCACTTCTTGAGTTGAACTACTGAAATGAACTTTTCAAGCTGCATCTGTGAAGTGTGAAGGTTTAAGTTTTATGTTTGTATATAAAATGACCTATGTAATTTTTGTTAATTTTTAAAATTAAAATAATTATTATTATTATTATTTTTTTTTTTTTACAAGTGGGTGGCTCCTTTAAGTTTAGGTTTTCTTTTTTTATATGCCGCTTTCAAAAGGTGCCAACAGGTGGTCTATAAAACGAGATTTTAAGAAACTAAAAGGTCACACTGTCTCAGATTATGCTTTTAAATTAAAAACTAGAGGGGAGCTAAAATACAAAAAACCCAGGGAAGCAAGCTAAATGACCATTACAGAATGAGCTTAACATTGTTATTGTAAATTCTGTTATTGTTAAGCATCCCTGGGTCCCTTGAAAGGCTCTACATAAATCTAAGTTGTTATTATTCAAAGTGTTAAATCTCACCTCTAGCAACACCTCCCGACACCATAGGGGCGAACTGCTCGTGTTCGCCCATTTTTACCCTTAGTAGTGCACGTAGCTGGTCATAACTGGTGAAGTAGATGACAGTTGCTGGCACGGCCATCACACTGGAGCGGACAAAAAATTGCACAAACATAAATCTCCCAATAGGCTGAGTGCTGCATGACGCTGAGAATAAAAGCGGTTCACACTCACAGGGTTGGAGGGAGACCGCTCCATAAGGACCTGACTCCTTCATTACGTACAATGTTGACGAACGCGTCCTGCCGCAGCACATAAGATTAGTACAATCCGATTCTGACCTTTATGTGCCACGATATGATTTGTATTTACCGCTGTGCCATTGAAGTGTCCAGGCGCTTTATACCAAGCCCTGTTGCCATTCATACACACACAAATATGGTCCATAAGGCCGTTGCAGTAGACAAAGCATTTTCCTAAAAAAACGCACATCAGGGTAATGTTAAAAAAAAAACAATACAAACAGTTGCTTTGCAAGATGTAATTTACCTTTAGGGAAAGGATTTTTCTGTGCTTGAAGTCTGATCTTCACAACATCTAAGGGTGTCACTGGGAAGAGACGAGTGTAAATGTAAGTAACATTCATCAATCCATGTCCTACAGCGCTTGTCTTTACTAGGGTTCTGTGTGAGAAATATTAAAAAAAAAAAATGTCAATACAGGGTTAGTGTTTCAAAATAGGGTTTCTCGCCTGAGTTTGGATTTCAAGTTAGAGTTTCTATCTTGGGTTGGGGTTTGTAGTAAGAGATCCAAATCATATTTTCCAAGTAGGGTGAAGGTTTGAAAATTGGGCTGTGGTTTGTCCATATAATGTCCACATAACTCGACGTTCAAAGGTAACTAAAGATGAATGCAATTCAATGAGTCTCCCGTAAACAAAGTAGTAATCGTTAGTAGCAAAGACAAGACAAGGTACAGTGTTTTAAAAGGAGTATACAGAAGCCTTTAAATGGCCCGAACTTCCCCATGACTGCCTCACCAAACAGAGAAGTGAGCAACGCTCCGGAGCAGGATGCCGCCATCTGTTGAATTGGAGTAATGCTGTTATCATTGGCCGGAGCGGAGCGATGTTGACCGCTCATGTTTCCTTGAACACACAAGGGATTACATTTAAGATTAACGTACCGGCATTTCATAACTCATAAGACAACCTCAGACGCTCGTGAGGATGCTGCTTATTTAGAAATAGTGATAGTAGAATGTGGCTAACTCAAGCTTCTAACAAGACGTTCCTACCTGCCAAAACACATTCGCATCGACGAATCCTTGTTTGCATTAAAATAACATTCCAACATGTAAACAGGGCTGTCCTACGAGCCCCCCCCCCCCCCCAAAACAAAACAAAAAGAGATTTCGACGAAACACGTGTTTGCCCCACTGGTTCATTCCATAATGAAACGTTTCATAACATTAGTTTCTGTTTCGTACATTCACCAAAGTGAAAGTAACCCGTTTCACACAACGCATTATTACAGACATGTTACGCATACAGAAACTGACAACAATCCTTGCTAGTCGGTATGTCTTTGATGAATAAAGCTATTTAAATGTTTTACTTCTTTTTCATGCGGTGTCGAAACAGTATATCAGAACACCCTCGCTAATATACCTATTTCTGCTGTTGCATATGTCGATCGTCACGGAAATCCGCAACTCTGTTTACTTTGGAGGCATGGCGTAAAAACAGGGAGACAATAACGAACGAGATGCTAAGAATACGTTAGTAAAACTTAAACATAGCCATTTGAAAGTGATAGTACGAGGCCCGTGTTTTGAGTTCTCCGTCGTGGCAACTTGCTTGTCGTTTCCACTACATTGCGGGAATGGAAAGTTCTGTCAAACGTCGACGTTAAGACTTTAAGAACAGAGATGACCCAAACAATTACAAATGTCAATTACGGGTGCCACTCGACATAAAATGTTTTCATGCTGAAGTTAAGTCTCTTAATTTAAGTTTATCTTGAAGCGACCCGACCGATAACGGTAAGTCTATTACCGTCAGAGGGCAACATTTTCCCCTTCGAATGGTCAAAAAAAGATTTGAGTGTTTACACTGCTAGTTTGTAAATATTCCCATTTTGTTTACAAGCACACCCAGCGGTCACATGAGGACTTGGGCTCAGTATGTCGACACACAGAGGGCGAAAAATGTCTACTTGTTACCTGAAGGAGAATAAAATGAAGACAAAAGGCACGCAGAGGCAAGCTGGAGTCGTCTGGGACGGTAGTATTTTTAAAATTATGGTCATATAATTTCTCATCACATTGGTTGGACATGTTTGACAAAATACAGGTTCTGTGGGGTTGAAATACTTGAAAGCTCGCCTTTCTTCACCTTGCAACTGTGTTGTCTTTTTAGGAAAAGCTGGCAAAAATGGTGAAAAGAAGTCGTTCGTGAAGTCCCGTCAGGCACTGCTCAAGCCTTTTGCTGGGAAAGTCTTCTATCTCGACCTGCCGTCCAACAGAACAGCAGAGTCGTTGGAGAAAGATATAATAGACCTCGGAGGGGTGGGTCCTAAAGCAAGACGTGCCTGCCTTGCAGCATAACTCATAGAACCACATGTTTTATCTTAGCATCTCAGTACACAGTTAATTGAACTTGCCCTCTGCTGATTTCTGTTATCTTTAACAATGCTTCATAGGACTTTTAGTATTACAGATGACTTTGCTTGAGGAATCCATTGTAGAATTGCAGGCGAAAGCCGTAAGTAAGTCAAGCTATGAATGAAAGTAGTGTTTTTATTCAGGGGGTCCTTGGTTTACAAAAGTTCCGTTCCTATGGTGGCGATGTGATCGGATTTGTATGGAAGTCGGAATGCGTCCCACTCTGTCACTAACCTAGGCTAAGTGATAATTACAGTATCACTTCTAGGCAATAAATCAAAATTTTTGAATTTTGAAATTGAATTTAAAAAAAAAAAAAAAAAAAAAACAGGTACGACAATGACTAAGCATGCCCTCTTTTGTATCCTTACGCCGCTGGAAAAACTAGTTCGTTGCAACGTAGAATCTGTAAACTCGAAATGTCAAAAAAACCTAAAAACCTCATGGGCTTGTAAGTATCATACCCTGGACAGATTAAATGGGTGTCTTCTTACTGGAAAGGATTCAGGAAACTAACAGAAGTCGGAATTAAGTCAGGCCAAGATATACATTTTGAAAAAAGTAATTCATATTTTCACAGAAGTACCATGTTCCAAATTATTATTACTCTTTCCCAATACCAGCGTATGTTAATCCATTCATCCATCCATCCATCCATTTCTATAGCACTTGTCTTCATTAGGGTCGTGGGTGAGCTGGAACCTATCCCATGACACTTTATGCGAGAGGCTGGGTACATCATGAACTGGTCACCAGTCAATCGCAG
Source organism: Phycodurus eques (assembly GCF_024500275.1). Lineage (NCBI taxonomy): Eukaryota > Metazoa > Chordata > Actinopteri > Syngnathiformes > Syngnathidae > Phycodurus > Phycodurus eques. The sequence continues at coordinate 13,110,180 of NC_084528.1, read as the reverse complement.
TGCACATATGGACAAACAAGCATTCATACTCACGATTACATCTATGGACAATTTAGAGCTTTCAAGTAACCTAACATGATGTTTTTGGAATATGGGAGGAAGCCAATGGACCCCCAGAAATGTCAGGCAAGCACAGGGAGAACATGCAAACTCCACACAGGAAGGCTGGAGGCAGGTTTTGAACTGCTGCTGCCTATGAAAAACTCTTGTAGGTTTTGATTACAAAACAATTCAATGAAAAACAGTAAGTATGGCTGTAACTGAGCGTGCCTTCTTGTGCTGCATGAGGTATTATTACATCGCGTACCGTTTGTAAGGTGGAAATGGCAGTTAAAGACCCTCTGTATACATATTTGTGTTGTCCATTTGAATAAATAAGCGCCACACCTCAAATGTAGACCTTTTTCTCCCCTTGGGAAATAAAATAACACTTGTGCCACTCGTATGTCATGATTGACGTTTCCTCTAACATTTTAATATTTTCTTTTGTTGTCCCAGAGTGTTGAGAAGTTCTTCAGCAAAGATATCAAGTATCTTGTATCCAGCAAGAGGGAAACTAAATATGTGCAATGCCTCAGGCAAGACTCTCTACTCACCAGCCCGCAATCTGGACAGAGTTCACCTGGCCCTCGCTCAAATACACTCCAGAAGGACTGCGGTAGCGGCAACATGAAGAGAACGTCACAGGTTCAACCAGACACGGTGAGCTCGCTTGGATTGCTTCATTTGTGCTGATACAGTTTTTATTTAACTCGTTCTTCAGTTTAGCTCGCTTTGTTGCCCTTCATTTTTTTTCTTTTGGTTTTTGCTTTGCAGTGCGTCACAAGTCGTGGGAAGTCTTTAGTAGACAAGGCGGTGAAAAAAAAGGTTTGTTTGCCCTCCGCATTTATAACATCTGTAAAGAGTCATGTTATTTATTTTGCTGATAAAATCTCTGTTTTTAGGACATTTTGCAGATAAACAAGATTCTGTCAAAGGCTATGGAGTGGGGTGTGAAAATCTTTTACATTGACGGTGTGTACATATTGTAGATCATATGTAAATGTATATGTTGTACCAGTTATGCAGTGGAACCTTGAAAGTGATGTTTTATAATGCAGGTTGGCTTACAAGTTGTTTGAATCTAAAAACAATTGCAATGTTTTTATGAATATTTTAAGTTAACCACTAACAGGGGTGGCCAACCCGCGGCTCGCGAGCCTCAAGCGGCTCTTTAACTAGTTTCATGCGGCTCTTCAGGAGCTGTCACATGACATGCGTCAAAAATGCTTGGCTGGCGCTGTCATTCACTCCCCCTACAGCTAGATGGCACACTGACCATGTAAGCCTGTTTGAGTGACGTCAAACGAGCGACGAGAGAATCTTTGGTGTGACATCATTTGTGTTGTAAACAATTTCCGTCAAGTTACCTCTTGAAATGGCAGGGAAAAAAAGCACAGCCAAACGAAAATATGAAGGAAGAACACAGGACGTTTTTGCCAGAGTGGGAGAGTTTATATTTTTTTGTTAAACGTAATGGCAAGCCGATCTGCCTTATATGTCACGCAGCCTTAGCGCATTTCAAAGCTTCAAATCTTCAGCGTCCCTTCAGCTCACTCCACCCTAACATCGAACAGGAATTTCCAAAAGGGACTGAACTTCGCAAGAACAAGTGGGTCGCTTTGAAAAGCCAGGCAGAAAAGCAGGTGCAGTTTTTCCAAAAATTTCCGAAACACTCGGAGACCGTAACGCTTGCATCATATCAGCTGGCTTGGAACATAGCACGGGCTAAAAAGCCATACAACGAAGGGGACTTCATTAAAAAATGCCTCATTGGCGCCTTTGCAATCTTGGCTCCTGGAGACAACAAACTAAAACGGAGCGTATCAGACGTTCAACTGTCCCGCCACAGTGTTAAACGCAGAATATCGGATATTAATACAGCTGTTGAATCACAGTTGCACTCTGACCTTCAAGCATGTGAGTATTTTAGTGTGGCATTAGATGAGAGTTGTGACATACAAGACAAGCCTCAGTTGGCAATATTTGCACGGTCTGTGTCAAATGAATGTATGATCAAAGAAGATGATGTTCATGTGTATGATGTGGCTCTTTGCAGTAACAGAGAAAAAAAAGTGGCTCTTAGTCTCTGACTAGTTGGCCACCCCTGCACTATAATCAAACTAAAATACAAATAAAATGCTCACTATTTGAAGAAGCCTGACAGTAATGGAAAGGGAACAGGAAGGCGTTTGCAGAACAATAGTAGCACCTAGTAATGTTTTATAGGTATTGTTGGAATCATTAAAGCCTTTTGACAATTTATTGTATTGCTCATATTGTATTGACGTAGCAGCCAGACCCGTTCCTGTGTCGAAGTAAGTTCAATTTCTTGTTCTATTTGAGACATATTTTTCTCCAAACATTTTTGTTGAACTCCAAATTGTACCACTTTTGGCCCGTTTGACTTTGGAGCTTCCACGGTATCATTGTGCTGTGCATGAGCTAATGGTCAGTTTGCGCTGCATGTGCAGATGTGTTGGTGTATATCGAGAAGAAGAAAAAGACCATTGCAGGCCAGTGTCCAATCCCTACTGCAACCAAAGCAACTGTAAGTTCACACATTCAACACTTCAATATCCATATAAACATTCACATATTTGATATTTTACTACTTTTTTCCCCCATGTACTGTAGGTCAAAGACTCATCCACAGCAAAGCTCACTTGTCGGAAAGCCGAAGGTGAATGACTTGTGCAGTAGCTGTCCTATTTTGTGCAATCATTTGACGTGTGTATATGTCCTAACAGTTAGTTTTTCCGCAGGAGGGCAGATCCGTAAACCTTTCATCAAGATTGAAGATTCAAGCAGGTTAGAGAGAGTAAAATTTACCATTTAAAAATGCACATTTTGAAAGTGTTGACATTTTTTATCCTCAGACATTACTGTCCGATATACCTCACCATGACAAACATGCCCGAGTTGAACCTAAAGACGCTTGCTCCTCATAGTCCCTTCTTAGTTGATGATAAATACCCTGCTGGTGACAAACAGCAAGGGAAGAGGTATGGCAGCTTTTTTTACTTATTAAATAAGGATGATACACAATGTAAATACCAGTCCTTTACCAAACATTCCTGTATTTGTTTTACTTCCTACAATGGAGACTTTGAAATTCAGTTTGAAAAAAACATAGGTAGTGTGGCTAAAATGAAATCTCAGATATTTTTTCCACCAAAATCAGATTTTCCCAATTATTAACTTAGATCAACTTTCATACAAATAATAGAAAGAAATGTTTTGTTTTTTTCCCCTGATAATGTGAAAATAAGTGTGTCCTTTTGGGAAAGAAATGTCTCTTTTGTCAAAACATGTATGTAAACACAATCCTAAATAAATTAACATTTTAAATGTTCAATAATTTAACATCATAAAATGAGGCATCAAATTGCATGGCTTGGTTGGTCCATGTCTTGTCGATGAGAGACCGCACCCGCTGCAGCTCTCGCACGGTCTTTTCTCACTTAGCGTTGTGCAGGTGAGGCAAGGCGACCTTAGCATAATATTAGCGGCTTGGAAGCGAATACCTTGGGTGAAAAGTTCCCAACATGCTGATGAGTGACTCATTTTCCAACATATAAGTGGGCACCATGTGTTTGGCAGTGTTAAGCGCGATTGCCTCTGTGATTGCTTTCCACTGGGCGCCTTTCTTGTCATATGGACAACAATGTGAAAACGATTCCGCTCATGTTTTCTGTTTCTTAGCGGGACTTAAATTCACTGGTCACTCGATAGGTTGGAAAAGTCGCAGCGTTGGAAACATTGACGGCTTTTGTCAAATGGCTTCTCACTGTCCGCAGCCATGTTTGTTGGGGGAAATAAAATATAATCGATTTATCGCCAAGCACTAATGGTTGGGATGTTTTATCCTCTTAAAGTGTCAAAGCCTCAGCTTGTGAAGGACAAGCTGCTGGTCGAAGGAAGACCAAAGACAAGAAACGAAGCGGCTACTGCGAGTGCTGTTTGGCAAGATATGAAAACCTAATGACAGTAAGTCTTCATTTTTGTCACCACTCTCAGATGTTTATCGGCAGCAACACTGGAACCTCTGAGATCAATCACAACTGGTTCAGATTAGAATTTGTTCAAATATTCCAAATAACATATTGACAGTCTTGACTGTTATACAGGTGTAAAAGAAAAAAAGGTTAAGACAATAACATAAGTCTGAGACACATGGACAAAATTGTTGGCACCATTCTGTTGAATAATTGAAAAAAAAAAAAAACAAGGGTCACTGAACTAACTTAAAAGTAACGAAACTTGATATTGCTAGAAATACATTTTGATCAGCCAAAACGCTTCTGGGAGAATGTAATTTGGACTCTGTCCGAAGTCACATCTGCCCTATGTTTTGTTGAGGCGAAATTGAAACATATAAAGAAAAACACTACCTACCGTAAAACACAGATGAAGCTCTATGATCTGGGGCTGCTTTGTGCATCGGGCACATGGTGTGCGGAATCTGTGCAGAGAAATCTGTGCAAAGAAACCTTAAGACTATCAAGGCATTCTGCAGTGCATGAAAGGTGTTGCCCAGTGTCGGGAAGCTTGGTCTCAGACAGCAGGTCATGGGTTCTCTCAACGGGAGAACGACCGAAACCACACAGCTAACACCCAAGAATGGCTAAGAACAAAACATTGCACTATTCTGAATAACTCTGATCCAAGTGCTATTGAACATCTGTGGAAGGAACTGAAACATACATAGTCTGGAGAAAGACCCCTTCGAACCTGAGACATCTGGAGCTGTTTGCTTTCAAAGGTTGGACCAAAATACCTGTTGACAGGTACAAAGGTCTCAGTGAGAGTTACACAAATCGCAGTTACACAGATTGCAGTGATTGACTCAAAAGGTTATGCAACTTGATATCAGTTTGAAGGTACCATCATTTTTGTGCATGCCAGTTTCATGAGTTTTGAAAAATAATTCTGGTAGACCACAAAAATAGAGGAACGCATGATTTTTAAACCCACACAGTCAAAAAGTGTGGTAAAACCATGCAATGTGAGGATGGTATCAATTGATACCGTTCATGTGTTCTGGCTTACTTTAAAGAACCACTCATGAGGTGTCCACCCTTCATCAAACCAAATCAAGATTAGACTGGAGAGGCCGTAATCTTTTTTATTTCTTTCACTTTCATTCTGACAGGTCGCAGGAAATTTATTTTCCTGTAGTTGTTTTTAGTGTTAACATGCCTAAGTTCACATTTATGAATAGTGAAACATACCCATCTTTTCGTATTCCGACCTTGCCGAACTGTCATTGCTTTTTGACCTTCTCAGGTCAATATAATTGTTCAATATAATTTTTAAAATTGTCTTTGGCCAGTTTGTGTATTTCCTGGTAATATTTCATGTTGTTAGATTACGCAGATAATGAAATGGAATCCTTCAGAGCATCAGTTTGAATTCAAATCCCTGTGTCTAACACTTACTTTAATATCCCTAACATTTACTCAAAACTGCACTGGTAATGTCAATTGGTACTTTATTTAATCCAGCACCTGCAAAGTGAACGTCACCAGGCTTTCTCAAAGAGTGATGCTTATCAAGTGGTGAACCAACTGGTTTCAACGCTACACTCCAGCTTCATCCATTTCAACACTTTTATTAAAAGGTATAATTCCTGGAATATTTTTCAATTCATTTGATACTGTTGCTGAAAGAGTAAAAACCTATTCACACTTTTTACAACCTTCTACTCATTGATTTATTTATTTTTGTTCCCGTCAGGCCAAAGTGCAGCGTTTCATCTGTTCAACTTGACATTGGACAATTTGAAGGAAGTAATCTCAGAGCCACAGAGATTGTTAAAAAGGAACAGCACCAGCCTGCTGACTGCCCTATGGAAACTTTTTCTTTTCAAGTTACTTCAGGCCCTCAGTCTGCTCCCCTGCTTCACAGTGAGAGCAGGACTTGCCTGACTGTCTCACACAGGTCAAAGTTTAGACCTATCTCACTTAAACTGCCGTGCACACTCAACTTATTGACGTCCTCCCCTCAGAAAGCTGCTCAGGATACTGCACCCTCTAGCGGTGAAAGCACGGCCCAAAGCCACCTATTCATTCCTCAGGTCAACCTTGATGTGCAAGTACCTCACGCACGCACACACACACACACACACACACACACACACAGTGATCAGGAGCCACGGTACGAGTCATACTATGGAAGCCCCAGTGTTGCCACAAATCAACAAGAGACTGACAAGAACAAGGAGCCACCCAGGAAAGCTGGTGGAAACGTCTCAGAGGCAGACGGAGAGTCTCTTTCTTCACTGAGCTGCTTTCCATCCAAGACCGTGAGGAGGAAGGTCAGCGCTTATAAACGCCAAAGATGGAAACTATAGACGCTACATGTGAAGAGCATGTAACACAGAATGTGAACCTAGATGCCACATGATGTAGAATATGTAACACCAAACGACGCTTGTGACAAATTCTCTGCAAACGCTCTGCCAACTTTTTCACTCAACTGATAAAATGGATGTGTAATTCTGACAGATTTGATTACTGGATGGAAGCAACGTATGACAAAGCACAACAAAATTACAGACAGTTTGCATGACACCAGGGAATAATCATTCATACAATTTAATGGTCCTCTTTTTTTTCTTCTGTAGAGCAAGGGTAGTGAACCTACTGCCCGTGAGCAATTTAATGCATGCAACGCTAAACAAACACAACCTCAGAACTGTTATAAAAAGTTCAAAAACAATTAACCCACAAATGCTCAGCATATATAGCTTTTTCATGAATGGAGCTTGGCCCTCAGAGAAGTGCAATGGCCCATTGTATGCAAAAAAATTGTCAATAATCTGACAAAAAATGAGCATCACATTTCATATTCTTTAGCAATTACTTGGAAATAATCTAGTCTGGATAAGGGTAGGTGTTGGTTAAAATGGATGAAAACAGAAATATTGATGTGACTGAAATTTGAACACATTAAAGCGTAAAATATTGTCTTATTTCCCCAGTGAAAAAAAAGATGCGATACTTAATAAACATGCACATGAAAATTCCCCCGTGTGCTGTGATTTATGGCGCCCCTGCAGATGACTGCGTGAATGATGAGGACAGGAGCCGGAGAGACTGTGCTCCTTGCGGGGTCTCATCAGCCAGGGCCGCGGAGGTGCTTCGGTTCGGATGTCTGTCGGAAGGGCAGCTTCCCTCCATGCCGCCCCTCCACGCCTCACGCTCAGTCATGTTTATGTATGAGTCGTTTCTGCAGTGATCCGCTGGATATTGATGTGTTTTAGGAGGTGTCCCCTGTCCTGCGCCCCCCCCCCTCCTCCACCCCCCCCCATTACTCTCCTCCCCTACCCACCTCGCCCCCCACTCCTCGCCGCTGAAGAACCGCCGTGTCTCGGTGCGCTCAGACGCGGTCGGCGTTCAGTCTCGTCCGGACCCCAGATGGCCTCCGATCACAGGAACTGCACGAAGCCCACCAGCAACCCCGGCTCCATCGTCCCCTAGCGAAGCCCGTCGTGGATTACCGCATTGTTTTGCCATTCCCATCCAGAGACGTCGCGAGGAAGATGATGATGATGATGATGATGAAGATGATGATGCGCGCACCATGGTGGATTTCCCTTTTGTGCGTCTGTGGTTTGATGCACGTCGGTCACCAGAGCAACCCCCATTCCCAGAATGGTAATCCATCATAATATTATTATTAGTATCACGATTTAAGTAGCGTTTATTTAGTTATATTCTATCCTATACCATTGCTGCTCTACGTTCGTACCGGGAATTGGCAAATGAAAGCAATGGGCATTTTCATATGGGGGTGGATGTGTCTTTTTGTCCTCAACAATAATAAAATGGGTGGTCTCCCCTCCCCGGTGCAGGTGACGCCTCGTCGAACGTCAATACGCCTCGTAAGGGAGGCGGCACGTTGGGCAAGAAGAAGCAGCAGGACGCGGTGCCCGTCCGCCTGCTCTACAGCAGACACAACCATAGCATGATCGGCCACCATGAGCTCAGCACACGTGTCATAGGCAGCCCCGAATCCGCACAGGTACACGCCGCGCTTCGGTTTTTGGAGTAGTGGTGGTGGTGGCGGCGGAAGTTTGTTTCTAGGTTCGCATCTCCCTGGAGTCCTCTGGTGGGGAAGAAACACGGGAGAAAAATATCAACAAAACATCTGGATGAAGCAACGTGATGCTCATCGGTACTTGCGGGCAAAACACAAATCTACATTTTCATGTTTAGATTTTTAAGAGGACGAATAACGATAACAAACAAAATCATCAGTCATATCGTCATTACTAATACATTATAACACACACACACACACACACATATATATATATACACACATGTATATTTTAGATTTTCAGATTTTTCTGTTCCTCAAATTATGCATAGCCGATATAAACGCTGACCATTGGGTCTTAACACGAAAGCATCAGACGAAACAACAACAACAACAACAACAACAACAACAACATGATATACTTCCACATGCATTCAAATGCCACAAGTTGCTATTGTACCCCTGCTCCACTAGGGGTCGTAACACTTGGACAAATAAATACATAAGGCATCCTGTGTATGGTATACTGTATCAGTGTCATTCATTTAAGAGTTGAAGAAGGTACAGTTGACGATGTTTTTCTTCTCGCCGTCATAATGAATGCATGCATTGTCATAACCGGCTGACTCTATTATGTGTTGTTGATTTTCACACTGAAATGGAAGGACTAATAACACATTTCTTCAATAAAATGAACTAAGTACAGCAAATACAAAAAAACTAACAAAATAGACTGAGAATTCTGAGTTGTTAAATTATATTAGCAAAGATATATCGGAACTAATATGAACAACTTTGACACCCCTTCGCTGTCTTGTTTTAAAAGATGAATATCTCACCGCTTGTTTTGACTCGCACACCTACTTGCTCAACTGGCAAAGCTGCTGAATAAACCATGTAATTGGCTGAGTCGTATCACGTGGGAGGACTTAGAATGCACATGATTGATTGGTCTCTGCATTTGCTGTGTGCACACATTTGCCACAGTAATAACTTAGAGTATGCTAATATCATAAAAAGCTAATAATAGGCCTTTGTGCATTAAAAAAAAAAAGAAAAAGTCCAGGTCCGGATCCTGACTGGAGTCAGCATGTGACTAGAGTTTCTAGTAACCAGTGTGATGCAGTCACCACCATTATGGCTGTAACTGATTCAATCTCGTGATACACTATGTCTCATTGGTCTATTTCAAACGAAAAAAAAATCACTTAGCATTATCCGCACATGGCATGTGTAATTTAATGTGTGTGGGGCCCGATGTGAAACATTTATGTTTCATATATATCACATATGAGTTTGATATAACCTTTGCATGTTTTATTGCTTTTAGACAGCGCAGTACCCTGGGTTTCTGTTACTTTCTCATTCTCTGCATGCACCCATTCCCATAAAGCTCAGTTTGAGTGCAGCTGGACGAAGCGAATTGTGTCAGAATGTTGTGGAAATGAGAGGGGTGTATATCTTTATTTTCCTGTCTCTCTCACTTCTCTATAACGAAGGTGACTTTTTTTTTTTTTTTTTTGCATGCGCTTCCCCTGCGCTTGCAGGGGTAACAACTCGTGACGACTTGCACCTTTTCCTCTCTTTGCAAAGATTTCTTTCTTTCTTGTAATAAAAACCCACAAAGACAAGATTGCTTCCTTACTTATTTTGTCAGATAAAGATTCGCCAAAACCGGCTCAGAGAGTGTAGCGGGCTACAGATGGTAGCAGTTAAGTTAAGATACCCTTTGTGTCTCACACCTCAGACAATGTAGCAGTAGCCATCTGCCAAATAGAAACCCAAACTTTCTAAAATCAATCATGTATTCCTGGAGCATTGACCGTGTGTAAACTTTATTTAAAATAATGAAAGAGAACTGAATTTACAACAACAAATGTCCATCAAAAAACCATTTGCCAAGAAATTGTGTGTCTGAGCCTTTTACACGGAACCCCAAAAAAGGGGGATATTGCGCGTTTCACACAGCGACACAACATGCCAAAATCACATAATTAGATGACGTCAGTACTAACATGGTGCAACGTATGAAATAGTGGTCGGACAGAAACAATTGCTTTTTTTTAACACAACAGGGCTGGAGAAATTAGTGTCAGGTGTTACATTTATAGTCTTGGTGTTTTTTTTCTTCTTGCGTTTTTAATTTGACCTATACCTTGATTTTATTGTTTGATTGTACGTTGTATGTCTGTGCTTTGAAAGGTGCCATTAAATAAAATTCATTATTCTTATTATTATTATGACACATATGCACAGGTATCTCCTCCCGGCGCTGTTACGAAAGGCGAAGCATTGCCTGGTGGACTTGGTCAAGCTATTTCGCGTGGATCCCATTTATACAGAAATTGACTAGAAAATAGATTAGTGATGGTTGTAGACGCCTTAGGAGAGTTGCCAGTCATCTGCCACGTCACATGAATCGAGTTTGATCACTTATTAGCTGTTTTTAGTGCCACAAGTCTAAAAACAAACCTGTCCGGTGGTTTTGAAAGGATGTCAAGCATGCAGCATGTTATTTATAGACTCACTGGGCTATTTTTAAGTCAAAGATGCAAACATCAACACCGCCAGCGGAGGAGTAGCACAAAGTGTTGTGTTTGGTGTAAAAACAAAGCTCTCAAATGAAACTAGCCTGTGCGGGTATTTGCCCACTGTATGTGTCTGCACTTGTGTCTGCACTTGGACAATGTGGAATGGAAAGTCATCTCTGCCGTAACTCGCAAATCAAGGAGGGAAGAGTTAGTAGATTACACAGCACACAATCACCGCTATCTCCTCACATCAGGCGTTTCATATTGCAGATTAGATTAGATGATATACATATACATACAGTATACATTTTACCCGCTCATATATACATTGAGTAGAGCAGCCACGCTTACAAACAATAGAGGCTGTGCTCCTCGGGGAGCAGGTGCTATACGGTCACCCTTGGGTGAGCACAGGGGTACCTCCTCAAACGAACACCGTCGCCTCCCCCACGTTGTGGTCATGTAGCATCCACGTTGTAATGAAGGTAGCGCGCGCCACGAGGGTGGAAGGAGGGGGAGGGGTCCGCCAGAATGACTGTCGGCGGGTTCTCATTGACCCTGAGGGGTGTGGAATGAATGAATGAATGAATCAAGCCGCGTGCACCATCTGTGTCCAACCCTCAATAGGAATGAGTATCCAGCTCGAGTCACATCAATCAAACTCATGCAACCACAGTAATGCATGTCTGTGTTATACACCAACGACTGTATAGTCTGAAGAACGTTCATTCAAGCCTAAAATTAATCATATCCCGGTGACATTATTAGAGAAGAGACGTTAGTATGATGTAAGCAGACTCCTTTAAAGCAGAAAAAGCGTGGTGTCCGAGTACTTTTGTCCAGGGAGTGTTTCAGTGTCATAATAGTAAGAGATGGCCAGTTGTTACGGTAAATGATCGACCAGAAGTGTTGCTTCTGCGAAGCCATGTTACTGGTATTATTTTGAGTTTGGAAGGTTTCTACTTCCTCTTTCAGTTCCCCTGATTAGACTCTCAGCTGGCTTGACCAATTTATAAGGACTTTAATTTTTATCTTCTGTGACTGGTGTCATGCATTTGAGTCCGTTTGTTTTTCCCATTTCCATTTGCCACTTTTGTTCGTTATTTGCTTCCAAACGATATGTTGTCAACAAATAAAAGTGATTGTAAAAAAAAAAAAAAAAAAAAAAAAAGACTTGCTTAATTTACATTGTTGAGCCGAAACAGCCAGTTTTCAGAATTTTGTTTGATTTTACTAAAAAACCCAGTAATTAGTAGAAGACTGACATGATTAGAATAGAAAAGAATAGAGTAGAAGGCCTTTTATTGTTACTAGACACACATAAAATGCAATATATATATATATATATATATATATATAAACATACACACAAACACACACAGCAGCTGAAATAAGTATTTAACACGTCACCATTTTTCTCACTAAGTATATTTCCGAAGGTGCTATTGACATGAAAATTTCACCAGATGTTGGGAACAACCCAGGTAATTCATACATACAAGGAAAGTAGAACAAATAAGATCAGAAATTAAGTTATGTATACAGTGGGTACGGAGATTATTCAGACTGCCTTAAAATTTTCAGACTTTGTTATATTGCAGCCATTTGCTAAAATCATTCAAATTCATTTCCCCCCCCATTAATTTACACACAGCACCCCATATTGATGGAAAAAAACCGGAATTGTTGAACTTTTTGCAGATTTATTAAAAAAGAAAAACTGAAATATCACACAGCCATAAGTATTCAGACACTTTGCTCAGTATTTAGTAGAAGCACCCTTTTGGGCAAATACAGCCATGAGTCTTTTTGGGAATGATGCAACAGGTTTTTCACACCTGGATTTGGGGATCCTCTCCCATTCCTCCTTGCAGATCCTCTCCAGTTCTGTCAGGTTGGATAGTGAACGTTGGTGGGCAGCCATTTTCAGGCCAAAAAGGTTCTATCTTGGTCTCATCAGACCAGAGAATCTTATTTCTCACCATCTTGGAGTCCTTCAGGTGTTCTTTAGCACTGGGGAAAGGCTTCCGTCGGGCCACTCTGCCATAAAGCCCCGACTGGTGGAGGGCTGCAGTGATGGTTAACTTTCTAGAACGTTCTCCCATCTCCGGACTACATCTCTGGAGCTCAGCCACAGTGATCTTTGGGATCTTCTTGACCTCTCTCACCAATTTCTCAGTGTGGCCTGACGGCCAGCTCTGGGAAGGGTTCTGGTCGTCTTCCATTTCAGGATTATGGAGGCCACAGGGCTCTTAGGAACCTTAAGTGCATCAGAATTTTTTTTTTGTAACCTTGGCCAGATCTGTGCCTTGCCACAATTCTGTCTCTGAGGTCTTCAGGCAGTTCCTTTGACCTCATGTTTCTCATTTGCTCTGACATGCACTGTGAGCTGTAAGGTCTTACATAAACAGGTGTGTGGCTTTCCGAATCAAGTCCAATCAGTATAATCAAACACAGCTGGACTCCAATGAAGGTTTAGAATCATCTTAAGGATGATCAGAAGAAATGGACAGCACCCGAGTTCAAAATATGAGTGTCACAGCAAAGGGTCTGACTACTTATGGCTGTGTGATATTTCATCCATCCATCCATCTATTTTCTGAGCCGCTTCTCCTCGTGCTGGAGCCTTTCCCAGCTAACATCAGGCAGGAGGCAGGGTACACCCTGACCCTGTTGCCAGCCAATCGCAGGGCACATACAAACAAACAACCATTAACACTCACATTCACACCTACGGGCAATTTAGAGTCATCAATTAACCTACCATGCGTATTTTTGGGATGTGGGAGGAAACCGGAGTGCCCGGAGAAAACCCACGCAAGCACGGGGAGAACATGCAAACTCCACACAGGCGGGGCCGGGGATTGAACCCCGATCCTCAGAATTGTGAGGCAGACGCTCTAACCAGTCGTCCACCGTGCCGCCTGTGATATTTCAGTTATTCTTTTTTAATAAATCTGCAACAACAATTGTGTTTGTTCTCTGTCAATATGGGGGTGCTGTGTGTACATTAATGAGGAAAAAAAAAGTTCACAAATGGCTGCAATCTAACAAAGAGTGAAACATTTAAGGGGGTCTGAAAACGTTCCGTACCCACTGTATATATATATATATATATACGTGTGTGTGTTTGTGTATTTTTAAAGCTATTTACAACCAAAGACAGTTTTCCCAAGGTATTTTGTATTAATAATTTGCAATGCAGCATATTAGCTACAATTTGAATAAGTGTTGATTGCCTTTTTTGTATGATTTCCCACTAAATTCTCCTGACATTGTGTTGGTCTTGTGTGTGGCTACAACATGGCTCAAAACCATCGCATTTCCATAATTTTCAACACCAGCAACAACGTAGATGAGCTGATGTCTCAATGAACATGGATGTCCTAATAAGGAGTCATTTTGTCGCTGGCGACAGCCTGCAGTCATCCATCCATGTCGATTTGTCCAATGCATGCAGGTCATTACGTGCTTTCCGATATATGAATATGCTAATAGCTTTAACTGATCTGTCCTTTCTTACGTCCTCTTTCAGGTGAACCATGTGGCCCAGGCCAGCTTTCAAGTGGAGGCTTTTGGCAGGAAGTTCACCTTGGACGTGGAGCTCAATCAGTGAGTTGTTCTTGCTGTCTGCACTTAGATGCTGCTGTAAATCCTCTCTTGCTTCCTTGTTCCTTGTCCTGCTGTGTGCAACCAAAAGTGTCAAGTCAGTCATTTGTTAATGCAATTCCTTTTAGCATTCACTGAAGAGTCAAATATGTGATGCTGGTGCTTATTTAGCTACTAGAGAGTCATTTTCTGGTGCCTCTACAGGATGTACAGTTTGTGGGTACGTACAGTATGTTTGTTATGGGAGCGATTCAGAGGCTCCATCATTATAGTACACGATTTACGGTAAAGGCTTAAGTGCTGCGCTGTCAGACACTAATATTGATCACCACTAATAGAAAGTGAGCAACTCACTTTCCGCTTTACTCTTGACTTCCCTCTCTCATTCTTTCACATCCCTCTCTTGTACACAAAGCATGATACACTCGCTCAGCTCCTCAGAAGAGGTTATGTTTTCCTCACTGACTGTTTGTTAAGCCTCTATTTCAGAGAGATCCCATATTCAGTGCCATTACCACAGAGATTCAGAGAATCTAAATAATTAGCGTCAGTGTCTGGTGTGATGTGTAAAATATTTTTGGGCCAGCGACAATTGCACAACAGGGCCAGGAGAAGTGAGTCTCAGTGTTAAAGTCCCCCACAACATATACTGTAATTTCTTTTCTATAATGCATTTTCACAACTGATGACTGAACAACAACCATGAATGGTTGTTTATCCATATGTGCCCAGGGATTGGCTGGCGACCAGTTCAGGGTGTAGCCCGCCTCTCGCCCGAAAATGGCTGGGATAGGCTCCAGCACGCCCGCGACCCTAGTGAGGATAAGCGGAACGGAAGATGAATGACTTACTGTTTTGAACATATGGATAGAAGCAAAATCATGCATTGTAAAAATGCATTATACATGGGTAGAAGGGTTTTCCAGAATTTTGAGGTCAACTTTGGGGGTGCATATTATACATGGGTGCGCATTACACACGAGAAATTACGGTATTCTTTTGTTTCTAAATACATTAAATATGTTTGAATATAAGTGCTGAAAACATGTGCAAAGACGTAGAACAATATGATACTGAATTGTCTGTCTAATCTCTTTTCAAGGAGCCATATTTTGCCAAGCCAGCTTTTTCTATTATTTGGTATGTAATATTGTCTCCATGGTGCCTCAGTAAACATGTGAAATATAAATTAAAATCGTCCACACATTCCTGAGTTCCAGACGTTTTTCTGCAGAGAGGCCTGAAATCAGGTCATTCGAATTTCACAAGCTTATCTACGTCACTGACGAAGATCTCCGCCTGCTGAGCCAGTGCTGTCGACATAAGAAACACGTTTGGTGGTAGGTGTCAGAGGGGTCTTTTCTGGACACCTGTATGACAAAAGCAAGGTGTTTTCTGAAGTGAAATTGACACTTTTATACTAAGTCCATGCTAGAGAGTCACTCTATGGAGGTTTAAATAGGCAAAACCTTCATGTAAAAATTCAAGTTCAATGTTCAATTTGATGCTAATCCTAGTGGAGGTTTCTCTCACGTCTGTCTGTAGTCTGGTATTAGAAAAACACTAAAAGTAAAAAGGTGTTGTTTTTGTCTTGTCCAATTCATACATACAATAGCCACTGGAAGTCACCATGAAATAAGCATTAAAAGCAGAAAGACGAGTGTCCAAGTTTTGTCCAAAGAATTTCATGATAAGTGTTATGGTAGTTGGAGACTTTGGAGGTTCTACTGTATCTGCTTTGCATACAGTCAATCCCGCAGCTCATTGTGTGATACAGTATTTTGTGTCTGTTTTGTTGGCACGTTTAAAATCAAAGTATGAACTTGCAGACACAAATATACACACGCTGTTCATGAGTGCAGAGTCCGATGACATGGTGAGCATCCTTCTCGAGCATAATCCTCTGCACTCACAATATCATCTTGAAAGGAAGCACACAAGTGGAAATCCCATTTCAAGATGACCGGAGAAGGGAATTAGCCTCCAACCAGTCACTCTGTGCCACTTTAAGGTGTTTGGCCGTGAATACCAATAGACTCAGCAGCCAGCCAAATGCGCTGCACCATGGAACCAAAGTTGGAACAAAGAACGGAACTCTTGCTTCTTCCATTAGTTTTGTGTTGGCCTCTTCTTATTCCTCATGTCATTTTCAGACATCATACAATCGCTTTCATTTCATAAATCATTAATTCATCGTAAACGATAAAAACAAATGACCTGCAGAATATTTCCACTTCATTCCTGCATTGTTGTTATTGGTCGTATCTTCAATAATTTGTTTACAACATTTTTGTTGTAAACAAATTGGTTAACAAGCAGCACCGTGGTGTAGTGATTAGCATGTCTGCCTCAAACTCCAGTGTGGCGTTTGCGTGTTCTTCTTGTGCTTGTGATGGTTTTCTCCAGTGCTCCGGCTTCGTCCTGCTTCCCAAAAACATGCATGTTACGTTCATTGAAGACTCCAAATCACAGGGGGAGGTCAGATCCTGCCTACCACATCACTTTATGTGGCCCCCTAAAGCAAGACATCTATGTCTCATTCATGTTTTTGCTCAAATCTGTATCAAATTTTCACATTTTCTTCCCTTTTAACAATTGAGCAATAATTGAACGAACAATTTTATTTGACTTCATACATGCAAATCAGTTGCCATTCGGCGAAATTCGCCGCTTTGAACCCAAAATAGATCATTTAAGTGAATCGCACAGATCCGATGAGTTTTTCCCGGACGGGGGCGGGCCGCCGTCACTGTCGCTGTCGTTACTCCTTGAACGTTGGCAGCTAGGTCCATTCCACACATCCACCCTCCACACATAGATGTCATTTCTGAATATTACTCCGTGGCGGACTAATATGCAAAAGCGCATCGGCCTGAGGTTCCGCCTGTGCGCTCGGGACCTGCTTTGGCGTCACAGGAGTTGATGACACCAGAAAAAACACTTACACCGCTTCAGCTGTTTAGAAGTAACGGTGCTTTTACTCCGTTTCAATGATCAAAATGTCGCTCGCTACTTTGATTTATCCATTATTGCTTATTTATCAACTATTTCGTGCGCAAAACTTGGAGTTCCGCATTGGGCGCTGTTTGCGCCAATCCAGTTTAAGCCCTACTGACGTTTAAATCTAGTTCACCAATCAAATGACACAAGAAAGTCACAACCTCACACGGTGTCTTCCATTGGGCTGCCCTGGCATAGGTAGTAACACTAGATAAGCCAGCCCGGCTAATTGTCGTGCCTACGTGGCGGCCATTTTTGGAAGAGCGTCATTACTCTGAAGGCAACGGCGCGCTACTCGTGTTTACATTTAGACGAACAAAAACAGCAGCTTTCATATATTGTAGTATTTGTCTGGCGTTATCTGACAAATGTGGATATTTCACCCCACTTATAACTAGAGAAAATGCCTAGCAGTAAAAAAAAAAAAAAAAAACGTTTTATTTTGTTATTTATATTTTATTGATGTTCATGCTGTGGTTAACAAAATCAGAAGTTACTCACTATTTACTTAGTACTTGAGTAATTATTGTACTGCGTACTTTTTACTCATACTCAAGTAATGTTTTGGAGGACTACTTTTTAGTTTTACTTGAGTCACATTATCGTCAAGTAACAGTACAATATTTGGTTACTCTTCTCACCTCTGGAACGGACATCCTCTATTGCTACTCTTACGTTTAAGCAACAATTTTTGCTCATCAGATCAGGCACTGTCGTATTTGTTGCACTGGTCTTTTGCATTTTCGTGTTGAGTTTGTGGTCCCAGCGGCACCGCGAAGCACACGTAACATTGGCGACAAGAGCTGATCCGTTAGTACATCTTGTATTTATTAGGAAACGCGCCTACAATTAATTTACGGATCTTAATGTTAAATGTATTAAGCGACGGAGTGATGTTAGGGGTTATGTCACAACACAGAATGAACTAACTTCAGATTCAGAAATGGCCCAAAAAAAAAAAAAAAAACTTAATAATTTCCTGGAGGATGCATTTGGGATTAGCCTTTGAAGTTGGTTATCGTAAAAAATTACGTGAAACAGACAGTGATTTTAGTCAATTATTTTGGGTTTAGTGACACTAGTACGCAGTCATAGCCATGAATGTAATTGTACTAGTAAAATACAATTGTACAAATAATTTAATGTAACACACACACATGTATGTATGTATATATATATATATATATATATATATATATATATATATATATATACACACACACACACACACGCACACAATAAACCGGAGGAGGAAACCAATACGTTTGTAGTTCTGAGTTGTCTAGAATGAATAATATACTACATAGACTCGTTGAGCTAACATATATAGTGGGTTATGGAAGT
The DNA here is from genome assembly GCF_024500275.1 of Phycodurus eques. Classification (NCBI taxonomy): domain Eukaryota; kingdom Metazoa; phylum Chordata; class Actinopteri; order Syngnathiformes; family Syngnathidae; genus Phycodurus; species Phycodurus eques. The sequence goes on along the minus strand of NC_084528.1, from coordinate 13,091,611 downwards.
ATGTGCTAAAGGAATGGTTCTATAGAGTATGTGGTGGCACAGTTTGAAGTAGTGCACCAGTGCTGTTTTGGCTCAGAGGTTGTGATTGTGATTGACACCACCCTTGTGTGTCCCACTTCGAGTCCCACTTTCTCATCCCTCATGAGGGACACTTTTTGACTTTCGCTGCCTGAATGTGTTCCGCTCACACACTCCTTCAAGAACTGATTCCCTGGTTCAAAGCCAGGAAGGATGTTTTGTTTTTAAAACAGAAAACTGTTGTTTTTTTGTTCACCAGAGTGGGCTGCAGCAGAGCTGAATTTTTTTTTGTGCCCGTCAGTAAAAACATCTCTCATTCATTCTTGTTGAAAGTGTGCGCCCTTGTGTTTCTTTGTGTCACTGTATGGACTAGTGGTGTCACAATACCAAAATTCTGACTTCGATAATATACATGCATAAAGTACCTCAATACCGGTCCTGAAATGATACCAGAGCAAAAATCCAAAACATCAGTAAAAGCTGTGGAATGAAAACTGACAAAACAACTTCAAGTACCTTTGTATTTATTTCTACTAATGCAAAACATTACATTAGTCATTTTGAAAAAATGCATTACCATATATATTATGACAAATGTGTATTTGTATGTATATACGATTGTACATCTATATACAGTATATGTATGATATATACAGTCATGGGGAAAAACAATATTAGACCACCCTTGTTTCTGCAATTTCTTGTTCATTATAATACATGGCACCACTAAAGACATTTTTGCTGAAGAATACAAAAGCTTAATTGTATTATTAAACATAATTCTGGTTATTATCAAGGAAACCATGGAAAATGGCTAGAGCTAGCTATCAGCTCCTATATTATATTAAACTCTTTATTTATTTTCATTGTCATCATTGTATTTGTCCAAACAAAGGTACCTTGAGTGGCACCTGGCATTAGAAATGAACAAGAAACTGAAGAAATATTTTTTTCCCCACGACTAAATTATTGATTACTATTTCTATCTTTATACACACTTATACTTAATACTGCTTTGGAGCTTTTTATTCAAGCTTTTAGTGCGCAGTATTCTTGTATTTGACTGAATTAGATTTTTCCCCGTGTTAACAATACATTACGACTCAGTGCAGTGCTGTTTTTCATTGAGTATGCAGCCACGACACTCAAAAAGTGGACTTTTTTAATAAGTGGCTTTTCCTTGGATTTTTGTTCTTCTCGAGTTCCCCGATTTCCGGAGTGGTCTCCGAAGATGAGTGTAGCCTGTATCTGATTTGGGGCGCTCCGAGCAGCGCTTTAGAGCGGCGTGCACCCATCATAAGTCGTCCCATGCTATCGATGCAATCGATCTCCTGCTGCTCACGCTGACTCTCGTGTGCATCGAAGGCTGAAGGCTTCTTTATACTTGGCGCGGGCGGCGACCGCGCTGACGTCACCGCGGCCATTTTGCCTTTATACTCAAGTATACGTTTTGAAAATGTACTGCAGTTCTCCTCCAAGTAGGGGGTCTTTGTCTCCTCCAAGTGTCGTCTTTGTCTCTGTCCTACTTCTTCATCTCACCATTTGCATTCATTGGACAAGAGCGAGCAGAAGAGCTGCGCACAGTATTGGGGGTTGATCCTTTTTTTTTTTTTTTTTGTTAATCACCCTCAACCAAACATGCACACATCTCCTCCCTCCATTCATCGCTATAGCCCTGCACCCCGCCCCACCTGCTCATGGTGAATAATAAATAAGATTAAAGAGGAGTGTGCACATGTCGGCTTATTTTGGGAAGAAAACACTGATGCGCTGTGCTGTTACATACTGTACGTCTGTCTGGTAAACACAAGCTCATATAAAACCATTGTAATAATATCGAAAACCATATAGTAATCATTGGGAAAAAAACAGAATGAGTGGTTGGACCAGGGTTATAATTTTATAAGCTATAATTATCTTCATTTGTATCCTAATCCTCACACCAGAAGAGAATTTGGGTGATTTGATTTGGAAATTAGATTTTTTTATTTTATTTTTAAATTATTTTAAAATTATTACAAATCAAATGTAGGAACAAGGTACAGCAGCAAAAACTAACATAAATTAATAGATAATATAACAATGAAGAGCATCTTTTATAGAAATCAAATTATTCCTACCTATTACTGTATTGTTTAGATATATATTATTAGTGTTTATATATGTATATATGATTATTAGTCCAAATATAAATGCATACCCTAATCATTTCCATTCATTTAAGGTTATTTGGGTCATAGTTGAACCATTGACCCTAATGAAACTGCAGTGTTGGTGCTTTTCAAGCATGACAATGTTGGATACTCACTTTTAGTAAGAAACATGATGAATGCAACTTGAATGTTGTGGCGTAAACTGACTAGAGAGTGGCCAAACTGCCATTGTAGCATTTGACAAGCCGAAGCTGACTTCCCCGCACCTCCGGTTTCTACTACAAAATGCACAATCAATAATAATTCAATGGACGCAGGAATCATTGCATCATCATGGAAGATAACCACAATCCCACCATCATGAGTTGTTGAAAGGATTCAAAGTATTTGGGCCTTCAAGTACTCGACTGAGTTGCAGGGGTGGAAATTAAACCTCAGAGGAACTTTTATAAAAACGTTGAACCCACAAATGCTCATTCCATACATGGTAATAATAAACCTTTGTTCCAATGTTGCATCATATTTTTCCATACACTTATTGTGGCCCGCAGAGGACTTAAATGGCCCCTGATTGGAAAACAATATTCCCTACCCTAATAACAAATCTGAAGTGGGGGCAAGTTGGATTGTCGTATTCGTGTTACATCATCTCTTCAGTGTTACAAAACAGGAACAAGAAGGCTTGCGTCCCTCCCGTGTGCAGTGTTGACGCTGACAGGCGCTCAGTGTGTTGTTCGTCCTACTAATGTCACGTTAGCTTTCCTGCACGCAGACATGCTCTTTACGCTAATGCACCGTTACTGGCAATGCTAAATACATTATTTATCTACGTGGAGGGCGTGTGTGCATGTGCGTGTGGCAGGAGGTCGACTGGAAAGAACACAAATGTAAACCGTGGGATCCCTCTAATCCAACTCCATGCATTTGCAAAAAAAAGGAGAGGCAAACATCCTATGGCTTGGTAGTTCGATGAATGTATGTTGTGTATACGTGTCGGTGTGTGTGTGGATGAATACCGTTGCGCACATCAATCACATGCGAACCTTGAAAAGTAGCAGCTGCAATGTTGTTTATCATCTTGTTGGGCCTCATGCAGAAGTGGCACATTGTGTTGTCCTAATAAAACAACAACAAGGATAGACGGAAATAATGTGACAGGCAAAAAGTCGTGAATCTTAAAAAGAGGGTCAGAGGAGGAACATTAAGACGGCCAACAAAGGAATTGAAATTATCAATTTTTTCCCTTGATTTAATTCCACACACTCTTCTTGCTGACTTAAATGGACTTTTAGATTATTATTGCGCTTGTAGAGAGATTTTCCTCCCAAATTGAACACCGTCCATTTTGTGACTTCCAAGTTGTTCTCATTTCAAAACTACAGTATTTTCACATAGGAAAAATGGAAAGTGAATTAAAGCGGAGTATTCGCAATATAAAAAAAAAAAAAAAAAAATTACATTTTTGTCATTGTTTTATTAAAACTGTGTAACTCTTAACACAAAATACATTTTCATTGCTAGTGGATGTCATTTTTCACACTGGGGGAAAAGAAATCTTAAACTAACATTCCAGTTAAGTTTAACGATAAACGTTTAACGTTTTTACACATCTCGTTGAGATCATTTGAGCGAGAATTGCACTACAAAATGTCAAATCTTTGGGAGCATAATGTACAATTAGATATTTTACTACCCTAACTGCCGTCGCTGAGGTAAAGGCTCTTCGAGGATGTGGACCTTCGTGTGAATGCTTCACGTTGGCTGCCTTGGAGCGTAAAAGGTGCTGATGTAGGGCCGACAATCGTGCGCTTGTACCTAATTGAACGTGTGACCTTCCACATCCATATGTGTGTGATTTAAGTCTCTTTTATGGTCCGTTCCCAGATCATGTACCAGACACACTACTTGATTTATGACACTGATACAAACCAACGGCGCTCTTCCCCTTATTTGTAACGCCATCCTTGTCTCTCCTCCTCTGCTGCCTGCTCAGTAATTTATTGAAAGCAGGCGTGATCTGATTTAGTGAGGACGCAATGTGAAACACACAAATGTGTGTGACGGGGATTAGGAGTTGAGAGTGACAGAATATAAGAGGACTGGGAAAAAATGGTAAGAATAGGATGCGTGGATGTCTTTTAAGCACCCTCTCGTCTCGTTGCTGTGTGGGTGGAGACGAGCAGATGGAGAAATATCGAGTGGACACCGTGTTGATATATTTATATGCTTGGGGGAGGTAGCTACTTGAAAGGAGTGCCTTGTAACAGATAAAAGTGCCCTCATCCACACCATACCCATCTCCTGCCTTCTTCCTCATAGCTGTAGCTGAGGTTGCATGTAGTCTAATCACATAAACACACACACACACACACACAGTTTTACGATCAGATCAAAATCTTTCTAGTAGCTCTATTTCTGTCCAACTCTTTTATGTCTTTTAGTCTCTCTTTTTGTGTGTCCTGTTCAGTTGTTAGGTCGAGCAGAAAGGAGGATCTGTATCCTTTTTATGCCAGAACAGTTTGACTGTGTCACAGTGGACTTTGGGGTCTCTTAGTACAAGGTTCCTAGAGGGGAGTGAGAAAATAAGACAACAAAAGACAAAGTACTAGCTGTAAACAAGTTATTTGTTATTCATAAGTTATTCGTCGCAATGAGTGAGTGACCCAGCAAATAAGTTGGCTGATGTTGGCAACGCATACTTTCTATTGGATGAAGATGTCGGAATTGGGCTGGGCACTCATAACGTTCATCTTGTTGATCTGGAAGCAAGATGCTGCTTGTTTTGCTGGGGTGTTTGGGGTCGTTGTCTTGTTCAATCAACCGTGTTAAGATCTCGTAAAATATTCTGATTATTATTCTGAATATTATCTTTTTGAAAAACATTTGTCTTCATTTATGAAAATAAAAGATGGTGAACTTTACTCACTTTTGTAACATCAAGCTGTTATTCCAGACACAAATCTATGTTAACATGAGCAGGAAGCAAAGTGTTTTGCTCAATGAGGGAAATGGAAAGTGGCTCGTGGTGGTGTAGTGGTTTACATAGCTGGCTACCCCGCTGGTGCCACGGGATCGATTCCCTCTTAATACCTCAGTCACAATCCCTTTAATTGACAGATGCTGAGTCCAAGGTGAAGTCAGCTGGGATGACCTTAGCCTATTCTCTTATTTAGCCACCTCCCTCTTTGTCCAGCCTCTGCCGAGCTGTCTCACTCGGTTTTCATGATAAGTAAAAACAAAGATTTCACCACCAATGCACGCAGATGTGCATGTTCTAGTCAGACACTGCATAATGCAACAGTGAGCTCCATGCGCTCCTTTCTGTGTGTTGTGTGCCACAGCAGTGTTCCCCAACACTTTTTGCGCCACGGAGCCTTTCCACGCGAAGCCATATTTTGACAGACGGGCATACAAAAACATAAAATACATTGCTTAAAAGTCACCATTACAATGAATGGAATTGATGTAATAAGTGGCAGTTTCTCTTCAACTAGCTCGGCCCATCATGTAGTAATGAGAGACAAGGTCACTGCAGTATGTGCCGTCTACTCGGTAACTTAGTTTTGGTTGCTGTCGTTGCAGAAAATCCGGCCTCACAAAGATAGAATATGAGATTGAAAATGGAAGCAAGGTTATCAGTGCTTTTTTTTTTTTTTTGGGGGGGGGCAGTTTTAAAGGCTTCGTTGCGTCATTTGCGAGCCTGTCGCCACATATTGAACAGAACGGACTTGGTGAGTGAGAATATCCTGTTGCACTAAAGCTGCATTGTAAGTCGGACTGCTGCTATTGTCTTTTAAATGCAGCTTTGTTTTTCTTGGATGTTGTAGGCTTTTTTTCTTTCTCATCATTTGGCCTTTTCCTCCTTCAGAAGAAGCTCTCCAAAGAAATGTTTTTGCTGGCTTATGGGCTTTTTTTATTTGAGTATTTTTTTTTTTTTTTTTTACTGCAGTATCACGTGACAGAGACAAGTGGTTTGACATTTGTACAGAAGCACAGGTGGATGCAACTGATTTTCAAAAAACTTCTTCCAAACAGAATTTTTTTTTTTGTCTCTCTATGAACCCCGGTAGGAAAGGTCACACAGACTGGTACCGCTGCGGACAGCTGTCCCACAATACATAATGGAGGCCAAGAAAAGCTCCTCAAGTCAACATTCGGGGGTTGCCATCAGTTCTCTTTGCTTGTGTAGAAAGAGGCGTCATCGTAGCGAGACGTTCCTGATAAGTGATTGGTGAGTGAATGAATTGTAGCCTGAAAACCTTTTATGAGGCCTCGGTGCGGGGTTGGGGGTGGGGGGGTTAAGGTGAGAGCAGCTGCAGCAATCCCCAAAGAGAAAACCTCCTCCTCTCTCCTCATCCACCACCTTTCCAACGTAACACCACCCCTCACCCTGTCCTTCGTCAGCACTCCACTCTTCATTATGGCCGCTTGACACAGCACGTTCTCTACTTTTGTGTACCTCCCGCTGTCCTTCTTATATCACCCTGAATGGTGAATCCATCCATGGAAGAGAAGTCGACAGTGTATGGATGTCTTTGTTTTTGGGATGATTAGACTTCAGCCTTTGTGGAACAAATGAAAGACTGGTAGCTCCACTCTCTCTCCACTCAACATTAGTTCTGCCAAACTTGCCTTTTTTGTGCTTTTTCATCCATGCGGTGCCCGGCGACACAGAGTGTGAGAGGAATTGTAAGCGGCGTACACTCCTAACGATAATTTTGTCGAATTTGAGCATTTTTTCGTCGCGTCACATCAAAGTCAGAAAAGGCTTGATTGTTGGATGCCTCTAAACGATTGTCCTGTGGTGTGGGGTGTGTGAATAGTGATTTTCCCATCACAATTTGCTGGGAAAATGGTCAGGGCCAACTATTAAAAATAAATGTAAACCCCGTTCAATATTGATGAATCCTTATGTGTGTGGTCAACACCGATAGACCAAGCCACGGAACGATAACCAGTTACGAAGAGACCTGAAGCTCGCGCTCTTGCCGGACACAAATAGAGAAGCAACTCGTCGTGTTGATTGCTTGTATAACGTGTCTCACAGGTCAACCCACCACAAGAAAAATAACAAGGAGAAGGATTTGTAATTGCAATGTACAGGTATATCGAAAAAAGGATGACATACTGCTTGCGTTCTTTAAAGGAAAGACGATGCCAGTCTGCTTTTTACTGCTTCATTGTCTTCCCGAAGACCTTCTTAATAAAATGGAATAAGTCTTGTGAGTGCAGCATTTCCATTTCACTTTTTGCCCGTTCGGAGCATGAGTTGTCTGGCTGACATTCAAGGGGAAGCGAGAGAAAGCGAGAGAAGGATGTGACGTAAATGCCTCGTGTGTCTGCTTATGAATGGTTTGTCAGCTTGAGTGTAAGAGCGTCTGGTCGGAAAGCCTCTGATTGACAAGCGCGCCGACACAAGGCGTTGCTGCGGCGACTGAGCCGAGGAAAACGTCTTCTGGCAGAGCGGCGGATAAGTAGACTGTTGAAAAGGTCGTGAACGCAGAGCATGGGAGTACAAAACACAAACCCACGTGAAAGGCACTCTACTAGACACAATATTAGGTACAGCTGCAAAGTCTAATGATAGATACATCAAATAAAGTGCTTTTACAAAGATAATAATGCTCAGTTTGGATTTGCACTGTCAGAGAGGTACTCATTTAACAATATGTTTTGTACTGTGGTTGTAGTTTGCATCAGAGAGAGAACTGTCTGTCAAGGAAGCCTTTGATATAAAGGAAAAATACGAAACAATGTTACCAATATATTACCGTTTATGTCAAGTGAACGTGGGGTTTTGAAACTAACTCAAAATGACTAATATGGAGAAATGTAGCAAAGAATGGTGGTAAAGTGAGCCAAACAAACGAGTCAAGCAGCTCCCTGGACACACACAACGCAGAGGCGCGAAGGCTAATCGTCCTCGCCACAAAACCACTGCGTTATTCTCTTTAATACTGCGTAAGGGAATCATTTACAACATACACCAAGATGCCACACTTGAATTGATCTGAGAGGCTGTTTTGGTGCTGCTCTTTTGGTCAACAACAGAGTTCAAATGGGTTCAGCTGTTAATTCTCTGTGATTAATAGCGATAATTACACTTACTACTGTTTTTTTTTCCCCTGATGGGGAAGAGGCCTGCTTCTATTTGAGGTAGCCATTTCTTATTATTTTCTTAAGTCCGCTGCACAGCTAGCAGGCGTGGCCAAAACTGACTGAACTGTCGTACAAGCGTGTGGGCTTCATGTGTGGCCGACCGTCAGACGACTGTTGCTTCTAATACCACAGCAAGCATCGAGAGCTGAGGCACAACTACAAGGGAAGACGGTGTTTGTGTGTGTTTGTTTTCTGTCATTATTAGCCTCGAATCCGCAAATGCTATTGATGACGAATGCGTGGTTTATGTCGCCCGTATGGTTTCGACTTTGCATTGTTGGAACCCCAGATGACCTCTGGTTTTACCGACGAAAACTCGTCAATTGCGTGAAACGATCAGACAGACGAAGGTGAAGGCGATCGTATAACGACGTCCTTACATCTCTCCCTCCAAAGGTCGCCTCATTTAATAGGAAGAGTGACCCTAACGAGCTGTTTTGCGAAAAAGATGGGAACAACGGATTTCACCAACCACATCGGGCAACAAAGGCAACCTATTGTTGACAACCCCCAAGGAACACACCCACCCACCGAGCAAAGAATAGGGAGACTCCAAACCTAATGTTTTACAAGTGAAGAAGCCTTTTGGATTCATGGTTTCATTCATTCATCTTCAACAAACAAGAACAGTCCGGTTGCCTTGATTCAACCTTTGCGGATTCCTTTTGCTGATGATGTGTACAATCTTTGACAGCTCTTTTCGTCTTGTCCATGGTGGTATAGAGATTAGTGGGTAAAAAAAAAAAAAAAATACATATTCTTATGAAGGGTTGAGATCAGGAGTATTAATAAGTGGTTGACTGTTCATAGCAGTGTGCCTCATGGGCAGTGACACCAGCCAAGTTGTAGGAGCCAGAATTCAAATATTGTAAATTCCACTCAATAAAATACACATTTTGTAACTTTTATAATTTGCATCTTTTACGCATTTTTGACTGATCTATTCAATCAATAAACAACCAAAATAATTGGAGACTATTGATTTGTGAGTAAACCTTCGAATTCAGCAGGGGATCAAATAATTATTCCCCCCCCCCCCCCATAAGGTTACAAGGTACTTTTATTGTCAATTCTTCAATATGCGTAACACATACAGAGGATTTAAATTACGGTACTCAAGGGCCCGCGGTGCTACAAAACACAGTACAAATAATAACATCAATATAAAAGCTAAATAAACTATACAGGATGCTCTCTATGGTCCCTCTGTAGAACGAGGACATGATGGGGGTCGGGGCTCGGGCTCTTTTCAGCTTGTGCAGGAAGTAGAGACGCTGGTGAGCTTTCTTGGCCAGTGGTGAGGTAAGTCAGTATTGTATTCATGTTTATTATAAATCAGCATGTTAACATGAGGAGAGGCGTGTGTGTATTTGGGGGGCCGTGTGTGTATTTGGGGGGGGGGGGGGGGGGGCTGGTGTCAAGCCTCTGAGTTTGAACAAGGGGTTGAGTTTTTGCATCTCTGTCTAATAAATTATTTAAATCCTCTAAGAATTACAGCTGAAATGTGTTATCAGGCCGCCTCCATCAGAGGCTGCGGTTCCGATGCCGCTTCAGTTGGCCCCCTCGCTCGCTCTCGGCCCCCCCTCGCTGGGCTGGCTCAGCGTGGATAAAGATCACAAGCTGTGAATCTTAAACACACATCCCAGCTGAACAAAGGCTAACAGCGCGCCTTTGACCCGCAGAGCATGTCTTCATCACAGGAGTGTACGCACGTTAGTTTTGTCCCGTCATCGTCCGTGTTTAATGTGTTGTTGGTTATCTGAGGTGAGCAATGATGTGCAATCGGAGGCTGACAAGTGAGCTCCGTGGCTCTTATTACATAGTTGTGATGGCGCGGGGTTTTTCCCGGAAGGACCTTGGAGCAGTGCATGATGGGATATTGGTAAGAGCCCTGAGGTCTGCGTTGACACCCCCCTCTCGTTAACATCGGCTGCCTCTTTATTCCCCCCGTGATGGCCATTCCTCCATCTTTCCATTTTATCTCTCCGCTTTTATTACCCGGCACACTGAAGCAGCCATTAGTCTTACTGAGGAGTCTATTTCCTGTGTGAGTCTGCACGCTGTTGTGAGGAAGAAACGTAGTGATGCACCTTACTTCTGCTACCTTTTGCCTAATGGGGGAGAGCACAGCTTGTTCTATGCTTTGTCGGACTCAGTTTTGATCATCTTTGCTACAGAAACAACTTTGTTCAAAGAGGACATCTTGATATCTCTGTCAAATGTGTTACAAGTGAACTTCACTATCAGCATCGAAACGATTAACACCACAAGTGTGTTTTGCTTTTTCTTTGGCTTCTTTTGGGGTTGATGGGGGCGGGGGGTGGTGGTGGGGTTGTTGTGATGCCAACTAGGGCTGGATAATTCATCAAATGTATTGCTCAGCATGATTTTCTTTTAAATCTGTTATTTTAGCAGCTTCCGTAATTCAAAGTAAAATGTTGGAAAAGGAGGAAGTTCGTTTTTGGATGCCCTTATTTTTGGTACATGCCACCGGAAGTACGGAAGTGGAGAGTGGAAGGTGGCAACTCAGCTCCACTTAGCAGAGACCGGCAAGAGATGTGTGATTTGCTGGAAGCCGTATCCTGTACTGTGCCGTACTGCATTTTTAGGAATACAGCAATGTTTAAAGATGTTTGTAAGTGTATGAAATGCTATATATGAGAAAACTATGTGATAAAGTGACAATATATGATTGCGGCCAATGTTAGGTCATACTAGACTATTACATATTATTAATAAATGTGAGGCAAAAATGACCATTCTGCTGCAGACTTAGAGGAACAAGGCTAATTCTCAGGTCGGTCATTGTCTTCTGGTTCTGGTGGCTTAAACATATCGGGATGTGTAGGCATAAGAAAGTTGCTAGACGGTGTGTCAAATTTAGAAGACATTTACTTTCACTTTACAGGTCATTTAGGTAATATTTTGTTTCTTAGTGTCATACACGTCTAAAAAGAACTCGATGATAAAACTAAAACAAAGTAAAAACTGCATGGAACAGGAACATGAAGAGGGTTTGCAGAGGGATACTGTCACCTCGTGGTGTTTTATAGCGTTTGCTGGAATTAATCGGTCTTTTATAGTGAATTGTATTGCTCGCACTGTCTTGAGCAGTCAGACCCTTTTCTATGTCGTAATTAGTTCCATTTCTGGTTCTACGGTGATAATCCTACTTTTCCTCTCCCATCATGGGTCGCCGTCTGTGGCGTTACCACAAAAAGTCCAAACAAAAATTCTTTAGATGCTCACTTAGCTCTCCCTCAGGATTTTCAAGTTTTGTGTGACTTTTTTCTCTCCAAAAATTAAATTGACCTCAAAATTGTACAACTTCTGACTTTGGATGTTAATTGAGCTGTTCTGTGTCCATTTAAAACAATAGTTTACAAGGCCATTTTATTCCAATAGTAATTTTTACTTTTATTTTTGGCTGTTGGTTTTTATACTTTGCTTCTGCAGGATATTGCAGTGCATTTAACTGCCTCAGATATTGTACAAATGTGCTTCATAGCCATACGTATTTGTCTTAAGTTTCGCAAGCAGCGTGTGAGTATCTCCTTTGGGATACTTACTGTTGAGAAAGCCCCCCCCCCTCCCCCTCCACACACACACACACACACATTGGTTTCACAGTCCTCCTCTTACTAACCCTCTCAGTTTATTTCCTCTTCTGCCAGTGTTCCCGTTTCTTGCTGCAACCTCTATTCGTCCTTCAGTGCAATACTAAACTCACACACACACACACACACACGTCGTCTCAAAGGCACTAATTGTTTGCGGTCTGGAAATAGCCTCGTCCCTCTTCGCCAGTCATAATTAACCAAACCTAGGCTTTGAAAGGCTCAGACAGAATACAATCCTTTCATAAACATAAAATATAACAACACATGCACCACGGAGTGATACTTGAATGAAAATTACACATTTTCTGACCTTTTACCCCCCCCCCCCCCCACCCCCCCTGTCTTCTCTCATCCAGTGATCTGCTGTCTTCAGAGTACGTGGAAAAGCATTTGTCAGAGAAACGGAAGACAGTCGTCACCGCTGTAAGATTCTACAAATCATTCTTCTTCTATGTTATTCTAACTCAAAATGTGTGTTGTTGTCATATCTCAAGGGGCCGTTGTACTAGTTCTCAAAAGGCATACTTTCCTAATTTGCATGCAGTGAAGCTGCATGTTCTTCTCTCTCTCTGGGCCCTTTAATGTCTCTTCTCATGTTGGATGAGAGTGGAATTTGAGTATCTGTGGCATAAAACTTTGACTAACATGAGGTTAAAAGTGATCATCCCAAACAATCTGACCGTCTGTTAAAGCAGTGTTCCCCAACCTTCTTTGCACCGTGGACCCGTTAGGAGTCGGCATTTTTCTCACGGAGCCATCTATCTTATTTGCATTTGACAGACATTGGGCGTTTCTTCACTATATGCCCACTATAGAGGTCATTGTAACATAACTGGGTGCTCCTGATGTTGCCAAGACTGATATCAGAGCCCTTCCTGGTCCTGTGATGCATTGCTAGCACAAACGTCAACATAAAATGACACTTCTAAGTAGGGACGCATCGCTATCAGCGCCCATACTGTACATCTGTACTCATACTTGTAAAAATGTATACCTTCCGCATAGGAGTCCTGTCGGCAGTGTGAAGATACTTTCAGGTAAACACAGATGACAACACTTTTAGCTGACTGCAAATTATGCTGTGCAAAATAGATGAACTTCATCTGGGCAGCAACGGAGACGGCCGCCCCGCGAGAAGTAGCTTTATGTTACCATTTTATTCTGTCTAGGGAATACAGTGGTAACCTTATTCTACAGAATAATGTGGTAAATGTCATACTATACTAGAATACTTTTTTTCTCCAAGGAAACATTTTTTAATCCTATGAGAATCATTTCACAATTTTATATTTCGAGAATACATTTGTAATCCTACAAAAAATGTTTCTCAGAATTGTATAACCTTTTCTGTTATTTGATTTCAGTTTACTCCTTTGAGTTACAAAATAAGAGATAATACAGTAACCAAATGAAAATGCCCATCATACAGTGGGGCAAAACAGTATCTAGTCAGCCAGAAATTGTGCAAGTTCTCCCACTTAAAAAGATGAGGTACGCTTGTAATTTTCATCATAGGTATAACTCACCTATGAGAGACAAAACGAGAAAGAAAAAAAAAATACAGAAAAATCACATTGTCTGATTTTTGAAGAATTTATTAGCAAATTATGGTGGAAAATAAGTCTTTGATCACCTACAAACAAGCAAGATTTCTGGCTCTCACAGACCTGTAACTTCTTTAAGAGGCTCAGAATCATCTTTATTTTGCCAAGTGTGTCAAAAACACAGAAGGAATTTGTCTCCGGTACTTGGAGCCGCTCTAGTATGACAACAGACAGTCAATTGACAGAGAACACTTTTGAGACATAAAGACATTGAGAAAAACAGTAAATGAGCAATAAAAGGTTGCTAGTAATCTGGTAACGCCAGAACAATTTATTTTTCATTTTATTTATAATTTTTTTTTTTTTTACAATTGTGCAAAAAGATGCAGAGTCCTCTAGCAATTAGAACAGTTTGAAATGGCTAATAAATGTATGCAGTTTAAAGTGACTAGTCGTGCGATAATCTGGGACAATGTCAATTCTGCAAATGTTGCAGATGCTACTACTCAGGCACATGAGTGGCCAGTATTGGTCAACAACAGATATGCATATAGTGCAGCGTGGCAAGACTACTACAGTGAGTGCACGAGTAATGGATAATTGGCCCGACAGAAATGTGACAACAAACTCAAGACAAAAAATTGGTATGATGTTGCAGTGGAGTTGTAAGTTAACTGTTTAAGAAGTTAATGGCAAGAGGGAAGAAGCTGTTGGAATGTCTGCTTGTTTTAGTTTGCATTGTTCGGTAGCGCCTACCTGAGGGAAGGAACCTCCAACCTCCACTATGGCCAAGACGAAAGAGCTGTCAAAGGACACCAGAAACAAAATTGTAGACCTGCACCAGGCTGGAAAGACTGAATCTGCAATAGGTAAGCAGCTTGGTTGTGAAGAAATCAACTGTGGGAGCAATTATTAGAAAATGGAAGACTTACAAGACCACTGATAATCTCCCTCGATCTGGGGCGCCACGCACGATCTCACCCCGTGGGGTCAAAATGATCACAAGAACGGTGAGCAAAAATCCCAGAACAACATGGGGGGATCAAGTGAATGACCTGCAGAGAGTTGGGACCAAAGTAACAAAAGCTACCATCAGTAACACACTATGCCGCCAGGGACTCAAATCTTGCAGTGCTAGACGGCTCCCCCTGCTTAAGCCAGTACATGTCCAGGCCCGTCTGAAGTTTGCTAGAGAGCATTTGGATGATCCAGAAGAGGATGTGGAGAATGTCATATGGTGAGATGAAACCAAACGTTTTTGGTAAAAAGTCTTGTTGTGTTTGGAGGAGAAAGAATGCTCAGTTGAATCCAAAGAACACGGTGAAGCATGAGGGTGGAAACATCATGCTTTGGGGCTCCGTGTAAAGGAAAGAATGAATGGGGCCATGTATCGTGAGATTTTTGAGTGAAAACCTCCTTCCATAAGCAAGGCCATTGAATATGAAACATGGCTGGGTCTTAGAGCATGACTATGATCCCAAACACACCGCCGGGGCAATGAAGGAGTGGCTTCGTAAGAAGCAGTTCAAGGTCCTGGAGTGGCCTAGCCAGTCTCCAGATCACAACCCCATAGAAAATCTTTGGATTCTTTTGAAAGTCTGTGTTGCCCAGCGACAGCTCCAAAGCATCACTGCTCGAAAGGAGATCTGCATGGAGGAATGGGCCAAAATACCAGCAACAGTGTGTGAAAACCTTGTGAGGACTTACAAAGAACATTTGAGCTGTCATTGCCAACAAAGGGTGTATAGCAAAGTATTGAGATGAACTTTTGTTATTGACCAAATACTTATTTTCCACCATAATTTGCTAATAAATTCTTTAAAAATCAGAGCGATTTTATGGATTTCTTTCTCATTTTGTCTCTCATCGGTGAGGTATACCTATGATGAAAATTACAGGCCTCTCTCATCTTTTCAGGTGGGAGAACTTGCACAATTGGTGGCTGACTAAATACTTTTTTGCCCCACTGTATTTTGTAAGGGTTCATTTTATTTGGCTCCAAATAAGCACAAGTCCAGAAAGTATGGCTCCTCTCTGTTAAGTGTGTCACGACCCTGCGATAGAGCCAGCATGTACATTATTAACCCTTGCCCTTCCTAAAGGGAACGGGGCCGTAATCAATTGTACTTAATTACCCCCGTGTTTACCCTGCAGCTACACCTCAAAGCAAAGAAAAGGTCATATTTGACATTTTGTTGTCACTGTCTCCAGGAAGCCGCACTACACAACACAACATTTTCCATGTCCTGCCTTGTATAGCTATAAGTAGCCTCAAGATGGAAGAAAATTAACTTAGTCAGTCAAAGAATGCACGTGGTTAGTATGATTGAAGGAGTGCAGCATCCTTGCAGCTGCATAGTCACTGGCCATTGTTGGGCGATCGTGGTGTTGGACACAAAGTTTTGTGTCCTAGGGTGTCCAGCATGCTTTTAACGCCGTAAACCAGGCGGGCGTATTGCAGTGCGGAGTGTCGCTATGCGCTGCATCATGGCGGTAATCGATCCTGGTAAAAGCTGAGTTTCCTTGCGGAGTCCGGCTTCCTGCCTTCCTAATGGTTGTTCGGCAGCGAGGAAGCAACTAGGAAAAGATGGCTCCGCAGAGCACTTAGACCACATACACTTACGTCTTTGCAAATCCACCTCCTACCACCACTATGACGTCGCAATTATAGAAACCATCACTGCTACACAATTGCCCATAACGACAGCACACAACTGTGCTACATGCTGTACATAATCTGGAGCAGTTCATTCATCTAACATGAAAAACAAAAACATTAAAAAATACAAATAAGATACATCATGATCACCAAAGATGCTGATTATTAAATATACAGTATGAATGTGCAGATAGCTACAGACGTTTTTCTAGTCGCAATTTGACCAACCAGTGAGAGGACGGGAAAATGGTGACACCATCGAGGGCCTGCGCTCTCGCCCTGTGAGGATATATTTCAAATTGGTACAATTTCACAAAAGTATTAAACTCTTCTGATAGTGCTTAGGCCAGCATAGAAGGCATTGCTGGCCCTGACCACTCACCACTGATATGAGACATTTTAGGATTTGAGCAAATGTATAATCTTGTGTGTGTGCGTGTGTGTGTGTGTTGACAGGGAGGAGAGCACTGCTACTACCAGGGGAAAGTCAGAGACATTCCTCACTCCTTCGCAGCTCTGTCGACTTGTCATGGCCTACAGTAAGTCAATAGAATGTGTTTATGTGTTTATATACAGTTGCTATGGAACGTATTCAGACCCCCTTAAATGTTTCACTCGTTCTTATATTGCAGCTATTTGCTAAAATCATTTAAGTTCACATTTTTTCCCCATTAACCCCATATTGACAGAAAAAAAGCTGAATTGTTGAAATTTTTGCAGATTTATTAAGAAAAACTGAAATATCACAGCCATAAGTATTCAGACCCTTTGTTGTGACACTCATATATTTAACTCGGGTCCTGTCCATTTCTTCTGATCGTCCTTGAGATAGTTCTGCACCTTCATTGGAGTCGAGCTGTGTTTGATGATACTGATTGGACTTGATTAGGAAACCTAATCACCTGTCTAGATAAGACCTTACAGCTCACAGTGCATGTCAGAGCAAATGAGACTCATGAGGTCAAAGGAACTGCCTGAAGAGCTCAGAGACAGAATTGTGGCAAGGCACACATCTGGCCAAGGTTACAAAAAAAGTTCTGCTCCACTTAAGGTTCCTAAGAGCACAGTGGCCTCCATAATCCTGAAATGGAAGACGTGGTTAGAGCAAGTAGAGTGTCTTTTGCAGTAGAGTGTCTGTGTTTATTTCTGTTGGGAAATGGGAGACGTCTTCCGTCTAATTGGGACGCAGCATCTTAATAGAGGAATGACCATTATTAGCGGGACACTGTAAATGAATAATAAGACCACACATCGTCGACAGTTGCAGCAACATATTTTTCGCTTGTTTTTGGAGGTGTTGGTATAAACACTTGAGGCTGGTGTTGTGCTTTCAATGAGACCCGGATGAGTGTATAAATACACAAAAATATCCACATTCGTGGTGTGATTCATTACAAGTGTGAGGGTTTTCCATCTTGAAAGCTGCATGTTAATTTATGTTTGGATGTCATATCTGGACAGTTTCATTTTGAATTCTCTCTGAGTAGAAAGAATAAGTTAGTGCACATGATATCCGTGTTTTCACCTATGCATGTCATGATAACATAGTAATATAAACTGCATTTCTGTTAAGCAAATTCAAACTATAACATAATTTACATCCATGCATCAATTATTGACATTTTAGGATATTCTGAATTTTCAACTATTCATTGGAGCGTCAACTCATCAATGCAGGGAAGAAAAAAAACTTCAAATTATAGCGTTTGCAAATGCTGAGCAAGCCTAATTAAGCTTAGGCTTTTAACAACATTTGCATTATTCAATGAAGTTGCCACCCTAGCAAATTATATATTGGATTTGATTAGATCTTTTTTAAAATTATTTCTGTGCATTGCCATCGAATTGCTGTGCCAAGTTAACAGGTTAAAGTCAAAATATGGTTAGCACATCTGCCTCACAGTACTGAGGACCCGCGTTCAAAACCGGCCTCGCCTGTGTGGAGTTTTGCTTTTTCGCCCCATGCCTGCGTGGGTTTTCTCCGGATACTCCGGTTTCCTCCCACCTCCCAAAAACTTGCATGAATTGAAGACTCTAAATTGTCCGTAGGTATGAACGTGAGTGCGAATGGTTGTTTGTTTCTATGTGCCCTGTGATTGGCTGGCGACCAGTTCAGGGTGTGCACCGCCTCTCGCCCAAAGATAGCTGCATAGGCTCCAGGACGCCCGCGACCCTAGCGAGGATAAGCGGTACGGAAAATGGATTGATGGAAGTGAAAATATGTCACTTTTTTGGCAGTGACTATGCCATTGGAAGAGAAGTGCGCGTGTGTGTCCGTGCATGCATGGGCTACACTGCAGTGTCAGACATTGCAGAGAGAGTACTTCCCATAAGCTGCGTCAGGTATTGACCATAATATACTGTACATCCTGCTCTCTCCCTTCTTTGTTGTATGCTCTCACGCACACACACTCACGCACACATTAACAGAAATTTAAGCCTACACTGCAATAATAGCGCTTAACTATATATAGACAGATAATGCTCCCATCTTAAGCCATCATGTCAGATGAAGATTGTTCACCATCAGCTCGTGTTCCTTTTCAGAATGCCAATACGCAAAACAAACACATACACAGATACTGTATAAATATGTCTATTTTCTTACTGTATATGCATTTTGTACTAGCTACAAGAGCAATAAAAATGCACAAAGGCAACCTTAAGAAGGAATTAAAGACATCATTCTCAAATTGTAGAGGAAAACAATCAATGTCTCATCTTTTCCAAATGTATGACATGTCAGAGCTCGGGGGTAGCTGGGCTACGTTTTATACTGTTTCACTGGCACAAATGTCAACCAGAGCTACGAATACAGTTTTATTAGAGCTAATCACATGCACAACTGCGAGTGGTTGTGCCAGTCGCTGCCAGACAGTTTTGGCAGTGACTCAAAAGCTGTGTTCCCATAACTTTTCTGCCTCACTTTATGCGATTGACGTTGCTTCTGTATTGTCCTTTGAAGATCCTCATCAAGTTTTCAATTTGAGTTTCCTAATTTAAGGCTTTAATTATCTTTTAAATATGACGCTTAATCTTTACATCCACTGTGCAAATGTCTTTAAAATACCATTAAAAATAATACATTATTTTAATAAGAAATAATAGCATTTCATTGAATTAAGAATACGAAAGGTGGATCTCGGTAGTCTGACATAAATGCTGAAAGCTACAATTACTGTAAAACTTGATTCATTGTTCTTTTATAGAGTATATCAAAAATAATATGGCAAAATGTCTTTAAGTATCGTGATATAATGTTGAGCCCATATCACTCACTCCTAATGGTCACATTACGTGATTTCTTAAATTTGAACAAAGTGATTTTAAAAAGGTTCTTAAATTTGCCCTCTTTAATCATGTTTGATATCCTGATAATGAGCAGTTGGACAGTTTTTTGGTTTTTTTTTGTAAATAAAAAAACAATAAAAATGAAAAAAAAAAACATCCCACATTGAAAATAGTGACTTGTGTGAGTATGTGCAATTTATTTCCCAATAAAAGTCTTACAATAAAAGATGAGAAGTATAAGAAAAAGGGATGGTAAATATTCTTTAAAATACCGACACACCAAAATTTTAGTCTCTACCAAAACCTTTGGCTCCGTTTAGGATGAATGAATTTTCATTTGGATAATTAACTACATATTAGATCGTTTTTAGTTCTTGTTGCTACACATTGGGAATTAACAGGCAGCCAGAAAAGAGACAAAATGTGTGTATGACTTCACCCTTCCTGACTTTGGAACTTGACACAGCCAATCTCCTAAAAGCTTCAGATAAAGTTCATTAACGGACATGGCGTAGTCACTTCAGGTGCTCGTGCTTACGCAAAGACCTCACAGCTGCTCAGTCAGAAATTGATCTATGACTTATTAGAAGGAGTGCTCCTTTCAATGACACGGTTGAACATGTACCACAGCATCGGTCAATTATTTGAGGGCAGTCAAGTGTTTGACATCTGTGACTTTCTGAGTGATTGAAAGCCAACAATGGTATCTTAAAGGTGGGGTGTCTAAACTTTTTGTCCTTAAGGACGCATACAGAAAAAAACGGAGGATCACAGGCCGCTTTGATATTCTTCAACTTTATTATAATCAAAACCACAGAAAACAATGCAATGGAAGTCAAGATATATTCAGTAATTACACATGTAAAGAAAAAAAACAACCTGGTATCATCTTTCCATTATAGTTGGCAACTAGTTTCAAATATTGTGGTGGCCCTTGGTCCTGGTTTCCACGAGGTATGCCCTTGCTGAAGATTAAAAAAAAAAGAAAAAAAAAAAAAGATGCACTAAGCAGTAACTTATCTCCAAATTCAGAACCAAAACAAGAGCCAGACTGTATCAAGCTATCGGAGTGTATGTACCTGTATATGTATTCGGACTCAATGTTCCCCGGCTCTCTTGGGATGTGGGTGAAGTTCTGTCGGAGGTAGGAGTTGAAATTTCTTCTGACAAAGGATTCTGTCAGACATTCCCAGGAGACCCTCACAAGACATTTGGGCCTGACAGGTCGGACTGGTACCAGAGCCCAAGTGAGCCCGACTATATCTAGTCGGAACTTCTCAACCTCACAGACCAACTCGGGCTCTGGGAGAGGTGACATTCCACGTCCCTAGAGCCAGCTTCTGCCGAGGTCCTCGCCTTCGCCCACCGCCCAGCTCACATTGCATCCGACCCCTAAAGCTCCTCCTACAGGTGGTGAGCCCATGGGA
This sequence comes from Phycodurus eques, assembly GCF_024500275.1. NCBI lineage: Eukaryota > Metazoa > Chordata > Actinopteri > Syngnathiformes > Syngnathidae > Phycodurus > Phycodurus eques. The sequence goes on along the minus strand of NC_084528.1, from coordinate 13,070,740 downwards.
AGGGGGGCCCACGTTAGCCTTTCGGGCTGTGCCCGGCCGGGCCCCAGGGGTGCAGGCCCGGCCACCAGACGCCCGCCTTCGAGCCCCACCTCAAGGCCTGGCTCCAGAGGGGGGGCCCCGGTGACCCGCGTCCGGGGAAGGGAAACCCATTTCCATTTCCATCATCATAGGGGTGGGTTTTTGGAGCCGTGCTTTGTCTGGTCCCTCACCTCGGACCTGTTTGCCATGGGTGACATAAAGCCCCAAACAACTTAGCTCCTAGGATCATTGGGACACACAAACCCCTCCACCACGATAAGGTGATGGCTCAAGGAGGTGTGTGTGCGTATGTGTGTGTGTGTGTGTGTATATATATATATATATATATATATATATATATATATATATATATATATATATATATATATATATACACACACACACATAATGTATATACACAGTATATTAAAAAATTTATGTCTATTTACATGTATATTGAAGGACACAGAGTGATATAAAAAGTCTACTCCCCCCTGTTCGAATGCCAGGTTTGTGTGTGATAAAAAAATTAGACCAACACAAATCACTTCAAAACTGCTCAGAATTAACCAATCACATTCAAACTTGTGTGAAATGGGAGTCAGCACACACCTACCACCGAACTGCCCCTGACTAACCAAAAATACATTTTGCTGTTCTTGTAGGCTTTTCATGACTTTTTTTCTAGCATTACCATGAAGGTTTTGTGCTTTCTCCGTCTGCTATTTTGAACTGTTCATAATTCCCTCCATGTTGTCTAAGGCCAAAGTTGTTCCATAGTACTTCCTATTCATTGTATTAAGTAGATGTTATGCTGTTAGAAATGCATATTGGTCAAGCTCCCACACTTTTTCATAACTTAACTGCAAGCAGACAATGTACATGCAGACAGCTAAATATGGGAGCATGCTAACAGGGTGGCGAATGATAGCATTTGATCAGCACATGGTGAACCGTCATTTAGCAACACGATTCAGTTAGCAAGCTGACTGGGTACTGTTTAAGAAGTACATTTCAAATTTCAGAAACTTTTTTAAATATATCAATTGATATTTCACTGGGACAGAGTGGACAAGCTTGACAACATCAAATTACCGGTACACTTATAATATGCTAAAATTACGAAACATAGGTTTAAATATTTATTCTGCAACAATCAAGCATTTAAGCGTCCACTGAAGAAAGGCAAAATGCTGGTCGTAATGTCACTGAAAGCATCAGAGGGTTTCTGAAAGGGGCCGTTACCCCGTAATGACAAGGTGGCCAACAATTTCAGGTACACATGCAAAATGTTCAATATGATTATGAAAATTTAATATATAATAATTCAAGTTTATTTTTCCGGATGTTTATTTTTCAATCTATTTTTCTATAATGGCTTCCATAGCACCTCCCAGATGACCTGCACTTCTTGCACTAACATGGCTGCGAACACAGAAGAGCAAGTTTACAAAAGCAGTCAATGTATAATTTTGAAGTATAATTTCCACATACTGTGAGTCACAAAACTTTCAAAACTGTTGTTTAATTTCCTTTTCAGAATACAAGGCAGATCACTAAAATCGTGACATATTCCACAAATGTCCCACAGGCTGGACTATAGAAACAAATATCTTCAAAAATGTCCTAATTAGCTGTTTATATCCCTTGAATTGATGAATAAAACCATAGCTATTTGTGCTCACGTGCTCTCCTTTCACTCTCTTTTAGTGGGATGTTTTTCGATGGCAATCACACGTATCTGATCGAACCTGGAGGAGAGGGCGGCGGTAACCACGTAAGTGTTGTTGTCTATTCACACCCGCGTTGATGAATAATCTGCCCTGGGATGGGGGATTGAATGGGATTACGGGATTGAAACGCGGGTCAGCTATTGTCCGGAGAGGATCACGAGACAAAAGTAATGTACACACACCCGTACATAAGGTATTGACAATCTTCCAGCAAACTCTCAGGACAAAGCAATGTGCTCACTTACAAGGAAGCCTTTCACTAATTGGATAAAAACAATTAAAGGCATTATGGTCGAAAGGAGAGGACGGATCTGTGATTGCCTCGAGACGCCCTGAGACTTTTTGCACGTGTGCGTCTTCATGTCCGCTCTAATTAAAATGTCCAGGAGATGTGTGTTTCTTTCTGTTAATCAGCAAAGAGCAGACGAGATAAAAGAGGTACAGGACTTGGGCTCAAGCTTATGTCCTTACTTGACATAAATGATAGATTTACAATAATGGCTGTGCCGCAAAACGCTGAAGGTCAGAGGAGAAAGGCCGCAAATGAAAAATGTTGGAAGGGCAAACATGACTATAACAATTAGATGTACAAATTAGATTCTCTGTCTGTATAGAATTTAATGCAGAAAAAGAGAGGTTGTTCCTTAGCCTTCCTTGTTCTCCGCTCGTCAATATTTGCTGGAGGCACTGAATTATTCGAGAGATCAGAAAGTGAGTTTAAATTTTCTCTAGTATACTGTCTCTTTCTCTAGTATACTGTCTCTTAGAACTTGTGGTTCTTTTTATTCACACGGGAAAACATTTGAGGATATCCTGTTTTTGGGATGTGGGAGGAAACCGGAGTGCCCGGAGAAAACCCATGTAGGCACGGGGAGAACATGAAAACTGGCCGGATTTGAACCCGGCTCCTCAGAACTGTGAGGCAGATGTGCTAACCAGTCGTACACCATTCCACCCTGTCATTATTAATATTATAATCATAATTCATTGTATTATCATCAATTATATCATAAAAAATATGTAAAATCTGTAATTTTACTAAACTTGTTTGAATGTATTATCTATAATATATTAATTAACCAATTATTTATAATCATAAATAAAAAACATTGAATTGAACCAATTTTAGGGGAAAAGTGCAAAAATATTACAACAAATATGATAGAATTCTTGATCATTTAAATACTCGGTGGGCCGGATTAAGGAATGGAGGAGTCATATATGGCCCTCGGGTTATACTTTGCCCACTGCTGGGTTAGGCCTTTTTGGAATAATATTAAGCAATGTCACTGTTACTATTACAATTCATGTCAAGTGAAAGTGGAGTTTAAAACAAGTTAGACAGGAATACAAAGAAATGGCAAGAATCGAGGCAGACTTGCAGGAACAAAATACCGTATTTCACGACCGTAAGGCGCACTTAAAAGTCTTACATTTTGGACGGGGCGCCTTATGATGCGGTGCGCCTTATGTGTGCACCGAGTTTCAAAATCTGTAAATGTTGTTGTGTGACTTTGATGAGCGCTCCGCTTGACTGACTGGGAGCATTTCCTGCCGACAAGCTGCTTATGTAGAGGAAAAGCGGACGTGACTGAGGACAGCATGCAGACGTTAAAGGGGGAAGGGTGCGCGTGACAGAGGAGGCTAAAGGCACGCCCCCAATACGGCTATATTGGCTAAGGACCCCCGAAAACGGCACCTACGAAGAGACACGCTTATGAAGCACAGTTTAAACTGCAAGCTATCAGTTACGCGGAGGAACATGGGAATCGAGCAACCGCGAGAGAATTCAAGATCAACGAATCCATGGTTCGCAAGTGGATGCCTGGGCTAAGGTATCTGCGTTGACTGACTCTGACAATGACGAGAGGGAACCCGGCGTGTTTGTTGGAGAACTTGCCCAGCTGTTCATTCTGGATACAGAAGATGAGGACTTTGATGGATTTGTGGATGAGGATTGATAAAAAAAAAAAAAATAACATGAGTACATTGTTAAATACTTCAATAAAGTACAACCGAACTCGGTTTTGCTCCTGCTGCCTTTTTAAAAACATACGCTAGCGTGCATGCTAACGTATGTGTTAGCGTGCATGCATGCTACCGTATGTTTTAAGATAGCGTATGTTTTACCATGCCTGCGCCTTTTAATACGGTGCGCCTTATGGTCGTGAAAATAGGGTATGTGGCATAGCTCTCCGGAACATAAACATGGCCGCACACAACATTGTGGAGTGATCATGTCATGTAATTTACTGGAATTGTTGTTAAATAACGTAAGATCATATTTAATACATGTAGTAAATTGCCGCACTTTAATTAATCCAAGAGACTGTTTATGTGCTTTGGTAGGTGCTGCTGTTTTGGTTAGCAACAGAGCTCAAATAGGCTCAGCAGTTAACACTTTAATCTCTGTTGAATGTGTGTGGAACATAAATTAAGATAATTATAGCATTTTCCCCTGATTACTTGAGGGAGGGAGGCATGATGACGCACCAGGCAAGAAATTGGGCCATAGCGTCTATTAGAGGGCTGGACACTACATGAGAAAATACTGCATTTTATATGGGATTGTGCAACGCTTGCTATAATACAAGAAGGACACGTGTGTGACTTTCGGCTCGGCCCGTCAGCGGTCGCCACAGCGAGTCACTTGCATGATGTGTTTGGCACCGTTGTTCCGCCTTATGGCCTTCCTGACGTAACCCACTCGTTTTTTTTTATCGACCGGCACTTGCTAGGTATTGAAGCACTTGCCGGGAATCAAACCCGCACATTATGCAACAAAGGAAAAGGCATGTACCACTACACTACCAGACATGGAGGACACAGAAAAGGTTCAAGGACAACTGTAAAAGATGTCCATGTAAAATTACAATGCAGTCTCGAACAGTAATTACCAATCGTACCGCGTCACATTGGTGTGTTGTGTGAGATAATCAGGTGTGGCGTGAGGTTAAATTTCACTTTATTGGTCCCAAAATTATTATTTATTACAAACAATGTATGTTTGTTCGGTTAGTAATGCCGGTGACATACAGTATAATATAACTGTGAGCCAGATGTGCTCGCCAGTCGCCCACCGTGCCGCCACAGGCGGAACAAATAGGGATGATAGCCTGCAGATCCACTTGTTGCCATTCATACAGTATTTATATGCTTTTTTCTTCTGTTTTGTGGTGTGACGTGAGATTTTCCCAAAATAAAATATGTGCCTTGGCTCAATAACAGTTGGGAAACACAGCTCATGAAAAAGTCACTGATAGTGTAGTGGTGCACTTGCTGACTTGGATGCAGGCAGCGTGGGTTGTGTTCAGCGATGGTGTGAATGTGACTGTCTCTCGCCCACAGTCAGCTGGGATAGGCTACAGCTCATCCGTGGCCATAATAAAGACAGGCACTATAGAAAATGGATGTGAAGATATGTCATATTGTGTAAACGTCTTAGGTAGATTTGTTGTGTTGGAAAAGCTATGCTGCTTTATAAAAGTGAGCGTACAGACCTCCACCCAAAAAAATAAAAATAAAGTCAGTGTTGTATTAGTGGTTGTTTGTCCATCTGTTTGTTAGTTGGCAGGTTTGTTCCTGGTTCATGGAGGATGATGAACAGATGGGAGGTACCATTAGAATTACGGAGGGTGACACCCTCGTGACTCAAATAGTCAATAAATTAAAGTAACATTTCCTCAGAGGTTTGGTTTGAGTTACACGGTTGCTCTCTCGGGCCATAGTCACCACACACCCGCTCTAAAAGCTTCTGAGCTCTGTTCTGTTCGTGTTGTTAAAAGTCACAGATCACTATCTGTCAGTATCGTCTGCGACTGTCGGAGCTGTGAGGCGGCGATGCGCCACCAGCTTGACGGTTGTGATGTACTTTAAAGTCAAAGTACAAATCACGAGAGGAGGAGGCGTGTCGGCCATATGGTAGATCCATCTGCAATCCCCCACCCTGCCGTCGCAGCAGAAACATTAGCACAAAAAGCTGCTGAAGTTACATTATATGTTGAATTTTCCGGTGTCTAACGTCAACATGCTTGCGCACCATTCAAGCACATTAGTCAGCAGTTAAGCATAAGGTGCACATTGCCAGGTGTTCCCATGAGTGTTCACACAGTGTGATGGTGCACACTTTGAGGGAAGATGCTGAAGAGGCTGATGGCGTGCACAAGCACAAAGTAGCATATTGTTCTTATTTTTTCCACAACTCTGCATGCTTAGCTGCTCCTTGGAGAACATTTGAGCAAACACTTGCAGCTGGTCAGTTGGAATAGCCAAAATGATGAGATTGGTAAACATAAAACGTTTCTTTTCAGGTTTCTGTGGTATCTGTTTCTGTGATCCGCTTAATTCACTGCATGTGAGTATTTGATATACACCAGATGGATTTTTGGTTTACAAAATAATCAATCCGGCGGCACGGTGACCGACTGGTTAGCACATCTGCCTCACAGTTCTGAGGACCCGGGTTCAAATCCGGCCTCGTCTGAGTGGAGTTGGCTTGTTCTGAGCGGGTTTTCTCCGGGTACTTCGGTTTCCTCCCATATCCCAAAAACATGCATAGTAGGTTAATTGAAGACTCTGAATTGCCCGTATGTGTGAATGTGAGTGTAAATGGCTGTATGTTTAATTGGCTGGCGACCAGTTCAGGGTGTACCCTGCCTCTCGCCCGAAGATAGCTGGGATAGGCTCCAGCACGCCCACGACCCTAGTGAGGATAAGCGGTATGGAAAATGGATGGATGGATAATCCATCCATCCATTTCTTTATTAGGGTCATCAGTGTTGAGCAGGAGTCTATGCCAGGTGACTTTGGGCAAGAAGCAAGAGCCAACCTGGTCGCCAGCCAATCGCAGGGCACATATATACGAACAACCATCCACACCTAAGGACAACTTTGCGTCTTCCACTATGCGACATAATGTTAAGCAGCCCTAAATTTACACTGAGCTTTTCCGTTTTTCTGTATGGCTCTGAAGATGAATGCCTCAACAGCCACTTCCCCTTATGTCTTTATTTAACATTAATAATGCGAAACAGATTTTATAAAAAACAATTTCAATACACACAGAACACACTGTTGTATATTTTCATCTTAAATACCTGGAAATATTTGTACATTAGAACATGTATATTCTATCTCTAAACGGGGTTGTTTATTACAATATTGATGACCTATAATGTAACCTCAATATTAGGAAGGGTATTGACTTTTATATCTGTATATATATATATATATTATATCTGTATATCTCTTTTTATATCTGTAAATGTTTGCTATGATCCAAAAAAGCATTTGAATAAAGGCCCCCCCCCACCCAACAGTAGATCCCATCTGCACTTGAGTAATTAAACGCCCAGCCCACTATTTGCAGAAAGACAGTATTACAATTTCATTCTTTTTGTCTTGTGGGTATACAGTCAATAATGGCTTGTAATGTTGAAACATACATTTAAATGTTTGTTCAACGATGATGTTTTTTTTTTTTTTTTTTTTTTTTTTTTAATGATTTAGCTCAGAATGTTGTAAAAAGTGAGCTGATATTCACTTTACTTGATAAAGCACATGTGAGATGATCTGAGTGTGGATTAAGGAGGCTGGATGTGGGGGATGGAGACTTGTTTCATTTGCTGATGATATGGTGGATTTGTGTGTGTGTGTGTGTGTGTGTGGAGAGGGGTTGGCAGGTTGTGACAAGGGGGTGCTTGCTTAAAGCGCCAAGAGGATTTTTTTGTGTGTGTGATTGAATAATAAGATTGAGGGGAGGGGGTGTCTCCTGTACTCCAGCTCATTCGCACACGCAGAGACAACGTTGCATTATATTCATGAGCCAGCCAGCCACCAGTCTGCATCTTCAGTGAGATGCCGTCTCCCGTGGCAACACAAGCTCCGCCCGCCATATCTTTGTAGCCAAACAACATATGAAAGCCATCTGTGTTTAGAACCTTAATCCCCATCCATTGCACACACCCCGCAGAGTCTGGAGGCTGCGTATGTATTTCTCATTGGCCAAGACAAAGAAGAAGACTGTGGTCAGTCAGCAGTAATGCATTGTGTTCTGCATATGCTGCACTTTTATTTGAACAAAGCTCTTATTAATTATTGGCCACTGAAGTCCGCTAACATTTAAAAAGAGTTTATATCAAAGAGGCACACTGCAGCGCTTTATGCTGCCGGCTGCTTCATTTAACATGCTCACTTCACTTCAAAGATGAGACTAAACACCAGGGAGCTAAAAGCTGCATTTTAAATAAGAGCCTAATCACCTGATGTTCCCCTCCCTTGAGACTGTGTACACGGAGATTAATTCTTATCAGATCATAGAGCGGACCAAACATCAGGGACTTCATTATTGTCAGCTCATGAGGGCAAAATAAGGTTTGATTGACAGTCATGCACACTCACTGGACAGTTCATTAGGGACGCCTGAACAGTCCAATCCATTCCAAGATAATGATGCTCTGTTCACTTTTGATTGACACTGTCAGTCGTTATTGTCGTGGTGTAAACTGCACTGCATCGTATTGCAAGGCAGTTCTTAACCACGGCAAACACACAAACCCAATAACAAAAATGTTGAGAGCTCTTTTGGACTGTGCAAGTGTACCTAATGTTGTTGCGAGAGAGAGTGCACAATTAAAATGTCTTCCAAATTTGAAACACCAGAGTGTTGTCAAACAACCCTGCCGAATTTGAAATATTAAAAAAAAAAAAATCACCAAGTATATAAAATGAGGCTTGAAATCAAGCATATTCTCTCCACTCTCAGACCTTCACAACTACGTTTGAACACCGACAATATATCCGCCTCCAGTGGCTGGAATATATGCCACCGGCTCATCACAGGGCTCTAAAGCGGTCACGCCAGCTGACTACACGAAGGGAAGATGCATTTTTGTGATGTAGCCATAGCTAGCTAGCTAACCGCACGTCACAATTGCGCTGGATAACCCCTGATGCTAACAATGGCGCTCAAGTTCTTATATAGTGGGGCAGGGTCGAATCACGGTGGACTTCAAAGTGCATCACAGGGGTGCTGTTTTAGCCACGCCCATCCATCCGTTTTCCGTACCACTTATCCTAACTAGGGTCGCGGGCGTGCTGGCGCCAATCTTAGCTAACGCTGGACGAGAGCTGGTTACACCCTGAACTGCCAATCACATGGCACACATAGACAAACAACCATTCACACTCGCACCCACAGGCAATTTCAAGTTTTCAATTAACCTACCATGGATGTTTTTGGGATGTGGGAGGAAAGCGGAGTGCCCGGAGAAAACCCACGCAGAACATATGCAAACTCCACGCAGGCGAGGCCTGATTTGAACCCGGGTCCTCAGAACTGCGAGGCACGCCCCAAAACTAAAAAATAATTAATAAAAAAACTGTAATAAAATCGACGTTTAACAGTCTCCACAATTGAGTACTACATCGTTGTCTGTGCATGTGTTCAGCATTTATCTTCAAAAATATATAACCTTTTTTAGTCCCACAATGGGGACATTTTCAAAAAATAGAATAACTTACTTTGAAAAAAATCTCAAAATTTACTTTGTTAGGGTCTTTGTCTAAAAGTGTGATTTGAGACAACCTCTCCAGTTTTTAATTCACTCTACAAATTAGATTGTATGTGTGTAATGAAGGCACAGAGATGACAATCACAAGTACATTGTGTTTAATAGGAAAAAAGTGAGGGTAGAAAAACATTTTCGTTTCATTGACTTCATTCACAAAATAAAATGACAGACACATTTGTCAACAGAAATGCTATACTGTGCTCATCATGAAAAGAAAAACAAAATCTGTTCAGGAATGTTTAAAACTTCATAAAGCTCTACTGATGCTTTTTCCTACCACATTTTAAGTAGAAACATATACTTCCATAAAGTATCATTCTGTACATAGTGGCATTTTATTATTGATGTGCAGATTAGCATACATACAGTAACACACAAGAGAACACAAAACAACTAACAGTTAAAAGCATTGTAAACTGGCACAGTATGTACTACTCAACATTAGTACGCACAATTAGTGTATTGCCCTTCCACATCACATGAACAGTGATTCATGTTACACAAAAGATAGTATTTTAGTAGTGATGATGAGCACCTTCATCCTGAAGTCAATTTGTGACTCTTCAAGATTCAATGTAACAGCAGAACAGTTGGCATCCAGTGTTAAGGCTTCCAAAGGTAAATGTACACGCATGCAACCATGACATCTTGTCAATCTACAGTGGAACCTCAAATCAAACACCTATTCTGTAAAAATCTTTACGTAACATTTACTTATACTATCCTGTTATAAAAGCTTAAAAGTTAATTATAGTATTATAACACTAAAATAAAGAAGACACATAACAGACAAAGGAAGCCCACAGGTAGTGAAGTGGTGCATGCTGTTGCCTTTCATGCAGACAGCGTAGGTTCGAGTCCCTGCCAGTCCCAAGCCGGATAAAAAAAAAAAAGGGAGGGTATCGAACAAATCATGCGAGTGACCCACTGTGGCGACAAGCCAAAGGTTGCAACAACAACAGAGAGAGTGCCAGAGTCGGTTTTACAGGTACTGCTGAATTAGAAAACAAAAAGCAAGGCAAGCTTGGGGAATTAATCCATTTGATGTTACGTAAACTTAAGTCTCTTGAAATCTGCTGATAGCTCGCATGGAGTCATGTGATGGTGGTTTCAAACTCAACTAAAAATTTGTTGCATATAGTGGTGCCTTGACATACGAGTTTAATTAGTTCCGTGACCATGCTCGAAACTCAAAACACTTGTATCTCAAATCATCTTTTGCCAGTGTAATGAATGTAAATGCCATTAATGCGTTTCAAGCCTTGTGCTCCTTTTGGTGTGTGTACTGGCCACCAGGGGGCAGTATTATACGGTCATCCAGACAAAGACTATCACAGCTAAGTGACTCAGTAAGCTGCAGTAATAGTCGTCTTTTTTTTCCCACGGAGGATAAAGAAAATATCCATCCATCCATTTTCTATTCCGCTTATCCTCACTATGCCTATGTAATTGTGATATTGTCTGTCTACACGTGTTGTTCCACTGTTTGTGCTCAAATATCCGTTGCTTAAAGTGTTATAGCATCACGTCGAGTGTGGCGATTTAAGCTTGTGGACGTTGAAAGTAGTGTGGTTGTTTGAAATTTTGTTTTTGTTTTTACAGTAAAAAGTGTCAATACACAGCTTGAAGCCTTTTTTGAATAATATTTCACTATATACCAAACTGCTTGTTGTGAATTAAGTTGACTAAAGTCAAAAGCAAAAATAATCAGCCTTGCGATGACTTGTATCTCGAAAAACTCCGTGGAGTCACTCGTACGTGAAGGCATCACTGTGTTCTCAAAAGAAGAAGTAAAAAAAAAAAAAAAAAGGTTGAACTCAAATTGTTACCACTTTTGGGGTGTTTGACTTTAAAGGTTCCACTGTACCAGGAAACCAATAAATATTTGGCATCCAGTGTAGTTAGTTTGTAGGCACTCATTCATGGCTAGTGACTGTATTTTAGTATTGTTCCAAGACATACAAAGCTGTGTGCCCTGCAACTTTTTGTTAATTTTCCTTCATATCATAAAATAAGTCCAGAACTCTTCACCGGTGCTCACTTCTGTGATCAGCAATTTAGTCAGGCTCATAAAGAGTCATAATATTAATTTAAGCTGACCCTCTTCGAGAGTAATAACATTAATGTGAACTGGAAAGACATTTCTTACTGTGTCACCACTGGAATGTCAATCTCGATGGCAGACATCCGTGAGCGGGTGGAGTAGCGGTGGCCGGCGTAGCTGGGCGCGTAACTGTGTGAGGGTGCGTAGCTTTGGGAGGGTGCGTAGCTTTGGGAGGGTGCGTAGGTCTGCGAGGGTGCGTAGCTGTAGGCCTGGGCCCCACCCGCTTCTGAGCCGTAACCATCAGGGGCAGAAATCTGAGACATGTACACTTGTGGTGGGGCAGGGGCAGCCACGCTTTGAATGTAGCCTTGCGCGGGCACATATTGCTGTGTGTCAATCACCGTGGGAGGATAGGCCTGAGGCGGCATGGGCTGAGGAGCATAAACCGGCGACGGCGGGAAACCGTTGGCCGTGAGCGGCTGGGTGGACGCAGAGGTGGACATAGAGGGAAGGGGCAACCAGAATGGCGAGGGCAGCTTCTTACACATGCAGTACCACATGAACATGAGCAGGGCGGCCAGCATCAGCCCCCCGGAGCAGCCTATGGACACGTACGGAGCAAACCCGTCCGAGAAAATGTTGTCGTATCTCTTGTTCAGCTCCTTGGTACCGAACAGGAACCACACAGAGGGTGCGATAGCGATGGCGCCGCCCAGGAAGAGAAACGCGCCTGCCACCAAGTGACAGCCGGCACTGTTCACCAAGAACCGGATGCTCTTGATGTCCGGTTCGGGCTTGTCGGAGCAGCAGCAGGTTTTACACATCCCAGCCATGCACAGCAGCAAGGCCAGAGAGCCAAAGGCCAGTCCCGCAGGTACGCAGAACTGCAGCAACCTCAGGTCCAGTTGATCCACTTTGGAGTACCACTGCAAACATGACACCATTGACGCCAACTTAGAACTTTGGTTGCTGGACTTACTACCCTAGCAACCTTTCCCCCAAAATGCACAAAGCAACAAATGTGGATACTTTTAAAATTCATTTGGACACTTTCAGCAACTTTTCAAAAGTGACTCAAACTGGTGATACTATATGCTAATGCACTTACTCCGTAGAGATGAAAATCAAGCCATTCTTGAAAAAGGTATTTAACCTTTGTTTTAAAGACATACACATGTATTTCTCTGGTGGCTTTATTTGCTAAATTCACTTGACACGTTAAAATAGTTCAACCACCAAGAGAATTGTGAGAGAAGTTTTAGAATTGTATTCTAGTTATTATCCCATCGAGTAATCAGATGGAAATGTATTTTACATTGTTAAACAATGTGAATGTGAGGTACAGGTATTATTTTGTCCACTCAGAGTCGCTAGCCTCATGGTCTACTGTAGTATCTGTGACTTTGAGTGTGTATGGCTTTAAAAGTTGCCTTTAAGCGACTGAAAGTGCAGAGGCGGCTGTGTCTATTCTAACCACTTGCAAGGGCATCACAATACATTCCAACTAGTGAACATAGGCTATATTAAATTAGCTATCATCAACATGTTACCTTGTGTCGGCGATCATAGATGTGCCGTTGTGAAACACATTGCACTTCATCTTCCTTGTTAAGTCTGAAATGAACCCAAACTTTGCACATTCTCTGGCTTACACAGACTTTTTTTCCTGGCTCGCCGCCATCGTGCCAATTTATTTCTACGCAAATTGGTTTGTGCGACCACAGTAACATTAGTCCAACTGGAAAAATTATCCCAAGGGAAGCCTCGAGACAGTGATTTTGATTCTACCTTTTTTATGATTGCATGATTTAAGTTATTTGATTAATCGTTTTGCAACCCTAAAACAAATATAATTTCTTGTTTATATTACATTTTGCAGATGAAAATGTGATGATAAACAACTTTCAAATCATGTTTTGCTGAACTGGCCAGTTAATTTGACCAATCCCAAAGTGTTTGTCAAACTCAAGGTGTAGCCCCTCCAAAAAATAATGGATTTGTTCTTTATTTTAGTTCTGTACTAAAATATTTTAGTTCTGTACTAAAATTGCAATTTTTGTATACTTTTAACAGATACAAGCATTTTGCCCCCACCAAATCACTTTTGAACATTAATTAAACAATAGTTGTTACTGTCCTTAAATATTTTCTTGCCAGAATTTTTATGACTTCTGATTTCAAATTTACTGCGATTGGCTGGCAACCAGTTCAGGGTGTACCCCGCCTCCTGCCCGATGACAGCTGGGATAGGCTCCAGCACGCCCGCGACCCTAGTGAGGAGAAGCAGCTCAGAAAATGGATGGATGGATGGATTTCAAATTCAATTTGTTTTTGATAGCTATATATAAATACAATCAAATGCAGGAAAAATTGTGTAATACGCTGTTTTTGTGACTTTCGGCTCATCCCACCAGGGTTGCCACAGTCACTCGCATTTGGCACATTTATTCAATTATTTATTTACTTACACACACCACACGTCCTTCCTGACGCAACACATCCGGACTTGGGACCAGCATGTACAGTGGCTTGGCAAGCCAAACCGTGTCAAGATCTGCATGAAATGCATGTACCACTATACTACCTCAGTGCGTGTACATGTAATATAACATGACATTTATATGCTTTTTACAGTCAAGTTATATATAGGCCCTTTGAGGGAAATCATAACTATGATGTGGCCCGTGATGAAAATGAGTTTGACAACGGCCATGGTGTAATTTACACATTGTATGCCTACTACATAATTACATCATCATGCACCACTTAGTAGCAAATAGACCCGCCTTTGGCAACAAGGCATGATACAGATGGTGTGATAGGACATCTACAGTGGATGATGTGAAAAAAAATGACTATTTCAACACTGTAGCGAGAGACTACAGACAGAATCCCACAGGTGTACCTCGGCATCATAGTAATAACATCCCGAATAGCCGTCTTGCTTGACACACTTGGTCCACAGCCCGTCGTACACGCTGACGTTCTTGGCGTTGCGATTGAAGGTGACAAGTCGGGTCACGCGCCACTGAGGGACTAACGCTGCCACGGCCAAGCCGGCCAAAGACACGAAGGCGATGATGAAGGCAAAGGCATTTGTGGCATGAATGTCCCGGCAAGACATTGTGGTTGGTCTTGAGAGGTATTGCAGCCAAGGAGAAATGACCTGTTGAAAAAATGTGTTACACATAATTAGCAACATTTTGGATTGAATACACCCCCCCCCCCCCTACTTGTAAAGTGGAACCCCAATTTCACGGATATCGGAGGTAACAAGTAACAGACCGTCTGGACAGTACATGTCTCCAAAAATAGTTTCCGGTTGTCACTTAAACCGGCGTTGACGAAGTATATTAGTTCCAGAATTGGCCGCTGTTGTTTACTGGCGTTGTGTTGCAATGTTGGCAAAGACATACATATTTCTGGGTCACAGATATACAATATGACTAGATCCACTCAACACACATGCCTGTGCCTACGTGGTGGCCATGTTGAATGTGGCGACATTCAACAATGCATTGATGTGTCTGCTCAGAAAGAGAGCAGCATGGTGGCGTTTATTTAAAAAACAAATATATATATATATATTTTTTTTTTTTAAACTTTAAGAGATGTCTCTGGAGCCGTCCTGCAGTCTGGAACATGCTATTTCTGGTATGGTAACAGTTTTTTTTTTGTCAAACTGGTGATCTATTGCATCTAATTAACGGATCTGGAAATTGGGCGCACACTAAATCCCAGAGGCTCATGAAAGCGACACGTTACAACATGATGACAACTGATTGTAACCATGACCAAGCACACCAGCATTGTAAGTTGGCATCAAATTGAAAGCTTTTCAAACATTTAAGCTTTTTTATATTCATTTACTATTTTAAATCCTTTGTACTGTACTGGACGTTTTAGGCCACGAAAAAAAGTACAAAAGAAAATGTTTGTACTGCACAGTAAAATGACCACGAAAAAAAGTGCTTCAATATAACGGCCAATTGGCTGTAACGGATGACCCTCCCCCCCACCCCACCCCTATTAGTCCATTAAATCGTGGTTCCACTGCATAAGATTCTGCTCATGTTGTTAATTTCTTTGTCACCTTTTTGAAAAATATTTGATAAGGTGGTCACAGCAGTAAAAAAAAAAAAAAAAAAAAGTTAAAAAAACTTGATTCCACTTTTGTAAACCACTCTAATCCCAGCCACATTATTAGTGGGGGAAAAAACTCCATTGCCTAGCCCTACATCACCTGATGATGTGATAACAACTCTTTTAATGAAGTAAGTCCACAGGCTGACCTAACTTTGTGCCCCCCTCTTGTATTCCTATTCACCGCAGTTAAGTTGACCTAATATCCAATGCTCCTGAGACAATGCTCTCATTTCATTAGCAAACAGTAACAAGGACGCTGAGGCGGAGGCTGCTGGGAAAGACCAACTGAACAATACACAACAGAATACGCTTAGAACTACATAAGTCTGTTATTTTACTTTCACAGCAAGCAGCAGTGGCTGAGTGGGGAAAAAAAGTTGCTCTTTATTTTCAACGGGTACATTTCAATGAAGTAGAACAGTGGCAAAAGCTTAATTTAGTGAAGTACTTCAATTCAAAATCTTATTATAGAGATGCACTACACACACAGAGTGAAATATTGAATGATTTAATATATATATATATTGACGTATAATTTTGATGACCAAATTCACCATCTCTAGAAAGTAGAATAATATGTAACAAACAATCAAGAAACAATGAAAATAATTTGAAATGTACAAATTAGGCACCAATTTGCCCTCAGAAAAATATTTTCCCAAGTGTTTAATGAATCTGCCGTACTACATGCGTGGCGAGCGGACGACTGCGTCAAGTTGTATTTAAACTGTATTCATTTGCAATACGAACCGTTTATTGTGTGACTAAATCAATGACCTCAATGTAAAGACGTGCTTATCTCGAATTTAACGCTCGCGTCCGTTCGCTAACTCGCTAGCACAGCTGCAACCTGTTGAGTGCCGAACTCTTGTTTGACATCTGCGATGCTAAACACGGTCACGCTCGAAAATAAGGTGCGTCAGAACAACTCTGGCAAATACCTTGTTTTCCAGCAGCCGGGCCGTGTTTATGTCTTTGGTCGCAGCATCTCCTTTTAACAATAAGGCAGATCAAAGCGTGCCGTTGAAGTACAGTAGCTAGCGCTAGCATTAGCATTAGCATTAGCGGCATAAACAGGATGTCGCCTCTGAAGACTTGGGAGGGATTTTCCCACCCCGCTGTCTCGCAGGCGGTTAACAACGACTTTATAGAGGGGGTCCGCCACGAAAGGCACGCTCAGTTACCGCCGTACTTGATTTTTCAGTTTGTTTGTCTGTTTTAGATGTATGGCCTATAGATGTTTCATACACATATTTGCTGCAATGATGACATTTGTGACTGTTGGATTAGTAGTTGTTTGTTAGATGGCAGGCTAGTACTTTGGTTTCCAGTGGTTTGAAGTAACGAAGTACAAACACTCCAATATGTGTACTGTACTTTGGTATTTATTTTTTGACTACTGTTTACTTTTACTCCCTCCATTTGAAAACAGATATCTGTGCTTCCAACTCCTTACTTCGTCAAAAGAGGCTAATTTTTTTTTTAAACAACATGATATAAAAAACAGAAATAGAAAGAGGTACAAATCAACCGTGGTATCTGTGAGAAACTTACAGATGGTGGGCAGAAAAAAACAGGGGCAACGGCAACATGGAAGAACATGGAAGAATGTGAACCAGGGCACATTAACAACTGTAATGCAACAGGTTCAGAGAGCCAAAATATTCTCTAGATATGGCCTTTTTGAAGAAATTTGTTTGATTATGTCAGGTTCAAGAATGCTTCATGTGCTGTGTCTTGTCTCAGTCTAAAAGCCACAACGCTTCTGGTGTTCAAAAAGTATATGTAGAGTAATCTGAAAAGAACATAACTCTGCTAGTTGCTAAGGTGTTCCCCCCCGTTATTGTTAGATAATTTGGTCAGTTTGCAATGTTCTCAAAACCATGGGAACGCATTGTTTTGATAGTATGGCCATTGAATTGTGGATTGGGGAAGGGCGGGGGGGGGGGGGGGGGGGGGGGGGGGGGGGGGGGGGGGTACTTGTGCCAAGTTATCCAAATTGGTATTGTATGTAATTGACAGTGAAGAGTTCATTTTTAATTTTTACTTTTTACTTTTACATTAGTACAATTACATTTTTACATTTTTTTTAACTTAGGTGTGTTATTTGACAGAAGAGTCTCTGCTAGGATGCTTTGGCTTTGCCAGAGGAGAGAGAGTGAGTATATTGGTAGAAGGGTGATGACGATGGCGCTGCCAGGCAAGAGAGCGAGAGGAAGACCAAAGAGAAGGTTGATGGATGTCGTGAGGGAAGACATGATGGCAGTTGGTGTTAGAGAAGAGGATGGAGGATACAGGCCAACATGGAAAAGGATGACACGCTGTGGCGAACCCTAACGGGACAAGCCGAAAGGAAAAGAAGAAGAAGACTGCTGCTGGAGTTTAACTGCTTTCATCAGTATCTGTAGTTTTAGTTTACAAAAAGTGTGTGTAGTTTTGCCACCTCTGCTGGTTTCTTAGGATATGATGATGAACAGATGAATGGTCCCATTATTATTCTGGAGGTGGATCAATACCAGTGATTTAAATAGTCAATTAGTGGATTGAACCACAAATGAAAATCCTTTGTAATTAGGTTATTGCTAATAAGCTGTATATTGGTATAATACATTGTTTCCCAACATTTATTGGGTCTGTTTAGTTGAATACAAAGCTGATATACTTGCAGGAGTCATTCTGTTGTATGAATGGCCGCAGGTGGATGCACAGGTTTATTGAACCTTCTGCCATTTCATGGAAGAACATTACATTCTTCTGGCTGTCATTATACATCACTGGCATAGATAGATACGCAAAGATATAAATGAAATTGCATAATTTCCTTCAGCATCCCTAATCTGTCATAACACACTAGTGGCTTGCAGACGGGTAATACAAAATGACAAGAGGTCCTTTACAACTGTACCGACATTCTGAGGTTCCGATCATCGTGCAGTGATCAAGTGTGCCCAGTACTGTAAAAATACGTCGTCACACGGCACAGCAAGGCACACTCAGTTGCCGCCGTACTTACTGTTTTTCATTTGATGGGTTCATATTTATGGCCGAGATGTGTTCTTCACGCAAATATTTACTGTAATAATAACTTTACGACTGCTTTTAGATAGGTTAGCGCTAGACTACGGCGTGTTCTGGCATGTGTACAAATTCATTGCCAGCAATGAAATCTCTGTGATACAAAAATCCATTTATGAATATGAAATATTTCCCCCTTTTTTTTTTTTTTTTTTTTTTTTTTTACCAAGACAGTTTTCAATTATTATTCCACCTCATCAACTAGCACTTTATTTTAATGGTGTGCACTACATATTGATATGTGCTATTTTGATTTGAATGTTCAACTTTTCTATTACTAATTGTATTAATGTTGCTTAGTTTCACACCCATGTTTAATGTATACAGTTCAGGCATTCATTTGATGGCTCAAGCTTCAATTCAAAGCATACAGTAGCTAACACAGACACTACAATACGTAGACTTCAGCTGCTGTGTATTCAAGAACATTGGTACAGACTTGGCATAAACAGAGATCAGTCTTTCTCCTAATTGACTCACTTTTAAGTTGTTAAATTGATTCAGGGCCAGGCGAGTCCTGCAAAAAGAGTATTTAGAAAAAGCCAGTAAATGGTCACCTTCTCTCTAAACCAGTTTATGGTTGTCATTAAATGTACTATTTCCAGGCTGTTCCTCTTCATGCTTGCAATTACCACGCTTTTCTTTTGTTTTGGCCAAAACGTAGTGCTTTCACTGAGAACATTAAAAATGACAACAAGGTGTACTAGTGGTTAGCATGTCTGCCTCACAGTTCTGAGGGTTGGGGTTCGAACTTCGGCTTAGGCCTTCCTTGGTGGAGTTTGCATGTTCTCCCTGAGCTTGCATGTTTTTTGTTTTTTTTTGCGGGAACTCCATCGTTCTCCCACATTCCAAAGTCATGCACATTAGGTTTGTTGAAAACTGTAAATTGTCCGAAGGTTTGACTGTAGTAGTGAGTGGTTGTTTGTCTGTATGTGAACTGCCATTGGCTGGCGATCAGTCCTGGGTGTACGTCACCTCTTGCTGAAGTTAGGCTCCAGCTGAATGGATGTCCAGCATGCATAGATGAACAATGCATCAATAATTGTTGTGATTTTCTGTCCTTCAGGGCGATGTCCACTTGATGTACAAATCTGGAGGACCGGTTGAACTTCATGACTTGACTCTGAGTGGTAAAATTCAGTGCTGTCAAATTTGTTTTTAAAATAATTGATTTTAAAGTTCAATACTAGTAACAATAACCTCTTAGGTAACCGTCCTGAGCCACCCTTTCCCAGTCCTCCATTCCCTGGCTCAAGAGTTGTTCGCAGGAGAAAGAAGAGACAGGTATACACAGGCCAATTAAGCTAAATGGTCAGAGTCTCACTGATGTGTTGTTTTTTGTTCACTAACTAAAAGTAAATAGAGAGCATAGTTTCCTCCCTCTCACATTCCTCCTCTTTCTCTCCATGAAATATTTACGTTGTGCATCATCATCATCAACATTTCTCTGTTTCCCTGAGAGCTGCTCTCATCTGTTTTTCGGGAGGAGAACAAACTTTATGTTGCCAAGCGAAGTTTATCATTAGTGACTTGATATGGTGTTACCAGGCGTCACGTGACCGATCAATTATTATTATTTTTATTATTCATTTGATTCTTTTATTATTCATTTGATTTTGATTCTTTTCAGGCTCCACACATGTCCCGAAGTGTGGAAGATGAGATCAAATACATTGAGTTGATGGTCATCAATGACCATCTAATGGTAAGTTATATGTACATATTACAAAAACGTGGTCTGGTTTGCTCCTTTTTTTGTTTTTACTTTTTTCATTGTAGTTTCTCCCATAAGTTTTTTTAAATGTTTTTTAAATAAACCCTAGCAAATATCACTGTCGAGCGAAAAGCATCTGCAGTGGGAAGTCTAACAAAAGCTATTCCATGATGCTGGCTGACTTCAAAGTTGTTACAATTTCAAGACAATTTTTCCCACAGGGAACAATGGACAGTCGATTAATTTGTTGGAGGTTCAAACTGTCACCATCATAAAACGTTTATTAACTCAACACATAATGTTTTAATTCTTATTCTAATGAGAATTTAAAAAGTGAGTTATACTGTAACTAAAATAAAGTACTCACCCTTTGAAGACGCATGATTGACAAATAATGGAGAGGGAGCATGAAGGTGTTTGCACAGTGATACTGTAATGTAGTGTATTTACGTTGCAATCTGTTTGGTAAAAATTCAATTGTTCATATTGCAGTCAGCAGCCAAACACTTCCCCATGTGGTAGTTAGTTCAGTTTCTTATTTCCTGGTTATTACCACCCTTTTTTCTTTGCAAAACACAATAATAACCAAAGAAAACGCACACTTGAGAGTTATTGCTGTTGATGTTGATGAGCTGAAGTATTGTGAGATTTGCATGTGGCATGATGATGGTTTGTGTAAGCTTCGCGGCATATTTTTTTCCACATAATTTTTGGTTGAACTCCAAGTTCTACATATTTAGGGACATTTGATGTAATTTGGAGTTTAATAATAAAAAAAGCAATAAAAAAAGAATCTTAAAATTTAGGGATACTGTACATTACACATTCACTGTTTTCGGTGTAATGTTGACGATATTACTTTTTTTTTTTTTACTGGACATTAAAATGTGTAACTAAGCATTAATGAAACATTTGAAAGTCTTTTACAAATGAAAACAATAGCCAACTGCTGATAATATAATACATTTACATTCAAATATTTTCAAATGAATTTGCTCAAGATGCTGTTTTCCACTAATATGTGTGTCGCTTCTCGTTCTCTCTCTCCAGTACAAGAAGCATCGCCTCTCCGTTGGCCACACCAATAACTATGCTAAGTCAGTGGTCAATATGGCTGACATGGTAAGAAACGTATCGATCGTCCTCTCTGAAAGCTCGCCACAAGCACTTCCTGCTATCAGCGTTGAGCTCTCATCATACTGATTTCTCATTTAAACAACCCCACTCTCGTAATTGTAAACAGCCATTAACTGGCCACTCATGAGTACTCCACTTGAGGAGGCTGTGGTGGCATGAATGTCACTGTTGGATCATTCATTTGTGCGCTTTTGTATCGAAATGGGGTCGCGACTGTAAGTCGATCGCATCGCGAAGCTCCGGCGGAAAAGGTCAAGCTTTTTTCTCGCGCCTTTGAAAAAGATCATATGAAGCAGATCGTCTTCGGAAAGTTCTCATTGATTTCCATGTGCGAGTTGAATTTCCCCTTTTCCCGAAGCGGCTGCAGTGAGGAGGCCACAATCATAGCGTTACAAGTCAACTGCTAAAACTGCATTGGGAGGAAGGCCCCGCCCCCAATCAGAACCCGAGCGGTGTTCTGTTATTGGACTTTTGTGCTTATCACGGATTGTCCATAACAAACACCATGTTCAAGCATCAGGGTGTCCACACGTGCACTTGGCAACAGGACACCCTAGGTCGCAGTTCGATGATCGACTTTGTGGTCGTGTCATCGGATATGCGGCCGCATGTCTTGGACACTCAGGTGAAGAGAGGGGCGGAGCTGTCAACTGATCACCACCTGGTGGTGAGTCGGCGCAGATGGTGGGGCAAGATGCCGGTCCGACGTGGCAGGCCCAAACGTATTGTGAGGGTTTGCTGGGAACGTCTTGCAGAATCCCCTGTCAGAAGGAGTTTCAACTCCCACCTCCGACAGAACTTTGCTCACGTTCCGGGAGAGGCAGGGGACATCGAGTCCGAGTGGACCATGTTCTGCGCCTCCACTGTTGAGGCGGCCGACCGGAGCTGTGGCCGTAAGGTCGTTGGTGCCTGTCATGGCGGAAATCCCCGAACACCAACTGGATACCGGATGGGTGGATTGGTGGTCACCAACGGGGGATGCCGACAAGCTGAAGAAGGAGTCCTATCGGGCCTTTTTGACCTGTGGGACTCCTGAGACAGCTGCTGGGTACCGGCTGGCCAAGCGGAATGCGGCTTTGGTGGTCGCTGAGGCAAAAACCCGGGCGTGGAGGAGTTCGGTGAGGCCAAAGAGAAAGACGTCCGGATGGCTTTGAGGAAATTCTGGTCCACCATCCGCCGTCTCGGGAGGGGGAAGCAGTGCACCACCAACACTGTGTATAGTGGGGATGGGCCACTGCTCAACTCGACTTGGAACATTGTGAGTCGGTGGGGAGAATACTTCGAAGACCTCCTCAATTCCACTGACACGCCTTCCCATGAGGAAGGGTTCTCTGAGGCGGACTCTCCTATCTCTATATCTCTGGGGTTAAGGTCACTGAGGTGGTTAAAAAGCTCCTCGGTGGCAAGGCCCCGGGGGTGGATGAGATTCGTCCGGAGTTCCTAAAGGCTCTGGATGTTGTGGGGCTGTCCTGGTTGACATGCCTCTGCAACATCGCGTGGACATCGGGGACAGTGCCGCTGGATTGGCAGACTGGGGTGGTGGTCCCCCTTTTTAAGGAGGGGGAATGGAGGGTGTTTTCCAACTGCAGTGGGATCACACTCCTCAGCCTCCCAGGTAAGGTCCATTCAGGGGTGCTGGAGAGGCGAGTCCGTTGGGAAGTCGAATCTTAGATCCAGGAGGAGCAGTGTGGTTTTCGTCCTGGCCGTGGAACAGTGTACCAGCTCCACACCCTCGGCAGGGTCCTCGAGGGTGCATGGAAGTTTGCCCAACCAGTCTACATGTGTTTCGTTGAGTTGGAGAAGGCGTTCTACCGTGTCCCTCGAGAAGTCCTGTGGGGGGTGCTTCGGGAGAATGGGGTACCGAACCCCCTGATACGGGCTGTTCGGTCCCTGTACGACCGGAGTCAGAGTTTGGTCCGCATATCCGGCAGTAAGTCGGACTCGTTCCCGGTGAGGGTTGGACTCCACCAAGGCTGCCCTTTGTCACTGATTTTGTTCGCAACTTTTATGGACAGAATTTCAAAGCGCAGCCGAGGCGTAGAGGGGGTCCGGTTTGGTGGCCTCAGTATTGCATCTCTGCTTTTTGCAGATGATGTGGTTCTGTTGGCTTCATCAAGCCGTGATCTCCAACTCTCATTGGAACAGTTCGCAGCTGAGTGTGAACCTGCTGGTATGAGAATCAGCACCTCCAAATCTGACACCATGGTCCTCAGTCGGAAAAGGGTGGTGTGCCCTCTCTAGGTCGGGGATGAGATCCTGCCCCAAGGGGAGGAGTTAAAGTATCTTGGGGTCTTGTTCACGAGTTAGGGAAGAATGGAACGGGAGAGCGACAGGCGGATCAGTGCAGCGTCTGCAGATGAGGACTTTGTATCGGTCCGTTGTGGTAAAGAAGGAGCTAAGCCGAAAGGCGAAGCTCTCAATTTACAGGTCGATCTACGTTCCTACCCTCAACTATGGTCACGAGCTGTGGTTCGAAATCCCAGATACAAGCGGCCGAAATGAGTTTCCTCCGCAGGGTGTCCAGGGTCTCCCTGAGAGATAGGGTGAGAAGCTCGGTCATCCGGGAGGATCTCAGAGTAGAGTTTCTGCTCCTCCACATCGAGAGGAGCCAGATGAGGTGGGTGGGGCATCTGATTCGGATGCCTCCCGGACGCCTCCCTGGTGATGTGTTCCGGGCACGTCCCACCGGGAGGAGACCCCGGGGACGAACCAGGACATGCTGGAGAGACTACGTCTTTCGGCTGGCCTGGGAACGCCTCGGGATCCCCCCGGAAGAGCTAGATGAAGTGGCTGGGGAGAGCAAAGTCTGGGCGTCCCTGCTAAAGCTACTGCCCCCGCATCCCGACCTCGGATAAGCGGTAGAAAATGGATGGATGGATGGATGGCCTGCAACTGTTCAAGAGCTTGAACAAATTGTCAAGAAAGAGTGGGAGAAAATACCACCTGAGAAGTGCAAAAAGCTTATAGATGGATACAAGAAACAATCGGAGGCTGTCATCATTGCCAAAGAGTGTGCAATATAATATTAAGGAGTGTTGCTAATATTGCTGGGCATGCTGGTTTCTGCTTTTGTTTTCTTTGAAATTCCAATATCTGAGTTGAAAAAAACAATTTTCTTTGTTAAATTACTTTGGTCCTCCAATTAAAAGATCCTAATGATATAAGTTTGGTAGATTTCCATTTATTTCTGAAGCTACTATACAGGTTATGTAAAAAAGTGAAGCGGTCCCAATAATGGTGAGCAGGACTGTAAAACCCTAATGGGAAAAAAGTTCCTAATTTTCTGATCTAAAGTGTCATTCCTCATGTACACCTATAAAGCATCTTAACATCATTGTATTGTATTGTTTGAATCATTCAGTATCGTGGTTTCTATAAGGGTCCTCCAGGGCACAAACTAAATAATAAACCTCATTGACATTTTTAAAATGTATCCTCATCATCTCACTCTGATTTCCCCAGATTTTCAAGGAACAGTTAAATACCCGCATTGTGCTGGTCGCCATGGAAACGTGGTCCGCTGACAACAAATTCAACATCGACGACGACCCCATGGTTACCCTGAGGGAGTTCATGAAGTACCGCAAAGATTTCATCAAGGAGCGATGCGACTCTGTGCACCTCTTTTCGTTAGTGCCATTTTTATTATCAAATAGACGGCATTTGTACAATGACATATTTTACATGTCCACAAATGGGTTTAAATGTGCACTGTTACACAACGTTGTTTTATGTAACCCCAAAATATGTCAGTTTCCTACTAGTTTCAATTCCCGTGAGTACTTTTTGTACAAATTCCTACCAAATTCTGAAAACTGGCTTTATCGGCTGTGGCGTCAGTAGTTTGGGAGATGTTTTATATTTGAGGTAAATGTACTGTGAGGTGTTCATGATAAGCCTGTATACACCACTATCATGGATTCGAGCAGTTATGCTCCACTGAACACAACGTATTAATATGACTGAAAACAATATATTTTGCCACAATAATGATTAGGGTTCGGGCATATTATTTTAGTCATAAACACTAAATTAAACAAATTAAGCTACGTTTTATGTAACCCCAGAAATATGTCTGTTGTCTACTAATTACGGTGTAGTTTTTGTACAAAATCCTACTCAATTCTGAAAACTGTCTCTATTGGCTCTACATTCTTCATTCGTAGGGGTGATAACGTGTGTAAATATTGACTTAAGTCCAGTTTTAATTATTTTCCTTGATACATCACCACAATGGATTTGAAATCAAAATAAATTGAAGATGTGATTAAAGGGTAGAGAAATTTTAATTAAGGAGGTTGCCATTTAACCGCCATTTAATGTACAGTACTTAACTGCCATTGTTTAATGACTTTCATGGTATTTATCTTCAATGTTTCCCCTGTCAGAGGGAACCGTTTTCACAGCAGCTGGGGCGGTGCTTCCTACATGGGAGGCGTTTGCTCTCTCACCAAAGGGGGAGGTGTCAATGAGGTAACCTTTGAACTATGTGCTTCTGATTGGGATGTTCATTATTTCTCTGTCTGCCATAATGTGGGCTGGATTTATGATGATCATCTCTGGCCAGACTGAGCCAATATTTTTGTTGTTGTGCATTTGTTTCTCTTTATCAGTATGGAAAAACAGATGAGATGGCCATAACTCTGGCTCAATCCCTGGGGCAGAACATTGGCATTTTCTCTGACAAGAAGAGGATCCTTAATGGTACATTGTTCTACTTAAATCCATCATTTACCCTTCTAATATATATTACATATTTGCAACCACAATATTCTCACTGACTGAAATTTCTTTTTCTTATGTGAGATATGCTTTTTCTGTTCTGTCACGCTCACTAATAATCACATCGTCACTTGGATTATTTTGATGATTGAACACAAGGATTTTAGATGATATTAATACTTCTAATTGTGTTGGTCTTTATTTCTACAGGAGAGTGCAAGTGTGATGATCGTTGGTCAGGCTGCATCATGGATGATGTTGGGTAAGTGAACATTTTCTTGAAGACATGAAATGAAAGTTTAAAAAAAACCACCATAATATCTCAATGGTAGCAAGTCGTTTGTGCACATTAGCATTGCCGCAATTAGAGAACCCAACAGTAGGTGTCAGCCCACGGCTATTCTCTGTAGTCGAGCTGCTTGTAAGTACAGTAGCCTATTTATTGCACTTTTGAATAATATATTGTTTAGTGTTCTTTCATAATGCCATTGGGAAAAAGAATGTAACTTTGTGTGCCATTGTGATTCTGTGTTGTGTGTTTATGTAAATACTCCCTCTCAAATATTTCTTGTATTCCCCCTCTATCCCAAATGGGACAGCAGGTGAGCAGAACTTGGCTCGAACGGTGCTTGTGCTCTTCTGACCCACGGCCTTGGCAAAACGGTTGTCAGCCATCACAACCAAACGGCTCTGTTTGTTCAAATGATGTGAATGCAGAATACAGTCTGATGTACCTTTTGTCTACACTGACTGTATTTGGCTTCATCATATTGAACAATAACTCTCATCTATGTTATTCTATTCTACACCAAATGGACACTTCATTAGGGACACCTAATCTTATACGAGACGCAGTATAAATGTTCTGCCTACAAAACAAGGTACAGCTCAGTTGTAAATGATGCCGTCACAAAAGTATTTATGCTACAATATGCTTGTTATTGTGTAGTGTAGTAGAACCACACTGCATCAAATTACAAAACACAGCTTTCACAATGAACAATATTGTTAAATGAATACCTCTCGAGCAGTGTCAATCCAAACTGATCATTATTAAGGGAAGATTTGTACCAGATCTCATTAGTTAGTACAGGTGTTCCTAATGTTGTGTGGCCTGTTTTGTATTCTCCTTTGGCTACAGTCAGCGGCCAGTCAGCTTAGCTTTAATTTGTTTGATGTATTTCCTCAAATAGTGCCTGTCCCGCTATAACAGACACCATGCCCCAATTAGTCACTGGCCGTGTCATCCACTTAAAGCCTTCCTCAAGCAAAAAGGCCTCCATTTTCCATCAAAAAACAGCTGGTAACTGTGGTTATTGGAGTTGTTGCTAACCGAAACAGGAGCACCTATAACGGCACATAAGCAGTCTCTCAGATGATGACACTCTCTCAGGTGGCGACATTCCGCTCGTTGTAAATGAATGACTTCCCTGTGATGATCTTGCATCTTGTGGGATGGCCCAGTCGGCTCTGACATGTGATCACGCCACAACATTGCGTGCGTCTCATTCGTTCTGCCCAGTCTGCGTTGGTTCTATTTATTCTTAGTAACAGTCCTTTTTATTTTGTACTCCCATACAATGTAATACAGTGGTGTCTTGAGATACTAGTTGAGTTCAGTGACCACGCTCATAACTCAAACTGACTCGGTAAACTGTAGTAATATTAGTCATTTTTCGCAAAGGATAAAGAATACAGGCCTGTGAGTATTGTTATATTGTCTGTCTATGTGTTGCTCCGCCGTTTGTGTTCCAACCGCCATTGCCCAATACGTTTAGAACACAGCAACTCTGATGCAATTTGATAGCCCATCTATGTCATTTTGCATTGTTTGTTAGCATTGAACTAAATCGACTGCTTGTAGACAAAGCAATGTGGTTGTTTTAAATACCCTTTGTTTTATGTTTAGTTTGACAGTAAACTTCAACTGGGATTGGCAAGAAACAGCTTGAAGCCTCTTTTTGGAATTGTTTGCTATTTACTAAACTGCTGCTTGTGGAGTGAGTTGACTTCACTGCCACCACACAGTGCTTGTAGCTAAAATATTTGCTCAGAAGTCAAAGGGAAAACAAATCGGCTGACCGACACCTCATATCTCGAAAAACCTGTAAGTTCGGTCAGTTGTATCTTAAGGCACCACTATGTACTGTATTTATAATATTGTTTGATTTCCCCCCCTGTAATCTGCTCCTCACCATCTGCAGTTGAGCCACTATTTGCGGGAATACAGTACTTTCCAAAATAGCTTCACATTGGTCTTTTCATCAATTTCCATCTCTCGTCTCATCCATGTGTATTCGATTGATACTGTCTGCAATGTCAGTCTCATCAGAAATGACCCAACTTGTACCTCTGACACGCTCTGTCCATGTCCCTCTTGATTGGGTTCCCATCAATACAGTTCAATACAACTGCTCGCAATGCTATCATGTGAAGAGGTCACGTGACAGAGGATTCTGTCACCTGTCTTCCTTCCGCTCTCTCGCGCTCTCTCAAATCAACTCAGTGGTATTTCAGACACTTCAATGTTTTCAATGAGCAACCCCAGACATGTCCATTGACGCCAGCTTTTTTTTTTTTTTTACTCCATAGCGCCTGCATGTCTGAAATGCCTAACTCCACTGTGTTCTATTTTCACAGGTTTAACTATAATGCGTGTGCGTGTGTGTGTGTGTGAGAGAGAGCGAGAGAGAGAGAGAAATTGAGATTGTTGCATTTGGAGGAAGCAATGCAAGATATTATAGTGCGCTTACACCATTAATATCTTTTCCAAAACCATCTCTGACAGTCTGTCTCTCTCACTGGTTAAAGTATTGGCGAGCTATTCTATAGCGGTTGTACATTAGATGAAAGCAAATGTGATAAAGTACTTGACATGTCCTGGTGTTGCAGACTTCTCTTCTGAGTATTGAGGAAAACCGCATAACCTGGATGGGGTTATGGAAGGGCAGTGCAATAACTGCTCAAATTACATTATTTCACATCCATGAAGGTTAAATTCTCTGACAAACTAAGACATGCATTATGGGATCAATGGAATATAGTGCCAAACTTCCCTAGTTCTGTTCCTAGTTCTGTAATAAACTCTACCGATGAGATATACCGATAGAAAGGATCCCCTCTCAATTGTGAGTATTCCTGTGACAAATGATGACATTTATGGAATGGCCCCCGTATGCTGTGGTTGTGCTGAACAGCTTCTACCTGCCCAAGAGGTTCTCCGACTGCAACGTGGAGGAATACTACAACTTCCTAAACAGTGGTGGAGGAACCTGTCTGTTCAACAAGCCCCTCAAAGTATGTCTTCTACACAGTTCAGTACTTCTTTCCTCACTCAGATTCACACAATAGGATGAAACTACTCCTTTTAGATGTAGACTAAAATCCTGGATGTAATGGTTTCAACCATGGAGGTCTTTTTAAAAAACAAACATTCTGGTCATCCTTCAGCTGCTGGACCCTCCTGAATGTGGTAATGGCTTTGTGGAGCCAGGGGAGGAGTGCGACTGCGGCAGCCCGGTGGTGAGTTGGTATTAATAAGACTCTAAAGGGTTCACTTTTGTAATCACTTGTGGTTATGTGTTGGCCTAATTACCCAGCAACAATATCATACAGTGTCAGACTTCATAGTCTAATGAGGCATGATACATGATTAAAGTTTGCCCACAGACAAATGTTGAAAAAGCAAATGTTACATGAAATAACCATTTGAATGTATCAGCAATCAAAAAAGCGGGTCTCGTCTAACAGGAGTGTGCAAAAGAGGGAGAGAACTGCTGTAAAAAGTGCACCCTGACTCAAGGCTCTAAATGTAGCAACGGACTCTGCTGCAACAACTGCCAGGTTGGAAAAAAGTCACTCCAGCCCCTTCTTTTTGAAGTAACCCACCGTACGTCACGATGTCATCCTTATGCTCTCACAGATGGAATTCTTGGGGGTCGTGTGCCGGGATTCAGTGAACGACTGTGACATCCCGGAAAACTGCACAGGAAACTCCAGCCAGGTGAGCGCAAGCTCCCCTCTCAGCCAAAATACTCAACTAAGTCACTGATCTTCATCATGTCTTGTTTTTACAGTGTCCACCAAATGTGCATAAGATGGATGGCTACACGTGTGAAAAAGACCAAGTGAGACCTTCCTATCAATTCCCAACAGTTTCAAATATTTATCCAAACACTCGTCACACTCTTGACATGTTATTTTTCCTCTTTAGGGGCGCTGTTTTAATGGGCGATGCAAAACCAAAGACAAGCAGTGCAAGTACATTTGGGGAGAGAGTAAGTCTAACGGGATTCAAACCTGTGACCTTTTAGCACTCGAGCACAGTCTCCAGCACGACACGTGCCTGGTGCATGAGGCGTACGCTCTATCTGTGACTTTGTGTCATGTGGTTTACCCTCCAGAGGCCACGGCGGCTGACAAGTTCTGTTACGAGAAGCTCAACATTGAGGGCACAGAGAAGGGCAACTGTGGGAAGGACAGAGACACCTGGATCCAATGTAGCAAGCAGTAAGTGTGTCTTTTCTGTGCGTGTGAGACTTGCCTGCGCATCTCCACTGAACTCCTACTTCCACCTCCGCGTTTCAGGGACGTTCACTGCGGTTACCTGCTGTGCTCCAACATCTCACCTGCCCCACGACTGGGAGAACTACAGGGAGGCCTCACCTCCTTCTCAGTGGCGAGACACAGCGCCTCTCTGGACTGCAGGTACTTAGTCATTGCTAACCACATAGCGAGAACACAAAACCAGACCTAACCGCAAAATTGACTGTGCGCGTGTCAGTGGTGCTCACGTTTTGATTGATGGAGACACCGACCTTGGCTACGTGGAGGATGGCACGGCCTGTGGGACAGAGCGCCTCTGTTTCAACCACAAATGTCTCCCCATCCAGCAGTTCAACTTCAGCACCTGCCCCGGGACCACAGACAAAAGCATCTGTTCGGGACACGGGGTACAAAGCACCCACACATGCAGGCATCATCAACTATTCACAGTGGCGGGCTGTACATTTGGTACCTGGGCCCTTCAGTTGGGTTTTACCCGCTGTATG
This sequence comes from Phycodurus eques, assembly GCF_024500275.1. NCBI lineage: Eukaryota > Metazoa > Chordata > Actinopteri > Syngnathiformes > Syngnathidae > Phycodurus > Phycodurus eques. The sequence goes on along the minus strand of NC_084528.1, from coordinate 13,039,529 downwards.
GTGGCAGCAAACTAAACTCAACTCACTTCACAACAAGCAGCAGTTTGACACAGTGAACAATTCTTCAGTAAAGAGACTTCAAGGTTCCCAGTTGAAGTTTACTGTCAAACTAAACGTGAAACAAAGACAATTACACGTCGTTTATTTATAACAACCACATAACTTTGCCTTGAAAAAGTCTAGCATAAAGTTGAGTTTAATGCTAGAAAACAACACAAAACGCCACAGGTGGGCTAATGAATAGCATCGGTGTCGCGATATTATAACCATTTATGCAAAGGATATTTAAACACAAACAGTGGAGCAACACATGTAGACAGATAACAATAACAATACTCACAGGCATGTATTCTTCATCCTCTGCGAAGAAAGGCTAATATTACTTGAATTTATTGAGGAGCTGTGACCTTCTCCATGTATATCTGTATGTCTTTATTATACTGCCGCAGGTGGCCAAGGTGCACACACCAGAAGGAGCAGCACAATGGCCACTGAATTGAAGCAAATGTAGAGATTAGAGAACAGATAAGCACATGCCCCTTAGCCAGTTAGATGAGCGGTGCCGACGTCTGACAGGTGACCATTAACTTCCGTTTCCTCTACGAGGGTTAATTCCACATTTAAAATGTGACACAGTCTTAGAGTAGATTTCAGAGACTTTCACACGTCTCAGGAAAAATCCACATTCGGGGAATTCTACCCACCGGCCGATTTCAGTGAGTCACGCCTCTCAAGCGTTGACGTGCAAACCGGCCGAATCGGCGTAACTTGAAAACGCTCAAGCCAGGTGCGTCAAATACTGACTTTCGCACCGATGGCCCTAGGTGAATGAACAGTGTGCTCACGGTTATTCAGAGATGCACACTAAAGACGGCAGTGATGTACAGACCCAATGGTCAACTCACAATGCATTAACATAGCAGGTACAGTATATATTACCGCGTAACTCCGTTCTTGATGTGGAAATAAACAAGCAACAGCAATAATAAACTAGTAATAATATAAAGTAGTGTAGCGATGGTGAAGCTACGCACGGCATTTTTATTTCATGAAACCCTGACTGTGGCTTGCATGATAAACAATGGCATCTTGGCCATGTTCACTGTATTGCAAGTTTCCCGGTAGCGTACCAACTGTGCATCATTAATACTTCTTCTTGGGCAAGCTAAGAGAGCCAGCCTCTGTTGGGCCACTGTGACTCATCACAGCAATAATAGAAACGCACAGTAATTTGAATCTGACTGTTTGTGGAGAAATAGTGACGACCCACTACTGACTACAATCATGCTACACCAAATCCATCAAATGGCCGGGCGGAGTTGGGGAGAACATTATGAGACCATGAATATTTTATTTGGGTTCAGGTGTGCAGCAATGAGCTGAAGTGTGTGTGTTACCTGGGCTGGGCCGGAGAGGACTGTAACTCCACGTCAACTCTCAGCTATCTTGTGGTGGGACCCACAGCCTCCGTTTCAGGTAGCGCCCGCCCTTTGTTCCCATGTATTCTGTACTCGCTTTCTTTCATCCACATTGGACTTTTATTTACTCCTTCTCAAACAAAACACCCCCATTCCTAATATGTTGCTGTGTTTGACTATTTCATTTGTTCCTTAATTGTTCATCGCCATTCATTCTTTATGTTTTTTTGTTTTGTTTTTTTTCACACCCATTCTTTGTCAACAGGCCAAAGTCTTTGACGGAGTGACTTGAGGTTAGATTTGAGTTCCTTTTTTACTTCCTGATTTTTCCTCCTCCTACCATCCCAACTCCAGCTTTATTGAACGAACGTGTGAAGTTTTAGGTGTCAACCCTGAATGGGAACCTGGCAACTCCCTTCAAAATTGAAAGAAAGAAAAGATAGCAGTGGTTAAACCCAAGTCCCTCTTTTTCTCCGCTGACACTCTCCTTGCTATGTGTGTGTGTGTGTGTGTGTTATGCGTGTCTTCCAAATGCATGAAACTGTAAACACAATAAACACAAACGTATCTTCCTCATCCTGTGGGTCAGGCATAACCAGTACCAACATCATCATCAGTGCCATCGTTGGCTCAATCCTCTTCCTCGTTCTCATACTGGCTGTGACGGCCTGGTGCTACAAGTAAGTGACTACACAACATGACACTGTACTCTTTTAGTCTTGTACACTCAACAGCCACTTCTTTAGGTACACCTACACAATCTAATGCGAGATAGAGAACTGTGTCCCAAAAAGGACCTTCAGAAATATAATAATGCCTAGTTTAACAGTCAGAGAGGCATACGTCAATTATTGTGGTTATAGTTCGCAGTGGTGTATAATTTGCGCTCCCAATTCAAGTTTCAACTGTTACAGTGGAATTTCCAATGTTGTTAAATGCCTTTTTATATACCATTTGTCCTGACTCATAATATGAAGGATTCTCAATTTGTGTTATGGGTACTGCTAACATATGCGAAAGAATCGCTGCCTAAGTACAGTTCTGTTGTACTGAACTTTTAACTTTAAAAATGCATTTAACCTTGAAGATTTCAAGCATTTATTGAGGTACAATTTTTATTTTACTTTTACTGTTCTAGTTTTATTCAAGTATTTTTTGGGAGCCACTGCATTAGATTGCGCTGGTGCAGCTAATGTTGACCACTACTTGTTTGTGGTGCCATGTAATTGGAAGGACAATATTAGGCTTTGAGCTATGATAATAATAAACATGGACATGATGCAACATATTTGGCAGCAGATGTGTTCCAATATTGAGTAATGGCGTGCCTCCTCACAGGAGCTACAAGCAGAGACGCTACGTGGAGTCTGAGGTTCACCGAAGATTCTGCCGGTTTGTTGACTCACAATATTTTAGTTCATGACCATGCTGCACATGCAGATTTGAGGCTTTTTTGGTTTATTTTATTATTTTTTTTAATGTTACGTTTTCTGGAGTCATACGGGGTCATAATATGAGACTGTGACTGCAGCACATCCCTTTTAGTTACATATGTCAATTGTAAACAAAAGTTGCATTTCAAAAAATAAACAAATAACATCAACTAAATGATGTTGGTAACAGGACTCTGCCGAGATTTTAACTCCCTACTTCAGCCATCGTTGAAAAATCACCAAATATACAGAAAAATTAATCAGTGAACTTACTTTTAGCCTTTTCATAGCCTGCAGAGGATCTGAATGGTGCCACTTCCTGTGGAGCGTGTGACTTGTGGGATATTACAAATTTTCCGGAGGGGCTAATGTGTTAGGCTAAGACCCGCTGCACTGCAACAGAAACTGTGTGTGTGTGTTTTTAAAAAATAAATTAATTAACATATTTCATGGTAAAGTCGAATTTTAGGAAGTCGGGACAGGCAACAAATGCGGTTTTCTTTCCTGTGTTCAAAGTAGTTTCAATTTGTCTTTTAAATTGTATTGTAGATCAATGTGCAGGACACTTTGCTTGATTAAAAAAAAAAAAAAAAAGATATATTTGACAGTTTTATTGTGCATTTATACATTTTGTTTCCCGGGCATGCAAATAGCACCGATTCCATTGAATGGCCCAGCTGTAAATATATCGGTCGAATTTTCGTACACATGGACTACTACGCGAACTTGAAGTCCTTGGCTAACCAAAACACCAGCACCTACCAATACAGGAATAATCTACCTGCACAGCTTTTTTTGTAAATTCCGTGCACATTATGAAAGATGATCTTAGCCTATCTCTGTATTTCTACAGAATAGTCGTTTTTATTTAGTTTTAAAGTCCTTTTTCACTTCACATACATTGTAATTTGCCAGCAACATTGTTTATTATTCCAAAAATGCATTTGTTCAAATAAAGTTCTCCCCAATCTGACTAATTAAACCACTATTTGCAGATATACAGTCATACTGTATACAGTAAGGAAAGGTACACATTTTTTAATGATTATTTTTGGAAGTCAGATTTGATGTCAATTGTTTATCATGGTGTTTGAATTTGTTGCAGCAAGACGACACTGATCAGTGCTTAATTATATTACAAAGGCTTGACTTTTCTTTCCCTCAGCTGGAAAATGTGAAATGATCTCCGAGGCAGGTTGGAGGGGCAAATAAATGAAAGGAAAAATATTCAGTCTGTGTGCGTGTACACATACAGTACATCAAGATGAATAGCGTCTCTTGCATGCACAGACAAATGCCGCCAGGCGACTACGTGACGAAGCCGAGCGACGCCGACTCCTTTTACAGCGACATGCCGCCCGGTGTGAGCACCAACTCGGGCTGCAGCTCCAAGAAGAGGTCAGCGTGTCTGTCGCACCTTCAGATTTGCACCCTGTCCTTCACTCCCTCCATCCCATCCATCACTCAGAACATCTCACTGTTTGGCTTCAGGTGCGCCATCTCCTCACGCTTCATTCATTCACTCACTCTTACTGTATGCGTGTCAATGTGTGTAAACAGTATCATGGGCGCCTTCAGTGGCTGGCAGGTCAGTCACTCCATTTATCATATGTCTATTCATCATATCCTGCGTTCGCAGTGTCAGACCTTTCTTTGAGTACAGTGAAACCTCTTGGCTTGTGTTTCCCAACCTGTCTCGAGCCAAAGCACATACTTCATTTCACAGCACACCACCAAACAAAAACGTTACAAAAATTATATCTCGTGATGAAATAATGATGATCTTGTTTCGAATTACTCACAGATTGACTTAGTGTGAAATGTGGGACTGTTTGGTTGAACACTAAGCTATTATTCTGTTGTATGAAAGGCAACAGGGGAATACGCAGGTTAATTGTACCTTCTGCCATCGAGTGGAAGAGCATTAAATTGTTCTGCCTGTCACCATATATCGGCAGCATAGATAGATAAGCAAAGGTACATTATTCGGAGTAAATAGATTTTGGGGGGACCAATTCAGTGAAATTAGATAATTTGTTAGTCTTTCCTGCGAGATTTTTCTCATGTAAAATATGTGCCTTGGCTCAATAAATGTTGTGAAACACTAGGCTAGTTACATACAAATTCGGGTTATGTCGCCACCATAGGAGAGGAACTCCATTTTTATCAGTTACAGCATACAAGTGTTACTGCTTGTGTCTGGGAGGCGAGCCTCTTCACATAAAGACGAAACTTGCAAAAGCTGACATTTCAATGTGCACTGCATTCTTCTTGAATTATTCATGAACTTCGCTTTGGCCCTGAGCAGCCAGGACGGACACTTTTGTCGCTACGCATGACCAAGGTTTTGCCTCTGAGGTTTTTCCCGAAAATGTTGGCCCAATTCCGAATTGTATGATTTCACGGACAATTTGAACATCTTAACATTGAGCTCTCAGTGTATCTTGTCATTTTTGCCTATTACAACGTTTCTGTCTGCTGCTCATTTAGTCTCCACGTCTGCCACAAAAATGTAAGGATCTTTCGCAACTTATGTACCAATTACATAAAATCAATGGCATCCTTCTGTACGTGCATGCGTGCAGATCTAATGGCCTGTCCCACTCGTGGAGCGAGAGAATCCCAGATGCCAAACACATCTCAGACATCTGTGAGAACGGGCGACCGAGGAGCAACTCGTGGCAAGGTAAAGCCCGACAAATGCTGCAGACGAACGTCTCTCTCATACAATTCATGGCTTTTGCCTTTGTGTCTCGCCAGGAAACATGAGTGGACACCGTAAGAAAGTGAAAGGAAAGAAGTTCCGTGCTCGCTCGAACTCCACAGAGTAAGTTCCCAGTGATGGGCAGCGGTGAGCTCCAATAATCTTGTTGTGTGGGAAAAGGGACTCAAAAATAAATAAACAAATAAACAAATCAGGGGTGGGCAAAGTATGGCCCGCGCTCAGTACATGATCAGTACATCATTTAGCTCAGTACATGATTTATTAATTAATTTAATGCCAATGACGCCAGAACAATATTTGTGAATAAACAAATGTACATTATACATGTAAAAAAAAATTGCATTTTAATAATTAATTAGAGTTAAAAAAAATAGATTATTCTTGTATTATTTACGTCAATATTTTACACACACACAGTCGTGCTATAATAAGATATATTATGGTTTTTTTTCTTGACTGTTCTTGACTGACATGAATTCAGACTAAAAGTTTCCGGTTTTAGGTCAATTAGGATGACCAAAATTATTTATATTTGCTCAATGCCAGAATAGTGAGAGAAGGATTTTTATTTAGACAAATATAAATAATTGACAATACAGTCATGCAAGTGTATGTGTTTTTTTATTTAGTTACCTATTTCTATCTCATCAAATGGCCTGGCCCCTCTGTCTATTTTAAAAATCAAGTGTGGCCCTTGAGCACAAATGTTTGCCCACCCCATTCTAATTGCTTACTTTGATTTCCGACTATGAAACAAAACAATAAGCAACAAAAATATATATATATTTTTTCCTGCAACTTTTACAAAATCAGTATAATGAAATACTGTATTATATTTGTGGGGGCAACAAAGTAAATAAAATGAGTGAAAAATGTTGGACAAGTGTTATAGTTATATGATTTTATAGTGTTATAGTATCCGGGAGTATTTTAAGCCTAATACACTCACATGCAACAATATTAGGTACACCTGCACAATCCAACAACATAAATAGTAAGGCTCGCTTTTGAACGATACCTTAATTTCACAATATTGTGGGAGCAGTTTTGTAGTGGATGTCATGCTTCAAGGTAGACGCAAGGAAGGAAAACTGAGGTTCCACTGTATATTGGATTTGTGAGATGGTGTAGGTGCACCTAATGAAGTGTCCTGCGAGTGCGCTTCGTCTCAGGATTTGTCATTTACCGAATGCCTGCGAATGCACCGTGAGGACATCCGTGTGCACGGGCTGTTTGGCATCACAAGGAGCGTGCGTCTCTTTGCATTGCGAGCATGCCACTGACAAAGGAATGATGTAATGATGTAGCCGAGACTTGGAATGCACAACGCAGGGTGGTGTGTGTGTGTGTGTGTGTGTGTGTGTGTAGTAAATGTGTGACTTTTCCATGGAGTTCATCCACTGTCCAGTTGCATCATGCTGTCTGTTCAGGATGTCTCTGCTCTGCTCTCCTAAAATGTCTCCTCTTCCTCTCCTCCCTCCATCACTGGCTCCTTTTCTATCCTTTCATTCTTTCAATCCCTCTCCTCTCCTTGTTGGTGTCATACCCCCCCCCCCCCCCCCCCACCCACAGGTATTTAACCCCTCACGACAAAGCAGACTATTATGATGTAACTAAATGGGTAGAAGATGTGAATAAAAACACACAAGGACCGTACCTTAGGTATTATCTCAGACTGTGTCCTGCTTGTCTAGAACCCCTCATCCTCCTCCTCCCCTCACTTTCATTTGTGGCTTGGCCAAGCAAATTGAAATGATTAAATCAAAAAATTAGTCCCAGTTCGGGATTGCTGCTAAGTATAAAGAATGTTTTTTTTTTTGTTTTCTTTTTTTTGTCTGGCTCTTGTCGCTTTTTTCTGTTGAACCAAAATGTCTATGTGGAATAAGATCGTTACTGTACATTTTCTCTTCAATCCCCTTCATGTCCTCTTGCGTCTGCATGTTAATCGTTGTGGTGTCAAGTGGGTGTGTGTGTCAACCCAGGGTGTGACAGTCTGACCGTCACTGTGCCCCCCCCCACACTTTGACCAACACCAGGTCGCCACTCTGAACGCTGTGCCCACCACCAATTGTTTCCATAACAACCGAGGAGAGATGGTGAAGGGTGGCGGGGGGTTCTCATCTATTGTGATTTTGCATGTCAAATATTATTTCTTAAATGGTGGTGCAGGAACCTAGAAAGCATGATGTGGATTTTTCCATGATATTAAGAGAATTTTTTTCCAGTTATTTAATATATGGTGTGGTGGCACTAAATACATTCCCCAAAAATGATTTGCTTGACAATACAGTGTTTCAAATACTGTATGTAAGTAGACCAGCACCCAATGATAGATACGATACTTTGTAACTTACTATAGATAGATTGATAGCGAGCTAGACAATTGATATTTATTTTATATATTTTTATTTATGTATGTATTTCATAGGTTTTTGCCACAGCGTCCCTCAATGAACATCATCGGTAATTACCCAAATTAGTTTTTCGATATTTCCGTAACGGACAATAAACCAGTATGTAGATGCTCTTTGATGTCCCTGTAAGGTAAAAAAATATATATGTATTGTAAATATGACACACCAAAGAGTGTTTTTAACAATCCTGCCAAATTTGAGAAAAGCCTTTGTCTCCGCGCTCAAATGCTGTGTGTACTGGATGGACGCCGGTCAACGAGCCCACTCGCGGCTTATACGTACTAACCTAGCCGCTAGTAGCAGCCCACTTGGCAGTGGAGCCGTCCGCGACTCGGCGTCGGCTCGCCGCGTGCGCTCCACGTGGGTCACCACAACAAAGACACTGTAGGCCAAATAATACTTCAGGGAAGCTACATTTTTCGCATTGTAGGCAGAGCTTGATGGTTAACGGTAAGATGTAGTTGTACTAGAAAGAGGCCAAGTTATTCTAAGTAACTTGCAATTTCGGAAAATAGTCATAGATGGCGCTCGTTAGTTATATAGTGGGAGGGGCTCATGCCATTTTTTGAATTCAATATGTTTAACTATGTAAGACAATGAAGACCGTATCAGCCCCATCCCGTCTCTCCTCCACTGTGCTGACGTGTTGTCAGGCTCAAGTTCTTTGTGGCTCCTTGACTTGTTCGTGCATCTCCGTCGGCGGTTGCGCTTGCTCTTTTCCCAGCATTGACCTCACACTCAGCATTCCTCACATTGGATCAACCACTTTAAGAAGAATGTTGCTGCGAGCTAAAAATAATAAAAAAGTAAAAAATGTCAAGTAAGTCAAGTAAGATGTGAGGGAACACGAGTGCAGCCACACTGCTGGGAACTGGCGTGCTCTGCCCGCACAAGCTGATGAAGCTGCTGATGATGATGATTGATTTAGTGTATGCGTGCTTCTGCCGACAAGCCAAAGCAGCATTGGGGGCAACCTTCAACATATTGATTTATCCTTCATTGTTTTTTTTATGTTTGAATTGATGTCCTCTACTCTTTTGCCTGCAGAACCCTTTCCCCCGCCAAGTCTCCCACTTCCTCTACAGGATCCATTGCATCTAGCAGGAGATACCCTTACCCCATGCCTCCTCTGCCCGACGACCAGAGGAAAGCAAACAGGCAGAGTGCCAGGGTCAGTTGATCTGTCCGGCCGTCTGTCTGTCTGTGTATCTACCTACCTACCTACCTATCTAATCGATCTAATCTGTCTGTCCGTCCAAGTATTTGCCACCTTCTCAAATTCTTATTTTTTTGCATCCTTTCTCCACTTTAATGTTATAGATCACCAAACAAATGGAACAGATAATCCAAGCAAACATAAAATACTGTTTTTAAAGGTGATCATCTGTCGCTACTGTCTCTCTCTATTTCTCCATCTTTCTCCATCACTCTTTTCTCCAACCATCCATCTTTCTCTTTCTCTCTCTTGCTCTCTCTCTTTATATATATATAGAAAACTATAGAACTTACAATGACATAGAAAGTGTCTGGCTGCTCAGTACAATACGAACAATACAATGAATTAAATATCGATTACTGTATTTTCACGACCATAAGGCGCACCGTATTAAAAGGCGCAGTCTCAGTTACGGGGTCTATTTCTGTATTTAACACATACACCAGGCGCAGCGCATTATTGGGCGCAGGCATGGTAAAACATATGCTATCTTAAAACATACGGTAGCATGCATGCACGCTAAAACAATGTTTTTAAAAAGGCAGCGGGAGCAAAACTGAGTTCGGTTGTACTTTATTGAAGTATTTAACAATGTACTCATGTTATTTTTTGATCAATCCTCATCCACAAATCCATCAAATTCCTCATCTTCTGTATCCGAAATGAACAGCTGGGCAAGTTCTCCATCAAACACGGCAGGTTCATTGTGGGAGTCAATCTCGTTGCCGTGCAGCTCCTCAGAAACGATGCCGGCTTTTACGAAAGCTCGAACAACAGTGCAAGCAGATACGTTAGCCCGAGCATCCACAATCCATTCACAAATTGTGGCGTAACTCGCCCGGCGCTGCCTCATAATCTTAGTCAAGCTGTGTTCGCCATCTGTCATCCATCGCTCCCACGCCGCTCGCAAATTCACTCTGAACGCCCTGTTTACACCGATGTCCAGCGGTTGGAGTTCCTTCGTCAAGCCTCCCGGAATGATGGCAAGCTCCGAGTTATTACACTCAATCGAATGGTGACTGTAGAGACGCTTCTCCCAGCTGTTCTTTGCTCATTAATCCATTGGATTATAGGCCACCTCGCCTTGTTGCCACGGAAACTCAGCTTCGTCTTCTTGACTTGGCGAAGGTCGTTTTCCTGCTTCCTCCACTTGCGAACCATGGATTCGTTGATCTTGAATTCTCTCGCAGCTGCTTGATTCCCTTGTTCCTCCAGGTAACTGATAGCTTGCAGTTTAAACTGTGCTTCATAAGCGCGTCTCTTCGTAGGTGCCGTTTTCGGGGGTCCTTAGCCAAACCGATGTTGTTTTGCACAATGCACATACAGGTGCTATATACCTACTGGGGGCGTGTCTTTAGCCTCCTCTGTCACACGCACCCTTCGCCCTTGAACGTCCGCATGTTGTCCTCAGCCACATCAACCTTTCCTCTATTTAAGTAGCGTGTCGGCAGGAAATGTCAAGCGGAGCGCTCATCACACAAATTTATAGATTTTGGAACTCGGTGCACACATAAGGCGCGCCGTATTATAAGGCGCCCCGCCCATTTTGGAGAAAATTTAAGACTTTTAAGTGCGCATTATGGTCATGAAAATACGATACATAAACAAATTGCTGACACTTAATTGCACCAACACCCACAAGATGCCACTAAGTGAAAGTATGCCTCTATACGCTCCTTTTTTTTAATCTTCTCTTGTTCTCTGTGCAGCTGTGGGAGACATCGATATAAGAGCAGAGAAAAACACACCTCACTTCACAAACATACGCACGCACACAACAAGGAAACAAAATGGACTCTGAACGTAGACCGGGATGAGCGACAAGCATCTCGTCATTCAAGATGCCGGATGAACCACGGGCGGCGCAGAACTGGAACTACTCCCACCCATGCCAAACCTTGAGCCATCCTATCCAAACCACCCTTGTGGTCCACACGTCCATGCTGCATCAGTGGATCAAGTGCAGCATTTGTGGGTACAAAGACTAAATGCATGAAGCAGCGCCAAAGGACCCTTTTGGACACAACGCATGCGATGGGACATGCATTTTCATGTCTCTCTCTCTCTCTCTCTCTCTCTCTCTCTCTGTCGCTTTCACTCTCTTTCTATTATAACTAACAATATTGCATCATCACTCATAAAAAGGGAAAATGAATGCACACCCTCTTTCTCCACCTCCTCCTCCTCACTATATGTTGTATACATATGTAAAGTAAATTGTACTAATTTGTAATTACTGTAAGACCACTAAAAGATTCAATGTCCATTCACAACAGAATGTACAAACATATTTGGCCCTTTGCGGAAAGGGGGGACATTTAGACCAGATGTTCTCAAACTTTTTGGGTCCAGGGGAGAACTTCTTTAAAAGGACCCCCCTCATAATGCCAATCCTAATCCTAATGGCAATTAAACGTGTACATGCCATGTGTACCTCTTATTGCCATGTATGTATGTATATACAGTAGGTACGGAAAGTATTCAGACCCCCTTACATTTTTTCACTCTTTGTTATATTGCAGCCATTTGCTAAAATCATATTTCATTTTTTCCCTCAATGTACACACAGCACCCCATATTGACAGAAAAAAATGGAATTGTTGAAATTTTTGCAGATTTATTAAAAAACAAAAACTGAAATATCACACAGCCATAACTATTCAGACCCTTTGCTGTGACACTCATATTTAACTCGGGTCGCTGTCCATTTCTTCTAATCATCCTTGAGCTGGTTCTACACCTTCATTGGAGTCCAGCTGTGTTTGATTATACTGATTGGACTTGATTACGAAAGCCACACACTTGTCTTTATAAGACCTTACAGACCACGGTGCATGTCAGAGCAAATGCAACTCATGAGGTCAAAGGAACTGCCTGAAGAGCTCAGAGACAGAATTGTGGCAAGGCACAGATCTGGCCAAGCTTACAGAAAGATTTCTGCTGCACTTAAGGTTCCGAAGAGCACAGTGGCCTCCATAATCCTTAAATGGAAGACGTTTGGGATAACCAGAACCCTTCCTAGAACTGGCTGTCCGGCCAAACTGAGCAATCAGTGGAAAGGAGCCTTGGTGAGAGAGATAAAGAAGAACCCAAAGATCACCGTGACTGAGCTCCGGAGATGCAGTCAGGAGATGGGAGAAAGTCAACCATCACTGCAGCCCTCCACCAGTCTAGACGTTATGTCAGAGTGCCCCGACGGAAGCCTCTCCTCGGTGGACGACACATGAAGGCCCGCAAGGGGTTTGCTAAAAAAACAGCTGAAGGACTCCAAGATGGTGAGAAATAAGATTCTAGATAGAACTTGTTGGCCTTAATTCTAAACGGTGTGTGTGGAGAAAACCAGGCACTGCTCATCACCTGTCCAATACAGTCCCAACAGTGAAGCATGGTGGCGGCAGCGTCATGCTGTGGGGGTGTTTTTCAGCTGCAGGGACAGGACGACTGGTTGCAATCGAAGGAAAGATGAATGCGGACAAGTACAGGGCTATCCTGGACGAAAACCTTCTCCAGAGTGCTCAGAACCTCAGACTGGGCCGAAGGTTCACCTTCCAACAAGACAATGATCCTAAGCATACAGCTAAAATAACAAAGGAGTGCCTTCAGAACAACTCTGTGACTGTTCTTGAATGGCACAGCCAGAGCCCTGACTTAAACCCAATTGAGCATCACTGGAGAGACCTGAAGATGGCTGCCCACCAATGTTCACCATCCAACCTGACAGAACTGGAGAGGATCTGCAAGGAGGAATGGCAGAGGATCCCCAAATCCAGGTATGAAAAACGTGTTGCATCATTCCCCAAAAGACTCATGGCTGTATTAGCACAAAAGGGTGCTTCTACTAAATACGGAGCAAAGGGTCTGAATACTTATGGCTGTATGGCTATTTCAGTTTATCCTTATGAATAAATCTGCATAAATTTAAACAATTCTGTTTTTTTCTGTCAATAGGGGGTGAGGAAAATGAGGAAAAAAATGAACTTAAATGATTTTAGCAAATGGCTGCAATATAACAAAGAGTGAAACATTTAAGGGGGTCTGAATACTTTCCGTACCCACTGTATGTACTTTTTTAAAATGATACAAGATACTAATTTATTGTAAATTATTTTGTGGTCCCCAAGCTACGGCTCACCGACCCCCAGTTTGAGAAGCACTGCTTTACCCACCCTTAAAAAGCCTTCTTCAGTCCCATTCCGCCATGCGTTTGGTGTACCTCTCACTCATTGTCTTACATCATTTATTAGGTCGACCCCTTGCCCGAAAGCACCTCCCCTTTCACAATTACACCAGATAAACTGCTTGGTCTGAGTATAAAGTGGGGTACACATCCCCATTTTTAACATCGTAACCCATTTTTGCGTTCTACTGTCACACACACACACACACACACACACACACACGCACACACACACACAAACACAGTCTCTTCCAAAAGCATTGGAACGGCAAGGTAAATTCCTTTGTTTAGGTTTCAGATGAAAAGATGAATATGAGACAAAAGTTCAGAATTCCAGCTTTCATTTCATGGTATTTACATCTAGATATGTTAAACAATTCAGGACAGAGCACATTTTGCTTGAAGCCACCCACTTTTCAAGTGAGCAAAAGTATTGGAACAGACGATTAAATTAACTCAAAGTGAATAACATTTAATATTTGGTGTCATAACCCTTACTTGCAATAACTGCATCAAGCGTGCGACCCATTGACTTTTCCAGGCCTTTGCTGCAGCCTCTTCCAGTTCTTGTTTGTTTTGGGGGGGTTCTCCCTTCAGTCTCCTCTTCAGGAGGTAAAATGAATGCTCTATTGGTTTAAGGTTTGGTGATTGACTTGGCCAATCTAAGACCTTCCACCTTTTCCCCACTGATGAAGTCCTTTGTTGTGTTGGTAGTGTTTATTGGGTCATTGTCTTGTTGCATGATGAAGCTGGCAATTTAAAGAAAAATGGATACAAACTAATCGGGAGAAGCTTCATCATGCAACAAGACAATGAACCAAAACACACTGCCAGCACAACAAAGGACTTCATCAGGGGGGAAAAGTGGAAGGTCTTAGACTGGCCAAGTCAATCACTGGACCTTAACCCAATTGAGCATGCATTTTATCTCCTGCAGGAGACTGATGGGAGAAACCCCCAGAAACAAACAAGAACTGACCGAAAAAACATTTCAGATGAAGAATCCAAGTCTGGTGAAGGCAATGGGTTGCAGGCTTGACGTAGTTATTTCAAATTAGGGTTATTCCACCAAATGTTATTCACTTTGCGTTAATTTGGTAATCATGTCTGTTCCAATACTTACGCTTACTTGAAAAGTGGATGGCTTCAAACAAAAGGTGCTCTGTCCCAAGTTGTTTAACACATTGAGATGTAAATACCATGAAATAAAGCTGGAATTCCGATCTTTTGTCTCATATTCATCTTTTGATCTGAAACCCAAATGTCTTCAGTATACAACAAAAACAAAGGAATTGATCATGCCGTTCCAATCCATTTGGAGGGGACTTTATGTGTACTCATATATATATATATATATATATATATATACACATATATATATATATATATATATACACACACACACAATACGTGACAACAAATCAGAGGCGCTACTATAATGATGTTTTTCCATCCAATAATTTATCAACAGTGAGTGAAAAGCCAGCAAATGACCGTAAAGTTGGACCGTGTTGGAAGGTGGAAAACCCAAGTCAGTGGGAGCAGTCAGTCATGTCGAGAAGTGGTCACAAGGTTAAAATGTACGTATGTAAATGTAATTTGTGTTACTGAGTTTGTAACAGTTGTATTTGTTGTCTTACATGATATCACACAATTTAACATCTTAACCGATTTTTTTAAATATGAGAGACCTCAAATATGACAAAGAGAAATGCGGAACACACACAATAGCTCCCCTGAAAATCACGAGTCTCCTCAATCGATGTCTGTCGTAGTACTGAGACTGACTGAGGCAACAGGGTGCCAAATACAAAAGAGTAGTACTACAAGCAGAAATAAAAGAAGCAAGGCTAACTGTTAGCTTATGTGGTCACTACAATGCACTTGCAAACGCTTGTCATTTTGTATTGTAGTGAGTACAAACACTCAACACATATATTGACCACACACATGAGGATTTGTCATCGTAAATATTGAACAGGTTTAACATTGACAAAGATCACGGAGGAAAGGTCACTCTTAAGACAAACCAAACCACAGGATAATCACTCAGGTTAACCTTTCAGAAACATCTGATAATAAGGCCTTAGCGGGAAAATGCTCAAATTTGCCATTGCCAATATGTGTGTACCCCGATTAAGTCTTAAGATGTGACAGGAAGTGTGGGTAACCTTTCTCCCAAATATTTCTGTGTAGATTGTCTCTCATCCAGTTCATGGTAATCCGCAAAGGATGAATCAAGGCAATGGACAGTTGTTGTTTGTTCAAGACGTTTCACCTTTAATCCAAAAGGCTTCTTCAGTTCTAAACCCATCCATCCATCCATTTTCTGAGCCGCTTATCCTCACTAGGGTCCCGGGCGTGCTGGAGCCTATCCCAGCTGTCATCGGGCAGGAGGCGGGGTACACCCAGAACTGGTTGCCAGCCAATCGCAGGGCACATACAAACAGACAACCATTCGCACTCACAGTCACGCCTACGGGCAATTGAGAGTCTCCAATTAATGCATGTTTTTGGGATGTGGGAGGAAACCGGAGTGCCCGGAGAAAACCCACGCAGGCACGGGAAGAACATGCAAACTCCACACAGGCGGGGCCGGGGATTGAACCCCGGTCCTCAGAACTGTGAGGCTGACGCTCTAACCAGTCGGCCACCGTGCCGCCCAGTTCTAAACCTTCATGGTAAATTCCCTCTATTCATGCCTTGCTGGCTGGGTTCCTTGGGGGTGGTCAACTGCACCTTCACCCCAAGGACAAAATCCCAAGAAGCAAACCCAGCAATGTTGTTTACACAGAGCAGTGCAGTGAGGAGTGCAATGACCTCTACATTGGAGAGACTAAGCAGCCGCTGCACAGGCACATGGCACAGCATTGATGTGAAGCTGCTTCATTTGCATCTCAAGAAAAAGGGACATTCCTTCAAGGAAAATAAGATCCAAATTCTGGATTGGAAGGACCGCTGGTTTGAAAGAGGTGTAAATGGAGCCAGAAAAGCCGTCTCTATGCTTAGGTGGAGGCTTGAGACGTCACCCATTGTCAGCCAATAACAATGTTCTGATGTCTCCCCCCAAAGATCACCTCATTCAACGGGAAGAGTGGCCCCAACAAGCTATTTTGCCGCAAGGGGAGTGAACGACTGATTGGTACAGTAAAGTATGCACGATGGTGGTTTTATTAACCACACTGAAAAACAACAGCAACAACACTCTATTGTTGACCACCCCCAGGGAACACGCCCAACAAGGCATAAATGAGGAGACTCCACACCTAATATGTAGAACTGAAGAAGCCATTTAGATTAAAGACGAACCGTCTTCAGCAAACAAGAACAGTCCAGTTGCCTTTGCAGACTTTTTCTCCTGAAGTCCACCAAGGGCCATACGAAATGTATGAGAAAATTATATCAAAGAATGATTGAAAATGATTGGCATTTGTGGGTTTGTTATTTCAATAACAGTTCCTCTGAGGTTTGTTTTGAGAATTGCATGGCGGGCCGGATGAAACACTCCTTGGCCCACGGGTTCCCCACCCCTGGACTGTGCTGTACAGCGCTTACGAGGACCAACAGCATGACCCTTTCTACCAAGTTATTCCTCCACACAGAACATAACTGGGAACGAGCATGTCTAAGAAACACCTTTGTCTATTTTTGTTGTCTTTGACTCATTCACTGCCAGCCTTCCCAGTTAACATCGATATTTGACTTCTAAAGCAGTCAATGGTAGTGCATGTGTTAAAGGTCAATGATCTCCAGAAGGTAAAAAAAAATGGGTTGGTTTGCTATTTTAAAGAGGGAATTTCAGGAAACAAAACAATTCATTCTTTGTACAGTTAATTGTGTCATTTTGTTTAGCACATTTGTAATTCATGTCTGTATTAGGCTTTAGCGTTAAGAATATGAATGGCACCCTACTGGATTAATAATTGACCACTGTAGTATATTTTTGATTAAGTACCTTTGTATTTCTTGGCGTTATGTACAGCAGCAGCAGTTCACTCCGTAATGAAGTGCTTTATTGTATTTACGTGTTGATGACTTTGACATTTCTATTTGCGTTTATTGGTCCCGACGGGTCAGGCCCCTCAATGCTTGTAGTTGACCAGGATTGAGATTTACCTTCACCAGACCTCTTCAGCAGCATCACAGCCTTTTAATATTGTTAATAATGATGATAATAATAATGCATTGCATTCAGTGAGATGTGTTTGTCTTGATGTCATGGACAAAATTTACCATTATGAATTTGTCTGTTGTGACAGACACAAGCAGGACCAATGTGTCTGTCCTTTGAATGTATTCATGAATAATTCCAACTATCAACACTTTACATCATTTAAAAGGAAAACTCATCATATAAACATACCTGTCTTTTGTTTTTAAATTATTACTATTGCCTGTATGCTGTACAGACTGATGATGCAAAAATCAAACCCCCTATTTTTTCCTCCTAATTACTCTGTATTGTAATATTTAATATAAAATAAATCTTTCAACCACACACTTGTCACTGACATTTATAAAGATCACTACTGAATGCCTTCATTTTCCCCCCCGACTTGAGCCTTTTATTCGATTAAAAACGAGTTAATTATGTAATGTAGTAAAACATCAGATGCTTTATTCTCCTAATTATTCTGTCTTGTAATATTTCATATCAACACACCGTTGACTGTGACAACCACAGGAACATACAGATATTTCAGAAAAGAACATGACAATAACAAAACCGAATTCAAATTAGTCATTTATGCAGTGGACAAGTCTACACACTACTGTTCAAATGCCAGGTTTTTGTGATATGAAAATAAATTAGCCAAAGATAAGTCATTTCAAAAGAAATTATATCATTAACGTCCTCAATAACTTGGTCTACAACTAATCTTAAAAAAAGAAGAAAGAAAAATGTGAGATGGGAACTAAAAATAAACACTTGATAATGTGGTTGCACAAGTGTGCACACTCTCTTATAACTAGGGATGTGGCTGTGTTCAGAATTATCCAATAACACACAAACTCGTTAAATGGGAACCAGCACACGTCACCGAGTGGCTCTGATTAACACCAAATAAAGTTCCGCTGTTCCAGTACGCTTTTATTTTTAGTTCCCCTGTTGAGAATATATTTTTTTAATTGAGTTCCACAAGGTATCGGTCACATACATGGTGGGAAAGGTTTTGAAATAATTTTTCTTGGTCTCATTGTTGTATATTACAAAAACCTGGCATTTGAACAGTGTTGTGTAGACTTTATCTACTGTAGGACTTCCTTTTTGCATTTATAAAATGGCCAGACAGTAAAGAATTAAATTTTTGTTTTTATTATAAAAATTTGCAATCCCTCAGAGGAAATTACAATCACGAAAAAAAAATCATCATCAACATAACATCGTAATATCTTAGGAAAATTGAATAGAGCTAATCCAAATACATTTTCCAAGTAGAGCTGTACATATACCATGACAAACTACAACCATAAGCAGCATTATTACCTCTCTGACAGCTTCAACCATAATTACGGACTATCTTTGTAAAGCCTGAATGTTTTGATACAGCCCTTATTTTGGATCTGCAAGTGTACCAAATCTTTAGCCCAGTTTCCCCTAGTGTTTGACTGGTCAGCCTTTTCTTTTTTTCTTCTTTTTTTTTTTTAAAGCAGAGTATTACCTCTAAAATGACTTAATAATTATAACTCTCATAATTCTGTACATGCTGAATTCCATTGCCTAATGTTCACACGCTGTCCATGTTTGTGATGTGCGCCTATTGTGAGTGGTGCCTGAGGAGCTGCAGTCTTTGTTGACGGAGCGCCTCGGTGGCCTCGGAAGCTTCTTCCTCGAGCGACTCCCGGATGAACTCTTTCAAGCGGTCCACGCCGAGCCCGGTGGCGGCGGAGACGGGAACCACGTGCCTGAATGCCATGTGACTTTTCGGTGTCATGTTTTCGGGCAACGTATGGCAGAAGTCTGCATCACACATAGGCAGTTTGTTACATCTGTTCAAGGAATGGGAACACCATGAAGCCCCATTTATTGCAGGGGATACGTTGCAGACCCACTTGCAATAGGTGAACATCTGCGATACATAGTGAGACCATATAAAAAACATTTTTTTACATGGTTTTAGTATTTCTTAGCGCCTGTTCGCACTCTCTCGCTCGCAGTTCTGTAAAAAAGAGGTAACGCGTGCTTGCTTTAGGTTGTTTGATACTCCCAGTTGAACTGTAAAACTGACATTAAAAAAAATAGAAAAACATTGTACTTACTGTATATTGAAACACCAAAATATTTAACCAAACCATAGAGTTTCGTCTACCAAAAGTCCATTAGCTTAATACTAACACATATTGTAAAACACCATAGTCAGGCTAACGGAAATTAGCATGGGCGTTTTGGTAATTTTAAACCTTCAAACAACTGCGACATTAAAACACACACCGAGCAGCAACACATACAAAGCATACAACAATACTGAGAAGCACAGATTTACAGGAGTTTGCAGTAGTTGGGGACGTTCTCCGCCTCTTCTTCTTGCTCTTAATTATGCTGCACCTCTTCTGGTAGAGCTCAGTGCTGTGGCACAAAGTGATACTACACTAAAGGCGTACAACTTGTAATTCGTACTTGCCCGTATACTGTAAAAATCCATACAGAACAATCGCTTAAAAAGCCTCGATTTAGCATGGGTGCGAAGGATCCGTAATATAGTGGGTGATATCACAGTTCACCCACCCCACTAAAGATTTTTTTGTGGAACATTTGTTTGTTATCTATGGTGGGACGAAACTGCAGTTCCTCACGATTGTTTTTTCCGATGTTTTATAACATACTCACTTATTGTTAGCCACGCGTGTGGGAAAGGAGAGCCACAGTCGCTAACGTATTTTCAGCCTTATAGCATTGTAAAACACCGCTGATATCGACCACAGCTCCTGCCCGGTCACTTCCACACAGACTTGTTGACATCACGCATCACACAGCACCGCAACACAACCTCTTCAAGGCACGCATCTGACATACCGACACGACAATGCAGCCAGCATTTTCGATCATTTGTATGGTAGCAAATGGGTGTGTGTTCAAATACATTTACAATGTTTAAAAAGTCAGTTTCAATAAGTTTAAATACGTGCAAGAAGGGTAAAATATTATTATTATTTTTTTTTTTTTTTACATGGTTTCTCTATATTGCGGGTTTTCGCTTATTACGGGTAGGTTTGGAACCTAACCTTCATGATGAATGAGGGTTCACTGGAGTCTAAAGTGCTTACCTTCTGGGTTGAGGATTTGCTTTTGCAGCTGTTGTAGTTTATGGTCAGCATCGGGCAGGTCCATCTTGTTCACCACCAGGAGAGCTGGTTTGCTCACAAGCTCCTCCTTGTACAACTCGAGCTCCTGGAGAGCAGCAGAGAGACACTGGTCAGGGTTCACATCCAAGAGGAGAAGCCCAGTGAAGTGGTGAAGGCCTGACGAGAGTGACCTTCGTGAGCAGCTGCACAGCCTCAAAAGCCGACCTGAACGGCGTTTGACTTGCCAGCTGGAAGCCGCAAACGTCCACCTAAAAACAGAAACAGTAACCATCTTTTTAAGTAAAACTTAAAATGTTCACAAAAATGCGACAACGGTAAATGCATGGCTATAGACGACCACAAAATAACTTCTATAATTTCCTGTACAGTAAATAATGTTTTCACGATGGCGAGAATTTCCACTTTTTCCTATGGGAAAACTTTTTTCAAATCTGAACAAACCAGAACATATGTTGCATCGTACAGGCTCCACACCTTAATCTGGAAAGAAGTATTAATGTGACACAAACCACAAACAGCAGCTGCTTGGTTCTCTCCACATGCTTGAGGAACTTGTGTCCCATCCCTTTGTTCATGTGAGCGCCTTCGATCAGGCCGGGGAGGTCCGCTACAGAGATCTACACCAACCAGAAGCACTAATCAGCATTTGACGCGACTAGAAACATGAATGAACGACGATCATGAATTTTTTATACCTGCTTGTGGTCTTCGTACAATAATTTACCAATCTGGGGCTTCAACGTGGTGACTGCAAAAAAAAAAAAAAAAAACATCACTTATAAAAACTGTGGATGTTTAGCTCTTAATATTAAAAGTAAAGTTAAATTATGAACATTTTTAGAGGGGCCGTCAATTACGTGCATTTATTGCTGTTACTGAATCTGGACTTACAAGGGTAGCTGGCGATCTGAGGGGTTGCGTTAGACAAGACAGTCAGCAGAGACGACTTCCCCGCATTTGGGAACCTGACGAAAAGCAACATTCGTAAAAGCCACTTTGGAAGTCGATGAAATGTCAATGCAGTCTCTTGTGTCGTGCGCTCACCCCACCAGGCCCATGTCAGCGATGAGTTTGAGGTCCAGTCTGACCTGCCTCGACTGGCCTTTACTGGGCAGGAAGGTAGAGGAGAAGGAGCCTCCGTGTCCTCCTCTGGCCACCCGCACACGATCACCCTCCGCATTCAGCTCTCCTTATAGGGGACAATCACACAGTGAGGCTAATTGGACTACAGTGATCCACCGGATAGACGTGGTTCGGCATTTAAGAATTTGCATTGGGAATTTGCATGTCCTCAGGTCAAAGCAATGAATGTATTACGTGGCACCAACTGGTTGAATCTTGATGTTGGTAATTAGTTTTCATTCACCAATAGTGTATTTCTTCATCTGCGTTTTAGATGTCCTCTTTTGCTTGTGCTCCTTGAATGCACCTCGAGCAAGGTCAAAATTTAAACAAAATATGCTGAAAATACAGCGAATAGCTGACATTTTCAGCAAATAACGGAGGATAGGCTCCAAAACAAAAATCAGTGAATATGTGATTTGGCAAAAGCCGAACCGCGAATATGTAGCGCTTCACTGTACTTAAATTACAGAAGACAATGGTAAACATTATATATTAAACATCATTACATTTATTGCAGTTATGAATGTTAAGATGTTACTCAAAACTCTGCCTGTGGCTGTATTGTTAATAAAGGTTTTATGACAGCAACAGAAGGAGGAGGAGGTCTGGAACAGATTATTTATATGGACATAGTTTTCTATGGGAAAAATTCTATATTAAAGGTCGACCAGCATCCCCAACTGTATGCGTCATATACGAAAGCCAAAATAAGACAATGTTGTTAATATACTGTAAAATGAGGCAGCTTTTCACATACCGAGTATCCTGTCATCGTCAGTGGTGACTGTGACACCCACAGGAACCAAAATCTCTATGTTTTTCCCCCTCTCTCCTTTCAAGGAACGGACACTGTTGACAAACAAAGTCCTTATAAGCCTAATAAAGACAGGGAACACACTCGCCATCCTCATTAAAACCTCCTACCTGCTGTTGGCTCCCACCTCGGCTACAAAGCGATTTTGAGGGTACTTGTCCTTGATTCCTTTCAGGGTCATGCTCTTTGTGGCAACCACCCAAACATCTCCACCGTTTCCGCCG
Source organism: Phycodurus eques (assembly GCF_024500275.1). NCBI lineage: Eukaryota > Metazoa > Chordata > Actinopteri > Syngnathiformes > Syngnathidae > Phycodurus > Phycodurus eques. The sequence continues at coordinate 13,016,678 of NC_084528.1, read as the reverse complement.
TGTCCACCGAGGCGGGGCAAGCCCATGCCGCCAGCACCTCCGCGGACATACAGTCGGAGGTTGTCCACAAAGTTGCCATACTGAAAAACATTTTGAAAAACATGTGATGAAAAGCTACATTTTGCCATCCGCTCGGTCCAGTTGATACTTAGTTATATTAGTATTATTGTTATTAATAAAAAAAATAATAATAAAGATTCTGATCACGACTTTTTTAATATTATTAAGTCGGTTGTATCCCTATTTATGAGGAACCCTTGCTAAGGTACCTCTTTTATAACTAATCGTGACACTATCACATCATTATTTTTAAGCAACCAGATACCAACAGGTTTTCTGCCCTCTGGGATCCCTCACCCCAACACAGTGAAGCTGCACATTTTGATGTGGCCTTTTATTGTGGGCAGCCTAAGCCAAAGTCGAAGTGCTCACTAACACACATTTAGACAGATTTGTGAATATTTGAGAGAAATCTTCCTTTTGTGTCCATATAAAAAGTCCTACCTCATAGGGGGGGTAAAAGTGTTGCATTTAGATTTGTGTTGATCGTATTTCTGTATTTCTAAATTATGGAGGCTGCACAATATGACGCATTCAACATCCGTTGGACCGAAAACTCAAGGCTGCCAGTTTGGTAGCAAGTCAGTCACTGGCTAACAAACGCTGAACAGACAATTCTTGGCGATATTAGCAAGTACACATTTGAGCGCTCAGTCATACTTACTTTACGGAAGCAAACTCTGCACAGTTGAACCATGTTTAAGAAGCATTTAGCCGTATGCTAACCAGCGTGAGCGCCAAGGAAGCAAGGACGGCAAAGGGAAACTCACTCTCCACGGACCCGGACGACAGGACATGTGATCACGTGACAGTGTTAGCCTGCTAGCAAACGATGCCGCGTTTGGGCATTAAATGAAAAACTATGACACTAATACGCGTGTTGGGGAATTCAAAATGGTTTAAAGTATACCGACGCACACTTTCAAGCCGAATTAGCCACACTAACTAATAGGTTTAATTTCTGTTTACTTGTTACGACGTAGCCACTCTTCCGAACACGTGACCACAGCATCGTCGCAGTCCATGATCGGCCAGCCAATGTCGAGCTGATGCGTTCATAGCCCCAAATAAACGTCGTAATTATGAATTATAAACATTTCCCCCCCCCCCCAAATATTATACAGAATACGATTTATAAACACAACCTCGATAAACTACAGCAAGTACCACTTTGTAAAAAAATATCTCTACAAGCACAGCCATAATGACCAACATTAAAATAGTTAATAAAAAAATTATTCAGGTTTTATTCCTGTATTTTTTAGCATAAGCCCACTCTAAACCGTATGCACAGATTCAACATTAATACTATGCTTTCATATAGGACAATTTAAAAAAAAAAACTAAATTACATTACAAATATTGCACATAAACTTTATTATTAAATATTTACTTACGACTTGTATTTAAACAGTTCTTGAAATTAATTGCAAATGTATTGTACAATACTTAAAGGTTAAATGCAACTGAATTGTACTTAAAAAGTCAAAAGTAAAAAATGTTCAGGTACTGGATAAAAAAAGAACAGGCCTTATGGCTTCAAGCTTCATTATAATATACAACCCCAATTCCAATGAAGTTGGGATGTTGTGTTAAACATAAATAAAAACAGAATACAATGATTTGCAAACATGTTCAACATATATTTAATTGAATACACTACAAAGACAAGATATTTAATGTTCAAACTGATAAACTTAATTGTTTTAGCAAATAATCATTAACTTAATTTTATGGCTGCAACACGTTTCAAAAAAGCTGGGACAGGGTCATATTTACCACTGTGTTACATCACCTTTTCTTTTAACAACATTCAATAAACATTTGGGAACTGAGGACACTAATTGTTGAAGCTTTGTAGGTGGAATTCTTTCCCATTCTTGCTTGATGTACAGCTTCAGCTGTTCAACAGCCCGGGGTCTCCGTTGTCATATTTTACGCTTCATAATGCGCCACACATTTTCAATGGGAGACAGGTCTGGACTGCAGGCAGGCCAGTCTAGTACCCGTACTCTTTTACTACGAAGCCAGGCTGTTGTAACACATGCGGAATGTGGTTTGGCATTGGTCTTGCAGAGATAAGCAGGGGCGTCCATGAAAAAGACGTTGCTTAGATGGCAGCATATGTTTCTCCAAAACTTGTATGTACCTTTCAGCATTAATGGTGCTTTCACAGATGTGTAAGTTACCCATGCCATTGGCACTAACACAGCCCCATGCCATCACAGATGCTGGCTTTTGAACTTTGCGTCCATAACAGTCCGGATGGTTCTTTTCCTCTTTGGCCCGGAGGACACCACGTCCACAATTTCCAAAAACAATTTGAAATGCGGATATACTTTACACATTGATGTCGGTTTTTGATGCAGTGCCGCCTGAGGGATCGAAGGTCTCGGGCATTCAATGTTGGTTTTTGGCCTTGCCACTTACATGCAGTGATTTCTCCAGATTCTCTGAACCTTTTGACGATATTACGGTGCGTAGATGATGAAATCCCTAAACTCCTTGCAATTGTACGTTTAGGAACATTGTCCTGGACATACTAGGCAAATAAAGATGATTCTGATTCAACTATTTTCTCACACACTTGTTCACAAAGAGGTGAACCTCGCCCCATCTTTGCTTGTGAATGACTGAGCAATTCAGGGAAGCTCCTTTTATAACCAATCATGGCACCCACCTGTTCCCAATTAGCCTGTTCACCTGTGGGGTGTTCCAAACAGGTGTTTGATGAGCATTCCTCAACTTTCTCAGTCTTTTTTGCCACCTGTCCCAGCTTTTTTGGAACGTGTTGCAGCCATAAAATTCTAAGTGAATGATTATTTGCTAAAAACGATAAAGCTGATCAGTTTGGACATTAAGTATCTTGTCTTTGTAGTGTATTCAATGAAATTAGGTTGAACATGATTTGCCAATCATTGTATTTTGTTTTTTTGTTTCATTGGAATTGGGGTTGTACATGTTTTTCACATTTTATTCGTACCTAATTCAGTGGTACTTTCGGGTTTACCACTAGTAGTACTCATACCACACATTGAGAATAACTGGGAAAAAAATCTCCGAAGCACTCACGACTGATTTACGATGGTCTGACATAAATAACGGTTGGGGAAATTATCTAGACGAGGTACAGGTTTATTAAAGCGGTCTACTGTTTAAAAATGTGCCACATGGCCCAAATCAGACGTGTTGCTTTGGTCTGTAACGTGTTGGATGGGGGCGCGCCGGCTTTCTGTGCACGGTTCCACGTGGAGTGTGCAGACAGGGGGCGGCGTGCACGCGGATGCCCAGATAGAGATGCGTGGATCGTGCGTGAACGCGCTAACACTTGCCGGCGCAGAGCGAGATGCGCATGTGACGACGCGTTTTTTTTTTTATCTAACACGGGTATGTAGAAAATCAGGTCGATCCACAGACGATCAGATGGAAGTGCGTGGATAGTGGCGTGTGCATATAGATCCTCCCACCAACATCAGCGTATTTATACGGCAAAAGCGTCGCCGTCGGTCGTGATCGCAGGACACGGCGGGGAGGAAGAGACACCATCCACATCGCGGTAAGAGAGACCGTTATTGAATGGGACTTTCCAACGTCCCCGTTTAGGCGTTTGACCTCATGGAATGATGGAGACATGGCTTAGCACTTGACATGCTATTGGACATTGCTAGACTGAAGTGCAAAGCAGGACGATGGACCAAAAGAAAAACCCCAACAACAACAAAATATGTCAGCATGTGATGTGGCATCTTTATTTGTCTTGTAATTTGTAGCATGTACAAAGATGAGGCCTGGGAATATTTTAATTTATTTCCAAATTCTATAAATCAACACTTGGAGGTGGAGTTGACATTGAACAGATGAATAGTCTAATAACACCACATTCTACTAAAGTCTGAACCTCAAGTGATGCTTATTGTAGAATCACAAACAGTTACTCCATCGCATACTTACACTGAAGTACAGGCCATTATTGTCAGGGGAAATAATTGTGATGCTAGTATTTGTACCTATAGCGTCTAAAATGCTTAGGTATGGTCCCAATACGTAGAAGTCTTGTCAAGTGTTTTTGAAGGACTACCTCTGTGGCACAATTATGTAATTTGTTGTACATGCTGTTAATGGCTGCCAATATGTTCAAAAAATAAAACATTTGCAGTTTCTTGCTGGCTGAGCAATATGTCAGTAGTATACGCTGGAAATAAATTTGACAGGTGTGTATATGTTTATTAGCTGCATAATCAAAACAAGAAAAAATGGGTGCAACTAATGTAAACAGAGCCTGTGGTTATTGACTGTAGTGATATTCGTTATGGTGATTGCTGTTGGTAAATGGTGACAAATATCTCACCAGTCACAAATAAGTAAGGGTACAGTATTCTTTGAACATGACAGGCAATGTGCAATTTTATTGTCCTGAATGTCAACAAGCTGCAAACTATTGGCAGCCACTTTGTCTTACAGTGATCATATAGCATGATTCTAACCCTATCACTAACTTAACCATAACCTAAACCAATCCTAGCCCCAGTCAACTTCAACTCATTAAGTGCTTGAGGTTTTTGGTAATAATTTGCGACACTTTTCCACCATAGCCTTTTATGTTTTTTGGGGATGGGAGCACCAGGTGTGAGAGAGCTAACTTAACTAGCTAATACTAGTCATACTAACGCTAATTCTAGTCAGAGCAATTCTTATCCTGGTTATACTAATCTTAACCCTGGTCATAATAACACAAGGACTGGTCATAGCAACCTTAATCCTAGTTCATACTAACACTAGCCCTAGTCATACTAACCCCATTCCATTTAGGGAAGTGCTTGAGGATTTTGGTCAACTAGACCAAAGCGGGACTGTTCTACTCGCGCCAGCATGTTTTACGGGAGACTGGTCATGAGCGTGTTCCTGTCATACTAACCCCTAACTCTATTCACACTAACCCCTAGCCCTATTCATACTAATAAATCCCTAATAGATTAAGGGACTTCCCTTCCTGATGGTTTTAGTAAGAAACTAGGCCAAAGGGACACTGTTCTGCTCGAGCTGGCATGATGTTCAGAGGATGGTGTGTGAAGTCATGAGTGTGTTGTGGCAGAAGTGTCTCTGAGCGGAAGGACCTATGATGGTAGGGTCTGTCAGAGTGCCAGTACCACATTCTTATACTGTTGTTTTAATGGGTGGTAAAGACATAAACAAACCCAGTAGGATTAAAGCCCACTGGGGAGGAGTGATCAGGGGAGGATTTGCCGCCCGGTGGGCACACAATGGTACTGTCGTGTAACAGACCAACACACACAAACATTCACTACACACAATAGTAATGTTTCATAACAAAGCCCAGCCTATATAAATCTGATTAGAACTGGCTTTTGTTTGGGAAGCGCCACTGGAGTTAAAGAGATGGAAGCCTGGCCTCAGGCGGTGTTTGATAGGATAGGCTAGGGGGTGTGGGCACTCTGGCAGGAAGGGAAATGGGTGAGTATTTTATCTTGTGGCAGGGTACTTGCATATAAGAGGGCGTGGGGGGTTAGGTCATGAGATAACAACAACGACAATATTGCTGTGAAGAAACAGAGACAACTAGCCAGTTTAAATTGGTTTAAATAATAAATCACAGACAAAAAAAAAACACCAAGCACAAACAAGGCTCTGCATTTAATAGAATATCAGATGGACAGCTACGGAAATGTCTGGAACCTTTCTGTGTTCCTTCACAGTGCCAGCTCTGGCCCAGGCTCCAGCTATGCCTCTTCTGGAAGAGACCACTCAACAAGCGCACCCACCCATTCTTCCCGTCATCATCATAGGTAATCTATGTGCCACTAAAATAACATTTAGCAGACATTGTCATCATTTGAATAATTCAAATATGTAAGTCACTAATTCAATAATTTCTCTTCTGTTCAGGCAATGGACCATCGGGTATTTGCCTGTCATACCTTCTAAGTGGCAACAAGCCCTATCTAGACCCGACAACGGTCCACCCAAACCCAATACTATACCGAAAACTGCAGGAGACCAAACACCAAGCCATTACTGAACAGGTACAAATGCACAGAAAAAAATAATCTGGTTGGATTGCAGGTTTGAATCTCTGTTAAACCCTTGTTTGTGCTGTTTGCATGGTCTCTCTGGTCTTGTGTGAGTTTTGTCCAAGTACTCCAGCTTCCGCCCACAATCCAAAAACATGCACAGTGGTACCTTCACTTGTAGCAATTTATGCATTTTCCGAGTTACAAGCCGCTCATTTATTTAATTTTTTCTTCCTTTGTGTCGCGAGCCAAAATTAGAGATCCAATATAGCTTCAGTTAGCCGCCACTAGATGGTGGCAGCGAACACCACAACATCCGTCCACAAGCCCTCGTCTCACTCACAATTGGAGATGAGTAAACTAAGGTACGAGCCCAACTACAGAATGAATTAAACTCTTAAAAGTTACCACTGTATATTAATTGAATACTAAATTGCCCGCTGTGTGATTGTGAAAGGTTGTTCATTTCCGTTTTTGTTCAGTTGGGATCTAGTAAAAGTACAGCAGTATAAAACTAATGGCGAATCAATGAAAGAATGAAATTTCATACTCTATTCCATCCAATCCAGCAACTCTTTGTCTGCAGGACCTAGAATATTTGAGTGAAGGTCTTGAGGGGCGGTCAAGGAACCCCGTGGCTGTGCTGTTTGACACACTACTGCACCCAAACGCCGACTTTGGCTATGAGTACCCTCCTGTGCTTCAGTGGAGGAGGGACAAGCAGCAACACATCCCACATCTCGTCTTAGGGAGAGCAACGCCTGGAGGAGCCTGGCATGTAAGTCCTATCATACTTTGGTTTCCTAGAAACTCTGATTTTCGTTTTCTTTTTTTTTTTTGACAAACCACCCCCTTTCCTCCTCAGGCAATGGAAGATTCCATGCTGACAATAAGTCTTGGCATCTGGATGGAGCTTCCTGGAATAAACTACAGAGACCTGATCAGCGGAAAACGAAGGTACTGAAAGAACATTAGTTTTGTTCTCTGCCGTCTTTGCCCATTGACACGTTCTTCTTTCAAGGGATGCCATCAATGACAGGGCCACCCCTGAGGAGATCTCATCCTATTACCGCAATTATGTGAATCTAAAAGGCCTCCAAAAGAATTTTGTCGACAACACCTCTGTGACCTCAGTCCAAAGACTCTGCAGGGACCACAAGATTGAGAATCTGGAAAATGGACATACTTGTCTTGGAGACGAAAGGGTGGATGATGGTGGAAATGAGAGCTTTGAGGGAAATGGAATAGAATGTGTTAGCGATGGGGGACTTGGGTCACTCTGGGAAGTAAGGGGATACCAACAAGTGCAGAACAACACTCACGCCCCCTTCTCTCTGTTTGCAGAGAATGTAGTTCTCGCCACTGGTGCATCTGATTCACCAATTCGATTAAATGTGGAGGGGGAGGACCTACCCTTTGTGTTCCATAGCGTCTCCGAACTGGGCTTGGCTATTAGTCTGCAAAAGCTGGATACAAACTCAGATCCAATATTAATAGTCGGTGCCGGTTTAAGTGCCGCAGATGCAGTTCTGTGCGCTTGCAGCTGCAATGTTAGAGTGCTGCATGTCTTTCGAAAGAGCGTTGATGACCCTGACATCATCTTCAAACAGTTGCCAAAGACCTTGTACCCAGAGTACCACAAAGTCTACAATATGATGTGCTCCCAGACCTACACAAATATGGTTCCTTCATCTTCTTCAAACAGGGCTCAGATAATGTGTATTGGTTCTTCAGTTTGTGCCAAGATGTGCCCCAAGCCACAGTTGGCCAGAGCTAACATGGCCAATAACACCAGCGTCAGCCTCTTTCCCAACTACACGAGTTTCCCCGGACACTGCGTGGTGTCCTTAGAGTCAGATAAGAAGTGCTTGCTGCAGGGGAACAATTCCCTGAAGGCATTTAAGATCTCCATGGCCCTAGTTTTGATTGGAACCAACCCAGATTTATTTTTCTTTAAGGGCCAGGGCCAGTATCTGGGTCAAGATCCCACAAAGCCCATATCCTGCAAGCAGAACCCCATTGACATCCACCCGTACACCTTTGAGTGTACCAAGGAGCCTGGGCTGTTTGCCATGGGCCCACTGGTGGGAGACAATTTTGTCCGGTTTTTGAAAGGCGGTGCCTTAGGCATCGCCTCCTGCCTTCTGAAGAGACTCAAGAAGAAAGGGAAGCTGGTTAGCAATGGAGGGAATACCTTAATTTGAAATGCTTGGTGTAAAAGAGTTAATACAGTGGAGGACATAATTATTTGATCTCACTGAGTTTGTAAGTTCACTCACTGACAAAGACATGAGCAGTCTATAATTTTAATGGTATGTTTATGTTAACAGTGAGAGACAGAATATTCATTCATTCATTCATTTTCTGTACCGCTTATCCTCATGAGGGTCGTGGGCGTGCTGGAGCCTACCCCAGCTATCTTTGGGTGAGAGGCAGGGTACACACTGAACTGGTTGCCAGCCAATCGCAGGGCACATATAAACAACCAACCATTCGCACTCACATTCACACCTACGGGCAATTTAGAGTCTTCAATCACCCTACCATGAATGTCTTTGGGATGTGGGAGGAAACCGGAGTACCCGGAGAGAACCAACGCAGGCACAGGGAGAACATGCAAATCTCCACACAGGTGAGCCCGGATTTGAACCCGGGGTCCTCAGAACTGTGAGGCAGATGTGGTATAAGCAGTCGTCCACTGTACCACCAGAGGCAGAATATCTAAAACAAAATACAGAAAATCTAATTTAAAAAAAGACAAAAATGTATTTGCATTTCGTTGAGTTAAATAAGTATTTGATCTCCTACCAACTACAAAGAATTCTCACTCGCACAGACTAGTCCTCTGACTTTAAGAAACTAATCCTAATCTAAACTCGTTAGACGCATGAAAGACGCCTATCTCAATTTGTTACCTGGATTAAGACATCTGTCCACAGAATCAATCAATCAGACACCAACCACTCCATCATGGGCAAGACCAAAGAACTTTCTCAGGACATCAGGGACAAGATTGTAGACCTGGACAACGTTGGAATGGGCTACAATACCATTGGCAAGAGGCTGGCTGAGAAGGAGACAACTGTTGGTGCAATAATTAGAAAATGGAATACACATAAAATGACTGTCAATCTCCCTCGGTCTGGGGCTCCTCGCAAGATTTCACCTCGCGGGATATCAATGATCATGAGAAAGGTTAGGCATCAACCTGGAACTACACGGGAGGAGCTTATTAATGATCTCAAGGCAGCTGGGACCACAGTCAGCAAGAAAAACATTGGTAACACACTACGCCGTATTTATCACGTGACCATTTTTCTCACTAATATACTTCCAAAGGTGCTATTGATCTAAAGAATTCACCAGATGTTGGGAACAACCTAAGTAATCCATACATACAAAGAAAGCAGAACAAATAAGATCATAAATTAAATTGTGTGGAAAAATGTGAAATGACAAAGGGAAAAAGTATTGAACACGAAGAAAGGGAGGTGCAAAAAAGGCATGGAAAGCCAAGAAAACACCTAAAATCAAACTGCAATCCAGGCCCTTGTTAGTGCAAATTAATATCAACTGGTTCAGTCCTAATTGATGGCCTACAAAAAGTTCTCATTGCCAAGGTGTGAGTCAAGACATGACATGATGGGTAAGAGCAGAGCGCTGTCTCAAGACCATCGCAAACTAATTGTTGCATAACATAACGATGGCATTGGTTACAGGCGCATATCTAAGCTTCTGAATGTTCCAGTGAGCACGGTAGGAGTCATAATACATAAGTGGAAAGCCATTCATGCCACCATAAATATGCCTCGATTGGGTGCTCCTCGCAAGATTTCTGACAGAGGAGTACAAAGAATAATCAGAAGAGTTCTCCAAGAGCCAATACCACCTGTGGAGAGCTTCAAAAAGACCTGGAATTAGCAGGTACTTTTGTCAGAAGGAAAACAGTGAGTAATGTACTCCACCTCCATGGCCTGCATGCACGCTCACCATGCAAGCATGGCAAAGCTCGTTTAAAGTTTGCTGAACATTTGGACAAGCCAGTTAAATACTGGGAGAATATAGTCTGGTCAGATGAGAGCAAAATTTAACTGTTTGGATGCAATAATGCACACCGCATTTGGAGGAGAAATGGCATTGCACATCACCCTTAAAAGACCATACTAACAGTGATGTACGGCGGTGGGAACATGATGGTGTGGGGTTGCTTTCTCAGAAAATGGTACTGGTAAAGTTCACATTATTGAAGGAAGGATGAAGGGGCAAGTGTACAGAGACATTCTTGATAAAAATCTGCTGCCATCTAATCACACAGAACCTTCAAGAATTGAAGACTGCTTGTGTGGAGGAATGGGCCAAAATCACACCAGAACAATGCTTGCGACTAGTTTCTCCTTACAGGAGGCATCTTGAAGCTGTCATTGCAAACAAAGGTTGTTATACAAAGTATTAGATAAATATCAGTTGGCGTGTTCAATACTTTTTCCCTGTGCCATTTCACATTATTACACACAACTTAATTTCTGAGGTTATTTGTTCTAGTTTCTTTGTATCTATGTATTACTTGAGTTGTTCCCAACATCTGGTGAAATGTTCATGTCAATAGCACCTTTGGAAATATATTTAATGGTTACATTAAATATTTATTTCAGCTGCTGTATTTCCCTCAGTGAATTGCAAAATAATTTCAATCTTTTGTTTTGTGATTTTCTTTTTGATATTCTGTCCCTCCCTGTTCAAAATTTTGCCTAATCCTTACAACACCTACTATTAAAATTATCGACCAGTCATCTCTTTGTCAGTAGGTAAACTAAATTTTCTCTACTGTATATCTTCATAATCATCACTACATTGTTCTTTCATCCATGCGAAGGCATTTTAAAACCAGTTTTTCCCCCTAAACAACAGACTTTTGAATTTCTAGGAGTCTAAGCTACGATGTGCCAACATTTTCAATATGAACATTTTTTTTGGAAGCTCACAACTGAAGGAGATCGTACTTTCATCAGGGTTTTTTTTCCTTGGTACATCTTTGAATCCAGCTAACACTTTCTGTCATATCAAGCTACGGGGAGAGGAAAGGGTCTCAAAAAGTAGAATGTACTCAAGCGTACTGAAAGAGAAACATTTAGACCAGGCCGTGGTCTCAATTTTATTTCTGAAGTAAACAACACGAAACTAATATTGTAATGTTACTGATGACTCTGAGCCAAACCATTTTTTTGTAGATAATTCTTCATTAGTTTAACTTGAACATCTGAATTCATTTCTGAACTCTTTCTTTAACTGGTGTGCAACTGACAGCATTTCTGTGCAAACCATTTTTCATTGAATGTACTTATGTAGTGTTATGTTTCTAATAGCTTCTAACAACTGAGTCGCCGTTTTTATTTATTTTTTTGACCTGTCAATAACTGGTTATTTTAAACAATACTGGGGGTTTGAATCATTTTGTACTATGTCAAACTATGGTCAAAACATATTATAAAATCTTCATAAACGGAATATCACAAGAATTAAGTCCTAATCTCATAATAGATATAGAGAATAGTCATAATTTTCAGAACTTTTTTTTTTTTAATATTACCAGAATAAAGTTGGGATTTTGATGAGTGAAATTTAAATATTCCCACATGAACACTCATATTATAACTTCATTCTCATAAAATGACAACTTCCTTCCTTATATAATCTAGTAAAATGCTGAGTCTCATTACTTTATTATTGTATGATTAATATTTGTATTATTTTCAGTGTAGACCTAAACCTCATTTACAAACAACGGCATTACTAACTAGTTTTTCCACGTTGAAGCTTCTCAATGCAAGTAAAACATATATATATATATATATTTTTTTTTTTTACCTCCAAATTTAACAAATTAGGCAACAAATTGAAAATGACATATCCATGTATTGTAACTTTAATGCAATCTCAGGGCACTTTTCACACAGAACAAGTTGTATGGCGTTAGTACTGCTCAGTTATTCAAGTGCTACTCTTAATCTTAAAGCTACGTGCAGTTAAAGCTTGCCATGAAAATAGGTGTTAAAAAGGCTATGGTGAGCAGTGACACAGCCATCTATTTTGCATTGATGCCATCTTCACCTCATTTAAACATACTATCGACATAGGCCTACAGTTTTGCGTGGACTACTCATGGTTTATTTATTATGCCGGGTCATATTGAGCCCCTTTTAATATATTAGTCATGTTTGGGGTAATACATAAAAAAGTTACAACAGTTACATAATCTTTGGTAATCCTATAAATCTGGTTTTCAGTAACGTATTCCTGCAGTTTTTTTGTTTTTGACATCCTTCTGAATATTGTTCTGATGCACACACAAACACTGGCCACAAAATAAGGTACAACTAATGAGATCAAATACTAGCACAGTATCAAAACCTCAGCCTTTAAAAATATGATAATGCTCAGTTTTGACGAACAGATCATGTATTTGCTCATTACCGTCATTCATTCAGTTGTACCAAAGATTGTGACTGTTTAGTGTAAATGTGTACTTTTCTCCCTCTTAGGTTTATCTATGTGTTTTGTCAGGAAGACTACTTACCTGAAAAGCTTCAGGTATGTAAGTGCCTAATAGTTTGGTTAGCAGGAGAATACAGATGGGCACTGGACTCAATTATCTCGCTCGGCAATGAGGGAAAATTAACCATCAATTAAGCTGTATCAACTATTTTTGAAGGGTTGTGAATGTTCTGAATTACTGTTTCCATACCAGTGTTATACTGAGCTGAAATAGGTTGCCACAGGGTGGATGTAGCTCAGCCTCCCATTGCCAACACCATGTTATTCTTTAGACTTCAGTGAGAGTGAATCAACAGCGACTGCTGATTCAAGTTAAGTAGTGCACTTCATTTTGCCGAAAAATTTTCAAGACAAAATTCATCAACATCAATTACGCAGAATCGTCCCAATGTATAACCAATTAATACACCCATTTCTGGTGGAGAACATTGAACACAACACGAGACTCCATCGCCTCTCATCTGCTTGAGTGAGCTAAAGTAGGGAAATCATTTGGTCTTAACTGCACACAAAAAAGAAAAGCTGCTCTTGGCACGTAAACTTTTAATGCTTTCTTGTACAACTCCAGACTATGAAATGCTTTGTCTGTAATTTTTTATCATTGACAAATAAAAATAATTGAGTGAAAAACCTCAGAACGTGTTTGAAACCTTTACAATATTTGCCGTCGGTGGTGTCGTTAGGTCAGTGTAAAGTGGACTAATTTTAGTGGTTAACAAACATGGTAGCTATACCAACGTACATTTTTATTATCACTGGAGATGATCTGACCATTCTTGCTTCTTCATCTCTTCCTGGTTAATTTGGTGGGGTTGTACCTAAAGACACAAGCAAACACACATCAAACAGTTGATGTCATCACTCCCTCGAGATGGGCTTTTAACATTCCTCATGGCTCATCCTTCAATGTGCTGGAAGGCATTTTGAACAAACAAAAAAACAGCCCAGAAGAAGTGCCATAAAAGATGAAAGTGTTTGAACAGCTTTAAGCAAACAGCCTTCCAATAAAGCACGTCTGGACACTTGCTTGTTTCAAGCTACCGAAATGCACTGGGCTGTTGTCTTAGCAGCATAGTCTATTCCCCTGCTCTGCATGACTGACTGAGTATGACTCAGTGATAAAACAGTTTAGCCTCAACACACACACATGCACACAGTCAATCTCAATCTCTTTTTGTGCTTTGTCAAAGAAAACACACCATCTTACATCACCCGTTACCTTGGAGACCACTGTGACGAAAGAACCCATAATTCCCCTTAATTATGTTGATCAGGATGAGTCCATGATTAGAACTGAGGATGTGCAGGCTGAAGTGTTTGCTGTAAACTGACAACACCGACAGGTACAAGAGAAAGCACATGGGAATGAAGTACGAGCACTTTTAAGTAGCCATATGCAATATAGCAAAAGTTACAAAGTGGAACACTTTAAAGTTTGTAAAATTTGAAGGTTGACCAAAATTTAGCAAGAAAACATGCATTAAATCAGGGTTTCAAAAACTGTGTCAAACTCAAGGCCTGGGGGCCAGATCCAGCCCACAATATCATTTCATGTGGCCCATGTAAGCAAATCATGGGCATCTACTTCGTCTTCTTATGGACCAAAATTTCAAATTGTCTTCACTTTCAATAACGTTGAGAAATGGCAAGCATTTTAAAATAAATTAGAAGTGATACGGGCAGGCATTTTGACCATTTTGACGGTGAAAATCAAGCAGATGTATGAAGACTGGGACAAAATTTTAGCGAAAAAAATTTCAAAAACTGAATCAGAAAACCTCAGGTTCTACTTTATATGCAACGATATGATGAGGCGATTCTACATTTATTTGGTTCGACAGTCATAATGGCCCTCTGAGGGAAACCATAACTACAATGTGGCTAGGGACAAAACGGAGTTTAACACACCTGATTTAGAGCCTTCCATGAATCTAACATGAATGTTTTTGGGATCTAAGAAGAGAAAGCCCAAGCAAGCACGTACAAAACATGCAGACTACACACAGGAAGGCCAGAGCAGAGGTTTAAATCCCAAACCTCAGAACTGTGAGGCTGTTGAACTAGGACAGCCACGAGGCCAGCAAGCTGTCTGCTTTAAAAAAAAGGTTTACGCGTTAAAATCCATCCGTTTCATTACCTAAACAGGTTATCTCCTTCACTCTCCTCCAGTCTGCTCTGCCGCTCGCCCTAAAAAAAAATGCACATCATGATTGGAATTTCTGGAATGACGAACAGAGCGCAGGGGAATCTAACCTCCTCTGCATCTTTCAGCCATTCATCAAGTTCGGAGTTCTTGCCACGGTTGTGAGCCAGCAGGTCAGCCCCCCCGATGATGTGTGCAGAGTTCTCTGTCGCGGGCACTCGCATCTGTCGCATGCACACATCAGGGGAAAAGGATGTTTCCATTCGTAAGTAGCTGTTTACTGAAAATAATGAAAAATATATGTTTTGCAAGTGTCAATGTGTTCTGACCTTGCGAAAACGTTTAAAGTTCTTCACAAAGCCGTTGGTGTGCATCTGCTGTGGTTTAGTTTTGTGGAGCAAGTTCACCGTGAGGGATCTAAATTCCACCAAAATCAGCTTTTTAGGGAGGTCTTCATCCAGCTTCGTGTTCTGCAACAACACACAAACACCCTGGTTTAGATGCAAGAGCTTCTACAAGGTGCCTTCTTGACTGATCTGAATTTGTGGACAAACAGAAAATAAGACACGATGTGCCCAGCGAATGGCTACATTCCGTTCACGACACAAATGGGACCTTATAGCCTTATTACACAACATTAGCCAGACATTATACCGAGCTTCGAGGGCAATTTGAGTTAATATGTGATAAAAGTGAAGTTGGCTGAAGCAACAGGAAACATTTGTACAGTACAGTGACTAAAAAAAAAGGAGTGGGCAATGTATGGCTTGCATAACATGTACAGCCCACTCTGTTCTTTAATCCTGCCCATACAGCATTTACAATATCATGATTCCTGTAATATTTGTTGCATTAATGTATCTATTTTTCTTTAAACTCTTTAATTAAAAAGCACATATTAGTTTTTTTTTTTTTAAATTAATTGACTTATTTTAAATAATACAAAATAATTTTAAATATAAAGGTACATTTATTTTTTTCTTTTATTTGATTACATAATGTTTTAAATTAACTGTAATGAAATGAGTTTGATTACTTCTGTTAACTTCTTTTTACACTGTATGAAGTCATTAACCACCACTCTCCAGTTCCCTTAAGGCCATGTATACGTATGTAGCGACTATACCCTATGGCACGGTTGTCAACGGCAACCCCCAAGAACTGATAAACCTTTGCATTCCTGCTTCCTGAATCTCAACCAGCCGGTTTCTTTTCACAAGACACAGGAAACCTGGTTAATATCATCTGAAGCCATAAAACTGGTTGCAAGTCTCCTCGTGACTTGCACAGCATGATTGGGGGAAGGAAGTGAGTGATGACTGTTGAACAATGGACCATGGTGAGTAAAACATTGCAGTGATTACCAGAAAGTACAAATTGGTGCATAGTAGTTTGGGTTTAAGGGTTAGGGTTTTGTTGTATTTCTTCTATAGGGCAAAGTCAAATCATTTTATACTTCTATGACTGTTACAAATGTTTAAATGTTGCCTACATTATCAATAATTAAAGGTTTGGTGATTGTGACAGTTTGGATCTTGCAGGAACACATTATTTTTACTTCCATTCTTGATTCTAAATTCAAACAAATCAAGAGACTGAACATCGTTGTGTAACGGACTGTGTGCAATGCAGAGGTTCCACTCTATCTGTATAAAAAAAAGGTAGAATAACAAAAAGAAGCAAATAAAGTAATAAGGAATGAATGAAATAATCTAAAATCCCATAATAAATCAATACCTTTTCTCTAACGACACAGTTTTTAATGTGTGCTTTCAAGTGAACCCAGGGGAGGCTATGGAATCAGAATTTGGTGATTGAATCCTTTGAATCAGACTTGAATTAATGGATTTTCTCCCAAGTATTAAAAATGATTGCTCTACGAACAACTATTCATACATTATCCAAATAATTTTCAGCCCCTTGTACAGAGGTACAAAATGGCTGTACTGTAATTCCAAAATGGTGAATGCCAAATTTTTGTGAAACCATTTTAACGATGAAAGTCTACAAATCAATGATATCTTGATTGGTTTATTTCAAATCCATTGTAGTGGTGTAGAAAGGAAAATCATGATGTCACTGTCCAAATATTTCTGGATCTAACTATGTAAAGCACATACAAGCCCGCCCGACAAAACTTACTTGGGTCTCCTGTTTCATGTCAACAGGTTTCATGAGGTGAACCGCAGTCGCTTCTTGGGGCTGAATATCATCTTCTTTGAAGTGGCCTAACTCCTAAGAGAATACACAGGAGCATTCAATGAATTGTAACTGGAAGATGCAAGTGGATATTCAACTGAAAAGGTGAAAAAATAATATTTTTGCTGGAGATCTCATCCTCACCTCTGTGGAGGACTCTCTGTTAGCTTCAACATGCTGACTTGTGCTGCCAGATGAAACTTTGCTACTCATTCTCTCTGCTGATGGGTGAAGTTTCTCAGTCGTTGGGGGGATAACTTTGTGCTCACTTTGGTGGCGCTGATATGGAAACAGCTCTTCTACCGGTTCCAATGGTGACCTTTGGCTCCTGGTGTCTTCATCATTTTCACAGGCTACTCGTTGCTTCTTACTCAAAGCCTCTTCATTTTTTGACATCCGTTCAGAACAATTGGCTCGCGCTTGTGGGGATTCGCTGACTGAAAAAGACTTGTCCAAGCAGTCCATATCCTCAGACATTATAGACTCCAGTTCGACCATATCTATTTCTTCTTCCAGTTCCTTCCTCTTTTGTCTCAGGTGGGACGAAGCCGCCGCCCGACTGATGAAAAAATCATTTTCGGAGTCCATCGGCATCTGGGAAGGGGCCCCGGGGGCTTTGTCTGAACATGAGGGAGCGTCTACAGATGCCACCTGAACGATGATGTCAGACTCAAGTGCAGGACGCTTTGGTTCTGACATGACGACAGAGAGCTCCTCGTCCAAAGGCCTTGAAGAAAAAGGCACATGCAAAAGGGAGAGTTGTTTCAATTTTGCAAAAACAATCAAATTAATTTCAATAGTGGAACCTCAAAAGTCAAATGGCTCAAATGTACAATTTGGGGTCCAACGTCCGAACTAAAATCATCTTCACGCAGAAAAACATATTTACACCACTCAAGCACATGTTGATGTATAAATTTAAGATTAAATTAAAGATTAAATTGGCCTCATTGTTATCCTTTTTTGTTTTGGCCTCCAACTTGAGCCAGTCCCATCTCCAACTGCAACTGATGCCTGCTTGAAGCTGTGCCACATGAATAGCATCCTCCTCTTTAAGCACTCTCATTCTGGAAAAGAATTTTCTAAAATCTGTCAGTTTCACTTCCTTATTCACTATTACCAATTTCAAAGGCTAATCCCAAATGGATCCTCTAGGAAATTATTAAGTACAATATTTTTCTGTTTTTATTGTTCATTTCTGAATTTGAAGTTAGTTCATTCTGTGTTGTGACATAATCCCTAACGTCGCTCCGTCGTTTAATACATTTAACGTTAACGTCCGTAAACTAATTAGATGATTAGTTCCTAATTAATACAAAATGTAGTAGCGGATCAACTCTTGTCGCCGATGTTACGTGTGCTTCACGGGTCCGCTGGAACCACGACCTGCAGGAACCTCAACGCGAAAATATAAAAGACCAGTGCAACAAATACGACACTGGCTAATCTGATGAGCAAAAATGTTGCTGAAAGAGTAGCAATAGAGGATGTCCGCTCCAGAGGTAGGTAGAGTAGCCAAATATTGTACTCAAGTAAGAGTACAGTTACTTGACAATAATGTGACTCAAGTAAAAGTAGTCCTCCGAAAAACTTACCCTTACTTAAGGGTAAAAAGTACACAGTGAAATAATTACTCAAGAAATGAGTAAATAGTGAGTAACTTCAGATTTTTTTTCAACCACAGCATGAACATCAATTAAAAAAAAATACAAAATAAAATGTGAATGTGCAAATTCTGATGTTGTGTGTGTGTGTCAAAACATCTGCAATTTACTACAGTGTTTTCTAAAGTTATAAGTGAGCTGATATATCCACATTTGGGCAGACAGTGCCAGACAAATACTAAAACACATGAAAGCTGTTGTTTTTGTTCATCTAAATGTAAACAAGAGTAGGGCACCGTTGCCTTCATGGTAACGACGACCTTCTCAACATGGCCACCACGTAGGCATGACAATCAGCCGGGCTGGGCTGGCTTATTTAGTGTTAATACCTATGCCCGGGAAGCCCAATAGAAGACATTGTGTGAGGTCACGTGACATTCATGTGCCGTTTGATTGGTGAACTAGACTTAAACGTCACTAGCGCTTAAACTGGATTAGCGCAAACAGCGCCCAATGCGGAAGTCGAAGTCTTGCACACGAAATACTTGATAAATAAGCAATAATTGATAAATAAAAGTAGCGAACGACATTTAGATCATTGTAACGGAGTAAAAGTGCTGTTACTTCTTAACAGCAGAAGCAGCGGAAGTTTTTTTTCTGGTCTCCTCAACTTCTCTGACAGGCGGAACCTCAGGCCAATGCACTCCCATATTAGTCCGCCGCAGAGTAATATTCACAATGACATTTGTGTGTGGATGGTGGATGTGTGGAATGGATCTAGCTGCCAGTGTTCAAGAAGTACGAAACAGCCTATGATGTCAGCGACGGCGAAAAATTCATTGTATTGATACGATTCACGTAAATGGCCTATTTTGAGTTCAAAATGGCAAATTTCACCGAAAAGTGACTGATTTGCATCTATGTATCTAAAAATAAATAAATAAAAAAGTAAGTTGATAACTACAGTGTATTCTATGAGGCATCTTGTGGATTTTAGTCATAGATTCCAAAATACAGGTGATCAAAGAAGAGCATACACATAGAAAACGCAGGCTCTCATGGTTACCTTTTCTTGTTGACTGGTTTAAAAAAGCTGGTCATTCTTGCTTGTTTCTGTGGGGAAGCTTGTGGAGAGATTTGTTGTTTCTGAGGAAATTTCTTCGGTTCGAATGTCTTCTTACCACCAGTGGACTTGACCAGAGGAGGCTGAAAAGTTGCTATGTTAACGTCCTGGCCTGAAAGTGCAAGAATATTGGCTTAAAAGAACATCATTTTTTTCATTAATACAGCCCTTTTCATTTTATTTAGCTTTAGTGATTCCTATTTGGCCTTTTCCCCATCTCTGGTGTTATCTTTGTTTAATTGGCATTTTTGTATTTTGTTATTTCCCTTTGTGATGTCATTTATCTTTGTCCTGTATTATTCAATATTTTAGCCTCTTCATCACAGCTGGGTCCAGTAGTTTCGGTCTAGGATTTTACTACAAGTAAACCTTTGGTTGTGGAAAGTGGCTAATATGCCACAAACTCAATAAGCTAATAATGCATTCAATAAAAACGTGTTTGAACATTTCAGATCAACGAGTAAAAGAGCACTTAAATGCCACTTAAAATTGGAATTCGGCCAAGTTGATCTGCCTTCATTTTACCATGCAGTAAAAATCTGACGTCACATATTAGATGCACTGAAAGAGATTTGAGGCACTGATCCACTTCATCCATTGCCCATACCGCTTTCAGGGTTGCGAGTGAGCTGGACCCTATCCTACCTGACTTAGACCGAGAGGCAGGGTATACAAGATGCAACCAATTGCAGGGCACACATACAAACCCTTGTGTAAAACGTAAATAAAAACAATACAATTATTTGCAAATCCTTTTCAACCTATATTCAATTGAATACACTACAAAGACAAGATACAAAATGTTCAAACTGATGAACGTTATTTTTTTTTTTTTTTTAAAGCAAATATTCTCTCATCGGTGAATTCACAACTCTAAATTACCCGTAGGTGTGAATGTGAGTGTGAATGGTTGTTTGTATGTGCCCTGCCATTGGCTGGCAACTAGTTCAGGGTGTACCCCGCCTCCTGCCCGATGATGGGATTGGCTCCAGCACGCCCGCAACCCTAGTGAGGAGAAGCGGCTCAGAAAATGGATGGATAGATATTCTCTCATTTTGAATTTGATGCCTGTAAGACAGCTGAGAAAGTTGGGATAGGGGCATGTTTACCACTGTGTTACATCACCTTTCCTTTTAACTACACTCAATAAGAGTTTGGGAATTCTTGACAATTGTTGAAGCTTTGTCGGTGGAATTATTTCCCATTCTTGCTTGATGTACAACTTCAGTTGCTCAACAGTCCGGGATCTCCATTGTAATATTTTGTGCCACATTTTGAATGGGAGACAGGTCTGGACTGCTGGCAGGGCAGTTTAGTACTCACACTCTATGAAGGCATACTGTTATAATACGTGCAGAATGTGGCTTGGCATTTGTCTTGCTGAAATGAGCAGGGAATTCCATGAAAAAGACATCGCTTGAATGGCGGCATATGTTGCTCCAAAACCTGTATGTCCCTTTCAGCATTAATGGTGCCTTCAGATATGCAAGTTACCCATGTCATGGGCACTAAAACACCCCCATACCATCACTGATGCTGTTTTTTTTTTTAACTTTGTGCTGATAAGAATCCGGATGGTCCTTTTCCATTTTGGCCCGGGGGATGCGATGGGCATAATTTCCCAAAACAATTTGGAATGTGGACTCATCACACCATAGACACCACACAATTCCCCCAAAACTATCACGTTAAACAATTTTTTTATGCCTCTGAAATCATGAAAAATAAGGCCAGCCCTAATTTTTGCTTTTACATCAGTATTGTTGTTATTATTGTTGTTATTATTACAGTGGGTATGGTAAGTATTCAGACCCCCTTAAATTTTTCACTCTTTGTTATATTGCACCCATTTGCTAAAATAATTTAAGTTCATTGTTATTCCTCAATAATGTACACACAGTACACCATATTGACAGGGGAAAAAAAACAAAACAAAAACAGAATTGTTGACATTTCTGCAGATTTATCAAAAAAGAAAAACTGAAATATCACACAGCCATAAGTATTCAGACCCTTTTGCTGTGACACTTTAACTCGGGTGCTGTCCATTTCCTCTGATCATCATTGAGATGGTTCTACACCTTCATTGGAGTCCAGGTGTGTTTGATTATACTGAATGGGCTTGATTAAGAAAGCCACACCCCTGTCTATATAAGACCTTACAGCTCAGCAGTGCATGTCAGAGCAAGTGAGAATTATGAGGTCAAAGGAACTGCTTGAAGAGCTCAGAGACAGAATTGTGGCAAGGCACAGATCTGGCCAAGGTTACACATGTTTTTTTATTCTGATGCACTCAAGGTTCCTAAGAGCACAGTGGCCTCCATAATCCTTAAATGGAAGACGTTTGGGACGACCAGAACCCTTCCTAGAGCTGGCCGTCCGGCCAAACTGAGCATTCGGGGGAGAAGAGCCTTGGAGAGCGAGGTAAAGAAGAACCCAAACATAACTGTGGCCGAGCTCCAGAGATGCAGTCAGGAGATGGGAGAAAGTTCCAGGAAGTCAACCATCACTGCAGCCCTCCACCAGTCGGGGCTTTATGGCAGTGGCCCGATGGAAGACTTTCCCCAGTGCAAGACACATGAAAGCCTGCATGGAGCTTGCTAAAAAACACCTGAAGGACTCCAAGATGGTGAGAAATAAGATTCTCTGGTCTGATGAGGCCACTTTTTGGCCTTAATTTTAAGCAGTATGTGTGGAGAAAACCAGGCACTGCTCATCACCTGTCCAATACAGTCCAACAGTGAAGCATGGTGCTGGCAGCATCATGCTGTGGGGGTGTTTTTCAGCTGCAGGGACAGGACGACTTGTTGCAATCGAAGGAAAGATGAATGCGGCCAAGTACAGGGATATCCTGGACGAAAACCTTCTCCAGTGCTCAGGACACACTAAGCACACAGCTAAAATACCGAAGGAGTGGCTTCAAAACAACTCCGTGACTGTTTTTGAATAGCCCAGCCAGAGCCCTGACTTAAACCCAATTGAGCATCACTGGAAAACCTGAAAATGGCTGTTCACCAACGTTCACCATTCAACCTGACAGAATTGGAGATGGTCTGCAAGGAGGAATGGCAGAGGATCCCAAAATCCAGGTGTGAAAACTTGTGCAAAAGACTCATGCCTGTATTAGTTCAAAGGGGTGCTTCTACTAAATGCTAAGGAAATGGTCTGAATACTTATGGCTGTGTGATATTTCAGTTTTTCTTTTTTAATAAATCTGCAAGAATTTGAACAATTCCGTTTTTTACTGTCAATATGGGGTGCTGTGTGAACATTAATGAGGGAAAAATGAACAAATGATTTTAGCAAATGGCTGCAATAAAACAAAGAGTGAAATATTTAAGGGTGTCTGAATACTTTCCGTACCCACTGTGTGTGTGCATATATATATATATAGATATATATATTTTTTTAAGTGCAATGTTATTGTTAAAACTTGGCATCAACTAACAGTGTCTTAGAATAATATTAAATATACTTTTTAGGAATAAAACCGTTGCCATTTTTGATGAACACTACTTATTTTTTGAAGTGGTACTTGGTGTGAAAAGTTTGAGAACCACTGTTCCAGACAACCTGTTCTCCATGGAAAATGCCATGTCAACATACTGCTAAACAAAATCAATCATCATCATCAATGCTTTGCTTCCTTTGGGAACGACTTGCAGTTGGACCTCATAAGCGTGAACTGCAATATCTCCAATTTCCTACTTTTCTCAAATGCTGCATTATCATCAACACACTCCATTTACCTGTCACTTTGGACTCAGGTTTCTTCCTCTTGGAATGTGTGCTTTCTGTTGTGCTGAACGACGAGCTGGGTGAATCTGCCACAATGCACTGAGTGTTCATCTTCTGGGTTGTGGCTCTTGGGCCATTAGTAAGAGCGGTGTTTTGATTCTGCCTTTTCTCCTGAGTCTCTCCCACCGGTGTAATCCCGCTTACCGTGCACCGCTCTGTACTGATAAATGAGGAAATGGAACTAGAATAAATCAGAGGGCAAAGCCTGGACAGTTTGAGCAGATGACTGGGTGTGCTTGTACATGTGCGATGCCTCTGTGTTGACTGCGTACGCTGTGATGTTTTGCGATCCTGCAGGTAAAACGGTTTCATCCACCACTACATGTTGGGAGAGAGATCCGCTGGGAATTCTTGACGTCGTCTTTGTCACTTAAATGCAAAAGAAAAGGTGAGATGTATTAAAAATAGGAACTTCAGGAAATACATTCCACCAATATGCAACATATTCTCTGCTACCTGTGGCTTTAATTAGACTGGAAGGGTTGCAGTATATGTCACGTGAGGTGTACATGGCAGCCAATCCAACTTCACACTCTGTGATGACTCGAAAGCCTTTCCTGTCTCACAGGAAGTGACAAAAGGCTCTTAAATTTTCACAAATGACAACAAGATGAACTGTTGCCTTGTGGGGTTCCTACAAACCTTTGAACAATGTTTCTCACAGAATTATGCCACTCTGTGGTTGAAGCTGGAAGGGGAGGTTGGGAGTTGCCAGCAGTAAAATCCACTACACAGCTCTGTGGGGACTCCAGGAGGTCACGGGGGAGGGAGCCCTCCTCCAGGAGTCTGCTCGTGCCACCTCCGAAACTCACTGCTGCACCAAGACGCTTGAGCTGAAAACAACAAAGATGTCAGAGAGTTACACCGCTGCATAGTTAATACAGGAGACAATAGCAGTGATAAAGTACACTATGTGTAACTAGGGCTGGGTGATTAATCTATTTTATTGGATGATTTTTAAAAATATATATGTAGCCCTCACTGGCAGGACTCACAAAACCGTTGAACCCTCAGTTCACTGGGGAAAAGAAATCCAAACCCATTTCCGTAGGAACGCGCCCTCAAAACGCTTCAGTAGGCACAGCGACTGGATCCCGCAGCGTCGAAGCGGCAGCCCGGTGGCGTTGAGCAGGCCGTACCCGTAGCGTCGAAACAGTCAATCCGTTCGTGTTGAAACAGTCAATCCGTTCGCGTTCAAAACCCCAGGTCCACCGACCCCCCCCAAAAAAACAACAACTCTCTTCCCGCCGCATCTCCCGCTCTTACTCCACGACCCACCTCCTTCTTCGAATCCCATTGGACGCACCGCCCCTTCAATCAATCATTAAAAAAAAAAAAAAAACCTGAAATGTTCACAGACCCCTCAGAACGCAGGACACCCCAGTATCCATCCACACAAAGAACCAAACAAACTTTTAACTAGTTTTCACAACAGCAATTCAAACAAATACAGTTCAACACATTTTAGTCAGTACACTACATATATATTTCAACAGCTTCCGTAGTTTAAAGCCCACCCCCACTGATGTGCACTGCTTACACTAACAACATGGCTGCCAACATAGAGCAGGTAGTTTACAAAAGTCAGTGTTGCCAACTTAGCAACTTCTGTGACGCCTCCAGCAACTATTTGTCAAAAAAGTAACTTGATTTCCACTAAAAACTGACCATAATGCGTGGAATAATTTTCACCATTGTTTCTCATATGACAAATGCCTCGTGGAAAGCAATCATGGAGTCAATGGCGCTGACCATTGCTAAAACACATTTATACATTGCAAAAGCAGTGATTTATCGACACGTTGGAAACCTTTGACCCGAGGTACAGGCTTCCAAGGCACAAATATTTTACCGCAGGTGACTTGCCTCACCTATACAACTTTACATGAGAAAAGAACATGAGAGAGTTAGAGAAGCTTTGACAACAGACGTGCACTAGCTGAGGCATGCAATTTGATGGCTCATTTTATGGTGTTAAATTGTTCAACATTTAAAATGTTACTATATTAAATAGGCTTTTACATGATCAGCATTTTTGGGGCCGATCACCAAGTTTAAAACTATCAATAACCGATCCGATCACAAGATGGAGCAATGTGTCTATTTATATGACTTATTCATTTATTGTATATACTTGTGTACTGTATACTGAGT
Source organism: Phycodurus eques (assembly GCF_024500275.1). Taxonomy (NCBI): domain Eukaryota; kingdom Metazoa; phylum Chordata; class Actinopteri; order Syngnathiformes; family Syngnathidae; genus Phycodurus; species Phycodurus eques. Next base: position 12,991,016 of record NC_084528.1, on the reverse strand, counting down.
ATCTTCAACGATTCTCTAGCATTTTAGATAAAAGTTAAACATCAGTGACCTCTAGTGGGCATTCAAGGATTGGCCACTGACACGTTTTGGTCAATTCAACATTACAACATGACAGAAATAATGGGTGCCAACTTCCATCCATCCATCCATTTTCTTGGCCGCTTCTCCTCACTAGAGTCACGGTCGTGCTGGAGCCTATCCCAGCTATCATCGGGGAGGAGGCAGGGTACACCCTGAATTGGTTGCCAGCCAATCGCAGGGCAGATATAAACAAACAACCATTTGCACTCACATGCACACCTACGGGCAATTTAGAGTTGTCAATTAACTACCATGCATGTTTTGGGATGTGGGAGGAAACCGGAGGGCCCGGAGAAAACCCACACAGGCACCGGGAGAAAATGCAAACTCCACACAGGCGGGGCCGGGGATTGAACCTCAGAACTGTGAGGCAAACGCTCTAACCAGTCGCCCACCTTGCTCCGGGTGCTAACTTACTATAATCAAATGACTTTATTGCAATTAAATGACTTTAAAAAATACTGTTATTGCTTCCATATCTGAACAAGTTGGTGGTTGACCAGTTTCCTAGAACAACTTTCTTTGGATTCCACTGTATTTCCATTGACACCTGTGCATTTATGACCTTAGTACCAGAAATTTTGGAAGTGTTCAAACTAAAATGAAGACTCCCTGAGAGGAAACAAATATTTCCTTCATTTGACTTCTCCAAAACCATCCTCTGTTGGGGTAAATGATCCATTTTATTCTTAAATTCTCTGACTACCTTTGCCAAGTTTTCACCCACATGACTCAAAATGTAGATAGTGACAGACCAGATGATAGTGCACTGGCCATATGCCACACAGTGCCTGAGCAAAACTCACAAGCACCCTGTATGAAGTAATGTTATGGTGGCAGGCATACTGTTGCACAAAGCGTAATAAACCAGTCACAAATGCGACGGTAGTCATAATTAACAGAGACGTGTGTCGTATTAATAAGGTACATTAACATTGATCTCACTGATTTGTGCAACGTTTAATTAAACATGTCAAATGGGAGTCAGCACACACCTGCCACCATTTAAAGTGCCTCTGATTAACCCCAAATGAATTTAAGTTGTTGTTGTAGGCTTTTACTGACAGTTTTTTGGTTTCTAGCAGAATCCTGAAGATTTGTGCCAACACTGACTGGAATTTGAAATTGTTCATAATTCCCTCCACCTCAAACCTCAACTAAGGCACCAGTTCCAGCTGAAGGGAAACAGCTCCAGAGCATGAGCTGCCACCACCATTACTCACTGTAGGTATGGTTTTCTTTTGGTGATGAGTAGTGTTGCAATTGCGTCAAAATACCTTCTGGATTTATGGCCAAAAAGTTTAACCTTGGTTTTAATGGCCCATAACAAAATCTCCCCAATATATAGGTATGTGGGAAATGTATTATGGGCCAATGAAATGTGACCATAATTCTTTTAGCTGAATCCAAACAAACCTGCTTGCTTGTGAGGAAAATGAAGGTTGTTCCTGCAAAAAGCCACTTGCGCCTGAGATCTGGCTCCAGGTTCAGGTCCTCATTAATCAAGCTGGGCTCATCAATGTCAGGGATGAATCTTTAGAAATCAATAAGCTGTACATATGAGCTCATGTTTGGTTACAATTCAACACAGGGCACTGTGGTGGCAATTTACCTCTCAGCTTTCGGAGGGGGTAGCTTCTGCTGTGCCGCTGTGTTGAACTCTGAGAAGAACCCTGGCTTCACAATGGGACAGCAACACAGCAGAGCAGAAATCGTCTAATGGGGGTAAATTATTCAAAACATGCACATGGGTAACGAGAAGCATGCTACACATACAGTTAAGCGTGGTCCTGACCTTGATGGTGACTTTAACAGAAGGCATGACCAGGTGAGTGCAGTCTTGAGTCCACAAGCTCACCAGCTTTCCTCCAAAAAGCTGCAGAGCCTGAGAGAGTACAGCTTTGCCATCATTGTCCAAACAAGAAGAACACACCACTGGCTTCAGATGATCCACACTAGGCAAGAAAAAGAGAAAATGGTCAAATAAATGTTCTACAAAAATCTAACTTCCAGTTGTGATCTCTCTCTTTTTTTTTTCTTACAGAAAAATAAAATGACAATCACATATTTAAAAACAAGCTTTGCTTTTCGGTGTCTTCCCCCTTGTGGAATTAGCTTTATTTCTCCTTACCAAATACCAAACTGGTTTAAAAGTTTTTTTTTTTCTTAGTAAGAAAGTTAAGTTTAATTTATGTTAAGTTTTTAAATTAAGTAATGTGTAATAATGTGAAATGACAGAGGGGAAAAGTATTGAACACGCCAACTGGTATTTATTTAATACTTTGTAAAAAAAAAAGCCTTTGTTTGCAATGGCAGCTTCAAGACGTCTCCTGTATGGAGAAACTAGTTGTATGCATTGCTCTGGTGTGATTTTGGTCCATTCCTCCACACAAGCAGTCTTCAAATCTTGAAGGTTCCGTGGGCTTCTTTTATGGACCTAGAGTTTCAGTTCTTTCCATAGATTTTCGATTGGATTCAAGTCAGGTGATTGGCTGGGCCATTCTAGTAGCTGTATTTTTGTTCTTTGAAACCAATTGAGAGTTTCCTTGGCAACATGTTTTGGATCATTATCCTCATAAAATGTCCACCCTCGTTTCATTTTCATCATCCTCGTAGATGGCAGCAGATTTTTGTCAAGAATGTCTCGGTACCTTTGCCCATTCATCCTTCCTTCAATAATGTGAATTTAACCACTACCATTTGTTGAAAACCAGCCCCACACTATCATGTTCCCACCTCAGAACTTCACTGTTAGTATGGTGTTTTTAGAGTGATGTGCAGTGCCATTTCTCCTCCAAACGTTGTGTGCATTATGGCATCCAAACAGTTTAATTTTGCTTTCACCCGACCAGACTATAGTCTCCCAGTATTTAAGTGACTTGTCCAAATGGTGTTCAGCAAACTTTAAACGAGCTTTGCCATGCTTTTTTTTTTTTCCTTCAATGGGTTCTTGCGTGGTGAGCATGCATACAGGCCATGGCGGTGGAGTGCATTACTCACTGTTTTCCTTCTGACAACAGTACCTGCTAATTCAAGGTCTTTTTGAAGCTCTCCACAGGTGGTCCTTGGATCTTGGACAAATCGTCTGATTACTATTTGCACTCCTCTATCAGAAATCTTGCGAGGAGGACCTGATCGAGGCAAATTTATGGTGGTATGATTGGCTTTCCACATACGTATTATGGCCCCAACCGTGCTCACTGGAACATTCAGAAGCTTAGATATGCGCCTGTAACTAATGCCATCATTATGTTTGGCGACAATTAGTTTTGTGATGGTCTTGAGACAGCTCTCTACTCTTACCCATCATGAGATGTGTTTTGACTCACACCTTGGCAATGAGACATTTTTGTAGGCCATCAATTAGGACTGAACCATCTGATATTCATTTGCACTGACAAGGGGCTGGATTGCCGTTTGATTATTGATAGAATTTAGGTGTTATCTTGGCTTTCCATGTCTTTTTGCACCTCCCTTTGTGTGTTCAATACTTTTCCCCTGTGTCATTTCACATTATTACACACAATTACTGATCTTATTTGTTCTACTTTCTTTGTATGTATGGATTACTTTGGCTGCAACATCCATCCATCCATTTTCTGAGCCGTTTCTCCTCACTAGGGTCGCGGGCGTGCTGGAGCCTATCCCAGCTGTCATCGGGCAGGAGGCGGGGTACACCCTGAACTGGTTGCCAGCCAATCGCAGGGCACATAGAAACAAACAACCATTCGCACTCACAGTCATGCCTACGGGCAATTTAGAGTCACCAATTAATGCATGTTTTTGGGATGTGGGAGGAAACCGGAGTGCACGGAGAAAACCCACGCAGGCACGGGGAGAACATGCAAACTCCACACAGGCGGTGCCGGGGATTGAACCCGGGTCCTCAGAACTGTGAGGGTGACACTCTAAGCAGTCGGCCACCGTGCCGCCGGGCTGCAACATCTGGCGAAAATTTCATGTCAATAGCACCTTTGGAAATATATTTAGTGAGAAAAATGGTGACATGTTAAATACTTATTTCAGCCGCTGCGTGTGTGTGTGTGTGTGTGTGTGTATATATATATATATTTTTGTTTGTTTGTTTGTTTTCTTTCCTTAAAAGATAATGTGAAAACAAAACACGTTAACATGATCCTGAGTAAATTAACATTTTAAATTACAAAAACAAATTAACATAATAAAATAAGATGACAAACTGCATGTCTGTTGTTGGCAAAATATGTGGTGTGTACTGTTTCAGTACCTGAATTTGGATTGAAAGACCCCAAATGTAATGCTGTCCCCTGACTTCAGGGTGATTGCAGTGTTCTCTGGCAGGGGCTGGCTGTTTATGGTGGTACCGTACTTGGAGGTGTCCCTCAGGGTCAGAGTCTTGGCCAAAAATACACGAGAGATCATAACCATGAAATTTAACATTTAAAGAAATTACTGATGTCTCTGTTGAATTAAGTCAAAGTTTTAGGAAAATCTAAGGCAGTGTTTCCCATCTTTTACTGAGCCAAGGCACATATTTTATTTTAGGAAAATTTCAAGGTACACCACGAAACATAAATGTCACAAAAAGTATATACTCTATACGGAAATAATAAATTATGTCATGTCAATTTACTCAGAAATCTAAAATCTATCTATTATCTAAAATGCTAGAGAATCTTTGTGTGAAATCTGCAACTGTTTAGTTGAAAGCAAACCTATTACAGAGAACCCCTGTTTATCATGTGGATAAGTTTCAGACCCACCTACAATATGTGAAAATCTGTGATCTAGACAGACCATAAAGGATTTAATTTTTTTTTTATAGCTTTATCCCACCTGTATGCTTTAAACTAGGGCTTGGACTTGTCCTCAAATCCCAATTTGTTGTATGTGTTGATAGTAATTACTTCCGAATCAGAATCAAACTGATGGCAGTTTTCGGACACAATGTTAAGCTTTTTCTGTATAGTGAGGGCCTATGGAGATGAATAGGTTTAACATGCACCAAATCCATAATATTGCATATTTTCAAAGGTTGAAGTGGGTGGGCACGAGTAGAGATGTCCACATAAATTTTGGTGACGACTGATGGAGGTTTTCAGACATTAAGCGATGTTAAGGTTTTTTAGGCTTACGTTAAGCGTTTTTAGACTGTCCCGTGTTAGATGAGAGAAAAGCAGACCACAACTCTCAAGCTTTTCTTATGCTACGTTCCCATTGGATGCGTTTTGGGTGTTTCATGCAGCATGATTACATAGAAAGTCAATGCAGTTCACGCAGATAGACGCGAATCTTTGCCGGGCGGCGCGTATGACGCGTTTGATGCAGTGCGAGTGGGGCAGGCACACGAAAATTCGTCTCCTTCGCCCGTTCGCTTGAAGCTGGGAGAGCTGAACTACAAGCCACATTCGCATCGTGACAGTCAATCAGCATTGAGAATGGTCTACGTCACACACAGCGTCCTGTACAGTTGTTGAGTAGAGGAAAATGGAGGAGGTGACTGTTGCAGTCTGTGGACACCCTGAGCTGTTTGACACGACATGTTATCATTACCGGGACCGAGCAAGAAAGGAGCAGGCTTGGAAATTTGTGAAGGAAGAAAGCTAGTATACCTGGTAACTGTATTTATTCATTTAGTTGTTTACAGCTGTTGAACTGTGAACCAAGCTAGCAATAGCCAATTACCCAGAGCTTTAGCACAACCAGCGGCCACATCATTACACAGATATGCACTCTATTTATTTATATTTACAGATTAACTTTATCGGACGGATGAGGTGCAACAGGAGGAGGGTCAAGGAGAACAAGAGGCTGCTGCCTCTGCCCCAGCTTGAGGGGCCAACAGGGTGTCAAACTGGGTACAGGTTAGCCTCATGTAGCACTGGAAGCTACAGTCATCCAGAAGCAGCTCCTGGAGAAGGCGGTGAAATTCACCAAGCTGCGTGCACTTCTGGATGGTGTTGTGGACGGCGGCGTTTGGCATTTGGTATTTGGAAGACGCTTCGACTTCCACAACGAGTACAAAGCCACAATACAGGTCAAATTGTCGTCTATTGCTGCTCATGTATCAGGGGGAAATGCTGTCTTCGCCTCTCGGAGGTGAAGCCCCTCCTCTTCCACGTTTACAGCGCTAATGAAGCAAATGCGCATTCAATGTGTATTTTTTACTCCCATGATCAAACTCAAGCGAGGGACGCGAGACGAAGCGATCTTTCACATCCGGTGGGAACGTAGCATAAGTCACAAACAGCGAGAGGAAATGGTGAGAGAACTGGAGTTAGACGATGGCTGTAGGCAACTAATGTAGAAGCTAACACCTCTTTTAGCAGACTCCGTGCACCTTGAACCGAAGGTGTCATGTGATTAACTCTACCTATCAGAATAAAGGCTGGAATTAGGGTTGGGCATCGAGAATTGTTTTATAGCATTTGGTTCCATCCCCTGCCCGATGATAGCTGGGATAGGCTCCAGCGCTCCAGCGACACTTGTGAGGAGAAGCGGCTCAGAAAATGGATGGATGGATATATATATATATTTTTTTTTTTTTTTTATTTAAAAACAAATCCACGAATAGGTGAATCTGGGTGTCCCGAACCAGGAGTAAGCGGGGTCCAATGTACTGTAAAAATATATTTTTTTAAAAATTGCTTAAAAGAAATCCCCAAATAGCAGGGGCGAGAACGATGAACCGCAATGTAACGAGGAACACTATATTCTGTTGTATGAATGGCAACAGGTGGATACTAGTGGTGCTCCGATCGATCGGCCACTGACGTGATAGGCTGTTTTCCGTAGAAAAAACAAGATCGGTGCAAATCTATCAATGGCTTTCTTTGCCGATCACAAAAATCAATCACCTGCGGCTGGTACTTTGCAGCCTGCAGAGAATGTGTGCAGTGTAATGCAAGGCTGGGCAAGTAATCCAAAATTGAGCGTGTTTTAAGATGTTTATTGAAAAGGCACTTTTTTCCCCCCGACTGTGACATGAAATCAGACTAAACTTTTCCAGTTTTAGGTAAATTAGGAATACAAAAAAATATTTCTATTTGTTAAATGCCAGAATAAAATCAAACTCATGGATGATCGGTATAAGAATCGGCAGCATAAAACCCTGATCAGAGCACCCCTAGTGGATACACAAGCCACTCTACATTGCTGGCATAGATAGGTAAACAAAGCTACACTATTTGCAGGAAATAAATAATAATTTTCCGAAGAATTAAGTGAAATTGGAACAATTTGTATCCCTGATTTCAACAATTTGCAGCACAGTGGTTGGTAATCAGTCATCTAAAGCGATCCAATTCTACCTGACAACGACGTAGTCGTACTACCACAAGTGTAGATAAAATGCCTCTTTCTTACCTGATCAGTAACAATGAGGTGGGCATGAACTCTGCTGATCGACTGGTCACTGGACAGCAGGATGTCACAGTTCTTGCGACCCACCACATATTCTTTATTGGAGAGGAGATAGTGGATCTCACCTGTGAGTCCAAAAAAAAAAAAATAAATAAATAAAAAAAATAAAGGCCATTAAATGACTTTTAAAATGTATACTCATATTCTGTGCCTCAGAAATGGATGACAATGACAAAATGCCTGACTCTCTTAAACTGTTTTAAAACAAGTTTAACATTAGTTCATGGGTTCACACAGCAAAGATATAAAAGTAGTACTCTGCCCTCAAATTAATAATCTGATATTTATTGACTGACAATCGCACCTACTGAAAAGCGAAAGCTAATTTAGCGTATTTATTAAAGTTAATTCAGTTAACATGTCACAACGACAGAAACTGTTACCTCCGTGCTCCACTGGACTCAATATCCACATTTTGTTCTCAGACGCGTTTACAACATTCGATAAATCTAAATTACGATAAATAAAAAACACAGAAATCCGAGCTGTCGCCACTTTGCAGGGACTATGCTATGCGCGCGCGACTGCGTGACGTCAAAAGCATGCGTCTACTTCCTCAATTTTCTTCTTCTGCTGTTTTGGGTTTTTGTCTTATCTAAAAGCTTTTGGCGTTTTAGCGCCTTCATCGGCAAAAACAGCACATTAACAACTCGACCACAGTAAAAAAAAAAAAAAAAAAAAAAAAAAAAGTAAATGTAAGGATGTTGAATAACCATATTTATTCGTATTTTATTTCTTTTACTGTATTTAATTAAAAATGTAATCATATGAATAACATACAATCCTCAATTATGTGATACAGAAGGATTTTCATTTAACTGTCTAAAAAAACATTGGCACAAAAATTGTACTGTATATATCTTGTTCAAGCCAGACTAATTGCCTTGTGATGTTTTTACATTATTGGCACACATGGGTAAAGAGTATTCTGTTTATAATAATATAATAAATAATAAATAAATAAAAATCCCAGACACATAAAGACGGTCAATACATCATTGATATTTCATTTTAAATGTATCCTGCAGATGACATCCTCATTAACAGTAGTTGCAATATAAGTAGTTGGAATGGAATGGAATATCCCGTGTAATACAATGGTGCCTTGAAATATGAGTGTAATTTGTTCCCTGACTACGCTCGTGACTCAAAACACTTGTATCGCACTCAAAAATCCCAACCAAAACATTTGTAATGTTTTTTAATAAGTAAAATGGCACTCTATAATATTTGATTGATAGCACATAAAGTAATAACTAAATGAATTCGAATTTAAAGAATTAAACATTTTGTGTGTCATGAATAATACATTGCGACTTCTGGTGTGTGAGACTTTGCCACCAGGGGGCAATAAAATACAGTTACGAAAATACATACATATATATGTATGTATTTAATATATGTATATAAAATACATATATATACAATGCTTAATCCAGCATCCAATTTCAGTAAACTAGCCGCATTTGACTATTTTCAACCAATGATTGATGATCATTTTTCTGTTCAGAAATGCAAGTAAATAACTATAATTCCACATTTTAAGTCAAGATTGTTTTTTTTTCTTTTTGCACAACATTAAAAGGGGAACATTTATGGTTCACTAAATGGATGGATGGATAATTCTATTTTGATATTTAAACTATCAAATTGGTTAAAGAGCATCTGCATACTGGTATATTAACCCATTACAGAAATATAAAATAATGATTTTGGCAATGACCAGTGCGTTTCATGAAGGCCAGCTGTGGCAAAAACCTTACATTGGGTGTTGGTGTCGTACATTTGTTAAGCGCTCTAAGACAGCAAATGATCCTGTAGTAGAGCAAGTAAAAAAAAAAAAAAAAACATCAAGTTTAAAATATTGCACATATACAAGCTTCATATTGCACACTTACAAATAGGATATGGTATATGTTGTTGTGTGTGTGTGTTTTCATGGTCCACTGGGATCAAAGTGTTGAACAGTGTGACTGTCTGCAGGAAAGTAACGTTTATGACACGTGTACAATATTTTAAATGTGCTTATAAAGTCACTTCAGGCTGTAAAAGCAATGGAAACCTGGCAACACTTAGCTATGAAAGGTTGTGGCAGTGACAGTAAAAGGCTGAAATCATCGTGCACTGACCTTTGGTGTTGAAGAAGCACTCCCCGCTAGTGTGAAGTGGAAATGAGGGCACACTGGCACTGAGGTGGACCACACAAGCCAAGAACATGCGTACTGTTGCCATCTCTGCAAAATACCCAAGAAAGCACGACCGAATAGAAACCTACACAAAAAACACACAAAATTAAATTAAATTACACGAGACCAATGTAGATTTTCTATGACTGGTTGAACTTTGGCCGTTAAGTGGCACTTCACATGAGTGTCTCATTTTGACATGGTGTGTTTTTACTTCTTGGACTTTGACAAAAAAGATCATTTCTATTCTAAAAAGCAGGTGATGGGATGTTATGATTTTATGTTGAAACAGGGTCTGTTTGGGTTACCTTCATTAAATGTGTTAAGTAAATCACTTTTGTTGGCTTTTAGTCGTCTTTCTCTCCTCCATACACTCGTCTCCTTGTCAATGCCCCACATGGTCTCATTTATCTATACCACCAGAGTGTCTTCATTACCTCTGTACTCATTTTCCATTTCTGGTTACTATTTGTCCACCCCGCCTCCTGCATCCTGCTCATTAATGTTGCTGATGTTATGATTATGATGTTGCTTAACAAGAATTACCCCCATAGCATATGATGTGCAGTCTTTCAGAGAACATTTATCCCCGGGGGTCTCCTTTGGTGAAAATCACCACGACGACAACATACAGGCAGCTATTGTCACACAAAGGAGTTGCATGCGTGTGTGTGTGTGTGAGGGGGTGGAGGGGTGGCGGGGGGTTGGGCCATGCATATGATCCCTTGACCTCTGCCTATCGCCGTCAGTTTGGTCGTGTATTTCCGAATTGTGTTTTTCTTGAAAGAACTTCCGCCTCACTGTTCTGTGGTTCAGGATTCCTATCTTGGCTGGGGGTTTTCTGCATGGCATTTGCAGGTTCTAAATTATTATTCCATTAAAACACTCATAATGTATTTTGTTATTGTTTTGGTTACACAACCTAGTTGTTGTTGTGTTTTAAACATGCAAGCAATGAGGTCTACTAGCCAGAGACTAAGCTGCACTGTTTGTTTACAGACTAGGCATGTGGCTAGAGTGAGATGCAGTTACTGCACTTGTCTCATAACTAATATGTTCTGTGTGGGAACAATAACAATAATCACCTGATCACAATTGTCACTGGTTATTATAATTTTTACTGCTAGTATTGAACAGAAGCCAAGGAAAAATTGCAGCCAGCTTTAGTAGGCGGCATAAAATGACCTGGAGGGCCAGATGTGGCCCGCGGGCCTTGAGTTTGACAAAGGCTCTAAATTGTCCATAGGTGTGAATGTGAGTGTGAATGGTTGTTTGTCCGTATGTGCCCTGTGATTGGCGACCAGTCCAGGGTGTCAAAGTTGGCTGGATATGCGCATGCGTAACATGGAAGATGTTTCTATAAATTTCTCCCTTCTTCACTTTCATAGCGATTGGAATGTAGTGTAAATGTTTTTGTTTTTTTCCCCAATGTTTTAATTATTGCTGCCCTTCGATTGGCTGGTGATCAACCCAGGGTTTACCCCACCTCTGGCCTAAATCAGGTTTGATAGGCTCCAACTCACCTGCGACCCTAAATAGGACAAATGCTATAGAAAATAGATGGATAAAGATGCACAAACTTCGGAGATGCCCGCTTTTCATTGGACAGGGACGCAATACAAAATTTAGCGAGAAGACTGAAAAATGTAAAAGTTTGGGTGTGTACGCTCTTTAATTTAGCCCCTCTTCAATGCAATAGATGGGACCTACATGGGCCACAACATTCCAGCACCCTGAGCTGGAATGTTGTGGCCCATGTAGCTCTGGCTCTATGCACGCAGCGGGTTGGGAAAAACAACAACAACATGTCAATTTCCGGTAGAGTCAAGCTCGTCAAAGTTGACTCGCTGTATGCTCGAATAACAATTCATTTATTTATTTCAAGTTTTGCGTACCGTCGTACATTTGCAATTTTAAACTGACATTGCTTGCTAGCTTACGCTCATGCTAACTTGGTGTGATCGTGCTTACTCGGTACAGGCGAGTGAAGACGTCACTCTTGCGCTTGTTTAAGGTAACTACAAAACATTGTAAAACATTGTAATTATGACTAGTAAGATGTTAACATTGGCTCTTTCTGCGTGGGAAAGACACTGTCAATGTCATGACAATTTCTCTGTGTGTTTTCGTGCGAAAGCGATAATGTATCGGAAGCCAGCTCGTACTGTGCTTGTCAGACGACACTCTTCGGTAACTGTAAGAGTGGCGCTGGCCAGCATGCACAGTTTTATATATATGCTGTATATTGCACCCCCCTTGAAGAAAACTCCACTAGCCGCCACTGATGATGAGGAAGAGTTTCCTAAGACTTTGGAAAGATAGAAGCAGAAATGTTCTTTTTTTATTTTCCTTTTTTTGGGGGTCATGTCATTTTGTTTCAGTTTATCCTTTCACTGGTCATGTCACAGTACTTGAATGTGAGCTCAAATCGAGTCTTAGATTAGGTCCCGAGGAATTAAGTCATTTGTATGTTTTTTTGTTTTTGTTTTTTATTTGTTTGTAGTTTTCACAGTGTGTTATGTGTTTGACATCTCTCCTGTTCATCAGACCAAAGGACGCGTGCTGTTGCTTCATTGACATAAGACTTCTTCGCACATCGACCATCCCTGTGCTGTTATTCCTAACAGGCCCGACAGGCACGCAGTCAAAACTTCAAAGTGCTGCTATAGCAGTGACAAAAGTGTTCATTGTTGATTAATGCTGTTTTCTTAGCAGGCACGTATTTGCATGCCACCCAACTTGTATTTCCAGCTCCCTGAGGTTTTTATAAAAATAAAGAAGGCCTCGGCAGATTACTTCTTATCTGCTTATCTTGTAACAGTAGTTGTACATTACATTTGCATTTGAGTCTGCTGGCGAACAGCAGCTCATTTGTCACACACCACTGGCCCGATTTTCCAGCCAATGACCCCATAAGTATGGATTATTATACCATTTAACAAAATGGGCTGTTATACCGTATCATCGTATGGTAACCAAAAGTTCCTTCTTTGTGAAATACATTCATTAAGAGATTAAAAATAGCAGCTGGATCCTATAACGCACTTGCAGGATGTCAAGCTTTGTTAACATAGACAATCTGTCCCTCCTGGCTCTCAGGCTTTATTCAGCACATGGATTAAGATGGAAAATATCAGGAATTAAAAATAATAATGTGAATAAAAAGAGAATCAATGTTCTCAAGAGGCAGACGCAGTCACTTTATAGACTCAGGGTCCAAGCCAAGCCAACTTAATCCGCCATCAATCTTTTTTCTGTCGCGCTTGTCCTCATTAGGGCTGTGGGTGAGCTGGAGCCTGTTCCAACTGAATTTGGGCAGGAGGCGGGGTACACCATGGATTGGACAAACAGGCATTTACTTGTGGGAGAAAAAAAATCGTTGTAAGAACGAGGGCAAAACACAAAGTCCACACGGGAAAGCTGGGGCCGAGATTCAAACCCAGAACCTCTGAACTGTGAAGCAGAGAACCTAAGACCTATGGCACAAAAAAACTTCATTTTGAGGAGTTTGGGCTTTGTTTCTCTAGGTTGGTGTTATTTTTTTTTTTTTGCATTACGTTGCATTCAATTTGGAATACATTTTCACTCGGTGCCTATTTGTATGTTCACTGCAGTTATCCATGTTAACCACTACTCTGAGATATTGTGCTAACATGACTGTTTAACAAAATATTGGTTGTGATCAATTTAAGAGCAGTTAAAACAAAGTAAGTCAACTTTGACCAGGAACACCAATGTAAGGCGAGGGGGTGAAAACGACAGGAGGGCTTATATTATTTCCTATAGTTTACATCAGACATACTGTATTTATGCACATATATAAAAAAAAACGTACCTCAAAAAATATTTTACTTTGTATTTTCCTTTTTTGGGTATTTTAATTTGGCTTGTTCAAAAGCACTTTGTTTTGTACCTTGATTAACATAGAAATCTTTAATTAGTCCTTCAAATAACTGTAGTTGAAATTGTGCCTTCTTTTAACACTTAAGATTTGACACAAATATTTGGGAGTGAATTATCATCCATGCTATTCATTCGAACCGCAACATGAAGACATCTTTGTTTGTTCATCATTGGTTGAAAAAAAAGTTATTTTCTCCTCTCTCCAGCATTAAGGCCATTATGTGATTTCACTTGGCAAACACTGAACCACGATTGTGTTTGCTCTCCGAACAGGATGTGAATTCACATAGCGAGAGAGAGAGACATCCACTGTGGGGGGCGGGGGGAAGATGCCGTTAGCAAGCTGACTGTGTATTGTTTAACAAATATCCTGTATTTCGAATTTCTGAAACTAATATTTCACTATGACAGTGTGGATATGTTAAGTTTGATAACATCCAACTTCGCACGTAATATGATGAAAATGACAAAATAACAGTGTAAAGATTTATTCTGCAACTGTCCATTGTTTCAGACTCCATTGAAGAAAGACAAAATGCTGGTCATAACGTCACTGAAAACATCAAAGGGTTTCTTAAAGCGGTAGTTTCTCCATAATGACCAGGTGGAAATCAATTTCAGGGGCACATACAAAATGTCCACTATGATCACGAAAATAGAATACACATGGTAAAGAAAGACTCTATTACCAAATACCTTTTTTTCTTTAGCCCAAAACCCATGAAAAAAATGGACTTTAGTAGCATTTAACCACTTAGTCTATACACTGTAGTTGAGGCTTACCATAGTTTCATTATTCGGATCCATTGTCATGATGACTGTGTGATTCTGATGAGGACACCAAAGGCACTTCATAATGAGATCGACCCTAGACCCATTTGAGTTACACAAAAAGATGCAGTTTTCAGCCCGAAAAGCAAGGGCCAGAACTTACGGCTTCAATGTGGGAGCTGTTTATTTGCATGGATGTCAGTGCCAAACTCTGTAGGAATATGTCTGATATTTAGTTGACATGGTAAAGAACAAGAACAACCGAATATCAAACATATCACACAGCGCCAAGCTGATCAGTTTCAGAACTTCTGCTGCATGCTCTGGCGACCTAAAAAGGAAAGATACATGACATAGAACATGAATAGAGCTGAAATAATAACTCATTTGTAGCTAAAAGCTGGGCAATGCCATAGATCTTAAAAAAAAACAACAACAACAACAACTAAGGATTCACTTTGCTTTAAGAAATGGACATGAACATGCAAATTAATAATTCAGAATCTCTCTATGGTCTGCAAAAGAAAAAGAAAAAAAAAGAAAATGCAAAGATGACACTTACGGAAATTTCTCACTCAAACAAAGTAATAAAGTCGTATTCGACGAGCATTGACTGTTAAAAATGAGCGCATGTGAGCAATTCTTCAGTGGGAAAGTATTTATATACACTAGCCTGTGAGTTTTGGTAGGGGAGGGGGGTCACTCATGTCAGTGACACGCACATTCACACACATTTGGTGCTGCTTGTAATTACACATGTATTGATTTGAACCAGGCCTGCAGCCTTTCTTCCCCACATTAGCCTGATCAATACACATGATGTTCATCCCACTGTGAGCGCGCTCTTACACACACACGCACACACACACACACACACACACACGCACGCACGCACACACACGCACTAATAACTGCAGTTGCAGAATCAACAAACTTTCAGTTGTTGCCTGTAGGGAGGACGCACACAGGCTGAACTTTGGAAACGTGACTAGTATGCTATTCAATGGCCTATAAAAATTATGCGAAAAACATATATAAAATAATCTGTAGCTACAAATTTGTGTGTACTACTATTTGATTTCATTTAAAGATCACATTACAAAGCAACAAAAATAAATAATTCAAAATAAGATATGAATGTAAGAAAATTGTCATCATTCTGAATTTAAAAAAAAAAAGTTTTATTTTATAATCTGATTTTCAGGCATTAGAAATCAAATGTTGATAAAAATGTTACCAGTTTTAAAATTTATATTTTATTGTATTACTTTTAGAGTTAATTGAGATATTTACTGATTATTGAGCTATTTTATCTTATATTTAGTCCAAATCATGGATTTAACAATTGGCAATGTGATAAAAATCTAAAATCATTAAATTAAATTAAAAACAATATTTATATTTCATTAAATGTAATTTAATATAGTATTTTTTCATACATTTCAACTGCCAACTCAATCACATTTAATGGGAAACATTTAATATTTAAAATCCAAATATTTAATGATTTAATCCAAACCACTCATAGTATGTGACAATCAAACATGTAAAACATGTTTTAACCAGTGATGCATTTCAATACCAATAGACGTGGGTCTTCCCTCATTTGCTTTACACATTTTCCCCATATTACATTTTGGGTGTTTTTCACATTTTTAAATGAATGACTATCCAGCCATACATTTTCCAAACCGCTTATCCTTAAATGAATGAGGAATTAGTAAAAACAAAAAATTGTAGCTGTTTCTTATACTGTGTCATTGATGGTGTAGTGGTACACTCGCCTGACTTCGGTGCAGCGTGGGTTCAGTTCCCACTCAGTGACGGTGTGAATGTGAGTGCGAATGGTTGTCTGTGTCTATATGTGCCCTGCGACTGATTGGCGTTCAGTTCAGGGTGGAGTCCGCCTTTCGCCCAAAGTCAGCTGGGACAGGCACCAGCGTCCTGCTACCTTGAACAGGATAAGCGGTATTGAGAATGGATGGATGTTTCTTACACTTTGGGAAAACATACTTTGCCCACCTGAAGATTTGGTTTAATGTTACATCTGATATTGAGCGGCATAATCAACCTGAAGTCAGTACGGGTAAAGCTTTATCACTCTCCAAAGCATCTGCTGAAATTTCTTTCGTGGATGCTGAGCTCCAGTGAAGCCCTGCAGATTTTCTTTCCCTGGCTTTGCGCAAACGCCTGCTTTAGAAGTTTGGTGCTTTCATCAGTGGTGGTAGGAGCAGGCCTTCCGCTGCGTGGTTTGTGAAGAAGAGATCCCGTTTAGAGAAACCTGCCACAGATAGTGTCAATTGTACAACACGTTGGAGCAGTGTGATGACAAAAAAGCTTCTCAAACGTCTCACGTCTGTCTGAATGATACCTGAAATTAAATTGTAAACAAAAAAAAAAAAAAAAGTTTACAGTGACTTTTGGGACACCATAGGCCAGCTTGAGTCAACTTTATTTCATAAAATGATGTAGTGAATACAGCACAGTTAATTCACATACAAAAAGACAATCACTGAGGAGAGGTAACCTCTGGTTGTCAAGGTGATAATATTATCACATTTTAGCAACTAATGCTCACATCACAGCATGGAAAGATCAACCACTTTGTCCTGTTAGTGACTTTGTATGGTTTTATTTTTCAAAAGAGAGAAGCAAGAGAAAGTAACTGGTAAAAGGTAAGACTACCGAAAGGACACAAATGGATTCAAACGAAACATAAAAACCTCATTTTATGATCAGCAACTCATGCTTACCAAGTCAGTCTGACTAATCCAGTCGACCCCAACCACCACCAACACCATTTTTCTGTTCTGCTCTTGTGTTGACCTTGTGGACCTATTGGGGCAGAATGACAGCCCTTTGATCGCCTAATTGTGAGCCTGGGGCCACTTTTTAATACACACACTCAAACAGATGTGATGAGTGCATTGCAGCACAAAGTCAAACATGATCAAAAGGTTAAATAACAAAAAGCCATGTGAAGTAAAACAGCTTTAAACATGTCTCATGCAACAATGTAACATTTAATCACTTTTCATCTGGTTTTGGTACATTTCAGACATTATCCTGTCACTGCCTCATCAAATTTCTAAAATACAAATAATATTTGCACATCCCAAGGCTCTTTTGAGCTGTGTGAAGGGAATGATTCAGATCACATAAGAGATGCTCTTTATTGTTGATGTTCAATGAAAAGCATGTATATACAAATTTGTTTTGTAAAATACTTTTTTTCATGTTCTCATTTTTTAAACTTGTTTTTCTTAATACAAAAAAAAAATTCAAAATGTGTATAAAACCAGATAAATATAATTTGTGGGATGTTTATTTCCAGACACACAAAAAAAAAAAAAAAAAAAAAAAAAACTTACACATACACACACACACACACACACACACACACACACATGCACACAGAGGCGTAGTTAAAGATTTCACTATTTTTTTTCTTTTGTGGGCCATTATCTACAGTAAAATATTTTAGTTACATTAGTGAATCTCATTAAAAGTTCATGATCATTTCCTCTTACATTGTATTTGATCTACTTCATGTTCATGTGCATGCAGTGTTCCTGATAACAAGTAATCCATGACCACAATGCAGATCCTGCACAATCTAAGCAATACACAAAGGAATTGCATGTGAGAAGCCAAACACCTGCTACCAGTCAGACAGGATGTGAAAAGGTACTTTTACCACCCGGATCATCAAGTTAAATCTGTTTTACTCAGACCATGTATGGAGAGATTAAATCATTTTGTTTGAATGATGTTGCTGATGATTGCGTAACTATAAACACAGAACATGCATCCAATAGAGGCAGATGTTCAGAGACCATTTCATTTATTCCACAAAAATAAATAACATGTTGAAATTGAATAGCAAAATCCAATATGGCAACTTCTGAAGTCGTGCAACATTAGTAGAAAATGACGCAAAAGTTTTCAGACTCCTTCTGTGTCAGGCCTATACACTTTGGATCTTCATGTTTAGAAGCCTCTGCTGCTCAGGTTCAGTCCTCAACCCTTGCTCCTTGTTTAGGAGCCTCTGCCTTCGGCTCCTCTGGTTTAGGGGCCTCTACCTTCGGGTCCTCTGGTTTAGGGGCCTCTACCTTCGGGTCCTCTGGTTTAGGGGCCTCTACCTTCGGTTCTTCTGGTTGAGGCGCCTCTACCTTCGGTGCTTCTGGTTGAGGCGCCTCTACCTTCGGTGCTTCTGGTTGAGGCGCCTCTACCTTCGGTGCTTCTGGTTGAGGCGCCTCTACCTTCAGTTCTTCTGGTTTACTGTTACACAATTTACTGCAAGATAAAGAAAATGTTACTAGAGACTGTCATTTAAAGACCCTGGAGTGAATTCAAAGATTTGTTTCTAAATACATTATACATGCTTGAAGATTGTTGCTGAAAAAGTGCAAAGACTGAGAACTACAGTATAATACTCAATTGTGGAGATATACTGTACCATTAAATAGTTTTTTACCATTTCAGTCTCCCCGATTTTGTTTTTTGTAGGCGTGGCTAAAGCGGTGCCTATTGACACACTTCGACTGAGGCACAAGTCCCCCTCCCCCACTAGATAATAACATGAGCACCTTTGTTCGCATCACCGGTTATCTAGCGCAATAGTGAGTTAGTTATAATTATGTGGCCCATTCCTGCCACTACAGCATTACTATTAGTAAGTACAGTACAATTGCTACGTGTGAATAGAATTTTCATTTAAGTGGCACCATTATTAAAATGTCATCTGTTGTGTCGGCTCTCTGATAAGGTTGTCTGCACTTTTTTTAAAATTGAGACCATAGCATATTAAACATAACCTTTACTCTAATGACAATTGTCAATTGTCCAGAGTAAGTGCTTCTAAATAAATAAACAAACCCGACTGAGAGATTTAATTAAAGTAGAGGACACAAGAGGAATGCAAACTTTGTTCCCATTACTTTTTTTTAAGGATGGCAACATTTTTGTCATGTATTATTCATCTCTTTCATTCTCCATTAGCCCATTAGATACCCATTCAATTATATTTGACCAACAGAATACAGTCTTGGTTTTTGCTTACTGGTGTTGTCTTAAGAACCGTAGGAGTTACAAGGCTGTCACCACAAAGTACACAGCATAGTTTGTTCATAAATAAAGTTTAGTTAAATTGAGTTTGAAATACAACTTTAAAACAATTCTGTGGAATCAATTAAATCAATCATATGAGGCGGGGGACATCGAGTCCGAGTGGACCATGTTCCCCGCCTCCATTGCTGAGGCGGCCGACCGGAGCTGTGGCCATAAGGTGGTCGGTGCCTGTCGTGGCGGCAATCCCCGAACCCGTTGGTGGACACCAACGGTGAGGGATGCCATCAAGCTGAAGAAGGAGTCCTATTGGGCCTTTTTGGCCTGTGGGACTCCTGAGGCAGCTGATGGGTACCGGCTGGCCAAGCGGAATGCAGCTTTGATGGTCACTGAGGTAAAATCTCTGGGGTTGAGGTCACCAAGGTGGTTAAAAAGCTCCTCGGTGGTAAGGCCCCGGGGGTGGATGAGTTTCGCCCGGAGTTCCTAAAGGGTCTGGATGTTGTGGGGCTGTTCTGGATGACACGACTCTGCAACATCGCATGGACATCGGGGACAATGCCTCTGGATTGGCAGACTGGGGTGGTGGTCCCCCTTTTTAAGGAGGGGGAACAGAGGCTGTCTTCCAACTACAGGGGGATCACACACCTCAGCCTCCCTGGTAAGGTCTATTCAGGGGTGCTGGAGAGGAGGGTCCATCAGGAAGTCAAATTTCAGATCCAGGAGGAGCAGTGTGGTTTTTGTTCTGGCCGTGGAACAGTGGCCCTGCTCGACAACCTCAGGTTGTCCAGGCTCTCCCTTAGAAATAGGGTGAGAAGCTCGGTCATCCGGGAGGATCTCAGAGTAGAGCTGCTGCTCCTCCACATCAAGAGGAGCCAGATGAGGTGGCTGGGGCATCTGATTCAGATGCCTCCCAGACGCCTCCCCGGTGAGGTGTTCCGGGCACGTCCCACCAGGAGGAGACCCCGGGGACGACCCATGACACGCTGGAGAGACTACGTCTTTCGGCTGGCCTGGGAACACCTCGGGATGCCCCCGGGAAGAGCTGGATGAAGTGGCTGGGGAGAGGGAAGTCTGGGCGTCCCAGCTAAGGCTACTGCCCCCGTGACCCGACCTCGGATAAGTGGTAGAAAATCGATGGCTGGATTATTATCCATCCATTTTCCATACCACTTATCCTCGCTAGGGTCGCAGGCATCCTGGCGCCTATCCCAGCTGACTCTGCGCGAGAGGCGGGGTACACCCTGAACTGATCACCAGCCAATCACAGGTCACATATAAACAACCAACCAGTCACACTCACCTTCACACCTATTCAAAATTTAGACTCTTTTCATGTTTTGGGATGTGGAGGAAAACCCACGCAGGCCCAGGTAGAACATGCAAATTCCACACAGGTGAGGCTGGATTTGAACCAGGATCCTCAGAACTGTGAGGCAGATGTGATAACCAGTCGGTCACTGTGTCGCTCCCCCCGCCTTTATTATTATTATTACTACTACTACAACTATTATTTTGTGAGGCAATGCCATGGAGTCTTTGACAAATAATCTCCGCTATGATCTTTCAGCATAAGACAGACACTTGGCGGTGCTAAATTAGTGCAGACAAAAATAATAAGTTACCATTCCAAACAAAATATACGTTACGCCCATTGACCGGGTACCAAGCCTTTCAGAGACGATTAGTCGCCATTGTAACATGAGGCGGAATAATGATCATTCTCAGGATTGGGGATGTAAAATGCGTGCAGAAAGTCAAAACCATGCATACCTTGCAGAATCTGATCCTTTCTTCAAAAAGGCACACACTGCACTTGGCACCTGTAGTTCCTTTTTCAGTGATTCCAGTTTGTCAGTCCATGAGTTCTTCTCTTTACTCGTTTCACCTGCAAGTCACATGA
The DNA here is from genome assembly GCF_024500275.1 of Phycodurus eques. Taxonomy (NCBI): domain Eukaryota; kingdom Metazoa; phylum Chordata; class Actinopteri; order Syngnathiformes; family Syngnathidae; genus Phycodurus; species Phycodurus eques. The sequence continues at coordinate 12,969,707 of NC_084528.1, read as the reverse complement.
GGAACTTTAGACCAACAATAACTGTTGCTGTTATGCATCAATGGCAGCGACAGATTATCAGAGCCATAAAGGGTCTGGATGGTGCCTGTGTGAAAGGGTATCGTGGAATGCTGGGACAAGGGTGTGAACACCTAATACTCACTTCTGTGCTGAAAGCAGTTGCTTTTAATGCTGGTACTTGCGTTATCGTGGGGGTGCTGTCTTGTTTTATGTAAAAGGCACTGGTAAATACGTAAATGCCGGTTCTAATTATACTGTACAGCTCTGATGCGGCTATTTTTCTGGATCGCTGTGTAAAAGGGTCTATACAAACACTGTACGTCATTGTATCTATTTTATACGATAACGTCCCCAGAGTGTTAATTAAAACATGCTTAATGATTACCTTGCACACACTGTGGAAACCACGATCACCCTACCAGGGGCATAAAGCCCCCGACAACTGAGCTCCTTAGGTCATTGGGGCACACAAACCCCTCCCACCATCGTGACGACTCAAGGCTTTTACCAGTCTAACTGAACTTAATTTTACAACTTGGTGGTAATTGAGGTTTCCTCTGGCATCAAAAGGCTTTTGGGAAACTGTTGGAAAGTCCGCACACCAGTGGACCTGTATCATTGGTCACTCTGCATGGTAGCATGTCAAAACACCTCCTCTGGGTATGACAGCAAACAGGAGCATGATGAAAGAATCCACATGGGTCAAGAGGGGCAAGAAAGGCTTCTTGTGGGGATGGCGAGGGTTGGGCATCGAGAATCGATTGGAACCGGGACTAACGTTACGGTTCTCCCTGAATCGTTCAAATTAAAACATTTCGGTTCGCAGTTGCGGCACGGTGGACGACTGGTTAGAGCGTCAGCCTCACAGTTCTGAGGACCCGGGTTCAATCCCCGGCCCCGCCTGTGTGGAGTTTGCATGTTCTCCCCGTGCCTGTGTGGGTTGTCTCCGGGCACTCCGGTTTCCTCCCACATCCCAAAAACATGCATGAATTGGAGACTCTAACTTGCCCGTAGGCATGACTGTGAGTGCGAATGGTTGTTTGTTCCTATGTGCCCTGCGATTGGCTGGCAGCCAGTTCAGGGTGTACCCCGCCTCCTGCCCGATGACAGCTGGGATAGGCTCCAGCACGCCCGCGACCCTAGTGAGGAGAAGCGGCTCAGAAAATGGATGGATGGACGGTTCGCAGTTTCGATGCCTAGAGTCTGCCGACCCCGAAGAAGAGTGTGGCGAAAACCAATGAAGAAGAACGCGCACGAAGACGTGCTTGTGCCCAACGGCGGTGGTGGTGAACAAAAGTGTGTCTTAACGTTGTTAAAATTAATGACCAGTCGCCTCAAGTGCAACACTTGGAATAGGATTATATTGTGCAAAGGAGGCTTTAACGATGTGTTGGGTCAGACGCACTCTCTCCCGCTCAGAGCCTCAGCCTACACCGCGTGGAGCTTAAATCAAGTCAACTCTCATTCACTTGGGTTAGTGAAACAATAAAATAGTCTATGCCAACATTGATACAGCTAACAAGGTAAACGGTTGGTTTCACTTTTGCGACGATGGTTTTCAGCGCTTATTTTAGTCTTCAAACCAATGTAAGAGCCGATGACAGAAAAAAATAAATAAAAAAAAGCTTAACATTGAGCTAAAACGTCACTGTAGCAACTTTACATCACAATGAATTGGTACAAAATTCACATGACGTTGTCTCACAGTATCACAAACACTAACCTTGTGCCTCATTGGTGGGTAAGGAAAGGAATCAACGTTTTACAGAGCATTTGGTTCCGTCCATTAAAAAAATAAAATAAAATGAAATAAATCACCGGGACCGTGTGAAGTTACTTTTCTTGCCAAAATGCTGAGTTCCGGTGTGTACCCTTCAAAATAAAAGGCTGCAATCTTAAAACAGGAAGTCAAGTTAAAACTTGCACATATAAACAATCCCAAATAACGATTTTAACAATGCTATATTTATCTTTTAGCTGAAATATTAATTAATGGATATTAAGTCATTTGGGTTAGTTCCAGGCGGCAGGTTAGAGCGTCAGCCTCACAGTTCTGAGGACCCGGCCGGGTTCAATCCCCGGCCCCGCCTGTGTGGAGTTTGCATGTTCTCCCCGTGCCTGCGTGGGTTTTCTCCGGGCACTCCGGTTTCCTCCCACATCCCAAAAACATGCATTAATTGGAGACTCTAAATTGCCCGTAGGTGTGACTGTGAGTGCGAATGGTTGTTTGTTTGTATGTGCCTGGCAACCAGTTCAGGGCGTACCCCGCCTCCTGCCCGATGACAGCTGGGATAGGCTCCAGCACGCCTGCGACCCTAGTGAGGAGAAGCGGCTCAGAAAATGCATGGATGGATGAAGGTTTGATATTGATACTGGGTTTAAAGAACCCTGAGTCAAATGTTCATTTTAGTCTATGCTGCGAGCAGCTAAGAAAACGGATGTTCATAATGTGGACACCCTTTATTTAAACCATGCAAACTTTTTTGACCCAGCTCCCTAAAAGAATTGCAATCGAGAATCATTTGGAACCGGAATTGGAATAAGAAATAGGAATCGGGGCCGGAATTGCTCAAATTCAAACGATGCCCAACTGTAGGGGTGACCCCGTAAAACGTAAGGTGGTAACATTTTTAAGACACTGCAGAGAAAGGTCCAGAACGCTACTGGTTACATTAATGTTCACACAGCACCCCATATTGACAGAAAAAAACGGAATTGTTGAAATTCTTTCAGATTTATTAAAAAATAAAAACTGAAATATCACACAGCCATAAGTATTCAGACCATTTCCTCAGCATTTAGTAGAAGCACCCCTTTGAGAGATTACACTCTAAAAAACACAATTTACCTTCACCCCTTTAACATAATTTATAAACCACACATATTTACCATGCAGATCACTGAGTTCCGTCTCTAGTGCAGCCACACCGTCTATCAGTGATTTCTGCAGTGAAGGAAAGAAGAAGTCATGAACATAATTCATTTAATCTTGATCTCACGGAGACCAGCACACCCATGCACGGTCCATTGTGATGATAAAGAATAAAAGGTGCATTTATAATATGTCAAATTCTGTCACTGTATTGTACTGCCAGGCTAGCTGTTAGTTAAATATACTGTATCACACACTTTCCCAAACTTGTCCAGTTTATAGTTGAAAACCAAAGTTTACATACACTATATAAAAAAAGACACACCCGTTTTTTTCAGTCAATCAGACTAAATTTGTCCTGTTTTAGGTTAATTAGGATTACCCAAATTATTTATATTTGCTAAATGGCAGAATAATGAAAGAATGATTTTTTTTCAAGACAAATTTTCATGACTTTCTCCAAAGTCGGAAGTTTACATACATTCATTATTATTTGGTACCATTGCCTTGAAAATGTATGACTTGGGTCAAACGTTTTGTATATCCTTCCACAAGCTTCTCATGATTGTTGGCAGGAATTTTGGCCCATTCCGCCTGACAGAACTTGTGTAACTGAGCCAAGTTTGTAGGCCGTCTTGGTCGCACATGCATTTTCAGATGTGCCCATAAATTCTCAATAGGAACGAGATAAGGGCTTTGCGATGGCCATTCCAAAACATTGATTCAAGAAGAAGTGTGTTTCAGGTGTGCCTTCAAATACAAAACCACGGGTTTGTCTCTAATTAACAAAATTGTTGTCAAAAAACCCTCGTCAGAAACTTCCAAAGACATGATAATCATCACCGGGGTTTTCCCAAAATGTTTAATGGGATAGTAATCTTACTATACTGTAGATGTAAACTTCTGACTTTGTAGAAAGTCATAAAAACTTGCCAAAAAAAATGTAAAAATCATTCTCTCATTATTCTGGCATTTAGCAAATATATGTAATTTTGTTCATTCTAATTGACCTACAACAAGAAAAGCGTATTCTGATTTCATGTTAGACAGTTGGAAAAAAAAGCCTATATGTCTTTTTACACAGTGTATGTAAACATCTGGTTTCAACTGTATGTTGATGTTGTGCCAAAACATTATGTTTGTTAGAGTCTCAAGGAGGAACCAAAATATCTAATTTGGGCTTTGAGGTGAAAGTGTTTGTTTTCAGCATAAGCACCATTTTAATACGATTTTGTAGTATGGTCACATGGTCCAATTTAACTCACCTATGAACCCATACAATCAAATGCATGCTATATTGTACATATCTGGAAGATGATGAAATCCTTACATTGTGAGAGACCTATTGTCACGGTTGCACTAAATGATGTTGATAGTAACTCATTTCAATTAAAAAAAACTTGTTTGTCTGTCACATAGTGCCAGAAAATGTTCTTTTTTTTAACAGTCATTTAATAGGTACACCACAGTTTTGATTTACACTGTCAGAGAGGTGTTAACTCGACAGGTGCCACTCAATAAATTTGTATATTGTGGAAAACCTTCCCACCCCCCAAGGAGTTCAATTCAAAAAGTGAAACTCATATTATGCAGATTCACTACACACAGTGAAATAATTAATCATTCACTTTTTATCATTTGGATGATCAAGCAGTGTCTCCTAACCTTCACTCGAGGCAAGTCACATATTTTACATCAGAAAAATCTCAGGGCACACCACTAGACAACAATGTCACAAAATGTATACACAGTATACAAGCTGAATAACGATGATCTTGTCTCAGTTTACTCACAAATTTACTCAGAGTGAAATCTGGCCATTTTTAGTTGAACACAAAGCTATTATACTATTGTATGAATTGTGACAGGTGGATAAACGGGTTTATTTTACCTTCTGCCATCTTGTGGATGAGAGTTTCATTTTTCTACCTGTCATTACAGTGGAACCTCGAATTACCGGACCCTAATTTAACGTATATCGTAAGTAACGGACCGCCTGGACAGTATGTGTGTCCAAAAAATAGTTTCCATTGGAGAAACCAGCGTTGACAAAGTCTGATAGTTCCAGAATTGTCCGTTGTTGTTTACTGGCGTTGTGACGCAATATGGGCAGAGATGACATACAGAACATATTTCTGAGTCACAGATATACAATATGACTAGATCCAACCAACCCCGTGACTTAGTGGCGGCCATGTTGAATGTGGTGACATTCCTTCAAAGGCAACACATTGACATTTGGGGGCTATGTTTATTGTGGCACATTTCCAGGCCATGCATTGACGTGGCGGGCATGATGGCAGGAGTACCATCTATTGTCATCTAGAGCTGTGCAGAGAGAGAGAGCAGCATGGGGGCAGTGTTAACTTTAAGAGGAATATAACACGTGGCACAGTGGACGACTGGTTAGTGCGTCTGGCTCACAGTTCTGAGGGCCCGTGTGCAAATCCGGCTTCGCCTGTGTGGAGTTTGCATGTTTTCCCCGTGCCTGCGTGGGTTTTCTCCGGGTACTCGGTTTCCTGTAGGTGTGAACGTGAGTGTGAATGGTTGTTTGTTTCTATGTGCTCTGCGATTGGCTGGCGACCTGTTCAGGGTGCACCCCGCCAATCGCCTGAAGATAGATGGGAAAAGCTCCAGCACGCCCGCGACCTTTGTGAGGATAAGCGGTACGGAAAATAGATGAAACCTAAGTCTGTAGAGTTTGAGACATGCTATTTTTGGTACAGTACCCTTTTTTTCATGCCGTTCGTCATAGCAACGGATTTGCAAATAGGAAGCCCACTAATTCCTCACAGCTCATTTAAGCGACCTGCCTTGACTGGCCTATGAGTATGTCAACAATGTCACCATCTAGCACACCATTGTGGTAGGTTTGCATTAAATTAAAACTTTTAAAATATTTCCAAGCTTTTTAATAATTATTTACAATAACTTTGTACTGTATTAGGCGTTTTAGGCCACGAAAAAAAGTACAAAACAATAATTTTGTACTGTACAGTAATATGGGTGCATATGCCCACAAAAAAGTGCTCCAATATAATGGCCAATTGGCATTCATGGATACACCAAGATTAAAAAAAAAAATCTCAACTTTTTCCACCATTAATGGGGTCCTGTATAAACTACATTAAATATTTTGTAAAAAGATGTAAAAATAAAAAACTGAAACAATGTGGTTGCACAAGTGTGCACAACCTCTTACGACTGAGGATGTGGCTGTGTGCAGATTTAATAAAAAAACTTAACAGGGACTCAGCAGCTCATCATAAACTTAGCCCAAATAAAGTTCAGCTGTTCAAGTAGTCTTTTCCTGACATTTTTTTTGGGGGGTTTCTCGCAGAAGCCTGAAAGTTTTGTGCTATCACAGACTGCGATTTGGAACTGTTCATAACTCCCTCCACCTCACTAAGCCCCCCAGTTCCAGCTGAAGAAAAACGTCTCAACAGCATGATGCGGTCACCATCATACTTCTCTGTAGGTACAGTATGGTGTCTCTTTAGTGTTGAACAGTGTTGTGTTAGCACCAAACATACCCCTTTGGAATAAAGGCCAAAAAGTTCAACCTTCGTTGGACCATGACACATTTTCCGCAGTGGAACTAGTTCGAAGTGCTTATCTGAGACCAATCATCATGTATTATAATGCTCTGGTAGTACATTACTGTTTCTCACCACAGCTCCTCGGCACACTTCCACCTCTTTCCTCTTCTGCGAGGCTTTCTTTTCACACGACTCCGCATCTGTCTGCAGAGCTTCGCCCTCCTTTTCTGCGATGTCGATTTTATTCTCCAAGGCAATCTTCTCCGTTTGGTGCTCTCCCAGGACGTCGTTGGTCACCCGCAGCTTAATGCGCTCGAACTTGTTCCGTTTGTCCACTTTGTCGTGCTCTTGCTTGCGGCTTTTAATGACCACCACCAAGGCCACAGTCAACGCTATGGTCAGAGGCAGCAACAGTTGAAACTTCATCCTTTTCACCCGAGTCGTCTCGACTCTCGACATGTAGCAAAAAAAAAAAAAAAACCCCAAAAAACAAACCCAAACGTTCTAAATAGTCGGCATAACACCGCTTCGTTAGCTTCCATGCGAGTTTCCGCTCAACAAGTTACCGGGTTCCTCTAATCGTATGGCAAAGTTAGCACAAATGTATGAATTGAATAAATAAAACGCGACGACGGAGAACAGTAGTGAAGCTCACTAGCGGGGCCGTTCAGGTCTGCTGTTAACACGCCCAGGACTGACGTAAAACACGCCCTTCACCTGACTGTATACCTGCTCGCTGCTTATTAACCTGTGTAAATCATTTTATATATATATATATATTTGAAAAATCATAAAATAAATCAGTATCGAAAATGTACAGTAAAAAGATTTATCCCATGAAAATAATTTAAAAATCTTTATTTTTTTATTTTTTTTTTAAGCCATGATATTACTGTGAAGAGGGACATTTTCCCAAGGACCCCCCTCATATTCCAAAAATTCCCCAAACTCATATTGCCAAAATCAGTGGTGGTGAAAAAACGACAGTACCGACACACGCTATTTATAGAATTTGTCTGTTTGTGTGTTTTTGTTTTCATCTGGAACCTATACCATAAGCTATTTGCTGGAAAAATTATCCATTTGTGGTTTTTGTGCTCTTTCTGTATAATGCACTAAGATAGCACAGGATGGCGCCAAAGCCCTTGCTCGTGAGAAAGTACAAATTGGTGTCAAGGAAATGCAGTCATGGGCTAATTATTGTTTTCTTCAATCACTTAATCATTTTAATGCCTGGTACCACGAAAGGTATATTCCATGAAGAATACAATGGACACAACAAAAATGCAGCTGATTCCATAATACGTTGTCCTATTTGACATGCTTAAGCTTAATTGTTATTGTAACTGGTAATTGGTTATCAAGAAAACCATGGAAAATGGGTAGATATCAGCTCTTAAATGAAACTTTTATGAGCTATTTTTTGTTGTCGACGTCATTATATTTGTCCAAACAAATGTACCTTTCGTTGTACCACACATTATAAATGAACAAGACACTGAAGAAACAAGTGTGATTGAATATTTTCCATGGCGCTATGTTAAAGTGATACAGGTTGACTGAGCGACTATCATCTTTGTTTGTCAGGGAGGACTTAAGTTTAGCCTAAGTTTAGGGAAAGTCACAGTACATAGTCTTTGCCACATGTACTTCCGATGCATTACATTTTAAATAGAATTCATTCATTTTTAAAGGTGCTGTTGTCAGATGATTTTTAAATTACAGTATAGTATAAATATATACAGTAAGTGTTTTGGTATCTTAGTTTGTTTTGTGGTTACAGATTAAACTATTAATGTACAGTAGGTAATTATAAAGACTTTGGGGAGGTGTAAATGTTTTTTTTTTTTTTTTTGCTGTGGGGTGTTTAGTGCACAAATGTTTTCTCAGGATATTTTTAACAATATATTTTCTTTATTGTTCTCAACTTCGATTAAAGTGGGTCGCGACTTGCCAACAATAGGAAAATGTGGGTCCCAGGGTGACAACGGGTGAGAGGCGTTGGCTTAGAGAAGACAACGAAAATAAAATAACATCTTATTTAATGGGCTTCCGGATTAAGTTCCTGGAGATAAATTACAACTAAAAATCAATTGTGAAAAAAATGACATGAAGATATTTTTTTAAACTATCTTATGCCACTGTCAGTCCATCTTAAATATGACAACCCACTTTCATTTACGGTAGTTCAAACTGAACACAAATTGTGCCATTTCATTTGCAGGTTGTGAATTTTGAATTAACATAGGCCTACACTATATTTATGATGAGGTAAATTACATTTCCCAATAGAAAACGACTAAGTGGGGAAAATGTTCCTGTTACCTGTGGATTAGTTTGGAAATTCACTCTATAACAACATGTGTGTCATGTTCTTTTCTAAGTCAAATCTTAGTGTATAAAACAACCATGTCAGTAGCTTCAATAAATACTATGCAAAGACAAGTTAAGGTGTGTTCTGATAGTGACCTACCAGAAAAACAAATGTCAATAACAGACACATCCTCCCCGCCTACACAAAGTATTTTTACATCCAAGAACATAGACACGTTAAATGGGCGTCATGTTATTTATTCCGCACAAATGTTGAATATAAAAATCTATAGCTTCAGATCCATCTCAATAAATTATAATTTGGTAGATAAATTCATTTGTATTAGTGCTTTAATTCAAAAAGTGAAACACACATACATGGTGCTCCAAAGGTCACTATACACTTCCCTTTTTTCTCTTTCATTTCAGGTATTATTCAGACAGACAAGAGGCCACCAGCATTTCAAAGCACTTCATTTCAAAACCCTTTCCAACATACTGTAATTGTGCACTATAACATGTACAACTCAACTGGAGAAAGAAAAGAAATCTTTTCACTAGGGGAAGTAAAATAAAAATAAAAACCCTGATAATGTGATGGCACAAGCGTGCAACTGCGCACACCCTCACAGAAGTGAGGATATGGCTGTGTTCAGAATTAACCAATAGTACTCAAACATTAGACTTGCACGGTGGGCCAAATTAAATTTGCATATTTTATTGCAGGCCCACACACAGCAGCGTTTAGATCATGATGTCAAACCCAAGGCCCGGGGGCCAGATGCGGCCCGCCACATAATTTTATGTGGCCCGCGAAAGCAAATCATGCTCGTCAACTTCCGGGAGTTTTGCTCAAATCTGTGCCCAAATTCCAAATTGTCATAATAATAGACAATAATGCTGAGATATTGCATTTTTCTGTTACCAAACCCTTCTTCGAAAGTAACTTAAACAACACTTGAACAAACTATTATCCTTGTCTTCTGATTTCAAAACGAGTTATCCCTCAAGTTTGTCGTGTACTGGTGATAATATGATTTGGTGATTAAACATTTCACTGTTCTAACGGCCCTCTGAGGGGAAACCATAACTACAATGCGGCGAGAGACAAAAATGAGTTTGACAGCCATGGTTTAAATGGACACTCAGACCATAGCAACTGGTTCCCTCGCTGAGTGTAAACCCTGTCAAAAGGTGTTGGTCGGTGCGTCGCTCACGCAATGAGGAAATAGGTGCTTTGGCACGCCCATGTGAGCAAGTGGTTCCGCGAGTCCCGCTGACCTATACCCTCAGCGAGCGAGCTGCGTGATTTCAAACCCAAAATGAAGTTAGCGGTAGTTTTAGCCATCGTCAGCGTGGCTATGATGCTCGTGATGATCCTCCAGGCTGTGCGCCAGGAGCTGCAGCTGCGCAATTTAAACACCCGTACGACGGAGGACCTTGCTGAGGGCAAGAGGGGAGAGAGAGTCATCACCTTAATGAAAAGCCAAATCAAGGAGCTGAAGACGAACCTGGCGTCCGTCGTGGGGAGGGTGGACGAGCTGAAGAAGCGCAAAGCAGCCGCTGAAAAAGCAGTGCAGGAGCTTAAAAAAGGTTTGCAGGCATGCGGCAATGAGAAGGCAAGAGCAACGCGCACATACACGAACGCCCCGCGCGCACACACAAATGCGCATTACAATGTTCATGTGCGTGTGGCACACTGGGTGCTTTTCATTTCGAATGCCACCTACAGCAGGTTCCACTGGATACACGCCATTTATTAGGTACACCTGCACAGTGTAATGCAAGAGCGAATGCAAAGTTCAGCACATTCACAAGCATGCTAATGTTTGCTTTTCATTGACACCAGAGGAAATACTCCAATAACGTGTATCCAGTGTACCGTATATTAATGCACTGCATCACACTGCGAATGTGTCTGTTTTCGTTATTCGGCTACATCACGGGTGTCAAACTCAAGGCCGTGGGGCCAGATCCGGCCCGCCACATGATTTTGTGTGGCCCGCAACGGCAAAATCATGTGTGTCAACGTTCAGGATTCTTGTTCAAATCTGTACCAAAACGTCAAATTGTCATATATCATAAATGATAACGTTGAGATATTGTAAGCATTTTTGTGTTACCAAACATCAATAATAGTTGAAAAACCCATTACCCTTGATTTCTGATTCCAAAACTAGTTCATACATTTCGTGTGTAAACATGATGAGGCGATAAAAGATTTTTATGGTTTCACAGTCATAGCGGCCCTCTGAGGGAAACCGTGTGGCCCGTGACAAAAATGCGTTTGACACCCCTGAGCTACATGATCGAGAGGTGTCTTGAGTTGATCTTAAAGGATTATTTTATTTATTTGGCATTCATCATTTATTTATTTCACAGTTTAAAGCAATTCCCAGGTGTCTTAATAACATGTCTGTGACTTGTTTTTGTTAAAATACCCCAAAGCTCAAGAATAACAAGCATATTTCCAGAACCACCCGCAATAGGTGAAAATCCACGATATAGAGTTTACATAAGTTTGTTTCGTGCCTCCCACAAGCTTTCATTATTTCATTAAAACAAACTTCAACTTATTAAGACACATTTTGTAAATGTATTTGAACGCACACACAAAAAACTGCAAGCATAAAACGTGTCAAAGATACTTTATATATTGTAGTGTCTGTGCCTTTAAGAGGCAGGTGGTGTAGCGTGTGGCGTCTGCAAGTCTGTGCGTGAGCTGTGGATGACAACAGCTCAGCTATTTTATGGCAGGCGTCCTCTCGCTAATGCAAATGAATGAGCCACTGCCCCGTCCCCTCTACTGTGGGGTCAATGCCAAGTACAACTTTCATTGATCGGTGGTGGAGCTCGGTGATTGCCACAGGGCGAGCAGCTGATACTTGCGGAAGCTGCATCCCCAAGTCTGAAGACAGTAAAAGGATGGATTGCTCGTCTAGTTCTGAAAATGTGTCTGCGAGCGACCCGTTCTGCCCTTTAGCTCCACTGTTACAAAACAGCAAGGCTATCATAACCACCTCCATACAGAGTTTCTCTGTCAATGGCATGATCATCTAGGCTGGGCAACGTTTCAAAGCGAAAGAACCACTTTGACATGGCAGCCCAAGCACTATCGTGCAAAGATAAAGATAAGCGGCGATACAGTGTTTGCACAGATTGGCACTAGCTAGGAATGTCATCCCCATTACCTTCAGATAATAATGTTCTAATAATGTTTGGGTAAATTATTGATGGAGGGAGGGATTTTTGTCTTTGCTAAACTAATAGATTTGGTGGGTTTGTGATGAAATGCTGCCTTCACAACTGATAATGCAGTGTAATCTTTAAGTGTGTTTGTGGGTTACATTAGTCAGTAGTGGCGTCACAATAGGCAAAAGGCAGTATTGAGTTTTCTGGGGTTCACAGATTAGCGCTAGAATGATTGAAACCATTTGTGTGATTGCTTGGTAAAGTTCGATGGTGGTGTGAGGGTGTGTTTGAATTTGACAAAAATGTTTTCATTGTCTTGGACGCTTGATTGTTTTCCACACTCTGGGCTTTGCTTTTGCTACTAGAAGGAGACGGCCAAACAAGCGAAGGAAAGGCGGAATGAGAGCTGGCTCACGGCATGAGACAAAAAAAAAAAAAAAAAAAAAAAAAAAGAAATATGCTGTAAAAATGTCATTCTTGATCCTTGGGATATTGATGAAAGCATGCCACAGACATTTTACGATCTTGGAACTGTGTTAAATTGTATAATATGTGTCCTTATGGGGCGGCACGGTGAACGTATGGTTAGAGCGTCTGCCTCACAGTTCTGAGGGATAATCAATCCCCGGTGCCGCCTGTGTGGAGTTTGCATGTTCTCCCCGTGCCTGCGTGGGTTTTCTCCGGGCACTCCGGTTTCCTCCCACATCCCAAAAACATGTGTGTTAGGTTAATTGACAACTCTGAATTGCCCCTAGGTGTGAATGTGACTGTGAATGGTTGTTTGTTTGTATGTGCCCTGCGATTGGCTGGCAACCAGTTCAGGGTGTACCTCCTGCCGATGATAGCTGGGATAGAAAAGGGATAGAAAATTGATGGATGAATGGATGGTGTCCTTATGGCGGAATACCCAACCTGGTATTCCTGATAACTGGTCGTAGCATTTCAACTTTAACCGTCTAACAAATATTTTCACAACTGTTTTTTCTTAGGAAAATACAGAGCGCAAGAAGAAAGCTGCCATACAATCAATCAATAAATTCAAAGGTATGTGTTTTGCTTGGCCTATATACCAAATACTGTAATGGAATCTCATTCTTTAAAAGACTGACCATGCATAGGGAAACCGGTGAGATGACACACGATCTTACAGAGATCAACACAGTTCATAGACACTAGTGAATATGAAGTCAATTTGATTTGACATTTCAATGTTTTTACGACTACTTGGCTTTGGCTCAAGACTAAAATCATGCTGCATCAAATGTCTTCTCATTGGGATGTTTTTGTCGTTTGTCACACTGTTCAGAGGATCACGCAGAGAACAAAAGAAAAGCAGAGGAGGAAATGCAGAACTTAAAAGAACAGATTTTGGATCGAGACAAAGCTCTTTGCATTTTTGCTGATCATAGCTTTGCAGAAGCACGGTAAGAGCTGAGAAATATTTAGTCTGAGCAGGCAGACATAGCTTGAGAGCCACAACTTGTCAGGGTGGAGTTGAGAGAACTCGAGTAGATTTTTTTCACTACCTACTTACTCTTACGTACGTAATAATAATAATATTGCATTACACTTATGTCACTTTTTTCTAGGCACTGAAAGAGACTTTAAAATTTCATGCATTATTCATTAACACCTTGGTGGTGGTAGGCTACTTGTGTACCCACAACAGCCCTGGGGCAGTCTGACAGAAGCATGGCTGCCATTCTGGGTTAAAGGTCAGAGGACAAAGATGTTATGGGGTCAGTTAAAATTCATACCGTAATTTCTCATGTATAATACACATCCCCAAAGTTGACCTCAAAATTCTGGAAAGCCCTTTTACCTATATATAATGCATTTTTACAATGCATGATTTTGCTTCTACCCATATGATCAAAACATGAAGTATCTGTATTTTTTTTTTTTTAAAGAATTATTCTGAAGTTTAGCACTTTATTTGAACACATAATCCTTTTTTTTAATGACTTGCTCTTATTTTGAAATTAACAGCCCTAATTTTATTTAGTAAATTAGAAAACACACAGTTGTGTTCATATGTTTGATTACCCGGGCAGACTTTGTAAGGTAGGTACAATTCTTTAAAGAAAACATGAAGGACCAGGCAAAACCCATTTAATTTTATTTTAATGGGATTCAAATTAAACGGTCAAGCATTTCAGAAAAGCATTATTATTAAACAAAACATATCCATAAAGAAATTAATGATGGTTGTAGTTCAGTCAGTCATATTTAAAAAAAAAAAAAAAAAAAAAAACAATATTTCAGAAATTCTGCCGGGGTATGTAAACTTATGAGCACAACTGTATATATATGCAGTCATACGTACCCCTCTCATATTGGAATGAAAGTGTACAGCTTTTTCATAACCACTAGATGGCGGCATACATTTATAAAATGTGACAGTTTTTTTTCCATTTGTGCCTATACCTATGTATAATGCGCACTATTGACTTTTGACAATTGGGGGGGGGGGGGGGTGCATTATACAGGAGAAATTACGGTTTTTCTTTGTTTATATGTTATGTAATACATGGACGTCACTTCCAGCAAGTTGTCAACTATAGTTTAGCTAAAAAAAGAGGTTTTTATTACGCCTATTGAGCCCTCCTCGAACATACCCGAAGCTCAAGACACTGGGGTGCGGTTACTCTATCCACTGCAAGGGCTACCGGAAGTGATGCTGCAATTGACAAACACAGCGCGCTACACTCTATACGCAATAGCGAGCAATGTGTTGGAATATGAGGAGGAGGAGGATTTTGACATACAGGAGCACCCAACTGAACTTAGCATCGTCAAACCGTACGTTTGAGCCAATCAGGAGGTCGGAACCTGACAGTGATGACGACGAGGAGAAAAGTAGCAGCTGTACAACAGAAAAAGAGCGTGGCCACTGGGTCGATGTGACAGTATGTCAAAAGCATGTCTTTTTATACAGTCATGGCTAGAAATAATGGGACCCCAGGGGTGCCAATGTTTTTTAGCACGACTATACCTATTATATATTCATATACAGTATGTTTCAGTGACACAGCACAAGCCTTTACATAGTATGCAGTATTCCTATATATTGTGTGCCCCTCACTCGAGTAGCTTTATAACACACTGCACAGAAAGTCTGTTGGCTTGTCATATAGGCAAAAGTACAGATGACAGTACTGCGTGGGTCTTTTTTTCCTACTGCCCAGTGCATAATAACCATAATAGAGTTGTAGGTATTATATACAAGGAAATCCTCACCTCTTGTCTGCGCCAATTCGCCGCTGCACCGTGGCGGCTGTGAGATTTAGTTCTCTTGCTTGCGGTTGTGGTCCCGACGGCTGTAGGAAAAATACCGCAGTTGGTGTCAGCCTCTGCCTAACTACACTAATGTAGCCAATGCTTTCTGCCAAGTCTTTCTCAAAACACGCCAGTTCTAAGTGATCGGCACGGAATTTGGTAATGCTTGCTAGGCACCCATAGCTGACCCTGTTTCTTCCCCTCTCGACTGACAGGGGAAGCCACTGCCACTGCCTGAACCGTTTGTACAACCAAATGCCACACATTAAACCATTGCGACATCGCTAAATCTTAAGACAACAAATATACAAGGATGGGAACAACAGAATAGAATAACAGCACACAACGCCGAATGAACAGGCTGTTTGGCTCGTGTGACGTCACAGCGCCAGATAGAGCCGAAGACCGGAAGGCACATTCTGAATCATATTTATCGATTTAACTGCTGTATAGCTGGTATGTAATCACTTTGAAATGGCAGATGTGGGTGGAAAAGGGGTTCTAGAGTTATCAAGAACATTTTTAACATCTTTGTCTTCTGACCTTTAAGTGTCTTGCCCAGGGACACCACGATGACATGCACTTGAGCGGGGATACGAACCAGGAACTTTCTACTTGCAGGGCTAATCTTACCATCTGCACCACGCCGCCACAATTAGTCATGGTTATTTTCTGCCAAATGCAATAACATAATTTGCTTTGTGTTTTTTGTAGGAGCTTGTGTGGTATTGATGCTCCGCAGTAAAGACAACTAAAAACACCCGATGCTGAGAGTGAACTTGCATAAGAACCATCCAGGACTTCATTTTGTTGTGTAGTTCGTTATTCTTATTTTGTATTAAGATAAAACTCAGGGTGTTTTATTTTTGATACAGCTCGAGATTCTACATTTTGCTATGATGGCAGATTATCAGATTTATACCGATTTTGTGTGTGTGTGTGTGTGTGTGTTTTGAGACAGCAACATAAAAAGGCCTTCCAAATACAATTGATGGCCCATTACTTTGCAAATAGCTTCCCTGGAATAACCAGAGTGCAAATGTCACCCTTATCATTCATTTTCAAATTAGCGATTATGACCATGTTAGGTTAATTGACAACTCTAAATTGCCTGTTGGTGTGTATGTGAGTGCGAATGATTGTTTGTTTGTATGTGCCCTGCGATTGGCTGGCAACCAGTTCAGGGTGTACCCCGCCTCCTTGCCCGATGATAGCTGGGATAGGCTCCAGCACGCCCACGACCCTAGTGAGGAGAAGCGGCTCAGAAAATGGATGGATGGATGGACCTTATTCTGTCCTGTGAAATAATGTTATCAACTATAGTAAAGGTGTGCTTCATCTCTGTCGTTCACTCTTAAATATGTTGCGTTTCTTTGGTTGCCACGGCCCATGGAGGGATGTCAGCTACTGTAATTTCCTTTTTCATAACAATAAAAAACATTTACTGTATTTAGAGGTTGCTTATGTTTTTATGTATAACTTGCCTCCAGTGTTGCGGAGTTAACTAGTTACATGTAATTATGTAATTACAGAATTTTACAGAATTACAGAATGTATGCAATTGTATTACATGGAGAAAATGTGTGGTTAAATTACAGTTGCTTTTGGAAAGTTGCCTGATGACAATTTTAGTTAGATCTGAAAAATAGCCCAAAAAGCTCATATTTTTTTCCTTCTTATCACTTCCTCCTAAATGCGACACTTGTGATTGGCTCTCTGGTCATGTGCCATTCTGCCACAGTCTCAAACGTAACCTTTTTCCAAATGGGACCTCGAAATGCAATCTTGTGGCGCAATCTATTAGTTTGCCTCAGAGTTTGAAAAGGTTAGACTCAGTTACGCTTTTCAACACAGAAAAATAACATTATTTTGAACAGTTTCATTTTTATAATTTTGGACTTTTTATGTAGCATTCACTTACCTGAGTTGTGAGTTAAATGTCTTTCCCATGGACATAAAGATGACATTAGCTTGGCGTGGATACAAACCAGCACCATGATTGATACTACAACTGGGACTTATGCTTCACACATCTCTGGACCAGTGATGACTGTCAACCTCAACATTAATTACTATAGGTAACTGTATGTTCCACAAACTTCCAGTCATTATCTATCTATCGATCGATCGATCTATCGACAAGCTTTGACAAACAAACAAAAAAAATATTTTCACTTTGTATGTTTAATTAAAAAAAACCATTATGCAAATAAGATAAAGACGTTAAGACAACAACGTCAAAAAAGTTGCCATTTCCCTATTTGTTCGACTTAATCTCGCCGAGCCGCCCTCCATACACGTCAGAAGAACGCCGTGATGGAGTTACCTGACAATCTGAAAGCATGGCAAACTAATGGAGCACAGATACCTCAATATTCATAAACATACAGTATTAAAGTGAAGGAACATCCATCCATTTTCTGTACCGCTTATCCTCACTAGGGTCACGGGCATGCTGGAGCCTATCTGAGCTATCTTCGGGCGAGAGGCGGGGTACACCCTGAACCGGTTGCCGGCCAATCCCAGGGCACATATAAACAAACAACCATTAACACTTACGGGCAATTTAGAGTCTGCAATCAACCTACCATGCATGTTTTTGGGATGTGGGAGGAAACCGGAGGACCTGGAGAAAAACCACGCAGGCAAGGGGAGAACATGCAAACTCCACTCAGGCGAAGCCGGGATTTGAACCCCGGTATTCAGAACTGTTGGTTTTGTGCCCCAAAAAATATCTTATTTTTGTATGTATGAATACAGTATGTTTTTAAAGATACAAAATGGATTATTGGCTTTTGTGATTTTTTTGACAGATGAAGTCAAAGTTGTCTCTGCTGATAACACCCATTATATCATCTCCACCTTTATCATGCCAACAGCCACTTTGCAACTCCAATTTAGTTTGATGGGAAAAGTTCAGTTTGCATCAGTAAAAATAATCATTTTAAAAAACCCTACATTTAAAAACATATAGAAAGTGTTATTCATTGTGGATTGCATGTGTAGTTCAATCATTAACAATCCCTATCATGTTTTATTGGTCAAACAACCATGACCAGATGTTCATGAATACATTTTGTAATGAGCAACGTATTTAGTTTGTTTGCTTACTCCAGCAAAATTGTAATAATTTCTATGAAATATTGTTTTTGTAATAGGTTGGCTCAATGCTCAGTAGAATAGTATTGATATTACTGTATGTACATGTAACTAACAAGAAACAAAGTAAAAAACAAAAAAGACAGCAGAGGGGTTAAAAGAAATGTAAATGTACTAAAATGTAAAAAAAAAGACTAAGGTCTTGCATGTTGGTCTATTGTAAGTACTAAATATAGTCTAAATATGCGACAGGGATATTTTTACCATGTGCACAATGGAAAGTATATTATTGAAAATGATTACCAACTATAAAATAATCTTAAAAATACATTTAATATTAATGAAGCGTAACTATATATGTGTGGTCAAATGCTAATATTAACACAATAGAATTGATACAAAATAAAAAAAACCATCTTGCAAATAGTGGTGTGGTTGAGTTAGTATTTACATTAATTTGTTTGACATGTGAACGCGTGACGATTACAGGGAGTAGATTATTTCACCCAATTACAGTGCAGGGATGCATCACATGACATGATTGACGTCAGGCCTGTGTTTCCCTCATGGCGGAAGTAGACAAGGGTGAACCGGTTTTATTGAAAGTCATTTACATCACATCAGGCTATTAGTGTTTCACCATAGCTGGGCAGAAACATGTTATGACTATATCTACGGTATATGAAATAGCGATCGTTATCTTTTTTTTTTTTTTTTTTTTTAATGCGTTTAGTTAAATACGTTTGAACGCCGAAGCTCCGTTAATTCAGTCGTTCGTGACCCAACAGTTGTTGTTACTCTCTTACTGTTCCACTTTTTACAGCCCCTCGTCAGCTCAAAGATGGCGAGGAGCCTGTTACGGATATTGACGGGCTACCAGCATCTTGCTTCACCCCCATCCATGTCTCCTCACCTCTGCCATTCATCTATCTTGTCGCCATTCAGAAGCAGCTTCGTGCGGACCATGGTGGTATGTACACTGTGCGAGAATAGACGAAGTCAATAAAAGCCTTTCTTGTCATTGTATGGCGCAGACACAACAGAATTGGACAATGGGGTTCTCTGTCTTTGATCTAGAATGAATTATATGATACGAGTGTATGAAGATGAGCGCATTGATCTGGTCATAACGACCAAAATTGATAAAACATCTTATTCTAGTCATTTTTTAGGTTTATGAGTTGATTGTTGGTGACCTAGTGTTTAGGTCATCTGTCTCACAGTAGAGACATTCTGGGTTTGAATCTGAAGGTACTCTGGCTTCCTGTCCCATTCCAAAAGTATGTTTCAGGTTTAATTAAGACTAAATTGTCCGTAGGTGAAAATATGGGTGTGAATGATTGTTTGTCTCAATGCATCCTGTAATTGGCTGGCAACCAACCAGTCCAGGGTGTACCCCACCTCTCGCCCACATCAAGCTGGGATCACCTGCAATCCTAATGAGGACAAGCGCAATAGAAACTGGATGGTTTTGATTAATGCCGGTATGCATGGAAATGGTCTTAAGATTGAATTCGTAGAGACAGAAAATATTTCATATTAATTTTGTATCCCGTCATTCTCGTCCAGGCACTGCCATTATCATTTATGCCGAAGCCTCAGGACTTCAGCCTGCCGAACTCCTCGTGGAGTGCAGAAACCATGCGGTTGTATGACTACTACAACAACCAGTGTGAGGTGGAAAAGGAAGTAGGAGAGAAACAGAGGGGAACCTGGAGGAGACTGCCCAGCTATAATCGCAGCCTCAAGTATGCCACAGGTGAAAACATGGCAAGTCTCCACAATTGTACAATTCACCAAAATTTGTATCACGTTGCTTACTCGTCACACATCTTCTCTTCTCAGGAGGAGCCTGTCTCAGCAAGTTGTCGCAGTCCAAAAATCGTCTTTTTACCCGCAGCATCAAAACCACAGGAGCTGCATTTGAGTATGTTCTGTTTATGAACAAAGAAGAGGAAAGGACTGTTTGCATTTTCCAGGCTGGACACCTGCTGGAGGGCCCACCGGGGTGAGTTATTTGCCCCTTTAAAACTACATGTAAGAAGCTGGCAAAGTATCCCAAACACATATTGGAAAATGTATTATGGTCCAATGAAACGAAAGGTGGATTGTTTTGGTCGTAATTCCAAACACTTCTCTTCACCAAAAGAACACCACACCTACAGTGAAGCATGGTGGTGGCAGCATCAGGCTTTGAGGCTGTTTGTCTTCAGCTGGAACTGAAGCCTAAATCAAGGTGGAGGGAATTAGGAACAGTTCCAAATACTAGTCAGTGTTAAAGTCAGGATAAGCGTACTGGAACATCTGAACTTTATTTGGGGTTAATCAGAGGCACTTTAAATGGTGGCATGTGTGTGTTGACTCCCGTTTTACATGAGTTTGAATGTGAATGTGTGTTATTTCTGAACACAGAGCTATCCCCTGTTATAACACTGATG
The DNA here is from genome assembly GCF_024500275.1 of Phycodurus eques. Taxonomy (NCBI): domain Eukaryota; kingdom Metazoa; phylum Chordata; class Actinopteri; order Syngnathiformes; family Syngnathidae; genus Phycodurus; species Phycodurus eques. The sequence goes on along the minus strand of NC_084528.1, from coordinate 12,948,975 downwards.
CAACCACGTTATCTCAGTTGTTTATTTTTGTTTCTGCTCTTGAAAATATATTTTTTAATTCAACTGACTGTTGTAGAGGTTATAGGTCAAATTACTGGTGGAAAAACCTTTTTAAATTATTTATCTTCGTCTCATTTTTTTCACATAAAAACTTTCCATTTGAATAGGGGGGTGTAGACTTTTTATATCCACTGTTGTATGTTTATGCTAGTAATATTACAACTTTATTTTTGCAAATTGATGTTAACTATAAATAATATTAAAATACATGAGAAATGAAAAAAATCTAAATTATGAAAAACTATCATATTACAATTTTATTCACATCGTTATTTTTTTTTTTAATGACTTTTTCTCTAATATATCATTACTCACATAAAAAAAATATTTTTCTTCCTTTTTACATCACCACTTTATTTACTGTTGCTAAATTTTGGCTTTAGTCTTGTGAAATCCGACATTTTTTCTTCTTGTCTGATGTTATATTACAAATGTTTTCTTGGTTTACAGTTATTTTTATTTAACGTTTTTCTCATAATACTGTATTATCTTTTGTGTTGGTATTACCACTTATTCTTGTGAAATTATGGCTTTATTTTTGGGGAAAAAATGTTTTCTTCATAATATTCTGACTTTGTTTTGCCAAAATTATGTTTTCTCGTAATACTGCAACTTTATTTTTTTTCATCAGAATGTTTGATTTTTTTTTTTTTTTTTTTTGTTATTGCAAAATACAGTGTTTTTCTTTTAATATTACCACATTATTCTTTCTGAAGTTATGGCTTCAAGCTTGGCAAATTACAATGTTTTTTTTGTAACATCTGGCAAAAAAAACCAAAACATTTGCTTGTAATATTACAACTTAAATCAGGTTAAATTGTGACTTTTTCAATGGAATATTATAGCTGTAATCTTGCAAAAGTCAAGTCTTTTTTTCTTTTTAATATTACGACTTTATTCTTGTGAGATTCTCTTTATCCTTGTCTTTTCTCTTGAATTATTGCTACTGCTTTTATTTTATTTTTACTTTTATCTGGCTGCATTTTTTCCCCTCTTGTGTGGCCCTAATATTCTGTCACATTTTATGTAATTTGGTTTGTGGGGAAAACTGACTCATGAAAAGCTTTTTCCAGACATGTCCACGGGGGGGCAATCGCCACTATGATTGATTCTGTCACAGGCACTCATGCAGCTTTCATTTCTGGACCAATGATGACTGCCAATCTCAACATCAATTACCGCAGGTATCGATGCATTTACAATAACATGCAGTATTTAATTATATTGTGTAGTAAGTAGGAATTTATTTTTTATTTGGTGCAGATTCCCCTGACAATGATTGTTGTTTTATTCACAGCCCCATCCCATTGGGAAGTACAGTGTTAGTCATATCCTCCCTTGATAACAAGGAAGGCAGAAAAATGTTCTTTTCCTGTAAAGTGACCAGCTCTGATGGCTCCAAGCTGCACACAGAGGCAACAGGTAACATCATTTACAGCATGGTACATTATGTGACAATTATTCCATTTCCTTACCTTTGGTGTTTTTCTGTTTTTTAGCACTCTTCCTGTCTATCAAAGTCAGCCATTTATTGTGAGTGTGACACAAAACAACTGTATTTCAACAAGTGGAGGCCTTATTTGTGTGTCTTGAAGTAGAGTATTCTGTTCTTAAAATGTGAAGTATTTGGAGATTGTATGTGCTCCCCTTGCTTGTGTGGGGTTTCTCCGGGTACTGTGACTTCCTCCAACATAATTTTCTGACATGCATTTTAGTTTCACTGAAGAATCAAAATTGTCCATAGGTGTGAATGTGAGTGTGAATGGTTGCTTGTCTATATGTGCTCTGTGATTGACTGGCGACCAGTTCAGGGTGTACCCTGCCTCTCGCCCAAAGTCAGCTGGGCTAGGCTTCACCTGAACTGTGACCCTAATGGGGATAAGCGGTATAAGAAAATGGAGGACTGGATGAACATCTGTTAACATGACATAATTAGGAAGTACTATACAGTACACTGGGTTACCCCTTGACTACCTTGGGTTTCACTCACAACAACATCACATATCTAATCATTATTTATTGAATGGTTATTTTACTAATTAAAATGTATTGAGTGCGGTGAATATTGAAATTGTACCTTACAGTATGACTGTCTCACAATAAAGCTTTGCCTTTGGTTATTTATACAAAAGACACTTCACTTTGTTTGCAAATGTGTGAATTATTTAGAAATTGTGAAGATATCTGTCAATGGAGCTAGACTTTTATTTTATTTTTTTGGGGGGGGAACAAAAAAAAAAGATAATTTGCGCAAAGAGCCAGTTGCTATAATTGTTGTTAGTGTTTTCTTTAAATGTCAGGACTAAACAAGCACTGAGACAAACAGAATCCAACAATGAAGAAAATGTTTCCATCATCCGTTTAGACACCATTTATATTACACAATTCACTGAGCTGTTGTGCAGTATTTATCAGTTACAATGCTGACACGGCGTACTCACGAAAATATTTAAGCTTAGGCAGTTGTGTGGTTTCTCAGTTTTACAGGGCCCCTCATTTCTTTAACCTCAATTCAACGCAGTTGGGAAAGCTACCTTGCTATCTACAAACGTATTAGCGACGTGTGCGTGCGTCGAGGCTCATGTGGTCAAGTTTGTGGAAGGGAAAGGAGCAGACTCAGTGCTATTTGTTGTTGTCAGTTAAAAAGACTTTATCACAGTCACCCAGAGCTGAAACAAATATTGGTCATGTGTTTTTGTTTTTTCCTTAATGCGATGGCATAAAGGTTTTCCAATAAGGATGTGAGGTGATTAGACATACACACACTAGACATTTCAATCCAAGGGTTGTATTCAAATTGTGCTTTTATAAAGAACAATGCTCAGTTATTATTGCCACAATGGTAGTAACTAAATGTTGATGTACAGTATGTTTATTATTGTGGTTATAGTTTTAATGGTGTGTAATTGCATTACATCTTACTAAAGGTTTTTAGTAATGTTTTGGTTGAGAGAGGCAAACATTTTTTAGCTCGGGACAGACAAAGTATGGCCTGCAGTCCATGTACGGCCTGCTCCACCCACCGAGTTAGCAAGAGGCCTGTAATATTTGTTGCATTAACTTAGCACGCTTCTTTCCTAAAATTGGTTCACTGAAATGTATTTATTTAGTTTTTGTCTTTTATTCATTTACAGTAATACTAGTCATTTTTAAAAGAGGGTGAAGAAAATGATCACCACCTGGTGGAGTTCATTTAAAGGTCCTCAATTCCACCGACACGCCTTCCCATGAGGAAGCAGAGTGTGGGTTCTCTGAGGCGGGCTCTCCTATCTCTGGGTTTGAGGTCACCGAGGTAGTTAAAAAGCTCCTCGGTGGCAGGGCCCCGGGGGTGGATGAGATTCGCCCGGAGTTCCTAAAGGCTCTGGATGTTGTGGGGCTGTCCTGGTTGACATGCCTCTGCAACATCGCGTGGACAGTGCCTCTGGATTGGCAGACTGGGGTGGAGGGACCGGAGGGTGTGTTCCAACTACAGGGGAATCACACTGCTCAGCCTCCCTGGTAAGGTCTATTCAGGGGTGCTGGAGCGGAGGGCCCGTCGGGAAGTCGAATCTCAGATTCAGGAGGAGCAGTGTGGTTTTCGTCCTGGCCGTGGAACAGTGGACCAGCTCTACACCCTCGGCAGGGTCCTCGAGGGTGCATGGGAGTTTGCCCAACCAGTCTACATGTGTTTTGTGGACTTGGAGAAGGCGTTCGACCGTGTCCTTCGGGGAGTCCTGTGGAGGGTGCTTCGGGATTATGGGGTACCGAACCCCCTGATACGGGCTGTTCGGTCCCTGTACGACCGGAGTCAAGAGTTTGGTCCGCATATCCGGCAGTAAGTCGGACTCGTTCCCGGTGAGGGTTGGACTCCGCCAAGGCTGCCCTTTTTCGCCGATTCTGTTCATAACTTTTATGGACAGAATTTCTAGGCGCAGCCAAGGTGTAGAGGTGGTCCGGTTTGGTGGCCTCAGTATTGCATCTCTGCTTTTTGCTGATGATGTGGTTCTGTTGGCTTCATCAAGCCGTGAGCTCCAACTCTCACTGGAGCAGTTCGCAGCCGAGTGTGAAGCGGCTGGGATGAGAATCAGCACCTCCAAATCTGAGACCATGGTCCTCAGTCGGAAAAGGGTGGCATGCCCTCTACGGGTCAGGGATGAGATCCTGCCCCAAGTGGAGGAGTTCAAGTATCTTGGGGTCTTGTTCACGAGTGAGGGAAGAATGGAACGGGAGATCGACAGGCGGATCGGTGCAGCGTCTGCAGTGATGCGGACTTTGTATCGGTCCGTTGTGGTAAAGAAGGAGCTAAGCCGAAAGGCGAAGCTCTCAATTTACCGGTCGATCTTCGTTCCTACCCTCACCTATGGTCATGAGCTGTGGGTCGTGACCGAAAGAACAAGATCCCGGATACAAGCGCCTGAAATGAGTTTCCTCCGCAGGGTGTCCGGGCTCTCCCTTAGAGATAGGGTGAGAAGCTCGGTCATCCGGGAGGATCCCAGAGTAGAGCCGCTGCTCCTCCGCATTGAGAGGAGCCAGATGAGGTGGCTGGGGCATCTGATTCGGATGCCTCCTGGACGCCTCCCCGGTGAGGTGTTCCGGGCACGTCCCGCCGGGAGGAGACCCCGGGGACGACCCAGGACACGCTGGAGAGACTACGTCCTTCGGCTGGCCCGGGAACGCCTCGGGATCCCCCTGGAAGAGCTGGATGAAGTGGCTGGGGAGAGGGAAGTCTGGGCGTCCCTGCTAAAGCTACTGCCCCCGCGACCCGACCCGGATAAGCGGTAGAAAATGGATGGATGGATGGTGAAGAAAATATGCCTGTGATTCAAGTTCCAGGATTGGTGTCACAAAAGATATACAGTATTTCAAAACCAAACAAACAAAGCACTAAAGGTTTTCCCCTTCATTGTGGGGCAGACGATCAACCAACACGTCTACAAAGAGATCCTCGTGGCTGCTTCACCATGACAACGCAACTGCTCGCAATGACCTGAACATCTGACAGTGGCTGGCTGAGAAGCACATCTCCATGCTGTACCAACTTCCCTACTCGCATGACTGGCTCCGTGTGGGGTTTTCCTCCTTCCCAATCTCAAGTGGGTCATCAAAGGAACCTGTTTTGAAGACGAGGGTGATATCAAGAAGGAGTCCTTCCAGGGCCGCATGAACACTTGGCAAAGAAGGCTGGGAAATTATGTCGAAGGGAAAAACCTTTAGTTTGGAACTTTTCTGACACACTTTGTACACATTTTTATTTTACCACATTTGCGAATGACTGGGCCCATCTGTCCATTTAAAAAAAATCAAATGTGGCTCTTGAGCACAAATGTTTTCCCACCCCTGTCTTAAATAAGGTGAATTTGAATGGTATTAATAAAATAGAGTGGTGCCTTGAGATAAGTGTTTAATTTGTTCCGTGACCCCACTCGTACGTCAGAACACTCATATCATCTTTCACTATTGAAATGAATTGAAATTCCATTAATCCATTCTGGCCTCCTAAAGAAAACCAAAATGTGTTTAATGCTTTTTAATACAGAAAATAGAACACTATAATATTCTACTCTATAAAAACATACAGTAATGACATAATTAAATGTAAATAAACAATCCGATAGACTTTTGCTTCAATTCAATGGACATTCTGCTGCTCCTTCTGGTGTGCACGCTTTGGCCACCTGGGGGCAGTATGATACAGACACGGATACACATGGAGGCGGTCATAGCTCCTCAGTAAGCTGCAGTAATATAGTCATTTAGGCAATAGTTATTTTTCATTTTTCACAAGAGGGTAATGAAAATATGTGAGTACTGCTACATTGTCTGCCTACATGTGTTGTAACACCATTAGTGTTCAAATATATGTTGCTTAAAGGGCTATAACACCACGACATCAATGCTATTAGTTAGCCGGTCAATGGTGTTTTGCTTTGTGTTACAATTAGGCTAGCAGTCTTAGGCAAAGTTATGCGGTTTGGGCAAATTCACAATGTGTAATTCTCTTTGTTTTATGCTTAGTTTGACAGTAAAGTTCAACTGTGAGTGGAAATAAAAAGCTTAAAGAATTTCATTCTCATCAAAAAATTTTGCTTGCAAGTCAAAGCAAATAATCAGCTGAACGACAGCTTGTATCTCGAAAAACTCGTAAGGTATGTCACTCGTATCACAAGGCAAGGCACCACTGTTGTGAAAGGTTTATTATTGCTGTTTGCTGTGGTGTATGAATAGCTACAGCTTAATGTATTTCTACAGGCGCATCTCAATAAATTAGAATAGTGTCAAAACCTTAATTTAGTTAGGTAGTTGAATTTAATAAGTGAAACTCATAGAGATGCACTAAACACTCAGAGTGAAATATTTCATGATTTCTTTTTTTAAATATACATGTATAATTTTGATGATTTTAGCTTACAGCAAACAAATACCAATTCACCATCTCTACAAACTGGAATATTATGTAACAATACAAATATAAACTAGACCGTGATACCATAACATAAGAAACAAAGAAAATGTTTTTTTTTATGTAGAAATTAGGCAGGAATTTGCCCTCTGAAAAACATTTTCCCAAGTGTTTAATGAATTTATACAATGTATGAGTACTGAAATGAATGAAACTTTCGACCATATTCGAGTGGATTGAGATGCACCTATATTCTTTTGGTTACTTCATGAGGGGGTCAAAAATTTGGAACAGCTACAGTAACTCTCAGTATGATGCATAACAATTTTACAACACTGTAGACTACAACCACATTAATCAATGTATTGTTATTAATATATTTCGAAAATACTATGCAATTGTCTCTGTGTTAAAACTTTAACTCAAAATTTCATATTTAACGTCCATTTTGGATTATTTAGTGCGCCAAGCAACATGGGAGTATATTTTCTAACCGGCCGATTCCCAAACAGAACCTGACCCGCTGCCATTACATAAGAGCGGATGACGTAACTCGAGCCATGCCGGCTCGGGACTGCTTTGAAGGACCAAGAGGGAAGGAGAGAGGGAGGGAAGGAGGAAACGGGTGACTTGTCCACGGGCCGCCGGTCCCACCAGCAGCGCCGCCACTGCGCTCCGCGTCCTCTCTCCTGCCGAAGCGGTTGGAAATACACGCTTGTTTCCAACACTAAAGCAGCCCGGGCTCCAAACGATGGCCACCGTGTTCCGGAAGCTGCTGTGTGGACAGTAAGTGGTCCACAAATGGCAGCGCGTGTTTTGAAACGTCTGCGTCGGCCTGGCCACTAGAACAACAGGTACAACTACGACTTGGAAATTTAGAAATGTATATTTCGACAAATGGACTTTGGAACCGGACTGTTTGTGTGTGCGCATGCCCAGGCCCGACAGGTGTTTGGAGGGAAAGGGATGGATTATGAGCAGCGTGACGCGCCCCCTGCCGACAACGCCGTTCAAAGAGGTACTGCAACATTTGTTTTGAAAGTTACACAGATTTGAACGATTTGATTTGGTATTTACTGAACACATTCTCTCCAATATTTCCCCCTAATTGTTTAGCACTACCATAAATTTGGTACATGGGCCTTGATTGACTATTCATTAGGCTTTACACGATATTTGTTCCTCTATTTATGCCAGTGAGGCACAGTGACAGACAGAACAAATGAACGGTCTTCTATTAGATGGCCGGAAGTAAAGACAGTAATTAATGTATCCACTTTTTGTGACATTTTTGTTTGCTGGTGTGCCGTGAGATTTTTCACCTGTAAAATATGTGCCTTGGCTCCATAAAGGTTGGAAATCACCGCTCTTGTCAGGTCGTGTATTCTAATCAGTCAGGTCAAACCAACATTACAACATGACAGAAGTAATGGGTGCTAACTTACTGTAATTAAATTACTTTATTATAATTAAATTACTTCACACACACCAAAACCTTAGAGCATGATTGGACAGAATGCCGTGCTAGCACTAGCTTGCTAGGGTACATAACATTTTATTGCCTGCTTGCGAGCCGTATCGTATTCAAAGTACGTGAACATACCTCAAGTAATCCTTGAATTAAAGTCTTCTCCCAAGCACCGGTGACCACCAATACACATTTCCCCCCAATTTGTTCTTATAATACACACAAGGCGATCGATTGTCGTTGTCGTGGCCGTGGTAACGAGTGTATCCGGTCGCGTTTGAGACAAGATAAATCCCAGTGATCGTAAAAAATGGGATGCGGTGGTATCAGAATATAAAATTTTATTACAGTAGTCTGACAATTGTGAAAGACCAAATTTGTCTTGTAGGTTGATTCGGGCTTTATGTGCTGTCTGTCTCAAACGTGTTGTGTGTCCCACACCGCCAACGTGTTTTTTTTTTTTTTTTTTTTTATATTTTCATTGGCGGTCAACTATTTACAGTACTACGTCAAAAGACATGGGACAAGGCTAAAAATAAACTAGCTTTTGGATTTAAAAATACCGTACACGATGGCGGCACGGAGTAAATGTCTTTTGCAGAGCCGATCAATCGGCGAATTATGACATTAAAGCCGATCAGCCCATCAGCCTAAAATGCTAATTATTGTCCGATACCGATCAGGCCTATCAGATGGGTGCAAAGTCTACTATTCATGATTTAATTAATCAACCTCTCATTACCACCACTATCACCCTACAATTATGGAAACCATGAATACCATAAAAAAGCACAATATAAGTGGATGGTTCTCAAATAGTCCATCCATCCCTTTTCTGTAGTCCATTTTCTTCATTAGAGTCACGGGTAAGATGGAGCCTATCCCAGCTGACTTTGGGCGAGAGGTGGGGTACACCTTGGACTAGCCGCCAGCCAATGAAGTCAAGTCAAGTCAGTTTTATTTATATCCTGTAATGCCAATGCACTCTCACATCTGATCTCACAGCACTTAACACATTGAGGTCAAGCGCCACACTCCTCATACGTTATATACATGCAGCCACGTGCACACATAGCCACATTTGCCCTTAACCAAAAAAGTGCCATTTATGCTGCAGCCCATTCATCAATATGTAAATGAAAAATAACTGTCTTTGTAATAAATTTTACGTAGGGTTTTGAACTCTGAAGACATCACCAAAACATGCGTGGTGGGTTTATTGAAGACTCTAAATTGCCCATAGGTGTGAATGTGAGTGCAAATGGTTGTTTGTTTCTATGTGCCCTGCGATTGGCTGACAACCAGTTCAGGGTGTACACCGCCTCTCGCCCAAAGATAGCTGGGATAGGCTCCACCATGCCTGCGACACTAGTGAGGAGAAGCGGTACAGGAAATGGATGGATGGATGGGTGAATTGTACATATGGTCACGCCTTACCCCCAATCCCACCCCTTTCTCCTGCGACCTGTCATTTGAACAAGGGTGTGTTGACTTGACTTTTTATATACACTGTAGCCTCCCTTCACCTCCTTTATTATTAGTTGTATTATTGATTGTGTTGATTGTGTTCATCCATCCATCCATTTTCTACCGCTTATCCGAGGTCGGGTCGCGGGGGCACTAGCTTTAGCAGGGATGCTCAGACTTCCCTCTCCCCAGCCACTTCCTCCAGCTCTTCCGAGGGGATCCGGAGGCGTTCACAGGTCAGCCGAGAGACGTAGTCTCTCCAGCGTGTCGTGGGTCGTCCCCGGGGTCTCCTCCCGGTGGGACGTGCCCGGAACACCTCACCAGGGAGGCGTCCGGGAGGCATCCTAAACAGATGCCCCAGCCACCTCATCTGGCTCCTCTCGATGTGGAGGAGCAGCGACTCTACTCTGAGATCCTCATGGATGACCGAGCTTCTCACCCTATCGCTAAAGGAGAGCCCGGACACCCTCATTTCGGCCGCTTGTATCCGGGAACTTATTCTTTCGGTCACGACCCACAGTTTAATACATACTCTTGAATTTTTCTTAATTGTATGATTATTATTATTATTAGTTTTACAATGAGTGCCATTTTTTTGGCTAGAGCACCTGCACCCCAAAAAGAAAACCAACTGAACCCCAGTCACAGGGCAAAATCTCTGCCTTAAAACTTCACAGTGATCATTTTTCTACACGGATGAATTTTACTGCAGACTCACATTCAAATACGTTTGCGCAGTGGCGCCGAGCCAGCAGGAAAGAGTGTATAAAAGACAGAATGTTTATAGTCTGGGATCATTTAACACTTTATATTATTTATAAAAGAAGATAACAGTGTCAGCGGCACGGTGGCCGACTAGTTAGAGCGTCAGCCTCACAATTCTGGGTTCAATCCCCGGCCCTGCCTGTGTGGAGTTTGCAGTTCTCCCCCGTGCCTGCGGGCACTCCGGTTTCCTCCCACATCCCCAAAACATGCATTAATTGGAGACTCTCAATTGCCCGTAGGTGTGAATGTGAGTGCGAATGGTTGTTTGTTTGTATGTGCCCTGCGATTGACTGGCAACCAGTTCAGGGTGTACCCAGCCTCCTGCCCAAAGACAGCTGGGATAGGCTCCAGCACGCCCGTGACCCTAGTGAGGAGAAAATGTTCAGAAAATGGATGGATGGATGGATAACAGTGCCATGTGTCTGCTGCAAAGCAGATCTGGCTTGCACAACAGCACGTCCACGATCACTGACAAAAGTGAATGTAAACATCATTAGATAATTTAATATAGCCTAACACCACTAGAATGTATTTTAATGCCCCCACAGGTGGTCAAGGATAGACACAGCCGCAAGTGCACTTTCAATTGCTTTATAAACACATAATAAGCACATTCATAGACTAACCACAATTATCAGTCGTACATGATGTTTAGGGACGTAGCGCGCAGACTAACTAACCTGAGCCAACTACAGTCATTTACTGAGACACACGTCACTCAACAGGCCAGGCCCGGCCTTTTTAACCCATTTAACGTCACTGATACTAAATACCGTCTTCTGCAAATTTCTGCAATACTTTTTGTGCAAACATCCGACTAAGTTATTGTGAGAACAGAGTCCGTAAAGGATGCCCTTGTAGCCAGAGTGATCACGCTAACATCTGGGCTGCATAAAATGGTAAAGTGGGCCCTCAGGCCGTAGCTTCCCTGTACCTCTGGTTTAGCCTCATATTCATTCTCATCCACTTAGAGCTCTCTTCATTCCAGTCACCCACCTTGTCCCACTCGCTTTGTGTGAGTGGGTTAAAAATGGCAGTAATCTGGAGTAATCCTTGGGGATTAGCCCTCATTTTGCTTCTGTTTTTTGCTCAATGGCTTTCTATTCCAAGCACTGTTAAAATAAATCTGCACACCTTTGAGGAGAGGGTACTGTACTTGTTTCTCTGCCACAAAAACACGATTTGCCCTATAAATGTGCAAACTTGGCCTAAAGAGTTTAATAAACTTTAGTAAACATGCATGATTTGATAATATTAAATGGAAAAATAAATGGGCCCTTAATACAGTGGAACCTCTGAGGTCAAACATAATCTGTGCCAGGATACTGGTCAAACTCAAATTTGTTCAGATTTTTAAACATTTTTAACAGAAAAAGACGCAAAAATCAGTTTCAGGGTCAAACTTTCATCATCCAGTGCAGTACAGGTAATTGCCAAAATACTATTTTACCACTCTTGACTGTCATAAGCATGTAAAAATAATTTAACCAAACGTTACTGTTTCCAATGTGAGTCCGCCTACGTCACCTAATTCACACGGGCTGCAGCACACGGAGCAACACGGCTGATCGCGACTGAACTGTCACGTAGTGTGCGGTTTTCTGCAATTACTTTTCATGAGTCGGTATTTCAGTAATTTTGTCAGTAATTCAGTTAAATCAGTAATTATGCTATGATTTGAAATTTGAATCGCAGATGAACGGCGTCGCAACGTTGCAGTTGTAATGATCAAAATGCCATGTCATATCACATGAGCTTTCACAAAAAAAAGGTTAAATTTGTGGGTACAAAGTGAGATCCAGCTGGCTGCTGCCAAGCCATACCAACAAAGTATACATTATTGTGTTTTAGAAAAATCAAGAGCAAAATTTGAATGTAGCCTCACTTAAATATTGCCCCACCCCCCCAGTCACTGACAAACGCCATGCCCCTCACTGACTTTAGCCACGGCTGCTACATTGGAAGCACGACTTACTGGTTTGAGTGTTGCACTAAATGTTATCAGTTTGAAGTTTTCTTTTTTGGAATGTACAATCAGTTAAATATTCAAGAGGATGAATTTACCTGCTGAGGAGAAATGTTGCTAATTCTGCGTTGGTTCTGTGTCCACCATAGTTACAGCAAAACTCATCAATCCCAGGGTAACGGGTAACAACGTAATGGCTCAAGGCTGCGGGGCTGTGCCTGCTGTGAGGGTGCCTGCGAGTATATGAGAAGCACCTCGTCGTCACGGTTTTTCCTCGTGCACGATGCTTTCTCAGAAATCAATATAGTGGTGCAAGATGAGGCCAGAGAGGGCTGTTTTTTCATGTAGGCTACTACCATGAGGTCATAACGACACTTTCGACAAACATGACAGAAAGTGATTTAGTTTTTTTTAAATTGCAAATTCTTTAACTATATTGTATCGCTGGCTATCCTTGTCCATCCTAGAGAGAGGATGTCGTGAGCAGTGCACAGACGACCGGTGCTAAAACTGTCACCTAAGTCATATATTATTTGTGCATACCCATCACCGCGATAGACGTTATTGGAGAGTTAGAGAATACAGCAAATGACAAAATTTCCCAGGATGATTTACGACCCTATGCCGGAAGTGTCAACATCATCGGATTATCGTGACGTCTCTGGATATCCGAATTTCCGTCCGGATATCCGACCGGAAGTCAAACCGGAAATAGGACAAGAATCCCCCGTGGATTGTAACACTCAGTTTTCTCTGCTCAAAACAGCGTGTGAAGAACTCACCTACAACCTTATACTTGCCAATTGGAAACCTGACTAACACACTCCGAGCAGAAGAAGAACTGTAGAGGTGCAGGTGTGTGCTCTGTTTGTATGCTGCTATATGGTTAGACGATGACATCACTGTGACGGGTCTAGACTGAACTAGCCCAGACATGCCTTTGGCGGAGTTGATATGACAATATATGATTGCTTATAAGAACATATATGTTTGACTGTTTATTGACGTAAAGAGTCCACCCATAGATGGTGTGGGAATAAGTGATTTTTGTAATATCATCCAATTATTTCTGACCCAAGTGAACACTTTGGGTCTGCGTTATCATTCTATTGACAGGGTCCTTGGGGCATGGCTGAGAATGTGTGAGGGTGAGGTGTGTGGATGTGACTGGAAGTGAGGGGGGGGCCTGCTTGGGGGAAAGTGCGTTATCAATCTATCAACAGGTGTTTGGACAGGTGACTGGATCCGGCCAGATTTCCGGCCCTGCCATTTCCTGTTTCCGGTATGACTTCAGGTTCTATTTCCGGTTTCTGGTTTGACTTCTGGTCGGATTTCCGGCAGGATTTCGGGATTCGTCACTTCTGGTGATGTCAACTCTTACGGCAGAGAGTCATAAATAATCCTGTCAAATTTTGTCATTTGTTGTATTCTCTGTCTTTCGCTCTCATTCTCCACCGTTTCCAAAGCCATTACTTTTCAGGAAACCGAAAAAGTGCATGTTTGTTAAGCCATTAACATTACATTGTCAAAGAGAAAAATAGCTTGCCATTTCCAACACTTTAGATTGGTCAATAATTTGTGAAAATAACAGACCCATATGGAGACTGACCAACAGTATTGATTTGTAAAAAAAAAAAAAAAAAAAAAATACAAAAGTTAAATTACCAAATTAGGATATAGGATTATTAATTAATTAATTAATTTCTACCCGACAGTGATGATATATACCTACAGCTGAAATGCGAAGCGTGGAGAATTTTTGTCGCTGAAATTCGGGATTGCAGTCAATGAATGGGGCTGTGATTGCCAACATCTCTCAAAACACTCCTTTATTACTCAGAGCAGTCATCTTCGTCGTTGAAAATCACACCATGTTGTTGATGGTTCAGTAAAAGGCCTTAAATATCCTTTGTTGACTGCTGAACAGGTCTCATGTGATATAATGACTCAACTGAAAATGTTTGTGTGACTTTAAAGGTTCCATTGAATTATAGTAGTGACATTTTATAGTTGCATCATGGGTCTCTTTAATGCATGTGGTGTGTGTGGTTCTTCACCTACTCTATATGAAAAGTGCAATGACGTTATTGTAATTAAATGAGAGGGGGGAAGCCATGTGGTCACTCTCGTTCCCGTAGAAGGCACTTTGAATTAGTTCGACAAACATTTTTTTTTAAGTAAAGGCACACAGTACATAATCAGAGCGCAAGTCCTGTGATGTTGATTTAATCTGGTCGAAAGCAGAGTTTCGGTGTGGTTGTTCAGTATTTCATAATGCTGAGAAGGCTCTTTTTAAAGGTGATGGCTGATGGTTTTGGTGGCTGTTGTGGGTGTTTTCATTTGTCTCGTCTGCACCTACTACTGCGCTTGGCGTTTCCTCCTCTCTCAATGCCCAGATTATTTGGTGTCAGATGTGATGGCTGAGTGGTTAAGGTGTTAGACTTGAAATCCAATGGGATCTTCCCGTGCAGGTTTGAAACCTGCTCGCAGTAGTTATTTGCTGTCCAAGTCACACACACTATTTTGTCCAAGTAAGAACTGGACAGTTGAACGGACACATCTCACTGTTGCCAAAAATAAATGGGACTGTAAAAAGGTATGGAAGAGATGTTAGTCTTGTTTACAGAGCCCTGTTGATGTGCCCTTGAACAAGGCACTAGCACAGGACTATTGTGCAGATCCTTCACTCAAATATGTCTCATAACATCATACCTGCATGTGTGTGAATTTGTTTCTTTTGTGGTGTAATCCCAAAATATCCAACTGATTGAAAAATGAAAGTTTCCCTCAGGGATGAAAATTGCAGTAGGGGAACCTCTAAATCTGAATGCTCTAAAAGTTGTATATCTTTCTTTTTGGGAAAAATATGCTTGAAAAACTTTAACCGATACTTCAGCTCAGTGAACGTGTGTTTTCTTTTTGTTTGCATTTTGAAGGATATCTGTGTTGGGAAAGAAGATAGCAACATCATTAATGAAAGAAAAACAAGAGTGTACATCACAAAGTCAGCTGTGTTGTTTTAATGTAAAGGGAATCACCTTCCAGGCACATGCTGTAATCACCCTCTGTATACTGTAGAATTCATTCATTTGAGCACACTGGTATATACTGTAAAACATGATCACTAAATAAGTAAAAAGTAAATTTCCACATAAGCCGCACTGGTTCATTAACTGCAGATATTACACATTCAAAATATGAGCGAAAACAGACAATGAACAGTTAACACTTGCAGCTCATCGAAAATGTTTAAGCAGAGTAAACACAATTTTGGGGAGTTGAAGAGAAGCTAAGAATAGATGAGAATGTGGTGCTGCTGCGATTGACAAAATCCAAATAAACTGCAGATTAAAGATGGGGAACAAAGTTGTAGTTTTTTGTCCGAACTTTATGGTATTTGTGTCCCTCTTCAAAGTTAACGAGTATGTAATTTGTTGTTGTACTATAGAGCGGTTAGCTTCTTTTACACTCGACAGTTGCTAAAAGCGTGATGCATGACATGGGCTCACTTTCAACAAGCCTTCTGAACTTCCTAAAACTCGATGCCTACATCATGCATTATTATAGGGTGATTAGATAAAATTTTATTTTGGTTTACTTTAGTCATAATATACAGTACTTGACCTCTTTAATATTACTTAAAACATTAGTTGTTACATTAAAGTAAAGCAAGTAATTGCTTCAAACATTAGTAAAGACAGTAATGAAGTTTCTTGATGGTGAGTTTGGGTTATTATTATTATTTTCTATGGGGGCAGCACGTCTGCTTCACAGTTCTGAGGACCCGGTTTCAAATCCGGCCTCACGTGTGTGGAATTTGTATGTTCTTCCCGTATCTGCGTGGGTTTTCTTCGGGTGCTCCGGTTTCCTCCCAGATCCCAAAAACATGCATGGTAGGTTGTTTGAAGAGTCTAAATTGCCCGTAGGTGTGAATGTGAGTGCAAATGGTCTTTTATTTATATGTACCCTGCGATTTGATGGTGACCAGTTCAGGGTGTACCCCGCCTCTCGCCTGAAGATAGCTGGGTGATTACGGGCCTTTTTGTATGAAATAATTGGTGCTAATTTACTGTAATTAAATTACTTTATTTTATTTTTTTTAAAATTTTTTATTTTTAATTAAATTACTTCACCCACACTGAAATTTGACAGAACGGCAGCATGTTTACGTCCAACCGTTCGTGCTAGCAGTAGCAACCGTTCATGCTAGCAGTAGCTTGCTAGGCTACATCACGTTTCTGATCCGGGCATTACTTGTTGTCTGTCTCCGACTTGTTGTCTGTTCCACACCACTGACATGTTTTTTTTTTTTTTTTTTTTTTAATAACTTTATTGGCCTTCAGATATTTACAGGACTACGCCAAAAGACCCACGACAAGGCTAAAAATAAACTAGCTTTTGGATTCAAATATACTGTGCACGATGGCGACGCGGAGTAAATGTCTTTTGCAGAGCGATAGGATCTGCGAATTATGACATTAAAGCCAATCAGCATAAAATGCTAATTAGCGGCTGATACCGATAAGGCCGATAAAATCGGTGTAAAGTCTAGGCATAACACGTTTTTCCGAGCTGCCCTTGAACGCATCATGAATAGTCGCCACTCAAACAACCAATGAAAGTTGAGTAAAACTGTTACACGTTAATAGTGTAGCCAATTTATGACCAATTAAGAGGTTACGTAAACATTAGGGAATAATGTATGTGGAGTGAGTCGGTCATTACAATAGTGTCACAATCATCAGGCTACCCACAGTTAAGACCAAAAGGTATTAACTTCCACTATAAAAGGAGAGACAGAGAGAGAGAGAGAGCCCTGTACATTTGCCATGCTCGTTGAATAGTAGGCTACAATTTTGTGAAAGATGCTGTTTTCCGTTTTCATGCATTTGGGCTATTTCGGGTGAGTTCTGAGTTTGTTTGCGTATGTGTGGTTTATATTCAGGCCAAAGTCTTAGCCCACTCACCGGGTTAGATGTTCTCAGTAGTCTGCAGTGTTGTTACGTAACACAGAGACGGTCAAATTAACGTCAGAGAGAGCCAGTGTGTACAGTATTTGATATATTTTTTTGTGGGGGAGGGGGTCTTGGGACAAAGGCACCGCTTCAACAAAGGTTAATTTGTAAACAATGTACAAAACTCAATCCCTCCTCGAGACCGTAATTATCGCTGCGAGCAGGGTTCGAACCTGCGCGGGAAGATCCCATTGGATTTCAAGTCCAACGCCTTAACCACTCGGCCATCGCAGCTTACAATTTCGAGAGACCTGCCAACAATTACATTCGTGAACTGTGTCTCACTACCCCAACGCCGTCACGGTCCTCCACAGCGGCGGCAGGAGAGCTCTCCACAGCACTCAGCGAAGCCGAGTCAGAGGGGCGCGACGGCGGCCCAAAAGCGACCTCCCACCGGCCAATGGGATCACCATCACAGCGGGGCTCTCGCCGTCCTGTGGTGGAGCGCGGAGCACTCCCTCGCCGCCGAGTGAGATGAGTGCCCGCTCAAGTGTGCACAAATCACTGTGAAGCAGATGCACACTTCCCAAGAGAACGTGAGCCGGCTCGCTCCTCGCTCCCACACATGTGAATGGCAGTGGCCGGACGACTGTCGCTGGCAACAAGGAACGCAAGCCTCGCCACTCCATCCACCGCAACCTCATCAAAAATCACAAGTACCGCCAAGTATTGTTGTAAAACACAACATATGTATGCTTTATTGAGTGTATTTTATGGCTCTGCAGCGGCTGAGACGCGGTCGTCAAAACCCGGAAATGCCGTGTCGCTGTTAAACTGAGTTGAATGAGCGGGTAACAGTCACGAAGTGGTCAGGTATAATATGAATATAGGAAAAGAACTAGCACCTACGTCACACTAAGCGACTTCAAATCCTGTCGTTTGCAAACGCTTTTGTTGTTCAAAGGTTATTGGATTTATATATATATATATATATATATATATGACTTCAATGGATTTTCCCCAATGAAATTAATCCATTCCAGCCATTCCATTACATTTTTAATAATAATAATAATAAAATAGCACTGTGTTATACAAGACATAAAGCAGACCATTAAAAAATAAATTGGTTTCATAAGGTGTAATGTACTTTCCCACTGGCAGAAAGTCAAAACAACTGTAGAGTTGTATCTGTGCCTGTAACAAGCGTGACCTGGTAGGTGACGTCAGGATCTTAAGTCCGCTTGGCTAAACTTGGGCAGGGCGTGAGCTTTATCTGACGATTGCTCCTTGCGTGTGTTTTCATTTCGTATTTGTGTGTTTGACTGTTTTTCCGGTTGAATAACCTTAAAGGCCCAGGTAAGTGACCCAATTGTATTGTTAACAAGCCAGACAAATGCAAATTAATAATAATAAAAAATCTACAAGTATGTGAAAACAGGCTTCAAAATGGTCAAGAATTGAGACATTCTTTCAGCTTCCACAAGCTGTGGGCATGTCACTGAATTCTATGAAAACTCCACCCCTTGGAACTTTCACCTGTCAATCAAATATGTGCAGGAACCGGAAGAGAATTCCCAGAGATGCACATTACATTCTCTGGCCGCAGAGACGCACTCTGTGGCGACCAGGCGGCCTCTGAGCCGTCTGCAGGGACAATTTCCCTTCCTTTGCCTCCGTTGAAATTCATCAGGCCGTTAGTTAAGGGTGCACCATATGTGGCCACAGCAGTGCGATGAACCCTGGATGATTTTTTTTTCCTTCTTCTTCCTTGCTCCGCAATATCGGGGTCAACAACTGTGAGGCTGACGGCCTTAGTATCGTTGCGCTGACGCGCTGGCAAGGGGCCACTGGGGTGGCGGATCCCCTTCACTTCGCCGCTGCCTCGCTACACTGCACACTTGGGGTCACACCACGGTAGATACACTGGAGCCCAAATAATACAAAACACATTACACTTCAGGGAAGCTGTATTTTTTAAAGTTCCAGGCATAGGTTGATGGCTAACTGCACGCTATAGTGTTAGAACTGTGTCAAGTTATTATATATAAGGAAGTGGCAAATCTGCTGTCGAGGAACCCATTCGTTGTGTATGTGCTGCGAAGGTGTGAGGACAGAACACCATGTTGCGGTGCAACGCGCAAGGTGGGCGTTTGCCGCGCCCTCAAATTGGAACGTTACATTCGAGAGCATCACCGCAGTGATGTCAGATTGCGCATACAATAAGAGAGGGACTGCGACTAGCGGAGTGATTTCAGTGTTAACAGCAATAGAACAACCAGTGTGAAAATGCCTGTGTTACTTCCTGGCTGACTGCTACGCAAGCACTTCCAAATCTGGGCAAGTTTTCACCAAAGTGCTGCTGTCCTTGCGCCCTGCCCCATGGTGAGCAACATTAGAATAAATAGAATAGAGCTTTGTTGATACTGACACAGGAACAATGACTCCCACCAACAAATGGAGGGGGAGGTGTTATTATGAATCCCAATAGAGTTTTAGGCAATATGATTTGCTGCTGCATCTAGGATGCCTAGATAGTATGGCCGCGAGGTGGCCCACATGCAGTTGAAACCAGATATTTACATACACTATATACACATACATACACTATATATATATAAATTCTCACTGTCTGAAATAAGACTAAACCTGTCTTTTTTCAGGTCAATTAGGATGACCAAATTATTTGTATTTGCTACATAGCAGAATAATGAGAGAAGGATTTTTTAGGCAATTTTTCATTTTCTTCAAAGTCAGAAGTTTGCATACAGTAAGATTACGATGCCTTTAAACAATTTGGGAAAACCCTGATTATGATTTCATGTCTTTGGAAGCTCTTGATAGATTTTTTGACAACATCTTAGTCAATTCACAATACACCTGTGGATATATTTTAACCAGGAACACCTGAAACACATTGCTTCTTTGTGTAACATAATGGAAAAGTCAAAATAAATCAGCCAAGGTATCATTAGGAGAATGATTGACTTGCACAAATCTGTTTCATCCTTGGGTGCAATTTCCAGATGCCTAAAGGTGCCAAGTTCATCTGTTCAAACAATTATACACAAGTATAAACACCAAGGGAATGTCCAGCCATCATACTGCTCTGGAAGGAGATGGGTTCTATGTCCCAAAGATGAACGTGCTTTGGTTCGAAATGTACATATCAATCCAAGAACAGAAGAAAAAGACCTTGTGAAGATGCTGGCTGAAGCTGGTAAGTGTGTCATTATCCACAGTGAAAGATTACTGTACCAATGGGCCAAAAGGCTACTCTGCCAGGAAGAAGCAATTACTCCAACACAAACAAACATCCATCCATCCATCCATTTTCTGAGCCGCTTCTCCTCACTAGGATCACGGCGTGCTGGAGCCTATCCCAGCTATCATCGGGCAGGAGGCGGGGTACGCCCTGAACTGATTGCCAGCCAATCGCAGGGCACATACAAACAAATAACCATTCACACTCACACCTACGGGCAATTTAGAGTCTCCAATTAATGCATGTTTTTGGGATGTGGGAGAAAACCGGAGTGCCCGAATAAAACCCACACAGGCACGGGGAGAACATGTAAACTCCACACAGGCGGGGCCGGGGATTGAACCCCGGTCCTCAGAACTGTGAGGCTGATGCTCTAACCAGTCGTCCACCGTGCCAACAAACAAACAAACAAACAAACAAACAAACAAACAAACAAACAAACAAACAAACAAACAAACAAACAAACAAACAAACAAACAAACAAACAAACAAACAAACAAACAAACAAACAAACAAACAAACAAACAGACAGACTACAGTTTCCAAATGCACACATGGAGAAAGACTTAAATTTTTGGAGACATGTCCTGTGGGCTGACCAAACTAAAATTTAACTGTTTGGCCCTAATGAACTTTATTACGGTTGAAGAAATAAGAGGGAAGCAAGAAGAAGCCTGAGAACTATATCCCAACTTTGAAATACGTGGGTGTCAGCATCATGTTGTGATTTTTTTTTTTTTTGCAGCAGCAGGAGGGACTGGTGCACTTCACTAAATAGATGGCATCACGAGGAAAGAACATTATGTGGAAATACTGAAACAACATCTCAAGATATCAGCCAGGAATTTAATGCTTTAGTACGAATGGGTCTTTCAAATGGACAATGACCCAAATCATACTGCCAAACTGGTTACAAAGTGGCTTAAGGATAACAAAGTCAATGTTTTGGAGTGGCCATCGCAAAGCCCTGACCTCATTCCTATTGAAAATTTATGGGCAGACCTGAAAAGGCATGTGTGAGCAAGGCAGCCTACAAATTTGGGTCAGTTACACCAGTTCTGTCAAGAGGAAATCGCCAAAATTCCTGCCAACTATTGTAAGAAGCTTGTGGAAGGATATCCAAAATGGTACCAAATACTAATGAAATGTATGTAAACGTCTGACTTTGAAGTAAGTAATTAAAAAAATTCTCCAAAAAAATAAATAATAATAAAAAATACTCTCATTAATCTGGCATTTAATAAGTAGAAATACTTTTGGTAATCCTAATTGACATACAACAGGAAAGGTTTAGTCTGATTTCATGTCAGACAGTGAGAAAAAAAGCATGTCTTTTTTTATAATGTATGTAAATATCTGGTTTCAACTTTAAATACACTTACATGATATACAGTACATTTTTGTTTACACTATGGTTTCATGTTGAGGCTCACGATTAAAACAACTTGGAGAATTTACAGTGTCAAAATGTTTAGTAAACGAACTGTGTGTGTTTGTCTTCAGGAGCTGTAGCCAAGAAGACACATTTGATTAAGTGCCATTTTGTGTTTCTGTGCATGTGTGCGTGCGTGCGTGTGTGTTTGTGTGTGTGTGTTTGGTAAAGACATTGCTTTGTGCTAGATATTTTTGCATGCAATGTGGTTAACGTCTTAGGTAGGGAAGGTATCAATTGCACCTGTTTAGAAATTCACTGAAAATAACGACACATACGCACACTGTGGCATCGTTGGAGTTGAGCCATTAGCGACATAGAGTGTGTGTGTGCTGCACCTGTGCTGCGAGCCCCCAACACACGCACACACACATCATCAGCAGCAAAGCGGAAAACGCTTTGACATATGACTGCACAACACAGTGATAGCATCTCCATTGTATACCAACTTTTTGAGTTGAACATATTCTGCCACAACCCACCTGGTTGCGTTATCAAAGAGGAGACGCTACATGCACTGTAGTATCCCTCAACACGCTGACTGTGTCAGGTGCGGCAATGGTAAAATAAATAATTGTTTTATTTATATCGGGTGACTTCTGTGCAGCTGCAAAATGAATGATTTTTTTATTTTGTGTAGAATTGAGTGAGGGTGTCATTGTGCACATCATCCAGGTGCTTGTCATGCTTCCTTCTTCTTAACAACACTAGCAAATGATGTGAATGTGGGGGATACTTTCCAGACCCACTGGCAAAGGTGAAAATGTGTGATATAGAGAGACCATATGAAAAACTTAAAAATAGTTTTGTATCTCCCATACTCCCAGTTAAAATTTTATGTAAAACTGACATAAAGTAAAAGTTAAAATTATACATTGTATATTTTAATATCAAAATGTTCAACCAAGCCATATAATTTCATCTAACGAAATATGTAATGTGTTATGCCATAGATGGGCTAACGGAAATTAGCATAGGTGTTATTGTTATTATAAACCTTCAAACAACTGCTACTTTAACACACAGAGCAGCGACACATACAAACAGAATACAACAATACTCACAGGCTTACTGTATATTATCTCTGGTCTGTGAGAACAACAGCTATTACTCGAGCTAAATTGGGGATGTTCTGTACCTCTTTTTCTTACTCTTAATTTCACTGCATTTTTTCCATTAGAGGCCGGACATTTTGGGGCACGACTCCAACTGAAGGCGTGTAACTCTAAATTTGGACTTGCGAAAGTATTACCATTTTTTTTCTTCAAATACAGAAGTGTTCACGTCCTAAATTTTCTCTGATATAAATAATCCACAATATAATGGGGGAACACTGTCTTACAAAACATGCATTACCAGTAAAATAAAACCTCCAAAGTTGAACACCATAAAGGTCACAAGTTTGGGTTTTTGAAGTTCCTTAAAATATTAAACACATTTTGGGCATGAATACAGTATATCATGCAAGTTTAACTCACAAGACCACAATTCAGCTGGCATTAAAGGATTAACTCCGCCTCTGTAACTTTTCCTTTGACATTTTGTGACTTAGTGTGACACTTTTCTATTACGAACAGACAGTGGACATTAAAAGAAGAGCTATGTCAGAATACAATAAAAGTAATACAATACAAACTCCTCTTGGTCACTGATGGTGTAGTCACGATATTAATAATTGCCTGACTTCGGTGGAGGCAGCGTAGGTCCCGTTCCCTTTCAGTGATGGTGTGAATGTGAGAGTGAATGTTTGTCTGCCTCTGTGATTGACTGGCGACCAGTCCAGGGTGTAGTCTGCCTTTGGAAGTGCTCAATCTCATCGAATGGCAATGACCTATGGGGTCCCTCAAGGGTCAGTTCTTGGACCCCTGCTGTTCAGCCTGTATATGCTACCCTTAGGCCAAATTCTTCAGAACTTTAATCTTGACTATCATAGTTATGCAGATGACACAGAGTTATATCTAGCAGTGTCTCCAGATGAGTTCAATTGAAGGTGTTGTGTCACTGTCTAAAACAGATAAATATCTGGATGAGCCAACATTTTCTTTAATTAAACCACAACAAAACTGAGATAATTGTATTTGGCAATAAAGAAAAGAGAATTGCTGTTAATAAATACCTGGAGTCACTCTCTTTAAAAACCAAATACCAAGTCCGAAACCTTGGTGTTCTGATAGATTCTTACCTGACTTTCAACAGTCATATCAAATCAATTACGAAAACTGCCTTCTACCATCTGAAGAACATATCCAGAGTGAAGGCTTGCATGTGTCAAGCAGACCAGGAGAAGCTCATCCATGCTTTTATCTGAAGTAGACTTGACTATTGTAATGGTCTTCTGACTGGACTCCCTAAAAAGAGCATTAAACAGCTGCAGCTCATTCAGAATGCTGCGGCTCGGGTTCTAACCAGAACAAATAGTTCAGAGCACATTACTCCAATTCTAAAGTCTTTACACTGGCTTCCAGTCAGCTTAAGAATATATTTTAAAGTTCTGCTACTGGTCTATAAATCACTAAACGGTTTAAGTCCTGAATACATGAATGGAATGCTAACAGAATATAAACCCAGTAGGGCTCTGAGATCAACAGACTCAGGTCAAATAGTGGAGCACAGAGTCCAAAGCAAACATGGTGAAGCAACATTTAGTTATTATGCTGCACACAAATGGAATAAGTTGCCAACAGAAGTGACGTCAGCCCCAAGTGTGCATGTTTTTAAGTCCAGGTTAAAAACTATTTTCTTTTCCCCCCATGCTTGTTAGAGCATTTCCACTTTTAATGACATTTCTTGCACTATATGTTGTTTTAATTGTATTTTTTTAAATTAATAAATTTTTATTTTTCTCTTTGTTTTAAATGTTTATAAGCTGTTTTTTTTCTTTGTTTTCAAATGCTTTTAATCATGTAAAGCACATTGAGTTACCTTGTGTATGAAATGTGCTATATAAATAAATTAGCTTTGCTTTGCTTTGCCTTTCACCTGAAGTCGGCTGGGGTAGGCTTCAGAAATTGAATAAGTGGCAGAGCTCGAGACTGCGACCTTTTTTGCGGCCTGTGCGATTCAAAATTTCATTTTCGCACTTACGCAAATGCGTTTTTTAATGGTTGAAAGTCGCCTTTTTTCCCCTCATATCGCCTCCTTCTGCACACTGAGAGAGATTGAGAGAGAGAGAGAGAGCGAGAGAGAGAGAGAGAGAGAGAGAGAGAGAGAGAGCGTGCGCTCTATTAGAAGCGACCCGCTACATAACTGACTGCTTCTTCCCTATAGGACGAACTATTTATTATCCACAGCACCATCATGTACATGTGCACCACCAGTGCACATCACAGACAGGCTAGTATGCGGTTGTGCCTGGCCAGTGGCCACCACGGAACTATATTGGCGCTGGCAAGTGTGAGCCTTCAACTCATCTGGCCTACTGGTGAGCAAGCTAGTTAGCCCGCACCTGCCTTGTAAAGTCCAGTAAGCCGGTTAACTACTCCCTCCGCAAGTCACTCTCAACCTTTCTTTTTACACTCATTATCAATGCTGCTACATTATTCACGGGAATAAAACCAAAAGTCGTTTCCATGAGTGACGTCACATATGATCGTCTCAAAATTACATGTGTGTGTGTTCCTTTGTCTCTCTTTGTCATTTCACCCATTATAACAAACACACTCATGTGCAAATGTTTTAATTTTATGAAGCTAGCAAATCTATCTATATTTTGGTAGGTTTACACGTCCTGTTTCTGTTCCGATTCCCGTTGACTTGCTAAGACTCAGCCAGAATCTACATTGACCAACGTTTTGGGATCAAAGGACTCTGTTTGTGAGCTACTGTGACTGGTGTCATGCATTTGCGTCCCAATATTTGTTACATTAGTGGTTGATTTCATGTTATAATTTTGACAGTTAATGTTAAAAATGTTATATATATATATGGAGTATATTAGTGAGATGGTTGTTACCTCTTACAATGTGTGCTTAAAGCGTGTTTAATTATTTTGAATGGATTATTATTAGACAAGGTTAATTTGAGCTCATACTTGTACGGCAGTTAATAATGTTAAAATGTTACTTTAAACGTTGCCTGTACAGTTAAAACAAGTTTTATGATTGCGACCGTTAGGACTCTGGAATGAATCATAATCATGAATCTTGTTTTGAGTCCGAACACCAGTCAACCATCAATGTGTTTGATTCCGCAGGTTACACTGTAACATTTTTTAATGTGATTTTAATAAAGTTTTGTTCTCTCAAATTTGCATTAAAACATTTTGAAGTAGACCTCCTAAGAAAAAAATTAAGTGGTGTGGTGACATGGGTGACATTTTAGTGCAGTAGTATTATTGATGTTGAAGAATTCACGTTGTGGTAAGATTTTATAAGAAAAAAAGGTAATGTTCCATCATGTCTTTGAAGGGCAGTGGACTATTTTGAGAATATGTCACATTTTCCCCCCACAAACATCAATCTGAGTGAAACCGCAAAGAAAAAAAAAACATTTCAAGTGTGAGGGGGTGAAGGATAGCAACAACAAAGCTTTGAGGAAAAAGTCCCTTTTTGAAAAGATTTGGGGGACAGTCCCATTTCTTTATCTTTGCTCCTTCACACAGACAAGGAAGGTTCCCCCCACACACATACACAGTACACACACTCGCAGATGATGTGCACTGAGGCTGCAACGTGTACACAACCTGTCTCACTCGGTAGCAGGAAGAGGTAGTGCACGTCAGAAGACTTAGGGAGAGGAAAAGTGAATTTGTGAAAGTGGGACAAACGTCTGCAACAATTGTAGGAGTGAGGATGATGCGAGGTAGGCATCCAGTTCTTTTTTTAGTTGACGCGTGTGTGGGCAGGTGTGTGTGTGAACTGTAAGATATTTGATTAAATGTCCAGTACATTGAATGAAAAAAGTGCAGTCACACTTGGCTGCGAATTGGATATATGTGACAAGTTCATTAGGAGCCATTATGGTATTGGAGCAGTTTTGAGATGGCCTTCTCTTCCCAGGTTAAACTGCACTGACTGTTATGATTATTGATTAAAACATTTATCTAATACTCCATCCAGATTTTAATCTACCCTTAATTCAGTTTTTGATGTGTATACTGTTTTATGACAAAATCTTTATGTTTGATCTTATCCTCTTGATCTCTATTTTGAGATCTGATTTTCATACAGGTTGTCTTACTTTATCATCATGACATGACTCTATCAGGGGCCATTTCAGTTTTTATCAAGTCCTTCAAGGGCCATACTGCATTTATGAATAAAACGCTGAACAAATGTTTCATATTGTATGTAATGATCATTTGTGGGTTAAATGTGTTTATTGGGTTTTGTCTAAGGCTGATTTGTTTTTAGAATGGCATGGCGGGCCCCATTAAATGCTACAGGCCGTACGCAAGTTTCCAACCCGCTGCTTTTTTCAGTTTTTCACATTTGTTAGTCCCGGCGGGCACATGCATGTACAACAGTGAGAGCAAATATGCTTAGTTGCACCCCCTCCACCCAAATTATTAGGAATTGGCTCAAATTACCTTCACAACTGTTAATGACAATTACTGGCATGTCAGTGTTAGGTGAAATGACCTCTTTTTATATTTCACATTTACCCTTACTGTTTGTTCCACAGTTTAAATATATGTAGAACTTATTTTTGAGGTGAGGACATTGCATTCCCTGCCACTGGCTCTCACCCATAAACAACTCGGATAGGCTCAAATTCACCCATGATCCTAATGATGACAAGTCCAAAATAAAATGGATGGATTGACATTGCATTCCACTTGTCAGCAATAACAATAAAAAACGTGGAAAT
This sequence comes from Phycodurus eques, assembly GCF_024500275.1. Taxonomy (NCBI): domain Eukaryota; kingdom Metazoa; phylum Chordata; class Actinopteri; order Syngnathiformes; family Syngnathidae; genus Phycodurus; species Phycodurus eques. The sequence continues at coordinate 12,921,410 of NC_084528.1, read as the reverse complement.
GAACTTAATAAGTGCAACACTATGCAAATACCTTGAAAAATACAAAAATAAAATATCCATATCTAGTTGATAAATGTTATTCATTCATTTTCTATATTAGGATTGCAGATAAAATAGTAATAAAATACAATTAATGCTTAATTATTATTGTGAATGTAAAAAGGTAAATAATAGAGACTCTAAATGACGTGGCCTTTACACATACTTCTAGACACCTGATTAGGTACAACCACGCAATCGGGGATTAACACAAGTATCAAAAGTAATTAGTTAAGTAATCATTTCAAATGTTCTAAAATTAGTGTGGTCATGGTCTCAAACTGTACTGCATCATACTGAGAGCTGTTTCGAATATTTTGACTCCCGTGTAGTTAAATGAGATAGAGACTAAAATATCCGAAACATCATCTAGTATGATGATACAGTATATCACTGTGATCCAAAACCACAATAGTAAACATATTGTTAAATTAGTACATTTCTGACAGGGTCAATCAAAAGTGAGCATTATTATCTTTGTTGTGGTATAATTTGTGATAAAATTAGGTTGCACCTAATGGTTTGGTTGGTGAGTTGCAGAGGAAATAATAATATTCCAATAACTCAATATTTAATCATGAGTGATGAAATAAAATATCACATCCAAATGCACACAGAGGACAAAGACAGCTCAAAGAAAATGAATTATGAATGCTTTGCTGCATGGGGGGCATTCCTGTGTCAATTTCTAAAGTATCTTTATCTGAAAGGGTTTCCTCTGTTGTGCTGCAGCATCTTAATCAGTCTTCACATCAAAGCGCCCAGTCTGGCAGGTGACACATTTCTTCCAAAAATATGGCAAATGATAAACAAGAGTCAAGCTGATTCATAAGCGCTTGTGAATGTCAAAACATTACCGCTTTTCAAATGGATCTGTCACTTCAAAGGAGAGTGGTGTAGATCATACCTGATGTGATCGTATCTTTTTATCAGCTTAGTTGCTTTCGCGCGGTTTTCTCACTTTGAGAAGAATAGACAAGAAAGCTGTTTTTTGTCATATCCGTGTACAATAGAATTGCTTCATTACCTTTGTAACATGTTCAACCACATTTAAAGTGCCCACTTGTTTGTGCAAATAAAGCTTAAAAAAGGCTAAACGAAACAATAATAAACACAAAACCATGCAAAATCAAGTCAAATCGAATTGCACGAACCCTTAATATTGTATGGTGCAAAAACTGCATCTTGTTCCTTGAATAATTTGCATGCACGTTACAGTACAGTCATATACTTAATGTACCTGTATAACAAATTACATCATACAAAAATGTAAACAAAAACTACTTGTGCAACAGTTGGATTACGCCTGGGTCGATTGGTCATGTCAGCAGAGTGGGGTGCAGGCATCACCAATCAACCCAGGCTTAATTCAACTGTTGCACTTGTATAGCCACAGAGGTTGGGAATTAAAACATCGCTGAAATGTGCACGGCAGGGCACAACATAACGTGGGTTAAGCGTTTTCATTATGTGACCAAACCACTCATCTTCGACCACAGAAACGGGCTGCAAATCTTTAGCAGTAAACAATCCCACTTTATGGGCAGTTTTTTTATGTTTATCTTAAGTGGCACGATAGGTGTGTTCATGTACGGTAGTTGAATTGTTTCGGTGGAGTTACCTTTTAGAGTCGCTTGACTATCGTGTGTCCAGCAAGTTTTATATCAGGATTACGAACACAGGAGAAGCTTGGTCATATTGCTTGTGTTTCCTTAAAAAATACGAGACATGTTTCAAGCAGGCGGCACGGTGGCCGACTGGTTAGAGCGTCAGCCTCACAGTTCTGAGGAGCCGGGTTCAATCCCCGGCCCCGCCTGTGTGGAGTTTGCATGTTCTCCCCGTGCCTGCGTGGGTTTTCCCCGGGCACTCCGGTTTCCTCCCACATCCCAAAAACATGCATTAATAGGAGACTCTAAATTGCCCGTAGTCATGACTGTGAGTGCGAATGGTTGTTTGTTTCTATGTGCCCTGCGATTGGCTGGCAACCAGTTCAGGGTGTACCCCGCCTCCTGCCCGATGACAGCTGGGATAGGCTCCAGCACGCCCGCGACCCTAGTGAGGAGAAGCGGCTCAGAAAATGGATGGATTGATGTTTCAAGCAACACAGTAAAATGACTGCAAACTGTTTTCACTCCCTCCTCATTGTATTCAGTAAAATTAAAACCAAAATTAATCCATACCGGTGGTTTGAACAAAGCCAGTGCTTCTCAAACCTTTTGTCCTTCAACTCCTATGCTGTAAACTGCACGTTGGATACAGTTACAATTACATTTTCTACACCGGTTATCCTCACTAGGGTCGCGAGCGTGCTGGAGTCTATCCCAGCTAACTGCGGGCAGGAGGCAGGGTACACCCTGAACTGGTTGCCAGCCAAATGCATGGTCACATTTAAACAAACAACCATTGGCATTTACATTAACACCTACGGACAATTTAGAGTCTTCACCTACCAGGCATGTTTTGGGATGTGGGAGGAAACGGGAGTACCCTGAGAAAACCCACGCAGGCACGGGGAGAACATGCAAACTCCACACAGGCCACCAAACTGGACACCCTCAACACCTTGGCTGCGCCTAGAAATTCTGTCCATAAAAGTTATGAACATAATCTGTGATTTAGGGCAGCCTTGGCGGACTCCAAACCTCACTGGAAACAAATCCGACTTATTGACAGCAATGCGGCCAAAACTCTTGACACTGGTCGTCCACGGACCGAACAGCATGTATTAGTGGGTTCGGTACCCCATACTCCCGAAGCCCCCCCCCCCCCCCCCCGGTCGAACGCCTTCTCCAAGTCTACAAAACACATGTAGACTGGTTGGACGAACTCCCATGCACCCTCGATGACCCAGAATTTGGGGACATTAATTCTTTGGTAGCAACTAAACTCTCTTGGAGGGACGTCAATTGATTCAATTTATTGGGTTTGACAGAGAAATAGATCTGCGTGTCATCAGTACAACAATGGCATGGCATTTCATGAAAGCAAACTAAACAACTGATCCAGAGGGAGCTTTGAACAATGAAAACAGTATTGACCCAACGACAGAACCCTGAGGTACTGCGCACTGGAAGGGAGCTAAGGAAGAAACTTGATTATTCACACAGATATGAAAAAATCTATTTGTTAAGTAATAGTGAAACCAGTTTAGTGTTTTACCTTAAATGCCCACCCAGTTACTGTATATAATTGATTAAACAGAATCGAATGGTTGATGGTATCAAATGCAGAAGTTAGGTTGAGTAAAAGAATAATGGACTGTTCACCTTTATTAGCGTGCATGAGGATTTCATTTGTTACTCTTAAAAGTTCTGTCTCAGTACTGTGTTTTTGATGAAAGCTGGATGGAAATGTATCCAAGATATTATGATCCTCAACCAGGGTAAGGAGCTGATCAGTGAAAAAAAGGATTTTAGTTAGAAACAGAAGTCTGGTGATTGGTCAAAAACCTCGAACTGGGTTGGGTTGAGAGAGTGTTTTTTTTAGGAGAGGCTGACACTGGCGGTTTTAAAATGATCAAGTACTGTGTCAGGAGCAAGAATCATTAATAGTAGAGAGTAGGGAAGGACTTTACACAGGCACGACAGATTCGAGAAATTTGGTAGGCGTAATTGTGTTAATTATGTTTGTTTTATTGGTGGGCCGGTTCCTATATGTAGTTACGCATTTTTAAAAATGTATACATTATTTTTGCGGACCCCCTAAAGCTTGTGAATATGAATGTGTGTATATATATATATATACACACACACATATATATATACACACACACACACACTGTATACATGTGTATAAATGTATATCATATACATGTTTGTAAATATATACCATATACATATATTGTACATGTTTTTGTGTGGTGTGAGCTGTGGATTTTCTATTTTTTTTTTAGCTCTTATTGAAGACAAACTTCCGTCACAGGAAAGTTGAGGTTTTTTTTTTTTTTGTCCATTTACAGTGCGAAGAACAGACTGCTGACAGGTGATTTTTGTCTGAAGCAAATCTGTTTCGCCCACCCAACCCGATGCCCCCCTATGCACGCAAGCACACAGACACACGCACACCGTAGGGAGTAGTAAAAAGTGAGAGTAGTGAGCATGATATAATCTAGATTTCAGTTCCTTTCTTCTGTTTATATTCCCGAAGAAACTCCTTTGCTTCAGGAAATAAGCAAAGTACTGTATCAATAAAATAGCAAAAAGGAATAATAGTAGTTTTTGCCTCATTGATGTATTCAGTTTAAAGGCACGGTATTAGATAAAAGCTTGTATGAACGGTATGTTTTTTTTAATATATGATTGATGTTTAATGTCTTATATATACGAAACAATATCAAAGGTGGCGACACGGTGAATGACTGGTTAGCACATCTGCCTCACGGTTCTGAGGAATCTGGCCCAAATCTGGCCTCGCCTGTGTGGAGTTTGCATATTCTCCCCGGGGCCTGCGTGGGTTTTCTCCTGGTACTCCGATTTCCTCCCACATCCCAAAGAAAACATGCATGATTGGTTAATTGAAGATTCTAAATTGCCAGTAGGTATGAATGTGAGTGTGAATGGTTGTTTGTTTATATGTGCCCTGGAATTGGCTGGCGACCAGTTCAGGGTGTACCCCGCCTCTCGCCCGAAGATATGCTGGGATAGGCTCCAGCACGCCCGCGGCCCTATTGAGGAGAAGCGGCTCAGAAAATGGATGGATGGATGGATATAGATATAGATATCTCTATATCTATATCAGCATTAGCACATTTCTGGTAACCTTTTATTGCTCAGTGACTGTTTTTATGGCTCAAAAGTATTCCCTGTCAATTGATTGTCTGTTGTCGTACTAGAGCAGCTCCAACTACTGGAGACAAAGTCCTTGTGTGTTTTTGACATACTTGGCAAATAAAGATGATTCTGATTCTGATTCTAATATGCGGTATAGAGAATGGATGAATAACAAAGGTTTTCATATATACTGTAAGTTGGAACGCACCATAGTCTCCATCCTATCCTCCTAACCTAACTAACCTTTAGTCCGGTGTTTGGCATGGACTCTGGAAGGAGTTGCATACCAGTTCATTGCGTGCCGTTTAAATTGCAACCACAAAACTTTATAGTTCAAGACCGAAGACCCCTTGCTTGGAGTATGGAGTCCCATAGGACACCATAAGCATTCCGAGACACCTGCTTTAAAACTTCTTATCAATCCTAACTCTAAATAAGAAACGCAACACAGTAAATCAAGTTGACATAAACAAAAAGTCATATGAATGTAAAAAGTGCTGTTTTAGATAAATACTCTCGTATTAAGTTTAAAAAATGCAGTTAAAACATCTTTTTAATGAATTCTGACAACTTTATCTTTAAAACATCGAGCCTCCTCTAAACATGAAATTTACATATACCTGTATATCGCAAAACATGAATGATTAATTTATCACTATATCTTTATTCAAACTATTCACACACACAACTTGAGCAGTGTCTCTGTTTGTTCAGCAACATTCATACTACCAAAATTTCATTTTAAGTGCAGCTTTGAGTAAATAGTTGAGTATCCAAAACTGGCTTATTTCGTCTAAGTAACACATTGTAACTGATAGCATCGTCCCATTTGACTTTACCTGAGATGATCTGATGCATTTACATTACATTTGTCAGCTGCGGCGTAAAATCAGATCTACACTTATATGGAAAGTTGCTGGAAGACTACTCGTGCGATGCGTGATTGCAAATGTGTGAACATTGAAAAGTAGTGGGTTGCAGTGGATTTCCTGTTATTTTGAGGTTGACAATCACAACTGAAATTGCAAAACAGCAGAGGCCACTGATCGAGACCACTCTTTCCTTCTCTTGGCTCATCCTGCACCTCCCAACTTACATTGTCACCTCTCTGTAATTTCTTTGTCCTTCGACCACAGTGTATTCTAACAGGCAAATAGAGTATAGCACTATTAGTTTGTAGATAGTGTCCCCAAAAGAAAAGTCATTTACATCTGTTTCTGGTGGACCAACCTGAGAGGTAGAGTTTGTTTCTAAGGCCTGGTACACATAAAGACAATCAAACTTTCCAGATTTTGCCCTTTCCCAACTAAGGACCATAAATGTCAGACTATTTTGTTTTATAAAATCATCCTATAGATTATCCTGTAGTCTGAGATGTGTTAAGAGTGGACTTGTCCTGATAATAATAGGGTATGCAAAAAGTCGGCACAGACAATATTAAATCGTAATCGTTCAGTATTTACAACCAGAAATCTTCATGCGTGTGGGGAACGCAGACGACTCCCGAGTCACGACTCTGTGAATTGTGACATGAAATGGAATGTAGCCAATGATTGAAGTCAATTGGCTGAGGAACATTGAACCTGAATAAAATAATAGAATGAAAAAATAACAAGCCTCGTGTTACTTGGATAAAAGCACAGCCGTTAGTGTAATTTGAAACCTTACCTCTAGCTCCCTCAGCAAATTATATTTTTTCCCAATTTTCCTATGAAAAAAAAATGTGTGCGCTCTTCCATGTTGCGTCTTGTGTTTCCCAGTTATCGCTGTTTCTTCTTCCTTAGTTTTTATTGGATCACGTTTAATTACCCAAGATTTCTGCCTTGAGGACTAGATTCTAGATCAGTGGTGGAACAGAATCTTTGTGTGGTGTGCTGTGTTTAGATTATCGGCGCACACCACACACAGTACGATCAAAAGTGTTTGCCTGTTTTTTTTCTTCTTCTTCTTCTTTATGTGTCGGTTCTATAAAATATCTCTTAAGATTTAAAAAATCATCATGTGTGTACCAGGCTTTTGGCTGGTAAACTAGAAGTGCGTTGTTGTGGACAACTCCCAATATTGTTTTATTTGCCTAAAACATTCCATCTTGAGCATAATCTTTTTAAACACACCATCCATCCATTTTCTATAGTGCTTGTGAATAATAAACCTTTGTTTAATTTTTGCATCACATTTTTTCAGAAACTTCATATGGGACTCAGAGGACTATAAAAAAATAAAATGGCCTCTGATAGTGAAAAGGTTCCCCACCCTGATCCTCGTCATGATCTACTGTAGTTGCAGGGTTGTCCTCTGTTGGTCCCTTCGAGTGATAAGTATGGCACCAGGGAAGAAGGGCACACACTGACACACTAACACGTAGACAACCTGACACAGTTTGACACAACTAGAAGACAAATCAACAAAGAAGCTTGTCTTCTTTTGCATTCGCGGGAGAAGGAAAGATATCGATCAGAATTGATTTAAAAAAAAAAGGTTATTTCTTATTAGATAGGGCTACACGCTTTGTTTCCTGTTTATTGGCACTATCTATGAGAAAGACAAGCGAATAACTAACTTATGCTTATTGTTGTTGCTTTCCACATTTGTTTGTGCATATTAAAGCAACAGACATGACCCAGAAGTAAGAGCTAATTGAGGTTAGGAGCATTTGGGGTTTGGGGGATGGCCATTACTGGCAATGATGGAGCGAGAGAGAGCATTACTGGCAGCCATGTCCTTTATGAGCGAGACAGAGAAGGATTAGCTAAGAAATACACAACTTGAGAATCCAGTCGACCACTTGAAAAGACTTTGAGGTTTCACACCTCCACTAGTCGCCATATTCCACCTCCTCACAAGACACGCGTATCTATTTGATGGCATTTTGTTCATTTTTTTCATTATTAGACATTAGTGGTAGTGTGATGGAAACAAGCTTCTCCTTTCACATCAATTAATGTTCAGGGGGAAGTACAGTGCATGCTCACAAAGTGGGAATGCAACTTTGCACTTTGGAACAAAAAAAATCAGCTCTTAATGTCACAATAAAGCATACATATAAGCTGTTTGGTTTGACATTTTATGTATGTTTTTTTTCCCCAAACTAATTAGGAAAAAACACATTTGGGGGGTTTACCTGAAAAAGCTTTTTCATTTTCTTAATTACTTAGATACATTTTCTTCATGACCCCATAACCCAGGACTTTCCAAACTGAAAGAGATTCAAATTGCAGTCTGGTATAATACGTATTATTATTTTTTACTAAGTGTAAATTCTGAAAATAATACAGTCAAATATATAATGTTTTATATTTTCTCATTACAATTGAATTTTCTTCTAAAAAAATACATAAAAACTGTACCCAAACTGCAGTTCAGTTAGTGCCAGTAAATAAAAATTAATTTTTTGATGTTTTTCAGTTTTGTATGGCTATAACTCAGTCAGGATGCTGAAGGTGGTGTATGAGGTAAAACGTTTGTGAAAGATTGCTCTAATTTGATTTCATGTCAAAACACAGCATCTATTGTTTTTGAGTGCATTATTTTTTTTTCTCTGCACGCTCAGTCAAACTGGAATATTTTCAGGTGAAAGTATCCAATTTGACTATAATCAAATGGCACATTTTTTTGTATTGATTTCTAACTAAATTGTCATGAGATCATGTTGTTGAATGCTATGCCCTGTTGCAGTTGTATCAAAATATGTTAAGAAAAACATTTTGTGTCTGTTCAGCCCAGATTGAAGTTATCCCTTGCAAGATCTGTGGTGATAAGTCCTCTGGAGTGCATTATGGAGTCATCACATGTGAAGGTTGCAAGGTGAGACAGACACACATCTTACTGCACAGTCACACACACACACACACACACGCACAAAATTAAAAATAAAAAAGGGGGGAAAAAGCTTGTGGCGAGACGAAGGGTATGCCCTGGAATGATCTCCCTTTTTTATGATTATTATTATTATTAATATTATTATTTTCATTTTACTCTACTGTGCTCTCCGAGAATGGTCTTTTTTTCTTCCACCTGTTAATTATCTGTTTTCTTATTTATGTAAAAAAGTTGTGAAATACAGGTCTAACACATGCAGTGCATCCTGAAAGTATTAAGAGCAATAATTTTCCTTCTACATTTTGTGGTGTTACAGTCTTATCTCAAAATTTAATACATTTTTTTTTTCCCAAAATTCTACATATAAAAACCCATAATTAAAACGTTTCTTGTTCAACTTATTAAAGTTCCCGTCCCATCAAAATCCCAATTGTTTTCTACTGTTTTATGCATAAATACTGTAGGTCTGTGACATAGTTTAAGTTCCGTCATTGTGACCCCACTCATCACACACTCATCAAAATGAGGAGCAATGTGGCTGCGTCTTGTGCAAATCTTAAACTTGGCATCACCTGCCAACCTCAGAGGAGTTGAGGAATAAATGGCTTCAGTTTATTTTGGGAGAAATTCCCAAGCATGTCGGAACCAGAATTGCCCTGTGTTCTGGCACATTTCATGGAGGATGACTTTCATGAATATACTGTAAGCTTTCACACAGTGCTGGAAGTGCGTTTCCAGGTTTGGAGCGAGCTATCCAGCTGGGAAGCCGCCACCAAGCCATACAAATACAGTGTATAAAACATACGTGTTGTGTTTTACAACGATTCTTAACTATATTTATAATTTATAATGTAACTGTAGATTAAATAGTGAAGTACCTTCCTCAATTGCGCGTCTGTCTCTCTCTATATTTATGGTTTAATAAAAATCATAAATGACAATATACTGTACAGGTATGTGCGGTAATATAGTACAGAATTGCCATTCAGGGCGTCCAAGATCAAATGTGTTGGGTGAAATCTGCTTCACAATTATAGTAAGGGCCAACATGGCCGTCTTAAGACGCTGAGATTTCCCCAACGGTCAACCAGATCGAAGCTGTTTTCCATATTTAAATTGGGGGAGATCAGTGATCCAATCAGAGTAAAGCTTTTTTACGAATCAAATGCTAATGAGAAATCTGTCCATCTCAACTGCCACGCATAAAAGGACCAACTACAAAAGCTTGGAACAGGGCATCCTGGGCATTTTCAAACCACATTATCTTGCGAAACTGATAAAAGGACATAAAATATTAAAAAATGTGATGGCATGGGACCTTAAAAATAATAGAACCAAACATTTTTTTAAATCCATTTTGGAATAGGGCTGTAAAAATAAATGTGGAAAAAGTAAAGCACTATAGCGAGACAACAACCATTTTTATACAGAGCGGTACACATGAAACAGATTACAACCCAGAAGCTTTTCTTTGAGACAAAAGTGGTAACCACTCTTTCTTTTATTGCCAAACTGTTCATGCTTCAGGGATTTTTTCGGCGTAGCCAGCTGCCTACAGTGTCCTACTCCTGTTCCAGGCAGAGTAACTGTACCATCGACAGGTCCAGCCGCAACCGCTGCCAACACTGCCGTCTGCAGAAGTGCTTGGCCCAGGGCATGAGCAGAGACGGTGAGGCGCCCAAACACATTGACAGACTCACCCATGCACTTCCTCTTTTTTTTTTGTTTACAGTGAATCCTTTTGCAGCACCACTATATTGGGACTTTCAAGTGATTGTTTTTTAGTTTTTCTTTTAATAATATACAGTACGGGAAAGTCTGATTATAGTATAGAGTTGCACCTGTTAAGTGTAGTACCATGTTGTGCCACAACATGCTGGACATCCCTAATAGCTCTAGTGGATGTACAACCCCAATTCCAGTAAAGTTGGGACGGTGTGTTAAACATAAATAAAAACAGAATACAATGATTTGCAAATCATTGTATTCTGTTTTTTCAGAGTTCGAGCAGCAATACTTTAAAATGTGTGTTTTTTTAAAAATAAGTATAAGTCTGTTTTAATAATTTTAAATGTGTTTCAAGTGTGTGAGAGTGGTAAAACAATTTTTTTAAAATTTGTTGCATGGTCTCTCTAAAGCGTGTTTTTTTTTTTAACTATCATGGGTGGGTCTGGAACAGATCCCCACGATAAACGTGGGTTCACTTTAATTTGTCATGAGCTATCTTTGTAGTTCCTATTCTGGAGCTTGGGTGCCACTTTGCATCCCACTCGCATTTTCTCTCCCTTCCCTATAATCAGCACCACTTTGGCCGCGCACCTGTTTTCAATCAGCTGTCATCATCTCTGCCTGCATAAAAGCCTGCCAGATCCTGGAAACCCTCGCCAGAGTATTAACGTTCAACCGTGTGCTCCTTCCGTGTTGCCACTGCCTGCCACACGTTCCCCGTCTCGACGACCTGCCAGTACGCCTCAGAGGTCCAATTCCCAATTCCTCTTCAATAAACTATTCACCACAAACTTCTCAGCCTCCGCTTGTTTCTGGGTCCAAGTACAACGGATACCTTCGTATCGTGAAATAATACTCTGGCTACCATCAACCCAGCAACCCAGGAGGCGCTTAGACAAGCACTCACCCTCCAAGGCTCCCATATAGGAAAACAGGACAAAGTTCTCCAGGAAATCATGGAATCGTTAACCACTCTCACGCGACAAGTTTCCCTCCTGTCTTCCAAATTATAGTCTGACCACCCTCCCGTAAGTACTCCTTCTGAGCCCGCAGCCGCCGATCCATCCCGCCTCCCATACAAAGAGCCTCATGTTCCTCTGCCCGAGCCCTACTCCAGGGACCTACGTGCATGCAGTCAATTCTTCCTCAATTGCTCCCTGGTATTCAATCTACAACCATTAAGCTATCCCACCAAAGAATCCAAAGTAACATACGTAACTAACCTCCTACGTGGAAAAGCAGCAAAATGGGCAAACGTGTGATGGCATAACTCTTCCCCAGTACTCTCGTCATTCACCTCCTTTTCGACTGAACGAAAAAAAAGCTTTTGATCACCCCGTTCAGGGCAGGGAACCCACCTGACGCATCCTCACGCTTACTCGGGGCTCTAGTTCCGTAGCTTCGTACAGGGTAGAATTTCGGATACTTGCAGGTGAATGCGGGTGGGATTATGCGCCGTTAAGGGGTATTTTTTTAAACGGGCTTTCGTAGCAGCTCAAAGATGAGCTTGCCGCCCGGGACGAGCCCTCCTTCCTCGAAGAGCTTATCTCTTTATCTATCCGTTTGGACAACCGGCTACGGGAAAGACCACGAGAGAAGGGGCTAAGAGCATGTATTGCATACTCCATGAGCATTGCGCCGCCAGCACCTCGCCCGCCTTCTAAACCTCCGACCGCCACCTCGTCACCCCCCATTGCACCAGATGAACCCATGCAACTCGGCAACACCAGGTTACCACCACCATGCCACCCTCCAGCAAACCTCGACCACCTGTCACACCAGTCGACCTCTCCCGGGTGCCCGAAGAATGTCATGACCTTTCTCCAGTATTCAGTAAGGATCTTGCAATTTCCCCAAGCTACCCTCTGCCTTTGAAACCGCTAACCTCTTTATCAATCATGTCTTCATACTCCACGGAATTCGACATCGTCTCGGATCGAGGTCCTCCGTTCTCCTCCCTAGTTTGGAAGGAGCTCTGCAAAGCGGTTGGCGCAGCAGCCAGCCTGTCTTCCGGTTACCACCATCAGTCCAACGGCCAGACGGAGTGGGCTAATCAGTCCCTGGAATCGGCTCTTCGCTGCGTTGCCGCACTCAACCCACTTCCTGGTCTGGAGCTTGGGTGGCGCTTTGCGCCCCTCTCACTCTCTCTCTCTCCCTTCCCTGTAATCAGCACCACCTTGGCCGCGCACCAGTTTACAATCAGCCATCATCATCTCTGCCTGCATAACAGCCTGCCAGATCCTGGAAACAGTTGCCAGAGTATTAACGTTCAACCGTGTGCTCCTTGCGTGTTCCCCGCCTTGCTGACCTCTTCCACCACGCTGCCAAGCCATCCACCTGCTCACGCTACCGCCTGCCGCACGTTTCCCGTCTCGACGACCCGCGAGTACGCCTCAGAGGTCCAATTCCCAGTACCTCTTCAATAAACTATTCACTACAAACTTCTCAGCCTCCGCTTGCTTCTAGGTCCAAGTGCAATGAATACCTTCATATCGTGACAGAATTTTTTACATGAGTGTAATATTATGGTCCTCTTTAGCTGTTAAGTTTGGTCGGATGTCCAAACGCCAGCGGGACTCTCTGATCGCTGAAGTGGAGCGGCATCGACAGCAGCAGCAGCAGCAGCAGCTCCAAGTAGATGCCCAGTCAGGCTTGGCCTACCACACCAAGGAGCGCGAAGACTGCTCCCCGCAGCTCCTTCAGCCCATGACGCCAGCCTACTGCTCTGGGGAATCTGAGCTGCTGTCCTTCACTTCTGATGTTCATCCCTACCTGCTGTGCACTCCCAACCAGCCACAAGTGTCCGATATGATCTACAGAAGCTCTGGCGTCTCACCCTCATCTAGAGCCCACATGAGGGGGGACACCAGTGGACATTCTGAGATTAGAGGTAATGCCCTGCAGTGTGAATGCATTCTATTCTGTGTGATTGTTGTCATTGGCTGTGTGCAGAATAATTCACTCTTTCCACACTCCCTCAATACTATATTGGGATTTTTATATAGTGGACAGTATAGTTCACTCATCAGTCAAATGAAAAATAGTTTTCAAACACTATTCTGGCATGCCATTAATTACATCATTGCTGTTGCATAATTACACCATACCGGACATTGCTGTTGCATAATTACACCATACCGGAGCAACATCAGCTAGTTTATCTTCCTTAATAAATATTGAACAAATAAGTAGTTTATAATAGTGTATTTTTCAAAATGAATACAAACAAAGCACTGTATGTCCATCCGTGATGTGTTGCTCGACTTATACAGTGGTGCAACAATGAATCAATTAATCGACAATTAGCGATTGTCAAATTATTACTTTTTTTAATAATCGATTAATCATTTTGAGGTCATTATTGAAGTTAAAATAGTCCAAATCCTCTGATTTTAGTCTCTCAACAGTAAATATTTTCTGATTTCTGTAGTCCTCCATGAAAGCAGACTATCTTTGTGTTTAATCAAAATAAGATGTTTGCAAACATCTGCTTTGTACTTTGGAAAACAATGATCAACATTTTTCTCCATTTTCTGACTCGTTATGGACCAAAGCAGTAATTGAATCATAATCAAGTTATGGAAAAAAAATAATTGTCAGTTTAATCTATGATGAAAATAATCGTTATTTGCAACTATTTTTTCGGTATCTGGGCAATGCATCATGGGATATATTCGATTTTTCATCAAGCATGGCGGTTCACTACTTTTCAAGGTGCGTTGTGGGATTCATTGAGGCACTAAATAGGGGATTCACCTACCGTATACATACTACACATTCGAACAGCGCTATAAAATGGCAAACTCACAGGGGCACTATATAGTGGACAGGAAGTGACTCCAAACAGCCATTGTCTTAATCTTCTCAATTCTTTCGTCCCCACAGTAGGATTCAATTCCAGACAGCACTCACATGACCCGATGGCGATTCATCCCTACAATCCACCAGAGGATCCTCGTGGCCCCTATCCTTCCTCTCTGCGTAATATAGGTGAACTAACAGGACAGCTAGCTCTCTCGGGACGGGGGTTGTTGACATATATACGTTTGTATATATATATTGGCTGAGTGGTCTAAGGTGCTGGATTAAGGCTCCAGTCTCTTTGGTGGTATGGGTTCGAATCCCAGTGCTTTAGTCAGATTTCCTCACTGGACGAATAAAGTACTGTATCTAAATGAAATCCACTTTCAGTTAAAGAAGCTAAACAGAAAACCTAAATTACATAATTCAATGTGATGGGTTCAATGACATTTATCATACATCTTAGTACAATACAGTATGTACTTGCACATGCAACAACATGGCGAACTGGCAAACAATTCATGGAACAAACCAAGCTACTTGAAGAACAGATTTAAGCTCTCAAATCAGGCTTCTAAGATAAAATAAGTCAAGATGACATTTATGCATTACCTCCACTGGTGGAAAGATGTATTGCAACTGAGCGTTTCATGGATGATTACAGTTATATTTCTGGTGTCTAACCTATGCAGCCCTCACTATCCACATGTGCAAAACTGAAAGCGATGGTTAAGAATCACTGCTCTAGTCTGTATCATCTGCTTTTCTTGTATGTTCAGATGAACTATGTGACAGCATCGTCCGCTCCAACAAAGACACCTGCCAGTATCGAGCGGAGGAGCTGCAGGCGCTCAAGTGGAAGGTGTTCAGCAGAGAGGAGATGCAAGCCTACCAGAGCAAAGTAACTAACACTCACTGCCTACCTTCTTTTTGCCTTTGTGTGAGGGGCTCTCTCAAAGCAAGACACTGCCTTTCAAAAGGCTACACGCCACGGCTACTGTTCTGTTTGATCAACCAAACAGGAAACTGCAAAAACACGCGTTTCAAAATGTTCCCCTCCTCTTCTTCCTCTCTCAGTTGCTTAAAACTAGAATGACACCATAGCCCAACTATTAATGTAGGTTAAAAAAAAAGCGGGGCCCCATATTGGTGTTTGGCCGCTCGTTGATCATTTGGTCATTTCCTGGTTCGTGGAGAATGACTAAAATGCTACCAATGGCCACTCTGATGCGCGATTGGACTGCAGCATTCACAGCATAGTGAAACTTCTGCAGCTGTATTGATGGAAATCTCTTTCTCCCGCTCGTTGTTTTGAGGAATTCTACTAACTAACTGACTCTTTCAATACAACCTTAACTTACTAAATTCCACTGCTTATCTACAAAACTCACTTATGTACCTACCTAAGGCCAAGGGTAATCAATACAGAACCTCCAACCGTGAGCTTTGTGTGGACAACAAAACTAACTTACTGACTTGTAGTACCTACCTACCTACCTACCTACCTTTATGGCAATCACGACATAACATAAAACTAACTTACTAACTTCTAGTACCTTCCTACGTGTCTACCTACCTACCTACCTAAATAACTTACTACCTAACTTTCTGGTAATCACAACATAACATAAAACTATCTTACGAACTTCTTCTTTTACCTGCCTGCCGATTATCTATCTATCTATCTATCTATCTATCTATCTATCTATCTATCTATCTATCTATCTATCTATCTATCTATCTATCTGTCTATCTATCTATCTATCTATCTATCTATCTATCTATCTATCTATCTATCTATCTATCTATCTATCTCTATCTATCTATCTATCTATCTATCTATCTATCTAACTAACTAACTAACTAAGGAACTTTTAGCAACCTACATTACTAAATAACTTACTAACTTTGTGGAAATCGCAACATAACAAACGACCTGACTGATTTCTACTGTCAGGGGAAAAATGTTATCCCTTAATAGACGAGACTGGACAAGCACTTTGAGACTATACAGTTACCTAACCTTTAAAGTTACGTGCAGAATGGCCTCAGTTGTATTTATCACACTAAATTACAAGAGATAAAACAACTTTTATTGCTGAGAAAGTGTGTGGGCCAATGGCTTAAGTGTTACGTGCAGTATGTGGGCTAGGCTAAAACATTATCCAATGAGAAGCATGTACATTGAGTTTTGTGTGAGTTGTTTTGTCTTTAAAAAGAAAGATGCATGCTTTTCTTTGGGCATCATTAAGCTAAGTTAATTAGGATGGGCATTTTTGATTACATTTCCTTGGTTTGTTATCGGGGGAAATTAATGATCAGTGAATTGGTTAATTGTTTAATTTTTCTAAACGAACATTAAATGCCTAGTATGAATTGCCTTGTAGTGTGAACGCAAGCATACTTAGACAGCCAAACCTCACTAATTTCCCTTACATAATTTAAAAAATAAAATTGTGATGGCCATCGCTTGGACTTAATATTAATCAGATCTGTCGACTTCAGTCAGTGGATGAGATGTGGCAGCACTGCGCCGTTAGGCTGACTGATGCCGTACAGTATGTGGTGGAGTTTGCAAAACACATCCCCGGATTCCGTCTGCTCAGTCAGAACGACCAGATCGCCCTTCTCAAGACTGGTGAGTTCCACCTTTATTCACATCACTTGCTGCCTGAATAATCTCAATTCTGAGTCTGCCACATTTTCCCCCCTTTTGCCTCAGGTTCTATGGAGGTTGTTCTGGTGAGGATGAGTCGCGTCTTCAACGCAGAGAACAACACCGTCTTCTTTGATGGCAAATTTGCTGGAACTGAAGTCTTCAAGTCTTTGGGTGAGGCCTCTTCTACACAAACACGCTCCTGAAAGCTTTGGCCTACTTGGTGACATGTCGGTGCTCTTCTTTTGCAGCGTGTGGCGACTTAATAGCGGCGGTGTTCGACTTTGCTCACAGTGTGTGTGCTTTAAAGCTCACCGATCAGCAGGTGGCCCTCTTCAGTGCACTGGTCTTGATCAATGCAGGTAGGATCACTCACTCATTCATTCTCACATTTTGACATTTATCTCTGCTATTAATACAACTGGACACCTTGTTAGGTGGAATTGAGTGTGATCCTATATGAAATCGGTTTTAAATGATGTCTTTCTCAGTTTTCATTGACACTGTGAAAAAGGTATTACTTTAAAAAAGCTGTGGTGTACGACTGCACCACAACAACCGCAATTGAGCATTAAATGCAATTTTATCATCAGCCGTAGCAGAGTTAATTACGGTCACAGGCTGCCCCCATGTGGTAGTTTGTCGATATTGTAAAATTGACATGGTTAACAGAGAACCAGCACTAACACTGGTGTTATATTATTATCAGAGAAGACTTTGTAGTTCTTTTGTGTGCAGATCGTCCATGTCTGGAGGACAGAGGCAAGGTACTGTGCGTGCAGAGAAGCGTGGAGTTAGGTCTCACACACATTCTACACAGAGACAACCGGGACAGTCTAATGCACAAGGTAGAGCAAAGAGCAGATAGTGTATATGCAGCAAAGCCCTCTGGCTAGTTAAAGTGCACACTAACTGTATGATTTTTTTTTTTTTTAATTTTTTGCCAGCTGTACCAAAGGATGTCCGTGTTGCGTTCACTGTGCAGTCTGCACACGGAGAAGCTTCGCTGGTTCAGTCAGCGCTACCCGCTGACCGCCCACTGTCTTTTCCCTCCGCTCTACAAGGAGCTGTTTGCTTCTGAGGCAGAGTTGATGTTGCTGCCTGGAGCCACACACTGATCACACCCAAGACCACACACACGTTGGCATACATATCTAATGAGATCCAATACAATAACTGTACGAGAAAGTATGCAAAGACAGTATCTGGCTCAGGGTACACCCTGGACTGGTCGCCAGTCAACTGCAGGGCACCTATAGACAAACAACCATTCACATTCACTTTTACACCTTTGGACAATTTAGAGTTTTAAATTAACGTAACATGCATGTTATTAGGAAGTAGGAGGATGTCGGAGTGAGGCAGATGTGCTAACCACATGCTGCGCCGAAAATACTGTACTTCCGCAAATAGTTACCAAGGGTGTTTTTTTACTCAACTGCAGTTGCGGGAAAGGTGTGTTTTAGGGGACATTTTTAGATTAAGTAACTCCACACGCCCATTTCTCAGGGTTAGGGACCGAGGCCTGCCGCCAATACCGAAAAGCCCTAATTAGCGCTCTCCCAAAAAGGTTTATGATTGCCTATATTCGCGCCGTAAATATACCACAAACTATGATTCCAAAACACTTAAATATCATTTCAAACTCATCTTAAAACATTACTCTTAAAAATAAATGGCTTACAGATGATTTGATTTAGGTGGCACGGTGGTGGGCTGGTTAGCAGATCTGCTTCACAGTTCTGATGAGCCGGGTTCAAATCCGGCCTCGCCTGTGTGGCGTTTGCATGTTCTCCCCGTGCCTGTTTAGGTTTTCTCCAAGTATGCTGGTTTCCTCCCACATCCCAGAAACATGCATGGTAGTTTTAAGTGAAAAACCCTAAACTGCCCATAGGTGTGAATGTTAGTGCAAATGGTTGTTTGTTTATATGTACCCTGAGATTGGCTGGCAACCAGTTCAGGGTGTACCCCGCCTTTCGCCCAGAGTCAGCCGGGATAGGCTCCAGCACGCCCGCGACCCTCGTGAGGATAAGCGGTTAGGAAAATGGATGGATGGATGATTTATTTGGCTTTTTAGTAGCCGCTTAACAGAGCAAAAACATAGACTTGCAACAAAGAAACTTAGCTCCTCTACGAGAGATCTCAGTTGAGATGTATCGCCCAAAAAAAGCAATACCAATTCCTACTTTACTAAGCCAGGGTTTTGGCGCCATCTTGTGGCATTACAGATAGAGCATAAATACACAAATAGATAAGGATAGGTTCCACAGACAAAAATTGCGAATAGGTGAATTTGTGAATAGCGAACCGCGAACTCGCTGTAATATTAAACAGTGTTAACAGCATGTCACAATTCATGTCAAGTGAATGTGGAGTTGAGAAATTGCGTGACCTGAGGCAGAACAGATAATTGGCGATAAGTGGACACAACATTGCAGAATGATCATGTCAGTCTCCTGGAACGCTAATCGTCATTATGGATTCCATCTCCGCATAATGTAAGATCATCTTTATAACACTGAGCAACATGCGGAAGTCACCCCACTTTAACTCATCTGAAATGTGATTATGTGCTGCTGTGTTGGTGCTGCTGCTTTGGTTAGCAAAAACATTCTTTTGGGCTCAGCAGTAAGGTCTTTGATAATCTGTTTGTAAATGATAGCATCTGAACTGAGGTAATTCCAGTTAATACCTTTTTTCATGAGGAAAGGGAGGCGTTTATTTGAGTCAATGTATGGCGTTTTATGAGAAAGGACTTTTAACTATTCGAGGAAATACAGAAAAAGCGACACCGTGTAGTCCTACATCAATTCAAACTATAACTACAATATTGTAGCCACACATTACATACAATATGTATGTACACATGCTGGAACATAAAAAAATAATACCTCTCTAACTGTCAATAAAACCTGAGCATTATTAACTTTGTAAAGGCAAAATGATTGATATGTGTTGGCTTTCATACGTTTGTCTGGGTGTATATTTTTGGACAGAATCTATTTTTATAACACTGGAATAATATGAGTCGCCAGAGATGATGTGTGCGGAGCTTGAAAGAAGACATTATTCAAATAATTCAGTATTTTGATATTTAGAAACTTTTTTAATTATTCTAGAATTTCTTGATAATGTTGTTTCTGAATACTTCTATGTATGTTATCAGATGGTGTCATCTTGCAGTATTATGTGATCCAATTGCAACCGCTTTATTTTCACTGTAGGGCTTTGAAAAACTTGAAAAATAAAATTATTTTGTCTATTACAGCCTGTAGAACTTCCGTCACACTCACGCAGCATTTTCAACATTGTGCTCAGAATGTTGTGAGGCAAAAATGTTAATACAAATATGTCACATGAACTTGAACTGAATGTTGCCTGTGTTTGAAAAAAAAACAAAAAACAAAAGCAAGTTCTATTGCTTTTGGCACTAAATCATTTGGTTCCAACATTTTAAGGTCCAATTCTTACTTTGACATGAAGTGAGTAAAATGCTGAGACTGCAAGGAAATGTGTCATCCACTTCGCTGTTTTGAAGAATTTATGTATAAAAATGTTGGAAATGTTGATACTGGGACAACTCGCTCCTCCTACGGTCCTTGAAGTAATCAAAAGTGTGGACAGCTATGCAGCAGTTGTTGGCAGTTTAGCTCAAGATGATCACAACCTTGCATTGGATTTATCAAAAGATGAAGTGGTTTCTGCGAATGTTGTCATGTAGACAAAACAAATGCTCCGAGGCCAATTTAAATTGATATTTTTTTATAACGGCAGTGAGTCAGTAGGATATGATAAAGAACGGCCTGACGCATCACGCAGCTGCTTTTTATCTGCAATAAGCAGTTTTTTAAACAAACAATTGTGGTGTTACTTTGGCAACAACCATGACCACCTCTGTTTAAAATAACATTTAATGTGCTTTATTGATTTATTTTTTTCATGCTCATTCTTTGGAAATGTTGCTGTTGAGAATTTCCGTTATATTGAGCAATGCATATAAATGCATACTTATTGCAGTGTAAAGCAATTTACTCAACTCAAGGCAAATGCTTGTGCGTGTGTACATGTTTGTCAGGGGGGGGTAAATGTACTCACTCTGTGCTTAATTAGAAATACAGATACTTTAAAAAACATAAAAGTAGAAATACTGGTTCAACTTCTTTATTTAGGCACGGTGGCCAACTGGTTAGCACATCTGCCTCATAGTTCTCATAGTTCAAATCCGGCCTCGCCTGTGTAGAGTTTACATGTTCACCCAGTGCCCGCGTTGGTTTTCTCCGGGTACTCTGGTTTCCTCCCGCATCCCAAAAACATGCATGGTAGGTTAATTGAAGACTCTAAATTGTCCGTAGGTATGAATATGAGTGGGAATGGTTGTTTGTTTATATGTGCACTGCGATTGGCTGGCGACCAGTTCAGGGTGTACCTCTCTCGCCCGAAGTTAACCAGGAAAGGCTCCAGCACGTGGGTGACCCTAGTGAGGATTACCGGTACGGAAAATGAAAGAATCAATGAACTTCTTTATTTAAATTAATGTACAGATAGAAATGTACTCAGATAAAGGTCAGAGTAGAAAAGAGGGAGTACAATTTAAAAATACAGCTGTCTAAAAAAATCTATCTTTGTTACCTCCCACCAAAAATGTTAATGGTTCCAGGTTTTAGTGATGTAAAAAACAAAATGACACCAATTTAAATCATTTTTTTTAAAATTCCACCGTTTTGAACTTAAACCTTAACAACTCAATTTAAAAAAAAAACATATTTTCAAGGGGAAGTAAAATCAAACGATTGCGATAATGTGGTTGCACAACTGTGCACAACCTCTTTTAACTGGGGATAGCCACATCCAGAATGCACCAATAACATTGAAATTCATGCATTTAAAGTGGCTCTGAATAACCACTTCAAATGCCAGCATTTAAAGTGGCTCTGAATAACCCCAAATGAAGTTCAGCTGTTGTACTAGGCTTTTCCTGACATTATTTTTGCTCTAAAGCAGAAGTCTGAAGGTTGTGTGCTAACACTCAGTGTACATACAACTACTAACTCTAACTGAATTTGCTCCATAACCTTTGCTCCTGTATCCACTGGATTGGACATGTCTGTAACTTTATGGGGGGGAATCATATTTTTGGGAAAAAAAGTTGAACATTTTTTTCATGTCCTGAGAAGAATTCAAAACACTTCAGAAAAAAATCTTGACCAAGGCTTTCATAATTCATGCATTAAGTTAATTCATGCATCGGTTAGTTAGTTAAATAAGTTAGTCACTGGATGATCAAATTAATATAAAGTAAAACGACTCACTCTTTGAAAAGACAACACAGACACATGATGGAGAGGAAACGGGAAGGTGTTTACAGTGTGATACTGTCACCTAGTGGCGTTTTATAGGTATTCCTAAGTCGAGTGTATTTATGTTAGCATCTGCTTGACGCTAGCACGAAGTGATTCTACAATGCGCGACGTTTTGGTCAACAAAGTGTGGAACACTGTTCAGAGCTACTCTCGTTTGTCTCTTTCCAACATTGCGAGTGGGAGGGATCGTGCAGAGGTCACGCTTAGTTTTTCCCCAGTGGAATCTGGGACGCCACAGTAACCCTGGCCTCACGATAAGAAGGAATTTAAAGGCCTTCAAGAAGATGCCTTGAATGAGTTTATACACAGTAGGTGTATTGTACAAAGTCTTCACACCTCTGTTCAAAAGCCAGGATTTTGTGATAAAAATAGACTGAGATAAATCATTCCAAAACTTTTCTCAACATTAAAGTGACCTATACGATGTACAACTCAGCTGAAAAAAAAGGAAATCTTTTCACGGATGTAAGTAAAAATAAACAACTGAAATAATGTGATTGCACAAGTGTGCACACCCTTGTAGAATTGGGATGTGGTTGTGTTCAGAATTAACCATTCACATTCATACACCCGCCACCATTCAAAGTGCCTCTGACTAACCCCAAATAAAGTTCAGATGTTCTAGAGGCTTGTACTAACACTGACTGCTATTTTGAACTGTGCATAATACCTTTCACGCGGCACGGTGGCTGACTGGTTAGAGCGTCTGCCTTCTGAGGTCCGGGGTTCAATCCCCGGCCCCGCCTGTGTGGAGTTTGCATGTTCTCCCCGTGCCTGCGTGGGTTTTCTCCGGGCACTCCGGTTTCCTCCCACATTCCAAAGACATGCGTGGTAGGTTAACCGACGACTCTAAATTGCCCGTCGGTGTGAATGAAAGTGCGAATGGTTGTTTGTTTGTATGTGGCCTGCGATTGGCTGGCAACCAGTTCAGGGTGTACCCCACCTCCTGCCCAATGATAGCTGGGATAGGCTCCAGCACTCCCGCGACCCTTGTGAGTATAAGCGGCTCAGAAAATGGATGGATGGATGGATGGATGGATAATACCTTTCACCTTGACTAAGGCCCTAGTTCCAGCTGAAGAAAAACACTGCTTCCACCATAATGCCTCACTGTAGGTATGGTGTTAAAGCGTGTTGAGCAGTGTTGTGTTTACGCCCAACATATCTTTTGGAACTATGCCCTAAAAGTTTAAACTTCAGCACATTTTCCCCCAGACGTTTTGGGAGATTTCAAGTGTGTGTGTGTGTTTAAATGTAGTTGAGCTCGGATGTTTTTCTTTGTAAGATCTTGCCATCCCACCCCAGTACCCAGACATATGAAGAAGACAGATTCTTGACACATGCACTCAACAGCCAGTTCCTGCAGCTACTTCAATGTTGTTGTCGGTTTCTTGGCAGCCTCCCTGACCAGGTTTCTTCTCGTCTTTTTAACAATTTTGAAGGGATCTCCAATTCTTGGTAATGTCATTTTTTGGCAAATTTTTTCTCCACTTGATAATGACTGAACAATGAGATACCTGTGATGTTGTGGAAGCTCTCTGTTGACCATGGCTTCTGCCGTAAGATGTGACTTCAAAAATGTCAAGAAAATGACTAAAAGAACATGTGAACTTTATGTGGGGTTAATCGGAGACACTTAAAATGGTAAATGGACTGCACTTATATGGCGTTTTATCTACACCAGCACTGCCCAAAGCGCTTTACAAAGCCTCACATTCACCCACTCACACACACACCATTATACACCAATGAGCAACTGCTGCCATGCAACAATGGAAGTAGAAATGGTGGAAGGTGTGTGCTGACTGCCATTTAAAATGAACCACATTATCTTACTTGTTTTTATCTCCGCTCTCTAAAATAAAAGAATGTTGTTGTTTTTTTCAATTGAGTGGTACAGGTTGTAGATTCAAGATGTTAATTTCTTCATACACAGTAAAAACACAACGGTGGCACTGAGGAATGAAATTCGTACTTTGCTAGTCTCCCTCCACTTGCACAAAGAATGTAAAAGATTATTTTTTATTGAAGAAAACATTTAATATAATGGAAGTTAAATACTGTAGGTCACATTAATGGTATAACAAGTTTTGAAATGATGTATCCATCCATCCATCCATTTTCTGAGCCGCTTCTCCTCACTAGGGTCGCGGGCGTGCTGGAGCCTATCCCAGCTGTCATCGGGCAGGAGGCGGGGTACGCCCTGAACTGGTTGTCAGCCAATCGCAGGGCACATACAAACAAACAACCATTCGCACTCACAGTCACACCTACGGGCAATTTTAGAGTCTTCAATTAACCTACCATGCATGTTTTTGGGATGTGGGAGGAAGCCGGAGTGCCCGGAGAAAACCCACGCAGGCACAGGGAGAACATGCAAACTCCACACAGGCGGGGCCGGGGATTGAACCCCACTCCTCAGAACTGTGAGGCTGACGCTCTAACCAGTCGCCCACCGTGCCGTCTTGAAACGATCTATCTTGGTCTAATTTTTTTTAACAGGGGTGTGGAGACTTACCGCCACTGTTCAGCTAGACACAGGAGTGTTGATGACATGGATATAATAAACGTCCTGTGACGTGGAAGAGACTCATCTTGGTAATGATACACACTTATGTTTAGAAAATAAGGATGAGTCACAGTTTAACAATTCACAACACTTTCTCAAGACAATTCTACTGTCATATGTGGTGAGGCCTTGGCCTGCATCAAGACTGAGGAAGCATGTGGTGTTTGAAGGATACAGTCAAAAAGTGGGCGCCTTGCATTGGGAGAAATGGAAAAACAAAACTATGGTTTTAAATATCACCACAGTAACCTTTAAATCTGTCATACTTTTTACTCTATTTCCGTCATTTCTCTCACATGACTACCAAGTCATATCTATCTATGCTTCAAAATGATATAGATCTTCACTTTAGACAAAGGAACAAGTATTTCCTCTATTTTGACTTGAATATTACATAGTGCTTTGCTGTATTGCTACAGTGCAGTATAGTTTTACTATTCATGACTTATATTAGCAACTTGCCATGGAAGAACTGGAGTGTAATTTGTCGTCAAATATTTGCAGAAAATAAATAGCATAAACGTTGTTAGATTATAGATTAGCAACTACGGTACTTCCCATTTTCATACTGCATTTTGATACTGCATCTTTGGCAACCATTTGGCGCAGTTTAGTAACGAGTTAGTTTTCTAATTAGAAACCTCGGATTTTTAGACCAAAGTATTTTTAATAAATGTGTTTTATTATCAACTGTTATTTATTATTATTATTATTAATGCAGCCTTGTGGGGGGCACAAGCCAGTGCAAACTGTAGGCTGGTCCCAAGCCCGGATAAATGCAGAGGGTTGCGTCAGGAAGGGCATCCGGCTTAAAACTTTGCCAAACAAATATGAGCGTTCATCCAAAGAATTCCACACCGGATCGGTCGTGGCCCGGGTTAACAACGTCCGCCACCGGCGCCGTCAACCTGCAGGGCTGATTTTCAGCTAATTCGGCTATTGTGGGACGAAGTCGAAGAAGAGGTGGAAAGCGGGTTCTTCGGCAGAAAGAGAAGAGGAAAGCACAGAGCCTAGAACTGAATGTGGGGACTTTGAATGTTGGAACTATGACAGGAAAATCTCGGTAGTTGGTTGACATGATGATTAGGAAGAGGTTGATATATTGTGTGTCCAGGAGACCAGGTGGAAAGGCAGTAAGGTTAGAGGTTTAGGGGCAGGGTTTAAATTATTTTACCATGGTCTAGATGGGAAGACAAATGGAGTTGGGGTTATTTTAAAAGAAGAGTTGGCAAAGAATGTCTTGGAGGTGAAAAGAGTATCAGATCGAGAGATGAGGCTGAAACTTGAAATTGAGGGTGTTATGTATAATGTGATTCGTGGCTATGCCCCACAGGTAGGATGTGACCTAGAGGTGAAAGAGAAATTCTGGAAGGAGCTAGACGAAGTAGTTCTGAGCATCCCAGACAGAGAGAGAGTCGTGATTGGTGCAGATTGTAATGGGCATGTTGGTGAAGGAAATAGGGGTGATGAAGAAGTGATGGGTAAGTACGGCATCCAGGAAAGGAACTTGGAGGGACAGATGGTGGTAGACTTTGCAAAAAAAAAAGGATGCAAATAGCTGTAGTGAACACTTTTCTCCGGAAGAGGCTGGAACATAGGGTGACCTACAAGAGCGGAGGTAGAAGCACGCAGGTGGATTACATTTTGCGCAGACGATGTAATCTGAAGGAGGTTACCGACTGTAAGGTTGTGGTCGGGGAGAGTGTGGCTAAGCAGCATAGGATGGCGGTGTGTAAGTAACCATGTGGTGGAAGCTGAGACAGGACGAGTGTTGCGTAGATTTTTGGAAAGAGGTGAGACAGGCTCTCGGTGGACAGGAGGAGCTTCCAGAAGACTGGACCACTGCAGCCAAGGTGATCAGAGAGGCAGGCAGGGGAGTACTGGAGTACTGTATCTTCTGGCAGGAAAGGAGAGAACGAGACTTGATGGTGGAAAAATATTATACATCAGCAACAGTGAGTTGCAGGTCGGTTTAGTGTTCAATTATGTTTTGATTATTTAATCAAAGCCTGTCCGCACATCAATTTTTTTTAGACAAAATTATAGATCAGAAACAGCTATAGTGTAATGAAATATTTAGAAGTAAATTTTTTAAAAACACAAATCTATTAATTACACTGTATTATTATATTTACAAAATAAAAAACACCATAAACATATATATATATATGAAAAGACTAAAACAAAATATGCAGTGCATATGATATACACTGTCTTATATTACATTATATGAGACAGTGGCCTAGTTAGATAACACTTGAAAACTCATTACAGGGAGTGACAAGCTAATTAGTTGTTGTCAATGGGAGTAAATAATTGAGTAGGAAGGAATCATGAGCAACATGCAGTGATGTTGCTCGGAGATAACAACTTAGTCAACTTGGTCGGAGTCAGTTTTACATACCAGCAGCCATGTAAAATCTGATCACTCTCGATGAGTCATGTTCAAAAACTTCTTCCCTCCCACCATGACCGTCTCTCTCGCTCTCGCTCTAACCCCCCCCCCCCCCCAAAAAAAATAAACAACATGCATAAAAGGACTCATCGGTGCTGGACGGGTTCAGATACGGACGCCACTGAGACGTCTGTGGAAGCTCACAGCGGGTCTGAGTGCGCGTGTTGCCCCTACCGAGTGAGCCTCCAGGCCGGCTTGTGCTCTCGCTGCTCCCGCTTGACTTGACCACCCCAGGCAAGACGAACTGGCGACCATGGGCTCGTCTTGGCTTGTGTTTCACGCCGCTGTTGGGTCTCTGCTGGTTCTGTTAGGGTCGGCGAACCATGGTAAGTGAATACGAACTTGCTGCGCTGTCTTTTAACTACTTGTTGTTGTTGTGGAGTGTGTGGTCATATTTTCTTCCTGGATGATGACCAGCCTCCATTTTGGTTAGCCATTGGAGCCTTTCTGTGTACATTCAAGAGTTACAGTATTATACTTGTACACGAACCATATTTTTATTAATTTATTTTATCGTATTTATTTTACGGTAAATAGTTATATTATAATTTCTATCTGTGTAGTTTATTGAGTTTAACATTTGGAAAGCAAATTTAGTAAAAACAAAAACAGCAACTAAACACTTACTGTACTGCACGATGAACCAGTGCTTCCCAACCTTTTCGAAGCACATATTTTACATTAGGGAAAAAGACAAAAAAAATCACATGGCACACCACCAAACAAAAATGTGACAAAAAATGGATGCAAAGGTTCATTGCCCCCTAGTGAATGACCATTTAATTGATGTGCCTATCACTATACGTCATTGGCATAGATAGATGAACAAAGATACATTCTTATACTTTTTTGAGCATCAGCCATTCGCAAAATAACCTGTATGCAGATTTTGTTTTTAGGTGAGGTGTGTGTGTGTGTGTGTGTGTGTGGGGGGGGGGGGGGGGGGGGGGTAGCCTATCCTGTGATATTCGCAGAAAAATCGCCTTTTCACCATTTTTGTGCTCAGACCAAAGCTGTGCTTATTGCTGTACTTATTGCTTTGGTGCCATCTTGTGGCACCTTTAAGGACCAATGATGAAGTGAGGGGCAGCACTTCATTTAGTTAGGCCATAGCTTTGCCTTTGTCGAATAGAAAAAAAAGATGCCACCATCTTGCGGCATCTATCTATAATTAGAAACCTTTTTGTGTGGGCATCTATAACTCGCAGATTTTCGCTATTCAAGGCAAGGTACGTTCCACTGTATATGCATTTTTCTTCCCATTGAAATGAATAAAAAATCCATTAATCAGTTCCAGCCCCCTCCAAAAACATCACTCTTTTTTTAAGTCACATTTTTAATAATGAAAATTAACATTTGTTTGTATGACACATAAAATATAGTCACTGATGGTGTAGTGGTACACTCGCCTGACTTTGGTGCAGGTAGTGTGGGTTCAGTTCCCACTCAGTGACAGTGTGAATGTGAGTGTGAATGGTTGTCCGTGTCTATATGTGCCCTGTGACTGACTGGCGACCAGTTCAGGGTGTAGTCCGCCTTTCGCCCGAAGTCAGCTGGGATAGGCTCCAGCGTCCCGCGACCCTAATAAATTAGAAAATTAATTAATTACAACAACAACAACAACAAAATTTAACGCAATTATAATGGCCATCAATTATCTACAAATTTTCGCGGGTGTCCACTGTATATTGATATTTTGGGAGTAAATTATTCCAATTTTTAGTTTATAATTGAAATGAAAATAGTATTGGTGGCTGAGTGATTTAAACATCTGCCTAACAGTTTTCCAACATGTTGTTAGGAGATTTTGTTGCGGTCCAATGAAGCCAATGTTGAACATTTTGGATATAATTCCAAAAGGTATTTTTGACACAAACACATGCTTTGGGGCTGATTTTCTTCAGCTGGAACTGGGGCCTTAGACAAGGTGGAGGGAATTAGGAATAGTTCTAATTAGAACAGTCAGTGCACAAAACCTTCAGGCTTTGTCAGAAAAACCCTACTGGAACAACTTCACTTTATTTGTGGTTAATCAGAGGAGAGGTACTTGAAATGGTGTGTGTACTGACTCCCATTTAACACAATGAATGTGATTGGTTCTGTTGGTTAATTCTGCATCTGTAGTTATAAGAATGTGTGCACACTTCAGCAGTGGCATTATCTCAGTTGTTCTTTTGAACTACCCCAATTTTATTAAATTTTTTTCCCAAATGAGCTGTACAGGTTACAATGTAGGTCACATTCATGGTGGGAAAAGTTTTTCAATGCTTTTTCTAATTTCTTTACGTCACAAAAAGGTGGTATTTGAAAAGGGGTGTGTATTGTGTTATCGTTAATGATAAAATATCATCGTCATGAAAAGTCAGCACTCTCTAATAGGATTTTTAAACACCATTTACTTTATAATCAACAATGTTGAAATCTGAATTGTCATGCAGTATGTGTTTTGTCGTTAAATACTTCCCTGCCGTCTGGCCTGTTCTCATGTTTTTACTACAAAACAAAACATTGCTGTTGCATAACTGTCTGACTTTTTGCTCTCTCATGTGCATGCTCTCTTTTTGTCCTTCCAATTTTCCAGATAAGCACAACATGGAGCAGCGCGAAATCACCTTTGACTTTGGCGATGTCATGCATTGTGAGTTGCGTTGGTGTGTTTTTTACATGAGCGTGCGGAATCTTTGCCAGGGACAATTAGGTGACGCCTGGGACTTCTGACTAGCCA
The DNA here is from genome assembly GCF_024500275.1 of Phycodurus eques. Lineage (NCBI taxonomy): Eukaryota > Metazoa > Chordata > Actinopteri > Syngnathiformes > Syngnathidae > Phycodurus > Phycodurus eques. The sequence goes on along the minus strand of NC_084528.1, from coordinate 12,891,489 downwards.
ACACTTATGGTTAAGAATATTTTGGGACTTTTCAATTGATGAAGACACTTTTATTGCAAAATTAGTTTTTTTTAGACTGCGTGGTGGCACAGTGCTTACCTATGTCTGCCCATCTGTATTCTCATTAGCATTCTGCTTTCATGAAGAATGACAAGTCTTTAGGATTAGGATTGTATTTAAACTCAAAAAGCAAAAACATGAAATATGGGTAATTTTCATATACTGTAATTTGATCAATAACAGTAAAGACAGCCCACTGAATTCCCTTTTGAAAATCTATTTTGCTGATATGAGTACTTCAATTATTATTGGCAGTTCTCCACCAAAAGGTCATAATTCTTTCTAAGAAGAAAAATGATGCTATAGTAATATTTTTAAAAACTTTTAATGCCAAAATGTCTTTACCGTTAGGTGTCTGAAATGAAGTTCCATGATTTGCAACATGTTTTCTGAAGATGTTAATTACATTTTTGGATATATGGGATTTTTCTCCTATTGCTTCATAAGCCTTTTCCATGAAAGTTAACACAAATGCAGCTTAGTGTTTTCACAGTTCCTTTTTTTGGTTCTTCTACAAAGTGTCCTTCTTTGTCAATCAAGCTGTTTTTACCATTAATACCACTGGAGAGAGCCTCATTATGTTGTTGCAATACACCAGAGGGATCTGTGAGGTGAAGTACCACGATGAGGCAGCCATTTTGCATTCACACAATAGCAGACAGCAAAATAAAAGGTTTAATAATTTCTGAGATATGAATGAATGTATAAAAATTTGTGACAGTGTTGGAAATATTTCATGTCTTTACCGTTACTATGGGTTTAATGGGTTTAAGGAATACTGTAGTTACGATAATTTTTGCACTTTCATCCCCAAAGTTTGAAGGGCAACATAAGTAAATTGTGCAACTTCCACGATTTTTATTAAGCCTTTTATGTCTCACGGTTATGCCCTTTTGTCTTGACCGTTGTAAAAAGAAGTGTATATCAATGGGCCCCACCAATTGCTCTGTAAGTAAGGCTTGCCTTTACTATGAAGGCCTACATTTTTAAATCATCAATAACTTTTTGAAAATTGGACTTAAAGCTTGGGAGACATTTACCCATATAAAACCAAGGTGGCATAAAAAAATTTGCTAAATCAGATTGAATTTTTTTTTTAACGTCTTTACCGTTGTTGGTCAAATTATATGAAAAAGACCTATATACTCCTCTAGCTGCAATTTTATCTAGGTATATACCAAAGTTTAATGGGTTCGTTTGTCTTCCAGTGATGGACTCACCGGAATCACAAGTGATGCAGCAAGAGGCAGATTTGTCAGATTTGGTTGATACAAAAGGTACTGTTTTGTATTTTCACTCTTATTGTTGCCTGTATTTGTCTTTGGGTCCAGTACATATCACGCTATCCAATAAAGAGCATGAAACTGCATATTTTTATCCATCCATCCATCCATTTACTGAGTCGCTTATCCTCACAAGGGTCGAGTGCTGGAGCCTATCCCAGCTATCATCGGGCAGGAGGCGCCCTGACACCCTGAACTGGTTGCCAGCCAATCGCATGGGCACATATAAACAAACAATCATTTGCACTCAGATTCACACCTACGGGCAATTTAGATTCCTCAATTAACCTACCATGCATGTTTTTGGGATGCGGGAGGAAACCGGAGTGCCCGGAGAAAACCCACGCAGGCACAGGGAGAACATGCAAACTCCACACAGGCGGGGCCGGGGATTGATATTTTTATTTATATATATATATATATGGATAGATAGATAGGTAGGTAGATATATGTCTGTGTGTGTGTATGTATGTATATATATATATATATATATATATATATATATATATATATATATATATATATATATATATATATATATATAAAGAAAGGAAATGAAATCACAAAATTGGACAGTTTCTAGTCTATGCATGTGTCACTGATTACATATTATTTCCTTTATAGAGTTTGCCATGCAAGAAAAATTGGACACCCCAAGAGGGAGAGGTAGGGTATTGATATACCTGTTTATCGATTTAAAATTGTAAATATATTTTTTAAATTATTAAAAAAAATAATAATAATGCCTTTCTTTTTGCAGGATTCAGACCACCATCCTTTTCACCGAGAGGACGTATGTGTCTATTTTCTTCTTCAGATTTTCAATTACAGTGGAACGTCTAAGGTCCGACAGAATCTGCTTCAGAACACTGGTCACTATCTGATTTCTTTGTTTTTTTTTCTAAATTACCACAGGAAAAAATGTAACGAATCTGTTCCTGGGTCAAACTGTGGCCTTCATAAAAACTTCAACAGTACAAGCAATGTAAAATTTTTACATCGCTAACTGTCATTCAAGTGAAAAAAATCACCTGTGATATTAAAATAATAAAACACCCAATATGAACTTCTTTACTAAAAATCCTTAAAAATTCTTCTTCTCATTAAATAATTTGTAAATTGATTTATTGTAAATATTAAACCATATACAGTAAGTAAAATAGACAATTTAAGTAAATTTAACTTAAGACATTTGTCAATTGGTAGCTAATGGAATTAATTATAAATAATAACATTAAAAATGCACTTCAAAGAGAGCAGGGATTGATCACCACACACACATAAAACTTGTATGCTGCAAGACATGGATTTTGTATTTGTCTTGGTTTTTACCCGTTTTTGCATAAACTATATATAAACATACATCCAACCAGTTTCTGTACCGGCTATCCTCACGAGGGTCGCGGGCGTGCTGGCGCCTATCCCGGCTGACTCTGGGCGAGAGGCGGGGTACACCCTGAACTGGTTGCCAGCCAATCGCAGGAAACATACTGTATAAAGAAACAACCATTCACTCCTACGGACAATTTAGAGTCTTCAATTAACCTACCATGCATGTTTTTGGAATGTGGGAGCAAACCGGAGTACTTGAAGAAAACCCACAGAGACACGGTGGGAATATGCAAACTCCACACAGGGAAGACCAGATATAAAGAACTGTGAGGCAGATGTGCTAACCAGTCGTACACCGTGCCGCCTATTGAATTCCCTCTTAGAAAAATTCTACATCAGGACAGTCTTCTAGCTAATTTCACGAGTTGAAGGCAGTCCCGCCTGGATGCAGCAGCCAATCATATTGCAGTGGGGTGTGTCCTGCCTAGACTCCAGTGGGATTCATAATAACACTTCATTGAGACTCCTCTCTTAGCTCATCAGTACGGCATTAATGTTAGTCGTGCTATGCAGAGGATAAAATATTAAAAAAATCAATATTAAATGTGACTGATTACTCCTATATTGTCTGTCTACATACAATATGTGCTGCATCATTTGTGATCACTCTGTTGTTTAAAGGGTTAAAGCAACATAATATAGATCAGGGATGGGCAACTTAAATGATGGCGAGGGCCACAATTTTTTGTCCGCACGACCAGGGGGCCACATGGGACTGGGATTTTCTTTGGTTGAGTTTTCTCTTACCGTAGCTTTTTGCCATTGTGTCACTACTCACTCTTCCTGCTGATTTTCATCATGGCGTCACCACTCTTCTCTGATGGAGAAGATCTGGCGCTATCGTAAACGATGTCTGCTTTCCAGTGGTGAATGGTATTATATATATATATATGTACATATATATACGTACACACACAGCGGCTGAAATATGTATTTAACACATCACCATTTTTCTCATTAAATATATTTCCAATGGTGCTATTGACATGAAAATTTCAACAGATGTTGGGAACAACCCAAGTAATCCATACATACAAAGAAATAAGATCAGGAATTAAATTGCGCGTAATAATGTGAAATGACACAAGGAAAAAATATTGAACACGCCAACTGGCATTTATTTAATACTTTGTAAAAAACAACCTTTGTTTGCAATGACAGCTTCAAGACTCCTCCTGTATGGAGAAACGAGTCGCATGTGTTGCTCTGGTGTTATTTTGGCCCATTCGTCCACACGAGCAGTCTTCAAATCTTGAGGGTCCTATGGAAAACTTACTTTCTGAGCTTATTTGTTTTACTTTCTTTGTCTGTATGGATTACTTGGATTGTTCCCAACATCTGGTGACATTTTGAGGAAGATAGCACCTTTGGAATTATATTTAGTGAGAAAAATGGTGACGTGTTAAATACTTATTTCAGCCCCTGTAAATACACAAAGTGTAATTCACTTTGTTTTGTATTTAGTTTGACAGTAAATTTCATTTGGGAGTGGCATTAAATAGCTTGATGCATCTGTTTTGATGAATTGCCCGAAGATAGCTGGGATAGGCTCCAGCATGCCCGCGACGCTAGTGAGAATAAGTGGTACAGAAAATGGATGGATGGACGTTCACTATTTGCCAAACTGCTTTATATTGTAAAGTGTGTTGAGTTGCGTTCACTACCACCATACAGCACTCGTATCGCAAGTCTGCGCTCACAACTCAAAGCAAAAAATCAAGAACGATCATTTGTATCTCGAAAACTCGTAAGTCAAGTCACTCATATCTCAAGGCACAACTGTATATTACTTTTATTGAATTTTTTTAACCTCATCTATGAATGGCAGGCCCATTTTTTTCCCTTCTAAAAATCAAATGTGGCCCTTCAGCACAAAAGTTAGCCTAACCCCAATCTAAAGTCACAGGTCACCTCATGATTCCTTTCTTCACTTAAAGGTCGTCCAAGTGCTGCATCCCGCTCTGAGATTCCCATGCTGGACTATCCCGTTCAGTTCCCGCTCGGGCAACCCACATCCGACAATCTCCAAGCCGTTTGTCTCCATGGAGACCTTCGCCCTCGCTACCCCGACTCCTACTTCCCCAGCTCAGGGTTTGGCCAACTGCGACGGAGGGCGAGCGCCGTCAATAATGCCGAGTCGTGGTTTAGCGCGTGCTGCGCAGGAAATCAGACATGGGGGAAGGAGGCGACGCTTTGCTGCGCCACGCAGGCGGTGAGTTTTTAGTGCTGTCTTTTTTTATGATCAACAATTCAAGACAATTCATTGGAATGAAAATACCAGATATCTTATTTCCACAGTTACGTCCGTGGGGTATTTATGAACTCATCTGCAGATTTGGGGCGTTGTAGGCCTTTATTCGTTGTACCTTGATTTACGAGTGACCCGACTTACCTGTTTTCAAGATACAAGCTGTCGCTTGGCTGATTTTTTTTGTTTTTGTCTTGAGTTGTGAGCAAAACTTTGAGTTATGAGCGCTAGATGGTGGCAGCGAACTTCACAACAAGCATCAGATAATGATCACTTTCTTAATAAAAGGCCAGGTGCTTACTTTTGTTTCATTTAGGTTTAGTTTGACAGTGAACGTTAAGTGGGAGTGCCAATAAACGACTTGACGCCACAAGCACTCTACCTCTTTTTTGAAGAATTGGTCACTTTGTGCCAAACTACTGCTTGTTGTGATGCTCGCTGCCATCATCTAGCTCTCCTATCTCAAATATTTTGCTTGCAAGTCAAAGAAAAAGAAAGCGGCAGTGACAGCTCACATCTCAAAAAAACTCCTAAACTAAGTCAAGTCACTCGTAATTCGAAGTACCACTGGACAACATTAACACTTTTTTGGTACACTTTTTTTTTTGACAGTTTGGCTCCCATCATTCTGGTTACCTGTATATTAGGGCAAACCTAAATGATGCCACAGTACTGTAGATCATGCTTTCAGTCTTTTGGCATATTTTAAACCCCAAAAAAGAAAGAGAATTCTTTACATTGTTGGCTTAATGAAACTCGCATGTTTTCAATAAATTTTAATGGCTATGTGCTGATAAGCCTATTCTCCACCACAGCAGCACAGCAGACAGGCCTCGGCATGCCCACTATAGTGAGGCAGCCAGGGGGGAAACAATCTTCCTCTCACAGACTACTGCTTTTAGTTAAACGCTATTGCAAAATGCGTGGCTGCCTCTATTTGCCCAGCATGTGACCTCAGCTATGCACACATCCTGACTTTCAATTATGTTTTTTACACGACCTTTGCTGCCTAGTGGGAGCTGTCAGTGGAAAATTTCTGCAAGGAGGATTCATCCGTCAAGGATCGACTTTATCACTGCTGCAGAAAGACGGGCAGCCAGAGACTCAACTGCTTCCAAAAGGACTCTCCCAATCCACGCTACGAGCCATCCGAGGCAATACCGGTGGTCCCGCTTCCCACTACAGTCGAATTCAGCTTTGACAAAAACACTTGTTACAGGTATGGAGGGATGATAATCATCATAAGTAATGATTATCATGTTGTCAGTCGGGGCATCAACCTATCATTGTATTGAAAACCTTCCCAAATTCAACATTGTAATGCCACAAAGTTATTGAAGTGCATCACAAGACTTTTTAAATATACAATATACCGTAATTTCTCGTGTATAACGCGAACCCATGTATAATACGCACGCCCAAAGTTGACCTCAGAATTGTGGGAAACCCTTCTACGTATAGTATGTATAATGCATTTTACAATGCATGATTTTGCTTCTACCCAAATGATCAAAACATGAAGTATTATCTGTATTTTGTTAGGTTTTTCAAAGAATTATTCTGAAGTTAAGCACTTGAACACATAATACTTTATTATTTACTTGCTGTTATTTTGACTGATTCACAGCCCTACTTTTATTTAGTAAATGAGAAAACACACAGTTGTGCTCATATGTTTGATTACCCAGGGAGAATTTTTAAGATGGGTACAATTTTTTAAAGAAAACATGAAGGCCCAGGCGAAACACATTTAATTTTATTTTAATGGGATTCAAATTAAACTCTCAAGCATTTCAGAAAATCATTATCATCAAACAAAACATAACCATAAATAAATTAATTATGGTTGTTGTTCACTCATATTAAAAAAATATATATTTCAGAAATTCTGCCAGGATATGTAAACTTATGGGCACAACTGTACATATTATGCAGTCATACATACCCCTGTCATATTGGAATGAAAGTGTAGGCTATACCTTCCTCATAATCTCTTGGTGGCGATGGCATATTGGAATGGAGTGGAATGATAGTGTACAGCTTTTTCATAACCTCTAGATGGCGGCATACATTTATGAAATGGGAAAGTTTTTTCCCCCCCCATTTCCCTCTATACCTATGTATAATGCGCACCATTGACTTTTGACATTTTTGTTGGGGGGGGGGTGCACATTACACACAAGAAATTACGGTAATCAAAACTGGACCTTGTTATCTATTATAAAGGCAGACAGTTTGATACAGCTCTTAAACTGTATGTGGTCAGAGGTGTGCAATCATGAGGCTACTGAGTGTACATGTTATGTTGTGTCCCAGCCAGCTTTAAATAGCTTTCGATATGGGTCATTTTCATATTATTTGATCAATAATGTGTGGATCACACTACAAGACAAATTTGGTCTTTCAAGATTGCACTATGTCAGCCTACTGCCATAAAATCTTCTCGGTCAGACAGTGGCAACACTACACAACATGTATTCCAATACCACTGCATTTATTCAAATCAAACAATGTCGGAGAGGCGGAACCAGAAAACGTGTCACGAGTCAACGCGATGAGATACACTCGCTACCAATGAGGAAAAACATGATGGTCGTCACCGGTGCTCAGGAGAGGATGTTCATTCAAGGATTGCTTGAGGTATGTTCACGTACTTTTAATACAATACGGTTCGCAAGCAGGCAACAAAACATTATGTAGCCTTGCAAGCTAGTGCTGGCACTAACGGGTGTATGTATGCCGGCGTTCTGTCGAATCATGTGCTAAAGCTTCGGTAAACATTGTTTGTACGCGTAAATAAATATTGCGTGTCTTTACCGTTACTGTGATTGTATAAAGACAAGTGTGTAATGGGTTTATTGACTTGTTAGGATCATTTTATGCACTTGTATCTGCAGAGTTTGAAGGGCAACACATGTAAATTGTGAAACACACAGCATTTTTAGGAAACTGTTTGTCTTTTACCGTTATGCAAGAAGTGGATTTCTATGGGCCACCAACATTTGCTCTGTCAATAAGGATTGCCTTTACTATGAATGCTTAAAATTTTAAAGCATCAACAGTTTTTTAAAATAGACTTTAAATGTGACTTTTTCATCATGTGAGACATTTAACCATATAAAACCAGGTAAAAATTGCTGAATTACTTTTTTTTTTTTTTTTTTTTTTTTTTTTTTTTTTTTAAACAAGTGTCTTTACACTGTAAAAAAGAACCTATAGAATTGACCCAATACATTTAGGGTAACAATTTGCCGCAACTTTAATTGGGTAAATTTAAAACACATTTTGGGTGAAGAATACCTTAATTCAATATCTATAAAATAATTTTAGAACTTGGATAAAGTTTACCACACATTTGTGATTACATTCCAACCACAGCGGCAGAGTTATAGGGGAGGGGTCACGTGAGAGAGTACTTGACCCCCACATTTTATCTCTTATACTTTGTGTTCATCAACATTTGTCTTCTCTTATAGTATATTTATTTCACTGATGTACCATAATTTCTCGTGTATAATGCACAATTTCCCCCCCCCAAAAAAATTGTCAAAGGTCAGTAGTGCGCATCATACATAAGTATAGGGGCAAATGGAAAAAAACTTTAACATTTTAGAAATGCATGCCGCAATCTAGTGGTTATGAAAAAGCTGTACACGTTCATTCCAAAATGCCATCTCCACCTAGTGGTTATAAAAAAGGTGTAGCCTACACTTTCCTTGCAATATGACAAGGGTACGATTGACTGCATATAGGTACATTTGTGCTCATAAGTTTGCATACCCTGGCAGAATTTGTGAAGTATAGTTTTTTTTTTTTTAAATATGACTGAACAACAACCATCATTCATTTTTCTGTGGTTATGTTTTGTTTAATTATAATGCTTTTCTGAAATGCTTGACCGTTTAATTTGAATCCCATTAAAATAAAAATAAATGTGGTTCACTTGGTCCTTCGTATTTTCGTTAAATAATTGTACCCATCTTACAAATTCTGCCTGGGTAATCAAACATATGAGCACAACTGTGTGTTTTCTAATTTACTAAATAAAAGTAGGGCTGTGGATTTCAAAAGAAGAGTAAATTTAAACAAGTATTATGTGTTCAAATAAAGTGCTTAACTTCATAATTATTCTTAAAAAAAAATACAGACAATATTTCATGTTTTGATCATATGGGTAGAACCAAAATCATGTATTGTAAAAATGCCTTATACATAGGTAGAAGGGTCTTCCAGAATTTCAAGGGCAACCTTTGGTGCACATTGTACATGAGAAATTACAGTAAGTCTGCCTATTTTGGGAGGGTCAAGTATTTCATAGCGAGTGCAGCATCAAAATACTTAACTGGCCAACCAGAGGGATGGGTACACACACACACACAACTTTGACATTTTCCCTTTACATTTTAAATACTGCTGACGGCATGGCTGAGAAATCACTGTTTTTATTTACATTTTATTACATTTACATTTACCCATCTCCAAAATTGTTTTTTACAGTGTATAATTATTTATCAAATTGTATGAAAATGACCCATATATAGAATTAAATTTTAATAATCCTGTGAAGGAAATTGACTGCCTTTATGACCTCTGAGTAAGTCTGCACATGTACAGTATTTTTAGTGTATCCAGGACACAACAGTAAATGTTTGGGTATGACCTGTACTCAACAGGACATCAGTGACTCAGCTGAATGTCAGCGAAAGCAGACAACAGTCTGGTTCCCAGAAAAGTGAAATCAACTTCCCCCCCGGTCGACCCAGCGCAGATAACGTGGAATCACTGTGTCGCAACCAGAAGCAGCGCCCCCTGTACAGCGTCAAGTGCCTGCCAAGCAGCGGCTACGAGCTGCTGGCTCGTCAGGCCAAGATCATTAATCGTATGGAGAAGGGATTCAAACAGTGCTGCAAGAAGAACCAGGATGTGCTTGTGTGTGCTGAGCAAAAGGTAGAGGATCAGACTTTTTTTCTACATTTTCTACCGCTTCTCATGTTCAGAGTCAGTGTTCGACTGCAGTTTAGTCAGCAATCAGTCACAGACCACATATAGATAAACAATTCACACTCACATTTACACTTATAAACAATTTAGAGTCCATTAAAATAACATGGATGTTTTGGGACTGTTAGAAAAAAGTAAAATAAACGATAACGTTATTTTTTAAGATAAGCTGTCTTCTTCCCCCCCCTTTTACAGTCCTTGTCTGGTTACGTATTTGTGTGTGTAATGTTTTTTTTTTTTTAATTGCATTTCATTAATAAGATAAAATGTATTTTATTATCTAATATATTCAGTCTCTTTTACACCCCTAATTGTACTCTTGGTCTGCTTATGTGTTTCAGTGGCGTGATGCGCTCAGGAGGTTTTGCTCCAGTAAGAAGGGCGGCAAGGTTGACTACGAGTGTTGTTTGGGCAGCATGGCCAGCGATAATCTCGGCTGTTTCCAAGCCAAGTCTCCTGACCCGCATTACAACATGACGTCCCAGGAAGAACTGTCTCCTAAAATCTGTCAATCTCGCAAGATCATCAAGAAAGTGTAAGTCCATGTGTGCTTGTTTGAATGCTTTCTTGTATAGTCTCTACATGTCATGCACCATAAGTGGATCTCTGACTTCCAAAATACAGTGTGAACTGGTTTTCAATTCAAACACAGTGAAACCTCTAAAATCTAATTTGGATTTTGACCAAAATTGAGAATCAAACTATTATTTTGCTTTTTGTAAGCCTTAATATTAATAGTTGTTAACTTATTTTTACACTTATTTGACAATATAGAATGAAAATATAGATGTGTGAGGCATATCTGCAACGAGAGACGTTTTTATATTATGGGTTCGGCATTAAAATTAAGACTCAGAGTGGCGTTGTTTTTACTTTTTTAATATTAGCTTTGGTTAACTTTTTTTTTTAATTCCTTGACAGTTAAGAATGTAAAAACAATAGATGTGTGAGGCACATCTGAGATACAATTCACTTTGCATTACAAGTTCTTTATTTGTAATTAAAGTTAAGACATACCTGCGTGGGTTTTCTCCAGGCACTCCGGTTTCCTCCCACATCCCAAAAACATGCATGGTAGTTTAATTGAAGTCTCTAAATTGCCCCTAGGTGTGAAAGTGAGTGAAAATGGTTGTTTGTTTATGTGTGCCCTGCGATTGGCTGGCAACCAGTTCTGGGTGTACCCCGCCTCCTACCCAAAGATAGCTGGGAGAGGCTCCAGCACGTGAGGATCCTTGCCGCTTATCCTTGTGAGGATAAGTGGCTTGGAAAATGGATGAATATAATAGTCGTTAATTTATATTTACACTACTATGAAAAGTAGGGCTGGGCAGTGAGGCCTGAAATTAAACTGTGATTTTGTAAAAAAATAAAAAAATAAAATAAAATTCAAAATATTTTTAAAAAAAAACTCTCTATACAAATGTAAATCTTCCTGACAAATAATCTATAATTAATCGATAAAACTGATGAATCACCGAATGAAAGAGTAAGGTTGCATAAGATATTGCCTGTACAGTTATTACAAATTTAATGACAGTTAGACTATTTTATTTCATTTATTTTAAAATTGTTTTGAAATCTGAACAAGTATAAGCGTAACTGGGCTCGGAATAGACTGGTGTGACCTTTGAGGTTCCACTGTAAATCAATGCTGTATACAATCTTAGCAAGTAACAGCATCAGTGTGTTTTCACTCCCTTTTAGGTTGCCTGATGGCTTTCACGCCAAGAACATTTTGAACGAATGCTGCGCCATGTCACCACAAGATCACACCACTTGCTTTGTGCAAAAGGTGAGTTGTTGGCTGATACATTGAAACCCTGTTTATTGCGGGCAATATGTTGTAGACCCACCCGCAATAGGTGAAAGTACATCATACAAAAAGGTATTTTAAATAGTTTTACCCCAACACAAGGTTTAAACACATTTAATCTACAGTATTATAAACACACCTTTAAAATATTCATTAGTTCCTCTTCTCAGACTCTCCTCGCAAAGTTCTCCAAATAAGAGGTAAAGCATGCTTGCTTCAAGCTGTTTATTTGTCACTCTTAGTTTAAATTTACTGTAAACTGACACATAAAACAAAATAATTCAACATTGTCTATTTAAAAACCATAATGTTCAACCAAACCATAGCTCTTAATTATGCTGCATCTCTTCCAGTAGACCTCAATGCTGCACAGCATGTTGTGGCACAACGTGGTACAACAATGACGCACAACTCTAAATTTGGACTTGTTGAGTGTATACTGCAAAAACCCATTTAACAAAATCACTTAAAATCCTCAGTATAGCAGGGGAACACTGTATTACTTCATAGATTTAAAAAAAAACAATTATTAATTTAGGAGCCTCCACATTTTCAAATGTTAATGGTATTTTCACACATATATTTATATATAGGTTGAGGAAACATCTGTCAGAATGTGTACGTCAAAGAAGACATCCCCTCCAGTCGCCCGCCGCTGTTGCCGCATGGCTCCTCTGGAGCAGCCCAAGTGCGTCACTAACTTTGTCATGGATGCCATCACCAAGGCAACCAAGGTCTCCAACCAGAAGAAAAAGAAAAGATGCCCCCTTTAAAAATCCACCCTGATGGATGAGACGCTTCCAGCAGCTGTGACATGAGATCACTGAACACAAGAATACTCGTCTTGCACAAATGCCACTTTTTAACATGTGGACCAAATTTGTGCCTCATCTACTGCCAGTATTATTTGTATCTTTACATCTAAGATCATGAGAATCATCTCTTTCGTGAGTGCCTTCCTAAAGACATATTTTTAAATTGTTGAATGCTTACTTTATAAACCAGTGTTAACTGTGTGTCACTGTACCACTATTTTTTTTAAAAGGCTGCTCTTTAAATATTTTGATTATATGCATTTTGTTGTTGTTTTTTAAAGCCGCAAGATATATTTTCTTCTGTTTGGATGGATTTCTTGTAAAGCTCATATCCAAAACGTTTCTAATAAAGTTTTTTTTTTCCTAAATTGACTTTGTCTTCTGCTATCTGATTCTGTTTCACTACAGTTATCAAACAAGATTTGACGTCTTTTGTTGCTCATTTCAACACAACGTGAAAAGTCATACTAATTAAAGAAGTGAAATGAGGCAACAACAAGTAAAACAGTCTCAGCATCGTCCAAGATTAAACCATTCACAGAAGTAGAAATACAGGTATGATGCAATGTACACTGTTTAAAAAGGAAAACAAATACAAAATGTGTTGGAAAGGAAGACAAGTGAAAGAAAGTGTTAATTTTGTCAAAAAGTATGGAATATTCCTCTGATGACAATCTGTTGTTTCGGTCAATCTGAAACCTTACAGTTTTACGTATATTTTTTTTCTATTGCTTGTATCCATACATCTTATGTTGTGCAATCAGTTTTGTAACATTTTATGGATTGATCCAAAGGATTTAGTCAATTTTTGAGAAATTCCACAAGTAAAACGTTTCATCTCTAAATAGAATTAACTAAATAATAAAATCCAAGAGTTTTTAACATTAAAGTGTAACACAGCAAAAAAAAAAAGACACGTCAAGAAACAGATCATAGTACGAAATTAATAACAAAATTCAAAAATGCAAACATGCATGGCCAGCGGGGTATGGTAGTGGTTGGCACGTCTATCTAGGGCAGGGGTGGGCACATCTTTTGGCTCATGGGCCAAATTGGCTTTTAAAATTTGACAGGTGGGCTAAGCCAGGACCAGATGCTTACATATCGAACATAAACAAAAAAAGGCAATGTAGTGTTAATACTTATTTACTTTTAATACTGGGAACAGTGTTGTTGATCACCTTTTTTTGCCAGTGTATCAAAGTCCGGTGTTAGTTTTGTTGCGGCAATTCTCAGAACAGATCTAAGGTGTTCATCACTCAGCTGGGATCTGTAGGCTGCTTTGTTAGTGTTCATCACACTAAAGGTCTGTTCAAACATATACTGTATGTAGAGCCAAACATCACCAGCAGCATCTGTGCCATCTTCCGGATTTTTGGAAATGTGTCTGCGCTTAATGCATAAAACCCAACCAGTTTAAGGGAGTTGAGCTTCTCTTTTAAGACAGTATCACGTTGGCGATAAATCAGTTCCAACTGCAGCTCTTGTGACGATTTTTCAGGGCCTTGTAAGGGGACATGACACCAGCTGAAGTTTGTCAATTTTTTCCAAAATCAGAGAACCGACGGCAGAATTTTCCATGCAGGTTGTCCAGTTATGTCCTGTATTTTTTCACGTCAAGGGGCCTCTTTCATCGTAGCCAGTGTGGGGAAATGAACAAATGACTTGTCTGACATTTGCTTTGAGAATAAAGCTAGCTTTGTTTTGAAGGCTCTAATGTTTGTATACATTTCATGCCCAAACTGGTCTTTCCCTTGAAGCTTCACGTTTAGCTCATTCGTGTGTGTCAGTATGTCCACAGCAAAACCTAAATCAAAAAGTCAATCTGTGTCACTCAGCTCTGGAAAATGGTCAGCTTTCTCAAGTAGCGCCAAAAATGAGAATCTCCTGTTTGAGCTCCTACACTCCATGGCACACTTTCCACAAACACTTTCCTGCGTTGATTGGTTGTTAGCATAATTGGTTGTTAGCATAATTAGCATGCTTGGTAGAAAAGTGACGGCTGATGTTATATACCTTTAAAACCGAAAAAAAAAAACGCACTCACTGTCGAATTTTCTTTTCTTTCACCCGCTCATGGTTGAAGATGGATGCAGAGCAGTAGCAGAGTATAAAAGGAACAGCCAAAGTCAAGTCAATGTATTGCTGTGCCTACTGCGCCACCTAGTAGAACCACTGGGCATTACAGGACATGTCAAATGAATGTAGTCATGATTTTGATATGATTTGGGCGATTCTGTACCAATCTTTGGCGGGCCGGGTTGAAATGAATAACGGGCCTGATGTGGCCCATGGGCCGTAGTTTCAAATTTGAGGGGTTCAGGGTCAGACTCTTGTCTCGGGTCCTCCTGTGTGGCGTTTGCATGTTCGCCTTTTGCTTGCTTGCATGGCTTTCCTCCAGGCTTCATTCCACATTCCAAACACATGCATGTTAGGTTCTTGAAGACTAAATCAGGAGTCAAACTCATTTTTGTCACAGGCCACAACGTAGTTATGTTCAGCGTTGTACCTGAACGAGTTCAATGAACCAAAACTCATAAACTAGTTCATATTTTGGACGAGCGTGACCTAAATGTAGTTCATTTCTGCCTGATGAACGTTATTGCGTATGCGCTCATTCTGCTGTCTGTGAACTGTTTTCAAATGAAAGTTAATTTTCATTCAAGAATGCCAGGTTTATTTCAGGGACTTCCAGAACAAAACCCGTCTGAACACACTATTTACGAGCCTTCATATGTCGGGAGTTCAACGGGGGTCACCGGCGCCCCGCCTCTGGAGCCAGGCCTGGAGGCGGGGCTCGAAGGCAAGCGCCTGGTGGCCGGGCCTGCACCCTTGTTCAACTATCCAGTTTATTTTGAAAGGGGGATTTGGTAACAAAAATGCTCTAAATACCTCATTATTAAAAGTGGAGACAATTTTCAATTTTGGTATTTTAGCAAAAAAACAGGAAGTCGGCGCACACGATTTGCTTTTGCAGGCCACATAAAATGATGTGGCGGGCCGGAACTGGCCCCGCGGGCCGTGAGTTTGACGGCAGTTCTCTTAATTGTTCATAGGGTTGAATGTGATTGCGAATGCTTCAATGTTTACGTCTCATATTCACACCTATGAACATGTTTATTCTTCAATTAACCTAACATGCACGTTTCGGGGATGTGGAAAGGAGCTGGAGTACCCGCCGAAAACCTCAGCAAGCGCGGGAGGAACATGAAAATTCCGAATAGGAAGGCCGGAGCCGAGATTCGAACCCACAGCAGTCTAGACTGTAAGGCAGACGTGTCCCATTACACTTAATGGAAAACGTATTCTTCAATGAACCAGACGTGACTGGGGACTTTTGTTTGGAACGAGCTTGGAATCCCGGACCTCAGAGCTGTGATGCGGCCGTGGTAACCACTTGGTCGCCGGTGGTGCCGCACCTGTTGTAAAGTTCTTCCGCAACTTCCGCAATGGTGGCGCTGTGGTGCCGAAGAAGACCGTTAAACCCGCAGTGTGCTGGGCTGGCTGTGATGCGAAGGGAGCACAGTGGAACTAACAAACGAACCATAATGGCGACTGCTGGCGGAACAGCAGATCCGGGATCAACAGCCCCGACAGGTATGTAGCCAGCACTCGTTTTTTACTCCGTTGATCGCAAATCACTCTACAAAGCCACCGGGGTGCCATTTCGTAGAGACGAGGAAGAGTTGGGGATGCGGTGCCTGTGAATTCGGCATGCCCCGGGAGGCTAGGCTGCTAAGCTAGCACCGAGCCGACCATATAAATGAACCGCCTCTTAGTTCGTTAGCTGTCTTATTGTAGTCAGTAAGTTGGCTGCGGCGAAGCTCAGTTGCACCAAAGAAGTCTGTTTATTCACTCTCGTCATATTATGCTAATAGGCTAGACCACTGTGGTCCGGTTGTCGTGTTTGGTTGTCAAACCGGTCATTTCTTTAGTGATGTAACGTCAAGAAAGCTGGATGAAAGGAGTGCATACTTGTTTGCTCCCATGTCGTTACTTGAAGTCAAATATGATGTGTTTGTGTTCCAAATAAGCAAATAACGGTAAGCTGCTACGTTGCCAAGTCACCCTTCCTACTCCTCATCGTCTTTCTGCTATTTCATGACAAACTAAAATTAAACATTTGCCTTATTCCACGCGAGCCCTCCATCTCTTTCCTTTTACACTTTCAGTCTTCAATTTGTGTTTTCTTAATATTTGAATGTTCACTTCACTGTCGTGCAATTGTATTCAAGCAGGCTTTGGTTGTTTTTCCTGCCTTCTATGTTTTATTGATTGTTTTTTTTTTCTCCCCCCTTCGCTGATAAAAAAAAAAAAGCACATGACGATGACATTGTATGACATTATTTAAGAATTTCCCTTTTGGTGTTTTCCCCTTCATGGACTTGCTTTACAGTGGTGCCCATGATTTACACGTTTAATTTGGTCATTGACCATGATCATAACTCAATTTACCCGTTTCCCAAATCTAGTTTTTCCTTTGAAATTAATTGAAATGCCATTCATGCCATTCAAAAAACCAACATTTTTGTTACACGTTTGTAGTAAGGCAAATAGTACTGTTTTATTCGAAAGGTTGTAATAAAGCAAAAAAGAAGTTAAAGTGCAATTACTGTTGTATTGTTGTGTTGGATGCTTTCATTTGAAGCAGTTGCCTAGTGAGTGATGTCAGGAGCTGGAGTTGGGTTGCTGGGTGTTTGTTCAATGTGAGCATCTGGGTGTGAGTTGTGGCCAACAGCAGGTCATTGCGAGAAGTTTCATTCTGTATTTGTGTATTTGACTGCTTGTGCCGTGCAATAAGCAGCTGACAGTACATTTGCCGACTTTGGCTCTCCTTGCCCACATCCAAGGGCATGCATTACAGTAACTTAATTGCTCCATATATTTATTTTTCACTTCCTCGAGTTGTTGGACCTCGAGCAGCAATGTATCCGAAGCTTGCTCATTCCTCAAATTCTGGCTCACAACACAAATAAAAAATAAAAAAAAACAACCAAGCGGTGGCTCATTACTCAAAAAAATAAGTTGCGGCACTCTGAAGTCAAGGTACCACTGTATTTCTCTTGATTTTTTGCTCAGCATTATCTGGCATCAATTTCCATAGAAGTAATAGAAATAAATATATTTTCCTAAAATAAGTGCTTCCTCTTAAAAAAAAAAAGTCCCTTTTTTCAAAATATGCACGTAAATACGATCCTTAATTAATTAACATTTGAAATGTTTCTCCATTTTACGTCATAAAATTAGCCATCAAACATGGCTCAGAGCGTCCCTATATTTGTTGTCAGCTCTCAGACTTCTCATGTGGAGTTGTACAGGTGAGGCAAGGTGACATCTCCAAAGTATTTGCATACCTCGGGTCAAGAGTTTACAGCATGTTGATAAATCACTGCTTTAGCAACGTATAAATGAGCAGCATGTCTTTGGCAATGCTCAGCATGATTGATTCCGTGATTGCTCATGTCGTCTGCTTCTTGGCAAGGATTACAGTCACTAGTCACGTTTTTGAAAAATAGTCCCCAGATAGATTGGAAAAGTTGCTAAATATAGCTGCCAAATGGCTAAGTTGGCAACACTGACTACTTTTGTAAGCTAGCTGTTCACAGCCGTTTTGTCAGTGTAAGCAGTGGCAAAACGTTTTGATCTACTACAAAAAATGTGAATTAATCAATAAAATGGTCTCATCTCTTTCCTTTTACATGTTAAGTAAAAAAATTTTGTTCTTCTTGTGTGTTCAATTAGGTGTCACGCTAAGCTTTTTGAGTAGCCACCCTCCCCTTTTGTGTTCTATTTATGTTTTATTGAAGCATGTAGTAATATGAGGAATTAATGCCAGTCATTTTTTAAATGGCAACAGTACACACTGGTTGCCAGTGGGAAGTTAAAACGCTTTCTAACGTTTTACATTTCCTGGAACCCCTCATACAGGGTGGGAAATCGTTTTCCTTGCAAGGACTTCCAGTGTTTGTATAGCCTCCAGAGGAAACAATCGATTAAAATTTCATCAGAATTTGTGGGTCAAATGTTGTTGGACTTTTTGTGAGAGTTCTTCTGAAGCGTCGTTAGTGTTTAAATTGCACGGTGGGCCAGATCATGTTGTCCCACTCATGTTAAACCATTCAGAAATGTGGCACTTACTCATTTTCTCATGCGCACTGGACTATTTCATCTCTGTATAGAGCACAAATAGTCGCGTACTGTAATGATAGCTTTACGAGCATGCTGCCAAATCACATCAGCCCAGTTTCCAAATCAAGACAAGACCATTTATACTTATTCTCTCCTCATAGGCTGCAAATGTGAGGGGAAAGTGCATGGCCTATATTGCCATGTAAAGGCTGCAGGCTCTATGTGTTAAACTGCCAGGGATTGTTTCATATAGTGAGTAACAGATGGTTCATCTATTGTCAACGGTCCTAATTGGGTTAGTCTGCTTTTTTACACCAAGTCTGCAGCACCATGTGTGGCATTAGCTTGTTGTACACACTCCAAACTTTAAAAACAAGTTACAACAAATATAAATATTGGTTTCCAAGTTGTTGTAATTTCTAAAGAATTTGTAAGGAATAATCCAAAGTGAATTCATCGGTTCCAGGCTCACTGTCTTTTGAAATCATCAAATCTGTATTACCTGTACAGACAGTGTTATAAATGACATTTTAACATTCCTACCTGACATACTAGTATAAACTCAAGTTGACTACTGTGAAATATAACCAAAATGAAGTAAAACTACTCACCTGACAGACATGGGAATACCGTCACCTAATGGTATTTTCTAGGTATTGATGGAGTTAACTTGTATGTCTGTTAGTGGGCAGCATATGAACAGTATACAAGTTAGCCTCTTAGCATAATTGCCCAAGTCATTTTTAAGGCTAACGATTTCTGATTCGCTTGTTATCACCACACATTTCCTCTTTACCATCACTGGTGCCCGACTGTGGTTGCATTGTTAAAAAAAAAAAAGCAAATAAATTGTGAAGAAAATCTTAGTTTAGAGCCGATGCCTCGTGCAATCTGCTGATGGTTTGAACTTCCAAGTTTTATTTTACTTTTGAGGCTTTTTCCAGACAATTGCTTGAATTTCGAACTGTACCCAATTTTGAGGTTTACAATTTTGTCCGTTTCACTGCATTCTCCTTGTAATGTATTTAAAGAATTGATAGAAATGAATGGCAAAAATATCAATCACAGTTTCTTTTAGGCCTTGATGTTGTTATCAAATATTGGTTTTGAAGCCATGTCCTGCTTTCCAGATGTTAGGACTCATTTCTGGAGGAGAGCGCTGCAGCGAGGTACTGGCATGGGCTTGTTTCTGGATGTGTGAAAAGAAACTGCACTGCGAGTGATGCTCTTATACTTAATAAAAGGGTTAGCAAAATGATTCTTGTTGTTTACCAGTGGAATAAACCGCAGTGTGGCTATGCCAATAGCAAGCAGATGACTCTGCCTTATTAACAACCTCTTGGTTTGGACTACCCTCTCTGTCTGTGAACGCATCCTGGAGTGTTCCTACAGGTGTACAATGCTCTCAGCATCCTTTTGCATGTATTTACCTGCGGCACTGTTGCATTGAGGTAGCTGTTGCCACTGGTTACAGCCAAGAGGTGCTCTCAGGGTGGGCGAGAAAGTACTGTAGTATTCAAGGCAACAATTATGTAAGAAAATCATGTTTAAAACTATTTCTCTGAATTCCTAATTCACTTTGCGGTGTCCAGCCAACAAAGACATCTTCATATGTCTGTTTGGTTCAAATAGTACAAAAATAAGTTGGTTGTGGATGAAAATAGCGGTTAGCCTCGTTAGCTTCAGCTTTTCTACTTGCTGCTAGTATGAAAATATTCATACCAGCGGGATTTCTGGCGAAGAACGAGAGTAGCACCGGGCGGTAAAACTCGATCTCCATCGCCAAAATTTTACGTCCAATAATGTGCGGGAAACAACAAGTGTGTGATACAAGAACTTTATTCATATCACAACACACATCATCACGACAATTGTCAGTTTGCGACACTGTATCACAACATTTGTCGCAGTAATATGCTACCAGCGTGTGGAAATATTTTACCTAAAATGAGACTGGTAGCATGCTCACTTGATAAATGTGCAAGTTTATCCCCAGAAACAATAAAAGCAGTGGGTGTTCTAGGGTGGGGCCAGGGTGGCAAGTGCCCCCCTTAATTGGTCCTGTAGTTCAGCTTTCACAGCAGGATGGCAATGCCGATCATCTGTGGGCGGAATGTGTGTAGCACAATGTGCGTATTTGCATGTAATTTTGCATTAAACAAACAAAAAAACTACTATGTACCTAACAGTACAGTGACCAAACCCCTCAAAAAACAGTGTTTCCATACGTGGGATGACGCTTTCTTACAAAAATCCACCAAAATTTGCTTTGGAGCAGAAGCAGACGCCATCATACACTGCAGAACAGTCCTCCCCATGTGCACAAGTATTGTGGAGCAATTCAAAATGGCTGCGCCCATAAACACATGGGGTAAACATTTGTGGAATTTATTTTTTTCCTTTCAAGTAAATGAGGCGTGGCAGCAGTTGCAGCTCTCGTCAGAATAAAGTAGCATGTTGTTCTTTGATTGGTTGTGATTCGAATACGAAAATTCAAGATTCGGCGTCTATTTTTTATGTATTAATTTATTTTTCTCCTCCCCCCCCACTCGTGAGTTGAGCCGACCCACAACAGACTCGTTTGCAACTCTCGTTGAACAGAATTTTCAGGAAATTTTCACTTTTCATATGGAAAAGTGACTGTGTTGTTTGTATACCAAAATTCAAGTGTAAAATAATTAAAAAACCCAATAAATCTTACGTTACTGCCTTTTTCTGAAAATGTGTTTGTGAGCAAGCTGTTCTTCACTTCCTCCATTAGGTAACAGTGGGACTAATTTACAGAATAACCACCTCACGAGTTTCTCTGCTAGTGGCTTGGGAGCTAGGCTGGCTGAAGTTTCAGGGCAAAAGAGCCTCTTTTAAGCAGTGGCCGAAGCACTATAACACGAAAGTTAAAACTGTTATAAATTCTGAAAAAGTGCTTATTTCTCCTTTAACCCTGTATTTTACTATTGGACAAAACGGTAGCATGGGAAAGGGTGGCGCTCCTCCTCCTGTGTGTTACTAATGATGCCTGCTTGCTGTGGTCAATGTCATTGGATTAATAGTAGATTCATGTTTGTATGATCGTTTAGGAAAAAAAGACTTTTCACAGTTCTTGCTGATAGTACAGACTTCCAATCTGCAGTAGAAGCTGTGTTTTGTTAATGAAGGTGGTAATTGCAGAAAGCACCTCAGGGAGATCCTGAATCTGGAGCAACCAGCTCAGGGGAGAAGTAGTTCCAGTTTGCACCGAGCTGCTGGTATCAGAATCAGTCGTTGGTAAATGTGGCCACATTTAGGTCTGGACTCATCATTGACCTCATTTGTCATCAACAGCATCCGGTGCTGGAAATAGCTCATTAACCAGCAGATGCTTAACCGATTTTCCCGAACACAGGACAAAATGAAACTGTGTTGCTCATGTTGTGAATCCAAGTTTGATTTGTCTTTTAGGGACCAGTGGGATCTTCAAAGGAGGCCCTTCAGAGGTAAGGATACACCCTGGACAGAACACCTGTCAATCCGTGTTGACACGTTGAGGCAGAAAACCATTCTTACTAAAAGGCTATTGAGATTCCTAACTAAAACGCCTGTGCGCGCGCACGCACGCACGCACACACACACACACACACACACACACACATTATGTTGGTTTTATATATTGTATTTATATATATATATATATATATATGTGTGTATAATCCATCCATCCATCGATTTTCTGTACTGCTTATTGTGTGTGTGTTTTTTTAAATTTATTTATTTTTACATTTGAGAGAAAATGATTGCGCCCTGCTACTAGTACCATACACTCTTTTTACAGCTGTGAAATCTGATCCATGGTGAATGTGTATTGGTCATTGGAAAAAGCAAAAGTATTTCTTGATAGCTAGTATAGGAACACATGAAGAGATTACCGTTGGTATTTTGTTCTCGTTCATGCGTTCACCCAAATGTCTTTTGTAACTCCTCAATCCTCATAACCATTAGTCCAGAGCCATTCTCAATCATATCAAGAATCCGATTGTTTGTCCAATTTACTGTTGTAAATTAACATGTAAATATGTAAGTATATCACTTTGTTGTCTGCAGCTAGGTCGATATTGCAAATGAGAATCTGTTTTCAATTGCATTACCAGGATAGTTAAAGGTTAAAATAATAATAAATGAAATACAAATGAACTATTTTATGAAAGTTGACTGAATTTTTTTAGAAACATTTATTGATTTTGTTATAACAAATCACTTCCCAGTGCATTTTGACAAAGAATAGTATAGTGACTATAAATTTCTGTAATTTGACAAAACTGTGGTTTGATCATCACAAAAAAATCCATTCACTGAGACTCATAGCTTGCCTTTGTAGAATTTTCATTTGAGTCACGGGCTCTTGTGAAAAAGCGCTGCTATGCTATCAAAAAAGCTTCCATTGGCTTCAGTTTTTTGGCGCGTTCGTTCGCTGTTAGCTTGTCGTAGTTAGCATGTTTCGTCTGGTAGTGCCTCTTAATATTAAATTCTTTGAAAAGAGCCAGTCTCTTAGCAAATTAGGCAGACACAGTTGTTTCGTATGTCAGTAAAAAAATCCACTCCTCCTGGACACGGCGGTCCTCGTTGTCAACTTTCCTCTTTTTAGTTTCAGTTGCCATTTTAGAAATGGTCTTAAAACATACCATAGGGGTAAAAGTTCACACAGGGGTCACTCGACGAGAGTGCAGCCACAGGTCTACTGCCACCCTCTGGGGAAATATAAAATGGCTGTTTTTTGTATGTGTGTATTGTTTACTGTGGTAAACTGTGCTGGCAGGCCACATATTATTGATTTTATAACATGATGCTTCGGGCCGGAGGAAATTTGGACATGGGCCGGACTTTGGGCATGCCTGATTTAGTTGTCCACAAAGCTATTATTCTGTAATATGGGCGTGGCATACGGTTCACTCAAGTATAACACTTTTTGCTCAACTCAAATTCATTTCTAGAGCAGCCGCAGCCGAAACAAAGTGCTGTACTTGAATAAAATCTAACATTATATAAAAACAATAAATATATCAGTAAAAATGTTAAAATAAAAAGACACTAAAACAAGAGTTCAAGAGCGTCTCATGCTGTGTTGAAAGGCAAAGGATAAAAATGGGTTTTAAGGTGGGTTTTTAGAACAAAAGCTTGTCATTAGTGAAATTTCACCATCCAGCTGTATGTTTTTCCTAACCGTTTGGCCACACATTTTCCTTAAATGTAACTGTAACACAAGGCATTTGTCTCTCTCTTGTCTGAACTCTAGGGGCACTATGTAAAAGGAGCATAGTGGAACCTCACTATTCGCAGGGGATAGGGACAAACCCGACTGCAAAACTACTAATTGCTGCTCATTATAATTGCATTAGGGGGAAAATTAAAAAAAAAAATTTTTTTTACCTCCAAATCTCAGGGGCTTGCGGAAGCGGAAAACAATTCCGCGAATAGGTGAATCCGTGAACGCCAAACTGCGAATATGGGGGGCGGTCACTGTACGTTGCTACGAGACAAAGAAGAATTACCACCATTGCTCGTGTATAATGCGCTCCCATGTATAATACGCACCCCCAAAGTTGACCTCAAAATTCTGGGAAACCCTTCTACCTATGTATAATGATTTTGCTTCTACCCATATGATCAAAGCATGAAGTATTCTCTGTATTTTGTTAGTTGTTTTCAAATAATTATTCTGAAGTTAAACACTTATTTGAACACGTAATCTTTTTTTTTTTTTTTTTTTTTTTTTTTTTTAATATGTACTTGCTCTTATTTTGAAATTAACAGCCCAAGTTTTATTTAGTAAATTGGAAAACACACAGTTGTGCTCATATGTCTGATTACCCAGGCAGAATTTGTAAGATGGGTACAATTCTTGAAAGAAAACATGAAGGACCAGGCAAAACACATTTAATTTTATTTTAATGGGATTCAAATTAAATGGTCAAGCATTTCAGAAAAGCATTATCATTAAACAAAACATAACCATAAAGAAATGAATGATGGTTGTTGTTCAGTCATTCATATTTAATAAATAATATATATATTTCAGAAATTCTGCCAGATTATGTAAATTTATGAGCACAGCTGTACATATATGCAGTCATATGTACCCCTGTCATAATGGAATGAAAATGTAGGCTACACTTTTTTTATAACCACTAGGTGGCGGTGGTATTTTGGATTGAAAGTGTACAGCTTTCTCATAACCTCTAGATGACGGCATACATTTATAAAATGTGAAAGTTTACATTTGTCCCTATACCTATGTATAATGCGCACTATTGACTTCTGTTTTTTTGGGGGGTGGGATGTGCATTATACATGAGAAATTACGGTAAATTAATAATTTAAAAATAGGGTTGACATTGTTGTTTTAATTTGTAGTGGTGTCAGACTTAGATTCTCAAATGTTGTTTGGTCACATAGCTGAAAAAGGTAACCACAAATTTTGTTTTGCAATAAATGTTATATTAATACCTCTGTGACATAGCCAATCATTACAGCGCATTGTCATCCTTGTAAAGGCATCCCATGTATTAATCTATTAGGTTGTATGTGTGGTACACAGTAGACTGACTTCAAGGAAAAGCTTACACACATCCAGCTTGCACCATCGCTTATTTGAAAGCCCTCTCTTCTCCTCTGTTCAGATGCCTGGCTCATCAGGCACCACTCAAATTATGAAGAAGACCATCGGCCACCGGGGAGTTGAGACCACCACCGGAGAGACCACCTACAAAAAGGTTAGAGCTGGGTTTTTGATGGGGTCAGTGACACCGGTTGACTGACACCAGCAACAGCATTATTTGTTCCACTTTGCTAACAAGTTTCTTCCTCTCACTTGCGCAGACGACTTCCTCTGCCCTCAAAGGTGCCATTCAGTTGGGCATCACTCACACGGTGGGCAGCTTGAGTCAGAAGGCCGAGAGGGATGTGCTCATGCAGGATTTTGTGGTTGTAGAAAGTATCTTTTTCCCCAGGTTGGTAGCACATAGGAAGTTTTACTGTATATAATATTCTTTTAAGTGGAGTCTCACTTCACCTTTGTTTGTTTCTTTCATTCCAGTGAAGGCAGTAACCTGACGCCAGCTCATCACTACAGCGACTTCCGTTTTAAAACATACGCTCCCATCGCCTTCCGTTACTTCAGAGAACTGTTTGGCATTCGGCCAGATGACTACCTGGTTAGTACTTGAAGCAGTTCACAAAATATTCAGAAAAACAGATGTTGCAGTATCCCTCTCCAAACTCCTTTTAAATTAGTAGTACTAAACATAATTGAGGCGTCTCTTAATATCCTTTGATCTAATCTTAGCGGACTGCTCTTTTTATTCAAGTATTCTCTGTGTAACGAGCCACTGATTGAGCTCTCCAACCCTGGAGCCAGCGGATCCCTCTTCTATGTCTCCAGTGATGACGAGTTCATCATTAAAACTGTTCAGCACAAAGAGGCAGAGTTTCTCCAGAAGCTGCTTCCTGGATACTTCATGGTAACATGAACAATACCCCCACACACACCCCGCCCCCATTAAAATGTTATTCTGGGCTTTAATTCTTACTCATTATTTCACCTAACTTGTTTTTCCGTCTAGAACATAAACCAAAACAAGCGCACACTGCTCCCCAAGTTCTACGGACTCTACTGCGTCCAGGCAGGGGGCAAGAATATTCGCATAGTTGTAATGAACAATCTTCTACCCCGGATCATCCCCATGCACCTCAAATATGACATGAAAGGATCTACTTACAAGAGACGGGCATCGCCTAAGGAGAGAGAGAAGGCTGTTCCCACGAACAAAGACCTTGACTTCATCCAGGATTTGCCCGATGGCCTGCAGCTGGAAGCAGATAACTACAATGCTCTCAGCAAGACAATACAGAGGGACTGTCTGGTGAGTCAGAGAGGGGTGTCCTTTGGCTTTTATTTATGGATGAAGCATTGAAAATTCTCTGCCTGTGTGGAAGTGCATTCGTATATTTCCTAAAATATTCAACAGCAGCAAACGCCATCAAATATTTCCTCACCTGGTCGCTTGGAGATGTTGCTTACCAAACTGCTTTACCAGCAATTTATTAGGAATGTGGCATTTAAAAAAGCATGGATCTTGATGTTTTTGAGAATTTTCCTTACAATAAAAAATCATACAGTGAACATCCGCCTATTTCCGGTTCGCTGTTTGCAAATTCATATTTGTTTGCACCATAAATTTCAACTTTACAAATGCTATGTCAGCTCTATGGGCATTGTGTATTTGTATCAGTAAGACTAAGCGGCAGGTTACTTTTTCCTTTAATAATTTACATATTTGTATGACATTTTATATTGAACTCCTATGTTCTCTAAAATAGAAGCTTTATCACTCAAGCTCTCAAGCGAGAACTTGTTATTGGGCAAAATTACTTACTACTCATTCGCTTAAATTGAGGGATGCTACCGTTCAAAGTATGGAAGTGCCTGGAGGCATCTCATACAGTATGTTGTATTAACAACTAATACATTGTAGAAGAGGAATAGAAATGATGAACAGTATAAGTATTAGAATTATATGCTGAATCACCGTGACCTTGCCTGTTGCAGTCTTTCTAGTTTGATGCATGAAAAACGATACAGATCAACCCACTCGTGATCACCACTTTGTAGCTGCCTTGCTGAGAATGTCAAATGCCAAGAGGGTTTGCATTTGCTTTTTTGCTCACAAAATAAAGCATGGGGTCAAAAGTCTTTAAAGGATGTGGTTTCTTGTGCCTGGTACACTTTTAGCTTTGGTATTTAAAATTGTGTGATTTAAAAGTCTGTGACTCTTATACATTTATTGGCGAGCCTGATTTCACAATACAGTAATCCCCTGAAATTCACTGGGTTAGGGACTAAGCCTGGCTGCGAGTAGCTAAAAAATAAGAAATAATCAAGAGAATCATTGCTTGTATTAATAGTTAAAACTGTAAATACCACAATATATAATTTCAAACTCATCATACAACATTAACCTTAAAAATAGATCGTTTACAGATTTTATTTAAAAAAAATGCACATGTACACGCACGTGACTCTTTCGCTTACGCTAACAACCCAGGCTAAACTTGGCTCCCTTCCGATCTACAAAGCTTGTCTCTTTGTCATAATGTATCACTTGCACATAATTCCTTGACACCGATGTACTTTTTTACTATAAGGGAGACCTTTGGTGCTATTTTCTAGCGTCTTTCAGAAGATGATAAAAATAATTCAATAGTACTTTTTGTACAATACTTATGTACAAAAAGTATTGAACTGCAATCAGTGTAAAAAAAAAAAAAGTTTGCATTGTACTCACCTCTCTTTATATTGTTGTGGCAGAACATGCTCATTTGATGAAAAGGGAGGGAAGTGCTGCAGTGGGATTTTGCACACGCATAAACACGCGTGCACACACACACAAGCCATCTCATGTTACTGGAAAGTACTCCAGTGTGTCATATAAAGTAGTGTTTATCTTTTTATATAATTCCTGACTTTAAAATGCAGACCATTTCAAGTTTGTATGTGTTAAAAAGCTCTTGCAGAGTTTCAAGATCATGGATTACAGTCTGCTGATGGGCATTCACAACATGGACCAGGCCAATCGGGAGCGGGAACGGGCCGGGGGCTATTCTGTGGACAGCGGGGGGTCGGAGGGAGCGGTGACGCCGGATCAACGGCGGCCTCAAGCCCAGAAAAGTCTTTACTGTACAGCCATGGAGTCCATCCAGGGGGAGGCTCGGGGGAAGGGCGCTTTGGATTCTGAAGACCAGTGAGTTTAATTGCTAAACCCTAAAATGTCGTTAATGTTTGGTTGGTAATTTGAAACCTGAATCATCCCTCATATTTTGGCTTTGCAGCATGGGAGGCATTCCAGCTCGTAATGGAAAAGGAGAGCGGTTACTCATCTACATCGGCATCATAGACATCCTCCAATCTTACAGGTTTCTGACTCAAGAGAAAATCGCTCATTGTGCTATTTTTATGCTGTTTGTGTAACATTATCTTCATCCTACGTTTTAGATTTGTGAAAAGGTTGGAGCACTCCTGGAAGGCACTGGTGCATGATGGGGTAAGAACCAGCACAACAGGAATAAAATTAGATGAAGAAATGTTGTCTGCAATGTTTAATCAAAGAACAGGAATAATTCCATTACCAAAAAAAGTTTGAGCGAAATCTATGCCTCAGAGTCACAGTGATCATTTTTCCACATGGACTAATGTTCCTGCAGACTCACGCACGACCTCGTGTATGAATTGGTTGCCTAGATGGCGCCAAGCAAAGTGGAAAGAGACTGAGAATGTCCAAAGTTTGGGATAATTTCACTATTAAAAAAAGAAGCGCAATGTGTCTTTTGCAAAGCAGAACTACTTAACGTACCACAACAGCACGTGTAAGATCGCCAACACAAGGTATAAATTGTAGATAATTTTATATAGCTTTCCACCGCAATTTAGAATGTACTGTAATACCCCTAGGCGGCACGGTGGCCGACTGGTTAGAGCGTCAGCCTCACAGTTCTGAGGACCCGGGTTCAATCCCCAGTCCCGCCTGTGTGGAGTTTGCATGTTCTCCCCGTGCCTGTGTGGGTTTTCTCCGGGCACTCCGGTTTCCTCCCACAACCCAAAAACATGCATTAATTGGAGACTCTAAATTGCCCGTAGGTGTGACTGTGAGTGCGAATGGTTGTTTGTTTGTATGTGCCCTGCGATTGGCTGGCAACCAGTTCAGGGTGTACCCCGCCTCCTGCCCGATGACAGCTGGGATTGGCTCCAGTACGCCCGCGACGCTAGTGAGGAGAAGCGCCTCAGAAAATGGATGGATGGATGGATGGATGGATGGATGTAATACCCCTAACAAATGGGAAGAGATTTGTCACAAAATTATTTGCACAAATATATCCATGATTTACATGTTTTTCACATTCACAAATATATCCGCGATTTACATGTTTTGTTAATATTCAATTCTGCTTGAGAATTGTTGGTGCATTTGTAGATCAGCGGGCACGTGCATTTATTTTTGAGACAAACGTAACACAGTTTTCAAGATATTCATACACACACAAGTTGAGAATATTCACACGTGTGGGAAGGCCCGTCCCTTCATCGCTAGGTTGTTGTCTCCGTTGATAACTTGACTGCAAGTCATTTTTATTGGACTCCAACAGTCTATGGTCCGAGCCTGCTGAAATCCCCGGTAAACTGACCGTGGCTGAACATGCTGGACACCCGGCAGCTCCGTCATTAGTAAGTAAAATGAAAAGAAAAGATACAAAAATCAGCTTATGATTAGTGTTTAAATAATAACTGTGGCTATCTCTCAATCATATATTTTATAGTCCATGTTCTCAACAGAGACAGCAACACTGCCGCCTAGCGGAAGGAAGGACCGGCCTTCCCACACGTGTGAATATGCTAAACTTGTGTGTGTGAGAGAATATCCTGAAAACTGTGTTACGTTGGTCTAAAAAATAAATGTGCGCCCTCTGATCCACAAATGCACTGTCAACAATTGACAAGCAGAATTATCCATCAATCCATCCATTTTCTGAGCCGTTTATCCTCACAAGGGTCGCGGGTGCGCCGGAGCCTATCCCAGCTATCATCGGGCAGGAGGCGGGGTACACCCTGAACTGGTTGCCAGCCAATCGCAGGGCACATACAAACAAACAACCATTCGCACACACATTCACAATTACGGCAATTTAGAGTTGTCAATTAACCTACCATGCATGTTTTTGGGATGTGGGAGGAAATCGGAGTGTCCGGAGAAAACCCACGCAGGCACGGGGAGAACATGCAAACTCCACACAGATGGGCCCGGGGATTGAACCCCGGGCCCCAGAACTGTGAGGCAGACGCTCTAATCAGTCGCCCACCGTGCCGCTACCCACAAGCAGTCAAAGATAAACACAGCTGAAACTTTATTTTATCGGAAACTAAATAAACACGTACTAAGCACAATTAGCAACAGCCGTAACTGACGTCCAGGGACTCAACCTGCAGATTGTCTAAACTGACAACAACCTAACAACAGCAAACTACTTTCACTTGCTGGCACACACGTCACTCACTAGACCAGGCTCCGGCCTTTTAAAGTCATACACTCTCAAAGTCACAGATGATATAGTGTGCAACGCGAGGATGGTGACTCCAAGTGGACAACAATGTCCGATTAATCGATGGGATAATCGGTAGAATAATGGATCTAAAAATATTCGATAGCTGCAGCTCTAGTTAGATCCTGCACAGCAGGAATAAAACAGCACGAAGAAATTGTTAATGTTTCTGTTCCATTGTAGGACACCGTTTCAGTTCACAGACCTGGCTTTTACGCAGAGCGCTTCCAGCAGTTCATGTGTAACACCGTGTTCAGGAAAATTCCTCGTAAGTGTGTTTTGTTTTTAAAGTTACTTACAAAGAGGGATATCTTGGTGCTTTATTAGCACAAGAAATGCTGGGCTATTCAATAGTACATCCTCTGTCCTCTGTAGTAAAGCCTTCCCCATCTAAGAAGAGCCGTGGTGGAGGTCAAGCGGGGCTTAGGAGGGCTCCCACCCTGGGAGCTCCCACCCCACTCTTACACGCAATGGGGCAGTCAGCTATGGACCCCAGACTTGTTTACCATCCCCATTTTAAAAGCACAGAGTCAGAAACCGACAATGGTAAGAACGGAAGCGACCAGAGACATGGTCAAGTTGGCATTTGCAGCAATTCCGTTCCCTAATTTAGATTTTGCTTTTAGTAGTTCAGCCAGGCAGACCGGATCTGGTTCCCAGGACCCCACCACTGCATGACATCCCGGCTGACTGCGAGGCCAATCTGTCCACCTCGTCTGTAGGCAGCCTAGAACTTGCTTCCTCTCCTCCCCTTAGGTAAAAACATCACCAAAGTAATTCTTTTTAATCCTCCTAGTCCCGTGATTCCCAACCTTTGTGCTAATGTGCAGCGATTGATAGTTAGGTGTGCCGTGGGAAACAAGTCATGTAAATTTTCTTCATCTATCTATCTATGCCAGCGCCATATAGTGGCAGCTGAACAACTAAATGCTCTTCCACTAGATGGTAGAAGTTACAAGTAAGGTGTGTGTTCCTGTTGCCGTTCAAGCAACAATTATAAATAGATTTCAGTATATTTTTGTTTCATGGTCTGCTGTAACATTTTTGTAATGTAAAATATGTGCCTTGGTTCAAAAGTTGGGAAATACTGTCGTAGTCTACTGTCAATCTGTGTTTTCAATAACATCTGGTCTGACATGTAGGTCTGTCGGGGTGGAGGTGCACAAATCAGCTCACACAGACTACGACCAGGGTGCTTTTCACAGGTAGCGTCACACAAAAAGCAACCTTTAACATGCACTTTTTTTTTTCCCCCATGTGGTTTATTAGGTTTGATTGTTTATTTTCCAGCTTCGAGGTTGAGGGCAGTGCAGATCATTCTGGCCACCTGTCTGGAAGTGAAGATGTAGTTTCGCTATCTGACATCATCCCTGAGACCAACATCAATTTCGTATGTCAGACTACTAGCATCCTAAAACCCAGAGATTATACAGGATGTTCCAAAAAATTTGATTCATTTCGTAGCGTGATGTGAAAGCCAGTTCTCACTCAAATGGTCTTGAATTTGTGACGCTTCGTTAACTCGGTCATAACATCTACATATGTTTCGATGTGTGTTAGAATTTCGATTAACGCACTACAGAGGAGAATTTCGATTAACGCACTACGATGCACCGCTGCATTTTTGTGGTTTGGCATTCACCTATTCTGGTTTATTTTTGGGGGGGGCTATCCTTCTTTATTGGCTATTAAACTCGCTTATTGTTGCTTTTGTGGTGAGGCCAAAGTCATGTCTAATAGAAAAATACTGCTATGGCACCATCTTGTGGCAAACTAGTGCCAAGGAACTGTTCATGAGACGAGAGGGGCTTGATAAAGTCAGGCCATAGCCTTTTTAATAGAAAAGAGAGCTTGGCTGCCATCTTGTGGTATCAAGGTTAGTACAAAGCTTTTTGGTGGACATCAAGTACTCTTGAATTTTTTTGCTGTTCGCAACAGGGCTCAGTTCCTATCCCCCACGAATAGCGGGGGAATACCATATTCATAGAAGTTAGGGTTATTCGGCTTTCAGGGGAAACCTGTAAAGTTTACAGCAAATTTTAGATTCATCCTAAAATTTCACTTAACTTTTTGTTGGAATAGTGTATATTATTTGTTGACATAAATCCTATTTAAATTTGTTTACCTAGGACATGCAGTGATTAAAATATTCATAATTAAACAATTTGGAACACCCTGTACTGTATATGACTCGTAACCTGAAGCACTTCAGCTGCATTTTCTCATGTTGATTTTGTTTTATCCTCCCAGTAAGCAAACAGATGTGCCATTGAAAGAGGAGACATGCCTGGAGAATGCGAGGTGGGCAGAGTGATGGATAAATGAAAGCCACCCATCCAAGTTGGAATCCCTTCACGTGTTTCCCCAGCACTCCCATTTTATACAGACAGAAGGGACGCTGGTGGAAACACCCTGGTGGAGGTTGTCACGACGAGAAAACGCAGAGATGCGCGCCACATGCTTGTGTGTTCGTGCGTGTTGTCTTTCCCAGCCATGAACACTGTCACACAATGTCCCAAATCACCAGGAATATGGGTTATGACCACAATTATTTCTTTATATGGATGATTTAGAATTTATTTCCCCCTGTCTGAGGATCATGAGTGTAGTGAAAGGGTGATTAGTCACTTTTCGAAGCATTGAGTGGAGTGTGTGTGTGGGCACAGACGGGAGCAGTACACTGAAGTGAGTGAGTGGGATCATAGTTGTCACTCCTTTATTTTAGTCTTCCTTCCCCACCTTTCATAGAATGTGTCTTATTAACATGGAAGAATGCGCTGAACGCACAACCCCCCCCCCCCCCCTCCCCCCCAATATGACCATATGTGCTAAATATTTGTATCGGAATGGGTGAGGATAAGCGGTAAAGTGGATGGATGGATGGTTGATGAGAAGAGCAGTTGGCAGCCACTAGGTGAAGTATCAAGCCTTCATGCCTTCCCCCACGATCCATTTTTGTCCTCTCGTCCAACGTGATGCTGAACTGACTTTTTCTTTTAACAGTGAAACACAAAATTGCCTTATCACTACAGCGGAAACCATCCAGCAACCATGTACGTGTCTTTGTCGGCAGACAATTTGTCTGTGTTTTGGAAAGTATTTTCATGCCAATAACACAATCCTTTTTTGTCCCGTATCTGGGCCACACTGGGAAAAAAATGAGATAAAGATGTTAAAGTCATAATTTTAGTGACTGAATGTCAAAGTCATCCAGGTAAAACAAAAGTTGAATCGAAGCAACCGGACTCTTGGTTCCGAGAAAAGTCCAGTTGCCGCACTGATTTAAAGACTGAATGTCAAATATTCCTTGCGGACCTGAATGCAACACACTGAGACCAGCAGCCACTGTCTTTTCTCTAGAAACCTACTATAGATCATCAGATGGTATTGTTAAATAGTAGTTAAAAACATTTCCTTGACAAAATCCTCTTGAGGCAAATACCAACTTTTTATTGCAATATGCTTTATTCATGAATCATTTTAGTTGCAAATGTATCATATTTTTTAAATATAATTATAAAATTGCAACTTTATTCTTGATTGCCACTTTTCTCTTCAAAATAGAAAAAGTCGCAATCTTATGAGAAAAAATTACTTAAAATTGAAACTTAATTGTAAAAATACATCAATTCTTGTGACGACATTTTTTTTCCTCGTAATTGTTTATCATTAAGATTGCAACTTATCAAAATAGAGAAGTCACAGTCTTATAAGGAAAAAAACTAACTGAATAGTTTTGTTTCTTGTAAAATAGTTTATCCCCAAATTCCAACCTAATTCTCAAGAAATTACTGTTTTAAAATTACTTTTTTCCCCTCATAAAATAGCATCTTTGTTCTTCAGATTCTTTTCTCGTAAAATTCCATTTTTTTCACGTAATACAACTTTATTCTCACAGTGTTATTTTCCTTGGCAGTGTGGCCCTAATACTCGCTTCTACTGTTTGGTTATTAAGTGTTTAAAAGGATCATAATGTCAAGATTTAGTCGAACATTTTGGTAAATTGGATTTTTATTTGAAATTGTTTTCCGAAGAGCTGCCATGTTGCAATGTGTATAAAGTCGGCTGATTTGTGTAGGTCGGCTGCCGGCTTTGCAAATTGCCAACACTGGTCAACTGCGAGCTGTATTGTTATTTGGAATGTGTCCTCAAGATGCCAGAAAATCACACACTCTGGTTCCTTCTGTGCAGTGTTTCCCAACATTTATTGAGCCAAGAAACATTAAACAAAAATGTCACAAAAAGTATATATAACTGAAATAATGATCTTGTATGAGTGGGAACAGTTGGCTACACAGGTTAATTGTACCTTCTGCCATCTAGTGGAAGAATATTTAATTGTGCGGCTTGTCACAAAATGGTAACCCCCCACAATTCTCGCTGTGAATAGTAAAACAAAAACGTATACGCTGCCCCCAAAAATGCTTAAAATTGGTTAAAGTCTAAACTTTAAACACACCACAAATGTATGAGCCCAAAGACAATTTAGAATAATTTCAAACTCATGTTTACAGATATTGTTTAAAAACAAAAAGAAAAATGCCCCGAAAGTGTGAGGATGCTGGTGTGTATGTTGCTGTTTCAAACAATATCCAAATCCCTGTGGTTTGTTAGCATGAGCTTTTTTACTAGCCACTCAACAGAGCAGTACCATGCAGCAATGACACACTGTACCTTCTGCTAACAACCCAGTCTAAACTTGGCTCCTCGACATACAAAGCTCTTAGAACTGTCGACATGCATCACTTCAACATTCATTCGTTACTTCTTTGACACCAATTACTGCTTTCCTATTGGACGGGGATTTGGTGGCATCCTAGGGCGTTTCACCGAGTGCAAACGAAACAAGTTATTGTTTTTCAGCAAATAGATCCCATAGGGGGAAAAAGGCAAATAGGAGAGGATTCACTGTACATTGCTGGCATAGATGGCTAAGGGTACATTATTTATGTGAATAAATTATCATTTTGGTCCAATTAAGTGAAATTGGATAGTTTCCCATGGCTCAGTGGTTGGTAATCGCTGCTTTAAAGCACCTACGCTCATACAACAAATGAATGATAAATGTCTGTTGATCATTT
The DNA here is from genome assembly GCF_024500275.1 of Phycodurus eques. NCBI lineage: Eukaryota > Metazoa > Chordata > Actinopteri > Syngnathiformes > Syngnathidae > Phycodurus > Phycodurus eques. The sequence goes on along the minus strand of NC_084528.1, from coordinate 12,855,547 downwards.
CTGCTGGTTACAGAAATGACAACCTGCCTAAATCCACTCCTGGACCAATATTATTGTTGTTATTAACCTGGTGTGTAAAATTTTTTTTGTATTGTACTGTATTTAGTGTTCATAAAACATCAGCTTTTGCTTTTATTTTGTTTTTTGTCGTTTTTTTTGTTTGTTTGTTTGTTTTGTTTTTTAACCCCTGTTCTGATTTACACGGGTGAAATTTCTCATCCAGTCACTATTACCAAGTGACTTGAGCAAGATGTCATCTCATCTACTCTAGTATAGCTACATGGTCTCTGCAGGGGCGGCACGGTGGGCGACTGGTTAGAGCGTCGGCCTCACAGTTCTGAGGACCCGGGTTCGATCCCCGGCCTCACCTGTGTGGAGTTTGCATGTTCTCCCTGTGCCTGCGTGGGTTTTCTCCGGGCACTCCGGTTTCCACCCACGTCCCAGTTCAGTTCAAAGTGTGTTTTCTAAGCCCGTCAGTGCACCAAAGAGAGGAACGGAACAGATAGTTGACTTTAGGAAAAGTTCAAGATCCACTTGTGTTTATGGTAATAACACTGGTTTTACCTGTGTTGAAGGATCTATTTTGAAACTGGAATTTTTTGTTTTGCTAAATAGTGTCATGTCTGATAAGCTATATCTGACATTTAGCCAGTCACTTGTTTTTCAAGTTTGTTTAGTGACTGGAGATGTATAGTGTTTCATCCCCACATTCCTGTGACATTCAAATGTAATGTACTGCGTTTGTGGTAGCGTGTAGATCAGTCTTATTAATAGTTTTGGTCTAGTCGAGGTCTTTGTGGTGTTGAAGCAGAAATGGAAAATGTCCATTTAAATTGCAAGCTTGTGTTTTGTTTCGTTGTATTCTGACGGGTGGTGCAGTGTAATGGCTGGATGCAATCGCTCTCTGCATGACACTGCTGCACAAGTGAAATATCTTCCTCTGGTGCTTCGGTATGGCGACACTACATTTTGATCAGCTTGAATGCCGTATGAACCACAATCTGCCACTGCTCACTATACAGAGGAGTATATTTATTTGAAGACTTGGCTGGAAATAAAAGAAATAGCGTGATTGTACTATCCAGAAGGATTTCTAAAACTATTATATATGAAGAGGGAGTGTGCGACAACTTCAACTTTTATATGTCAGATTGTGATACGTTTCTGTTCTCTCCATAACAGATCTGGGCTGTTAATCTCCCATGCTTTTTTTTTTTTCCTACATGAATGTTTCACATGAGCCAATAATGCTGGTTGTCCGATATGCTTCAATGACTATATTTCTACAAAATGTGTGTACAAAAATATTGTATAATTGTATAATGTACATAGAAGTCACTGAAATGCCTTCTCATGCAATATGTGCTGCCTGTTTTCATGCATTCAAAGGATTAAACACGTTTTGTAAATCTTCTTGTTGGTCCCCCTTAAGTGTCAATTTCATGTCAGAGATGTCTTTCATACTACCTCCAAAGCCATAAAATTATTGGAGTGACTTTGTCCCGTCTGTTGATGCTGTTTATACAGAACATATACATCAAAGATCATTGCATTGCTTAAAAACGGATGGCTGCGATCCTTAAAAATAAAACTTCAAACGTAAAATCTTTAACTCGTGCGATGCGTTTTAATAGAATCATTAAGTTTTTCTATATTTAGGTGCAATGTTAATGTTCATACTGTACAAAATGTTAGTGATTTACAAAAATAAACTAAGCTTATTTAATGTTTGACCATTAGTCCCAACCCTTGCCTGTTGCCATTCTCCAGATTTGATCAAAAACAATCCTCTAATACAAAAATTGCACACAACTTTGGAAAAAAATATTTTGATTTTCAAATGTAAACAGGTAATCAGCCTTAACAAAAGGTTTTTAAAGTCTTAATTTGGACCTTTGCAAAACGTACAGGAATTTCTGATAGAGAATTCCCTCATACCCAATCTCCATGAGTGAAATACACCAATTGAAATCATTTATTGATCACAAAGTAGAGTAAGAACGATCAGTAGAAACCAGGATCTTTTATGCATTCTGAGTCAATACCGTGAAAAATGCCATCACAATTTGCTTTCATCAGGACACATCAACACGTATGACTCATGCAGATCGCCTCCACGCGACTGTATGCACGCCCTACAAGGCCTGAGGCATGCTCCCGATGAGTCGATGGACGGTGTCCTGCATTGGGGGATCTCGTGGGCAGCGGTAAAAGATGTTAACTAAGTTGTTTAGGTGTTCATTTTATTGAGCGAGGCCGTATTTTTTTAATCATCCGGTTTTCGTTAGAGCAGTGATTCTCGAACTGGGGTCCACAAGCCTTAGCTTTGCGCCAATTAAAAATTCTGATATAACTGTGACATACAGTGGATATAAAACGTTTACACACCCCGTTCAAATGCCAGGATTTTGGGATATATAAAAAATTACACTGAGATAAATCATTTTTAAAAAAGTAATAATAATCTACCTTTAAGGTGACCTATAACCTGTTCACCTCAATTTAAAAAAATCCATATTTAGAAAGGGGAAGTAAAACAACTGAGATGATGTGGTTGCACAAGTGTGCACACTCTCTTATAACTGGGGATGGCTGTGTTCAGAATTAACCAATCACATTCAATGTTAAATGGGTGTCAGCACACAACTGCCACGATTTAAAGTGTCTTCGATTAACGCCAAATAAAACTTTATTTATTATATATATATATATATATATATTTACATTATATATTTAATTGAGGTTTGAGAACCACTGCTGTAGACCATATGTGGATACGATTATTGCCTGCTTCTACATGACTTCATGACTTCATCTTCCACCAAAATGTTGCCAGTGATTTCAAAGTCGAGGGCTTTCCAGTTGAACACATTCCCAGGGTTGAAGTTTGAGTCCTCCTCATAGCGTTGGATCTCATTAGGCGAGAGGACGTAGTCCCACATGTGAAGTCGAGAGATCATGCCGATGAAGGACTGAGTGGCGTCAAAGCCTCCCCCGTAAGTGTCCTGCTCTTGGCCCAGGATGGTGATGGGCTTGCCACTGATGGGCTGCTCCGAGTGGACAAATCTCTTGACGGTGGGTTTGCCATCTACCCACAGTTGGGCGATGCCGTTTACAGAGTTCCAGGTGGAGCACAGGGTGTGCCAGGAGTTGGGAGGAAAAGACAGAGACAGGAAGTGCGTGCCGCTGTTCCGTGCCTGTATACTGATCACGTCGTCCGTGTTCAACTTGAAGAGCACAAATTCATTGCTGGTGGCTGGCGTGGCCAGAGAAAAGAGGCCATAGTTCCTGGTGAGATCTGTGAGGAATCTGACCAGACATGATCAGGGTCAAGGTGAGCGGTGGTGGGAAGCAATTTGGAACAATTCAATATAATAAATGTCTATATTAAGAGATGGGCTGATGTTGTATTTGTAGACAGTCTGTTATTAAATTAAAATGGTTCAAACTACTACTGAGGTGCTACCCTGTAAAGATCAAGCTGCTAAAATATTAAGATCAACATTGACTCCTTCTGTGCTAATGCAGAGAAAACAACATTCCATTTACTATGGGACTGTACTCACTCTCGTGTCTTTTGAACTGACCTAAATAATTTTATAAATTCTAAATTTAAACCCTCCATCAAAGTCTTCTTCTTTTTCTTTCAGCTTGTCCAATTAGGAGTTGCAACAGGACGTCATCCTTTTCCATGTAAGCCTATCTCCAGCATTCTCCTCTCTAACACTAACTGCCCTCAATTCTTCCCTCACGACATTAGATCAACCTTCTCTTTGGTCTTCCTCGTGCTCTCCTGCCTGGCAGCTCCATCCTCTTCACCCTTCTACCAATATACTCACTATCACTCCTCTGGGCATGACCAAACCATACAAGTCTGCGCTCTCTAACTTTGTCTCCAAAACATCTAACCTTGTGTCCCTCTGATGAGCTCAACCTGCTCACTCCGAGAGCGAACCTCCCCATCTTCATTTCCGCCAGCTCTGCTTCCTGTTGTCTCTTCAGTGCCACTGTCTCTAATCCATACATCATGGCTGGCCTCACCACTGTTTTATAAACTTGGCCCTTCATCCGAGCAGAGACTCTTCTGTCACACAACACGTGACACCTTCCTACACCCGTTCCAACCTGCTTGGACCTGTTTCTTTACTTCCTTATCACACTCCCCATTGTTCTGGACTCTTGACCCCAAGTATTTAAATTCCTCCACCCTCGCTATCTTTTCTCCCTGTAGCCTCACCTCATGCCTCCAACTTTTTAACCGTTCCTCCATTTGCTCCCTGCTTTCAATGCAGATCACAATGTCATCTGCAAACATCATGGTCCATGGGGATTCTAGTCTAACCTCATCTGTCAGCCTATCCATCACCACTGCAAACGGGAAGGGGCTCAAGGCTGATCCCTGATGCAGTCCCACCTCCACTTTAAATTCCTCTGTCACACCTACAGCACAGCTCACCACTGTTTTGCTTCCCTCATACATGTCCTGTATTATTATAACATATTTCTCTGCCACTCCAGACTTCCGCATGCAGTACCACAGTTCCTCTCTGGGTACTCAGTCATAGGCTTTCTCTAGATCTACAAAGACACAATGTAGCTCATTTGACCTTCTCTGTACTTCTCCGTCAACACCCTCAGGGCAAATAATGCATCTGTGGTATTCTTTCTAGCCATGAAACCATACTGTTGCTCACAAATCCTCACTTTTGTCCTTTGTCTAGCCTTCACTACACTTTCCCATAACTTCATTGTTTGGCTCATCTACTTTATTCCTCTATAGTTCCCACAGCTCCGCACATCACCCTTGTTCTTAAAATTGGGCACCAACACACTTTTCCTCCATTCCTCAGGCATCTTCTCACCTGCTAGAATTCTATTGAACAAGCTGGTCAAAAACTCCACAGCCACCTCTCCTAGATGCTTCCATACCTCCAAAGGAATGTCCTCAGGACCAACTGCCTTTCCATTTTTCATCCTCTTTAATGTCTTTCTAACTTCCCCCTAACTAATTATTGCTACTTCCCGGTCCACCACACTTGCCTCTTCTACTCTCCCTTCTCTCTCATTTTCCTCATTCATCAAGTCGTTAAAGTATTCTTTCCATCTATCCAGAACACTACTGGCACCAGTCAACACATATCCATCGCTATCCTAATCACCCTAACCTGCTGCAGATCCTTCCCATTTCTATCCCTCTGTCTGGCCAACCTGTATAGATCTTTTTCTCCTTCTTTACTGTCCAACCTGGCATACATGTCATCATATGTTTGTTGTTTGGCCTTTGCCACCTCTACCTTTGCCCTAAGTCGCATCTCAATGTATTAATTTTTTTTAAAACATGTATTTCTACTTAAGTACAGAATGTAAGTATTTGCCACCTCTGGATGTCAGGAATCAAACTAGTGAATGAAAGCAAGCCAAGGGCTACAGGTGATATCCTGATTACCTGAGACAGACTGTCACTGCACTGAATGATGTTTTAGGGGTCATCAGTTTGACGTGATCTTTGGAAGTCTCCCTTGGGAAGACAAAGACTTTGCCAGAAAGATCTGCACACACATCAAGAAAGATCAAGACATCACGACAGTGGAGTTAGAAAGACAGCACACCGCTCGAAGGTGAGTTTCATGCATCCTTTGTTTAAACCAGTGCTTCTCAATTGTTTTCTGTTACGACCCCCCCAGGAAGAAGTAAAGAATTTGCGACCCACACCCACAGCCCCCTCAAGTACACCTCTATATAACATTGTATATAAAGGATAATCTAATCTAATCCTTATAACCATTGACGTACAAAAGAAAGAGATATATACTGCCAACTACTGCAGTAGATGTGTAATTACACTTTATTCTAGTACGGCAAATCATGTTCTTCAGGGTTTCACACGCCCCCCCCCCCCCCCTCCCCGGCATCGCAACGCGACCCCCCCCCCCCCCACTATTTGAGAAGCACTGGTTTAAACGGAGGTTTTCAACCTGTTCTGCTCTAATGAAACCATTGTCTAACACAGGTGACTGTGCCATAGAATCTAAACTAAAATTTCATTTATCTTTTTTGACAGCTATTACAGGCATTTATTCCACAAAATCCCTACCGATTATATTGAATACTTGTATATTATACTAAATATCTGTATTTGGTTGTCACTATTTTCTGTGACTTCTGATTTCTAATTCAATTAGTTAAAAGTTTATAATTACAATGAAATGCAGAGGCAATTGTAAATGCATGATAATATGAAGTGATTATACATTTCGATGATTCAGTCTTAGCCCTCTGAGGGAAACGCTGTGGCCAGATGTCAGAAACATATACCTTTGAGCTTATAAAATTTATTATGTATTAATTATAACCTCATATAATCTTTTGTTTTTGTGTGAAGATAAGAAAGCACACTTTGGTCCTCTCTCTATCTCTTTCTGATATTGTATTATCACTTGGTTGTGAAAGCAAGATGACTGGTTGGGTGGTGCCAGTTGCATTAGGCAAGTGATAACAGCCTGTTCATGTGTGTATAACCTTACCAAAGGAGAACCTGGCAGATACTAGCCATCAGGTTATATTTTAGCAGCTTCGTTGCATTCAAGTTTGTATTAACTTGCATCTCATTATTGTCAAAGTGCAAAGTCTACTGAAGGGTTAATTATTTTTCCTTGACACCCACAATGAAAATGAACCCCTAAGTTTGGTGCAAACTCAATACTGCCAATTGCATCAGCCACTGTATGAGCAACAGTCGTTAAACCCCATTTTTTCTCTTCAGTGCTTAACACGCTTTTTCCTTTTTCCTCCTACCTCTGGTTTCTGCGCAACATGATGCAAGCATCACCATGACAACCAAGAGTTTCTCCATCTAAAGTACAAAGAAAGTCACTATTGCATCACTGTTTTATGCAACTAAAGACATGAAATGTGTTGATGAATATTTCCACATATTGTGATCACATAGAAAACATACATCCTGAGTAACAGTATTTGAAGTCAGCAAACCTAAGCTCCGTGGTGGAGGTAACATGTCTTACCTTGTCTTGACTGTGCGGCAGGTCCGAGTAGACACATGCACTTCCTTTAATCAGTCCTTAAATGTGACTTGGTTGTTAAAGCAATGAAGGATTTTGTACTCCTGGACTCTTGCGTAAACAAAAGGGGATTGTTTTCTTGGGTTTAATTATGCAACATACTGGCCTCAGTTCATGCACCTGTGTGTCAAGTCTGTCTCAGCTCCCCCTAGTGTGTGTATGTGTGTTGCATTGGAGTTAACAGCTGTATCCCATCTCCAATTACATCTTTTTCAACTCCCAGCCTGACTTGTTTTTGCTCTTTTCTCAGCCTGGTGCTTTGTCCACGCTCCCTGCAAGCAGACTCACTCCCAGCACCCTGTCAACCCGGACTCAGCTCTCGAATCCTTTCCCCGACCTGCAATTGTTGTCACGTGTGGGGAGTAGCTGGAACCAGTATTGTTTTTGCTTTTGTGTTTTTCGTTCGTCTTTGGAGACATTACACGACTCACTTACACAAGGGGGTACTTGCTAACCATCAAGGAGGCTACTCCGGACTTTCGTTCACAAATCCTCTCAGTTTTTTCCCTGAGTTACTCACCGGAGCAGCGACCGCGGTCTTTGGCGCATGGAGGCGAAGGCGACGCCACAGAGGGAAGCGAGCCGGCATCCAAGTGAAGCTTGCGAATCTACGCTCCCTACCCAACAAAATGGACGAGCTTCATCTTCTGATAACGACCGGTGAAGACTTTGGACGTTCCGCCGCCATGTGCTTTACGGAGACTTGGGTTTGTGAGGCTGTACCCGATGGCGCCGTCATGCTTCCCGGCTTCCATCTTCACCGGGCAGACCGCGACATGGAATCATCGGGGAAAACAAAAGGTGGCGGGAACTGCTTCTATATCAATGAAAAACTGTGTACGGACGTCACAGAGCTCAGCACACACTGCAGCCCGCATTCAGAGTGGCTGTCTTTGAACTGTAAGCCATTCTACTCGCCTCGTGAGTTCGCATCATTCATTCTCGCTGGTGTCTACATTCCGCCTCAAGCTAACCCGAACGCTGCACTGCTAATGCTCGCCGAACAGGTAAACAAAATTGGAAAAAAAACCACCCGGACTCACCCTTCATTATTCTCGGGGACTTTTACAAAGCTAAACTCTGCTTAATTCACTTGATACCGACATACAGGCAAGAACTTAAATGCGTGAAGCCTACAGTGAAAAAGTGGACCAATGAAGCAAAGATAGAACTTCAAAGTTGTTTAGACTCCACAGACTGGAGTGTCTTTGAAAATTCAGCTGGGAGCATGGATGAATATACGGACACTGTCACATCCTATATCACTGCCAAACGTAAGCAACTTCGCCAAGCTAAGGAAGGCGCATATCAGGGCGGGGACAGGGCCCTGTATAATCGAGCTAGAAACCAGTTGACTAAAGAAATTAACATTGCAAAGAGAAACTATGCAGCAAAGTTGGAAAAACAGTTTAGCGCTAACGACTCTAAATCAGTTTGGCATGCATTCCAATTGCTTACCAATTACAAGCGACGATCCCCCCAAGCTGAGAACAATAGCACACTAGCCAAAGACTTTAACACCTACTGCAGATTTGAAAAGGACACTTTCACACCCCACACCCACCCAGCCGCACCACCGACCACAATCACAGCTCTGACTTCTGCGTTAACCATCCACGAACAGGATGTGAGACGCATCTTCAAACAACAAAAGATTAACAAAGCGGCAGGCCCAGACCATGTGCCCCCATCCTGCCTCAAAGTCTGCGCGGACCAGCTCGCTCCAGTCTTCACACAGATCTTCAATAGATCTCTGGAACTGTGCAAGTTCCATCCTGTTTCAAACGCTCCACCATCATTCCGGTCCCCAAGAAACCTATAATCTTGGGTCTAAATGACTACAGGCCTGTCGCCTTGACATCTGTGGTCATGAAGTCCTTTGAATGTGGAGCCTATCCCAGCGATCTTTGGGCGAGAGGCGGGGTACACCCTGAACTAGTCGCAGGGCACATATAAACAAACTATCATTCGCACTCTCATCCACACCTACGGGCAATTTAGTCTTCAATTAACCTACCATGCATGGTTTTGGGATGTGGGAGGAAACTGGAGTACCCGAAATAACTCCACACAGGCGAGGCCGGATCTAAACCTGGGTCCTCAGAACTGTGAGGCAGATGTGTTCGTCCACTGTGCCACCAGAAAGTCACGTTTTAAGTGAATTTAAAAAATGAAACTTTATTCTCGTAAGATTACAACAACTTTATTCTAACAAAATACATCTTTGCTCTTGCGACTTTTTTCTTGAAAAGTGACTAATCTCATAATTACAACAAAATTTGAGAACCACTGCTTTAGCCCTATGGGGATGTGATTATTGCCCGCTTCTACATGACTTCATCTTCCACCAAAATGTTGCCAGTGATTTCAAAGTCGAGGGCTCTCCAGTTGAACACGTTTCCAGGGGTGAAGTTTGAGTCCTCCTCATAACGTTGTATCTCGTTCGGCGAAATGACGTAGTCCCACATGTGAAGTCGAGAGATCATGCCGATGAAGGACTGAGTGGCATCAAAGCCTCCCCCGTAGGTGTCCTGCTCTTGGCCCAGGATGGTGATGGGTTTGCCACTGATGGGCTGCCCCGAGTGGACAAATCTCTTGACGGTGGGTTTGCCATCTACCCACAGTTGGGCGACACCATTCTCAGAGTTCCAGGTAGAGCACATGGTGTGCCAGGAGTTGGGAGGAAAAGACAGAGACAGGAAGTCTGCGCTGCTGTCCCGAGCAATAAATCTCATGACGTTGTCAGTGTTTATCTTGAAGAGAACCAGGTCATTGCTGATGGCTGGCGTGGCCAGAGAGAAGAGGCCGTAGTTCCTGGTGAGATCTGTGAGGAATCTGACCAGACATGATCAGGGTCAAGGTGAGCGGTGGTGGGAAGCAATTTGGAACAATTCGATATCATAAATGTCTATATTAAGAGATGGGCTGATAATGTATTTGTAGACAGTCTGTTAATTAATGAAAATGGTTCAAACTACTACTGAGGTGCTACGCTGTAAAGATCAAGCTACTAAAATATTAAGATCAACATTGACAACAGTCCCACCTCCACTTTAAATTCCTCTGTCACACCTACAGCACAGCTCACCACTGTTCTGCTGCACTCATACATGTCCTGTATTATTCTAACATGCTTCTCTGCCACTCCAGACTTCCGCATGCAGTACCACAGTTCCTCTCTGGGTACTCAGTCATAGGCTTTCTCTAGATCGACAAAGACACAATGTAGCTCATTTGACCTCCTCTGTACTTCTCAGTCAACACCCTCAGGGCAAATAATGTGTCTGTGGTATTCTTTCTAGGCATGAAACCATACTGTTGCTCACAAATCCTCACTTTTGTCCTTTGTCTAGCCTCCACTACTCTTTCCCTTAACTTCATTGGTTGGCTCATCAACTTTATTCCTTTATAGTTCCCACAGCTCTGCAAATCACCCTTGTTCTTAAAAATGGGCACCAACACACTTTTCCTCCATTCCTCAGGCATCTTCTCACCCGCTAGAATTCTGTTGAACAAGCTGGTCAAAAACTCCACAGCCAGCTCTCCGAGATGCTTCCACACCTCCACAGGAATGTCATCAGGACCAACTGCCTTTCCATTTTTCACCCTCTTTAATGCCTTTCTAACTTCCCCCTGACTAATCATGGCTAGTTCCTGGTCCACCACACCTTTTCTACTCTTCCTTGTATCTCATTTTCCTCATACATCAAGTTGTTAAAGTATTCTTTCCATCTATCCAGAACACTACTGGCACCAGTCAACACATATCAATCGCTATCCTAATCACCCTAACCTGCTGCAGATCCTTCCCATTTCTATCCCTCTGTCTGGCCAACCTGTATAGATCTTTTTCTCCTTCTTTAGTGTCCAACCTGGCATACATGTCGTCATGTCTCTTGTTTGGCCTTTGCCACCTCTACCTTTTCCCTAAGTCGCATCTCAATGTATTCCTTTTTTTTTTTTAAACATGTATTTCTACTTAAGAACAGAATGTAACTATTTGCCACCTCTGGATGTCAGGAATCAAACTAGTGAATGAAGGCAAGCCAAGGGCTACAGGTGATATCCTGATTACCTGAGACAGACTGTCACTGCACTGAATGATGTTTTGGGGGTCATCAGTTTCACGTGATCTTTGGAAGTCTCCCTTGGGAAGACTAAGACTTTGCCAGAAAGATCTGCACACACATCAAGAAAGATCAAGACATCACGACAGTGGAGTTAGAAAGACAACACACCGCTCAAAGGTGAGTTTCATGCATCCTTTGTTTAAACCAGCGCTTCAATTGTGTTCTGTTACGAACCCCCAGGAAGAAGAAAAAAATTTGCGACCCCCCCGACCCGCAGCCCCCGCAAGTACACCTCTATATAACATTGTATATAAAGGATAATCTAATCTAATCCTTATAACCATTGAAGTACAAAAGAAAGAGATATAGACTGCCAACCACTGCAGTAGATGTGCAATTACACTTTATTTTAGTACGGCAAATCATGTTCTTCAGGGTTTCACACGCCCCCCCGGCATCGCAACGCGACCCCCCCCACTATTTGAGAAGCACTGGTTTAAACGGAGGTTTTCAACCTGTTCTGCTCTAATGAAACCATTGTCTAACACAGGTGACTGTGCCATAGAATCTAAACTAAAATTTCATTTATCTTTTTTGACAGCTATTACAGGCATTTATTCCACAAAATCCCTACAGATTAAATTTAATACTTGATTATACTAATTATCTGTATTTTGTTGTCACTATTTTCTGTGACTTCTGATTTCTAAATCAATTAGTTAATGTATAATTACAATGAAATGCAGAGGCAATTGTAAATGCATCATAATATGAAGTGATTATACATTTCAATGATTCAGTCTTAGCCCTCTGAGGGAAACAATGTGGCCAGATGTCAGAAAAATATACCTTTGCGCTTATAAAATGTATTATGTGTTAATTATAACCTCATATTTTGTTTTTGAGTGAAGATAATAAAGCAGACATTGGTCCTCTCTCTCTCTCTTTCTGATATTGTATTATCACTTGGTTGTGAAAGCAAGATGACTGGTTGGGTGGTGCCAGTTGCATTAGGCAAGTGATAACAGCCTGTTCATGTGTGTATAACCTTACCAAAGGAGAACCTGGCAGATACTAGCCATCAGGTTATATTTTAGCAGCTTCGCTGCATTCAAGTTTGTATTAACTTGCATCTCATTATTGTCAAAGTGCAAAGTCTACTGAAGGGTTAATATTTTCCCTTGACACCCACAATGAAAATGAACCCCTAAGTTTGGTGCAAACTCAATACTGCCAATTGCATCAGCCACTGTATGAGCAACAGTCGTTAAATCCCATTTTTTCTCTTCAGTGCTTAACACGCTTTTTCCTTTTTCCTCCTACCTCTGGTTTCTGCGCAACATGATGCAAGCATCACCATGACAACCAAGAGTTTCTCCATCTAAAGTACAAAGAAAGTCACTATTGCGTCACTGTCCTATGCAACTAAAGACACGAAATGTGTTGATGAATATTTCCACATATTGTGATCACATAGAAAACATACATCCTGAGTAACAGTATTTGAAGTCAGCAAACCTAAGCTCCGTGGTGGAGGTAACATGTCTTACCTTGTCTTGACTGTGCGGCAGGTCCGAGTAGACACATGCACTTCCTTTAATCAGTCCTTAAATGTGACTTGGTTGTTAAAGCAATGAAGGATTTTGTACTCCTGGACTCTTGGGTAAACAAAAGGGGATTTTTTGGGGGGGTTCAATTATGCAACATACTGGCCTCAGTTCATGCACCTGTGTGTCAAGTCTGTCTCAGCTCCCCCTAGTGTGTGTATGTGTGTTGCATTGGAGTTAACAGCTATATCCCATCTCCAATTACATCTTTTTCAATTCGTAGCCTGACTTGTTTTTGCTCTTTTCTCAGCCTGGTGCTTTGTCCACGCTCCCTGCAAGCCGACTCACTCCCAGCACCCTGTCACGCACAATTTAGAGTCTTCAATTAACCTACCATGTTTCTGGGATGTGGGAGGAAACTGGAGTACCTGAAAAAACTCCACACAGGCGAGGCCGGATCTGAACCTGGGTCCTCAGAACTGTGAGACAGATGTGTTCGTCCAATCTGCCGCCAGAAAGTCATGTTTTAAGTGAAATAAAAATGAAACTTTATTCTCATAAGATTACAACAACTTTATTCTGACAAAATACATCTTTGCTCTTGAGACTTTTTTCTTGAAAAGTGACTAATCTCATAATTACAACAAAATTTGAGAACCACTGCTTTAGCCCTACGGGGATGTGATTATTGCCTGCTTCTACATGACTTCATCTTCCACCAAAATGTTGCCAGTGATTTCAAAATCGAGGGCTCTCCAGTTGAACACGTTTCCAGGGGTGAAGTTTGAGTCCTCCTCATAACGTTGTATCTCGTTCGGCGAAATGACGTAGTCCCACATGTGAAGTCGAGAGATCATGCCGATGAAGGACTGAGTGGCATCAAAGCCTCCCCCGTAGGTGTCCTGCTCTTGGCCCAGGATGGTGATGGGTTTGCCACTGATGGGCTGCCCCGAGTGGACAAATCTCTTGACGGTGGGTTTGCCATCTACCCACAGTTGGGCGACACCATTCTCAGAGTTCCAGGTAGAGCACATGGTGTGCCAGGAGTTGGGAGGAAAAGACAGAGACAGGAAGTCTGTGCCGCCGTCCCGAGCGTGAAATCTCATGACGTCGTCCGTGTTTATCTTGAAGAGAACCAAGTCATTGCTGATGGCAGGCGTGGCCAGAGAGAAGAGGCCATAGTTCCTGGTGAGATCTGTGAGGAATCTGACCAGACATGTTCAGGGTCAAGGTGAGCGGTGGTGGGAAGCAATTTGGAACAATTCGATATAATAAATGAGCATTTTTGCCACCTCTGGAGGTGAGGAATCAAACTTGTGAATGAAAGCAAGGCAAGCGAAGCTGGTGTTATCATGATTACCTGAGACAGACTGTCACTGCACTGAATGATGTTTTGGGGGTCATCAGTTTCACGTGATCTTTGGAAGTCTCCCTCGGGAAGACAAAGACTTTGCCAGAAAGATCTGCACACACATCAAGAAGGATCAAGATCCGGGTACTCCGGTTTCCTCCCACATCCGCAAAACATGCATGGTAGGTTAATTGAAGAAGAAGAATCACCTTTTTATTGTCATGAACATGCATGCATGCACACGAAATTTGTTCTCTGCATTTTACCCATCACAGTGAACACATACACGTTAGTGGAACACACTGGAGCAGGGGGGCTGCATTTCGGGGTATCAGGGTCTTCCCCACGGACACCACAGCCGTGAGTCCGGGGGATGTTGGCGGATGGTCCAGTCGGGGTCTTGAACTTCGGTCCCCCACGGTGGCAGGCGATGATCTTAACCATTGGTTGAAGACTCTAAATTGCCCGTAGGTGTGACTGTGAGTGCGAATGGTTTATTTGTGCCCTGCGACTGGCTGGCGACCAGTTCAGGGTGTAGCCCGCCTCTTGCCCAAAGTCAGCTGGGTTAGGCGCCAGCACGCCCGCGACCCTCATGAGGATAAGCGTTATCAGGTTTGGTGGCGCCAGCTGCATTAGGCAGATGACAACTGATTGCTTACTGTATACTGCATATGGCCTCACCTCTAAGAGCCTTCAGGTTATATTTGAACTGCCTCCTTGCATGAAAGTTTTTATTCAATTGTATCTCTCATTATTGTCAAAGCACAAAGTCTACGAAAGGGTTAACATTTTCCCTTGACACCCGCAATGAAAATGTTTGACACCCCCTAAGGTATAATTGGTGCAAACTCAATACTGCCCATTGCACCCTCCACTGTATGATGAACAGGGTTTAAACCCCACATTTTCTCGAGTGCTGAGCACACTTTGTCCTGTGACGCACGCCGATTCCTACCTCTGGTTTCTGCGCAACATGATGCAATCAACATCAGGGGAACCAAGAGTTTCTCCATCTAAAATACAAAGAAAGTCAGTTTTGCATCACTGTCCTACGTAATTAAAGGCATGAAATGTGGTGATTTCCACATATTGTCATCACATAGAAAACATATCCTGTGTTACAGTGTTTAAAGTCAGCAAACATAAGCTCCCCTGTGGAGGTAACATGTCTTACCTTGTCTCGCCTGAGTGGCAGCTTTGAGTAGACACATCAGCCTTTAAATCTCACTTGGTTATTTACACAATGAAGGATTTTGTACTTCTGGACTTGAGTAAACAAAAGGGGTTTTATTATTTCTTTTTTTTGTTTGTTTTTAAATTGTGCAACATGATGGCCTCAGTTCACCCGTGACCTTGATGAGGACAAGTGCTGCAGAAAATGGATGTTTCACCATTAGCTGGGCACTATAATCAAAACACTGAATGGGAAAATCCCTTTTTTTTGGTCTTTTCGTGTTAATTTCATGCAAACAGACAAAAGAGATACAACGATGTTTGTGAATACTCAACTTGGCGAATTTGTACAATTTCCTATTTGTTTTATGGAGTTAAAACAGAACTTTTTGTCCCCAATTCCAATGATGTTGGGACGTTGTGTTTAACAAAAACAGAATACAATGATTTGCAAATCATGTTCAACCTATATTTAATTTAATACACTACAAAGACAAGATATTTAATGTTCAAACTGATACACTTGATAATCATTAACTTAGAATTTTATGGCTGCAACATGTTCCAAAAAAGCTGGGACAGGTGGCAAAAAAAGAGTGAGAAAGTTGAGGAATGCGCATCAAACACCGGTTGGGAACATCCCACAGGTGAACAGGCTAATTGGAAACAGGTGGGTGCCATGATTGGTTATAAAAGGAGCTTCCCTGAATTGCTCAGTCATTCACAAGCAAAGATGGGGCGAGGTTCACCTCTATGTGAACAAATGCGTGAGAAAATAGTCGAACAGTTTAAGGACAATATTCCTCAATGTACAATTGCAAGGGATTTGGGGATTTCATCATCTATGGTCCATATCATCAAAAGGTTCAGAGAATCTGGAGAAATCACTGCATGTAAGCAGCAAGGCCCAAAACCAACATTGAATGCCCGTGACCTTCGATCCCTCAGGCATCAAAAACCGACATCAATGTGTAAAGGATATCACCACGTGGGCTCAGGAACATGTCAGAAAATGTTCCTGAGCCTCATGTCATATTCTTAGTTTCTGAAGAGTCATTCAGTGGCTTACTGCACTCCAATGAAGCTAATTGCTTTAATTTTATTTTAACTGGAGATATCCTCTGCTGACCATGAAGAATGACATTTTAATTTATGATGACTGTAGAATGACTAGCGGGAAGGAAAATGGATGGAATAAAAATAGATTTTTCATAATGTCAAGAACTTGTGTCAGTTAAACACTGCAGTAAAAGCAGCAAAAAACAAACCCCCCAAAAAACATTTGGACTGTATTTGAACAAAATGATTGGTGAAATCAAACGAGGCCTGAATGTAAAAAAAAAAAAAATATTGCAGAATGCTGAGGTCACTTAATTAAGCAGTATCACGGAGGGAACTCCACTTACATTTTTAGATTTGAGGAGGATGATTTTGATAAAATCAGAAAAAAAGACAAACTCAGAGAGACAAATTCAAATAATATACCAACTCCATCTAGTTTCATCGGTCTCTATAAAACCTACAAAGACAGGTAAGCAGTTAGCTTCACAGTTTAACTGATCAAATATTGTCATGTGTCAGTCACTTAATTGAGAAGACAATACAGAGATCGACTGAGGACACTGGAGGCTTGAAACTAGCAACTATAAGCTAACTTGAGAGGCTGCATCAGCCATATTTGATGTGGAAGTTCTGCCTGCAAACTAAATGGACTAAATTTTATAAAGTGAAAACCTAAAAAGTCTAAGTTAACGTCTCATTCACACACGTGCACTCAGAGAAACAGATGTCATGAAAATATAAGTTGCATACTGTACATTGGTAGCTGTAAACTCATGCAAACAAAAACAAAAAGTATTCTAGGTATATATATATATTTTATACTCCAAGTTCTTTAACCTTTAAAAGGTGTTAAAGCGTTTTTTTTTTTTATATATGATCAGTGAAAAAACTGTTGTGACTAAGCAAGATTTTATGACTTACTGACTTGACTTTGGCCACAGTAACTCGAGACTTGCTTGAAATTTGAGGAGACTTGCTGTCCTTACGACTTGCACAGCCCAAAACTTGTCATTTAGCTCAGTGTACCGTTACGTTGAGAACTTCCGAGCAAATAGCCTCAACGTTCATGCTAATCAGTATATAACCAGTTGTACCTCTATAGCTTCAGGAGTTCACAGCATGAAGGGGTCTCAACTGTTATAGATCATTTGTCGAGGCTATACACATACGCAATCGTTTAAATTTGCATAATCCCGCTTTTGTTGTATTTACATCTGCCACGCTAACATTTTTCCTGCTTTTAATAGTCAATTAAAAATGCTTTTCTTTTTACCACATATGGAAAATGCACTGGATTCCTAATGTTGGAGGTTCTCAATTGTAAATTTGTTTAATCTTTTGTTGAGTTTTATGACATGCTTTGGCTTTTAGTTTTCTGAAATGTGTTTCCCAATTTGTTGTTTTGCACTTCCAGGCCACCATATCTTTCAGTTCAAATTGCCTAAAGTATGTTGTTTTAAGCTTTACATCAGCGTTAACTTTAATAATAAACTGATAAGGTAGTTTTACAAGTGTGCACACCCTCTTACTGAATAAGTGTTCAGAATTAAGCATTCACATTCAAACGCATGTTAAATGGGAGTCTGTGCACTACTGCCACCATTTAAAGTGCATCTGAATAACCCAAAATAAAGTTCAGGTATTCAAACAGGCTGCAGAACCAATTACCCTCCAGGGACAAATGAAGTTGAAAGTTAAAGACGGGACCTTAAAGTCCAAGTTGAATGAGCAAGGAAATTTTGTATTTTCAAAAACCTCACAACAATACATTTTCATTCTTGTGACCATTTTAATAGTAATGCAATTCCCCCCCCACAATCACAACATTTTAGTTGTCAAAAACAGGCAACTAAATCCAGTAGCATTTAGTGTTATGCTTAATTGGTGTCAGGATTATGAGGAGGTCTTTGGACACAAACCGCTTTAGAGGATATGTGGCAGGAAGACAATTATTGCCTGCTTCTACTTGACCTCATCTTCCACCAAAATGTTGCCAGTGATTTCAAAGTCGAGGGCTCTCCAGTTGAATACGTTTCCAGGGGTGAAGTTTGAGTCCTCCTCATAGCGTTGGATCTCATTACGTGAGAGGACGTAGTCCCACATGTGAAGTCGAGAGATCATGCCGATGAAGGACTGAGCGGCGTCAAAGCCTCCCCCGTAAGTGTCCTGCTCTTGGCCCAGGATAGCGATGGGATTGCCACTAATTGGCTGTCCTGAGTGGATAAATCTCTTGATGGTGGGTTTGCCGTCCACCCACAGCTGGGCGATGCCGTTTACAGAGTCCCAAGTGGAGCACAAGGTGTGCCAGGAGTTAGAAGGAAAAGACAGAGACAGGAAGTCTGTGGCGCCGTTCCGCACGTGAACCCTCATGACGTCCGCCTTTACCTTGAAGATGACAAAGTCATTTTTGAACGCTGGTGTGGCCAGAGAGAAGAGGCCATAGTTCCTGGTGAGATCTGTGAGGAATCTGATCAGACATGCCAGAGGTGAGCACAAATACCATCTCCCCCCAGGTATCAGAATGAAAGCAAGCCAAGCGCCACTGGTGATACCCTGGTTACCTGAGACAGACAGTCACTGCACTGAACGATGATTTGGGTGTCATCAATTTCACATGATCTTTGGAAGTCTCTCTCGGGAAGACAAATATTTTGCCAGAAAGATCTGCACACACACATCAAGGAGGACTCAAACAAGACTTCATTACAGTAGAGTTAGAAAGCCAACATCGTTCCAAGTGTGAATAGCCGAGGTACTCTGAGATCACAGACTAGCACAGGTCCACACAAAATGCCTCATTTCAAAAAGTGCATGAGGATTGTGGCGCACAAAAACATGCTAACCCAACTACCGTAATTTCTTGTGAAAAACACGCAACCCCAAAAATCTGGAAAACCCTTCTATATTTTTCCAATGCATGATTTTGCTTCTACCCATGAGCAAGATGAAGTATCCATTTATTGTATTTTGTTCTGATAGTCACACTGAAACAGGCATCTATAAAAAGGTGTTTCTGGAATATTTGGAACCGTTCATAGGTCCCTCCATTTTCACAAATCCGAAAGGCTGCCCAAGTCATTCGTCACTGTGGCTATGGTGGTGTTCTGGTGACAGGCAGTGTTATTTTCAGCACCAGCCTTTTCTTGCATCAAAAGTCAGGTTTCCCAAAACCATGTTAATACAATTCTAAGTTATCCTCTAATGAAAAGAAAGCATGGTCCAAAACAGGCCCAGGTACTAGATGCAGGTAACCACCATTTTTTTGTGTGGCCCATATAAAGAGTCTACTTCATGTAGCTTGCCAAAAAGATTTGTTATTTTCTGTCTGGCAGAACATCGTACCAAATTCCTAAAAATCAGTAGTTCCCAAAGTGTAGTACGAGTACATCTAGTGGTACGCAGGATCCCTGCATTGGTACCCAAAAGAATCACCAAATTAAAATGTTCAAACTGTGCACAATTTTACACTGGCATAAACGTTTTGCATTTTTTCCAAACATTACTACATTTAAATTTAATACATTTTTATTTTCCTATATTTAAGCACAGTATTGATGTTCAAACTGAACTGTGCATAATGTTACAGATTCAGACAACTTTACTGATCCCAGTGTTAAATATACTTTTTAGGACTAAAACCACTGCTTCTTTCTTGAAAACTTGGGTCTTCTCAACAACAATGTTAATGTTGATCATTGGTGGTACTTTGAGAGCGAAGTATTTTCGACATGGTACTTGATGGAAATAGTTTGAGACCAACTGCATTAAATTAAAAGCATTATACTTTTATTTGGTCATCACATCTGATTTAAAATTGAATGTTAAAAATCCCCCCCCCCCCCAAAAAAAAAAAAAAAAAAAAAAAAAAAAAAAAAAAAAAAAACACAGGTTCCTACCTCTGGTATGCGCGCAACATGATGAAAGCATCACCATGAAAACCAAGAGTTTCTCCATCTGAAATAGAAATGTATGCATTGCATCACTGAGCCACTCAATTAAAATACAGGAAATGTTTTCAACGTCATATTTACTGGATTGAATCTTACAATTTGAGTAAAATGAGTTTCATTCTAAAAATGCAGATGAACATTTTAGTTTCGGGTCTTCTGCCGAATTACACTATAAATTTTTGGACAAGGTAGCAATTTTTTGGAATATTTGTAAATTCCTGAAATTGTGGCTGTTGCACTCAAATGGAACAAATAATTATGCAATTTTGATTTAGTGGATAGAGTCCTACCCACTTTAAAAATAAGTGGTACAGGTACTGAGAAATTTTCAGTACCATCTCAGCGAGAATACATAAGAAAATGGTGCATTGTGCCAAGAACGCTGGCATTTGAAGGTGTTAAAAAATAAAAATGGATATTTTATACTAACGACAAGAACTGATGTCAGTTAAACACTATGCAGTAAATTTATACAAACAAAACAAAAATAGTAAAAATTACAGACTATGTGAACAAAAATGTTCACAAAGAAGTTGAAAGGGTAGTAAAATCTAACAAGGGCTGAGCATTGAGGGGGGAAAAAATGTAAAAGTAAAAATTACTGGTGTAGATTACAAAAAAAAAAAACTATAAATAATACTGCCCATAATAAACCAGTAAACAAAGTGAAGATAAACACAAGTGGCAACTCACCGGGATAGACAAAAATGAACATTTAACAACAGTTAGAGTGGTAGAGTGAAAAATAGGGGAATAAATACAGACCGATGATAGAATGAGGCACACCTGGAGCGAGCTGATTGGCTGACACAAGGGGAGCTGGGCTAATGAGAACAGGCGGAGACAAAGACACGAGCAGACGGCCAGGTCACAGGAAACAAACCAAAAACAAGTCACACGTAGGATGTTGAAATGGTCTGGACCACCTGTTGAACCAGTCGTGTCCAAACTTGTTCCCCCGAGGACCACACCCAGAAAAATGGAGGGATACACCTCCCACAATTATGCAATTTTGATTTAGTGGATAGAGTCCTACCCACTTAAAAATAAGTGGTACAGGTACTGAGAAATTTTCAGTACCATCTCAGAGAGAATACATAAGAAAATGGTGCATTGTGCTAAGAACGCTGGCATTTGAAGGTGTTAAAAAATAAAAATGGATATTTTATACTAACGACAAGAACTGATGTCAGTTAAACACTATGCAGTAAATTTATACAAACAAAACAAAAATAGTAAAAATTACAGACTATGTGAACAAAAATGTCCACAAAGAAGTTGAAAGGGTAGTAAAATCTAACAAGGGCTGAGCATTGAGGGGGGAAAAATGTAAAAGTAAAAATTACTGGTGTAGATTACAAAAAAAAAAAACAACTATAAATAATACTGCCCATAATAAACCAGTAAACAAAGTGAAGATAAACACAAGTGGCAACTCACCGGGATAGACAAAAATGAACATTTAACAACAGTTAGAGTGGTAGAGTGAAAAATAGGGGAATAAATACAGACCGATGATAGAATGAGGCACACCTGGAGCGAGCTGATTGGCTGACACAAGGGGAGCTGGGCTAATGAGAACAGGCGGAGACAAAGACACGAGCAGACGGCCAGGTCACAGGAAACAAACCAAAAACAAGTCACACGTAGGATGTTGAAATGGTCTGGACCACCTGTTGAACCAGTCGTGTCCAAACTTGTTCCCCCGAGGACCACACCCAGAAAAATGGAGGGATGCACCTCCCACTTTGACATTCTTACATCTTAATTTATTAGACACTCTAAAACCAATCCATCAAGCATTCATATTTGGTTTGTATACAGTTTATATTATACTTATTTTCAATAACTTCTACACCACAGCTTTCTGTTATCGCTGATAAATAGATCCGCCCCTGCACTGAGCAGGAGCCGAATCACAGCTCCACATTCAGAACCAAAATAACAGTAATCTGTATGGAAAGCTGGCCATTTTTAAAGCAGTGTTTACTTGAGGAGGCTTAATGCGATATGTTAAAAAAAAAGTGGAGCAAACCATTTTTGGTTCTGAAACTCAATTATCTTTATTTACCATTATGGTGAGAAATTTTCGTTCCTGTTTTAGTTTGAGTTAGTTTTAGTTTTCTTAGCATCATTACATGCCTAGAAAAAGCTCTATATACAACCAATTTATTGTCATTATTAGCAGTAGTCATAGTTGTCAGGAGTGTTACACCCATGGAGTTGGACGTGTAAATAATAACTTTAAGACCAATTCACTGAAATTGTACGCTAATGTGATCCTATATTAGTATAATGGAACATGATTTAAGGAGGAAAACGCAGGGTTGCCTCAAAAACTTCACTACCCATCATGCACTATGATGACGTAGCAAACAAGAGACTTCAAGATGGTGCTCGAAAGCACTATGGTCTGGTAAGGATGGCAAAACACGTTTACAATTAACGTCCAATGCAAATTTATGCAACCTGGGAAAAACATTTGGACATTTTGTTAAACTCAATTTGCTGTCATTTACATGCTAAATGTGTTTGCGTTGGGTAAATACGGTATTTTCGACTTTTTCTGAGTCACTCCCGACGCTACCGGAGCGCATAGCAAGCAACAAAGATTTTTTTCGTTTTTTGTTTTTGTTTTTATTTTTGTTGTGTGTCACTAACTGCATTTTATACAGTCACGACTGACAAACATGAACGTATTTATTTAAGATACCGTGGAACATTTTCCGGAGCTATTTGTTGGCCCACGATTGATAAAAATGGCTATAATAATATGTTAGCATTAGCTATGGGGTTTATGATAAGATAGTGTCATTGTAAAAACCGCTTATTTTTTTGCGTATCAATCTTCTTTCTATTAACTGTAAACAACACCTTTTTAATACTCAGCCAAGATATAAATTATATAATTTAATAGTATTGTATGGTACGTATCTATCACATTATATTTAATTCAGCCCTGGTGGAATTATAATATTCTAAATAAAAAAAAATAAAAATAAATAAAATACCATCAACCCCCGACTATAAATATATTCACCTATTCCCCTTTTTTCCCCCCCTTTGAAACGTATCTTCAACTATTTGCTGAAAAAGAAATCACCTCGTATTTGTGTTTTTTGTGAGTCTTCTGTAACACTGAGATGGCGTCAAAGCCCTGGCTAATAGCGGAGTAGTAATTGATGTCAAAGACGTGCTACAGCTTAACTAAGAAACTAACATATTTGGATGTTTGGGATGGAGCTAAGTTTAGCCCGGGTGGTAAGTGGTAATTACGGAGGGTCTTCGTTGCATGTTCATGTGTACTTCTGGTAAAAAAAAATTCAAAATCAAATAAGGCATTTATTTGTAATGGTAATGTTGTGAGATGAGTTTTGCATGCTATTAAAATGTTCTTGTATTGTACTTTACATTCCTATTAATATTGTCAATTCTAAACCTTTTTAGGGAGGGATGTTTTTTGCGGCGGCACGGTGAACGACTGGTTAGCGCATCTGTCCCACAGTTCTGAGGACCAGGGTTCAAATCCCAGCCCCGCCTGTGTGGAGTGTGCATGTTCTCCCCGTGCCTGTGTGGGCTTTCTCCGGGTACTCCGGTTTCCTCCCACATCCCCAAAACATGTGTGGTAAGTTGATTGAAGACTCTAAATTGCCCGTAGGTCTGAATGTTGGTGTGAATGGTTGTTTGTTTCTATGTGCCCTGCGATTGGCTGGCGACCAGTTCAGGGTGTACCCCGCCCTTCGCCCGAAGATAGCTGGAATGAGCTCCAGCACGCCCTCAACCCTGGTGAGGATAAGTGGTGCAGAAAATGGATGGATGTTTTTTGCTACCCGTGGCAGGGTTCAGTCACTATCCTTAGGGGTTTGCTGTAATTTGGTAGTTCAGCCTGTGAAGCTGTTACCATGTATCATGCTTGCTTGCATGGGTTTTCTCTGGCTACTTTGGCTTCCTCCTACATTCCATAATCATGCATATTAGAATCATTGAAGACTATCTATTGTCCAGCGGTGTAAGTTTGAATAGTTTTTTTTTTGGACTCTGTTTTGTGATTGGCTGGTGACCAGTCCTTGCATCTCTCGCTCAAAGTCAGCTGGGATAGGCTCCAGCTCACCCTCGACCCTAATCAGGACATAGAAAATGGAAGGATAGATAGCCTGTGACATAAAACAAATGAATCAAAATAGTTTTTGTTTAGCTGTGATTCAATGAAAAAAGAAATACATCGGCTAATATTGTGAATGCTGGCATGTTTCCTGATTTCAGTGGCCCTTTTTTTGTTCACTTGCAGTGTGGACAACAGTGAGTACATGCGCAATGGAGATTTTCTGCCCACCAGGCTGCAGGCTCAGCAGGATGCAGTTAATATCGTTTGTCACTCCAAGACTCGCAGCAACCCCGAAAACAACGTGGGCCTCATCACCATGGCAAAGTGAGCAGCACTTCTCATGGAATTAGTCTGCTTGGTATCCAGAAACGATGACAAATGTTTGTTTGTGTCCTGCACAGCAACTGTGAAGTGCTGACCACACTGACTCCAGACACAGGGAGGATATTATCAAAGCTGCATGCTGTGCAGCCTCGTGGAAACATCAGCTTCTGTACTGGCATCAGGGTAGCGCATGTGAGCACAGCCTGTTCATTCGGCGTTGTGTGTTATTGTTCCATGCAGTTGTTCCCGTCCTTGTATATTTGTTGTCGTATGATTTAACGAAGTCACGATGGTTTATTGTGTGGCATTTGGTTGTACAAATCGTTCAGGAAGTGGCAAGAGGTTTTTTTGGGGGGGCTTTCCAAGTGAAAAAGGAATACGTGGACGGGGAATGTCAATCAACAGGGGAAGAAACAGGGTCAGCTATGGGTGCATAGCAAGCATTCCAAATTCTGTGCTGATCACTTCGAACCGGCGTGTTTTGAGAAAGACTTAGCAGAAAGCATTGGATACAGAGGTAGAGGCTGAAACCAGCTGCGGTGCCAACTATTTTTCCTACGGTCATCGGGACCTGAACCAACCAGCAAGAAAACAACATTTTGCAGGTGCCGCGGCGCAGACAAGCGGTGAGGATTTCCTTGTATATACCTACGACTCTATTATGGTTATTATGCACTGGGGAGTCGGGGGGAAAAGACACACCGACGCACGCAGTACTTTTGCCTATATAACAAGCCAACAGACACGGAAAAGACTTTATGTGCGGCGTCTTATAATGCTACTCGACCGAGGGGCACACAATATATAGGAATACTATGTAGTATGTAAAAGTTTGTTCCGTGTCACTGAAGCATATATGAATATATAATATGTATAGTCGTGCTAAAAAATATTGGCACCCCTGGGGTGCCATTATTTCAAGCCATGACTGTATAAAAAGACATGCTTTTGACATACCGTCACATCAAGCCTGTGGGCACTCTCGTTCTGTTGTACAGCTGCTACTTGGCTGCTCGTCATCGTCACTGTTCCGGCCTCCTGACCGGCTCAAACGTGTACGGTTTGACGATGCCAAGTTCAGTTGGGTGCTCCTGTACGTCAAAATCCTCCTCCTCATATTCCAACATGTCGCTCGCCACTGCGTATAGAGTGTAGCGCGCTGTTTGTCTATTCCAATGTCACTTCTGGTAGCCCTTGCAGTGGATAGAGTAACCACACCGCGGTGTCTTGAACTTCGGGTATGTTCAGGGAGGGCTCAATATGCGCCGTAAAAACCTCATTTTTAGCTAAACTATGGTTGAAAACTTTCTGGAAGTTACGTGCATGTATTACTTAACATATGCAAATATGAATTTTAACTGACCTCATAACATCTTTGTTACCTGACCTTTATTATCCTGGAGGATGCATTTGGGATTAGCCTTTGAAGTTGCTAATAGTGAAAAATGAAGTGAAACACAATGATTGTAGTCAATTCTTTTACAGAATGAGAGTGCTTAAAGAGGAGGATGCCATTCATGTGGCACAGCTTGAAGCAGGCATCAGGGGCAGGTAGAGATGGGCCTGGCTCAAATTGGAGGCCAAAACAAAAAAGCAAAGAAATGAGACAAATTCAATTTTAATCCTAAATTTGTACATCAACATGTACTTGAGCGGTGTAAATCAAGGGTTTTCCGCGTGAAGAAAATGTGCTTTATTTTGCCTTATTGTACTATTGAGTCTTCCAGATTGCTTAATTTATGTTCAAATCAAAAACATTCTCTGCCGGAGCCCGGGGGATCCCCCCAGACCCCCCCCCCCTCCTACAGTGTTGTTTTTTTCTTGTCACCTTTTTCATGCCTTTGGTGTTTGCATGTCTGATGTCTGTATGTATATGTGTTTGTATATATGTGTATGTATTTTTTATTGTATTTTTTTAATCTGTGGCCCATGTGTCCTTAATGTTAGTGCTGTTCCTGTCATATCATGCGTGACGCAAACATTGAAATGGTCAGTTGATGGTCCCCCCCACTTGTTTGTGGTCTTAATGTGTATTTAATTCTCGTGTTTGCAGTTGGCATTGAAGCACAGACAGGGCAAAAACCACAAGATGCGTATCATTGCATTCGTTGGTAGCCCAGTGGAGGACAACGAGAAAGAGGTGAGCTGTCTTCTTCTGCATTTTCTTTTCTTCACTGACTCCACAAACAAACATGTTAAGGAGTTATACTGAGCAGCTTATATTGTGCAACACAAATTAACAGCATGATGGGTGGGTTTTGGTTAGTGACGCACCGAAATGAGAATTCTCGCCGTGCTCGGCACTGCAGTTTTAGTTCGCTTCCCTCCTGTTATAGTCTTTTCACGGCATAATCCTAAAGTCAAAAGGTGCTGATGACTGTACGTAGGCTTTTCCCAAAATTGAGTGGCGCTTCCGAGCAAATATACACACAAATACAAACTAAAACAGCACCGAGGAGGCTGTGACGAAATGCCATTACGCTGGCCGGAGCAGCATCACAGATGTGGGGAAGGATCGACCCTGTGTGGAATGTCGACGATGCTCATACCAGAAGATTGAGTCTCAAAATTAAATGTCGATACTTTTGCTACGTCAGTCATTTGAGGGACTGTATTTTTAGTATATTATCAGAAAGGAAATTGGTGGTATGGCACATTGGCAGACACACAAGAGGAGCACATTGCGGCACAATTTCCACACAGCAAAAGCCAAAATTACATATTTGCGGCAGCCAAAATGTATTTGTGGTGTCCCGCTTCAAATAAATCTATGTGGGAAACCCTGTCTAGGTACCGGTATATGTTTATACAATGTTAAAGAATTTTCCTTATACCAAAGTTTAACGTGCTCTATCAACGTTTGATATTTTTTTGGGGGGGAAAATGTGCATTATACATGAGAAATTACAGTAGGTACAATTAAAGTCCTCCTCTTAAATAAACACCTTATCTCAAATAAAGGCCAGGTACTTTCTTGTTGTAGAGGAATGCCCTCCTCCACTACTCTATGTAAAGAAATACAGCAATCCCGACCTGATCATGTTCCGTTTTCCATAATGTCCAAGTAACTATTGTAGTGGATTTCTTTTTTTATTATTATTATTTTTGTCTCCTAGCTGGTCAAAATGGCAAAACGTCTGAAGAAAGAAAAAGTTAATGTGGATATCATCAACTTTGGAGAAGAGGTATTTACAATCACTTTGACACGCACACACAACTGTGTATTGTGCCCCACACTCTCACTATAATTCTGTCTCACAGGAGATGAACACAGAGAAGCTGACGGCCTTCATCAACACATTGAACGGGAAAGAGGGCAGCGGCTCCCATCTGGTCACAGTGCCTCCCGGCCCCAGTCTGGCTGACGCTCTGCTCTCCTCGCCCATCCTCGCCGGAGAAGGAGGTGCCGTGTTGGGTCTGGGTGCCAGTGACTTTGAGTTTGGAGTGGATCCCAGTGCAGACCCAGAGCTGGCACTGGTAAGAGAGAAGCAGAAAGGGTCCACAGTATTTCACTTGGACTTTTATATGACTTGTGGGGAGATTTTATATCTTTGAATCGATTTTAAGATATTTTACTTTAATGTAAAGTATGACAATTTGAGAGGTCCCATTGACTTGATTTGAATTATTTTCCTCCATCATTGTGGTCTCGCTAGGCTCTGAGGGTTTCGATGGAGGAGCAAAGACAGCGACAAGAGGATGAAGCCCGCAGAGCAGCTGTTGCGTCCGCTGCTGAAGCTGGCATTCCCTCCCCCGTTGACGGTAAAATACAAAACCAAAAAATAAATGGGTTGGGAGGAGGACTCGAGTCAGACTTAAGTCACGAATTTTAGGACTTGCTTGGCTAAAACTTATGAAAGTCTCGACTTGACCTGGTATTCGTGATACTCAATCTTAACTAGTTTTGCCTGTTTAGTGTGCCATTTGTTTATTTTTTGGGGAAAAAATAGTTTTTTGTAGTCGAGAGGACATCAGCAGGGAGTTCCAAAGATGATTACGTTTGATTCAAGAATTATGTTTTTGATTCAAATTGGGAGAAAAAAGATTGGCACTGTTGGGGGAGGTGGGACCGGAAAACGTGTCACCCCTACCGGATGTACAGTGGGGCAAAAAAGTATTTAGTCAGCCACCAATTGTGCAAGTTCTCTCTCTTAAAAAAAATGAGAGAGGCCAGTAATTTTCGTCATAGGTATATCTCACCTGAGAGAGACAAAATGAGGGGGAAAAAAATCCAGAAAATCACAGTCTGGTTTTTAAAGAATTTATTAGCAAATTATGGTGGAAAATAAGTATTTGGTCAATAACAAAAGTTCCTCTCAATAATTTGTTATGGACCCCTTTTTTGGCAATGGCAGAGGTCAAACCGTTTCTATAAGTGTTCACAAGGTTTTCACACACTCCTGGTATTTTGGCCCATTCCTCCATGCACAGCTCCTCTCGAGCAGTGATGCTTCGGGGCTGTCGCTGGGCAACACAGACTTTCAACTTCTTCCAAAGATTTTCCATAGGGTTGAGATCTGGAGACTGGCTAGGCCTAGGTTCACATACTTTTAATACCGCTCGCAAGCAGGCAACATAACGTTATGTAGCTAGCTAGTTCTCGTTTGTACGAAAACATGCCAGCGTTCTGTCGAATCATGCTCTAAAGCTTTGGTAAACATTGTTTTGTGCGCTTAAATGAATGTTGACAATGGCGAGCAAGGGAGGCAATCCGCTTCACCCCTAATGTCAGCTGTGACAAACTGATTATTTTTCTTTTCTTTTTTTTCTTTTTGTTCTAGAGTCCGATGATGCCCTGTTGAAGATGTCTGTTCCAAGTACAGACTCGGCCACGCCCGCGTTACCAGATTTCAGCCGGATGACAGAAGATGAACAAATCGCCTATGCTCTGCAGATGTCCATGCAAGGATCAGGAGCAGGTGAACACTTTCACATCTTCATTAGAGAAAATTTTCGCTTGAGTGTCACAAACTCATCACATACATTGGAACCTCCAAAGTTTGTAACACTGGTCAACCTTGCATTTGTTGAGATATAACAAAAATTCCCATTGAGGTCAATTATAATTGAAATAAATTATTCCGCAGTCAGCACGGTGGTGTCATGGTTACCAAATCTAGCTCACAGTTGAGAGGTTTGAATCCTCCCAGGAGTCTGTATATGTCCTCTGGCGATTCTGTCTTGAGGAGTTTTGGAAAAAAAATTCCAGGCAAGCAGAGTCACCTATTTTAGTAGATTTTCTCACGTTCGTCTCTTTATACTCGCCAAACATTAAGTGTCCTTAGGTCTCTTGAAAGACTCTTTTTAAGTTTTTATTATAATTATGATTATTATTACATTAGAGAAACACAACATTTCTCTTCCGCTGTAGAGTTTGGTGCTGAAGACATGGACACCGGTGCTGACATGGACTCTGGTGAGACCAAGGTAAACATTGACATTTTCTGTTTTTTCAAACAATATTGGCCTGCATTTTGTTTGAACGTGTGTCTTCTATGTGATGTGCGTTCAGGATGAAGAAGACTATGACGTGATGCAGGATCCAGAGTTCCTTCAGAGCGTCCTTGAGAACCTTCCCGGCGTCGACCCCAACAACGAGGCCATTCGGAACGCAATGGGCTCCCTTGCATCACAGAGTGGCCCTAAACCGGACTCCAAGAAGGACGAGGAGAAAAAGAAATGATCAACTCTTAGCTGTAGATCAAAGGGAGGAGTTTAGGATGGAGTCAATTAACAATAACACCCTGATCATGTTGGGCTTTTGTTTGATCTTTTTTATGCCGCTGTCTCTACTTCTCACCTTAATGTTCATTAATCTTTCCCTCTTTTTTTCTCAATGCCAAAAGTTTGTTTACATTTGAATATTTTGAGAATATATCTACTTGATTACAGTCCTGATTAAATTTACACAATCCTAAATGGCACATTGTATGATTTGCGGCGTTTTTTTGTGATTTGTAAAAATATTGAATATGGAAGGGGTGAAGATGCCCCTTTCATTTGCTGCTTGGAGATGTCTCAACTGTTTTACACTCAAAGCCAGATCTCATGGGAATAAGAATGAACAATAACATTTAAATGCATTTGGCCATTTCCACCTGGTCTATTTTTTAATCAACTTGTTGAAATGTTAATTATGGCAGGAATTGATTCTCCCAAGTGGGTTACCTCACATATCGTCAGCTTTTCGACTGACAATTCAAACATTCAAACCACAGTGATTGAGAAGGTGGCAAGTCAATCAGAGAAGATCCCCTTTGAGAATTTGATACTTCCTGCACAAACCTGCAAGAAGAAAATCTATCCAAGCCATTTACACTGTTTCCTCAATTGATCTGCCTTGGTTAAACGTTTTTTTTCTTTTTCTTTCTAGTGGTTCCATTGCATGTTTCAGCTTTTGCCATGTGGAAAAACATTTTGTCATGGTGTATTGTCATATTTTTGTGGAACGTAACAACACAAGCCAGGGAGCTTGGAGGTGAGTACATGTATTTTTTTCCCTGAGGAGGCAAAAGATGATACTTGTAAAAGTAGAAGTACTCATTCAACTTTCTTTAATGTGCAGAAGTAATCATGAATGATTTTTATTTATTTATTTTTCCTATCAGAAGTTGTGTACATTACCCGTTTTTATAACGAGGCGCAGCATAAGAAAAAACCGCACAAAAATATTAATTTGCATAGTGCTTGTGCTAAGAAGGGGGTCTTCTTGATTCTGACAGGATATGCATAGACCTGACAAGTCCGGTAATGGCAAAACAAAAATGCAAAATAAAGCAAAAATACCTGAAAAATCAAAGTACATTAATGAAATATAAGTTATTTTCCAAGGCAGTTTTTATTTATGAAATAAAAAATTCTTTAAGCAGAAAATATGACTGAACACGACTTGCCACTAACTTGTGCAAAACGTGTAGTTCCGGAATTACCGTCGCGGAAGCGGAACGTGGTGACGTATTATTTGCGCGTCCGAGAGGAAAGTCAGGATTCAGCTACGCTCACTAGTAGGTAATTCCAATTAAAAACGTAAATACGTGAATGATCTACTTAACCAGTACCACCTGTAACATACATTAAACACAACACAGTGGAACGTTAGCAGAGTGTCTCGCTTATAAAACACTTTTCGACTTTGACGCTAGCATGGCCAGCTAGCCGTGGCATGCTAAAGTTGAGCTGTTAGCCAAAGGAACCACTTGTTGAATCATCACTGGGAAAATTAACTATCTATAGTAAGCTACGTTGAAAAATGCTGGGGTTTTCTTTGTTTTGTTTTTTTTAATTCTAAACCTGACAAATGTAAGTTTACATTTGCTATTCGACCGCAACCAGGCACAACTAAATATTGTCGCCTTCTTTAGAGTTTACTGGATGCCTACTCACATACTGGTCCGTATTGACATTTGACCGGAAGAATAATATCATAATATCCTAAATGTCATTTTTTCCCCGAAAGTGACCAAAAATACACTAAAATGAAAATATTAAAAAAAAATCTTTTTATACAGGCGCTTGAAAGTTTCTGTACACTGAGGCTGTGCGGGTCAGATTTGACACGACCTAAATCGATTCACCGGTGTGTGTTAAATCAGGGAAAGTTCTGTTAAATTTTGAGAATTTGAAACTATACGCTGATAGTGTTAAAGAGGGAGCTTGAATCAGCCCAAAGAATTGTCTGTGATTCCACCACATTTGCAGTTTCTTGCAAAAACATACACCTGTTGGTCTTTGAAGGGTAATGTGGAATATCAAAACAGTGAAAGAGTAAAACAGCATAAGAATGTTCATACAAACTAAAAATGAGGAACAGAAGTCATACAGAGGTCAGAGGGTGGCTTGACACAGGTGTGAGATCTGCACCCACAAAAACAAGTACTTGCAATGTAGCATATAAAGTACACGTTCCCCTTTTCTCTGAAACATTGAATACACATTCATCATTTATTTGTTAAGGTCAGGCAGACTTAATACATTTTGAAAAGATTTGAAGTTCAGAATTACATTTAGACAATCATGATGAGGATACATATTCTTGACATATGGTGAATATGGAAAATGAACATGATACAGCAAAGCTCCTTTACAAATTACTTTTGCCTAACTCTTGTTTTGCCTGGACAGATTTGATCAGCACACGGGCAATGGGGGACGTGAAGACCCCAGACTTTGATGATTTGCTGGCAGCGTTTGATATTCCTGACATTGATGCCATCCAGTCGAGTCCAGAAGAGGACGAGGTGTCTGCTAATGAAAGAAAAAGTTCATCTTCCTTCCCAGGCTCACCCACCTCACACACTGAGCCTCCTGCTGTCAGTGTTATAGTAATGAACACTGTGCGACCCTGTGAAGATGATGATGATGATGATGGAGGAGTAAAACGCAATCCCACAAACACTCTTTTAGACTCACATGTCAAGATGGATGACACCACGTCTGCTGCCCATATTGCCAATGGGTTTAATGGGTCTGGTGCTAATGACCAGCAAGGATCCAGTACAGCACCGTGGCAACAGTTGAACGATGACGATGAAGGGAATGCGATGGCGGTTGGATCGGTCAGGAATGTGATTGAAAATGTGATCTGTTTGAAGCCCCATTCGCAACTGGATTCCACTCAATTATCCATTAATTCCTCTCCGCAGTCTGGCGTCCATCAGAAGGAGGAACCACACCTTCCTCATGCGCCATCTTCTCCTTTACCACACAACGGGGGTGTTTGCAAAAAGAATGCCACGCACTTGGATGAGGATGACTCGGAACCAGACTTGGGAAGCCCGCTGGTGATCCACGAAAGCCCAGAATCCGTCATGCCGTCGCCTCCAAAGTTGACACACAGCATAAGACGTCAACCTGAGCTATGCATCTCTCCTGAGACCACCTTGTGCACTCTTCCACATTCTTCTAGCAGCGCCTTTCTTGAGGCGTTGACTGAGCAGCAGGGGAAGCCCATTTCCCTTTCTGCCCCCCAGCTGCCGGGCCCACAGAACTGTCACTTGGCGCCCGTGCAAGAGGAGAAATACCCAGAGCATGTGATCGATGAGCGGGACTCCCCTGAGAGTCCACCGCCTAGTGAGATGGGGCTTGCGTTTCCCAAGACAAGTCCTGAGTCAGGCAAGGAGAATATGGACAGTGCGCCACGCCAAAATGACACACCGAATGATAGTGGAAAGACTGTAGGAGATGGTCAAACTGTAAATGAGACATCATCTTCTAACACTGTGTCTGCAAAACCATGTCCAACCAACTTGTTGCCCCTCAAGGTTAAAATCAAAGTGCCCGCAGGGAGTTTAACCAAGACAACACTTAAAAGAGGTCCAAGAGCAAATTCTAAAGGTGCGAAATCTTCCCCACAGGCTCGCAATACAAGATCAAAGAGGGGGGGCTCCTACCAGTCACTTGCAGGGCTTCCAGAAATGACACTCAAAGAAAAACGCTCGGTGGCCATCAAACCTAAAGCCTCCCCCACAGTCGTCAGCATAGCCAAAACCGCATCTCTTCCTTCCATGACGGCCTCAACGACCAGACCTGGTGGTGTCAACCTGCGCTGCCTAGGTCACAAGACTCTCCAGAGTTCACCTCAGGGCAGCAGCCGACCCGCCTCCATAGTCAACAGCGGCGGGGCCATCATATCCAAAAGCCAGACCAACTTGGTGGCAAGCTTCAACAAGATTCTCACCAATAAGAACCTGCTGCCCAGCTATAAACCTGACCTGAGCTCACCGCCTCCTGCTGAGTGGGGCCTTCCTCTGCCTGCTCAGGTAGGCTTGGTTTCAACAAGGGGTAAATTTAAAAAAAAAAAAAAAAAAAAAAAAATCCTGATAAAAGAAATCTGTTAAAAATTTAAATTTTATCCTTTAAAAATTGAATCAGATTTTTTTACATTAAAAATATCTTATTTTAATTAATTACACTTTAACTAAAATGTATGTTAAAATGGATCTCTTATGGAATTGTTCCATGTGATCTATACAAGTAAAAATATAAGCGATACACAGGTATTGGAAGGGTGAATGAGGAAAAGGGTAGGTATTTTTAATAGGTACTATTATATGGAACAGGTACCATTTTTAGTGGGTATTATGATCAGGAATGGGTACAGTTATCAAGTTGGAGATATACTGTATTATCACGTGTATTTGAATATTTGTAATGGGTATTAACAAGTGGAGCGGGTTAGGATTTGTAGTATTATTAGACTGGAACGAAGGAAGGTTAGTTAATCTTTATTTTCATTTGAAACTGGATTACCTGGCATTGCCTAGTCCGGGCCATACCATATATGATGACTCAGCTCACCTTAACTTGATTTATGCAGCACTTCAAGAAACAACCACAGCTGAAACAAAGTGCTGTACACAAATAAAAATAAAACGTAAGATATAAAACAATTAAACATGAAACATTTAAAAACAGTAAAACAAAGAGTCTCTTGTCCAGTTAAATCCAAAGAATGAACATGGGTTTTAGGATGATTTTTAAAAATGGACAGTGAGGGGGTTTGTTTCATGCGTGTAGGGAGATCGATCCAAAGCGTGGGAGCAGCAACAGAATAAGCTCTATCCCCTCTGAGCTTCCGCTTAGACCTCAGTACTTCCAGAAGCAGCTGGTCAGCTGATCTGAGGCATCAGGTGAGAGTGTAGGGATAGAGCAACTTAGAGAGGTAAGGCAGGGTGACATCATTTAGAGATTTAAAAACAAATAACAGAACCTTGAAATGGATTCTAAAATGCCAAGCCAGCCAGCAGAGGGGGGCCAGAATCAGAATTAAATCCCCTCCAAATGTATTGGAACAGCAAGGTCAATTCGTTTGTTTTTGTTGTATACTGAAACCATTTGGGTTTCAGATCAAAAGATGAATATGAGAAAAAAGTTCAGAATTCCAGCTTTTTTTCATGGTATTTACATCTCGATGTGTTAAACAGCTCAGAAGAGAGCACCTTTTGTTTGAAGCCACCCACTTTTCAAGTGAGAAAAAATATTAGAACATGTGACTGATGGGTGTTTCTAGTTGCTCAGGTGTTGCCTTTTAGATTGATTGCTTAAACATTAGTGCTTGTTTTTGGCTTTGGGTTTCACCTGTGAAAACTGCATTTGTTGTTGACCAACATGAAGAGCAGAGAGCTGTCTATGGGAGAATAGCAAACCATTTTGAAGCTAAGAGGAGGGAAAATTTATCAGAGCTATTGCACAAACATTGGGCAAATCCAATACAACAATTTGGAATGTCCTGAAAAAGAAATAAACTACTGGTGTACTGAGCAACAGGCATCGAGCAAGTCGGCCAAGGGTATCAGCAGTAGTTAATGACAGAAACATTGTGAGAGCTGTGAAGAAACACCCAAAGACAATAGCTGGTGACATAAGTTCCAACCTCCACAAGGCAGGGGTGAAGGTATCACAATCCACTGTTTGAAGAAGACTTCTAGAGAAAAAATATACAAGCCATACCACAAGATACAAACCACTCATCAGCAAAAAAAATCGGAAGGCCAGGTTGGGTTTTCCAAAGAAATACAGAGATGAGCCACAAAAGTTTTGGAACAAGGTTTTATGGACTGATGAGACAAAGATTAACCTCTAACAAAGTGACAGAAAGGCCAAAGTCTGGAGAAAGAAAGGATCTACTTATGAGCCAAAACACACAAGCTCGTCTGTGAAGCATGGTGGGGGTAATGTCATGGCTTGGGTTTGCATGACTGCTTCTTGAACGGGCTCGCTATTCTTTATTGATGATGTAACTCATGATGGTAGCAGCAGAATGAATTCTGAAGACTACAAAACCATTTTGTCTGGCAATTTACAGAAAAATGCATCCAAACTAATCGGGAGAAGCTTCATGCAACAAGACAATGGCGCAAAACCCACTGCCAACCCAACAAAGGACTTCATCAGGAGGAAAAGTGGAAGTTCTTAGACTGTCCAAGTCAATCACTGGACTTTAACCCAATAGAGCATGGATTTTACCTCCTGAAGAGGAGACTGAAGGGAGAAACCCCCAGAAACAAACCAAACCAAGAGCCAGACCAACTTGAAAGAGGCTGCAGTAAAGGCTTGGAAGAGCATTTCAGATGAAGAATGCAACAGTCTGGTGAAGTCAATGGGTCGCAGGCTTGATGCAGTTATTGCAAGTAAGGGTTATGCCACCAAATATTAAATGTTATTCACTTTGTTAATTTAATTATGTCCCAATACGTTTGCTCACTTGAACAGTGGGTGGCTTCAAACAAAAGGTGCTCTGTTCTGAGTTGTTTAACATCCATCCATCCATCCATTTTCTGAGCCGCTACTCCTCACTAGGGTCGCAGGCGTGCTCGAGCCTATCCCAGCTATCATCGGGCAGGAGGCGGGGTACACCCTGAACTGGTTGCCAGCCAATCGCAGGGCACATACAAACAAACAACCATTCGCATTCACATTCACATTCACCCCTACGGACAATTTAGAGTCTCCATTTCATGCATGTTTTTGGGATGTGGGAGGAAACCGGAGTGCCCGGAGAAAACCCACGCAGGCACGGGGAGAACATGCAAACTCCACACAGGCGGGGCCGGGGATTGAACCCCACTCCTCAGAACTGTGAGGCTGACGCTCAAACCAGTCGACCACCGTGCCGCCAGTTGTTTAACACCTAGATGTAAATACCACGAAATAAAAGCTGGAATTCTGAACCTTTGTCTCATATTAATCTTTTGATCTGGAACGCAAATGTCTTCAGTATACAACAAAAACAAAGGAATTGACCTTGCTGTTAAAATACTTTTTGGAGGGGACTGTATGTGCTCCCTTGTACGTGCTCCAGGCGAGCAGCAGCATTTTGAGTATTAATGCAATTATTGGAAATTAGTACTTGAAAACACATTTTAAATAGAAGATTTCTCTTAATATTTGTTAAAGGGAATCGAAAATGTTTGATTGGGCTTGATTTAAATCATCATCAGTTGTGATGATGATTTCAATCAAACAACCCTGGTGACCACGAGGCCACTGGCCAGCTTTAAGCCTATAACTTTTAACACTGGATCATGTTTTTACTGGCCGAACATAAACCCCATACAAGAAGTCACATGTCTGTGACCTTTTTGCAGGGTTACCGGTGTTTGGAGTGCGGCGACGCCTTTGCCCTGGAGCAGAGTCTGGCCCGCCACTACGATCGGCGGTCGCTGCGCATCGAGGTGACGTGCAACCACTGCGCCAAGAGGCTTGCCTTCTACAACAAATGCAGCCTGCTATTACATGCCCGGGAGCACAAGGAGCGAGGCCTGATCATGCAGTGCTCGCACCTGGTCATGAAACCAGTGCCGTTGGAGCAGATGATAAGCCAGAATGAACTCAATGGTCAGTGGTGACAATTTCTGTACTGCTGTTGGTTTTCTGAACATGCTTGCTTTTTGATGCTATGCTGGAACCTCTGAATTCAAATGCCCCTAAGACCGAACAATTCAGAAAAATACATATGTAAAGTATTATTTAAAAAACATGGACCTTGGAAACGATGAATTCACTTTATATTATTTCCAATGGGAATAGCTAAAGTTCATGCATGCCGACCAGCGTTTTAGAACAGGTTGTGTGTGAAATGAGTGGTTGGTTCCATTACATGAACTGTCATCATCTGTTTTAGGACAATCCACACTCCAAGCCAAAGCGCAGCCACATCAAGCGACCCCTAACAAGAAAACAGACGCAGTGCAGCACATCGGTAATAAATGCCCAGAATGTCAAACTCAGTTCAGCAGCAAAAAGGAGGTGGTCCAGCATTTCCAAGAAATCAAACAGGCTGAAAGCACAGTGAGTCGTATGTGTACATTTTTTTTCCTCTTGAAATGTACACACAAGCTTTGACTCAGTTATTCTTCTGCTTCTTCTTCTTGCTTCTCTTCCTCCTCTTCTTCCTTTTCTCCAGCCATGCATGGAATGCTCCCCTCCTATGCTGCTGCCCAATGCCTGCAGTGCGGCGGCTCATCAGCGAATCCATCAAGGCAGCCTGCCCTGCGTCTGCCCCGAGTGTGGCGGCACGGCGAAGCAGGCGCTCTTTCAAGCACATCTGGATCACGCTTGTTTGCACTTTTCACGACGCATTGGGTACAGGTATGTTATCAGTTGACCTTGTCTGTTCAGTTAGTCGTCTTTGGTGAATACAGTAAAGCTCAATGAAAAATATGAGTAATCAATGCTCCTCCCTAAAAAAAACTAATTGCATGTATTCATAGTTTAAACTGCAAATATATCACAAACTATGATCCCAAAACACTAATATCATTACAAAGGCATCTTATAACATTACTCTAAACATAAATGGGTTGCAGATGATCTGATATTGACATTTTTTGTAAGTCTTCACAAGTTTTTCACACATTGTTGCTGGTGTTTTGGCCCATTCCTCCATGCAGATCTCCTCTAGAGCAGTGATGTTTTGAGGCTGTCTCTGGGCAACAAAGACTTTCTCAACTCCCTCCAAAGATTTTCTTTGGCGTTGAGATCTGGAGACTGGCTCGGCCACTCCAGGACCTTGAAATGTTTCTTACGAAGCCATTCCTTCATTGCCCAGGCGGTGTGTTTGGGATCATTATCATGTTGAAAGACCCAGCCACGTTTCTTCTTCAATGCCCTTGCTGATGGAAAGAGGTTTTCACTCAAAATTTCACGATACATGGCCCCATTCATTCTTTCCTTTACATGGATCAGTCATCCTCGTCCATTTGCAGAAAAAAAGCCCCAAAGCCTGATGTTTCCACCCCCATGCTTCACAGTAGACATGGTGTTCTTTGGATGCTACTCAGCATTCTTTATCCTCCAAACACGACAAGTTGAGTTTTTACCAAAAAGTTCTATTTTGGTTTTGTCTGACCATATGACATTCTCCACATCTTCTTCTGGATCATCCAAATGCTCTTTAGCAAACTTCAGACGGGCCTGGACATGTCCTGGCTTAAGCAGGGGGAGACGTATGGCACTGCAGGATTTGAGTCCCTGGCAGTGTACTGTCTTACTGATGGTAGCCTTTGTTACTTTGGTCCCAACTCTCTGCAGGTCATTCACTTGGTCCCCCCATGTGGTTCTGGGATTTTTGCTCACCGTTCTTGTGATCATTTTGACCCCACGGGGTGAGATTTTGCGTGGAGCCCCAGATCGAGGGAGATTATCAGTGGTCTTGTATGTCTTCCATTTTCTAATAATTGCTCCCACAGTTGATTTCTTCACAACCAAGCTGCTTACCTATTGCAGATTCAGTCTTCCCAGCCTGGTGCAGGTCTACAATTTTGTTTCTGGTGTCCTTTGACAGCTCTTTGGCCTTGGCCATAGTGGAGTTTGGAGTGTGACTGTTTGAGGTTGTGGACAGGTGTCTTTTATACTGATAAGAGTTCAAACAGGTGACATTAATACAGGTAATGAGTGGAGGACAGAGGAGCCTTTTAAAGAAGAAGTTACAGGTCTGTGAGAGCCAGAAATCTTGCTTGTTTGGAGATGACCAAATACTTATTTTCCACCATAATTTGTTAATATTAGTTTTTTTAAATCAATGTGATTTTCTTCCCCCCCCCCCTCATTTTGTCTCATAAGTGAGGTATACCTATGATGAAAATTACAGGCCTCATATTTTTAAGTAGGAGAACTTGACCAATTGGTGGCTGACTAAATACTTTTTTTGCCCCACTGTACATGCGGCGCAGCTAAAATAGGCACCTCTTTTTTCCCCCACAGAAGAGAAAATGGGTTGTGCCACTAGTTGTCTCTATTTTACATAAATGCCAGATCCTTCATCCATCCATTTCTGTACGATTGCGAGGGAGCTTGAGCCTATCATAGATCACTTTGGATGAGAGTCGGGGTACATCCTGGATTGGTCTCTGGTCATCTGTGTGAGGTGCAGGTATAGTTTTTGTCCACTTGGGCTCCCATCCTCACGCTCTGTACTTTAGTATCTGTGACTAAAAGTGTGTGGCTCTAAAAGTCAGGGCCTGGCCTGATGAGTGACATGGGACTCTGAATGAGAGTATAGAGTTGGCGGCTGTGAGGTCAGTGTAGCGGCTGCCTGTGACCTGGCTCACGGGTGGGCACCACGTAGCCCCACAAGGACAGCACGAGTAGCCTGCGGGCCTGTTCTAAAATAGCTCACTAGTAATGGGACGTGGTGATTTTCTAGGAATGTTGTACAAGAGATCATTTGAAAATGTAGACACTGGCTGAGATCTGTAAAAATAAAGTGTAGCATATTGATATTTATCTCTTCTAATTATTGTGAGAATTCATTAACATGATCACTGTCTTCACATAAATTAATATTGTTAATTCATAGGTAAATTTGTTATTTCAGAAGTGTGTATCAAGCTGGTAGCCCTTCGCATTAATCACAACCCAAGAAGTACCTTTCGGTTTCGAAAAGGTTGGTGACCCCTGCGTTAGCCGGTCTGTGCGGTCCGTCCCTGGGTGTCAATTGTGGCCGTGCAGTTAGTGTATGAATGTGCTAATTACATGTTTATTTTGTTACCATTTGGTCAATAAAGTGACAGCTGTGTCTATTCTTGACCAACTGTCTGGCATTACAATATGTTCTACTACAATACGTACTACTGGTGGTAGCCTATATTAAATTAGCTAGCAATGTTTACGTTACCCCGTGTGGGAAATCGTAGACGTGCTCACAGGGCTGAGCGATATGTCTGAACAATTTATCACAATATAAGTATTTTATATGTAGCGGCACGGTGAGTAACTGGTTAGCACGTCTGCCTCACAGTTCTGAGGACCGGGGTTCAAATCCCGGCCCGGCTGTGTTGAGTTTGCATGTTCTCCCCGTGCCTGCGTGAGTTTTCTTCGGGGACTCCGGTTTCCTCCCACATCCCAAAAACGTGCATAGTAGGTTAATTGAAGACTCTAATTGCACGCAGGTGTGAATGTGATCAATATCCCAAAAAAGGTAACTCATCTATATCACTTCGGCTTAATACCAAAAACAAATCCGTACGGTCCTAACAAGGATTGTTAAATTTA
Source organism: Phycodurus eques (assembly GCF_024500275.1). NCBI lineage: Eukaryota > Metazoa > Chordata > Actinopteri > Syngnathiformes > Syngnathidae > Phycodurus > Phycodurus eques. Next base: position 12,813,894 of record NC_084528.1, on the reverse strand, counting down.
CTAGGTCTTTAACAAGTGCAAACGATTTTTAAGGGATGAAGCTGCTGTAAAAATGGAGTACTCCTTTTAATTACCCTTTCACTCGGTGCGGTTACTCATCAAGGGGTGATTAGTGAGGGCAGACCGGATTGGCTCCGTAAAACTAAAGGCAGTTAGCACACCTAGGCGAATTCATCTTGACACCGGCTTAACAGCTCCTCGTCCCCTTGCTCGTACGGTGTTGGTGCGGGTAAGGGAAAAGGGGGGAGCTCGACCCTTTAAACGAAGAGTCGGTCAGGACATTTCTCCCGATTAGTCCTGCGGGTAAGCGAAATCTGACAGTGTGAATGGTTGTTTGTTTATATTTGCCCTGCGATTGGCTGGCGACCAGTTCAGGGTGAACCCCGCCTCCCGCCCGAAGATAGCTGGGAAAGGCTCCAGCTCGCCTGCGACCCTAGTGAGGATAAGCGGTAAAGAAAATGGATGGATGGAAGTATTTCATATCATTCGATATTGATAATAATTGATAGATTCCCCCTCCTCCCTTCTGTTCAGAATATAGACCTGAAGAAAAAAGGGTGATTTTAGATCATTTTATTTTAAAATGTAATCCTGAAACTTTAAAAAGATGTCAACAAAACTGTTATCTCAGATTTTATTTTATTATTATTACTGGTCTTGAAATACCAATTTATTTGGAAATACCAATTTATATTGTTTATTTGGAAATACCAATTTATTTGGTATTTCAAGACTAGTCCGGTTCTGGGGGACACTAGATCAGCCCAGCACTCCACCAAGTTGAGTGTCCCCCTGAACTGGGCTGGACTTGTATTACCATATGGGTTATATTTAATAATTTTTAAAATCAGGTAAATTCATCGTTGAATACACAGATTTCAGAGAACTTTTATTTTGAAATACAACACCAGATCTGTATGGCCCTTCTTTTGGTGGAGACCTGGAGCGGTCTCGTGTGCCCCAGAACTGGACTGGTTTTGGAATTGGAAAAGAGATTATTTTATATATATATATATATATATATATATATATATATATATATATATATATATATATATATATATATTTTTTTCCAATCATTTATGCAGATTTCAAATAAACTTTATTTTTTAAATGCAACTTTAGATTCCAATTCCTGGGACAGGATACTTTCTTACAGAAGTTACTCTTAGGCTTTTATTTTGAGCAGCGTGTGGATGGCATGCGTACTATGAACAATGCCTTTTCTTTTTGCGTTGTCACACTCGTTTTTCTTTTTTGCTATTTCAGTGCATGGTGTTCTTTTTGTTTTTTAGGACATGATGGCGAAACATTAAATCGCTGCTGTGTTACAAAACAGCGAGTGAGGCACCTAATGGAGAGGGTGTACAGGAAGGTGTTTTACTGAACGATATATTATATATCTACTGTAAAGAGGAGGGAGGAATTTTATTTCATTTTATCTGCCATTATAGTTTGCCCTTGATGGTGATGCAAACTTCTATTGAGTGCTTTTGTTTTTGTCGGTGCAGATGCTCCAGTTGCCTGGTGGTGTTCGGAGGGCTGAACTCGGTGAAGGGTCACATCCAACAGGCCCACTGTGATATTTTCCACAAGTGCCCCACCTGTCCCATGGCATTCAAATCCGCGCCCAGTGTACAAAGTCACATCAGCACGCAGCATCCCGCGTTAACCGAGGGCCAGGCCATGTACGCCGTAGGCCACAGGTTACACGTTCACGTATACAGAGTGCCCTCTAACAACACAACTTTTTAAATTTCTCACAGGTTGATCTACAAATGTGTGATGTGTGATACAGTTTTCACTCACAAGTCCTTGCTTTACGTCCACTTTGAGACACACTTAAGCAATCAAAAGGTTCATGTTTATAAATGTCCAGAGTGCACCAAGATGTTTCATCAAAGAAGTGTACTAATGGAACATGTCAAGGTATGCTGATGCTTCTTGTTGTAGTTATTACTCACTTGTGCAAGCCGCATTCACTTTTAAACTGTATTTATTTTGTCTTATTCTTCAGAGCCACAATTCATCCTCCACCACAGCTGCTGCTTCTTTGTGTCCTAAGCCTGTAGTCAAACAAGAGAGTTCAGATGGGGAAGACGGCATGGAGGAAGTTAATGCAGATACGACGATCGCCACCACAGGGTGGAAGTGCGTTCACTGCCACGAATGCTACACTGACGCTGAAGAGTTTGTCAGCCATATGGCGAAACAACATGGCAAGGTCATGAAGCTAACATGATTTATTTATTTTTTTAGTCTGATCCAGTCACACAGCAGGTATTTTCATTTCGCCGTGTGTGTGTGCTTTTAGGTCTTGAAGAGCTTTCCTTGCAAGAAATGTGAGAGCTCCTTCTCCTCCACGTCCAGTCTGAGACGCCATGTCCGCGACAAACACAAAGACATGAGTCGCTTCCGCTGCCAGTGAGTGATGCACTGCTGCTACACTTTATACAAGCTATCGTCTACACCAGGACTTCCCTGGGTGTAAAAAAAAATAAAAAAATAATAATAATTTGACATTATTTAAATTGAGTATAAATGTAATTAGATTCACCATTTTCAGTATTCGTTTGCCGCTTCCTCTTCCATATATTGTTGTATGGGTTATGATAGCATTTTCTATTGATGTGGCGCATAGGAAAGGAATTTATGTAGTTGATGATATTTTTTCATTGCACTCACATTAGTCAATACATTCAACATTGCTTGTGCTTGAAGGTTCTGTACAGGCAGCAAGAAAACATTCAGCAGCAGAGCGATGTTAGACAAACACATCCAGCTTCGACACGGCACCGAAGCCATGAGCCAGGAGGTAAGCCATAAGTTCTCTTACCACAACATTAAGTATGATGATAAAATGTGATTCTTTAATGTTCATATTTGATTTACTTTGTAAGAGAATTATTAATTGAAAAATGTTTCATTGGGGTTATAGTTTGGAGTTGTGTAAAACAGCACGTTTTGCCCTCATGTTGCCAAACACAACTCTGAAGTTGATGGTTTGAATCTCAGCTCTGACCTTCCTGTGTGAAGTTTTCATTTACTTCCTGTGCTTTCGTGGGGTTTCTCCGCCTACTCCAGCTTCCTTCCAAATTCCAAAATTGTGAATTTTTAGGTCTATTGAAGACTAAGTCCATCGATGTGAACATGAGTGTAAATGGTTGTTTGTTTATACTGTATCTGCCCTGCGATTGTTTGGCGAGCAGTCCAAGGTCTACGCTGCCTCCCGTTCGAAGTCTGCCTGGACATGCTCCAGCACACCTGTGACTAGGGTTGGGCATCGTTTGAATTTGAGCGGCTCCGATTCCGGTTCCTTATTTCGATTGCAGTTCCAAACGATTTTTGATTTCGATTCTCTCAGGTGGTTGGGTAAAAAAAAGTTTGCATGGTTTAAATAATGGGTGTCAAAATTATGAACATCCATTTTCTTAGCAGCATAGACTAAAATGAACATTTGACTCTGGGTTCTTTATAACCAGTATCGATAGCAAACCTATGAACTAAAAGGCAATGTGTGTGGAACTAACCCAATTTACTTAATATTCGTTAATTGTTTCAGCTAAAATTTAAATATAGCATTGTTAAAATATTTATTTGAGGCTGTTTCATCAGGTCAAATGGTTTATATGTGCATGTTTTAACTTGACTTCCTGTTTTAAGCTTGTAGCCATTTATTTTGAAGGGTACGCACCAGAACTCAGCATTTTGGCATGAAAAGTGACTTCACACGGCGCCAGTGATTTAAAAAAAATGTTTTTTTACTTTAATGGATGGAACCAAATGCTATAAAAACGCTGATTCCTTTCCCGATTTTCACCGATGAGGCACAAGCTTAGTGTTTGTGATACTGTGAGACAACGTCATGTGAATTTTGTCCCAATTCATTGTGATGTAAAGTTGCTACAGTGAAGTTTTAGCCCAATGTTAAGCTTTTTTTTCCTGTCATCGGCGCTTACGTTGGTTTGAAGACAAAAATGAACGCTAAAAACCTTTCACTGAGGCAACTTTTCATTAATTTTAACAAAGTCAAGATACACATTTGTTCGCCGCCCCCGCCATTGGGCACGAGCACGACTTCGTGAGCGTTCTTCTTCGTTGATTTTCGCCACTTCAGGGTCAGTGGACTGTAGGCATCGAAACTAGGAACTGAACTTTTAAAATCTGAACGATTCCGGGAGAACCAGAACATTAGTTCCAATCGGTTTTCGATTCTGGGTGCCCTATCCTACATATACCTAATTTCACTGTGAAATAACTTTCTAACTTTTACTATACCTATGTATCAATGTGTCAATCAAAACTTTGCATTATTATCTGTGCATCTTCTTTGAAGCAGTTGTACCTAATAAGTTGGGCAGTGAGTGTGTTTCCATCCTTTTTGCAGGTAGGCACAGATGAGGCTGACAGCGCGTCGGAACACGACGGCGCTGTGCTGACTCATCGTAGACGCCGAGCGGCCGGCAAGCCGGAGCACGACGAAGAGTCCACTCCCGTGAAAAGGTTACGGTCATCCTCTGCAGTTGCCCCATACTGTCCCCCCGAGTCCGGTTTCCGCTGCGCCCCCTGCGGCTTCACCACGGAAGATCAGGCAACGTTTCAGACGCACATCAGCCAGCATCGAGTGGCGGCGGAAGGCGGCGGGCAGCAGTGCACTCAGTGCGGCGCCTGCTTCACTTCAACCAACTCGCTGGCACGCCACCGCTTTATCACCCACAAGGTCCGAGATGGTTTCACTGACCAACACCAAGCCCAGAGCGTGGGTGCGGCGTCATCTCCTGTCAACAGCAAGAAGCCAGATGAGAATTTTCTCAGATGTCCTGCATCGCCCACCTCTCAAACTCACGGCAAGGAAGACGACGACGCGTTGAACTGTAAAGTGTGCGGCAAACACTTTGACAAGGCCACGGACCTGAACACGCACTTCAGAACTCATGGCATGGCTTTTATCAATGCAAGAAACATGGGAAAACCAACCTAGTATGTGAGTAGACTGTCACAAGGTGCCTTATTATCATCTTGAGGATTTTTGGCTCAGCACATCGACGGCCAAATCGCGAAACCTCCTATCTGAAATCTGATCTGATGCAGATAGTCTGTGTTGTCCTCCAAAATTTTCCCAGCAAACCTGATTGGAGGCTTAGGTCAGGTGAATTTTCTGTCACAACATAGAGCAGGATTTTCTTGCAGACAGACGGAAGGTTTTGCCTTTTGACCATCGACATGCAGTTTAACCAAATTTTGCACAAATAGTTTTTGTGATCATCGTCATCGTGAAAGATGATTCTCATAAGCCTTAGCCTTCTATTTGTGACACTTTGGATATCAAATACAGTGGTACCTCCAACGTTAAACACAACGCATTCTATGAAGCAGGTCGACTTCGAAGTTGTTTTCATTTTTAAATTCAACATAAGAAATAATACAGGGGGTCCTGGGTTTTCCATGGCAATGACGTAACCCAAGTTTGTACGTAAGGCACAGCGTAGTCGTAATTACAGAAAATATTTTTATGAAAAGCACTTCCTGAGTGTAAATACAAAACACTCAAATGAAAAACATTAAGTATGGTGTTAACTGAGAGTGACGACTTATTCTTATGCAAGAATGTAGGTCTGCCGAGACTGTAAACCTCTGACCCCAGTAATTTGTTACATGGTCAAACTGATAACATCATAAAACCTTATTTAACTCTACTCGCAATGTTTTAATCAACATTTCTACCCGGTAACCACTGTATAATATAAGTGAAATAAAGTACAACTCCCGAGACTATGGAGTACCGAACCCCCTTATACGGGCTGTTCGGTCCCTTTATGACGAGTGTCAAGAGTTTGGTCGGCATTGCCGGCAGTAAGTCGGATTCGTTTCCGGTGAGGGTTGGACTCCGCCAAGGCTGCTCTTTTTCACATATTCTGTTCATAACTTTTATGGACAGAATTTCTAGGCACAGCCGAGGCGTAGAGGGGTCCGGTTTGGTGGCCACAGTATTGTGGTTCTGTTGGCTTCATCAAGCCGTGATCGCCAGCTCTCACTGGAGCAGTTTGCAGCCGAGTGTGAAGCGGTTGGGATGAAAATCAGCACCCTCCATATCTGAGACCATTGTCGTGAGTCGGAAAAGGGTGGAGTGCCCTCTCCAGGTCGGGGATGAGATTCTGTTCCAAGTGGAGGAGTATCTTGGGGTCTTGTTTATGAGTGAGGGAAGAATGAAACGTGAGATCGACAGGCGGATCGGTGCAGCGTCTGCAGTGATGCGGACTTTGTATCGGTCCATTGTAGTGAAGAAGGGGCTAAGCCGAAAGGCTATTTACCGATCGAGCTACATTCCTACCCTCACCTATGGTCACGAGCTATGGGTCGTGACCGAAAGAACAGGATCCCAGATACAAGCGGCCGAAATGAGTTTCCTCCTCAGGGTGTCTGGGCTCTCCCTTACAGAGAGGTGAGAAGCCCAGATATCCGGGAGGGGCTCAGAGTAGAGCTGCAGCTCCTCCGCATTGAGGAGCCAGATGAGGTGGCTCGGGCATCTGATCATGCTGCCTCCTGGACGCCTCCCTGGTGAGGAGACCCCGGGGACGACCCAGGACACGCGGGAGAGACTATGTCTCCCGGCTGGTCTGGGAACGCCTCGGGGGCCCCGCGGAGGAGCTGGATGAAGTGGCTGGGGAGAGAGAAGTCTGGGCTTCCCTGCTAAAGCTACTGCCCCTGCGACCCGACCTTGGATAAGCGCAAGAAAATAGATGGATGGATAAAGTCGAAACAGTCACCGTTTTACGATGCCTGACAAACACGCAATGAAGAGGGAACAGAAAACAGTTTATATGCAAGCTCCTCTATCAATTTCTTGTTGGTCATCAGCCATGATGCTTTCATCACACTTGTTCTCTTGTTAATGGTGGCGGCACAAAAAACATTACTTTGGCTGCTCAGTGTACTGAAGTCGCTCATATTTGTAGGTGTCTCATATGTTTTCACACATAATGGTGGTTTACATTTTAGGTTGAAATCAAACCTTTGGGGTGTTGCACTTTGGGGGTTCCTGTGCAATGCTACCTTCTGTTTGACAGCATGAAACAAAAATGCCGTTTAGTCCTTAATGCAGGGAATTATTGTACAGTGAACCCCCCACTAGCACTATAGACGTCCCCAAAGGGGTTTATAATTTCCTGTGGATGTCACAGGAGAGCAGCAAAGAACTATTTTTGTCTAATTGTGGTGCTCAACTTACTTCAAATAGATTCCTTGGCACCAACATGCCGCCAGATGGCACCAAAGCAATAGATTGTTTTCCCGGGACGTCGCACACCAGTGGACATCCCCGCGGCCACCTTCGAAGTCTACGCATTGTTGTGTTCCCTCTGGTGCTTGAATGGAGTAATTTGACTGATAGCGAGTTGCGTGTATGAGCGGTGGGGGCAAGGGGTTCTCTGTCTGTGGACTCATCTTTGCACTTCTAACGAGACCGGAATATTTATAACATGGTGGATAATTAACTGATCCTGGTTATACAGAGAAAACAAACATGATTTGGTCTACTAGTCTTTGAGTTTCAGGCCTTTATCATCTAGAACGCAACCTCCAACATGGCCAACAAAAGCCCACACATCACATGATCCGTATTTTGACTGGATAACGGAGGATAGGCGATAAAGCGAATGTCGAAACTGCGACTATGTGGGGCATCATCATGCACGAGGGAATGTGTAGCTGCTATGCGTTACACACACACACACACACACACACACACACACACAAATCCCCTCAAGAAATCTCAGAAAAACACAGTGTATTCAGTTTCAAACAAATTGTACCATGATTCATGACAAAGATAATAATTATTGGAATAATTAATACCTGAATGTCGAATTGTATGTTACAGTTGAGCACAGTTGCTTAAGAGTAACCTTTTTCATATAAAAGGCTTCATGTTTTACTGAATGAGTGAGAAAATACCTAAATATTGTTCTCTGCCAGTGCCAGATAGTGCAGGTAGATCTATTTAAAGTGGATCCTCCAAAGTTCATCGGTTTGTTTGTCACCATCCTGAAACATTTCATATTTTAATTAAAATTTAAACATTCTTAATGTTCATCCACATTAAAATTAAGTGAATCAACTGTCGAAAACTAAACTCTAATTACTCACTCATTTATTGTGCATGTGTGCGGCGTGAATTAGGAATTGACATTTAAACATTTTTCGTTGTCACACAAGTGTAAAAATACATTAAAAACGTTGACATGTGGCGTATGTGTGACTATGTGTTCCTGGGAAGTGAGTCTCTTTACATGAGCTTGAACCACCTTAAGAAAAACTGACTTTGCAATGTACTGTACATGCCATTCTGCCTTGATTATTTGTCAAACTCGTTGTGTTGTACTGAGCAGCCAGGACAGTGACGCTTCACAGAAAATCCAAAGAAAAAGATTCAAATTGTACTTTGGAGGTTCCACTGTTGTTAGAAAGTAGCCTGCCAAACTCCTCTGTTTATCTTCAATGGAAAGTAAAACTGAAACAAACATTTGAAAAAATGGATCCTCTCTGCAAGTTCACTAGGCCAGTGTTTCCCAACCTTTATTGAGCCAAAGCGCACATTCTACGTTTTTAGAAAAATCTCACAGCACACCAAACAAGTGTCACAAAAAGTATATACAGTGGGTACGGAAAGTATTCAGACCCCCTTAAAATGTTCACTCTGTTATATTGCAGCCATTTGCTAAAATCATTTAAGTTAGTTTTTTTTCCACATTACTGTACACAAAGCACCCTATATTGACAGGAAACAAAACAGAATTGTTGACATTTTTGCAGATTTATTGAAAAGGAAAAACTGAAATATCACACAGCCATAAGTATTCAGACCCTTTGCTCAGTATTTAGTAGAAGCACCCTTTTGAGCTAACACAGCCATGAGTCTTTTTGGGAATGATGCAACAAGTTTTTCACACCTGGATTTGGGGATCATCTGCTATTCCTCGTTGCTGATCCTCTCCAGTTCTGCCAGGTTGGATGGTGAACATTGGTGGGCAGCCATTTTCAGGTCTTTGCAGAGATGCTCAATTGGGTTTAAGTCAGGGCTCTGGCAGGGCCATTCGAAAACAGTCACGGAGTTGTTCTGAAGCCACTCCTTCGGTATTTTAGCTGTGTGCTTAGGGTCAGTCTTTTTTGAAGGTGAACTTTCGGCCCAGTCTGAGGTTCTGAGCACTCTGGAGAAGGTTTTCGTCTAGGATATATCCCTGTACTTGGTCGCATTCATCTTTTCTTCAAATGCAAGCAGTATCTCTGTCCCTGCAGCTGAAAAACACACCCACTGCATGAACCTGTCGCCGCCATGCTTCACTGTTGGGACTCTATTGGATACGTGATGAGCAGTGCCTGGTTTTCTCCACACATGCCACTTAGAATTAAGATCAACAATTTCTATCTTGGTCTCATCAGACCAAAGAATATTATTTCTCACCATCTTGGAGTCCTTCAGGTGTGTTTTGTTTAGCAAACTCCATGCGAGCTTTCATGTGTCTTGCACTGAGGAGAGACTTCCGTCAGGGCCACTCTGCCATAAAGCGCCGACTGGTGGAGGGCTGCAGTGATGGTTGACTTTCTAGCACTTTCTTCCATCTCCCGACTGCATCTCTGGAGCTCAGTCATGGTGATCTTTGGGTTCGTCTTTACCTCTCTCACCAAGGCTCTTGTACCCCGATTGCTCAGTTTTGCCGGACAGCCAGCTCTAGGAAGGGTTCTGATCGTCCCAAACGTCTTCCATTTCAGGATTATGGAGGCCACTGTGCTCTTAGGAACCTAAACTGCAGCAGAATTTTTTTTGTAACCTTGGCCAGATCTGTGCCTTGCCACAATTCTGTCTCTGAGCTCTTCAGGCAGTTCCTTTGACCTCATGATTCTCATTTGCTCTGACAAGCACTGTGAGCTGTAAGGTTTTATATAGACAGGGGTGTGGCTTTCCTAATCAAGTCCAATCAGTATAATCAAACACAGCTGGACTCCAATGACGGTGTAGAACCAGCTCAAGGATGATCAGAAGAAATGGACTGCACCCGAGTTAAATATGAGTGTCAGAGCAAAGGGTCAGTTTTTCTTTTTTAATAAATCAGCATAAATTTCAACAATTAATTTTTTTTCTGTCGATAAGGGGTGGTATGTTTACATTAATGAGGATAAAAAAAACTTAAATGATTTTAACAAATGGCTGCAATAGAACAAAGATTGAAAAATTTAAGGGGGTCTGAAAACTTTCTGTTCACACTGTATACTCTGAACATACACTGAAATATTGATCTCGTCTCAATTCATTCACAAATGCAATTTTTTTGCCTGTCATTATACATTGCTGGCATAGATAGATGATCGAAGTTACATTATTTGTAGTAAATGAGTAATAATTTGCAGACCAATTAAGTGAAATTGGATAGTTTCCCGTGACATACATAGGAGTCACTGCACCTTTGTGTCAGTTTAACGTTCAGTTGATTCCAAACTGCTTCGAACAGTCAGTTATCACTTGTAGTGTTCAGTGCATCTCAAAACCTTCCCAAGTGATAATGTGACTTGTATTGTGAATTATGTTTAAAATGTTTGCTAATGAGTGTTGGTTTAAAATAGCTGTGTGTTTGTATCTTTCAAACTGCAAGTGATTGTAATCAGTTGCCAGGTGGCCTTCAGTAAAACTTATTTTCATATGTTTGTGTCCAAAATGTTCTTTAAGGTGCTATGTTATTGTAATTGTTAGTGTAGCTTCTGATTACATTCTCAGGTGAGCATGCAATACTTTAGCAAGGTTTTAATCAACATGCTCAAATGTTTGTGGAGCTATAGAAATAAAAATGTGGTACATTGTTACGTGATTAATTTTTATTTCTGTCCTTCAAAGTTACACCGCAGATCAAAAAGTTTGGGGTCACCCAGACAATATTATTTTCCATGAAAACACACTGTTGTCGATTTACACTACCGTTCAAAATTTGGGGGGTTACATACGAGTGTCCTTATTTTGGAAAGAAAAGCAGTTTTGTTTCTGTAATCACATTTTAAAACAAACATAACATTGAGTTAAAATATAAAATGTGAAAACTTTATTCTGTGTGTATATATATATATATATATATATATATATATATATGTATGTAATTTTAAAAAGTCATTTTCTTTGAAAATAGGGACATTTCTAAGTGAGGCATAAAGAGTTTATGTGAATCACCACCACACAGGTAAGGCATGTTAGTTTAATTCGTGAATTGAATTGTTTTTGTTGTGAAAGAGCGAATTAGCTGCAGAGCACTGAACTGACTCAGCTAATGATGTAAAAGCACTATTTAAAGAGCCACAAATGTTGAACAATTTTGTGTTCAACCAACATTTTCTAGAAAAACATGCCTCATGTTTTGCTTTGTCTTTTGTCTTTTTCTACAAACATAGTGTACATGCAATTTCGGCTATTCCTATTAAATACTATAATCCATACTATGTCCTCTTTCAAGGTTCCGTAGACCTCCATAGAATTGACTCTCTAACATGGATTTAGTATAAATGTCAATTTTCATTTCAAAAAGCATGCGTGGATTATTTTAATTCATATTTCACATGTTTACTGAGGCACCATAGATGGTAAAATGGAGTGCACTTATATATAGCTACGGCGGCCTGGGAGTGAAAAACAATATTACAAATTGTGAAACACTTTTAACAATTCAGGAAACACAAAAACAAAAGCAGAAACACTTTTACAAAAAGATGAAACAAATTATAATTGTGGAAACCTGGAAAGGGAGGGGCCCATTTCACAGACATTGTTGGAAATCCCACGGCCTTTCTCGACAAGACCCGCCCCGCTTCAACATGATTGGCTCCTGCATTGCGGGTAGGGTACACAGATGGAACGTGATGTCCATCCCAAATAGCGATTGGATATACAGACGCCCTGAACACTGAGCCTGAATAGGCGTTTAATGCTGCGTATACCATATATTGTACTTGATCACATTTCTTAAAACATAAAAAGATAGATTAAGAGTTAAGGAAGAAGCAGGTTGCTAAAGAGAGAGAATGCTGGCGACAACTAAAGGAAAAGTGTGGATATTAGCAAGGAAGCTGCCGGCTCCATTCATTTTGAACGTACCGAGTGAGGGATCTACATACTCGTCCACGTGTTCAACAAACTGATGCTCATCTCTGAAGCACTCTTCAAACTTGTGGAACAACTTCCTCCCCAGGCCGCGTCTCATCCTGATCGCCCTCGACGCCGATTAGAAGTTGTCACAAATCTACATGTGAGGAAAAATGATGCACGTTAAATACATTATTTTGCCCTTGACTTTCGACTGGTGTTAACTCCCTCACCTTGTCTTGGTTGAAAGAATCCACACTGTCATTTGCCCTGTGTGGGGGTCCATTATCTCCAGGTTCATCCATTTTGAATCAGCAGTGAAACACCGCATAGACACTGTAAGACACTGTCCCAGCTTTTTTGGAACGTGTTGCAGCCATAAAATTCTAAGTTCATGATTATTTGCTAAAAAAAAATCAAGTTGGTGAGTTTGAACATTAAATATCTTGTCTTTGTAGTGTATTCAATTAAATATAGGTTGAACATGATTTGCAAATCATTGTATTCTGTTTTTATTTCTGTTTAACACAATGTCCCAACTCATAGAGACAATATTACATACCAAATACTTGAAAAAGTTGGTTTGGCAAACTATGGCACCTTTAAAAACAAAAGTTAATACAAACTAATATAAAGCCAAATAATTTCTGCTAGCCATTAACTTTACAAGCAATGTCTTGATTGACGTCTTAACATTCTTAAATGTTAAACAAGGATAGTGAAACATTTACGACAAAAATAAATGAAACAAAAATAAAATACTCACATTTTGAAGGCACCTGACAGACAAATAACAGCGAGGGAAAGCTTTGTTACTCATTTGTGTTCCAGTTTCAGGTGGTCAGAAAAGAGATGAAAAATAGAGAAAAAAGTCAAATGACATTGAGCCGGAGAGATTTGCGAGAGATTTGCTGACATCGCAAGTAATAATGGTCTAAACTCCAGAGAAAGAACCAAACTAGTCTTTATGGTAGCTTAAAACAACAATAAAAGAGGAACAAAGCAACGCTCCAGTGACACTGTGTTTGAAATACAATACAGGGAAGACATTATGTTTTGGTGTACAATAATAGCGTTTGTGCTTCATGGAGTGCGACAGTCCATTACAACAAAAGATGCTGTCATGGTCTGTGTTTTGGTTTGGGTTGTGTTTAGTTTTGTTCCATGTTTTCCTGTGTTCCATGTTTGTCGTGTGCTCATTAAGTTGTTGTGTCCACCTGTTCTCGTCTGCTTTGTGTCGACCAATCAGCTCTCTCCAGCCACTCGTGTCTTGTCCAGGTGTTCCTCGTTGTCTCGTCTATCTGTTTGTATTTAGTTCCCTGGTTTCTTTCACTTCTTGTCTCGGTTCATTGTCGTCGTCACATGTCTCTGCCATGTCATCGTCGTCAGTTGTCTTCTCATTGTGGTATGTCGTTGTCAGGTGTCATTTTCCCTTTCTATTCCGCGTCTTACTCACAGGTCATAGTTTGTTTCCAGTTTTAGATATTCGAGTGTTTCTTTGTTACTTTGATTTGATTGGTATCTGTTGTGGGACTTTGTTCAGTTTTCCCTTTTCTAAGATTAAATATTATTTTGAGACTCCCGCACCCCTGCCTTGCCTCCCTGCTTCCCTGCAATTGGGTCCACCATGTTCTCGCCTTGCGTTACTCGCCCTAACCACGCACGTGACAGATGCTTCCTAAATGAGTAAACAACTGTGACAAACATCCTCTTCCTGTCAGCCTTTTAGGAGTCCATATTGATGGTCTCCATTTTGGCGTTAATAACAGCGTGAAGGTCGGGGTTGGTGAAATGATCTGAAAGACACCATTCAACAGATTTATTAGGAATCGATCGGGACATTCTTTCTATCAGAGGCTATTGCAGTCCTCTGAGAGTCACTACATATATCCTGCATAAAAATAATAACAATAATGTGCTTACAATTGAATATATGATATATTATGAGCATTTGTTTGTGTAACTCACCGGCAGCAAATGCACGAATGTGAGTGGGCCTTTTAAGAAGCACGTCTCTGCAAGACAAACAAACACACGCTGGCTATTGGCAGATAGATAGCATTGGTTCACTCCAATCATCCAATCGTATCGTCACTGTCGGCCAGAAACATTGTATGTGCAAATATGGTCAAGTCCGTAGTTTCCCCCGCAACTTGATACGAATGGTTATAATGCATGTCACTCGGTTTGATATTTGTACAAATTTGAAATCTAAAGTGTTGAAAATAGCTCGAGAGCAAATCTATTCGTCTCTCTCGGAACTGCAGTTGTCCGAGAAGTGCCGTCTAACCCCCCAAATAATAAAGGATGGATTTCAAGCGACGCTTCCTGTATTTTAAAAGCGCAAATCGAAATAAAGTGATGGAACCTGAGAAAATCTTCAACCACGACCTCCACTTCGGGATGCGCCATCAGATACTTCTCGTTGTCGATCCTCGTCTGGATCTGCCACCAAAGAAAGCTTTTCATGAGCTATTCGCCTCTCGTTCGTTTCGCTCGAGTCTTACTTTGAACTGGCGCAGTTTCTCCCGCTGTTCGGCGTTCAGGACGGCGACGTCCAGTTTGCCCAAAGCGCTTTGTGTTGACATCGGTGCTGTGCGAACACGCTCCAAAACGGCGGCGTCCGTCTGCTCCTGACGCGCACAACAGTTGCTATAGAAACGCTCGCTTGCCGTTACGCCTTGCATCCCGCAGAGGGCGCCAGCAACACCGAAGAGAACTCCGTAGGCGTCGCATGAACGACGTCGATCTTCAACGAAAGGAAAATGACAGTGACGATAATGATGCCGAGGAGCACGTCGGCTTCGTCCGGGTTTCTCCGGATCTTCTGCCTTCTTTCCAAATTCCCCAAAACATGCAAGCTGTGTGAACGGTTGCGTGTCAAAACGTGTGTCCGAAGTCGCTACGAGTACTATACATACATCGTTTTTCATTTTCTGCAAATAAATGCTCAAAATTACAATATATGCATTTGGGATTTAGGTTGTCAGTGGTTTGTGCAAGAAAGTAAAAATGTTAATTTACCTCAAACATATGCTGTACATACAAATACCGAAATCCGAGAAACTGTTCATTTTGCAGTGGTCTTATTTTTGCTGTATATTTTGGTCACCTAGTTTAGCAACTGCACAAATCTGTATCAAACACTACTGTATTGTTAAATCAAAAGCTCACCGTTTGTGCTATAAGTGTTTGTACAAATTAATAACAACCAAATCAAAATTCCATAATAAAAATAAAGCTTTATCCTTGCATTTTCACTTTGCATGAATTCCATCAATCAGTGATATTTTACAGACTTTTGCAAAAATATTTGACAAACGTATAAATGTGTGGTACTGCATGAGATACAGTATTTACAGAGCACATAGTACAAAGTCTATCCACTGTACAATCCAGCAGTACATACATGTATTAAAAACCGAGTAGCTTAAAGGCTGTGTAACTGCAGCAAGTAAGAAGTCTCAAAGGACAATTGGCCAAAATTGTTCATTTTTCTCGCTCTGTGCTTCTTTTGTGTGCTGTAGAAAAACCTGAAAAAGAAGCACGGACTGAGAGAAGTGAACGATATTACATCAGAATAGTTGTGGGGCAACATTTGGCCAATTGGAACTGATTCACGGGCATCAGTCTCATTTCTTTATTGTCCCACCTCATATACAAGCTTTTCCTGGCATTCTGAATACATTTTATGTTCTCATTCTCTCTGCATGAGGAAATAGTTCGTATTGTTGAAGCGAATGGCTTCACTTTGCTCCGTCTCGGCATCATTTTCCTCTGCGTCCTCTTCCACGGTGGGTTCTTCCTTGGGACATGGGGGGGTTAAAGGTCACCAGGGCTCGACCTTCTGGTCCAATCGTGGCGGGCGGTTTGGGCTGGGCGGGTCCTCTGCAGTGCCGCCGAAAACGCAGACTGTGCAATTTGGTCAGGAATTTTTCTTTGTGTCTAAAATGGAACAAGTGGGTAAAATTACAAAGCTGGAAGGCCGCTCATTTGTCCAGTGAAGTACGGTGAATATGGCGGTTCATCTTTCACGTCCCTGCTATATCGCAGATTTTAAGCAATGGTCTTTTATAAGCTTTTACACGATACAGACAAGTCCAAATTTAGAGTTGAGCCTCTTCACTGTAGTGCCACGTTGTGCCGCTACAGGCCAGGCAACACTGAAGTCTAGTGGAAGAGATGCAGCGTAATTAAGAGCAAGAAGAAGAGGCAGAGAAGGTCCCCTATTAAGCTGCAGTAATAGTCATCGTTCCCACAGAGCAGAGACAATATGTGCCCAGGTTGTGTACTTTGTTTGTATATGTTGTTGCTGCTGTGTGTGTTAAAGTAGGAGTCGTTTGGAGATATATCATTATTGTAACATCTATGCTGATTTCAGTTCGCACATCTTTGCCATTTTGCATCAAATTGCAACATTAAGCTGTTGGACTTTTGTTTGACGAAATATCTATGGTTTGGTTGAACATTTTGGTGTTGAAATATACAATATTTGATTCTCTTTTGCGTCATGTTCTGTTTATGTGTTGCTAGTCTGCACGTGTTAAAATTGCAGTTTTTTGAAGGTTTATATAATTAATGTGACATTTATGCAATTTCCATTACTCATCTCTGACATTTTGCATTGTATCTTAGCATTAGCAAAAGCAGATTTTTGTTAGACAAAATTATTTTCTTATGATTTTAGTGTTTAAAAAAAATGGACAAGAATTAATTCTTTGTGTGCGTGTCGGTTTTGCAGCAACCTCAACTAGGAGTGACAAATAAAGCTTGAAGCAAGCACGAGAGAGCGTGGGAACAGGTTCTAAGGATGAGTTTAAATCATAAGGGAGGGGTAAAACTACATAAAAAATGTTTTTTTTTTTATATGGTCTTTCTATATCGCAGATTTTCACTTATCCCAGGTGGGTCTGGAATGTATCCCTCCACTGAAATTAGAGTTTTACCTGAACACTTAGACGGCCTAAATAACAGCGAGGATGGCGAATGAACATGAGACCCACAGGATGTGATGTGACACCATCGCCACGGGGCTGATGCTCGATTCGGGAAGTGCTGCAAAGACACAAGAGCCATGACCACCAAAGTACATTTCGGGGCATGTTGTACGCAAAAGGTGTGTTGAGCCATGTTTCCTGAGCGCCTCTTTTGCTGTGGCAACAAGACTTCCTGTTCTCACCAGAAGGACCTTTTTAACATCAACATTCTCTTTTGTGTGTCTCACACTAAGTGACTTGAAGAATGGTTGCAGGCAGACGCTCACCTTCAGATGGAACGTCCGTGCCGGATCCTTCATACTCGGGAAACTGCAAGATGAAATAAAGTCACACACACACACACACACACACACACACACACACACACACACACACACACACACACACACACACACAAACACAAACACACACAAGATTTAAGCCAAACTGTGTATCAATTTCAGTCTCATGAAAAATACGAAATGGAAAAACAGGTGAGAGGACTTAATAGTTATGTGACTTGGATGTTTGTTATCAAGCATGAAGCTGTAACAGCTTCAAATCTTGTGGGAAGGCTTTCAACAAGGTTTAGGAGTGAGTTTATGGGAATGTTTGCCCATTCTTACAGGAGCATATTTGTGAGGTCATACACTGATGTTGGACGAGAAGGCCTGGCCCACTGTCTACTCGAAATCAACCCAAAGGTGTTCTATTGGGTTGAGGACAGGACTGTATGCAGGCCAGTCAATTTTACCCTTGCCAAATTCTCTCATCCATGTTTTATGGACCTTGCGTTGTGCACTGGTGCACAGACATGTTGGAACAGGAAGGAGTAATCCCAAAACTGTTTGACAGTCCAAAATCTCTTGGTATGGTGACGCATTCAGAGTTCCTTTCACTGGTGCTCAGGGGCTAATATTTTGGACATTTCCAACTTTGTGGGAGTAGTTTGGACTGACTGACTGTGCACCCTTGCACAAATCAAGGTTCATAAAGACACGGATGACAGAGTCTGGTGTGGATGAAGTTGACTAGCCTGCACAAAGTTCTGACCTCAACCCGATAGAACACTTTTGGATGAATTAGAGCGGAGACTGTGAGACAGGCCTTCTCCTCCAACATCAGTGTGAAACCTCACAAATGCGCTTCAGGAAAAATAGTCATAAATTCCCATAAACACACTCCTACACCTTGCAGAAAGCCATTCCAAAAGAGTTTAAGATGGTATAATTGCAGAGGGTGGACCGATGTCATACTGAACCATATGGATTAAGAATGGGATGTCACTTATCAAGGCAGGTGAGCGAACACTTTTGGCAATATAGTGTACGTTAGCTTGTTGGCCGCGGCAATTAGTCTCGACCACAACCACGATCCATTTACTAACGTCATTACCAAACTTAATTTGTATATGTAAACACACATTTTCAATATTTTTGGGGAGTGTTTTAAAAAAAAAAAAAAAAATTATATATGTAGGTTGGATATTATCCATTTTTACCTTAACCAAGTGCGGCCACAGAACTTCAGTGGACTGTTAAGACTGTCATTCTAATAATGTACGCAATGCACATGAAACTTTTTAAAATATAGTTTTCCCGTAGTCATAAATAAAAAAAAAAAGATATCCATTTAACAAAAACAAAGGCTTCAAATGTACTTGGATAAGTAAATTGTGCTCAATCAACACTACAAGATTATTTACCGTTATAGTCATGAGATCTTCATTCAGCAAAGCCATTGGCTCTTGTGTTCTTGAGTCTGAAATGAGACATGATGATTGTGAAATAATACACATGTATATGTCATAATATTTTATCAAGCGGGTACACCGCAACACATCTTGTTGATTGTGATTGATGCGTTTTCTCTCTCTCTCCAATGTCCATGTCATGAACAGCATGCTCAGTGTTGGTGCATCTGAAAAAAATGGAATATTGTGGGAAACCTGGGTGGGTGGATGGAAGATAGGAATTGGAATTGGAATGTGTTAAATGAATCTGTTTAATATACTGGTTGCAGTTTTTGAACTAAACTGCTAAAATACTGTAAATGAACGTTTAGCTCCCGTATTCTAACTTATTGAGAAGTTTCTCATCCCACACAACCACAAAAATAAAAACACCGTTAACAGTGTCAATCGAAACTTATCTTTGTGAAGGCACGATATGATCTTGTATTGGCATCAAGAGTTGTTAAGATTTGATGACTTTTGAACATAAAACCTAGACGAGGAACAAAGAGCGGAAGAGGAACAAAGACAGAGTAAAAGTAGGTGTGCTTAGCAGTGTTTCTAACATTGCTTTCCTTGAAATGCTCTTCGGAAAAACTCAAACATACAGGAAGGAAATAAAAACGCCGCTGATTGATGAGGTCGCCATGACAACGTTTGTTCCCAGAGTGGGTCAAGAAGTGCTGGATTCCTACAAGTTGCCATCATAATCGCACGTCCGGACAGTACATGATGAGGGTGTTCTTCCATCGAGTAAGTAGTTCCCAATATAATGAACTATGTTTGCTTTTGTGTGCATGTCTGTTCATTTTTAATAATTACCAGTCCAGCTGCTGCCATACACCGGCGCACTCCAGTTGCTCCAGAGACCATCATACTCATCCTGAGTTCTGACCTGGATCATGTACTCGACACCCGGCATCGCGTCGGTGATAGTGAAGAAACGACGGCCCTTGATCAACATCAGCTAATGTAGCACGCACACACATGCACACACGCACGCACACAGTCAGTAAGTGTGTTTTAATACTCGCAGCATGTCATTTAGTGAACCCCAGATTCATATATTTCTTTCTTTCTTTCTTTCTTTTCAAGCTATCTGCCATTTTTCACTTAAAACCCCACCTTAAGCCATAAATATGCCACAAACTATGATCCCAAAACAATATCATTTCAAACTCATCTTACAAGATTACCCATCAAAATAAATATCTTACAGATAATTCGACTTAGAAAAGAATGCACCGTAAGTGTGTGTGTGTACGTGCGGTACGTGCGGTGAACTCGCCGTAACTCCCACGAGCAACCCAGGCTAAACGTAGCTCTGCCATGACACATAAAGCTTGTCTCTCGGTCGCGATGTAACAATTCAACACGCTTCTTTGACACTAACCACTGTACTACTTTCCGATTGAGACAGGGCTTTATGTGGCATTTTGTTCTAGAAGGAGCGTAAAAAAAAGGTGAATAGGTGAGTTTCCAAGTGAATAACTGGGCATTTGTCCCACGGGAAAATAGGTGAATTTGTGAATATTCGACCGAAAATATGCTGCACTTAGTTGAGTTAACACTAAAGATTTGATCAACCTTTATCGTGTAAAAGTATTTACACAATAACTTGCCGATGAATAAATGCTTGTGAGTGCCCAATAACACATTTAGTGAGCCTGCATTTATTTGTAGTTTTAGTTGGTCGTTCAAAGCGATAACTGTAAAGTGCATCACTCACTAAAACTTTGCTAAATGGTCAGCCAACACATTCTAAAGCATTCCTAACACAATTTGATCACACATTTGCAACCAAGTCAAAGAAACCTGACTCAAGATACCCTTTTGTCAACTGGTAATACCAATGGAGTTTTGTATTGTTACATCCACCTAGTTTAAAGGCTAAAGGATTGATTTGTTGACTGCTTAGTTAACTTCTCCACATTTTGAGTCACTATTAGATTTTACTGCCACCCAAAAATGGTAATGCTAAAGAGGGTCAATTGTTAAACCGTCCTTCCAACTGGGCACTACGAACCCACTTCTGACACAAATTTTCGCATAACTCTGAGGAGTAACATCGACACTGATTTGAACCCGGGTAAAACCCGGGCAAAACCGGTACATTGCATCCCTTACAACAGGATACGCCACGGATGGGCTCATGGTTAATATGTCCCACTTCTGACACCGATTATTTGGAAGTGTTGTCAACCAAGATTTGCAGGCAGGTCTATTGTGTTGAAAAACCTGTAGACTGTCCATTCCAAAAGGGCAGGCCACAGATGTGCCCCCCGTTGGTCATCCCACTTCTGACACCAATTTCTCCAACTGAGGAGCACCCTCAACCCAGATTTGATCCCCAATCTATGGAATTAAAAACCTGTACACTGTGTCTCTTGCAACAGGGAACGCCATAAATAGGCTCAAAATTAATACTCCCACTTTTGACACTAATCCCACTTCTGACACCATTTTTTGGGGGAAGACCAAGAAGCATCCTCTACCCAATCTTTGAGCCTGGTTCTCCTGAATGATGCAGTGATGTTCACAGTTGTTTTTCTGAACAGTTTGGTCTTGGCTGAGCTCTGCGCTCTACCGCATGCCGTTGAAATTGTCATTGTGATGGCTGCGTACCTGCATACTTGAAGACGACGAGCCAACGGCCTGGTATTTCAGTTCATAGATAAGCTCATAATAATTGTCTTGGGACTTCCAGGAAACGGGGTAAGCCCAGTTCACCGTCATCCTGGTCTCGTGTCCCATTTCCTGTCGGACTGACACCGCTGAGGGAGGGTCCGGCTTCACTAGTGGAGAGGACGATTTACTATGAAACCCTAAAAGTCAAGCAGTGAGATGGTAATAAGTGTGTGGACTTACAAATGTTAAGAGGGTAAAAGGGCAAGATGGTGCTGGTGGCATTGCCCGCCATGTTTGTGACGCACAAGTAGGCCATGTGACGTGTCCTGAGCTCGTCCTCGTTGTGCTCCAGAACACACCAGCAGCGGGACCACTGGGAGGAGAAGGAGCACTGAACACGATGGAATCTGTCACTGTGCCTGGACCGCAAGAGGCGATGGGAGAGGATCATTCACATGGGAGGAAATCAACACTGGAACATTGTGGCTTTAAATAAATTGTGTATCTTGTTTGCAGAGCAGTGTTGACACAACAGGGTTCATAGCGATACATTTGTGTGAGTTGAACTCAGACACATTTACACGGACACGAATATTATTAGAGACTTTGATAGCCATGCAGTCATTGTGCATAAGCAGTAGAGCAGTGCTTGCTGGCCTTTATTGAGCCAAGGCACATATTTAACATGACAAAAATCTCACGGCAAAACAAAATTGCCATGAAAAGCATAAATGAGCTCACGAAAGTGAACACAGTGGTGCCTTGAGATAAGAACCCAAAACACTTGTATCTCAAATCCTTGCTCCCAATTGAAACAAACTGAAATACCATTAATATGTTCCGGCCTCACCCACCGAAAACCCCCCAAATTTTTAATGTTTTTTTTAATAGGAAAAATAGCACTCATTGTACATTATAAAAACATACAGCAATGACAGAATTAAGAAGAATGTAAAGAATGAAAGATTTTTGCCACATTTTTTGGGTTCAATTCAATGGACATTGTGCTGCTCCTTCTGTCGTGTGTGCCTTGGCCACCCGGGGCCAGTATAATACAGACATACGAATATACATTGAGCCGGTCAAAAATCCTCAGTGGGCTGCAGTAATATTAGTCGTTCTTTGCAGAGGATAGAGAATGTCTGCTTGTGTCGGTTTAAGTTCAAATATGGGTTGCTTAAAGTGTTATAACGCTGCGATGCTGATGCGTCAATGGAATTTTGCATTGCTTGCTAGCAGTAAGCTCAGTGGACTTATCGAAAGTGGTTGTTTTTTGTTATGTTTAGTTTGACAATGGTATTGTGAATGGCAACTGATGGCTACACAGGTTAATTGTAGCTTAACTGCCACCTCGTGGAAGAACATTTTATTTTTTTGCCTGTCATTATACGTTGATGGCATAGATAGATGAACAAAGACACATTATTTGGAGTAAATACATGTACATTTTCAGACCATCAATTTTTCAACACCGCCTATCCTGGTTAGGATCGCGGGACGCCGGAGCCTATCCCAGCTGACTTCGGGCGAAAGGCGGACTACACCCTGAACTGGTCGCCAGTCAGTCGCGGGGCACATATAGACACGGACGACCATTCGCACTCACATTCACACCGTCACTGAGTGGGAACTGAACCCACGCTGCACCAAAGTCAGGCGAGTGTACCACTACACCATCAGTGACCATTTTCGGACCATTGAAGTGAAATTGGATCATTTCCCGTGACACACCTGGTTATCGCTCGTGTGCTGTGGTTGGGAATCACTACAGTAGAGACACACCTTTTATTACATTGATAAGAGGAGCATCTGGAACAGGAGCATCTGCCATACACATCGAGCAAGCTACTGCTCTTACCTTTTATTGATAAAGAGGTAACAGCTCGGGCGTAATGTCAACGGCTTCTGAGGTGTCCAATCACAGCGGATCTTACTGCTGGGTGACCTTTTGGAGCAGGACAGGCTGGGAACTTCTGGAGGATCTACAGCACATGAACCGTCACTGTAAATGCATTTATATGAATATTTGTGGTTGTTCTTAATGAAGCCCTCACTTTCTTAGAAACACTCATTCTACTATTTGTAAAAAAGTATTTAAGAATCTATTTTCTTTTGAGTATACAGATTATGTGTAAATTACTTCAAATCACACCATTAGGCCATATTTAAAAATGAAGAAGACCAGAGCGGCAGCATGACAGTACAGTCGATCAATCTAGAAACATATCGTGTAGATTCAAATTTAAAGTTGCAGTAAGGAACAACTTATCTTCTGACACCGATATTCCCCCCATCGTGATGAAGTGTACTTTTCAGCCAAATTATATTATTTACATATTTGAATCGACAAAAGCCAGCAGTTTGTTAATAATAAAAAGCAATTCAGCTAAACTTCAAAGCTTAACGACTGAAATAGTATTATAACATACAGCGACTTGCTGGTCACGCTGGTCAACGCCCCCGCCAACCCCCAAAGAAAAAAAGGTAAAAAAAAAAAAAAAAAAGAGAACAATTATAATAAGGTAAATGAATGGGTTTGCTATTTTCATCCTAAAATGTAGATTAGGGCGTCATTCAAGCTCGGACCGCCATTGCACATGGGCCATTCACCTATAGCCTGGTGGAAGACCATACAGCTAATTTAACTTGAATTAAAACCTCTTTTAAATTCAAATCATTTGATTAATCGGTTTCCGTGATGATGTGACTCACCGGCCACAATGACCTTCAAAGAGAACGTCTCTCGGTCTCTGTGCTGACAGGTGTAGTTCCCGGAATCCTTCAGTCGCACTGAGGTCACAGAGAGCTGTGTCCTCCTCCTCCCCGTCGTGAAGCCGTCCCAGTCCCAATGTCCTCGCCCCACTGTCTTCCCGTTCCACTTCCACTTGGTCTTCCCTTTTACGTCCCTCCTCCCCTCGCTGCCGTCCACGTCTTCCCCCTTCAAAGGCGTACTGGTCGGCTGAACCTCTTGATGCCTAGGAAACGATGATGATGACGATGATGTTGTTGTTGATGATGATGATGATGATGCATGTCCAGCACTCTGGATTCCTTCCTCGTGACTATTGTCCGTCAATGAGTTCCTATCAGTTTTTATGAAAGCTCCATTGCCGGTCTGTGTCTCACTGGAAGAGTCTTCATCATTGGAAGGGCGTTTAGCCACTTTGACTTTTGCGCCATCCACCCTCACATCGCCATCACAGGACAGAACTAAACTGCTGCCTGGGGACAGTACCAACACGCCGGGGGGAGCCTCTGGAGAGAGACAAAAAGCAAAGTAACAGTACGGTTCACTGTTGATGTTGAACTGTATTTGAAGTATGGCGTGTTCATCCATAATTAGTGAAGCAACAAATACTTATGTAGGCCACGTTCCAGAAGAAACGACAGCTCCATCTCTGGCTCTGTGACGTTTGCTCGGCGAGTGAAGCAGAATTATTTGGGCTCAACAGTAACTGCTTACGCCAATAAAAAAATGATAAATGCCAGTCACACCCACTAAGCTGTTTAAATCACAAAAAAAGCACATCAGTTGTTAGGAATAAGGTTAGGGTTATTGGAATTTGGGTTAGATTAGAGTTAGGGTTAAGATTAGGGTAGGGTTGGAGTTAGATTTTTGAGTGGGGTTGTGTTTAAGGGGGCGGGGGCATTACTTTTGGGGTAGGGTTAGGCCAGTGGGCTATAGTTCGTGTTAGGGTATGGTTAAGGGGTTAAAGTTTGGTGTTATTGTTAAGATTAGGGTTCAGGTTGGTTTACGGTAGAGGAAAAGTGGTTCTAAAAAGTCTACACACCTCCGTTCAAATGCCAGTTTTTAGTGATAGAAAAAATAAGACCAAGACAAATCATGTCAAACCTTTTTCCACCATTGATGTGACCTATAACCTGTACAACTCAATTGAGGACAAAAAATCTTTAATGGGAAAAATAAATACAATAAAATGCACACCCTCGGACGAATACTATGTTGCATCACATTTGTCTTACATTAAAGCACTCAGTCTTTTGGGGAAGGTGTCTTTTAGTGTGGCACATCGTGATTTGGCAATATTTGCCCACTCATCTTTGCAGAAACTCCCGAAATTTGTCAGATAACGAGGGCAACTCCTGTGCACAGCTTTCTTCAGTTCATGCCACAGATGTTTGAAGGAACTGTTGACTTTGACGAAGGCCCCAGTGCCATCTGAAGAAAAACGCCCCCGAATCATGACGCCGCCACCAACCATGCTTCACTCTAGGTATGGTGTTCTTTTGCTGATGAGCAGTGTTGTGTTTGTGCCAAACCTCCTTGAATTGTGGGACGAAAGGTCCAACCTTGGTTTCATCTGAGTCTGACCATAACACATTTTCCCACATGCGTTTGGGAGATTTCATGTGTGTTTTTGCCAAGTGTAAACTGGCTTGCAAACAGTATTCATCTTTGTATGATAAGGCTCTTATCTTGCCACCCTACAAGGTAGCCTAGACATATGAAGAAGACTGGAGATTGTTGTCACAGCTACTGAACAGCCAGTACTTGCCATAAATTCCTGCAAGTCCTTCAGTGTTGCTCTCAGCCTCTTGGCAGCCTCCCGTTACCACTTGTTTCTTTTCTGTTCATCAATTTTGGACAGACATCCAGTTCTTGGTAATGTTGTGCCATATTTTCTCCACTTGAAGATGACTGTTTTCACTGTGTCCCATGGTTTACTGTATTTCAAGCCTTGGAAATTCTATTGTACCTTTTTCCTGAATGATGCCGTGGAAGCTCTCTGCGGACCATGGCTCGTGCTGTAAGATGTGACTTCACAAATGTCAGGGAAAGCCGACACGAACATCTGAACTTCATTTGGGTTAGTGAGAGGCAATATAAATGGTGGCGCTGACTGCCATTTAACATGAGTTTGAATGTGATTGGTTAATTCTGAAGACAGCCATATCCTCAGTAATAAGAGGGTGTGCACACTTTTTTTTACTTTCCCTCTCTAAAAAGATTTTTTTTTTTCCCATTGAGTAGTACAGGTTATAGATGTCATTTTTTAAAATAAGAAAAACCTGGCATCTGAACAGGGGTGTGTAGACCTTTTATTTCCAATGTAGGATTTACCGTTCGGGATTGGGGTTGGGTGAATTCCAGTTCAGGGTAGGGTTGAGGTTGGCTAAATGTTAGGGTTCGGGTACAGGTAGGGTTAGGAATAGTTTGAGGAAGGGTTAGGGTATGTCGAGGCTAGGAATACGTTTAGGGTTAGTCTGTGGATAAAGATATGTTAGTCATATAATGCAGAATCACCATTACATAAGTCTGTTCAGCAATCGTACATATTTGTTTTGTCTCCAAACCAGGATGTCCAAAAATGTTGACTTCCTCCTTTTAATTATTCTCAATTTCCTTTTCTTTGCACAATATTCCTAAAGTGCTCCGTCTCTTATTTCGATAACCACACTGACCTCGGCTGGTTCTGAGTTCACTGTTGAACGTTTGGAGAGCGAGAGATAGATGATTAAAGTCAACTGGCTGAGCTTGACACCAAATGAACTTTAGCCTTTTCTGAACAGTAAACACACTTTCCCACACGAGAAAGCACAACATCTGGAGAGGCTAAAAGTTAAAGGGAAACCAGCACAAATGGAAATCTTAAAAGAATTATGATTCTAATGCCCCACCACTTGTCATTTACAGCGCAATAAAGCCAAATAAAACACATTTGAACAATTTATAGTAGCGGTAATTAGACGGCACGGGATATTACAACAGTTGTCCTGGATGACAGTAAACAAGGGGAAATGTTTGTCAGGAGAGAAGCATAAAATCTCCCAAATGTCATCCAAAAACAACGGTTATTTTAATGATAAGTAGGAATTTCCTTTTTGTAGGTTCACCAACCTCTCAACCAGAAGTTTTGTGTATCTTCACTTTTGTGTGAACTGTGCTCACATTAACATTTCATTCTGTTTTATGTATTTCAATGTCAAATCCTTTTAATCACAAGACTAAAATAAGTTGCTTGCTTGATAAGAGAGGATAAAACACATTGGCTGTAACTTTACCTTTTTTCAGACACGTGCCCTGGAAAATGCTGGATACCGGCATGGCGCACAGGACCCACAGCAGAGAAAGAAAACGGCACATCTTTTTTTCACCTAAAATCCCCCCCGAGAGGAATCACAAAGGTGTCGCATCGCCTCCAGACGCAGTCCTGCTTGTGGATCCTTGTAGTTGTCTTTACACTGACAGTCCAGTTTGCATCATGAGCGTGCAAACTTCATCTGAGACACGTTATTGTGAAACTCATCCGCCCCCCAACCTTCCTTTTCCACCCATGCATGCAGGCACACACACGCGCGTGTACACACAAGCATGCACACACGCATATGCACACACACACACACACACTTAGGCTGAGGATATCCTCCTCAGATCCACAGGAAAATCATCAAGTGGACCAGAATATTTATCAACATTATAGAAATAACAATATCCTATACTATATCAACATTAGCTATGATTTAATCAGGGTAGTCATTTGTCTTGTAAGTACGTTGTGAGTAAAGTCATTTATACAGTAATACAATTAGTTTCATGTCATCGCTTTTTTTGCATGTATTTCCAAAATGTGTGAATTTTTCCCAAATGAAACGCACGAATCTTCAAATTTTGTGAGTTATCGTAAATATAAAGCATGCATTACCACATTTTGTGAGATTTTCCTCAATGAAAAGTAGGTACTCTATCTGCAATTTGTTTTTGATCCTCAATGAAAGGTTTCTACATACTTAAGGTTTTTACCGTGAATAAAAAGCACATATCTCCAAATGTAAATTATTATATTATTACTATAACTATTTTATAATTATGATGATTAATCCCCAATTAAAAGCATGTATCTCTAGACTTTGTGAGTCTTCCCCAAATAAAACGCATGCGTCTCCAAATCATTATCCCCAATATAAAGCAAAGTATCGCTATAATTTCGGCGATTTCGACACTCCTAATTGTCCCTCCAAATTTTGTGTTTTTAATTCCCAGTGAAAAGCATTTGAATACTTTTTCCGAGTTTTTACTGTGCGCAAAAAGCAAATACGTATCTCCAAATGTTATGAAGGTTTATCCTCAGTGAAATGCATGCATCGCCAACATTTTCAAATGTTTTGGTTTTAATCCCAGGTGAAAAAGCATCTATTTTACAAGCTGTAAATCCTTCGCTCCCCACTGTCCCCTTTATGGAAGAATTGAGTGGCCCTCTTTGCTGCGTGTTGTTTCTCACACTAGTACATATTTTATATACAGTACAAAGGCGTTTTTGGCCTTTTTCCCTACTATTTATGAGGCTGCATCATTCGAAGCCAGAGTACTTATCATTTACGTTGCCCACATTTGCATTTGCTTAATCTTTCAAAAGTTCACACAGAATTAGGCAAGTACTCATTTGTTCTTTGTCAAACTTTGCTTACATGAAAGCATGTCCCCACTTGGGGCCACTTCCTGGAGATAAGCGCTGTTTAATAAATCGCTTCCCAAAACCTTCTGTCTTGTTTAAGACCATATATGTCACATCCAGTCATGTACAAATCGTTAGACCAGTCATATGGACACACAGCAATTGAGGCATGATAATGCCTCAATACATTTCACTGATAATGAATGACTGAACACTTAAAGCCCATTTCAGAGTGTATGTAGAGGCACTAGTGGACACACAAAAATAAGCTCCCATATCCATTTGTCTGTTTGAGTTTCTACTTGGCTTTCCATTGCAAGCCAGGGGGTCATGGAATTTACAACACGCTGCCTTAAGCACATCAATATGATGCAGTCAACTAAAAGAGAGTGATTAGCAGTTCAGTGACATGAGGGTAACGTGTGATGTTCTCATTGAGAACTAATAAGCTTTATTTTTTTGGTTGGCAAATCAATTGTATGCACTCTTGACATATGCTGCTGCTGCTGCTATCTTTTATGTTACAGCATTGGTGGGCCGTCTACTGGCCTAAACCCTGTCAGAAGCACTGACCTACTTTTACAGCCCTAAATTCTTATATTTGGTCCATAAAACTGTATTCATTTATTCCCAACAGTCTATTCTGTTCATTTAATAGGATTTCTCTTGGCTGTATATGTAAGTGGATGTTGGATTGTTTCCATCCTATCAGATTTCAGCCTCTTGCGTTTTTGTATAGTGTTGAAGGTTTCTATAATTGTGACATGTTAGAGGTTGTATTAAGAGGTGGATAAGGTCGGGTACAAAATCTACAGCCTGCCACTGCTTTACCGTATCATAAACAATTAGAGGATGGCTGAAGACACCACGCATTTCTATTTTCTGTTTGTTTGAGTCCTCTTTTGTCAGTTTTTTTTACACTCCGTTAGGGTGGTTTTCTTGGCAAGACGGTGAGCCTGTGCTGTTGGCTACTTCCTCTGAAGCTCCTATTGAAGTGATTGTCGTTAGAATTATCTGTGAGTCTCGGACTGTTTCCTCCTCGATGGGTGCCTCCTGTGAACACCCCAGAACAGAAGACGAGTGCGAGAGCGCAGGGGTGCACTCTCCTGACGTACCGGGAGGAGTGTGAGCGTGCTTCTTCCTGCGCAGGGTGTCGATCCAGCTGGAGCTGTGCCTGGACGCGAAGCTGGCCAGAGCCAGAGACGACAGACGCATGTTCTTGCCAGAGGTGATCAGCTCCCCAAATCCCTCCTGGTGGGCGAAGGCATAGCCGGACCTCCGGGAACCGCCTCTTGCGCCCAGGCGGCCCTCGGAGCAGCTGCCCGCACTGCGCCAGGTGGATGCCACGCTACCACCAGCTGACCTAAGCTTCTTTTGACGCACCAGTTGAGTGTAGCGGACCTGGAGAGAGGAAACCAAAGCCAGGATTTGTTGGTACGAGTCACAGTTTTATACCTGTCTAATAAGATAGGCAATTATCACTCAAATTATCTCAAATTTTAACAAGAAGTGTAAAAACTAACTTCGCGTAATGTGTAGTTGTCCATCAGCTCAATGAACAGGTGACATCGTTTTAGAAAGGTGCTTTCCTTGACATTCAGTACTTATTTTTCCTTGCTTTGTGTCATGAAGCTCCTTTCGCCAAAGTCTCAGAGAGAACTACTTTCGGGCATAATTATACAGGATGTGACATCGTCTTAAAACAGGTTTGCTACAAAAGCTTCATTTACATCATATTTTACTTTTACTTTTTTTCAGGGTGAAGCATGACATTCACTAGCAATACAAAGACATTTTCTGTGTTAGTATATGTTTATACTGTATATACTGTGCTTAAACAGTCAAACAAGAGTGCAAGTGCAGTAAATCAATGACTTCTGCAGGGCTCTGTCTTTACTGCAGTGTGCAGAGTTGTGCACACTGAATGAAAGTTTTTTTTTTGCACCATGTCCAAATCTGCTATCCAGTTTGTTTATCTTTATTGAATATCCTCAAAATTGCATCTCGCACAATCTTATTTGACTGCATTTCTAACGCACAATGCGTTTTCATTTCTAGTGTAATTCTTAAAACTGAAGAAAGAGAAAAAGTTGAACTGACAAAGTTAATGTTAAGTTGAACGTTATAATTACTTTTTAATTTATTTATTTATTTATTTATTTTTTTTACAGTTTTTATACATTTCATTAAAATCATTTCAGTGAGAATTAGACGACCAAAATGATGTAATTTTCTTCTCTGGAAAATTGATCTAATTTTGACTTTGACAACACTAGAAATATCTCATCAACTTTGTATGCACATTGACACTCGTTCCTTTATTCCCATCCCCTTTTTCCCTTCAGTTTTCCCATCTCAAGGAAGTTCCTGTTGCTGACCTTTCAATGGTTTTCTTACAGTCAAAGAAGAATTTTTCCCATGCTACTGTTGTTACATGTCTACCAATCGGGGATTGGAAAAATGTGACGTCTTTTCGTAGTCTAATATCATAGGCAATTCTTGCTATTTATTATCTCAAATTATCACAAGATGTGTAAAGAGTAAGTTTAAAGGTGACCTTTTTTTTTCCTACAAATTAAAACAATTCCAATGTGTCAAAATGATATTTCTGTGACATGCTTTCACCAAAATGACTATGAAGTACACAACACTTTACACAGCATATTTCTTGTCGTGCCAAAATTAGCCTGTTTCGACGGGGCGGCGAAGTCTCATGCACTTGAGCAACTATAAGCAGAGAATCATTGTCCCTTATTATAAAGTAGTACCATCAAAACATTTTACACACCTTGGCCTGCTTTGCATAACAACGGGTGAGAAACAAAAAACTGATCCAAAAAAAGAGGAAGTTCTTCGAATCAGGCTGATGGTGAAGACACTAAAAAGACCTCAACGCAATAGGCTGCATTAAAATCCTATTCCGTCATTAGAGTGCACTGAGTATATCAATATTTGCTGCCTTTTTACAATGCGTGAGGTCAATCACAATATTCATTCACCCATTAAAACAAATGTACGAGCTCTGAAATGTTCTGCAGTTAATCATTGGTCAGGAGCAATTCAGAAATAAATGCATTAAGACACATTACTGAGATGAGTGCTCTTGTTTTTCTTACCGTGTCAGAGAGCTGAGGTTTGAGGTCCAACTTGAGGAAGCGGAACGCCAAAACTGGAACTATACAGATTGCCGTTGCCAGTGCAATAGTCAACCACACAACTGGTTGTAATAGTGTGCTCTGAGCACTTGCTGCACTCAAAACATACAAACAAGCAATCTTTAGGCCTCAAACGGTAATAATGTATTGGAGAAAACACACTTTGCATTTCGGAGTTCCCCATGGCTCTTTCCTAAGTCCTCTTTAAAAAATAAAACAGAAGCCTAAACAGTTGGCTTTTATAATGACACATTTTTTGGTTATCTTTTGATTCTAGGATGTTCATGGGGGAAACAGCGCCATGGACTGACCTACAAAATGGAAGTGGTTGGGGAAGCTCCTGAAGAGTGTCTGACTGTGTACAACAAACATGATGGTGAAGTAGCAGCCCAACGAGCCCCACACAAACACGTGGTTAAAGATGGTCCAGAAGCTTGTGTCCAGTGAGATCTACACAATCCAAAACATAGAAAAACGATATGCACACTGATGATTACAAATAGCCAGGAGGCAGCTGCATGGAAAGTTCACGCCATTCTAGTCTGGCTTACCTGTACACTCACTACAATGACCAAAGCTGTTGCCGTAGTGACAGCAAAGGTCTGGTAGTCGGCAAGAGGCTCTCCGCTGCTCTGCGAGGCGTCGGCCAGGACAGCGTAGGGGACAAAAAACAGCACCACTGATGTGTATATGCCCTGGGCAATGCAGATGAAGAACTCTCTCTTGTTGAAGAGCAGGTTGAGTTGGCCAGGCTCATACAGTTTTGGATTCTCCAGACTCCTTTGATCAGGCACATCCTAAAATGCAAGGTGGTAACAAAATATAGTAAGGTACTGTATTGAATCCTCTTTTGTGCTATAGCATCCTAATTCACTATTGGTGGAAGCTCGTGGCATTTTGTACCTGGGACTCCAGTGGGACTTATCCGACTGAATCTACCCGTTAAATACCACCCCTGTCATGTTACGATTATAGAAATCATCAATACTATACAAAAACACAATATAACGGTATGCAACTGTGTCATCAACTTCATATAAAGCAGTTCAGAATCAATATTTATCTAATAACAATGAGTATGATAATGAGATAATAAGAAAACACAAACATTTATAGAAAATACATCACACTCAAAAGAGATGGTGGTTCTTAAACATATTAATGTGTCCAGATCACTGCAGACATAATTTGCTTGTCGAACTTGGCTGGAACAAGTTTGGCTCTGAACAACCAATCAGAGGACAGACAAATCCTGACATTATTGTGGGCTAGTGAGCTGTCCCTGGTAGGCAAATCTAAACACTAATTGGTTAAAGAAACTGTCCCATTGCTAATATAGTTTGTTAAATCGGCCAGCGCTACTGATTCTAAAGGCCCTGGACAGATTGAATTGACATGGGAGCACATAGAGGCGCAAATCTGATTGGACAAAACATTTAACTGAAAAGCATTGCAGTCGAGAGAAAAACTACAAAAAGAAGAGAATAGACAATTGGGAATACATTAATACGATCTCATTGAACAAATATTAGAATTTAGGTTGTAACTTTAGGGCAGTGCTTCTGATAGTTTGGGCCAGCAGAGAAGGCCTTGCTTACACGTGTAGAAGCTCAATCTTCTTTTCCGTTCGGCTTATCCCTTTAGGGGTCGCCACAGCGCGTTATCCTTTTCCATGTAAGCCTATCTCCTGCATCCTCCTCTCGAACATCAACTGCCCTCACGTGTTCCCTCACGACATCCATCAACCTTCTCTTTGGTCTTCCTCTCGCTCTCTTGCCTGGCAGCTCCATCCTCATCATGCTGCTACCAATATACTCACTATTTCTCCTCTGGACGTGTCCAAAACATCAAAGTCTGCTCTCTCTAACTTTGTCTCCAAAACATCAAACCTTGGGTGTCCCTCTGATGAGCTCATTTCTAATTTCATCCAACCTGGTCACTCCGAGAGCGAACCTCAACATCTTCATTTCCGCCACCTCTTGCTCTGCTTCCTGTTGTCTCTTCAGTGTCACTGTCTCTAATCCGTACATCATGGCTGGCCTCACCACTGTTTTCTAAACTTTGCCCTTCATCCGAGCAGAGACTCTTCTGTCACCGAGCACACCTGACACCTTCCTCCACCCGTTCCGACCTGCTTCGACCCGTTTCTTCACTTCCTGACCACACTCACCATTGCTCTGGACGGTTGACCCCAAGTATTTAAAGTCCTCCACCCTTGCTATCTCTTCTCCCTATACCCTCACTCTTCCCCCACGACCTCTCTCATTCATGCACATATATTCTGTTTTACTTCGGCTAATCTTCATTCCTCTGCTTTCCAGTGCATGCCTGCACCTTTCTCACTGTTCCTCCACCTGCTCTCTGCTTTCACTGCAGATCACAATGTCATCTGCAAACATCATGGTCCATGGGGATTCCAGTCTAACCTCATCTGTCAGCCTATCCATCACCACTGCAAACAGGAAGGGGCTCAGGGCTGATCCCTGATGCAGTCCCACCTCCACCTTAAATTCGTCTGTCACACCTACAGCACACCTCACCACTGTTTTGCTGCCCTCATACATGTCCTGTATTATTCTGACATACTTCTCTGCCACTCCAGACTTCCACATGCAGTACCACAGTTCCTCTCTGGATACTCTGTCATAGGCTTTCTTTACATCTACAAAGACACAATGTAGCTCCTTCAGACCTTCTCTGTAGTTTTCCATAAACATCCTCAAGGCAAATAATGTATCTGTGGTACTCTTTCTATGCATGAAACCATACTGTTGCTCGCAAATACTCACTTCTGTCCTGAGTCTAGCGTCCACTACTCTTTCCCATAACTTTATTGTGTGGCTCATCAACTTTATTCCTCTATAGTTCCCACAGCTCTGCACATCACTCTTGTTCTTAAAAATGGGCACCAGCACACTTTTCCTCTATTACTCAGGCATTTTGTCACGTGCTAGAATTCTATTGAACAAGCTGGTCAAAAACTCCACAGCCACCTCTCCTAGATGCTCCCATACCTCCACAGGAATGTCCTCAGGACCGACTGCCTTTCCATTTTTCATCCTCTTTAATGCCTTTCTAACTTCCCCATTACTAATCATTGCCACTTCCTGGTCCACCACACTTGCCTCTTCTACTCTCCCTTCTCTCTCATTTTCCTCATTCATCAACTCCTCGAAGTATTCTTTCCATCTATCCAGCACACTACTGGCACCAGTCAACATATTCCCATCTTTTTCCTGAATCACCCTAACCTGCTGCACATCCTTCACATCTCTATCCCTCTGTCTGGCCAATCTGTATAGATCCTTTTCTCCTTCTTTAGTGTCCAACCTGGCATACATGTCATGATATGCCTCTATATGTTTGGCCTTTGCCACTTCTACCTTTGCCCTATGTCGCATCTCAATGTATTCCTTTTGCCTCTCCTCGGTCCTCCCAGTCCCACTTCTTCTAAGCTAACCTTTTTCCTTGTAACTGGCGGCGTCAACCTGCAGGGCGCCGGTGGCGGACATTGTTAACCCGTGCCATGACCGATCCGGTATGGAATTCCTTGGATGAACGCTCATATTTGCTTGGCAAAGTTTTAAGCCGGATGCCCTTCCTGACGCAATCCTCTGCATTTATCCGGGCTTGTGACCAGCCTACAGTTTGCACTGGCTTGTGCCCCCCATAGGGCTGCGTTGTGTAGAAGCTCAATAGCTAATGTTAATAATACCTGGTCAAATATGCCCATTGCAAGCACAGGCAGAGACGTGTAAACAATGTTGTAGAGTGTGATGAAGAACTGATCATACACCGTCTACAAGAAAGAGAGAGAGATACATGATGGTCATTTTGCTTCCATGATTCAAGAGTTGTCTGCACCATAATCTTTCCTCTCTGACCTGGGCAGAGAAGCCACAGAAGAAGCCGAACCAGAAGTGCACCATAGTGAAGGCAAAGTTCTTGTAGAAGAAGTAGCACAGGAAGCGGCACATGCGTAGGTAGGACCATCGGCCGTGCACCAGCAGGAGCCGCTGCAGGAAGCGGAACTGGGAGAAGGAGTAGTCACTGGCCAACACAGCCTGGATACCCTCCTGGCCCGAGATACCAACACCAATATGAGCACCTGCAGGAGGAGACTTTGGATTAGTATACTTTTCATGCTGTGTATGCGGATCTTCTGTTTAATGGTTAACGGTTAATGTTTACATTCCAACATGAAAATAAGCGTCGTTTCTTAAGGTAGGGAACTCAATATCCAGGCAGTCCTGTTAAGAAGACCCAAACCATGACCCTCAACTGTACCCATTTTAGTTGCAGAAAAAACTACTACACTATACCTACCACTACCTGAACCCATATCATAATCCTAACACCCTGCCCTAACCCTAACCAGCTGCTCTAGTTATAACTCTATGCAACACTTCCTGAACACATACCCTGGCCTAACCCCCAAATCCAACCCTACTTTAACCCAAACACTAAACCTACCCGACATCCTACATCTATTCCTTACCCCTAAACTAACTTACAAGGTGTGTCAGAAAAGTTCCATGACTGGTGTCACAAAAGATTTAAAACCAAACTACAAACCACAAGTTTTCTCTTTCACTGTGGACCACGGGATCAACCAGCATCCGACAATTCCTAGCAGAGCAGAACATCGCTGTGTTGGAGGAACCTCCCTACTCACCCAACTAACGTAACCCTGCATGTGATTTTTTTCCCCCTTCTTTCCCAAGCACAAAGGGGTCATCAAGGGGACCCGTTTTGAATATAGGGGCAACATCAAGATGTCTTGAGACAACGGAGTTGCGCAGGATACTGGAAAATCCTGTCAGGAGTGCATGAAGGCGTGGCAGAGAAGGCATAGGAAAGTGCAATAGACTCCGAGATGAAAAGTTTTAGTTTGGATTTGAAATATATGGTTTGAGATTGTAGTCCTGAAACGTTTATGACACACCTTACATGTACGTGTTTACAAAAAACACAGGGTGATGCAACACTTACAAAACACAGTCTGTTGCAGGAACACATAGAAAAACAGTACATTGGGTTACCTGGTTATCTCAACATAGCTTAAGCATGGACTATTTGCTTGTCAGAGGGGCTTTAAGGTGGTTAAAGAAACGAGTTCCCAAAGCGATGATGACATAATATGCACTGAAACATGCATTGCCACACAGCCTGCCTGGCTTTTCGTAACATTGAGGTCGAAAAACACCTCTAAGAATGTGGTTGCTGAAAGATGGACAGATGCAGCTCAACTTCTCTTTTCTTCCTTACTCGCTGCTACTGTTGCCATTCTTCCTCCAACTTACTCTTGATCATGCTCACGTCATTCGCCCCATCCCCGATGGCCAGGGTTACGGCCCGCTTGTGTTTCTTCACCAGCTCCACCACCTGAGCCTTTTGCAGCGGCGTAACTCGGCAGCAAATCACCGCTTTGCATGCGCACGCCGTTGTGACAAACTCCTTTTCCATGTCTGCTTCCAGTGCGTGGGCCTTTTGGACAACAGAAGAGAACGCTGACTTGTTTGATTGAGACTCTGTAGCCAGTGGCTCTCAAACTGTAAATCGGTATGTTGTAGCATGTATACGGAGTTTGGCGAGACAAGTAAAACAAAGATAATACAGTGGTGCCTTGACTTATGAGTTCTATGCATTCTGTAGTTCAAGCTCATAACTCAAAACACGTGTCTCTTTCCCCATAGAAATGTATGAAAATGCCATTAATTAATTCCAGCCCCCACCCTCCCAAATGTTTTTCACGAGAAAAATAGCACTCTACAGTATTCCACTTTATAACAGCATACAGTAATAACATACTTAAATAGAATGTTAAGAATTAAACACTTTCTGCATCATGATCACTCAATGGGCTTAATGCTGCTCGATCTGGCGCTCTTGCCTGGGCCATCAGGAGACAGAATAATACATACAGACATGCTATAAGTAGGTTTGATGATGAAACAGAAGACCATCGCAAATGAGCTGCAATAATATTTATTTCACACAGGATTAACAATATATGCCTGTGAGTATTATTATATGATCTGTCTTCATGTGTTGCGCTCACTTACTATCACCGCCCCTGATATAAACGTGACGTATTGTCATATACATCTGACATCCCATCATTTTTTTTTTTTTTTTTTTTAAGAACAAAAGGTGTACTATTACAGGAATAAAGTCTTATTTTTTCAAGAACAAATGGCGTTTTTTCTTTCACTTTATTGTTAAAATGTGACTTTCTTCCCATATTGAAATTTGACCTGAATTACTATTGACTACTACGACTTCATCTTGGAAAAAGTCAACGTTATTCTTGTAAGATTGTGAGATTTTATCCCGACAAAATGTCTTCCTGTAATACAAGAGCGGCATTTTTGATTATTTTGTATTGAATTGCATGAGCGTGTGCAACGGCACCTAATGTTTTTGTTTAAATTCCTACCAAGCTGTGGCCATTGATGACGAGGGCAAAGTCCCCAGACATGTTGTCCATAAGGTTGGAAGAAAAAGGGAATGGTGGCAGTTTTCCTCCTCTTCTGAATATCTTCAAGCAAGCTGCTGCACATCCCTCGACCACCTCTGTTTTTTCACCGTCCTTTGTTTGTGAATGCGCAATCATCCGTTCCCTTGCTCTCCTGTAGAGGAAGAAACCTCTGTCTGTCGGTGCCACAAAAAGTCTCAAATCTAATTTCATCTGATGAACTCCATCCGTCCATCCATCAAGTCTGACCTGAGTTCCTGCTTCACTCTCTGGACACTGCATCCGCTGATGATGAAAACCTCGGTCATATCATCTGTCAGCATCTTACACGAGTAGCCAATATTGACAGCCGTCTCTGTGCGAGATAAAACTGAGGAACTTGAGCAGATCCTGGAACTGCCTTGTCAGAAATCATCACTTGTGTCTCACCTTGCTTGTCTCCTGTAAGTACCCACGTCTTGATGTTGGCCAGGGAGAGGAGAGCGATGGTCTCTGGGACACCTTCTTGCAGCTTGTCCTCTATTGCTGTGGCACCCAGCAACTAGACAGAGTGAATGGTAACTGGGCCTCAAAAGATTGACTAACATCAAAGTAATAAAAATTTTTTTAAAAAAGAAGTTAAATCAGGAAAACTGCACATTTTGCTTTCAATTCAAAAGGCTTCGTCAGTTTTCGGAGTGGAGTGCTACTAACTGTACGTCTCTGAATTTTAGGTGTGGTCGTCAAAGTCCATTCAGCTATCCATCCATCCATCCATCCATCCATCCATCCATCCATCCATCCATCCATCCATCCACTCACTCACCCAAAACTGAAGTCTATGCCCAATTGCGGAAGGCAGACTTCCCCCTGGACTGGTCGTCAGTCAGTTGCAGTTCACACACACCATTCACACTCATTGCCACACCTACGGTCTGAATCGGAATAGATCGCTAACTGGTTGCATAGAAGTCAGCTGTGTGAACCACACTACCAGAAAAAAAGACGAAACTGTGTCTGGTTGCTGGAGAGACGCCATTTGACTTGATGAGCGATGCTGATGCCCCCTTGAGCAATGCAGTGAACTGATCCTTGGGCAAAAAGCGGACGACACCCTAGACTGGACACCAAAGAACTTTTCAGTGGGGAACTGAGTAAGAAGTGATCCCATGCTGCATGAAGTTCGGCTAAGTGAACCACTACACTATCAATGATACTTGCTAATGAAGGTGATCAGTATCTTTCTTGCTCAAGCAAACTGGGAATAAATGTCAAAACAATCCAGTTGAGGGAAAATCACCCTATAGTAGTACTAAAACTTCAAATTTAAAATCAGACAGGGACAAAAAGTGTAATCCAGTGTACACACATACTGACCATCATGTCTTGTTCGATCTGCTCATAGGCAGCCGACAGCAGGTCTTCTTCTTTCTCAGCATGGCGGTGGCTTTCAGACCACGTCTCCCATTGCTCCTCTGACAGGTCCCTGTAGGCCAGAGCCAGTGTCCGCAGTCCATCTGCGGCGTACTCCTGGAACCCCCCAGAAATAAGCAAAATCTGAACACATTGCCATGTCAAATTGTCTTCTAATGATATGTTTGCATGAGCTGGTTTTGCCACTATGACAGTAGATGGCAGAACAGGTTCACACAGGATCCCACCCACAAAGAGGGAGTTGACTGAACCTGTGGTTGGTGACTCACATTGAGGTGGTCTGAGGTGATATTGATCAGGTCCTGCTTACAGGGGCAGAGCCTCTCCAACAACACAGTGTCAGCACCTTTGCAGTACAGACGGATCCCGCCCTCGGGGTTACGGACTGACAAACAAACAGCAGGACAAAAACACAGAGGATCGTCAAGCTTCAAGAATAATTCGACATAAAGTCGGTCTGACGACTCACAACCATTTTTACTGTACAGTATATTTTACTACATAAATGTGCAAATGAATGCTGTTTTTCCATTTACTTTTTACATACTAAGTTCATGCCATTGAGAATGTTAATACTGTGACAAGCTTGTGCTGATACATTGATATTTGCAACAGCAACATGGGAATTTCCCCATTCTTGGTGTCAAGGATTATCTGATCCCGTCTGATTGTTTCACCTCATCTCATTTGACTTTTCCTGATCTCATTTCATTTTATGTTGGCATATGTCAATTTACCTAGCTTTATCGAATCTTTTTTTTACTTTGTCTCATCTCATCTCACTTTACCTCACTTTGTCTCATCTAACATCACCCTATCTTATCTTACTGCAATTTATCTCATCTCAATTTACCTCTCCACATCTCATCTTCATCTCATGTTATTTTATAATACATCACCCTCTGTCATTTTCCTTTCCTCTACCTCCTCTTACTTCATCTTATCTGATCTGATTCCATCTCAATCAACCTAATCTTATCTCATTTCATTTAATCTTTTATAATTTTATTTCATCTCACTTCACTTTATCCCATCTCACCTCAACTTTCATCGCATTTTATTTCATTTTATCTTATCCCGCCCTGCGATTGGCTGGCAACCAGTGCAGGGTGGATTATCTTATCTCCACTCACTTCACTTTATCTTGTCGTAAATCATCCATCCATCCATTTTCTGAGCCGCTGAGTCTCAAATTTATGCATGTTTTTGGGATGTGGGAGGAAACCGGAGTGCCCGGAGAAAACCCACATAGGCACGGGGAGAACATGCAAACTCCACACAGGCGGGGCCAGGGATTGAACCCCAGTCCTCAGAACTGTGAGGCTGACGCTCTAACCAGTCGGCCACCGTGTCGCCTGTCGTAAATCAGTTTTTTTTTTTTTAAATCTCATCTTTCATTACCTTACTGAACCTAATCTTACTGTAACCGCATTTAATATTGCCTTATATCATCTAATCTCAATTTATCACAATTTATCTTATTGGATTTCATTTCACTTGATGTCATTTTATTTTACCTTATCTCATCCCACTTTAACACATCCGATCTGATTCACCTTACTTTATCTTATCTGGTCTTATGTCACCTTAGCTAATCTTCACCTTATCTTATACAGTATCATCTCATTTTACATCACCGTATCTCATCTTACCTCCTCTTATGTCATTTTACTTTACCTTATCTCACTTAACCTAATCTTTTCACATTCAATCGTATCCAATTTCACTCCACTTTATCCCATCTTGCCTCCCTTTGTGCCATTTCATCTTATTTTACTTTATCTCACCTCCTCTCACTTATTCTTAACTCACCTCTTTTATCATATCTCACCTTACATCATTATCTCATCTCACCTAATATTATTTCAGATGATCAAATTTAATCTAATCTTATTTCACATCATCGCTCCACATTTTACTCACAGTAACCTCACCTCATATCGCCTTAGATTATCTAACCTTGTTATCTCATCTCATATTCATTCACATTAT
Source organism: Phycodurus eques (assembly GCF_024500275.1). Taxonomy (NCBI): domain Eukaryota; kingdom Metazoa; phylum Chordata; class Actinopteri; order Syngnathiformes; family Syngnathidae; genus Phycodurus; species Phycodurus eques. Next base: position 12,771,987 of record NC_084528.1, on the reverse strand, counting down.
CTAATCTCATCTAATCTTATTTGACATTATTTACAATATTTCTCAATTGCTAAAATACAAAACCCCATTGTTCCATCCAAATGCTTAGCGTACTGAACCCACTTATTGAATTGGTCACCCTTTTGGTAGAACCTTTAAGCACTTATCACCTTGTTAGACACAATTTGTGAACATATATTCACCCACTAAAACACATTATGCACTTGTGTTGCATAATGGTAACCGTAAGTAGCAAAGGTGGCTAAGTTCTAAACTGAACTCATGGTACAAATGATAGCATGACACATAACAAGCATGTATTGTAAAACGCACATACAACTACTACGACATTACTAAAAGGGAACAACAAACAACTGCGTTAACAATACACATCTAATTTCTAACACTACTCTACAAACTGGTGCTAGGCATTCTTGGAAGTGTCACTTCCACTCCTGCTGTAGCATTGGGGAAGTGGATACTGGGCATCCCAGCATGCCTGGCGGCATTTGTAAATTGTTGTAGCTGATTTAGCATTAATGGTAGTTGTTGTGTTCCATCCATCCATCCATCCATCCATCCGTCTGGGTAGCACACCAATGACAGACATCCTCTTGCGTGTGTTGTTAAAGTCCAGGATGGCAAGTAGCGTGTAGGTGACAGGCCGCCCCATCTCGGTGGTGGTGATGGTTCCCGGCGTTCGAGAGCGAAACACGAATCCAAAATTTCGTGCAGCTGTCACCAAAGCCCTCTCATCTGGAGACTGAGCTTTGTACACAAGCTCTCCTAGACGCACACATACAAAGGGTAGAATATCATGGATGGGATCACATACATATGACAGCTACATGGCCTTTCCTCCTCTTCCTCACCCTCATTCTTCTCCTCACTCATGACGGTGTGGCAGAGAGAGAGCAGGCGGAAAAACTCTTCAGCGTGGGGATCTCCCACTTTGACCGACTCCAGTAGTGTGTCGTCATAGAAACAGAAGTCTGGGTCTGCCAGGGGATTGAAAGGAGTGAAGTCCAGCCTCTGGAAGAGAAACATTATGCCTTTTTAGGGCACTGTAGATTTTGTTATTTTTTCTTTTTGTGGGGGGGGGAATACAGACCTTTGGCTGTGCCCCCAGTGGATCTGCTACCTCCCCTAAAAGTGACCCAAATGTAGTTACACACAGAGATATAATGTGTATTATATTACGGTATACATTATATTTGTTGATTTGAAGTCAAGGAATATTTGGCGTATATTGTAAAAAGTCCCTGCGATTGGCTGGCAACCAGTTCAGGGTCTACCCCGCCTCCTGCCCGATGATAGCTGGGATAGGCTCCAGCACGCCCGCGACCCTCGTGAGGAGAAGCGACTCAGAAAATGGATGGATGGATGGATGGATTGTAAAAAGTGTGTGCGCGTGCGAACGTGGAACATGTGTGAGTGGGTGGGTGGGTGATTGAGTGCGTGTGTGCGCGCGCGCGTGTGTGTGTGCGTGTGGGTGTGTGTGTGTGTGTGTGCATGTGCGTGTGCGCGTGTGCATGCATGTATGGACTCACCGTAACTGTGTCCATTGATGGAGCACTTGTTGAAACTCATGATGTTCTGAGTGAGGGTTCCAGTCTTGTCACTGAAGATGTACTCAACCTGAATAAAACAATTTCTGGTTAAAAACAGCGAAAATCTTGCCGATTTAGCAGGTCAAACACCAATGCAATTAAAGGAAATGTCTCATTTTGTCTCTTATAGGTGAAGTATCCCGATGATGAAAATTATATTTAATTAATCTTTTTAAGTGGGAGACCTTGCACAACTGGTGGCTGACTAAATACTTTTTCGCCCCACTGGCAGCAAGGTCAGTTTAATCTGATCTACTACAATTCCTCTTCTAGATGGTAAGATAATGCCTATATATCCTCAATCTCTTTTACTGAGGTATCCATTTGATAAATTTAGGGACTTTGCGATATTAAAGGGAAAAGGAGGAAAGGAATATAGCTCTTATTTGAAAAAAAAAAATAACAAAACAAATTTTAAAAAATCAGACCCACCTACGATTGGAGCATGGATCCAATCTATGGGACAATTTATGGCAGTCTCTTAAATTCTCAAAATTAAATTGGATAAATATGATAACATCTGGAAACCGTTCATAAAATGTTGGACGTCTTTTAAAAATATGTAAACCTACTTATATTTAAATACGTATTAACTGTTTTTTTATACAAGGTATCTAAAATAAATTTGGCTATTTGTATATTGTAAAAACTGTAGGTCTATAGATCTGAATATGTACTGAATGTATAAGTATTTATAATGTTTATATATTTTTTTGGGTCAAACTTTAATCTGTTGGGAAATAGGAGTGTTTTGTTTTGTGCTGGGATGGGCGGCATTGGCGTTTCACTGTAATAATATAAAGCAAATGTGCAAGAAAAAACAATCGATATATTGTTCAAAAAGTAAATGTTAAACATTGAGTCCCCCTACACTGTTGTCTCTAATTTGCTGTAGAGGCCCACCTGGCCCAGCTCCTCACTGAGCGTGGTGGTCCGGGCCTCGGCCGCTGTGTTGCACTGTGAGCAGAACATTCGCTGGTCCCAGTTGATGAAGTAGCTGTGGCCCAGTCTGATCACCTCCACACTGTTGCACACACATAAACATATCAGATGGTGACCTCTTTGGTGTAAAGGTCGGATTCCTCCCTTGTAGTTTTACATTACTATTACTTTAGTCTCATAACATTGCCACTCTATTCTCATGAAACTGTAACTTATGTTGGTAATCTGTGCAAAGGTTTGGTGATTTTTCATGTCTTGTAATATTACAAAAATGTACAAAAAGGTTATTTTGTATTTGAGTCAATATTTAACCAGGTAAAGGTTTATTGGGAGATAAAATCACTCTTTCAAAAGCCAAGAGGCAACAGAAATGATACAGGCAGCAGAAATTACCCGGTACATAACACGACAACATTCATACAACAAATAAAAACAAAAACTCACAAATAACAGTGATATTAAAATGTATGGCATCTGATTTAAAAACAGTCACAGGCCCAAATGCTTTCGAGTGGATACATGGTGTTTTTCTTTTTTTTTTAATTCATTAAATATTGGCAGGCTTGAAGACATTTTTTGGCTCTCTTTAGTGGGTTAATAACTCTATACTTACAGTATGTGCCAAATGTTTAATATTTGTTTAAGTGCAGTTTTTGCAAAGAGAGCCTGAGTCTGATTGATTTATATTGTTTCTTTTTATTCTATCCATCCATCCATTTTCTGTACCGCTTTATCCTCACAAGGGTCGCGGGCGTGCTGGAGCCCATCCCAGCCACCCCCGGGCGAGAGGCGGGGCACACCCCAAACTGGTCGCCAGCCAATCGCAGGGCACATATAAACAAACAACCATTCATGCACACATTCACACCTACGGGCAATTTAGAGTCTTCAATGAACCTACCGCGCATGTTTTGGGGATGTGGGAGGAAACCGGATTATTATTATGCACTATAATATCATTATATCAGTAGCGTAAAAAACATCAACAATACTATTGTTTATCGTGAGAGTTTTTGGGGAAATATGTCATCCTAAAAAATTTGCTATCGTGGCAGGCTGACACAAAAATACTGTACAAACAAAAATCTGCAATATAGCGGTACCGCGAAGCAACGACCGTCATTTATCGGAAGATTACTGTATACTGTATGTACTCCATGAGGATAGGTTGCAGGGACTCATTGTTCCAGGGCTGGGACTCATTGTTTCAAGACATGTGCATCCTGGGACTCAGCTAGTCTCAAGTGTAAAACGATCTATGCAATATTACAACTACGTTTTCCCCGACTTCTATTCTCATAAAACCATGACGTAATTATACTAACTTGTACTTTTTTGATGATACTAAGACATTATTTAGTAAAACTTTGAATTTATTTTTGCAAAATGATGATGTAGTTGTTGCAATTTATAACTCTGACTTCATTCTCATGAAATTACAACTCACAAAATTAAGGCTTTTTACAGTGTCTCGTAAAATTACACATTTATCTGCTAGTAAGAGAACTTCATTGTCAAAGATTGTGACTTAGTTCTCGTAATATTGTGATTTTATTTCCATAAAATTGCAACTTTATCGTATAATACCGTGACTTTATTTCTTTTATTATGACGAGGCTCACAAAATGCCAACTTTTCCTTTGTAGTATTTCAACTTTATTCTCACAAAATCAACTTCTTTTGAAATCATGCCCTTTTTCTTCTCACACTATGACTTTACTCCTGTTAAATTACAGCTTTATTCTCGTAAAAATTCAACAACTTCATTATTGCAAAATTGCTAACTTTTTCTTGTAATATTAGAACTTTATTCATGTAAAAGTAGTACTACAACTTGTAAAATTCCAATTTTATTCTTACAAAATTGGGACTTATTTCTTGTAGTAGTATTACTTTTTTCTTCTGATATTTTACAACATAATTGTTGTAAAATTCATAATTGTTTACAACATAATTGTTGTAAAATTCAAACTTGGCTCTCACAAAATCAAGATAAAATTAAAGTATGACAATGTTAATTTCGTTCCCTTTATCTTACATGTAGGCCTGTCCTCACCTGACATACAGCGAGATGGGCACCACTGTATTAAGGATGATCACATAGGACCAAAAGGCAAGGAGGGCAGAGAAGAGGAAGCCGTCCACCGGAGGATCCCAAGGTAGGTGACTCTGAAACAGCGATCCCACCTCTCGCTCCCACACGGCGTTGCCCACAGCCAAAATGACACCCATACACACCAGGAAACCAAAGATCTGACATGGAGAAAGACGAGTGCCTTGAGGTATGACACTAAATCCGCTGATATCGTGGGCGGACGTGCAAATGAGAAGGAGTCCTACCCAGAGGACCAACGTGTTCATCAGATGGTCGATGCTGGTGCGCTTGAACTTGGTGTGACCGCTGTTCTGCATTAGCTTGGTGTCTGGGCCTAGGAAAAACACATGATATCATACAAGCCTGTTCGTGCTCGAAACTAGTAGAGTTTTGTACAAAAAGTAGCTCTGTAATTAGTGGAATATGTTTTTTTTTTTTAATCAGCAGCTAATATATTGACCACTGTACTATTTACTTAGGGAACCTGCTTGTCATTTAGTTAGTTAGAGAAGGTGGTTAGTTATTAGGTTAGCTAGTTAGCTTGTCGTTTAGTATGATTGTGTGAAAACTACCTACCTGATTTTATTTATTTTACATTTAACCGAATGAAATTAAAGTTGGGATAAGAACTAAACACATTGCTCTACCCATACCACCATAAACTAAAGAAACACATTTTAAAACGTCAAATGACTGATGAATAAAGTTGAGAGAATAAAAGTTTTAATGAACGAAGTTGGAGAAGTAATTGAAAGTAAGCTATTTTTCAACTATTTCGGATTGTCACAAATCATCAATATTCCAACTTTGTTCATTAAAACTTGTGCAACTTGGTCACTTGGTCTGTCGGCATTACTCTTTTTAGGGTTTACTCAAGGTATACATTGGTCATTCTCAATGCTGAAGCTCTCCCAAAAGCTGTTTACATGTTCATTGGACTTCACTATATACTCCGCATTTAACACCAAAAATCCTTGAAACAAGCATTTAATTTTACTATTGAGTTGGACCCTGATGAGCTAAAACCTAGATTGCTAACTCAGAAAAACAAAACAAAACAAAAAAAAAACAGCTTGCAATTTAAATATGAATGTAATTCTGGATATTATAGTGTAATCATCCTTTTCACAGGACTCATAAACTTAAAAAAAAAAAAAAAAAAAAAAAAAAAAAAAATCATCCTAAAAAGATTTTTCAAGAGAAAAAAGGTCCCTTCAAAAGAAATACGTGTATGTGTACACCTGTTTATAAGAATGGCAAAAAGCTGTTTTTTGTGTAGAATGTTTGGAATTCAGCTGTTACATTGTGTTGAGCTATTCACATGGCACGAGTTGAAGTTGTTTTTTTGAAAACAGCTGAAAGCTGGACATCTTTCTAAAACACCACATTTGTAACATGGGTTGAATTATTTGGATTACAAGTGAATGTTTTTCATTTCATGTTTACACCTTCTGCCTTCGTCAGAAGTGTCCCAGATGACCTGACGCATACTTTCATTCGGAACTCCACTCTGGAGGAGTAACCGAACAGTAGCAGGCGTGTTTGTCTTGCCAGGTTTAAACGGGTGACCACACTGACAGGTGGATCCCCCGGGATAGAACTCCAGTTAAGAATTGGCGTCACACTTTCTGGGAAACCTCTAATTTTCTCTTTCTTTCTTATTCGTACAGTGTACTTGCAAATTCAAAGAAGAAAAACAATTGTAAACTCTTGGTCATTTTAACTCGTGCTTTAAGTGAATGTTATGTAATAAGTCAGCCTAATGAAGAAAGATTTTTAATTAGATCAACTAAATAGTTTATTCAGTATCTACCCATTGCGTCCAGTTAAGGTTTAATGTCAACACAACTAAAGGTCTTGAGTTATTCCATGTACAAAACTTAAGTCAGTTAAGGCAACAAGTTTCATTCGGTTGTCGGGTTAAGAGTGAGATGCCGTGTTCCACAAAATATAGATACGGCATAAGTGCATCACATACGCGGAGATGCATTTCTACCTGCAAAAATGACCAAGCCGTAGCAAGCCTCAGTGTTGCGGAGGACACACCCTCGGAGGAGCATGTTCTGGTTGGTCAAAGGGTATTTCTTGTGCCTCCAGTACAGAGTCCCGCCGAAACGATCCAGCTTGTTGTTGGGGGGCTCGCAGACCACCTCACCTTCGCACATAGAGATGAATACAATAATTGTTGAGAGAGGAGCACAAACAAACTCAGTTCAAACTCACCATTAAACTGAGCCAAGTTGTCGGGGTCCCCGAGGTCCGTCGTCACCGAAACAGACTGGCGCACCTTCGTGTTGGTTTCTCTGTAGGACATTGAACAGGTCACAAAGTCATTTACGGGCAATTGAGGAACAAGGCGCAGCGCGGTCACTGACCCGTCCAGCTCGGCTGTCTCGATGTAGCAGAGACCGTGAGGTTCACTGCTGGACAACAGCAGCAAGTCAGCCTGGACATACAAGGAGGCAGAGAACAGCACAGAAACACAACGATACATCAAACAAGGACCACTTCATGAGGTACATTTACACAGTTAAGAGATCCAATACAAACGCTGCACCAAGAATTCTACCGGTACAAAAAAAACATACTGTTCAGTTTTGATTTGACACTGTCATCGAAGTATCTATTTAAAAACATAGTTTATTATTATGGCCGCAGATTGCAGTGGTGTACGAATGCAATGCATCAGTAGTGAGAATGGTTTCTAATATTTTGGCCCTTTCATGCTGCAAAAAAGTAGCCATAGTTTGGATCTTATGAGATTGTGCAATTACTTACTGCCACAAACTGATTGTTCTCCAATTTGATGATGTCACCCACTCGGACGTTCATCCACTTTTCATTTTGAAGCCTGAAAGGGCAAAATAGGAAGATACAAAATGGTGGATTCCAAGTCTTAGCAATATCCCATTTCGATATATGAATCTAAATATATGTCTACACACCCCTGTTCAAATGCCAAGGTTTTGTGAAACGAAAAAATGGGACCAAGATCAATCATTTAAAACCTGTCCCCCCCCCCCCCCCCCCCCCCCCCCCCCAATTATTGTGCTTACAACCTGTACAACTCAATGGATGAAAAAATTATCTTTTCAAGAGGGGACATCACATTGAACAACTGAGATAATGAAATGTGTCTGCTGTGTTCACTCTTAGGTTATGCATGTAAAAATGTCTTCATGACCCCAAAAGGGTCTTGAACTTACGAGCCACGCATGAGCACCTGAGACTGACGGTTGTTCACTTGGTTGTCACTCTTGTGGCGAAACTGCAGGAGACGAACAAAAACACTTTTCACATTTAACAACGATAGTCTTTCTAAATTGATTTCACTCTGACATAACGCAAGACGGAGTCCCGTGTCTGCTCACAAAGTCGTCCGTGGCGTCCTTCACGGCGGTGATGCTCAGCACCAGCGCTAAAGGCACGATGGTGGTGAACCAGGACAGGGAGGAGATCTGAGGGATCAACTAGATCATAGAGAGAATACACCTCCGTGTTAGACTGAATGTGGCAACACAGGCTGTCAAACTACGTACTGAGCATTTCAGTAGCGTGTGTGAGTGTTTCATTTGTGTGTGTGTGTGTGAGAGAGTATTTCAGTAGTGTGAGAGCGTTAGAGTTGTGTATAAGAGAGAAAAGAATTTCAGTCGTGTGCGTGAGCGCGCTTAGGTAGTTGGCGTGAGAGATAATCCTGAATTCTGTCCCTGACGACCCCTCATATTAAACAGCACCCTTTACAGTCATAACTAGAAGAGCACAATCAGTCGAGGAAACCAACCCCAAAAATGAAAAAGGGCAGATTACGTTTAGTGTAAGTGTGGCAGCCTTCTTGGTCGCCGCTCACCTGCAGTATGAGCAGGAAAAGGAAGTAGGTGTTGGCCACTTCCTGAAACTGCTCGAACAGATTGATTGGCAGAAAGGTGAGGACGTTGTACTTGGATGTGGTGATGCAGTTACTCTTGTTGTGTTTGAAGCAGCACAAGGAAAGGACACACATATCAAATACTGCGTTCCCCAGCAAAATGTCATATTGCAGAGGAAGAGAAAGAGCGAGAGAACTTACCGCATAGTGGGAATTTTCGTTGGAGTCTCTGTCATTGGCCCTGACCCTTCGCTCCTCCTCTGCGGGAACACAAGGGACGCATTATGTGATGCAAACACAAAAACATCATGAAATACATTTAAAAAAAACAACAACCTCAAACTCATCTACTCATTCACTTCCATGTGTCCATTTTCTATAGCTCATGTCTTTATTGGGGCCATGGGTGAGCTGGACATTATACACAGTTGTGGACACCCTGGACTGGTCACCAGTCAATCGCAGGGCACAAACAGACAAACTACTCACATTCAAACCTATGGACAATTTAGAGTCTTCAATAAACCTAACATACTGTATATGTTTTGGAGCTGTGGAAGGAAAGCTAGTACCTGCAAAACAACAACAACAACAAACAAGCACGGGGAAAACATGCACACTACACAGAGGAAGCCCACAGCCAAGAATTGAACCCTGAACATGAGAACTGTGAGCCAGACATGCTAACCACTAGTTCACTATTTTTGATGCCACTTGTTCTGTTCAGGGTGGCGGCACGATTTGGAGCCCATCCCAGCTGCATGAACGTCAGCTATGTGAGCCCCTACAGTACGAACGAACGGGTGTGCACTCTGGGGCAACTGAGACGCTAATGTGACAAATAATATCAAGATTTCACTCAGGACAAAGAACCAGTACACATGTCCAGCTTCTTATCAAGGAAATTTAGTAGGGTTTCATACAAAAAGTGAAGTGATTCTCATGTTGCTGAGACACTACTAAACTCTTGTTGCTTATGTCCGCTCCCTTAAATATTGATGAGAGTGCTATTTAACTGAAATGACTCCGCAGAGCGCTGCAAAGATGTAAGCAGAGTACCTGTGTTGCACTGAGGATAGGATAGAACTTTCAGCAAAGATTTGACTGATGACGACATGAGAAGCAACGAGGAGGTCACAGGAAGAGATGGCCCCGAATAAAGGGATTAACACGTCATTATCACATGTGCACACATTAATAAACGTGCTGCAGTTTCCGGTCTGCATTTGCCCCACACGTGCAGGCACTGGTAGTTTCAAGTAAGCCAGTACAGGCCTCCTCCTATCTGGTGTCAGAACCTCTGTCCTCCGCTGTTCTTCCTCAGATTGCTGAACAGTCACCTAAATGCATCGAGCAAACTGTCCATTAAGGGTTTAATATTGTACGTCGAACAGCAGCAAAGGCATTAGGAGCCCCGACGCTGACTGAGATGTGAGAAGAAACTCTTACAAATCCATAAAGCTCCATTACGGACAAACGTGCAGGCTCACTCTGAGACAGAAACAAGTATGAGAGTATCGATTCAAGATGAAACACCTAATATCGATAATGTCATGAAGAATGACAAATTTGGAGTCTAATTTCTGTCGAGGGGCATTTTTTTTTTTTTTTTTTTAACAGGAAAAGACATTTAGAGGGGCACTAAGCTACAAAACAATGCCAAAGTAGGAGGCGAACGGTGCAGGAAAAGCAAGTCAGAAAGGCAAACGCTAAGGAAACAACTCAAAAACCAGCACCATGAGCTCATTTATCACTTTTGCAGTTGATTTAACACATTTTCAGTTGATTTCATTAGTGCGGACTAACTTTTTGGTTCCCTCAAAATTGTAGAATTCTATTAGTCTCTGCAGACTGGTGCATTTTGGACAGATTTACTTGGGGGTGTACTCACGTTTGTTACTTATAGCAGCTGTACAAAGCAAAATTCCTCTGTGTTGTCCCATGATGAGTAAACACAGTGAATCCCTGTGTATGTGTCATTCATAAATTCACCTATTCACAAATTGTTTGAGGGGAACCTAGCAGCTGTTATTTACGGTGGCCTGGAACTGCAAAACAATATAACAAACTGTGAAACACTTTTACATTTCAGAAAACACATCAACAAAAACCGAAACACTTTTACAACAGATGAAACTGGAAGGACACGCCCTGCTCCAATATTACTGGCTTCAGGACACGCGTCGTTGAACTAAGATTGGTTGTTGTATTTCTGTTGAACACGCTCTACTGCAAGCAGACGGTAAAAGCTAATTAAAAAACTTATTCATTGTGGCGGCATTAACATAAATGCCATAAACCCTAAAACCTGTCGAATACTGTGCAATGTGGTCGAACCCGACTGAATCGAACCATCGCATAAAAATAAGAGTTGCCGACGCACCCCCGCACATCGAGCGATTTTATTTATGGACGCCCTGAACAGCGAGCCTGTAGAGGCGTTTTGATGCTGTATATACAATATATTGTACTTCATCACATTACCATAAAAAGATACATTAAGGGTTAAGGAAGAAGCAGGTTGTTAAAGAGAGGATGCTGGCGAGAATTACAGGCAAAGTGTGGATATTTGCAAGGAAGCTGCCGGCTCCATTCATTTTGAACGTACATTCTGGTCACAAACTTCACTTTTTCATGCACAGGCACATTATACATTATGAATATAGGTTCGTATTGATTTAAAACAACATTTGATGCTTTACATACTATTTACAGTATATGGCTTGAGCCGAAGCAACGCGGCGGCACGGCTCGCCAAGCCAGAAATGTATTTTCACCGTGGGGCAAAGCTTCTGTGCATTTTGACTGAACGTAAACTGGGACGTGAAGACGCCGTGCAACGGAGATTATAATTTTGAATCGCGTCAAAATTAGTGGCTGACCGATCGGCCGCTCGAGGAAACAGTTGCCAAACCACGCACACTGCGCCATAGTTCAGTCGGGTTCGCCGGCGGTGCTCGGTGTGCGCCAGCCTTAACCACCATAATGCTAACCTTAACTCATTCTAAACTGCCTTAACCCCAATCCTAGCCCTAAATATAACCATAGCAAACGTCTTTGTTTTTTAAAATTATATTTGGGATGGACATCTTGTTACATCTGTGTAGCCTACCCTTCCCGCGATGCAGGAGCCAATCATGTTGAAGTGGGGTGGTTCTTGCTGAGAAAGGGCGTGGGATTTCTAAAAATGTCTGTGAAATGGGATGTTTCCCTTTCCGCAGCTACTTCATCCAGCTCTTCTGGGGGGGAAACCGAGGCGTTCCCAGGCCAGCCCAAGGATGCAGTCGCTCCAGCGTGTCCTGGGTCGTCCCCGGGGTCTCCTCCCGGTGAGACGTGCCCGGAAGACCTCACCAGGGAGGTGTCCGGGAGGCATCCGAATCAGATGCCCCAGCCACCTCATCTGGCTCCTCTCAATGCGGAGGAGCAGCTGCTCTACTCTGAGATCCTCCCGGATGACCGAGCTTCTCACCCTATCTCTAAGGGAGAGCCCGGACACCCTGCGGAGGAAACTCGTTTTGGCCGTTTGTATCCGGGATCTTGTTATTTTGGTCACGACCCACAACTCGTGAAAACGAGAGCTTCGCCTTTTGGCTTAGCTCCTTCTTCACCACAACGGATGAACTGCTCCTCCTGAATCTGAGATTCGACTTCCCGACAGGACCTCCTCTCCAGCACCCCTAAATAGACCTTACCAGGGAGGCTGGGGAGTGTGATCCCCTGTAGTTGGAACACACCCTCCGGTCCCCCTTCTTAAGGGGAACCACAACCCCAGTCTGCCAATCCAGAGGCACTGTCCCCCATGTCCAGGCGATTTTGCCGAGGCTTGTTAACCAGGACAGCCCTACTACATCCAGAGCCTTGAGGAACTCTGGGCGAATCTCATCCACCCCCAGGGCCTTGCCACTGAGGAGCTTTTTAACCACCTCGGTGACCTCAACCCCAGAGATAGGAGAGCCCGCCTCAGGGAACCCAGAATCTGCTCCCTCATGGGAAGGCGTGTCGGTGGTGATCAGTTGACAGCTCCGCTCCTCTCTTCACCCAAGTGTCCAAGACATGCGGCCGCAAGTCCGATGACACGACCACAAAGTCGATCATCGAACTACGACCTAGGGTGTTCTGGTGCCAAGTGCACATGTGGACACCCTTATGCTTGAACATGGTGTTCGTTATGGACAATCCATGATGAGCACTGCAATAACAGAACACCGCTCGGGTTCTGATCGGGGGGCCGTTCCTCCCAATCACCCCCTTCCAGGTCTCACTATCAATGCCCACGTGAGCATTGAAGTCCCCCAGCAGAACATGGAGTCCCCACCGGGAGCGCTCGCCAGCACCCCCTCCAAGGACTCCAAAAAGGGTGGGTACGCTGAACTGCTGTTTGGTGCATAGGCACAAACAACAGTCAGGACCCGTCCCCCCACCCGAAGGCAGAGGAAGGCTACCCACTCGTCCACTGGGGTGAACCCCAATGTACAGGCGCCGAGCCGGGGAGCAATAAGTATACCCACTCCTGCTCGGCGCCTCTCACCGTGGGCAACTCCAGAGTGGAAGGGAGTCCGACCTCTCTCGAGAGGGCTGGTACCAGAGCCCAAGCTGTGCGTGGAGGCGAGTCCGACTGTATCTAGTCGGGACTTCTCGACCTGACACACCAGCTCGGGCTCCTTCCCTGCCAGAGAGGTGACATTCCACGTCCCTCGAGCCAGCTTCTGTAGCCGGGGATCGGATTGCCAAGGTCCCCGCCTTCGGCCACCACCCAGCTCGCACTGCGCCCGACCCCTGTGGCCGCTCCCACAGGTGGTGAGCCCATGGGAAGGGGACCCACGTTACTCTTTCGGGCTGTGCCCTGCCGCGCCCCATGGGAGCAGGCCCGGCCACCAAGTGCTCGGCTTCGAGCCCCACCTCCAGGCCTGGCTCCAGAGGGGGGCCCCGGTGGCACGCGTCCGGGCAAGGGAAACCTGAGTCCATTTTTTGTCGTCATCATAAGGTGTCTTTGAGCCGTACTTTGTCTGGTCCCTCACCTAGGACCTGTTTGCCATGGGTGACCCTGCCAGGGGCATAAAGCCCCAGACAACTTAGCTCCTAGGATCATTGGAACACACACTTTCCGGGTTGTCTCAATTGTAATTTGTTTCATCCTTTGTAAAAGTATTTCTGCTTTTGTTCATGTGTTTTCTGAAACGCAAGCGTTTCTACTTTTGTTCATTTGTTTTCTGAAATGTAAAGGTATTTCACAACTTTGCACTTCAGGCCACTGTAGTGATTTGCTGAAAAATTCACCCATTTTTGTCAGGAAAGTATCTTGAAGTGAGTTGAGGAGTTTCATTTAGAGATAACTAATGCTTTGCCGCCATCTTGTAGCATCTATAGATGATTAGAAATAATTTTGCATTTTGGACAGTTTCACTGGGGGTGTACTCACTTTTGTTGCCAGTGGTTAAGAAATCCACGTCTGTGTGTTGACACGCACATGCACTGACTTCCATCACTGGCTTCATTTGTTGCACACTAGCTTTTTGGTCCCCATTCTGTAAGTGTGCTACAAAAATGCATGTTCTACACACACATAAGGCTGTAAAGCGATGCAGATGACACAGTGACAAAGTTGATGGTCCCGAGGTCAAAGGAAGGTGCACACCGGTGTGATGTGATCACGCTGACGAATGAGGATGATGATGATGATGATGAGGCAGCGATGTCACAGCCAAGCGAGCCTGGCGCCCTCAAATTGATCAGCGTCTCAGTCAGCAGTGGCAAGTGGCAAATGGCAAGGACACGGACATTAGCACATGCAGCTGTACGCATCATATAGAAAGTGGACCAAATGCATCATCATCAATTTACTTCCTGACTGTAGCCTGTTCTTGAAGTGGCACTACAATATAGTATATGCTTCCTCATCCACGACATTACAACACTGTCAGCTTTAGTCATTGTGTCATCGCATATGCAAGGACGTTACCAAGGTAACCGAAGGGCCCTTGGCTTAGGGGATCAAGTTGCGCGATGGCTCATCGAGGTGGGCTTAAGTTTGTGAGGGTGCAGCATCGGGAGCCCATGTGGCACGTGGTGATGGGGTCGGAGTGTGCTGTCCTCTACTTCACCTGAACGCAGCGTGCGTCTTCAGTATCAATTGATGCGGTATAAATTTTGTTCCACATATTGCGGCTGAATATTCTTGCCGCTGGTCACGTTCCTGTTCATGTATAATAACAAATACACTGCGGATAGCATTGCTTCATTTTCAGCTGCTGATATAGAGACTATTCATTGATACATGTAGTTCTTTTCTACATACAATGCTGATGACTATTCATGCTGTTGCTCACATTCACTTCCCTGTTCTGTATATAGTCTCGATTCATGTGGAGCTGTTAATACAGTGCTGATAGTTACCATTGCTGGTGTTTATTTCATTCTCAACTGCTCGTTATTTATTCATAGATGTATAGATTTTGGGGTAAATACAGTGCTGCTGATTATTCTTGGTGCAGCTCTAATTCACTTCTCTATCTACAGTATTCATTCATGTACAATTACCATTTGCGTCTGCATATACAGCATGATTATTATTGTGTACAGTTTTTATATATAATGCTGCTGACTATTCTTGCAGCTGTTCACTCACTTTGGTATATAGTCTTGCATTTTTGTTATTCATGTAAGATTTGCTCTTGACATGCACAATGGAAGATGGCTGCATGGATGGACTATATATGTCACCTGGAGGAGGTTTTTCCGCAAACATCTCCGCACTGCTGTCTCCTTGTTTCTGCTATGGCCCATGGAAATATCTACAGAGAAAAACACAGGAGAGAAAAATACTGGTCACCGATTAACAGTAAGTACAAATCTGTCAATGTGTGGTCGTGATACTGTAGGTGAGCAACGATTAGTGAAGAACAACCATTGATTTAACACGTGAAGCTTAAAGTAAAAACTGCCATGATTGGAGGACAACAATCATCAATCTATTTTCGATAGAACTTGTCCTCAGTAGGGTCAAAGGTGAGCTGGAGCCTCCCCCGGATGACTTTGGGCGAGAAGCGGCGTACATCATATAGAAAAACAACAATTGGCACTCACATTCATACCGATGGACAAGTTAGAGCAGGTGTGTCCAAAGTTTCCAGCTGGCTCATAGTCTAATAAGGAATTCAAACATGGCCGACATCAGGTTACGAAAAGTAAAAATGTTGAACGACAACACACTTTTTTTTTTTTAAATAAAGAAGGAAATGTACAAAACGTTGAATGTTTCAAGATCTCACACATATTTTTAAAATAGTTAGAAAAATAGTAGAAAAATGTAAAAAAAAAAAAAAAAAGTTTCATGATAATTTGTTATACTTATTTAATTGCAGAAAATCAAATATGACATGATATCACATGCTGATAATTTTAAAAACATGACAAGATGGCTTTTTTTTACTTTAAAACCTGAAAACAACAAATAGAAAAGACACAGGGGAGGCCCTGCAGGAATGTTTTGATGTCCCTGATTGGTTTTATGTTTTTACGATCATATTTTTATATTTCAATAAAAACAAATATTTCATGTATAATTATTATTATTATTACTATTATTAGTATTCTTATTTTATTTTTGATTATTATGTTTTTATTATTATTATTCGTGTTGTTTTGTGTCTGATTTTATCCATGTAAAGCACTTTGTTTCAGTTGCGGTTCTTTTTTAAATGGCTCTATAAATAAAGTTGAGTTACAAGATACAGTGCACTATGCTTTTTTTTTTTTTTTTTTCTTTCTTTCTTTGTTACCGATAACACAAAACTCAGAAGGGGACTTTCTTAGAGTTCCTGTACATATAACTGCTTAGCATATGTTAACCACCGGTATATTGGATCGTTTTTTAATCGTGTTTCACAAAAAGATGATGATGTGGCTCTCCACTTCCTTCCATTTTCCTGTATGTTGCCCTCAGTGGAAAACGTTGGTCTATCCTGACTTCGAGTCGTAGCTGAACTTAACATGTATGCCTCTGGAAAGTGGGAGGAAGGACTAAACCCACGCAAGCACAAGGAGAGCACGCAAACTCCTCACAGGAAGGCTGGAGCCTAGATTCGAACCCAGAACCTCAGAACTGTGAGGCAGACATGCTAACCACTAGGAGTCTGCATTACCTAGGACGACAGCGCATAGAAGACGTTCCAGGTCTCGTCGGCACGAATTTAGAACGCATGCCAGCTGTGAGGTACTAACACAATACGAGCCTTTAATCAATACTGCTGAGAGAGACTTGATTTCTGCACAACACCGATCGGCTTTCAGCTCCAGTTTCTTGTCTTCCACAGTCAGTGTCGCTCGTCTCATCTTGTCTTTCATTGTGTTGTCTATTCACTTTCTAACATTAAAAACTTGCTCTTTTAGTCGAAGAAGTCAGCATCTGTGCGAGCGAGTGGGCGTTGTCTGCCGCAGACATCATCCAGTTAAAGGTCAGATACGTATCAGGTTTAGAAATGAAAAGAAATGAAAGATTGAAGATTGAATGACTGTTTACAAGGAATTTACTTGGAACAGGGAGTATGAAAATGACTGGGCGTTGAGCCAAATACTGCTTCATCATGTCAAGACGCTTATTATCTGATCACAAATAAAACGCAGAGAAAAATCTTTTCGCTGGAAATGAATACAGTTAAACCTAAAATGTTTCATATTGTTGATACATTTTTTTTAATGACAAATCCATATATTTAGCAGTAAATCAGACCCATTTTTTTCCCCATTTTGACAAATTCTTAACCCTTTTCAATAAATACTCTACATTGGGTTGGGCAGATTTTTCTTTTCATTTACAAGATTAAAGTGTACCTTGTGAATGTAATGTATGACATCTCCTCTAATATAAAAATAACAACTATGAGGTTAAAGCCTAATTCATTTAGTGTGCATCTCTTGTGGAGTAATTTCATTTACACAAAGACTTCACTTCAGTACCTTCCTGCTCAGACATGTCTGCTACACAAATGACCTTGCTGTTCTTATACTACACACACACACACAACTGCTTATCCTTACATTTACATTTACGTGGGAAATGGTCAAAGGGCTTTTACTTTTATAGTACTTTTCTACTTTCAAAGTTTTTTGTTTTTTTTTCTTCCGCATTCACCTACTGATGACAACATGACAACATCAGAAGCAACTGGGGGTTCAATATCTTGGTCACATGGGGCTCAGGATCGACCCGACAACTGTCGGGTTGGGAGTCGACCATTTTACCACCTGAGCCACGCCAAATTTGTTTTTGTTAAAAAAAGAAAAAGGCAAATAAAAGCATAAAAACATAAAATAATGCTTAGGCCTAATGTAGAATAAGAAAAATACATTTGAAAGACAAAATTTAAAAAATGATGTAATGAAATTGAAGAAAAATACAAAAACAACATCCAATACAATAAAAAATAAAAGTTAAAATATGAAATATGATTACACATTAAATAACATTGCATAAATAATTTAAATTGAAAAATACAAAAAGCTAAATTGAATTAAAATAAATTAGCAAAAAATACAAAATACACTAAATAAAAAACATGATAAATACAAACTAGAAATTGGTATGAACAATTCAATATTAAATAACATCCATCCATCCATTTTCGTTTACCGCTTATCCTCACTATGGTCACGGGCTGCCGGAGCCTATCCCAGCTATCTTCGGGCGGGAGGCGGGGTATACCCTGAACCAGTCGCCAGCCAATCGCAGGGCACATATAAACAAACAACCATTCGCACTCACATTCACACCTACGGGCAATTTAGAGTCTTCAATCAACCTATCACGCATGTTTTTGGGATGTGAGAGGAAACTGGAGTGCCCGGAGAAAATCCACGCAGCCACGGGTAGAACATGCAAACTCCACACAGGCAGGGCCGGGATTTGAACCCCCCCAGCCCCCAGAACTGTGAGGCAGATGTGCTATTAAATAACATTATAACAAATTTAGCATGTTATTTATTTATTTTATTTTTTTTACATATAAAGTCTTTGTGGTTGAGGAAGGTTGCCGTCATTACGGGTGTGGTGGGTGGTTATAAACTCATAAATTGAAGTTATTTGCTGCTTTATCACACGCATTATCACATTAATGAAGTTGGAGAATAGCAAATCAGTGCTGGTCTTGACCGGCCTTGGCAGAAAATCCTGAGTCCGGCCAATCCGAGACAAGACCAAGACTTTCAAAATGTTGTCTCGAAACTGGTCTGGAGACCAAGATGGGATTTGAGTGTTACAACACTATTGGTTGTACAACACTTTTGTGTTATCCATTGATCTTGCTCTCTCTCTAAATATATTATGTGTTTTAATGTGTTTTTAGTTTTTAAAAAGTACATTTAAAGACCTTTCAAAAAAAAAACTAAGTACTGTAAATTTAAACTGGGTATTTCTGTAATAAGCAAAAAAATGCTTTCTTCGTGTTGCAGAAAAATACGGACAAAAGAAATGCAGTTATAGAAAGATAGTTATAGAAAAAATAATAGCTTAAATAAAAATCCTGAAGAATAAAAATTAAAAACATAGGAAAATAAAATACAAAATATTTAAAATTAAAAAAAAAAAAAATACAAACAAAAATAAAATAACATCGAAAACACAACATTAAATAATCCAGCCATCCACATCTCTCACCCATTCCAAAGCATCCAGCCGCATTACAAACAGTATGTTTGATGAAATTACATAAACGCAACATAAACGCTATACTGCCATAAACACTGGGAAACAAGGATTTGTCTTAATTCCTGAAATGTGGTATACAAGGTCCTCTGACAACAGCAGCAACCATTGTCACACTTGAACTAAACATGAGCTGCATCGTAATAATCCTAAACATTTCATGTTTACATTTACTTAGAACAGGGAATGTGAAAATAACTTTTGGCAATGAGCCAAATGCTGCTTCACTACATCAAGACAAAGACATAGTTATCTGATCACAAAAAAAACTCTTAAATGTAGAGCTGAATGTTATGCATAGGAAATGGATATAGATAAGCCTAAAATGTAAAATTCATACAGTATACTTGAAAAATTTTGAGTTGGTGAATTTCTAAGTGTCCAACTGGTATCATAATTCACAACACTCTTATCACAATTCATTTTTCCTCACTGAAATGATTGGAAATGCCAATAATCTGTTCCAAACTCCCTCCTGCTTTTTTAATAAGAACAATAATACTCCATATGACAATAATTTGACAATCAACTTTAACTGCGAATGGCAATAAACAGCTTGAAGCCTCTTTTTTGATGAATTGCTCACGATGTGCCAAACTGCTGCTCTTCGTGAAGTGAGTTGAGTTCACCGCCACCATACAGTGCTCGTTGTATTCTTGAATTTTTGCTCGCACTTCAAAGCAAAAAAATCTGATAAACAACATCTCGCAGCTTGAAAAGCGCTTTAAGTCGGGTCACTTGTATTTGAATGCATCACTGTATTCACATTAATATGTCACTTTCTTGTGTCATTTCCAACCAGACTATGCCTTTTATATTAAAACAAACATCTACAAGTTGATCTACATACTGATGATAATCAGACATTTTTGGACGCCATATTGTGAGCGTTCCCACAAAGTAGTAATATTGTACGCACGCGCACACACGCACACAGTGATCCCCAGTCCTACATAAGTGTAAACAATCATACATGAAGGATGAAAGGGAAAACCTCATCCACTGAAAGCTCAGGCAGGCGGAATCAAATGTACCTCCTCAAAGTTGGTGCTAGTGAAATGAGTCCAGTGGAGGCATCCTCGCTGCTCCTCACGCTGTCTGAGGTCACCATGAGGTTGTGAGTTGTTGTGAGGAGATGCTGGATGATGAGGACGATGAGGAAGATGATGATGATGGAGCAGGGGAGGGGGAGGAAAGCTTGCATTCTTTTCCATATTACTGCTTCCTTGCTTGAGAAACTCATCCATGATGTTGCGCTGCTTCCCCTAATTTATTAAAACACTTTGTTTCTTCATGCACGTTTATTTATGAATTTAAAAAAATGTCATTTGAGTTCAAAAATGCACTTTGCACTTGAAATCGGTCTTATTTAGTGACACCATCTACTGTTCTATAAGCATAATGAGTTGTAAGAAGAGGTGTGAACTGATGAGTTGCTTTTTTGCTATTTTGCCTGAATTGTAATTGTTGGGTGTTTAGTAGTCAATATATGAACTTGTCCCCAGGGTCTCCATTGTGACATTGGTGTTTTTAAAATGTATTAAAAAAATACTGAGAAATTATCAATATTGTCGTCATTTTATTGGATCAATTTCATTGCAAGAAATATTAAATATAAAAATTTTATCAAATAACATTAATTTAATGAAATACATTATTAGTACATTCTGTATAAAATTTAAATTTAACACTATAAATGTATTATTATTATATCTCACAAAGATATATTCCATATACATACTGTACATAAAAAGTAAACAATTTAATACAAAAATGTAATTAATGTTATTAAAGGAAGTTCATTTAATGCAATATTTATTAGATTATTTGGGTTTAACAACTGCATTTTTTAAATTCAAACACTATGGGATGATAAAATATTAAAATAGATTTAGAGTTCAAATAAATGTAATTTCATAAAAACATACATTTTAAAATAATAATACATTTGATTAAATTATGAATATTGTTAGGCAATTCTAATTCAATCAAAGTATGCTTTTTAATTTATTTTAACATTTTCTTTAATTTTAAATACACAAAAAATATTAAAAACAAAATTGAATTAATTATTTTGTCTAACTGTTTTTTAAACTGGGATTTTATATGTATATCATGGTGTCACACTGGTGGCTTGGGGTCCAAATCTAGCCCGCCACGTTATTTGTTGTGGCCCACAAAACCAAATCATGCTCATCGACTTTGTGTGTCTTGCTAAAATATAAAAATTAAAAATTGTCTATGCGTTTAAAAATATTGCAAGCATTTTTTGTTGTTGTTACCAATCAGCATTAAACAGCATTATTACCTCATTGATGCATGATGTAAAAATGTCTTCTTACTAACTTGAAGACAGAAAAAATGCCTGCTTGTTAGCGTCTTCCGTAAACGTCTTCAAATGACAACTTCTTTAACTCAATGCCATTCAGCTGCATGTTTGAGGGCTGCTTGACTGTGTCGCTGGCAATGGAGGGCGTGTCCACATCTTTGGGTGTATCCGAGTCGGGGAGGTGCCAGTGGATGAAGATTAAATAGAGGAAAGAACCTGAAACACCCCCGAGAAGGGGGGCCACCAGGGGCACCCAGAACCAGTAGTTGTAACACCTGCACAGTCAACATTATGATTACTCGTATGACGAGATAGAGTAAGATAAGACATTGCATTCATTATTATTCAATATATGTGATAAGAACATACTGGATACTACTACTTCATTACATCTGCATTTGCAAAGGTAATCACGTAAACTTTCGATTGACATGGTCAGAGAGGTGCAGAGAACCGCTGCCTATTTGCAGTTCACTATTTACAAATCGCTTTTTTCCTCTGTGGAGCCTAGCTTCAGTTATTTGCCAAAAAAACCTCTCTTAATCGTGCGGTTTTTGTTTTGTTTTGTTTTGCTTTGCTTTCTCTTTTGCACACCAAGAAACACCCATTCTATAAGGCCATAAGATGGTGCCTACCTAAGCTCTCGGTAATAGAAAAGTAGCATAGTAATTGGTGTCAGGGAAGTACTGTGGTGCCTTCACCCAACAAGCAGTCGTTTTTGGTCGATTTTTATGCTCTGACTTGCAAGCAAAGATTTTAGATACGAGCGCTGATGGTAGCACTGAACTTCACGCACTTCAGAACAAGCGGCAGTTTGGCAGCTGGTGAACAATTGTTAAATTAAGAGGCTTCAAGCTGCTCATTTCTACTCTCAGTTGGAGTTTACTATCCAACTAAGCAAAACAGAAATGATCATTTGTTCTGTATTTAATACAACAACGTAGCTTTTCCTTAGGAAAGTCGGCTTAGTTTAATGCTAACAAACTATGCAAAAGCTCATAGATGTGCGAACAAATAGCATCAGTGTTTTAACCCTTTAAGCCACGGATATCTGAACACAAATGGTGAAGCAATACATGGAGACAGACAATATAACAATACTCAAGAGGCATACATTCTTTATCCTCTGCGCAGAATGACTAATATTTTTGCAGCTTACTGGGGAGTTGTGACCGTCTCCGTGTCTATCCTTATACTGTCCCATGTGGCCAAGGCGCACACACCAGAAGCAGCAGCACAATGTCCACTGAATTAAGGCAGAAAATGTGGCCAAAAACTGCTTAATGCTGCGTCATTATTCTTTTTCCTCAACCTCTCACATAAGTAGTTTCCGGTTCTCATACTTCTTGTCTTCGTTTCTAAAGTTTAGATGTTGTGCCCTTGTGTATGACTCTTGTCGTGTCAGCCAAACTTGTGTAATTTAGATCTTGTTCCTTTGTATCTTTTTCTTGGCTTTCTGAACTTGTGCAGTTTAAATTCTGTTTCTTTCCTTGAACTTTTTGTGTTTGTCTTTTCTAAAGTGTTTAGTTCAGATACGGGTGAGTTTTTTAGTTACCATTCCTTTCTGCGCTTGTTATATTTCCTTTCTGGTAGTCTTTTATTGTTCAGTATTTTTGTATTGCTTTGTCTCGCTCATGTCTCTACTCTGTCTATCCACCTTAGTTATTTAGTTTCTGCTGCTTATCGTTTTCCGAGACAACATTTTGCTAAGCGGGAATAAAAAAAACGGCAATAAACATCGTCAGGTATGCACGTATCAAAATAACAATAAAATAAGACAAAATACGGCATCATCAGCCCCGGACGAAATGAGGCCATGTTTGAGAGCCGTGTTGTGTTTGTTCCAAAAGAGCCGACCATTTATTTGTGCAATCAGTGAAGAGATTGGTCAGGCATGGTCAATTAGACTCACTGGCCACAAGAGTTGCCTCAAAACTTTCTGCCTCCAATGATAATAATGCTGACTTATGTCAGAAGGGTCGTGAGACTGTACGAGTGCAGATGACAAACAAGTCGACACAATCGGATGAGTGTTTGGATGGAACTTGCTGATTCATGTTATCATGTGATAACCTTTCACTTCTTCTTCGACTATTTTGTGAGGAGGCAAAAGAAGAGCGAAAAAGTCCATGTTTTTTCCAAATCACGTTTGAACAATCGAGCTGCACTGAGCAGACCTTGAGCCACAAACATGCAGCAACCACAATCATAAACATATAATATTGTTCACTCTGACAGTGACCATTATCTTTCTCAATCGCATTTCATCGCATAGAGGACTTACGTGAACACTTCTGAGCCCCAGCCTGCAGTCAGAGTAAAAAGTCGAGGTCCCAGATCACGGGCGGGATTTATGGCCGCCCCACAGTTGCCCGACATGGACATGGAGATGCCCAGCACGATCACGGCCACGATGGCGGGAATCAGCCCGCTGGGAGCCGGGGTGTTCCTCTTCTCATCCAAACATAGGATGCACAACATGAGCATGCCGGTGCCCACTACCTGCACATGCGGACGTTGATTCAAATCAGTAATATCAGTAGCTATTATACTATAATGTATTTACAGCATAAACGTATTGCTATATACTGACCTGATCCAGGAAACTCCTTCCCAAGGTGACATACTTAGAGGGATATGTGGCAAATATGGACGCCGTCTCATTTGGTCCATACACAGTCAATACTCTGCCACTAAAATCCATTATAGCATCTGAGAAAAGGAAAAGGAAAAAGAAAAGGATATGAACCTAACGTCAAGGGAAAAGAAACGTGATTATATAAATACTGAAAAGGTTCCAAATCAAAAAATTAAAGCACGGCAAAGGAAAAACTGTTTCTTTTCCTTCCAAGCTCCTCTACAAGTATGAAGAGTAAGCTCTAAAGTTAACAAGCATTTGTGGTGGGAAGCTAGAGCGTGGCCTAGTCCCTTAATATTGTAATAGTATCCAGCAATCTCCAAAGTCTCCAGCTAAAGTATTCATTCTTTTAAAAAATATATTCTTAGTGTTCTACTTTTAATGAACTATTTTAATAAAGGTAATATTAAATGATTTTGAATTGATCGATTTATAATTCATTTAATAAGTGTATAAATACTATAAGTAGCAAACACCAATAATGACTAAAGTATTTATTGCATAATCCTAATTTGATTAGAAATATTATTCCTTTGTTTATTTCATGTTTTCATATTTATATTTGTTCTAAATATTTAGTGTTTTAATAATTTTATTAAATGTGGATAGTATTTTCTTTGTGTTTATTACATATTTAAATCTAAAACATGTACATATATTTTAATGGAATAAAAATATTATTGATTTAATGTTTTATTTAATATTTGAGTATTTTTTTATGATTATTTTTGTAAATTGATTTAACAATTTGTTATGTAAACTTGGATGAGTCATTATTGTTTTAATAATTGAATGTATGTTTATTTTAATTAAATACGATAGTTATTTAATAAAAATATTACATATTTGATTTTTAAAACATCTGTTTTAATAAATGTATGTGTTTATTTTTTATTAAACAGTTACATTTAATTAACCGTATTCAATAATTGAAACTCGATTACAAAAATCCTTATTATTGTCATAATCCATCCATCTATTTTCACCCTTGTCTTCGTGAGGGTCAAAGGTGAGGTGACTTTGGGAGAGAGGTGGGCTCCACCCTGGACTGGTCGCCATCCAATCGCAGGTTTAAATAACCGGATAAAGTATTTTGAAACTTTTTATTTTATTACCCTGACGAGCAGGTGTTGACACTTTGCTCTTTGCTGTTGTTCAACACTGGGCTACTAAAGCTTTATCTTATCATTACTACATTGTGTTGGTTTGAGGTTGCGTTGGAGTAGAGATCTTGTGACTACTATTGCCTTGAATAATTTTCTATTGGAATAGGTTTTTACTCATACTTTGTTATGCATGTTTTTTACCCTAGCACATATCTATCTTAATTCAAACCCATGCATTAAAGCACAAGTACAGCAATCCCTCGCTTATAGCGGGGTTAGGATCCAGACAACCCCCGCAATAGGTGAAATCTGCGAATTACCGACCGCATTTTTTTTGGGGGTGGGGGGTGGGGGGTGTGGACTTTTTGCCCAATGATCCAAACTCTCAGTTGGATGCCCGAGCCCACACCCTCCTCCCTTTTCCACGTCACTGCTCCTAGAGTAACAAAAGAGCCAGAAGACAGACCATAGTACACTGTGTAGACAAGCCCCGATGCCACATATGCTCCCAGAACCTGGGAGAGCCAATAGGGCAGCATCCTCTTCCATGGCACCTGGCCCAACACACAGAAACTGAGCGTTACGGCCGGGTTCAGATGGGCCCCTGCAGAAGCACCGTGTTGGATACGCAGCAGTGAAAGTGGGACAAAGAGAGGGCAATGTCACATTAGTGTTTTAATGCCACTGTTGGACCTTACACTCATCTGGGTGATGCTTGCGTTGTATACAGTAGTTTAAACATGAGTGCGCAGAAAGGTTTAATGTGTGTACAGTACCTGTGATGCCTTTGGTGAGGTACATGGCCGACATCACGCCCACTGAGAAGGACATGTTGACCGACAAAAACTGGCCTTTGGTCTCCCTGCTGGTCTTCACTTGCGCTGCCGCCGAGCAGCCAAAAAGCTTCGCGGCACATGAAAGTAGAAAAAATAAATGACATGTTATCCGTCCCCAGATAACACACAAATGTGTCCCCGAGCAGCTTTTAGAGGTCCTTGAAGGTCATGTCACAGAGATATGGTCCTATATTTTGTTAAAAATTCACTACGACAATTTGTATTCTATTGCTCAAGTCTGAATCCATGATTCCTTTCAGTGGAGGAATAAAAAGAAAAAATGTGCTCATTCAGCTTTCACACAGTGACTCCATTGCAAAATGGCCTAATATTGGCATACAGTCCACAATGACGATCAAAACAATACACAAAAGGAGAAACTAAATAGTCCCAAGACAAAAAAATATTTACCATAATGTGGATTGCAAGTGCTAAAAAAATGAAGAGAAATGACTGAATTCCCCCCAAAAGACATTTCCCGACCATGTACATCAAATTTTGTGAGTTTAATCCTTTTATATAATACAAATATATGATCTAAAATATGTTTTCTATCTATGTAGAAATATCGTTGCTATCGGGGGGAATCTTCATATTTCCAAAGCCAATACTTTTCAGGAAATAAAAAATAAAACAATAAAAAATAAAAAATAAACATATTGCTCGAGTTGCCAAAATATGCATCATGAAAGTTGGTATTATACTATATCACATTATAATGTGATGTCAAGTGTCAAGGGTAAAACAACTTTGTGAGTACCACGCCAGTTGATAGCTGATATGCAATCCCATTCCAAGACCAGGACCATGTCACTCACCAACAAGATAAAGGTCCCCAAGAACTCGGCCATGCACTCTCTCAGCAGAGCATTCCTTACTCGGAAGACGCGGCGCTTCAACATGACGTCGGGGAGCTTCCAAATCAGCAGGCCCCACTTCCACAAGCAGCATCTCCTTCTCCAACTGGCCTCTTCCTCCCTTTTTCTCTCCAGCTCCTCCAACACTAGCAATCATTTACCAGCTCGGCACAGCACATACATTCACACCATTGGCTGCTGACAGCATCAAACATGCAGAAAAGTCATAGAAAGGAGTTTTTTTCTTCTACACAGACGACTACCACCTTTATAGCCATTATGATGTTTGTGATGACTTGTTTTTAAAAGGGTTAGTTATATAACTATATCTATCTAGTTACATAACTCCAGAGTGGAAGACAGTCCAACCCCTCTCAAGAGGACTGGTACCAGAGCCCAAGCTGTTTGTGGAGGCGAGTCCGACTATATCGAGTCGGAACTTCTCGACCTCACACACCAGCTCGGGCTCCTTCCCTGCCAGAGAGGTGACATTCCACGTCCCTAGAGCCAGCTTCTGTAGCCGGGGATCGGATCGCCAAGGTCCCCCCAACTCGCACTTCACCCGACCCCTATGGCCCCTCCCACAGATGGTGCGCCCATGGGAAGGGGGACCCACGTTACCCTTTCGGGCTGTGTCCGGCCGGGCCCCATGGGTGCAGGCCCGGCCACCAGGCGCTCGCCTTCAAGCCCCACCTCCAGGCCTGGCTCCAGAGGGGGGCCCCGGTGACCCGCGTCCGGGCAAGGGAAACCTGAGTCCATTGTGTGTCGTCATCATCATAAGGGGTCTTTGAGCTGTGCTTTGTCTGGTCCCTCACCTAGGACCTGTTTGCCATGGGTAACCCTGCCAGGGGCATAAAGCCCCAGACAACTTAGCTCCTAGGATCATTGGGACACACAAACCCCTCCACCACGATAAGGTGACGGCTTCGAGGAGGGCTAACTTTAATACATTTCCATTAAATCTTTAAGGAATGTTGTTAAATACTTATTTGGTTATAACTATTTCATTTTTATGGGTAATACATTCATATATATATATATATATATATATATATATATGTTTTGGAGACAAAGTTAGAGAGAGCAGACTTCGATGGTTTGGACACGTCCAGAAGAGAAATAGTGAGTATATTTGTAGAAGGATGATGAGTTTGGAGCTGCCAGGCAAGAGAGCGAGAGGAAGACCAAAGAGAAGGTTGATGGATGTCGTGAGGGAAGAGATTATGGCAGTTGGTGTTGGAGAGGAGGATGCAGGAGATAGGCTTACATGGAAAAGGATGACGCGCTGTGGCGACCCCTATAGGGACAAGCCGAAAGGAAAAGTGTGTGCGTGTGTGTGTGTGTGTGTGTATGTGTGTGTGTATATTAAGGAATAAAAACTCTATGTCTCATTTTTTATGATATTTGGTACAAAGGTTTTGGAATCACTGATGTATACCTTATATAAATTAATGACTAGTATTGTTCTTAATTACCACTTCTACTACTACTACTGCTACTAATAATAATAATATAATAACGCACCCTTCTGGATTCCCATATGATGCATATCCCTGAATGTTTTCATTACGATGAGTAAGTTCACATTTGGCCCAAGCCAAAGCGTTCCAAAGGAAATCGGTTGAGTGTTTTTTTGTGTGGAATCGCGCAAACAAACAAAACATAACCTAGTTGGTAGTGAAATGGATTATTTGACCAGTTCCATTGAACTCTGAGCTTAAGGTTAATACCACAACAATACACTAATAGTTTAAATCAATTTAATCAGGCCATGATGAATGAATTTATTTATTTTTTTGTCATCACCATGGGTGCAGATGTCACTGTATGGTGCACTGCACTCTGGACTCCAAATGAATTGTGCAAGCCTCTGTAATCACTGTGTGCAACGTGTTGTTGCTGATACATTTGAACAAGCTGCAGCAAAAAGAAATACCCCTGATAAGATACAAAGCATACCAAGAATTTCCGTGTTTTTTTTTTTTTTTTTTTTTTTAACTTATTGCTCATTTACATTTTATTTTATTTTCTGGAGGATTGTCGATTAATGTATTGTCTTATCATATCTTCTCGTGTGTGCAATTCTTGTTTGGTAACACGCTTTAAACGATTTTGTTATTTTTATATTTTTGGTGGCAATTTTATCCTTTGGGTTTGTTATGTAATTGTCTAATTAACGATATTGTATTATTTAGTTACGTTTCATACTTGTTTTATCATGACACTACAACACTGTATCATATTATAATACATCCGTCTACCGCCATCTGCAGGAAAAACAAATAAAAGGCATCCAATTGCGTTAGGCTTTATTAAAAAGCAACATAAACTTTAAATGCTGTTAGCATCTGTTCACAGTATATTACATAATCGTTCACATACAGGTGCCATGTGGCCTTGAGGTAGAAGTGGGTGCTTCTTCTGATAAAGCTTTGTTATAAAATATGAGGATAATTGTGGAGTAAATGGGGTTACAAACGGCATTATTTCAGAGCAGTCCAGTTTTAGATTTGCTTCCGTAATCCTTATGGCGCTGAGGTTTTGCGGGGCCGACGTATTACCACATCGACTGGTCCAGAGGGAAGCCTTCGGATCAATGTCCAGGCCTCCAGACGTCTCATCCCCACCATGCTCATGCCTTCAATCTCCATCACTTCGTCACCAGGACTAATCTTGTCCACTGGTCCCCCTGTGGAAATGAAAGAGGAATAAATCAATTAAATAAACAACTTGAAGTACATTTGAGGCTTCAGTCCGAGTACCTTGGAATATCTTCTGTATGGTGAGTGGTTTGACCCCCAGTCCGACACCTCCCTCCAGGCTGAAGCCCAGATCTCTGCTTTTCTTCTCCAAAAGCACACGCATACACTGACCTGACATCATCAAATAACTGAATAAACAAGACTGATCTTGCTTAAAATTACAACATGTATATTGGACATAAAAAGTCTACAGACCCGTTTAAATGACAGGTGCTTCTGGAGAAAAAAAGAGGGACCAATGTAAATTATTTCAAACCCTTTTCCACCATTAATGTATCCTATAACCTGTACAACTCATTTGGAAAAAAAATAAAATAAATACAAAATAAAAAAATATTTTCGAGGGGGTAAGTAAAAAATAAACAACCTAGATAATGTGCTTGCTTGAGTGTACTCATCCTCTTATAAATGGGGACGTGACTGCATTCAGAATGAACCAATCACATTCTCATGCTAAGTGGGAGTCAGCACACACCTGCCAACATTGAAAGTGCCTCTGATTTACCCCAACTTGAGCTGTTCTCGTAGGCTTTTCCTGTCATTTGTTATGCTTTCTGGCAGAAGCCTGAAGGTTTTGAGCTAACACTAACTGGCATTTACAACTGTTCATAATTCCCTCCACTTTGATTAAAGCCCCAGTTCCAACTGAAGAAAAACAACCCGAATCATGATGCTGCCACCAACGGTGCTTCACTGTAGGTATGGTATTCTTTTGGTGATGAGCAGTGCTGTGTTTACACATACTTTTGGATTTATGGCCAAAAAAAAAAATAATAATAAAAAAAGTTCAACGTTGGTTTTATTTGACCTACTTGATGACCATCTTCTCTGTATTCCGTGATAGAATAATTATTTGGGGGCACTTTAAATGGTGGCAGGTGTGTGGTGGCTTCTATTTAATGAGTTTGAATGTGATTTGTTAATTCTGAATACAGACACATCCCCATTTATAATAGGGTGTGCACACTTATGCAACCATATTATCAGTTTATTTTCACTTCCCCTTTAAAAAAAAATTTTTTTTCAGTTGAGTTGTGTGGATTGTAGGTCATATTAATGGTGGAAAATATTTTGAAATTATTTATTGTGGTCTAATTTGTTTTATATATATCACAAAAACCTAGCATTCGAACAAGGGTGTGAAGACTTTTTCTATCCACTGTAAATGAGTATAACCAGTCTCTGAAGTCTGAGTCGGTATTGGTTCCTCAGTCTGGGCCTCGCTCCCCTTCGAGATGCTGCTAACATCACCCCTCCTCAGAACCACTACTCCCATCTCTCGAGTCTTGGCCCTTCTCAGGACCCTCAGAGCCTCCCAGTGTGTGTGGCCCCCCAGTGCAGTGCCGTTGATGGACAGGACCTGGTCGCCTTCTCTGATGGAGCCTTCATGCGCTGCCACACCGGTGGGGAACACCTTATGGACCTGTGACGAATACACGAGGTAATAAATCGAGACAATTATCAGAGACAAGTTGAAATGTTTTTTAAGAAAGTGTAAAAAGGTATTTTACTCACAATGATTGGTTTGTTCTGGTCAACGCCTCCTGCTATACTGAAGCCCAGGCCGACAGCCACCTCTTTGTGGAGGACAACCACCTCCACATCATCCTGCATTAATAGAAGTTATATGAACAATCTTGATTGCATTAAGAATAAAGGTTTGAGAAGCAATCTTGGTTTCTAGTATGCTTCCAATTCAGGGCTCTGTCAATTCAGCGCTGTGGAGTGGTAGTGTGAGTTGGGGGGGCAGTCTGCGAGTATTTGTACAGAAGTTGAAATGCTTACACTGACCTACGCTAACGCTAAAACACTTTTAGGCCATAAATATAAAACATTCTAATACAAAAAAAAATTAAATATAGCCATAACTGCCTGTGCCTTCTTGTGCCATGTGGCCACATATTGAATTCTTAAACCACTGAAAACGAGTTCATAGCTCACCATTCAGAACCTTGAAACTGTGCATCCAATAAGACTTTTTGTGTTTTAACAACGTTATTATTAAATTCCAAAACCCATCACTCATTAATCCTTTTAATTCTAAATCAGCATTAATTTATTTGTGCGTTGCTTCCAAAGTATCGTTGCAGAGAAAGGAAGTAGGGGGTGCAGAGCATGTAAAAGATTCTTCTTTTGAACTCTAAATTTCCTGTAGATAGTCAATAGCCCCTCATATTTCACACTGTTATTCCATAATAATTGGCAGTAGTGAATAAAAAAAAATCCGCAGCATTCATCCACCAGCGCCTTTCAAACAGAATTCAACGAATT
Source organism: Phycodurus eques (assembly GCF_024500275.1). Lineage (NCBI taxonomy): Eukaryota > Metazoa > Chordata > Actinopteri > Syngnathiformes > Syngnathidae > Phycodurus > Phycodurus eques. The sequence continues at coordinate 12,739,998 of NC_084528.1, read as the reverse complement.
GGACATTCACACAGCTGAGGTGGCTTCCCACAATCAGATACACTGATGTGTTTTGATGGCCACGCCAGTGTCTGGTGTGACGTATAGAATACTTACTCACAAATTCCTAACCCCCAACTGTAATTCCTGTGAGTCTGTGAAAAAGGCCAACTTTAAAGAGCAGTGTTAAAATAATTATGGATCAGCCCAGTTACTGACAGGTGATCGGTCAAAGGCGTACCCGTCTGTCAAGCGAGTTGGGAAAGGCTCCGGAGCTCCATGACCCTGAAATGTTACAATTCTAAGTATGTATACCTGCAGATTGCTATCCCCCAGACTTCTGACATCCTCCAGCAGCTTGTCGAGCTCCTCGCTGGGCAGCACAGACACATATGACAGCGCTGACACTTCAGAGCTAAGTGAAGCTGACCTCCTACCCGTCGCTGGGCTCTCGTCGGTGTCATTCTCTGACTCTGAGTCAGCTCCACTGAAGTGACACAATTCTGCAAGGCTGCAGGGAAGAAGGTAGTCGAGTAAAAAATATGATGACAACTGATCAGATTCTTATTTTCACTGTACATACCTGAGAGAGAAGCTCCTGCGATCGGACTGGCTCATGTTACTGGTGATGGTCACCGAGGACTCTCCAGAATCTGAATCGTAGTATGAATCGTCATCCTTCTGTGTACTGTCGTCATCATCATCCTGGAATGCATCATCCTGTCTCCAGGCTTTCCAGCCAGCGACCCAAGCATTCAAGTCCAACACGTGTTTCTTCCCTTTTGAGTCACTGTCAGTGATGTCTGGAAAGAGCTTGCTGTGGGAACAGACGGCGAGGGGGCGCACAGGAGTTGGAAGGTCTCCTTCGGGTGTTTTGACTGTTTGGCTGTTTTCAGTCAGTGTAAGTGGAAAGGTACTCTTTGGCAGTGCGACCATAGAGCTGAGGGGTGAGTGGTTTGGAGTGTTTGTTGGAGTCTTTTCATCATCAGTAACTGCTAAAATAATCACAGGAGGTTTTGCTTTCTGTATATCAGATAGCTCATCATACGGGCGTGGCTCAGGGTCACTTGAGCTGAACAACATGGCGGACTCTGTATTGTTGCTTCTCCAGTCATTATCACTTGAGACTTGACAAGAGTCTGGTTCATCTATGTACAAGTTTCTCTGATGTAGAGGAATCTCTTTGAGGGGTGATTCTACTGTATGTGTGTTTTTGTAAAGACGATCCATATTTGTCCCTTCCTTTTTTGTCAAATCACCCCTAAACCTTTGTCCAATCTCATCCACTGACAAAGACCTGTGTGTTGGACTTTTTAGTTGATCTACTTTCTCCCCAGCTTTCTTTCCTGTCTCCCCTAATTCTATCAGCCCGACACACTCGTCACCTAGAACACCACTTGCTTTTTCCAACTCACTCTTCAAGCCATCATGGGCGGTGTTGAGTCGCGTGGGCACAGAAAAGGCCCGTCGAGCCAACATGTTCTGGCTTCGTCCAAAACCCTGTGATCCCTGTGTCAGAGCCTCAAACTGATTGATCTTGTTTCTCACACTGACTGATGGGGAATGTGTCTCTGGGTGTGTCCTCCATCCTGCAGAGTTAACTTTGATGTTCAGATTTGTCTCAAACACATCTTCATAAACCTTTAATTCAATTTCTCCTGTCACCTTTCCCTTATCGAGCTTAATTATTTCCCTCTGTGTCCCATTTATCCTGTTAGTCTCAGATAGTCCAAAGAAAGACGTCTTCTCTGATAAAGTGCTTGACTGGGCAGCCCTGGCCAATCTAATCTGACCAGCTCTTGTGTTCCTGCTCCTTGCTCGGTCCAGAGACATTGTCTCAATGGACCCTACACCTGCAGTCACTCCACCTTGGTCAGAATACCTCCCATAGATCCGTTCTTCCCATTGTCCCTCTGGCAATCTCGCCCTTGTCCTTGGACAGGGTGAAGTATTAGAGCCTACAGTCTTGGTGTCTTGACATGTCCCAGTGAATGATCCATTTCTGTCCACTGCACTTTGACTGCTTCCTTCACCAGCTGAGCCACACCTGGGGAAGGTATCTCCTGTTTCCCCAAAATGGTTCACTGTAACTTCACCCCTTCCATCAAACCAGTCTCTTTCAAGGGAAGAGAAATCCCTAGATTTGCTGAAGTCCTCAGTTTTGGACGGCCCATACAGCTTCTCTATACGTTCCAATATACCCTGGCCTCTTTTTGTCCCAAAAGAAGCAGTCTCTCTGGAGTCACTGATCGGTTCCGGGACTGACTTTAACCTTAAAGGGCAGGAGTTACCCCTATAGATCGTTTCCAAAGTTTGGTCCAAAGAACGTTTTGGCCTGCTGCTGCCTAGAGAATCCCCTGCAGAGTTGTAGGTCCTAAATGAAGACACTGACCTGCCTCTCAGGTCTTCAGTATCCCTAACCCTCTCTTTGATTTCTTCACATAACAATACACCTACGTTGGATCGCCGTGCGTGCCGGTCAGGACTGCTTGCCCCTGACCTCCAGTCAACACTCCTGCTTCTACTAGGCAAATTACGCCTCCATTCTGTCCCAGTCCAACTCTCAAATGCAGGGCTATAGTTGTGACTTCTGTTGATGCCAAAGCCTGTGGTTTTCTTGTCTATTTTGTCATTGTGAGTCAGACTGGAATAGATTGTGCTGCCTGATATTTCATTATTTTCATTCCATCCTTTGACACTTGCTGTCCATGCTTGATATTCAGACATGGATCCTGCCCTGAGATCTTGGCCATCGATCGATCTGGCCCGCTTGCTTGAGCCATTGAATCCAGTTTGTTTGCCTCGTTCTATAACTTCCTCAGCTTTGGACGCCTTCCCGGACGAAGCTCGGTCCTTCCTAACACCTGGCCTGCAAGTGAGGCTAGTAGAGGGAGAGTTGGCAGATCTGACAGCTAAGCATGCCAAAGTCCTCTGATTGGTATACTCAGTCACTGGAGCGTGCAGCAAGGACACATCCATTGTCGGAGCATAAACAAAGTTAATGACCACCTGTCAAAAGTCAAATCCCTAAAAAGAGAATCGATGACTGTACTGGATTTCTTTATGCAATTCCAAGGGACTGTACAGCAGTTACGCAATTTTAGTTCATTTTAGTCAACCAAGATTATATTCCTGTAATCTGCTGCGCATTAAAACTTTTCCATTTCATACATGCTAATAATGGTTGGCTGCCTGATAGTAGTCATTTTTATGTCGTTCTGTCCATGGAAATCTTTAGTTTCCCAGCAGGGCTTCAATGATGAGCTCCATATGCCTGCCAAGCATAAAAAAAAGAATAAATCTCCATCCTCAGAGGATTGAACTGGAATGTTGTTATATGTGGCTATGTGGCAGCTGTGGCTTCTCACACTGGTCAAACTTAAATCACAGAGCAGTTAAGAATAAGGAACAGGAACAGAACTCTGCACAGAATGGCCAGTGGGTGGAGTGAGAGGAAAGGACAAGGAACGATTACAAAGCTTGATTAAATCTAGGCACGAGATTATCTTTGAAATCAAGGGGGTAAAAACACACACCACTTCAATGAGTCCATTCATGTAGGGACGTACGATGTGCTTGCTCATATAATAACAGCTGTTTACACTAGCAACACACTCATACTGTCTCAGCTAAACCTGTACACAAAAACTGGAAAAACTCACTCCGCTGCAATCCAATGAGGGACAACAATGTCGAAATGTGACACAGTCTGTCTGTGTGCAGCAAGTATCATTCTTACAAAGCTAGAGGTAGTCAACAGCTCACTGAAACCTTGACACCAAGAAGAAATAAACGTGTATATATATATATATATATATATATATATTTAGATACAGCCCACCATGAGCAAGATAGAGCGGGACAAGGAAACCAGTAGCACCAGCTTTGATTGTACCTTACTGAGAAAAGCTCTTGGACTAACTGTTCTGGTACAATTAGATAGGTGTATTTAAAAGACAGCTATTATAAGTGGCATATACAGTAGACATACGTCTCCCTGGTGGAGCTGTCTAATGCAGGTGAGTGTCAGCTTACAGAAACACCTGTTTTGCTTGATCCCAAGCCTCCCATCTGGGTAACCTGGGCAACGTGGCTCGCTCCAATTCAAACTCACAGCGACTGCCATAGAAATCAGAGAAATACCTCAAATGTACACTTAAATCGGGACAAAATATACAAACGTAGTCATTCAAATGTGCTTTTCCATCCAGTAATTCACAAAAGTGCCTTACCTTAGTCACAAGGCAATTACTGTAAGGTTGACAAGGCAATGACATCAGCTCCTCACCCATCTTTCTCTCACTCAGTCTCTGTTAGCATTGCACGATGGGATGTGTTACAGTGACGCAAACCAGCCACACTGGTCTATCTTCTTCTCCTCTCTCTCTTTCTTTCTCTCTCTCTCCCTTCCGTTGTTGTTTTGTCACTCTTTTTCAACATTCCGGGGTTAAGCTTAATGTGTAGCTCTTTAAACAGTCCAGTGAATAGACACAGACACTCACACACAAGACCCACACACATTTAAACCATCTCTGAGAAAACATGGTGTAACATCATGGGAAACATGCTGGAGCTCCATTGATTGTGCCAATCTGCCCTCGGATTAAGATTTACTCAACTTCACCACACCTCAGGCTATGATGTGTCCAATTGTGCAGGCCGAACAGGTATCCAAATACATAATGACAGCGCTCCTTAAATTGGGCACAGACAACATAATGGCCTGAAGTAGACAGCAGAAATACCAACAGGAATGAATGCACGTAAAAGTGAACCTCTCGGTTGACATGTGCAACGAAGCACGAGTCAGATCAGGCCTGTATTTTTATATTTAAGCACTCTGTAATGTTAGCTTGAAGGAGAAATTATCAGATGCAAGTGGTGCAGGAAAGAGCTTTGTTGTGAGGGTTACAGCCTTTGGCACGGGCCATTTTTAACCTTTGCGTACCCATAAATGGCATATCGGGTGATAGTAGCAATTATATATATATATATATATATATATATATATATATATATATATGGTGTCACTGATGGTGTCGCGGTACACTCGCCTGACTTTGGTGCAGGCAGCGTGGGTTCAGTTCCCACTCAGTGATGGTGTGAATGTGAATGGTTGTCCGTGTCTATATGTGCCCTGTGACTGACTGGCGACCAGTTCAGGGTGGAGTCCGCTTTTCGCCCGAAGTCAGCTGGGATAGGCTCCAGCGTCCTGCGACCCAAACCAGGATAAGCGGTGTTGAAAATGTATGGATATATATATATATATATATATATATACACACACACACACACATATATATATATATATATATATACATATATATGTAACATACAGGCGACGAGTCGGGGGGCAATAAGTATACCCACACCCGTTCAGCGCCTCTCACCATGGGCAACTCCAGAGTGGAAGAGAGTCAACCCCTCTCTAGAGGACTGGTACCAGAGCCCAAACCGTGTGTGGAGGCGAGCCCGACTATATCTAGTCGGAACTACTCGACCTCACACACCAGCTCTGGTTCCTTCCCTACCAGAGAGGTGACATTCCACGTCCCTGGAGCCAGCTTCTGTAGCCGGGGATCAGATCGCCAAGGTCCCTGCCTTCGGCCACCGCCCAGCTCGCACTGCACCTGACCCCTATGGCCCCTTCCACAGGTAGTGAGCCCATGGGAAGGGGGACCCACGTTACCCTTTCGGCTGTGTCCGGCTGGGCCCCATGGGTGCAGGCCCGGCCACCAGGCGCTCGCCTTCGAGCCCCACCTCCAGGCCTTGCTCCAGAGGGCGGCCCCGGTGACCCGCGTCCGGGCAAGGGAAACCTCAATCCATTAACATCTTTCATCATAGGGGTCTTTTTGTTGTGCTTTGACTGGTCCCTCACATAAGACCGGTTTGCCATGGGTGACCCTACCAGGGGTGTGAAGCCCCAGACAACTTAGCCCCTCTACCACGATAAGGTGACGGCCTCCAGGAGGGGATGCAGCATTAGTTATATTTAAACACTCACATTACTGAAAGGCCTTCAAGTAGCTGTCTATCGCTCTTCTGTTGAGTGTCACTCATTCATGCTCATATGGCTCATTTAAACCAAGTTTAAGTGGAATTTTAATGTCAAAGACCAGTGTTATAGAATGAAAGAAAGACATTACCATGAAAGTATATTCCTAAGATAAATAGTGCCTGTCAGAAATGCAGGCTAGTTTGCTGGTGGTTTTTCGACTGTATTGTTGTCATTAGTTTCTGCTAAGTATTAAAGTGGCCATGAAGGATTTTGGATAAAAGATTTTGAGAAAGTGTTTTTTGGGAGGGTAAGAGTTGAACTTATTTTGAGTTAGTGAGTTTCCTTTTATGACAGCGATGTAATCCAAATTTGTACGCAAGTCGGAACGTGCCGCAGTCTGTCAGTAACCTACACTAACACAGTACTAAAGTCATAATTACAGTAAATGTTTGGATAAAAACATTTTCAGCCAATAAATATTAAACAATCAAATGTAAAACAGTAAATATGGTGGGGCCTGAGAGTGCTTTCTTGTGCCGCGTGACCACGTATTCTCACACCGTTGTGCAAACTTGTTCATTGCGCGCCGTTCGCAACCTCAAAACCTAATATGTTGGCACTGTCGTAAAGTCCCAGTAAATATATCAGCAATCACTGGTAACAAGTCAGCAGTCAGTCGTGGTCAAGATTGCGTAATATTGACCAAAGTGACAATCGCTGGCCTCGGGTTTTGTTTACGAAAAGATCCACCCTAAATTTGGTGTAATAGTCTGTGATAAAGATAGTCATCATAATATTGATTACAGGTTCTTGGTTTAATATCTGAAACCACAAAATTCCTCTGCAAACATGGAAAATGTGAGCACAAAACACAACTGTTCCAAATGTATTCTCCTTCCTTGTTCCTCTTCTGTGGGGTTTATTGGTGGTTGGTAAACCATCTTAATGGTGCATTAGCATCACCAACTGATATTGTCCTTCCACTGCAAGTAAACCAGTGTGAATTGATGGTGGCCGCATGTGCTGAAAAATCGTCACGCGATGGCTCGTATCTCTAAATAATTTGTTGTTGTTTTGCAAGGCACTGCTGTATTAACGTTTAGTTGTTAAAATGTCTTTATTCTTTTAAAATAAAGATGCATCTTGGTACATTGAAAATGAATAACAAAATTTGTAAAATAACAATTATTCTGTCAGTGGATCATTTCTGAATGCCGGAAGATGATGGGTTATAGGCTGGCATAAGACACAATGCATTTGCCACGAATCATTCTTGGGGTGAACAACATCAAACAATTATTTTAAATAAAGCCACGGATGAGAAATATCTTGTGACTCTGAATCTGTTGCATTGTTGTCGAATCAACATCTCAACCACAGTTGACTTTAACTCCTCGTCTTTTTTTTTTTTTACTATATCGTCATCATCAGCTTGAAAACGATAATGAGCATATTTCGACAAAGTAAGAAGCAGAAAACAGGTTTTTCAAATGTAGGTTGGAAAACGATATACATTCTCAAGTACAAATGCCTGAAAAATCAACAAAAAGTGCAGTCAATTAAGTTGGATCCTACTTTGTTACTTCTCTCCATTAAATGCATTTAAATGCATATGATTATTAATCCTTAAATATTCTTAGCTGCTAAAACGGATCATCTGACTCAATTAGGTCATTTTGAAAGTAAATGTGAAGAGAAAGGAGAGCAGCACAACTTACAGTTTTGTTTGGCTGGTTGTCATAGTGCTGCATTTGTGTGTGCACCTGCCACTTGACATACTGGTTAACGCATCGACTTTATACTATATTGAGGCTGAAGCGTGTCAAAAGTCAGTCAACAGTGATCACATAGCAGGCCATGTCACAAGACCCTGAACTCAATCAATCAACGGTCAGAGGCCTTCAGGGTCTCACACGCAGATAAGTCTGTCAAGTTTGACTCCAACACAGACACCCACCTTTGTTCCTGACACAAGAATGGCACCCAGTGTCTCTGCGGGACAAATGCAAATGTTGCCCACACTCATTGGAGCTTCAGGCATTCTGTGGGCTCCCATGGACGAACACACAATGGAAGAAAAGCACCATTGTCGTGGGAGAAAATAGCTGACAAGAGTAACACGCTGACAGTGAAAGGCTAGGTTAAACACAATAAAAAATACAATGGGGTGACATGAATGTGAATAATAGCGCTTTACTGCTTTAAATCGTGGTTCTTCATGACGCTTTCGTGCAATTTTCCAAGTTACTTTTTCCACTACCGGGAAAAGAAGCGCCGCCGTATACGTCACCCACCGTCACGTGACCAAACCCGGAAGTCAACAAGCCGGACTTGACTGTGTCGGCGACATGTTAACTTTTCAAAACACCAACATTCTTCCCAGCCCTTAACTTTTTTTAAAAGCGCATTTTAGCGCGTCGTTGTACTGCGCGGTAGCTTAGCGCTTCGTGCTTTGAAAAACGGCTCGTTGGCAGTCGCGTATGCACCGTACAGTTACAACTGTACTCCCGTTTGTTTGTTTGTTTGTTGTTTGTTTCGTCGTTTCGGGTGAAAGTGTACAATGGGAAGGGATTCTCCTCTGTCGAGCGTCAACGTCGTGCTCGTCATGGCCTTTGGGAGTCTGGTAAGTCAGGCTCATTTTCAAACTTGACCTATTCAGTCTGCACGCCGAGCGAATTTCACTTCTTCCTATGATGCACCACACAATCAATTCTTTTGTTTTCTACATTTCCAGGACAAACAATACAAAACTCTTATTGTTGTAACTGTAAATGCTGCATTCATCGGACGACAGCCACGATTGGGCATGATTCTATTGCTAATTAATTATTGTTAATTTCTTACCAACAATGTTCATGGGACAATGTAACCCACTAAATGTTTCATTGAATATTACCACAATGCAAATTTAGCTTCAATTTCTGGATGTTTTAATTTTTATTTTTTCTAAATGAAAAAAGAAAAAAAACAAATGTTAGTAGATTAAGTTTAAGTAGGGGTTGGGCCAAAGTTATAGAAAACAAAGTATGGACAGTAGTGATGTGCACAGGTGCCATATTGTTACTAAACTTGTCATAATGTCACAATGCAATACAATGCTACACAATTGATTACAGTATTTCCAAACATTTTCCCCACAGAAAACCTGACAATATATATTATATTTTTTATGTTTATCTGAGATTATCATCATTGTCAGTTAATGAAATATAAAACAAATATGCTCCGATCATTAAAACTTTTTTTTTCATTTTTGTATTTTTACAAAGGCTGCCAGAAAGGGGCAGGGCATGCATTGATGAGCACCACTGTTCATCTCTAGTTTAAAGTAATGATGCAATTTTTCACCCCCAATGATTATTATGGGGTTTACAGGCGTCGTCTTTTTGGGTTTTTCAGGAAACGATGCACCCTCACGGCTTGTCCGGGATGAGCGGAACAGCCTACAGCCACACAACCAACCGCTTTCCCAAAAATCATAAAAGTTATGAACAGAATCGGTGACAAAGGGCAGCCTTGGCGGAGTCCGACTTACTGCCGGGGCCGTTCCTCCCAATCACGCCCTTCCAGGTCTCGCTGTCATTGCCCACGTGAGCATTGAAGTCCCCCAGCAGAACGATGGAGTCCCCAGTGGGAATGATGCTCAAATTCAGACGATTAATTGGGATATATGCGACGGAATACGATAAATTCAGATTGTGATTGGCTTGCGGCCATGCCAGGGTGTACCCCCGCCTTTCGCCCAAAGTCAGCTTTGAGAGCCTCCAGCTCACCCTCATGAGAACACACAATATAGACAACGGAAGGATGGATGAATAATTTAGCCTTCCATGGATGGATTCAAATGTCTGTTTTTTTTTTCTTTCAGGTCTTTGTCTTGCTGTTCATCTTCGTGAAAAGACAAATAATGCGACTAGCCATGAAATCTCGACGGGGACCCCACGTTCCCATTGGTCACAATGCTCCTAAGGTAACATGACCTTTAAAAGGAGTACTACGTGCCCGGCTTGGAACCGCTGCTGTATTGTGTATTATGTTTCTGTTGAAGGAGCTTAGGCAAGAAATCGAAGCCAAACTGTGCCTAGTCCAGAAAATCCACTTTGAGCCACGTCTGATGTCTTCAGAGGATGAGCGGCTAAAATCTGGTTAGTTCATTACACGGATGGATTTAAACCGAACGGTTCAAGTGGCGGGCGGCACGGTAACCGACCGGTTAGCACATCTGCCTCACAGTTCTGAGGACCCAGTTTCAAATCGGACCTCGCCTGTGTGGAGTTTGCATGTTCTGCCTGTGGCTGCGTGGGTTTTCTCCGGGTACTCCGGTTTCCTCCCACATCCCCAAAACATGCATGGTAGGTTAATTGAAGACTCTAAATTGCCTGTAGGTGTGAATGTGAGTGCGAATGGTTGTCGGTTTATATGGCCTACGATTGGCTGGCGACCAGTTCAGGGTGTACCCCGCCTCTCGCCCAAAGATAGCTGCGATAGGCTCCAGCACGCCTGCAACCTTAGTGAGGATAAGCGGTACAGAAAGTGGATGGATGGTTCAAGTGGCACAACTTCCAATTTCTCATGTGACACAGTTTGGATACGCGTTAGGCAGCATAAATAGAAGAAAGAACACATGAAATCAGATGTCCTCAGGTCGGAATCAGGCATCTTCCAAATGTGAATACAAATCAAACCAAAAATACCTGATGTAAATCGAGACTGCAGACAACGCATAGACCACAGGTGTCAACCTCAAGGCCTGGGAGCCACATTCGGCCCACCACATCATTTTATGTGGCCTGGGAAAGCAAATAATTTGCGTCAACTTCCATGATTCTTCCGAAGATCTGTACCATAATTTCACATCGTCATATGTGATAAATAATGTTGAGATATTGCAAGCAGTGTTTTTGTTACCAAACCCCATTTTATAGTATCTCCAAGAATAGTTCAACAAACTATTATCCTTGACTTCTGATTTCATAACTAGTTGGATCCATCAGTTTTGTTGTGTATATTAGGGGTGTAACGATTCTCATTTTGGCAGCAATTCAATTCATATCACGGTTTGTCGTTGCCAATTTGATTCAGGGACGACATTGGTTCATCTGGGACGGTACGATCCGAAACAATTCAGTGTTTGGAAATCCATTCAGTCACTTTTTAGCCCAAAATTCAACCAGTGTGACAGTGAAATCAATACCTGGACACTAGACGGTGCAGGTGAAACTTCCTAAATTCCTTTTGTTTCTTGTAAAGGTATCAGGTAAAATTAAGTATGGTAAACATAACCAACCATTATGGCAAATAATAACAATCTCAAATGCATTCAGACTTTATTTGAATCAAGTGCAACTAACATCGCTTCAGGTTGGATTAAAAATAGGTTTTCCTGCTACTTCAGATATTGTTATTCACCATAGAAATAATACAAATCTTATTGTAATGGAACACAAGCACGTAATGCTCAACTATTCTAATAATATTTATTACTACCCACTCACTAGTCACAATGTGTGACGTAGTGGTTACGTAGCTCTGAGAAAATCGTGATCGTCTGTCATGAGTGAAACACTCTACAGCAGTGGTTCTCAAAGTGTGGTACGAGTACCACAGTGGTCCGTGGGCTCACCGTAGTGGCATGCAAGAATGCAAGAATCTCTGAATTAAAGGTTCAAACTGTGCATCATGTTACAGTGTCTTAAACATTTGAAGAACAATTTTTAAAATACAGTTGTATTGAAGGTTTTTATAAATGTTTTAAAGATATTTCTTTAGGTACAATGTTTATTTAACTTTTATGTGCAATAGATTTTAATTGAGTCATCTAAGTTGCTTTTTATTTTCACATATTTAAATACAGTGGTAATGTTCAAACTGCATAATTTTACAGTGGCTTACAATAATAAATGATATACTGTAGATATTAAATACTTTTGAGCAATAAATCCTCTTTCATTTTTTTATGAACACTTTTGCCTAGTACGCTACTGTATTTGAATGTTGGTCATGATGGTGGTTACTTGGAGTGCAAAATATTTTTAGAGGTGATACTTAAAAACGTTTGAGAACCACACTGCTCAACTGTATGCCTGCTTGATGCTCTCTTTCACTACTTTGGTCTTTGTCTTAGTGAAGTGTTGGTGTTCATCATGGGGAATGTAGTTTGCTTCTCAGACTGGCCCACTCAGTAGCCCCAGAAAAAAAAACTACACTGTTTGATAGTCCCATGATTCCCTGCATCGACAGACAGGAACTCTTAAACGAGTAGTGCTTTACGCCTTTATCATTAAAAGTACTAAAAAAAACACACACATGCGCATCCATATAAAGTTTGCCGTGCGTAAATCCAATGTGTTATTTCCTAGTATTGATACAGTTGATCGATTACCTTTTAAAAGGATTTAAATCGATATACTTTCGTTCGGAAGGCTAACTAGCCAAGGACGGATCGATCCAATTGTATTGTGGGACTATAAATCGATACATTGATATCATGAGTGAATCGTTACACCCCTAGCGTATATGTAATACTATGATGAGGCGATGAAACATCTACGTAGTTTCACAGTCTTAACGGTCCTCTGAGGGGAAACCGTACCGACAATGTTGCCCGTGACAAAAGTGAGCTGCACACCCCTGGCATAGACAATTAAATATGGTCTGTATATACATTAGAGGTGATAATTGTCAACTGTGACCAGTGGAGTATTGTGGAGGTTACCTCCATTTAAATCAACGGAGGTAAGAGGAAGGCCAGGCTAAGTAAGTGCTGTGTAACCTTTAATATGTGTATTTATGCACGGTGTCATTGTTTACTTACGTGTTGTCTTTGCCTGACGTTGATACTCGTGGAATTATCGAAATAGTGTACATCGGACGTCTGCACATGTGAATTGTTTCATTGTGTTCCGTGAACGTAAACACAGCCATGTCGGGAATGTCTCACTTGAAATATACATGAAAGTAGACAGTAAAATGATCGGGTACAGGCATTAAATTGTGTGCGTGTGTTGTAGGTGGCTGTGACTACCAGTACAGGATGAGAGCACTGGACGCCATCCGAGACACAGGTCAGCTTGATGATTGTATCGTTACACGAAATACACTAGTTCTAAGCATGTATTAGGGGAAGACGTTTATTACGGGGAAACCTTTTTTGTACAAATGCGTTTTAAGTTAAGGATGGGCATTTGACCCAATTTCCTTCATCGACCAAGGAGACATTTTGAAATATTATTTTTAACCTGGGGGGAATCTCACTGACAGTTCTGAGCTTCTGTTTCTGTGACTGGGAGGATGTCACTCAGCTTCCCATGACTGAATGTTGTTATGTTCACTTCTTTAGACAGCAAACTAGTGCACTCTGTTTTGCCTCAATTGCTTCAAGATGAAATTATATCAACAATTTCACAAAATAAGTCATTCATCAACATTGTTGCAGTATCCCCATTTTTAAAATAATAATATATTGACATTAGCGATATATTTATTAAAATATATAATATTTTATAATTTTGTACATTAATAATTTTTTTTAGAAAGAAACAACCCAAAAAAGGTTTTGTGGTTCAAAATGTTTGCTTTAATGGTGCAGCATCACCGTTAAACGTCAGCTTCACAGAAGCCATGTCAGTTTGTGTTGTGGAAATGCTGCCCACCGCAACGGTAATGTCAGTCATAAGCCCCCTTTCACACTGACTGGTTCGCTGCCTGTGTGTGTAAGGGGGGTTGAAGTCGAGCTGGGAACTTTAGCACCCGAGACTCCCTGCTCACACGCCTTTGCGTTGCACCTGTCGTGCTTATTTCACGCATCTAATTATTTGCATGCGTCAAGCCGCAACGGCTGTGTGAACAAAGGCCCTTCTTCGGCCGGTCCTAATGAAAGGGACAGATGAGCAAGTAAGTGCCAGGCATCTATTTGGGTTTGGATTAATTGTGGGACGACACCTATGAGAGCGCACACCGCTATTCAAAGTTGTTTTCATGGATGAGCGAACTTTATTGTGTGCAGACTTTCCTTTTTGTGAACTGGGCGGATCCTGCAGCGCCGTGACGGGAAAACGATTCCGAAGTTGGCTTCTGCAGCTAAAAAATTCCCACTGCCTCTTCCGGGACGGCCAGAAGGGTCTGATTGACACGGTGCTGGACGGCTACAACAAAGCACGCCACGGGGACAAGGTCAGCCTTTTTGTCTCTCTCCTAATGTGTCTGAAGGGGGCCGACAGGTAATACATTTGAACATCTCAATCTACTTTAAAAAAAACAATTTTTTGTACTCATGCCAGCTTGTTGTTCATTTATTCCACATGCTATTATTGGTTTTAATACACCACATTAACAATGTCTTCAGGCTTTTGGTGAAGCAGAACTGTGTAAATACCAGGAGGCTCTAACTGAACTGGCCTCTGTGTGAGTAAACACTGCCGCTAATCCCAGCGTGGAATTTTAATTATGAGCCCAGAGTGATCTCTTTCTCCCTCTTGTGGTTTCAGCGTCAAGAGCCAGAGCAGAAGCAGTAGTAATAGCAGCACGGCGAGCCAGCACCACCAGACCGCCGCTAAAGACTTGACCGCCACCGTCGAGCCCGTTGGCGCCTCCCCATCGTCGCGGGCCCACCTCACGTCGGCGGCGCAGCAGCGCATCAAGCGGACCAGGAATCTGCTGGAGCTCAAGAACTTTAAAGACAAGTACAACACACTGGACAGTACATTGTGAGATGAGATGAGGGAGGGGAAGGTTTTATTGGTTAGATCATTCAGTGTATCCATCTATCCATTTTGTATCGTAAAGGTTCTCAAGCTTTTTGGGTCTAGCGACCCCTTACAGGGTGGAGTTTTTTCCGAGGACCCCCTCATAATCCTAAGGCCAATTAAACGAAACCAGATGTTTACATACACCATGTAAAAAAAAAAGACGCGTATAGTTTTTTTCCCCCCTCACTGTCTGAAATGAAATCAGTCTAAACTTTCCCGGTTTTAGGTCGATTAGGATGAGCAAAATTCTATTTGCTAAATGTCAGAATAATGGGAGATTTCTTTAGACAGTTTTTCCTTACTTTCTTCGAAGTCAGACGTTTACATACAGTAAGATTACTATGCCTTTAAACCCTTTGGGGAAACCTTGATGATGATGATGATGATGATGATGATGATGTCATGTCTTCGGAAGATGGGTTGTGTGTCCCAGAGATGAACATGCTTTGTTCCAAAATGTACATATTGACCCAAGAACAAAAGAAAAAGACCTTGTGAAGATGCTGGCTGAAGCTGGTAAAAGTGTCTGATTATCCACAGCGAAGCAACCAATGGACTGCCAGGAAGAAGCCATTACTCCAAAAGAAACAATAAAAGATAGATTACAGTTTGCAAATGCACACAGGGACAAAATTCCTTCATTTTTGGAGACCTGTCCTGTGGTCTGACCAAACTAAAATTGAACTGTTTGGCCATAATGAGCATTGTTACATTTGGAGGAAAAAGAGAGTGGCTTTGAAATATGGAGGTGGCAGCATCGTGTTGTGGGGTTGTTTTGCTTCAGGAAGGACTGGTGCACTTCACTAAATAGGTGGTGTCATTAGGAAAGAACATTATGTGGAAATACTGAAGCAACAGCTCAAGAAATGAGCTAGGAAGTTCAAGCTTGGATGCAATCAAACTGCCAAGCTGGTTAAAAAGTGGCTTAAGGATAACAAAGTCAATGTTTTGGAGTGGCCATCGCAAAGCCCTGATCTCAATCCTATTGAAGATTTATGGGAAGAACTGCAAATGCATGTGCGAGCAAGACGGCCTACAACATGGGTCAGTTACACCAGTTCTGTCAGGAGGAATGGGCCAAAATTCCTGCCAACTATTGTGAGAGGCTTGGAGAAGGATATCCAAAATGTTTGAGCCAAGTCGTAGTTTAAAGGAAATGGTACCAAATACTAATGAAATGTTCAGTATGTAAACTTCTGACTTTGAAGAAAGTAATGGAAAAAACTCTTCTCTCATTTTTTTGGCATTTAGCAAAAACAAATCATTTTAGCAATCCTAACTGAGTCTAATTTCAGTGAGGATCAAAAAAGTGTTTTCACATAGTGTATGTAATGTGTGAGTGCAGCAGTAAATTGCCTTTTTCAAGAAAAAAGTCATGTTGTGATAACAAATTAATATTTTTTAGAGACAAAAAGTTATAATGTTGTGAGAATAAAATATTATTTGTAATATTCTTTTTAAAAAAAAGACATATTTCGTTGGGATATAAATCAATAATCTTTGTTGTTAAAAAGATTAAAAGTTGTTTTTCCCGATATGAAGTCGTAATATTATGATCTTAAACTCAAGATTTAGCACGGGAAGAAAGTCATTATAACAAGGCCTTTTTATAATATCGCGTCTTCTATTCTGGAGAAGACTCTGTTGTTCTCGAAAAAAAAAAAAAAAAACGACGATATTTTCTTCTATAAAATTAGAACTTTATCCTGTACTAAGGCACCTTTTGTTGTATAAAAAAAAGAAAACTGACTTTATTTATGAGAGATGTCAGATTGATGTGATGATAAGTCACAATCATATCAGAGCTTTGAATTGGCCCAAAGCTAAGGTGGGGGGAGTAATGGGTTTAGTTTGTTTTATTTGACGGGCATATTTAGATATGCACTTTTTTGAAATGATACGACATACTAATTTATTGGAAAATATTTTGCAGATCCCCAAGCTATGGCTCACTGACCCCTAGGGGTCCCCGGACCCCAGTTTGAGAACCACTGTTCTAAAGGACTTGTCCGCATTATTGTCGCGGGTGAGCCGGAGCCTAACCCATCTGACTTTGAGCAAGACGCAGGGTTCACCCTGGACTGGTAGTTGCATGGCACATATACTGTAGGAAAAAAAAAAGCAATTTACATTGACACTTATCAGCAATTTAGCATCTTCAATGAACCTAACATGCATGTTTTTGCAATGTGGGAAGAGGCCGGAGTACCCGGAAGGAACCCAGACAAGCTAACCACTACCCCGCCGTGCTGCCCGCACCCAGCGCAGTCACATTTATGCATGGTGCTCACTGTCCTTTTAACATATCATATTATTACGAAAGAGTATTAGGCCCACCCTGAAAAAAAGAATACACTATGAGATTAAAGTTGTACTCTCATGAGAATAGTCTTTATTTTTGAGGTAGTTGTAATTTAGTATAAAAGTATAAAGTTGTCGATTTTCTCGATAGAAATGTGTAATTTTACAAGGGTAACGTCGTATATAGTGTTAATTTTCAAGAAACAAAAAACCTGTTTATTTTGCAATAGAAAGTTGTACGTATATTTTTTTTATGAAAGCAATAAAGTCATTTTTACGAGGGCAAGTGAAGGAATGATATAAAAGGAGCAGTTTGTTGCCTGGCTAAGGATCTTCTCAAGTAATACTTTATTCTAGGTTGAAAAATAATGAAACACTCATTTGGGATTTTTTGGTGGTTGCAGCTTTTTTTCTCTCTCTCTCTTATTATGACTTTAATCTTGAAAATACACAACTTTTTTTCTGCAAAATATATAACTATCTTGAAAGTACACAACAACAAAATATACACCTTTATTCTCGTAAGTTTAAATCTTTAATGTTGTAGAGGTTTTTTTCTTTTCAGTGTGCCTCTAATACTCTTCCCTATACAGTATTTTACCTCACACTTGCAGCTTTTGCCTTCTTATTGCAGGGATCAGGTCTGCATTATGTATTAATGGCATTGACTTGACCAAAATAAGAGCCATGACGCTACACGGGCCAGATAGGACAATCAGTATTTATTGCACAAAAGCCTCTGTAAAGTTTCATGATAGCATGGTAGCTACAAGTGTTACTTTACATTTAGTGAAACGCTCGTATTTATGTTTACTTTTCTGCATTTCTAAGCCTTAAATGATGATTTACAGAAGCCATACATTGAGTTTGATGATATGCTCATTACATGAATTCTTTCAGTGCAATTGTATTTGATTCCAGTGCATTAATTAATTCTGAATGTAACATGATTTTCAGACAACTGTGACTGGGTTTCATCCCAAAAATCTACTGTAATATCTAAATGATAACAAAATAATAATTTGCTTAATAAAACTGTGACTTCAATGTGTTAGCACAGTAGAATGTTTTCATCACTACTTGCTTGTAGTGTGTAGGAAGTCCAGCAGAGGGCGCGCTCTTCCTGATAAAACATTTCAAATGAGACAGTGTGTGCCAGGAAGGTTTCAGGACTAATGTCACAAAAAATATATTTCAAGTACAAACTACAACTTTGCCCTTTGAAGTAATCCCCCTGGAGTCCAAAACACTTTCCCAGACATGTCATGTTATGTCGTGTACTCCTTGTAATATTCAAGGTGACCCTTGAAGACCACCTTGAGCTTGGAAAAGAGGAAAGAATATCACACTGAGCCGAGTCGGGTGAGAAAGGGAGGTTGCTCCAGCACGGCGACCTTCTCGGCCAGGAACTGTCAGATGCTCAGAGCATCGCGAGCAGGCGCATTGTCACAGTGAAGCAGCTACAAGTTGTCCTTCTGTCGCAACTCTCGTCTCTTCTCGCGCACTGAATGAAGCAAACGCCACAGGATCTCTTTGTAGACGTGCAGGGTGATCGTCTGGCCCACACTGAAGGGGAACACTTGTAGTTTAGCTTTGAAATACATCTTTTATGATGCCATTCCTGGTACATTACTGACACACCTTGTGTAATGTGAAATGTGCTTTTTAATGTGTTGCAAAAATATTGTTTATCCTTGTTATTTTGACTCAAGCAAGCCACAAACATTCAGACACCTGGGAAATAGTTTAAAAAAACATCTGGAAAAACATACAGCAAGACTTGTAATTAGTCAAAACGGTTTAATAATATAAATAAATATAAAGTAGAAAGCTTTGAGAAAATTTTAACTTGAAAGGACATTCAAGAGAACACATTTACATCATGACAACAAATTGAAATGATGAAAAGGGGAAACAAATGACATTTATGAAGCAGCTTCAATTCCTGCAGTTTCATTAAGTGCTTACTTCAAACTATGCGGTTATTTTACATACACATAACTTAAATAGCCTCTGTCGTCAAGTTTCATGCTACACACTCCAAAGTGATTGGTGACATGGAAGATGCAGATAAGATGGATGCTGCATTACTGTTTGTAAACAGTCTTACCGTCTACATTAAAGCCTGTTGCCCTTTGCGTACATTAAACATTTAAAAGTACTGTACGGGATAAAGAGTGCAGTGCATCCTTCAAGAGCGCAAATCATAGTAAAAGCTCTGCTCGGATATTCCGGTGTGAACACGAGAGGGTCTATCAGAGTTTCAGTCCACATACAAAAAACGCTTCAAGACTTGATCTCGATGACCTTGATGAATGGGAGTGGCTTGTTGGAGGAGGTGGACAGCTTGAACGGTTTACTGCCAAGGCAAGAGCGAGACAACAGGAGATCTCATTTATACACTTCATTAGGTACAATTAGTCCAGACAGCAAGAAGAAGAAAAAAATCCATATTTACAAAGATGATAAAGCTCAGTTTTGCGGAAGTATTCGTCTTACAATTTGTCTATTATTGAGGTTGCAATTTGCAGTGGTGTAGAACCAACATTCAGGAAAAAATATTTACTCCACCCCTACATACTTCCAGTTTGGCACTTGTGGATTTTTTTTTTTAAACACTTATTGGTGATATTCCGTGGTCATTTTTTAAATTTTTAATTTTTTTTTGGGGGGGGGGGGAAACATATGGTCTACGTTAAGTTTGTGTTTGAAAACAATTCTGCTGAACCGCAATTCAAGATCAATGTCTGATTGATCTCATTGGTAATTTTAACTCGATTTTTCTTATTTTAATTCAATAATTTTTTATTGTTAGTTTTGTCAGATTCAAGTTATTTCTGTGACCACTGTGGGTTTTTCTTGAAATTAACAGACTGGTACCAACATTTTTGTCCATGTGTGCACATTATCCAGAGTCCCATTAATTTAGCTGTTTTTCCCCCTAAGATTGCTCAATTAAAATGTATTTATCGTTGTTTGAATTTTTTTCACGTTAAATACTTGGTTATTTGATTTATTGTAGATAATGACATAAATATGAGTAAAATTAACAAATTTATACAGTATATAGTGCTGTTTTATTTTTAATATTAACACTTGGTAAAAAAAAAACAAAAAAAAACTTGACAGTTAATGTCAAAATGTTGCATGAGATTTATTCTTTTTTTTTTTTTCCCTTAAATGTGAGCAAATTGGAAGTTAAAATGAGATTTTCCACTGTATTTGATCACATTTAGCGCCTTTGGGCTTTTCCAAGACAGGTTTGATCTGACAAAATGAAAGTTACCTGTATACAATTTGTGGGTTACGCTCCGATGAAAGGTAAGAATTGCTCTTCTGTGCTCCCACGAAGTAATCCATTTTGTCGTGCAGCTCTCGGTTCTGCGCACAGACGAGGTCACGCGTCACATAACGGAAGATAAAACGAGCTTCGTCAAAAGAGACAATAGCTCCATTTTGTCTTTCACATATCACCTCCCTTGGCAGAAAGGTGGATTTGGTTTTATCCCCTCACATTTATCACCTCATCACTTTGACTCCAAAGCAATAAACTGAGGTGTTTTTTTTGGGGGGCCATCCTCACCTCAGCTTCCAGGAAAGCCACTTTCTCCTCCAGCTCTTTGATGATGCGATCCCGCTCTTGGATCACCATGCGAGAGTTCTGAAGCTGAAGGCGAGCACACAATTGGATCAAACACTGACGCAAATATGCAGACGTGTTCTTTCCCCGAATGTTGCAACATGCGCCTCGTCCCACCTGTTCGATCATGTGTCTGACTTTCCTCTGCTGGCTTTTAAGCATGTCATCTAGATGGTGAATCTTCTCTTTGAGAATGGCAACTTCCTTTTCCAACTGCTCTGCCCTGAACAAACACACACACAAAGAATTAACGGTGAGTCAGAGGTCCCGTCACTTCACTCGTCGGACTTAAAAACACCAAATTGAGGACGGTAACATGGGTCAATCAAACATCGTTGCATAACCAAATCAAATATGATGGGGAGGCGTGGAAGAGGGTCTCGCCCAGCTTGGCTGTGAATTTTGGATTTGGAAACCACTGTAATGACTAACAGAACCCTGTAGATGGCGGTGTTGCATCACTTTGGATTTGAGATCAGCACAGCCTTTTGAGTTAGAAGATAAAGATTGGGGAGTGAATCTCGGCTTGTCACATCGATTACGTCGTTGAACGTCGGACATGTTATGCCACGCGAACAGAGTGTGTATATGTATGGTATGAACAGAGTACGTGTCGCGGTTGGTAGTGGAAAGTATGAGAAAAGATGACGCAGTAAATGGTGAACGGCATGTAAAAAAGCCACTAATGCTCATCTCCAGCCATGCAGTGAGTTAGGGTTTGTTTTATTTGTAAATAAATGATTTTGGCATCAAACGCTCTCTCAGTCATGCTTTTTGTGTGTTTGTTTGTGAGGTGTCACAAAATCAAAGAATATTAGCATCAAAGTCTCTATTGTGCTAGACCTTATTTATTTTATTTTTTATTTGATTTATTATTATTTTTTTACCAAAAGCAGCATCTCTGCTTTTTGGTGAAACCAACCCATGTTCTACTGCTTACTAAAGAATGGAAAAAGCTACAAACAAACTTTTTCTGTTGAAAGAATTGAGTCCACTTTTTCTTTTGGTATGTTCGAAATGCTCGAAAGCGGCTGGCAGCGTGGGGAACTCTACTTTAAAGCAGCCGGCAGTGAACGAGTTAATCAGAATTTCCACCTGAAATTTCAGAGGCTTTAAAAGTTCTTGTTACTTGTGGTCCCCTCGAGATAGATTAGCTGGGTCTCTTCTTTTACCCTGATAAATTAGCCCAGGACCAACCCCAGAATTAGTTCCCAACATCCAAACACACAGTGGTCCTCTAAAAGTCCCCTGTTCCTGTGTTCTAATGTTTCAGAGATGCCATGAAATAATTCGTGCAAGTGTTGGGGGGCTGCGAAAATTCCTAACCTCTGCTCTCCCTCGGGGCCCTCCTCTCTGATGTGGCGTAGCTCACGCAGTTCCTCCTCACGTTCGCGAATGCTCTCCTTCAAGGTGGCGCTCTCCTTCTCCATGCCCCCCAGTAACCTCTGGAGCTCGTCGATGCGCTGGTCCTTCTCCTCGACGTCTTCCTTCGTGCTTTTCAGCTTGTCCTCCTGGTCGCTCAGACGCTCCCTCAGCATGTCGCCTTCAGCCTGGAGGGAGATTGGGTGGTTTATAGCGTCGCAAAAAAAATCATACCACCTAAAAATGTTTAGAATTGCCAGTTTAAAACCGTAAATATACCACGATCGATGGGTTGATATTATTTCAAATGCATCTTACACCATTGCCCTTGAAAACAAATGTCGTACTGATTTTTTTAATTTTGAGAAAAATGCACTGGAAGTGCACACCTTCATGCAGCTAAGACTCCATAACTTCCACGAACCACCCACGCTAAACTTACTTCCTCCCCGAGATACAAAGCTTGTCTCTTGTCGAGATGTATCACTTCAAGATACTTCTTTGACACCAATTGCTGTACCATTTTCCTATTTAGACAGGGCTTTGGTGGTATATTGTGGCATAGTTGGGTGTTTCAGATAGAGCCCCCAAAAATGCAAATAAGGGAGCTTTTCTAACTTATAGCTGAGCTGCCAAATATAAAAACACAAATCGGTCGACTAGTGAACCATGTGGGGTATTGCTGCATTTTATACATAACGCAAACATTTTAAACCCACGTTTACCACGTTTTGTTTCTTTGCAAGATGACATTCTCAACAGTGGCCTGACATGCGTTTGACAGCATTTCTGTTGTCAGTTGTCCTTTGTGAACGAGGATCTTTTTGACAACGTGCGGACGTGAAACCTTTCATCGATTCGTTTTCCCAGATTTTTCGAGCTCGGTGAATCTCAACCACTGATTCGACTCCTATCTCAAGGCAGCACTGTATGTGTCTTTGCTCATCAAAGGTTGGGAAAGCCTGCACTAGATAGTTATTGATGTAAAGTTAGCAAGTCACCTGCAGCCTCTCTCTCTCCTCCTGGTGCTTCTTCTCAGCGTCTTGCAGCTGCGCATACAGACGCTTGCTGACTTCTCTCAGCTTGGCCCTCTCCGCCTCGTCGTCCGCCTCCTGACAGACAGACCACGACAATGACAACATGAATACTTGTTCAATGATGTCATGTGAAATCCTGTTCTCTCAGTGGAGTGGGTTCGGCACAGGAGAAACCAGGACTGTTGTTATCGTTGTGCGTCATTGAATTGCCACCTATTTCGCTCCTATTTCTGCAACCGTGGGGTTTGACTCACCAGAACGCTAATGGGATAATGGTGCAAAAACAAAGAGAGCGCAAACAGCTGAAATGACGAAGACAGAAACCATCCGATTAGGACAAAGCATGTATGGAATGCAGGGACAATAGGGAGGAGGGCCTGAAAACAAAGTCAAGGAGGGGCACTGTGTGCTAGCAGCTTATCCCCTGAGGTGCTCCTTGTGTATTTACGCTCATTTTAATCCTAGCTCATATTTAATTACAGTCACGTCTCTGTTTGGCTCACTGTTACACTCTCGACACCTCATTTCCTCACTTGCCTCTGGGTTTAAATGTCTGGAGATACTTTTACCAACATTGTCTGGAACGAAACAAAACAAACTCACCTGACCCTCACTTTTGGTTCCGCCTTTTTGGCGAGAGGAGGTCATTTTCTTGAATGGAGATGAGACCTTCCACCCGTTAGTGTGAATCTGGACACAAAGAGAGGACGAGAGGCGAGGTGAAGCACAGCACGGGATGTGATGCAACAATTGAGCTAGGCGCCAATCATTTCGATACACTTTTTTAACATTCCAATTTCTATTCAAAAGTTATACCTCAGGCTGGAGGCATTGAAGAGAGCAGCGTAGTTTAGCGTGGCGCTACATAGGAAGCTAATTATCGTATCCTCAAAAAGACGCAGCAATGACAAATCTGCTCGCCCGTTCAGCAACCAGCGGTGTGTTATGTCACCCATATGGTACCAACTTCGGACGCTTGGAACTCTGGTTGACCGGGTACTAGAAATAGTACCAGAAACTAGCTGTTTTTGCAAATGGAAGCGTGTCAATGTGGGAATCACTGGGTAACTCACGATACGACATCGAGATACTTTGCCAACGATACCGATAGATACAGCGACAGCGTGAAACCTTGCAGTGCTCCGCGTTAAATGTAAGATACATATTGAATAGAAATTTTTAAAAAAAACAGCGCCATCTGGCGAGCCGGAGTTGCCCACCTTATTTTTCGATGCCATCTGCTCCCTCAGTGTTTTCAGGCAGTAGCGCACCTGTGTGAAATGCAAACACATTGTGTGAAGCCTTGTGTCCATCTGTTTTGGTGTGTAAACAAGAGAGCGGCATGACATAACATTCAAAATAGGAAACACAAATGCCGCCAGCGGTGTGACAGAGAGAGAATGTTGAAGACTGAAGATGAGCTCGCATTGGGGAGCGATCACACGGCGTTAAGGCGGCTGACCTCTTGTATCTGGGAAACCTCATCTGACAGCATCTTCAGACTCTGGTTCTGTTTATGAGACTCTTCTCTGCGGGCCTCCAGATACACCTAGAAAGTTAGTTAGTTGTTAGTAAGATCATACAATAACCACGCAATTGGTTTCCACGAACATGGGGTGGTGGGTGTGTCAAGCAAGTAAATTGGTGCAAATCCAAATATAAATGTGGACAGAGGATGTATTTTTTCCCTTTAGACATTCGTGCTATACAACATCAAAAGCTTTCACACTGTAGCTGACCATTTTGGTTCTTTCAATGCTCGGTTTATTCGTTCTGTCATTGGCTCGTTGATCGGCGGTTGGTAGGTTCATTAATTTATTTGTTCATTCGTTTTCTAGTTGGTTCGTTCATTAGTTCTTTCATTTGTTCACTCATTCGTGTGTTTGTTCATACATTCATTGGTTTTTTTTCATTGGTTGGTTGGTTGGTTGTTGTTTTTTCAAATTTAAAACTTGTAACACGGTGAATAAAAAGCTTTGTTTTAAACTGAATAACTGATCTTTGGCAATAATGTCACACCCACCTTGATGACCTCTACTTGCTCCTCTGTAGATTTGATTGGTTCTGGCGGCAAAAGCGTCCTCTCGTTGGGGGGCTGCACCAGTGCAAACGCACGTCCGACAGGCTGGAGATAAAGACGGAGCATTTCGAACATTGCATGAGCATGATGGGTGTGTTTCCAAATATTCCCAGATGTGAATGAATGAAACATGGATGAGGTCAACTGGGATGGGCTGCGACATGTTTGGGATCGATATTGCCAAACAACACTTGGCGCAAAGCCACTAAACTATTACACTGGAATCTGCGTTGAGGCTTGAGCAAGGCACATTTCTTCATGCTCCCATTGGAAAGAAACAGCACAAGGTAGGGAGGGACACGCGCACACTGGAAGAGGCGGGAAGAGGTTATGTAACAATCTGGTGCAACGTTTGTGCTCGTCTTGGTAGAATGACGAATTTCTCAACAAGTCCTGAGCACTAAACATATGCGACCCTCCTTTGATGGGAAGCAGATGTGTCTCGTTACACACACACACACACACACACACACAAACACTTGACCAATATGGAAACTTGTAAATTATCATTCCTAATACGTTACAGGAACCAGACATTTGTCATCCGCACACAATAAGTAAACCACAATTTAGGATCTTACTAACTACACTGCGAGTTAAACCAAGACAATCCTACATAATTCTATATGATCTGGTAAGGTTTGACAAGTGCAGTATCTTAATACTGTTATGTTTAATGGGATTGTCCACGTTACATTTAAATTGCTTCCAAATGTGCAATATTAATAAATAAAAAAAACATTAAAATGCAAAAAAAGTATAAAAATATTTACATTAAATTATTTAAAAGTAAACGTTAAATTCACCACAAATAATTGAAATAAGTGCAATCACGTTAAAAAAAAGGAAAAAAACCATACAAAAATTCAAATGATAAAAATACAAAAAAATAAAATGATTAAAAAGTTATATATATATATATATATATATATATATATATATATATAATGTACAAAATAAATAATTATTTAAAGCATGCAAACACACAAAAAAAACAGCAAACACATTTTTTTTTTTTAAATAAACAACAATGAACGCATCAATGTATGGAACATGACCAAAAATCTAAAGAGATCATCCTTGGAAAAAAGATGTATTTATCATCAAGAAACTAGGCTGTAGCGATCAAAAACTACATACAAAGTGACACAGAAGCAAACATACAGTATGAATACATACTGTATCCTTCTTGGCGTAAGAGGTCACGCATGCTTAAAAATCGAATTTCCAAATCATACCATGGCATCTACACAACACTAATCTTCAGCGCAGTTAGGAGAGGCCCAAAAGTCTTACCTTATCTCTTTGCTGCTGCTCTGAACTGCGAGTCGCTTGGTTCTGGTCGTGCAGTGTGAGTCGCAGTCGCCTGCACCCCTCCTGGAAAAAGCAACAACGATAATGAGGAGAACCCACAAAGAGACCGTTATGTGATGGAGAGTCCGATTGGCCACTATTTCCAAAAAAGAACGGGAAAAAGTGAGTCACTAAATGTAGAAGTCAAGGGAGGGAGCAGGTTAGCAATGGGGTGGGGGTGGGGGCTTCAAACGTCACAAGGGGAAGTCAAGTTATTTAAGGCTACACAGAGACACACTGTTTGCTTTAAATTGATTTCTGAGAATGTGGACAGAAAGATTTCATGTCAGGCATGGCAGATGGTTTCCATGGCAACAAAGCCGCACTGTAGCCATGACTAACAAAACAAAAGTGGCTTTACTACATATTGCACACACATGCGAGACAATACAAAGTTGACTTTTCTTTCAGTTCTCTGACGGGAAGTCACTTCAGCAGGAAAAGCCTTGGCTGGGAAGTGAAAGGGCGTGTGCGTGTGTGTGTGCGTCCCAGTGCAGGGAACCCTCCTAATTGATGCCCCTCGTGTGTGTGCGTGTGCGTGTGTGTGCGTGCGTGCGTGCGCTCCAGCTGCGAGGGAGGAGGTCAGCGTCATTATATAAGTCTTGACTTCATGCCAAATAGGAGACACGTACAACATGCAAAACGAAATCAACGCCTGCACTGTTGTGACTGTAAACACGCACACGCAATATCAGTTACATAAGTGCATTTATATCAAATCAATGGGTGACATATTCAAAATTGTATGTAACGGGGCATGTGGAGGTGTGTGTGGTATTTGATGTGTGTTAAGGGTGATGATCGCCGTGAATGTGGGTGTAACTTCATCTGTCTGATGGAGACCGGAGACAAATTCCTTGTGTGTTTTGGACATACTTGGCAAATAAAGATGATTCTGATTCTGATCCCACCATTGCTCTCATTCACTATTTGGCGTTTGTGTCTGTCTCGCTTCGATCGCATTCTGCCGTACTGAACGTTAAGCACGCACACCGTCAAGCGCATCGTTCGGCCGGTTGACGGAACAGTCTTAATTGGGGGTGTTTACATTTCCACCTTGAAGGAGCTCAAGTCAACTTAAGTTACGGAGGAATTAATGCCTTTAAAGCAACATTGCGCATGTAAAAATCCAACTCTAAATGAACAGGTTCACAATCATGTGGCTGTACTACATTCATAATATCGCTGAGAGACTCAGCTCACCAAGTGTACTTTTGTGGTATTTGGCAGCGTTTCTCAAAGCGTTTACAGACAAAGACCAATCATTTCCCAAAACAATAGACCTACCCAACTAGTACAACAGTATTCAGTGGGCCAACGGAATGAGGCCTCCAAAAGGAGAACAGCATTTGCAATGTTTATTGTGTCACAGTTCTGAGGGTTTGATCACCGACTCAGTCTGCATCTTCTCCCCGCGCTAGCGTGGATTTCTTTCGGTGCTCCGGATTTCACCCGCATTGCACGTTAGATTCATCGAAGACTCATAATTGCCCATAGGTGTGAATCTGACTGTAAATGGTTGTCCTGTGATAGACTGGCGACCAGTCCGGGGTGTACCCAGCCTCTCGCATAAAGTTAGCCTTTGGATAGGCAAACGAGGATAAGAGCTCGAGAAAATTGGTAGATGTGTGTGTGTGTGTATACAGTTTCACAAGCATATCAGTCATAAGCCAAAAAGCAAAAAGGTCAAAATGACCAGAGAAATTAATCAAAAAGAGCTTAGCACATGACGTGGGCCTCAGCCTGATGGAATACATTCGAGCCAGCGGCGGCTTTAAGCAGATATGTTTTCACAGCTCAGATGTGTATTTATTTAAAGGCATAAGAAAGATGCTGGGGCATCTATTTTTTCCAGGCCGTAGTAGAGGTCAATGCTGCGCGAATTCGTTTGCTATTTGCACCATGACATGCAAATCATTGGCATGTGTGCAAGGCATTATAAGGGCTCTCCGAGGATTCTGCTCATAAACGATGAAGTGAGAGGTTATCAATGTCAAGAAAGTAGGATATTGTCATTGTTCGAAGAGCTCTGTTGTGGAGGGAGGAGCTAAGGTTAGCTCGTTGTTGGTAGAAAACCACAGTGTCATGGCCGCATGTTCTTGCTTTGCAGAGTGGTTAATTCAAAACCCAAGCTGAATGGTGATGGAGGTGTTGTTATTTTGTCAGTTTGTTTTCAAACTTTTATGTGCAAAACAATTTAATTAAAACGTTTTTCAAGTACTTATTTTATTCTCCTATATTTAAGCACAGTATTAATGTTCAAACTGTACATAATGTTACAGTGGCTAACAAAATTGTCTCATGAGCATTTAGGCCTACTACGCTACTGCATTTTATTGTTGGTCATTGTGGTGTTGCTTGGAGAGCAACCGCTGGTTTAAGATGTTAGCAATAGATGAATGGGATTCTACTGTTTCTATTCCGCTGAAACGGCAAAAAAATGGAAAATAAACTCCTCAGTCCTCATTGTTATCTATGGTAGCGTTCAACGTTCTTTTGTGCTTTCATTCTTGTTGGAGACAAGAACAATACAGGAGCAGATGAAATGAAAAAGGGTGTGTGGAGGGCCTCCTACAGTTCGAGAAACAGAAGTCTGAAAAGTCTCTCTTTTGTTTGATACATCCTGCTCACGTTACAACTGAGCGCTCTGATGGGCCATTTGGGTGGTGGTGGTGGTGGGGGTCTCAATTAAGGGGGATAGAGAGAAACACTGGGACCATTGTTGGGAAGATATTACACAAGTAAAGAGCTAAGCTATTTACGCACGCACATAAATGCCAGCAGCTGTAACACGACACTGCCGCCATTGGACAAAAGGAGACCTGCGCAGAAAGAAAGAAAAAAAGAATAAAAAATACACAAGGTGAGCCAGTGTAAACACGGACTCCATAACAGGGCAGAAATGTGAGCCTGGGTTGGCGCGCACACACCAACAAAGGGCACAAAAGATGGTGAGCTCCATGCAGGCTGGCTAGCTGGAGGCTTTCAAAGGCTACGGAGACACTTTGTGCTCTACGTTGGCATCAGGAGGAGGCCAAGGCTGAATTATGTGAGCACAAGGAGAGAAATCCCGAAAAGCACCTGCCGCATTCCGCACGACAATGCTTCCTCTTGTGTGCGTCCATGCGTGTGTACTAAATCACTCACTCTGCCCCCCCCCCCCCCCCCCCCCCTCGTCTCCTCTTTCTACCTGCAGCACAGATGGAGGCAATCTGAGCCACGATGCTTACACTTTTATGACCACTGAGGAACATTTTTTTTCCATTATAGCGCATGCAATTGTGCCTCCCCCATGTTAAATAGGTTAGGTCCACACTCTTGCTCTTGAAGAAAATGGTGGAAGGAAATTGGGTTAACATTGACAGGATTTAAGTGTTGTTATAGAACAAAGTGCAAGAGTGCCTACTCAGTGACTGCTGATAAGTACATATTACTGGCTTCATGCCCAACTGCATGTATGCACGGTATAGAATTGTTTACCCG
The DNA here is from genome assembly GCF_024500275.1 of Phycodurus eques. Taxonomy (NCBI): domain Eukaryota; kingdom Metazoa; phylum Chordata; class Actinopteri; order Syngnathiformes; family Syngnathidae; genus Phycodurus; species Phycodurus eques. The sequence continues at coordinate 12,710,018 of NC_084528.1, read as the reverse complement.
AGTACAGTCGTCACAAAATCCACTGACTATCCTTGCTCCTTTTTCTTCACGTCTGCATATATTGTATGCTATTCTGTATATATGGAATTTATTAAGTAAAGTGGAGCTGAAACGATGAATCAAAAAACTCGAACAATTCAATTGCAAAAAAAAAAAAGAGGAAAATCTCTGCCTCAACGCTTCCTCGTGATCATTTTTCCACACAGGCTAATGTTACAGCTGACTCACGCACCACTTTTGTGTAAAAATAAGTTGGTGCGATGGCGGCAAACAAAGAGAAAAGCAGAATTATTTCACACTTACAAAAGAAGGTTAAAAAAAAGTGCAACGTGTCGTACCTCATTAGCATATCTACACCCGCCAACATCAATAATAATCAAATCACTTTCATCCACGAGCTCCTATGACCAGGCACTCAACATGCGGACAAGCTAAGGGTTAGCTAGTTAAGAGCCAGGAGCTAACCTGAGCTCGCAGTAGCCAACGCTAACTCTACACTCTCATTCGCTGACGCCCACATCACTCACCAGGCCAGGATAGGTCTTTTAAAGCCGCAAACACTCAAAGTCGCAGATATTACAGCATGGAACATAGATGTGGACAAAATAATACCGGCACCTTACGTGCCCATTTTCTTGTTTAATAACGCAAGATCTTTTTTTTTTTCTGGTTACTCAATTAATCGATGGGATAATCAGTAGAACAAATGATTCTAAAAATAGTTGATAGGTGCAGTCCCAATGTACAGATGTCAAAACAATGTGGTCTGTCATCCACATTTGCATATACAGTAAAGTATTTTTTATAGGGTTAGGCTTTACAATTTCCACGTACAATACTGCTGACTATTCCTGCTACTGTTGATACTCACATTCCCCCTTCACACTTAAGTGTAATATAATGAGCAAGGACTGTGCTATAGTCATCATCCCTCCATCCATTTTCCGTACCGCTTCTCCTCACGAGGGCCGCGGGCGTGCTGGAGCCTATCCCAGCTGACTCCGGGCGAGAGGCGGGCTAGACCCTGAACTGGTCGCCAGCCAAAGGTCTGCTCTATTCTACTCTGTGTATACTGCACAGTATCTATTCATGTATACAGTTTGTCATCCACATCTGAATGCACTGTATGGTATTTCTCATTCATTTACAGTAGTCCCATACCTTGCTAGTCTCCAAGTTTTTCTTTTTTATTCATTGATATTTTTCTTGTGTGCTGCTGGTTCCCACTTAAAAAAATGGAATTCCCCCATTGCAGAACACTAATAAAGCCTTATTTAATTCTATTGCCTTTTAATTGAGTTCTTTCAACATTTTTAAATAGAATGGCACACCTGTACAGGTGCCGAACACTTCCCAACACTTACGGTCTCCAAATAGGACTTAATCAAATGTGAAGGTTATAGCGTTAGCGTGCCTGATGTCGTTACAGACAATTTCAGTCGGCATCAAAAGATAACTTTCCACGTGTGCTTTACCTTTTCACATTTAAAAAGAAAAAGTTCTTAATCAGTGATGACAAATAGCAAAAATACGATAATAGAATGGGAAATGGAACTTATTACGACATAGGAAAGTGATACACACACACGACTGACCTACACTAGCTGCTCAGTGCAATATAGCTGAATGTAAATGCATATGTGTGATGTCAACAAAAAAGAAAACATCCCATGCTATGGATTGTCTGCATAAAAGATTTGCAGCCTCTGAACCATACATTTTCTTTAAAATTCACAAGATGAGAGTTAATTTAAAAAAATACTGTAACGCAGTTTCGAGCATGAATGACAATATTACACTTTTGTATTATTTCCTAACACATTCTTGTGAGGAGATGATGGCATCTTACTGCTAATACAGAATTATACAACAATATATTTTTGTGGTTATAGTTTGCAGTGGTCAAGCTGTACAGAATCACGTAAAGCCGTTTCTAATATTTTGGAAAGAAATGGATGCGTCGGTGGCTGTTCCTCATCCATTTGGTATTTTCCCATTGTTGTGTCACCGTGTTTTACTGTGTGCACTTAGCACGCAAAAATAGATGTCATTCCTACTTTTGTGGGCTCACATCATCCTGACTGAAATGTGACAGTCACATAAATCCTAATCACGTGTGTGACTGCGTGTTGTTGCTCTTTGCACGCTATGAGCTTTATAGCACAATAAAAGTCTAAGGCCAGAGTCACAGTCACAGCATTAAAAGTGTACACAATGAGCTAGATGGATGTGTTACAACACGATGGGACGTGAACTGATAAGGCCAACGTGTCGGTTCATAAGCTCGTAAAGTACGGCGCGGCTTGACGGTAAATTATTAAACTTTCAGGAGTGATAAGGCCCGTTGAGGTGACGTGCACAGACGCTCGCGCTCATCTCCCAGCTTGCCCACAACGTGTCTGAGCGTGGGTGCGCGCCGTCTAAGCTTGCTCGAAGGACGCCACACGCACAGGTGCCGCTGTCACCGCTTGCCAATGTGAAGGCCTCACAGGCTGTTTGCGCTAATTCTTAACTCACAAGTCGCAGGGCATCCAGGGGAGAATTAAAAGTTGAATGAGTAAAACCTGAAACATGAGACCATGCGTGACGTAATGTAAATGTAAGAGTTTAAAAAAAAAAAAAAAAAAAAAAAGTTTGATCCAGATCTGATCTGGATTAAAACTCTAACATTAAAAGTCCCATTTCATAATTTCAGATGTTTATTATACCTGTCAAATGGTATTTGGTTTGTTGTGTTTGGAGGACATCTGAATCAGGATTAAAAGAGATTGGAGACACGAGCATCTGAACATGCAGTGTGGGAGTTTCCATGATCAATTTGTAATGACTGCAATCTGGATTGGATCCAAACTGAATTTGGTGTCACATTTACAGCTTTGTGGTGTCACATCCATAGAGCAAACCTAGTTGGAAAAATACATTTGCAGCAAAAATGTTAAAAATGTGTCACATTTCTATTATTTCCTGTGTGAATTACCATCAAAAATTTAAAGGAGCATCCTTGGAATACTTCTGAAACATAACATTATTCTATTAAAAAAAACTGAAAAGAACATGCATATAAAACACATATTCAGTTTATTAATTTAATCAACAAATACAAAAACGCATGCAAACAATACAGATAAATTGGTGAATGACTACAATTTATTAAATTATTTCTATCACATTTATATGATTTGAAACTTTGTGACTTTTATTTTGTATTTTATTTTTATTTTGGGGGTATTACTTTTAGACAATTTAAATAGGTAGTTTTATTTGAAGTATTAAAACATTAAAAATACCTAAAAATATATATATATATATTTAAAAAAAAAACAACTGTTGATTCTTCAATCATACAATACAAATGAATAAAGACACATCCAGATAAGTAATCAATGAAGTAGTACACAGAAAGTTGAGGTGCAGAAATACGACTTTTCTATGACTTTAAGTGACAATACTAACGTATCTCACCGTGTCATATTGTTGTTTTCGGATGTCCTCCACCGTGCACAGACTTCTGGTCCCGCCGTTCATCATCATGTCTCTCATGTGATAATAATAATAATAATAATAATAATAATAATAATAAATAGATAATCAACAATAAATAATAAATAAAGAGTCCAGGTAGACGCGAGTCACGGTTGCGGCTGCTGTCTGTCCCGGTAGTGAAATGCAGGTCCGAAAACTTCACACCGGTTGTCTCTGATTTTTTTTCTTTTTTTTTTTTCCAACGCAATCTCTATACGTCACAGCAGGGATACGCCCACTCAAGCCCCCATGACCAAATAAGGAGATTAGGAGGAGGACTGGACAGAGACAGGACGAGAACAGAAACTGGTCCATTGTGGCTTCAACCAAAAGGAACACATTAGGACATTTTGTATTTATAATTTTTATTTTTGAAATATACATATTTGTATTGAAATAGGATACGCAAGTTTGGTTGATTTGATTAGTTATATATTCAAACAGATTAGACAACTATTTTCATCATGTTCACTTTATGAACATTTATCTCTCTTTCAATATGATTTTATTTGTATTTATTATTATAATTATTATTGCTATTCTATTTTTTTTTCTGTGGTTTTAGTATTTTCTTTTTTCTAAAGTCTTAAATAGTGGTGTTTCATTACATTTTTGTCATTACAGTTAGATGAAAGATAAAGACTAATGTGAAAATACATTTATCCATCCATCCCTTTTCTGAGCCGCTTCTCCTCACTAGGGTCGCAGGCGTGCTGGACTATAATTTTTCATAGTGATATGTCATTTGTATTCATCATTATATAGTTTTATAGGCAGATGAACATTAACTGTGAAGGAAATGGTCGCAGGAAATAGGGTTAACACTAACCGGATTAAAGTGTAACTTAAAATAATAATAATAATAATAAAAAAGGGTCAATTCAATCACTGCTGATATTGATATGAGTTACTAGACACGATTTTTTTAAATTTTATTTTATTTTTTAGATACTAGTCATTGTTTGGCTGATTTTTCTGCTTTGACTTGAGAGCAAAAACCTCAGATATGAGGGCTGTATGGTGACAATGACTCCAACTCAATTCACGCCAAGCAGCAGTTTAGCAGATATGTGAACAATTCTTCAATAAAAGAGACTTCAAGCTGTTTATTGCCACTCAGTTAATGTTTACTGTCAAACATAAAAGAAAGACATTATGTGTGCATTTAAAACAACCACATAGCTTTGCCTCAGGAAAGTACGTTTAGCTTAATGCTAACGAACAATGTAAAATGCCATAGAAGGGCAAACCAGATACTCAACGGATGTTTGAACATAAAATGGTGGAGCAACACATGTACACAGATAATATAGCAATATTTACATGCATATATTCTTCATCCTCTGCAAAAAATAACTAATATTACTGTGGCTCTGTAAGCATATTTCTATTATAATACCCCCAGGTGGCCAAGAGGCACACACCAAAAGGAGCAGCACAATGTCCGTAAAATTTAAGCAATGTGAGAAAAACGATTTAATTTCTTTACATTCATAACATATTTACATATTCGTAGCATATTTATTCATACCCTGCTAGCAACAGGCACTTTTTTAAGGACGCTACTTTTCACAAAGTGCCATTTCCCAAAGTGACTGGTGTCATGGTGTTATATTTGACTGAACTCTCTCCTGTCAAATGCACATTATGAATATGACCAAAACTAAGTTTTTTTTTTTTCCATCTTCGCAATATCGCTACGATACGGCCCATCCTGTCCGCTAGTGATGCTGAGATCATAGTCCATACATTTGTTATGTCTCGACTCTACTATTGTAATGTGCTGCTTTCCGGTCTTCCCTTGTCTAGCATGAAAAGCCTGCGGTTTGTACAAAACGCTGCAGCAAGACACCTGAGACAAGCATGAGAAAATTTGGTGTCTCCATTACTCCGACCCTGGCCAAACTAGCATTGGCTCCCGGTCCACTTGAGATGCGACTTAAGGTTTTGTGACTTACTCCGAAATTATTACATGGCTGAGCACCCTATTAAGCTGACGTAGTGCAAGTGTAGATGTAAGTTCCATCCCAAAACCTACACGTGCAAAACGCTGGTCTATTGGTGAGTCCGAGTGCCAGAAAGAAGTCTGCAGGTGCTAGAGAATTTTCTATGCAGGCTCCAGTACTCTGGAATGCACTACCCACAGATATTAGAGCTGCTACCTCAGTAGAAATGTCGAAATCCCAATTTAAGACTTATTTCTACTTTTTGGCATTTATTTAAAGTACATTTAGGCCTGTTTTACTGTCGTTTGTTCCATCTCACCCACCTGCGGAGAGAGACGTAGACCGAATCTGAGGCCGTTGCTGTTTGGGTTTTTCACCGACCAGCTGGGACCAGATCTGAGGTGGACCATTTCCCTGGAATCGTTGCTCTGGAGGATTCTGCTCCGACCGACCGGACCAGGTCCTGAGGCAGAACCACTTTCCCCAAGGCGTTTATCTGCAGCACTTAATTTCTTCAAATGGACTCTTATGCCATCGTAATGAATGTTGTACTGCACCAGACTATGTGATAAATGTTGCCCACTCGACATACATGGCAGCCTGGTCATCCTGGCTGGGGGGGATTGACTTGACGGTATGTTTTCATAAGTACAATATTAAACCGCGCCATTTTTCTTTTTACAAAATCACTAAAAACACGTTTTTTTTGGGGGGGGGGGAGGCTGGAACGGATTAATGGCATTTTCATTCATTTCGATGGAGAAACTGACTTGAGAGGAGAGTGTTTTAAGGTACAAGCGTGGTCACATAACAAATTTAACTCTTATCTCAAGGCAACGTATTTTCATTTTGTACGACTTTCAAATCTTTATATAGATAATGTTTTCTTTAATTTGTATTGTCTGATCTTGACGAAAAAGACATTTGACACAGTTTAAAAATTACTAGATCAGAAGAGATTTATTATCTTTGTCCAGGCAATTTAAAAATAAATAAATAAATTCTTCTTATTATTTATTTATTATTATTTTTTTTTTTATATGTCTCTTGTTTTGGATGTCATGAAACTGAGTGGGTGTACCAAATGAAGTGTGCCATGGTAAGATAATGTTGAAAACAGACCACACAGTGTTCAAAGTTGGCACTTGCATTCAGCACATCCTGTTTGTGTTTGTTAATAAGTCACAGAGCACCTGGCCCATGTTGTTGTCCTATGCTACCCAATGACCACGCAACATGGCCCACAAGCATACAGTACATGGCAAAATAGAGTTTCTTTCGACGGTCGGCAAGTTTTTGTTCTCCGGCTGTTTAGTTTGGATAACTTCAATTGAAAAATAAATACAGTCTAATCTAGTTAAATTTCAAACCGCAGGAGAATAAACAGAACATAACTGCATAAGCAGTCTGGAAAACTAGAACAGTTTTTTAATACAAATGTGAATCCAGGCTTTTTATCTGTTTGTATTTCAGGCAGGTGTAGTTAGGAACAAGACAACATGAGAAAACAGAAGCAGCTTTGTTCTGTTGCTGTTTATCTGATTCCAAGTGATCCAGATGGGCGCAGACTTTCAATGAGGTAAAGATCTTAATGACATTAGCGGTCGACAAAGAGGGAATGACGCTAAATGAAAGAAACAACAACAGCTTCACAGAGAAACCTCAGTAAACACGCAGAAAATGATGCAAATGGGACTAATATATTTCCAGACATGACATTATCTAACTTGGGAGTTTTTCACGTGAAAGGAATGCAGCTGAGAACAGACTGAGATAATTAGCCCAATGAATGACATCAGAAAGCAGACGGTTGCAAGCAGCACATAGTTACCAGAAATGTCCGTTTGGTTCCATGCATTCACACCGGAATGACTCACAAGAATACCTCCTGACCCGTCTGAAAACAAAACTACAACATATGACAAAGAAACACCCAGAGAGCTGATGTCTTTAAGATGGTGAAGTGTGAGAAAATGAGTCATTCACTGATCATGATGTCACTTTCTAGTCCATTCTGAAAACCTGTTTCTTCTACTGGGGAATAAAAGGATGTGTTAGCAAAGTGTATAAAGGTACTCCCCCTCCTCCTGTTCGACTGTTAGGTCAAGCAGAATGGAGGATCTGTATCCCTTTTATACCGGAACAGTTTTACTGTGTCACAGTGGAGTTTTTAAGCTTCAAATTCATGGTGGGCCAAAATTAAAAATTGGGACAACGTCACGGGCCAAACTCAATATTTAATGAAAAATCACTGCGATGTGCATGTTTCCTTTTTCTGCGGAAATGTAGCGTTAAAGTTTATCATGTGACAATAAACTTACATTTTGCTGAAACACTGAATCTGGAATAAACAAATTCATATTATAAACACGAGAAATCAAATTTGCGATAAAAGACAGTGGTATTTGTTTGTTTTGTATTTAAATAGATAACATTAATTCTTTTGTCTCTCTATCTACAACTACCTCTCTTTTTCATGTAAATGTTTTTATTTTTTTCCCCAAAGGCCAACAACAAAACAACCCCAAAAAATATGAATGTCTTTCAATAAAAATAAAAAAACACGACAAACAGGTCTGTCTTTTACTTTAGTGAACAGACAATCTGCCTCCCACCTGTTTTGGAAGTTAACTGTTTTCCATCTTTTGTTTGGGCATTTTTGGCAAGGGGAAGTGTAAATTTGGGCCCGAGTTTGACATATATGATCTATAACAATGAAACATTAAATATGAGCGTTGAATGGGGCTGTAGTGCTACACCCTGTGAGGAAAGGACAGGACAAGATGGAACAGGACAAAGACAGGTGAAGAAGCATGCAGGACAAGGGTCGTGAACCCGGCTGGACAACTGAAGTGTGGTGGGATTGACTATGTAAATTATAAAAGTCTACAGGACGAGAGTATAAGTGAGGGGATACACAAGCGATTTGCATATTCATGGGTTATTTGTCGCAATAAATGCGTGGCCCCACACCCAGTGTAAGAGTCCCAGGGGTGTGTGCCTGCAGATACATGCAAGGGAATTGACATCATTTTACATGCACAAAGACCCCACACAGAGGCGTCCCGACAACTGGCCACCCCCCGCCACACACACACCCACACGCCCCTTCATGTTTTCTTTAAAGAATTGTATCCATCTTACAAATTCTGCCTGGGTAATCAAAGACATATGAACACAACTGTGTGTTTTCTAATTTACTAAATACAAGTATGGCTGTGAATTTCAAAATAAGAGCAAGTAAATAAAGTATTACTTGTTCAAATAAAGTGCTTAACTTCAGAATAATTATTTGATAAAAACTAACAAAATACAGATAATACTTCCTGTTTAGATCATATGGGTAAAAGCAAAATCATGCATTGTAAAAATGCATTATACATCGGTAGAAGGGTTATCCCAGAATTTTGAGGTCAACTTTGGGGGTGCGTATTATACATGGGTGCGCATTACGCACGAGAAATTATAGTAGTTTACCACCACCACGGTGTGACTGAGGGGTGAATGAATAATTCATAAATTTGTAAAGCATCTTTTGAGTGCCTCGAAACACATTACAGAAATGTAATTCATTGTTATTATTACTGAAGGACTGGTTTGGAATAATTCTTGCAAAATATAAAATGGAAAAGGTAACCTACTGCCTGGGAATTCAAAAAGTTAAACTTGACCAAATTCTAGTAAAATGGATAGATTATGTTACCCAGACAAGTATGGAATTTGATAACGGCACCTGAAACTAAACCAACTTCATTTCTTTATTTGAAGAGGTAAGCTGCCTTTATTCATTTGTTTCGTATTAAAAAAAAAGAGGGTGAAATGGATGTTCTGAAACAATGCTAAAAGTGATTGTATTTTTGTACAGAACACTTCACTAATGAACAGATAATGAAACATTTTTTTCTGAATCATAAAGCTTCGAATCCCAGCTCTGGCCTTCTAGTCTACTAGTATGCTTTTTGTCTTCATTATTAAGACAGTTAAGTCCACTAGTAAGAACTGTGTTTTGCTAGAAATGTTTTCCTCACCACTAGTGCCATTTTCTCCCAATATTGTTAAATGTTGTGTTGTTATTGTTTCACTTGTGCATTTCCATCTGGACTGCACCTTGAAAGTGGCACCTCTACTAATCTCATTGTACACTGTACAAAGACAAATTAGTCCACAAATAACTTTACAAGAAAACAAGAAAACTACTCCACTCCACCAGTAACACGACTAGTCCCAACTAGTATGTAAAGTTGTATTATGTACGGTAAAAATATTTAACTATGACTACATTATGCTTTTTTCCCCCTTGACTGTCTGACATTAAATCAGACTAAACTTCTGTTTGAGGCCAATTAGGACTACCAAAATTATTTTTGCTAAATGCCAAAATAGTGAGAATGATTTATTTCTTTTTTTTTAGACAAATATATAATAAACAATACAATCATGCTAAAAAAAAATATTGGGACCCCAGGGGTGCCAATGTTTTAGCACAACTATGAATTCATGCACTAGGCCTCCTGGACCTTACTAGCAGAACCAAAATGTCCACTATTAGTTTTGCATCATTAGTAGCAAGTACTTGTCCAACGAGTATATAAAAGTTGTCCTACTAGCATGCATAATAAATGTCATACAATGGTATTTAGTAGGTATTTAGTATTTTGTTGTTACTGTACATCTGTGCAGTGAGATGTCATGGTCCACAGAGAGCTCCCACAGCATCAGAAGGATCTCACTGTTGAAATGTATCAGTCAGGAGGAGGGTACAGAAGAATTTCCAAGGCATTAAATATACCATGGAACACAGCAAAGACAGGCATCATCAAATGGATAAAATATGGCACAACAATAACATTCCCAACAACTGGAGATCCCTCTAAAATTTATGAAAAGACAAGAAGAAAACTAGACAGGGAGGCTACCAAGAGGCCAACAGAAACATTGATGGAGCAACAAGAATTAGAGTTTTAATTTTTTTTATTTTTTTTAATTTTTTTTATAAAGTTTTTGATTTTTAGTTTTTTTAATTTTTTTTTTTTTATTAACCTTTACCCCAATAAGAATAGAAAAGTAGATGAACCTATCAGACGAGTCAACTTAACACACCAAATCTACACACTCACACTAAAAATACTGTGAACTGTCACGAGACGCTAAGCCTAAAACCACACATCTGAAGGCACATGCAAACAATTAGACACACCCCTCAACAACAAACAAAGTGTCGCGAGATACGCCACACTTCAAAAACACAGCAGGGTGCCGTACTGAGTGATTGGCATATTATTTTACATTGTCTGGGAAATCAGGGATGCGATGGAAACTCCATCCCCGCCCTCAGAAAAAAAATTCCACTTCTAATTAATAGTACACCTGCATAACAGGTAGCGCGGAGGTTTGGTTCCACTGGATGGGTGGTGGAGTATCAGCGACAGTTGGGAGTGAAAGTGTGACGTTGTGAATGCTTTTGAATGCCAAGTGTTGTTTTTCTGGGGGTGGATTTTAGTAGTTAAGCTTTATGCCAAGTACACACAGGGAACCGTGGAACACAGGCTCCCTGCATGATCTTTTTTATTGCATTTTAAATGAATACAGTAGACATAAAAAAATCAAGGGTCGCGGGCGTGCTGCAGCCTATCCCAGCTGTCATCGTGTACCAGTATGTTTATTTGTATTCATGTATTGATTTCATAATTTACAAAGATAAATTAGACACTGTGAGTGGCCTTTTTTTATTTATGTCACACAAAAGCTCTCTGAGTGGTTTTAGGTTTTTATTTTACCAGGACAAGCCAAGTCACAACCAAAACAAATGTTTTATAATTTTAGTAATAGTTTCTAAAATGTATTCTTTTAGTATTAATTTGCTTTTATATAATGTTAGAGATTACAGATACAATTGTATTTATATATATTTTTAAAAAATCAACTATGATTCTTAGTTTTATTTCATTAAAAAATATAGATTTTCTAGATACACGTTTTAATTATATTGATTTCTGTAATTGTAGTTTTTAATAGGTGGTTTATTAAGTTTTTCATTGGCATTCATTTTGTATCTTTACATAGATTAGATTAGACATTGTGGGTGGAATTTTGTAGTTACAAGTCACACAATAGCTCCACAGGAGGTTCAAAGTCAACACACACAGGACGTAAAAGAGTAAAACTGGCTCCCTGCAGGATGCTGCCTTTCATGTCTGTTTAAAACATGGGAAAAATCAAAGGTTGGAATAGTTTAGGTTTGAAATCAACGATTTAATCGCGTTCTTCTGGTTAGTGTCAAAGAAACAGGATCAATGATTGTATTAATATTAATCGCAAGGTGTTTCCCAGCAGTTCTCAGTTCTCTAATTTAGTCAGCTAGGCGGAAACCTTTGAAATCGTTATCACAGAAACAAATAAAAAGCATAGAAAGCAGCACCACTAACAACAAAGCAGAGCTGGACAAGAATCATGTGGATGAACACGCAGGCCTTAAAAGGGGACAGCAGACTTAGGGAATAATTTTTTTTGGGGGGGGGGGTCGTTTCCGGAATGTGTGAACCAATCATAATAAACGGAAACAATGGAGACACCAGATCAGAACAACAGTAAAGTACAGTACAGTGGAACCGCCAAAGTCGAAGGCTCGAAAATGTATAACAATGCAACAAAATTACTTTTTTAGTAATATTTTCACTAGCGCTTAAATTAATTTTTCAAAATTAGGGTACCAGTGTTGGCAAAGATGAGCAAATTTTCCCACGTGTTTTGTTTGTGTCCACTGACTCCATGGGTGAACTTTTTGACCATAATTTCAAAAGTAATGTTTGGTGCATACACAAAACTGCTCATCACCAAAAGAACGCCGTACCTACAGCAAAACACGGTGGTGGCAGCATCATGCCTTTGGGCTGTTTTACTTCAGTTGGAACTTTGGCCTGAAACTAGGCAGAGGGAATAATGAACAGGGCAAAATATCTGTCAATGTTAGTACACACTCTTCTTCTAATTTTCTTTTTAGGAATAACCCACTAGAACAGCTGAACTTTATTTGAGGTTAATCAGAGGTGATTTGAATGGTTGCAGGTGTGTGCTGACTCCCATGAGTTTGAATGGGATGGATTATTTTTTGTCACATGCCCAGTTATGAGGGTGCATCAGTCATGTTGTTGCAAACATTTGATGTATATTTGCATGTTACTAATGGTAACAGTTTGGTAATAAGTGGTATTGCTATTAAAGCTGAACTCCACAACCGTATTTTGTTAAAATCGCCTAAGCCAATACTAGAGAAGTCAAAATTCTGATCCTGCTGTATTCTTCAATAGTTTATTTTTTAAAATTTAATGAATGCCCGATTCATTTGCCGTGCTGGCCCTATTGTTGGCGCAGCGGAAACGACGTAGAAGGAAATGACAGCACGCAAAGGCGGTATAGCAATGGGCGGAGCTTAAATATTTTGCGTTTCTGTAGCATAAAATAGTCATACAATAATTAAATGAACTAAATGAAAACAAAAATTGTTTGCTTATTAAATGCACAAATGTACACGCATATCCCGCTTGTGGACATTTTGGCCACAGGCTTCACTTTTTTTATCCCCAGGTAGATGATAGTTATAGTTAATTATTGTTGTAAAACACAATAATGTTTACTTTCTAATGTATATTATTTGAATGTTTTAGGGGGAACCCGGAAAATGTGTTAACAGGTACTGTAACACCGCAGTGGTTCGAGAACGTATTTGTACACAGGATATTAAACTATTGACAGTTTCTCTCGCCAGTTTTATTTCGGGCGAGAGAGGGGTTTCAACAGCTATATTATATACTGTACTACGTTGGTATATATTCACCCGCGAGGGGTTGGGGAGAGGGGGAGACGGGCACAGTTGGATTCGGCACAGCCTACGTCATATCGAAGCGACGACCCGCTTTGTTCTAATGTTTAATTCCAGCAGAAAAAAAAAAAATCGCGGATTATAGCGTTAACTGGTATATGTAATTGGCAACAACTGGTCAAAGGCGGTCAACAAAAGGACTGGCAGTTTGGTCTAAAGACATAGAGGGGGCGCTGCAGCAGCATTTCGATGCCACTGTTTTTCAACTTTTAAAGAAGTATATATTTTTTTTAATGAAAAACTATTTTATTTATTTTTACCACTGTCACTGAACTGACTGTGTTACACTTTGTAGGATCTACTGCACACTTTTTTTTTTTTTGTCTTTGAGACAAATGGATCACTAACTGGTGAAAATAAGCTCGAAACCATAACACCATTGTCATTTCCCACCTGTTGAGAACGTTGAGGCCTAACAGTCGATTTTGAGGTCGAGGTTCATGACTGAGCTGTGTGGAAGCAGACATCAGCATGTGGAACATGTGACTCAAAGATTTACAAGCTGGAAAAAATGTTTGTGACACAAGCAAAAAGACACACTCAGCAACAAGCAGCCTTGTCACATCACAGTTTAGTGTTGAGGCGACTAGAAAAGTGAAACTGTCAACACTGGGTGACATTTGATAGCTTAGCCTTCGGCGGCCTCAGACCTCAATAACAAACATGCCCTGTAATAACATCGTTATCAACACCTGACCCAGTACAATATGTCGCTCCACAGAGACTGCTTTTACTCTTCTACGTCCCATGTGTGTTGACTTTGAACCTGACTGGAAAAATATGTTAATCATAATTGGAGTTTGAAAAAAAGTTTTATGAAAATCAGGTGGATCTGTCTGAGCAGCTTCACATATGCCAAACTGCTCAGCTTGGTAGCAATAAAGATGATGCAATAGTAAAATAATACCAAAAAAACCACGGGTAATTGACATCCCCTGACATGTTTATAATTGCCTATGGTTTAAACGGTAAATATAGCACAAACCATGATACTGAAAGTTTAATATTTCAAACTCATCATACATTAACCATGAAAATACACTTGGATAAAAAAATTTTAAAAAATGCACTGGAAGTGCACATCTACATGCATATGTGGCGAAGAATCTCCTTAAATTCAACTAACAACACTGGCTAAACTTAGCTCCTCCACAACTAATAAAGATGCAAGTCTCTCTGTCAAGATATATTTCTATAACATACTATGACGCCAATTGCTGCACAGGTAGAATCTTAGGCCATTTCAGAAAGAGCACAAAAAACGTAACTGTTTTTTTTTTTTTTTTTTTTTTATAGCGACTAGCTTAGGCTTGGCTCCACAGAATAAAAACAAAGAGGTCCCGGCTGGTCCACCAATTTTATAAACAACACCAGAGGTGATGATGTGCGGTTGCCATGGCAATGACTGTATATTACTGGCATTGTGCATTATAATTTTTGTTTTAATTCTTCAATATCAGTGGGATAATTTGGATTTTGATGCATTTTTCCGGTTTGTTTGAAGTAGTTTTGTTCTTTCATTCAATTTGTATATTTTCTATTCCAGACTGTTTTAGGAGTCATTTTTTTAGGCTAGTTCCAGAAATTCCGAATCTTCCTAGCTAATGCTTTCAACATTTTTCACAGTGAATGATTTGTGCGTGCCCAGTGAGCACTTCCTAAAAAGTTTCCACGTCCCTTGTGGAGGAACGTGTTCTGCAAGTAGATGTGTCACTCCTTCAAATTATTGCAAATATGCAAAAACAAAAAGTCAATACAATCATCACTCTTAAATTATGAAAAAAAATGCTAAGACATTTTTAGTGAATGAAGACTTTTTTTACTAAAGGCAATATAAAAGATTAAAATTGGGAAATATTTGCCCAATGAGCAATTCTAGTATTGTGACACATTGACAACCCAAATACAGTACATTATTATTAATATCCCGCTTTACTTGATTCAGAGACATAAAAAATAAACAATACAGCGCAGCAAATGTCCTTCAGTGCTGATTTGTTCAAACTAAATACAAAATTAAGAAACTAGAAATGTTAAATAAAAACATACAAAAATCATCATGATTATTATCTGTTTTGTAAGGCATCATGTATTCTGGAACTTTAAGTAAAAGTAAAGCATAAATAAAGGGGCAGCATGGGCCCTTATTTTGCATTTAAATGAGGAAAACTACATAGAAATAGTGGAGCAGCAATAGAGTTCACTGTTCATTTTTCAGTCTACTTCTGTACCAAATATTGCTCACGTATGCTGTGAAGGAAACCACCTTAAACAGGAAGTTTGGCTTCCTTTAATTCACTCCCATGAGGTGAATGGTCAACCCACTAACCTTTATAACACTCCCTCCTGCTCTGTAGTGCATTTGCAGTACCATTATTGCCTCAGCTGACCGGTCTGAAAGGTTTACTATGCTACTTTCAACAGGAGCTGGTCTGGAGGTTGCCCTCGGTAAGGAGGGACGTGATGGTGGACGAGTCGTAAATGCTGTCATCATCGTCCGAGCTGAAAGCGGACGAATCCAAAGCGGGACGCATGGTGGCCTTGGTTTTCCTTCTGCAACACGCAAGAATCAAAGTTAGTTATATTTTGACAATTTGTAGAACAGCCTAGTGTGTGAATTTTTTATGTACAACCCACCCCCATTTCCAATGACGTTGGGACGTTGTGTTAAATATAAATAAAAACAGAATACAATGATTTGCAAATCATGTTGGCCCTATATTTAATTGAATACACTACAAATAATGTGACTCAAGTAAAAGTAAAAAGTAGTCCTCCAAAAAAATACTTGCGTAAGAGTAAAAAGTACACAGTGAAATAATTACTCAAGTACTGAGTGAATAGCACAAACAATGAAAAAATAAAAACATTTGCAATTTAATGCACGGTGCTTTCTCAAGTTATAAGTGAGCTGAAATAGCCACGTTTGGGCAGACGGTGCCAGACAAATACTACAATACATGATAGCTGTTGTTTTTGTTTGTCTAAAATGTCGTCGTTGCCACGACTTTCCCAAAATTGTGGCCATTCAGGCACGACGGGCTGGCTTATCTAGTGTGAATACCTATGCTCCAGAATCCCAATAGAAGACGACGTGTGAGGTCATGTGACTTTCTTGTGTCGTTTGAATGGTGAATTAGACTTAAATGATTTCACTAGCGCTTAAATTAGATTAGGGCAAACAGTGGCCAATGCGGAAGTCTAAATCATAGTCTCGCACACGAAATAGTTGATAAATAAGCAATGATTGATAAAAGTAGCGAGTGACATTTAAATCATTGTAACGGAGTAAAAGTACCGTTACTTCTTAGCAGCAGAAGCGTCTGAAGTGTTTTTTTCTGGTTGTTTGTTTGTGTGTGTCCTGCGATTGGCTGGCAACCAGTTCAGGGAGTACCCCGCCTCCTACCCGAAGATAGCTGGGATAGGCTCCAGCACTCCCGCGACCTGATTGAGGAGAAGCGGCTCAGAAAATGGATGGATGTTTAATAAACGTGCTTAAGGGAATTTAAATGAGGTGTTGGAGTTTTTATTATTTAAAATTTTGACGCCAATAGTCTTCTTTTTACCAACTATCAGTTAAAGGCCGTGACTACTAATAATCGGTATTGATATGAGCCCTGAAAAAAAAAATATATTGGTCTAGCAATAATTAAAAAAACAAAACAAAAAAATACATATATACACACACACGTCCACATCTCCCATGGGTGTGACGCCCCTGATATCATGTCAGAGATAAAAGGTAAGCAGAGCTCCATTGAGTTTAGTTGGATGCGCAGAGTAGACTCTGATAAGCGACACAGACTTGATTGCATAGTGAAGTGTGAACGAAGTTACTGTGTAGGGGGGAATTGTGTTTGGGGACATATCCCTTTGCCTAACTGTCCCTGCAACTGGCTAGCAACCAGTCCAAGGTGTACTCTGCCTCTCGACCGAAGTCACTAGGGATAGACTCCAGCTCACCAGTGACCCTAACCAGTACGGAAAATGGAAGGATGGATGTTCTTTAGTCGTTTTGGTTCTTGGGTTTCCACTTTCTACTCTCATGAAGGAATTGACAGGGCTCCCTCTGGTGGCCATACCACGTAAAACATGGAGCATGAGTACGTCAGGCCTGCAATGGCCCCTGAGGGTTTCTGAGTACTGTAACTATTTTGGCACGTGCTGACATGTGAAATGTGAAATGCATCACACACACTGAAAATGTCTTCCAGGTGTGTGAGGAGTGTGTGCTACACTAAAGGCGTCGGAATGCCTGGGTGATGAAATAATTCACGTGTGGTTTTACTTCTGATGCAAAGAGGTGCTGTGTTTTGTACTGTTCAACACACCCCGTAATTAATTGTCTGTTGAGGTTAGTGAAAAAGGAAGTAGTATTTAAAAATGGTATGGTTTACTTGAGTTCCGTTTCCAAAGCGTTGACTCGTGACTGCAAGGCGTCTTTGAGCTCAATCTGCTCTTCCATGTCTCTCTGAGCCTTCCTCCTCAGCGTGTCGATCCTCTCTAACTCAGTTTCGCCCTCGTCCACCTGCCTCTTCAGAGCCTTCACCTTTAGAGAAAGCTGCAAGGCAACACAAGGGGGAACGGGGGGGGGGGGGGGAAGGACAGCTGATGAGCGCGTCCCCGCTGTCTCGGTAGTAAATATGTTGAGCATGTGCTAACCTGGTCCTTCTGTTCAGTGTGTGTTTCTCTCTCCTCGTCCAGCATCATGTTCAACTCCTTAAGCTTCCTCTCAAGGCGGCGCTGGGATGCCAAAAGAGAATTCTTCTCCCTTTAGAAGTGGATAGATAAACACAGATGATCATACACTATACAGACTAAAGCAGGGGTGGGTAATTCATTTTCCAAAGGGACCACATGAGAAATTGAACAGTTGTCTAGGGCCAGGTCAACATGCGAACCCCTACTGTGTTCCATATTCATTTTATGTTTATATTAAGCATTGCAATTGTCCTGTTTTAATAAGCTGCTACCCGTATAGATCTGGTTCATACGAAGAAAAAATTAGGAAACCATTTTTGGGCAAAATTATAAGCAGTCACGAAAATTGCATATATACACAAAATTAAATAACTATTGAATCAACATTTACAAAAAATCTAAAATGTACATAATTTTTCCTACATTTTGAAAATGTGCTAACCAAAGTCAAATAAGCTGTTCGAAGTGAGGACTCCTAAATCTTAATATAGATAGCTAGCCATTGTGGACTTTGCTGGTTCTCCGTGTGCTTGTGTAGATTTTCTCTGGGTACTCCAGTTTCCTTCATTTAAAAAACATGTATGTTATTGTGATGTTTTAGAAGGTTCAGTTGCTTCTACAGTTAAATAAATGTTTTAGGAGGATTAATTCAATTTGCATGATTTCCCAAAGGAACCTTTTTCATTGCTGAACTGTTTTTGATCACCACAAAAAAAAAAAAAAAAAAAAAAAAAAAACGAAAGGAAATGTCACAAGAAAAAAAACTCCAGTACCTGTCCTCAGTCCGGAGACGTTCCTCAAGCTCCTGGATTTTGCTCTCCAGCTGAGTGGCCCCAGCTGAGGAGCGAGACTGGCCCTCCATGTCGGCGACACGACCCCTCAACTCCTTGAGCTGTAGCGACACAGCCACACACAAATAAGTCTAATAACATAAAATGCAAAGAATGAATGATTTTTAAAATGCACGCACATGTCTCTCCATGGCGTTCTTGTCCAACTCGAGGTCCTGTTTGGATGATCGCTCCTGCATGAGCTCCGAGCGCAGCTGGTCAATCTGGTCTCTGCTTCTGGACACGCGCTCTGTCAGCATCTCCGCGCTGCTTCTCTCCTCCTCCAGCTCCAGCTCCAGGTGCTTCAATTTTTCCTGAAAGAGAGGAGGTCACATCGCTACAATGTCCATTCTTTAAATATGGACTGCAACCAGCAAGCGACAAAAGGAGTTTTCAGTCTCTGTGCTGTGTTCTGTCAGGTCCAATTTTCAACACATTATTAAACATCCAGGGAGAAATAAAACATATTGCTCCAAAGGGCTTACAAAACTTTGGGGCGTAAACATGCCTCAAAAATTGAGGTTGAACTGTCAGCAGGTGTGGCGTCAACCTGTAAACTTGATGTTTGACCTATTTTGCACCATTAAGTGCTGAGTTTTAGTTTTGATATCCTTACAATAAGTGTTCTCTGTTAAGGGACTGTATAAACCATTCAGAAATATTAGCATTTCCCCCCCCACTCTTTTTAATATGATATATACAGTATATGTATATACAATAGAAAATAGATGGAATATGTAAGCAAAAATCCTAGTGATTTTTAATTATGCCCAACACACGTTCAGCAAACGTGTGTTGGGCATTTGCAAAAGTCAAGAGATACTCCTTGTACCGGTCACAATCAATCATTCCTTTTTAGGCATCCTTGTTCCATGTCACGGCAAGAACCCTCCTGATTCTAAGTACAAATCGTCACATGATACACGAGGTAGTGTTCTTGTATTCCAGCTAAGTGACACTGAAAATGTTAGCTTTCGGCTCCCCTATGGCGTATTCCACTAGCACTGTTTACTTCCTCTTTATTATTCCACTTGCATGCTTCATTCCCCTCACATCCCAAACACACAGACAAACAGATGCACATATTTTACCTCCAGGATACGAATCTCCCTGGTCTTCTCGTTGAGGCTGTTCTTGCCCGCCTCACTCTCTGCCTCGAGGTGGCGCAGTCTGTTGGTTAGCATCTCTTTATCTAGCTGGTGGTTGTCCCTCTCCTCGCATGTGAGCAAGAGCTCTTTCTTCTGTCGTGACAGCTGCTCGGAGTCACAGTCATATAAGGCACGGTCACGCCAAACTCAGTGTTCATCACGCTTTGACTCTCTGTGTTTGGCACCCACCTCCTCCTCCAGTCGCCTCAGATTTGTCTGACTTCTGTCCAGTTCGGTTTGAGCGTCGCTACCGTGACGTTGCACCTCATGCATTTCCTTGCGTGCGCACTCTCTCTGCTCCTCCAGTTGAACCTTGAGAGTCTGCACCTCACCTCTTGAGGACATGGTGAGAGACTCAAACTGACAGCGAGACAAGAGGGAAGAGGGAGGACAAAAAGGGACAAAAAGAGGGGATTATTTTCATGCAGTGTGTTTACTAGAGAGCACTCTGTAGGAGTGGGAATCTCAACGTAACATGCTACGATCACGTATTTTACCAATAACAACAGTATCACAATACGGTGATGATTGATATACTTGAAGATGAAACACATTACATCAAAATAGCCATGCAATTGAAGAAATGAACGCTTTGCACGTTTAAGTAAACCAAAGTTTTTGGGAAAGCTTCCATTCATCCATTTTCTATAGTGCTTGTCCCTCATTAGAATTGCAGCTGAGCTGCAGCCTATCCCAGCCAACTTTGGGCGAGAGGCACATACTGTATGGACAAATAACTATTCACACCTATGACAATTTAGAGTCTTCAATTAACATAAAATGCAAGTTTGGAATGTGGGAGGAGGCCGTAGGACCCAGAGAAAATCTTTACTAATCACTATGCCATGTGGTAAAACGTTTAATTAAAAAAATAATAACAATAATATTTGGTGGAGCTTTCTATTTGTTGTTTTGGTATGTTGAGTTTGGAAGAGGAGAATTTAATATTTGTAATCTTCAACCAACTACATTTATTTTGTTGAAAATGTAATTTAATTCCTGTTTTGATTTTTAGAGCGGTTGGATGATAAATTACACTATCATGAAATCATTAAACATGTTTTTTAGGGGTTTTGGAGAGTCTGACAACAGTAACATTGATTTTTTGAAGTTGGGGGATCAATGCTGTATCATGACATATAACAATATTGATATTTTGATCTCCAACTCTCACTGGAGCAGTTCGCGACGGAGTGTGAAGCGGCTGGGATGAGAATCAGGTCCTCAATCGATAAACGGGTGGCGTGCCCTCTCCAGGTCGGGGATGATATACTGCCCCAAGTGGAGGAGTTCAAGTATCTTGGGGTCTTGTTCACGAGTGAGGGAAGAATGGAACAGGAGATCGACAGGGGGATTGGTGCAGCATCTGCAGTGATGTGGACGTTGTATCGGTCCGTTGTGGTAAAGAAGGAGCTAAGCCAAAGGGCGAAGCTCTCAATTTACCGGTCGATCTATGTTCCTACACTCACCTATGGTCACGAGCTGTGGGTCGTGACCGAAAGAACAAGATCCCGGATACGAGCGGCCGAAATGAGTTTCCTCCGCAGGGTGTCCGGGCTCTCCCTTAGAGATGGGGTGAGAAGCTCAGTCATCCGGGAGGATCTCAGGGTAGAGCCGCTGCTCCACCACATCGAGAGGAGCAGATGAGGTGAGGTGTTCCGGGCACTCCCACCGGGAGGAGACACCGGACACGACCCAGGACACGCTGGAGAGACGATGTCTCCCAGCTGGACTTGGAACGCCTCGGGATCCCCCCGGAAGAGCTGGATGAAGTGGCTGGGGAGAGGGAAGTCTGGGCGTCTACTGCCCTCGCGACCCGACCTCGGATAAGCGGTAGAAAATGGATGGATGGATGCCCCACCCACTGAACCCCCTCCTTCTTTCCTACCTCCTTGTTGATTTTCTCCAGAGCTCTCTCCTGCTGTTGTCTGAGCTCCTCCTTCTGGTTGAGGGTCTGTTTGACCACCTCCTTTTCTTTCTCAGCATCCTCTACACGCTGACTGAGTTCCCGGTGCTCCTGTGTCAGGCGTGAAGCTTTTCGCTTTGTCTCATCCAGCTCAGATCTCAGGCCTCTCAGCTCGGTGTGGAGGGCAAGCTCGGCCTCTGAGTTCTCCGCATTGCTGGTCAGCAGTTGAGCCTGAAGACATCACAGTCCAGTTTAGCACTATCATTCTAACTGATTTTAGGCTTTGAGAGGGACAAAATCTTACCTCTAACCGAGACAATTTATCTTTCAGACGAATGTTGGACTCAGTCTGTTCCTTCTGGGCATCTTCAAAAGACTTCAGGTCCACCTGAGATCTACTCAAATGGGATTTACTGGCCTCCAGCTCCTCTTCAGCTGATTGCAATTTTTCTTTGAGGTGGCTGGCTTCAATTTGTGCTTCCCTGAGCTTCTGCTCCAGTTCAGAGACGGTGGCTGGGTCTGGGAGCTATGGGACAGAATAACCGCTGATCTTGTACTGTATGTGTGTATATACAAGCATGCAGCCAGTCATTTAGGTTTAATTTTAGCAACTAACCTTTTTGTTTTTCTCCTGGGCCTTGGCAAAGTCATCTCTGGCCCTCTGCAACT
Organism: Phycodurus eques; assembly: GCF_024500275.1. Taxonomy (NCBI): domain Eukaryota; kingdom Metazoa; phylum Chordata; class Actinopteri; order Syngnathiformes; family Syngnathidae; genus Phycodurus; species Phycodurus eques. The sequence continues at coordinate 12,687,417 of NC_084528.1, read as the reverse complement.
GGTTCTTTAGCCGATCAATCTCGTATTTTAGTTCTGCCTCTTGCTCCTGATGAGCTTTTTTCACAGAGATGGTCTCCATCACCTTTTTGTCAAATTCCGTCCTCTGCTTCTCCACCTCTGATTTTGCCTTCTGCAGATCAGCACTGAGTCGCTCAAGCTCCTATACAAAATCATGACCAACACCATGTTTAAACTGCTCTGTTTAGATCATTTCTGTAATCCTCAGCATTTGTGAGCGCACTCGTGCACCTGCTTTAAAGTCTGTGCGTGGTTGGGGTCCGGCATCTTCTGTTTCATTGCGTTCATTTTTTCCTGGAGCTCTTTCAGCTCCTCCTCATTCTCCTCTTTCTCCAGTCGGGTTTGCAGGAGTCTTAAATTTGAGCACATATTTTTATGTATGACAATGTGTCTGATTAGCGGCTGTGGATTAAATTCGATAATGGTAAAACATTGAGGTAATGAACAAAATCAGTCACATATTTTGCTAATATAGTTATACTGTGTTGCGTGTTTTCGTTTGCACATTAATGACAAAAGTCATGTTATTGTTTTAATTCTGCATTTAAAGAAGAAAAGAAACACCCTTCAAGCAACAAGTTTTCCTTTGTAGGGTGAAAGGTGCAGCTGGCTACTAGTGTGGACGGAGTGGGTGCCAACAATGATGAAATGAAATGCCAGTATTTTGAGGGTAATAGCCCGTCATCAACATAAAAAAACAAAAAAAAGCACTATGAATTATTAGTTAGTTTTTGGACCGGTGAACTTAGTTCAAAATGCTGAATTATGAACTATTAACTGAACTACATTTTTGGAACAATGTACTAAACTTTTAACTAGTTCGCGTAGGAAATGAACTTTACCAACACTGATCGTGTATTATTGGTTTAAAAAAAAAATGCAATGTCTTTTACTTCCAATATCGTGCAGCCCTACATATACAATTAACATTCCCCGTTTCCGCTGAACGGATGTTTACAGATAAAGTCTGTCTGCAATTTTGAAGCTAAACACATTAAAATGCAAGACCATCCACAGAACATGTCGATAACATTTAAAGTAAACACTGAAAATTTTAAAAGGCAACAGTTAAAATGCTCGTCTTGGACAAGTTTTTTTTCCCTCCCAAACAATTACACTGAACTACAATATAAACAAATGTTTGTGTATTTAAAGTTTAATTGCTGTAGATAGTGTAATGATTTACTTCTCTCCTGTTTACAATTAGTGCTTTGTCTTTGTTTCGCTCTCCCTTCTAGAAACTTTGTTCTGTTCGACTAATCAAGTCTGATTCTCTATAAACCTCAATTATAATACCACAGCAGAAGCTTAAAAACTCCACTGTGACACAAAAGTGTTCCGGCACGAAAGGGATACAGATTTTCCATTCTGCTTGAACTAACAGCTAAACAGGACAAACAAAAAAGAAAAAACAATCCAAAAAAATGCAACACTTTCTTTTTCCTTTTTTTTTTTTCCTTAAGTGAAAATCTATTTTAGTGAACATTTCTCCTTTGCCAAGGAAATACATCCACCTCAGTACAATACAGCAAAACTGCACATTTTAGAGTGACTTTTTTATTGTGGGCAGGCTAAGCCACACCTGTGCTGTAATCATGCCACCTAATCATCTTCATATGACACGTCTGTAAGGTGGATCGATTACCTCGGCAAACGAGAAGTGCTGACTAGCACACAATTGGATTCATGAACAAAATTTGAGCTAAATTGGCCTTTTGTGTATACAGAAAAAGTTTTAGATCTTTGGGTTCAGCTCATGAAAAATGAGAGCAAAAACAAGTTTTGTCTTTGTTTAGGATAGGAGCACCCATAATTTTACACAAATTATGGATTTAATTTTGGAAGGGGCCTTGATTCTACAGCTACAGATTTCCATAGCTACACACAAACTGTACATACAAATAGTAACTCGCACACTGTTTCATAATTGCTGGGTGGCTCTCTGACAAAGAGGTGCAGAAACATTGAGCAGGTAGAAAGAAAGAAGAGCGTGATACATAAATTTGAATGCAATGAATGAATGATAAATGAAAGTGACAATCCTTTCTTGGGAATGCAGAAGACATATTGAAAGCAAGCAAAACCTCTGTAAAGTCTCTGAACTTACTCTTGCTTTGTAGAGCGAAATTCATCCCTGGTGTTGTGAAACTGCTCCATCCAGTGGCTGCTCTCATCCCTGCAGTCCTCCAACTGCTGCTGGAGAGTGCGAACTGATGAATTCACGCGCAAGCGCTCAGCCTCGATCCCCACGTGAGACTGAGAGACAGGAGAAAATTGCATGACAGTCCTAACAATTCAGGTACAGATGAGAGAACCTGAGTGTGAGTTAAAAGTCCAACGCGCTGTTGTACACCTGGGTGATAAAATAAAATGGATTTTTTTATTGGGCTGTTTTTTCCCCCCACAGAAATTCTATTTCTGATTTCAATTGATTTTTTCACCTTCGCTGACAGAAAAAAAAATGACAACCTAATTTACTTTATTTCTCCTTATACCAGTTTCCCATGCGGCGTGCATCAACTTCCACCGAAATAATAGAAAAAGTTTTTTTTCTTTACAGATAATTAAAAATCAAGCATTTCCTCTCTCCCCTCTCAAGACATCTCTTTTGCAATGCAAGCATGATCCTTAATGAATTTGGCTTTTAAATGTTTAACAAATTAAGATCATAAAATGAGTGGGCAAACTGCATGGCTCAGATGGTCTATATATCACTTGTTGAAGCTCTTTCAAGGTATTTTTTAATGTAAAGTTGTTCAGGTGAGGCAAGGCGCGCTGGCCCCACTCCAGGGGCCTCATCCTGGTCTCCAGGGGGCAGGCTGGGGGCCATGCTGCTGCACCCTGGGCCTGTGTCCTCCACTTTCCTTTCCTTGGGGCACTTTGCCATAGTCGTCACCCCTCTCTTACTTGGGCTGTGTGGGGTCCCCAGATGACTTTGGGGCCTCTGGTAGAGTGTCGGCGCCTCCCGTCTTGGACAGGCCCACCTCCTGTGCCCTCTTCTGGCCGCTGGGTTGGGGGTTGATGGTGGTGGGGGGAAGCCCCCCTTTTCTCTGTGGTCTTCAAGCCAGTCGAGGCCCGCAGCGTCCTCCCCTTCCTCTCCTGGCACCCTCGCCCGTCATTGCGTGGGGCGCGTTGGTCCGGTACCCTTGCTCCTCCTTTTGGGACTAGTTGGGGTGCTTCGGTCAGGCTGGGTGACTGGCCTGGGTCCTGGGGAGTGGGTGGCATCCCCCTGGCTGGGTCCCCCAGGCGATGGACTTGCTGACTTGGACCCCACTTGAGGGTGGGGGGTGCCTTCCGCGATGTGCTGGCACAGCAACTACATGTATGTGATATGGCGTTCATTCACTAATAAGTTCCATTGGCACATAAATGCAACAGTTTTTTTGTACAAAGCATACAGGTTTTATATATATATATATATATATATATATATATATAGGTTGTGGCTAAGAGTGCTTTCTTTTCATTGGGAGGCTGATCTAGACTAACTATTGTTCTGCTGTGGTTCACACCCCTATTCCCCTTGTCCGTTCTGTCCCTCGGTCTATCCCCTACAACCCTTTTCTGTACAGCTGTATTTTCAATAAACATCCGGATGATTAAAAAATAAGTAGAGGAACTATTTCAAACTCTCCTGTTGCACGGCAAAACTGTTCCAGTTCAAAAGGAATACAGATCCACCATTCTACATGGCCATGCAGCTGAACGGCGACATAGGAAAAATATTTGCAGCTTGGAAGGATATACCGTAACATGTCAATAAATCACTGCTTTTGCAACATATAAACGGGCTCCAAGCTTTTGGTAATGTTCAGCGCGATTCAAGTTGCGATTGACTTGTACTGGGCTCCTTTCGTGTCATAAAGAAAACAATGGGTAAATGACTCCGCTGTGTCTTAGTGGGAATTAAACTCGCTAGTTTTTGAAAAATCAGCACAAGTAGATTTGGAAAATTATCTTTTTTTTGGGAGGGTAACAATGACTGTGCTGTTGTAAGCTAGCTCCTCTCTGTTCACATCCATGTTGTTTGTGGAAGCAATGCCTATCAGTGGGGATGTACTTTGAAATATAGAAGCTGCAAAAAATTAATTAATTAATTTTAAAAATCCTAAAAAATTAATTAATAATTAACCCAGCCCTAATATCTTGATTATGACTTCATTTAGTTCCTGTGTGTCTGTGCGTGCGTGCATGCGTACGTGCGTGCATGTGTACGTGCGTGCATGCGTACGTACGTGCATGCGTACGTACGTGCATGCGCGTACACGTGTACCTGAGACACCTGCTCCATGCTGCTCCTCAGTTTCTCCATGTCGACGCTATACTGTTCTCGAAGGGCCTCAATCTCCTTGTCATGCGTGGCCACCTCATCCTTCAGCGCTCCCTTCAGCGCTGTCAGTTCCCTCTCCCGCTGCCGCAGCGTCTCCTCCAGCTTCTGCTTCAGGCGACAGACCTCCATCAGCTCAGCCTCCAGAGTCGCCACATCCTGCAGACACCCCCGAGAGATGTTACATCTGAAAATCTCTCGCCAGGGTAAGCTGCACCTTGATGCGAGTGTTGTTGTACCTTCCTGCTGCCATTTTCTCTTCTCAGTTCATCTTGGAGCTCGGCCAACTGGTCCTCCATCTCTCTGGCACGAGCCTCGGCATTCTCTCTTTCTATACGCAGCTGAGTCAGTCTGCAAGGGAACATGTTTTTTTATATGATGACCGATTCATCACATTCAAACCAGGATTGGTGACTTTATGCAGTGTTTATTTACTGAACTACAGAGAATATCAGGTGTTAATTAGGGGAGAACTCTTATATCTATAATCCCCCCACAAATAATGACTACTAATAAAATATAAAAACATATGTATCATAATACTGCAAATAATGAAAGGTTAAGATTTTTATGGCCTTTTTTTTTTTAATGAAAAGTACATCTATCCATAACATCCACAAAATGTCTTCAGCAAAGCAAAAGTGAATTGAGAGTAGCAGGTGTCCATCTGGCATTTATTGGGTGCAAGGGCATTTTTTAGATGTTCCTACCCTAAAATTATGAATATTAGAGGTTATAGGATGCTCATATGCAGAATATCTAATCAATTAATTAAATTACCACTCCTGGAAGCCGTCACCTTATCGTGGTGGAGGGGTTTGTGTGTCCCAATGATCCTAAGAGCTAAGTTGTTTGGGGCTTCACGCCCCTGGTAGGGTCAACCCATGGCAAACAGGTCCTAGGTGAGGGACCAGACAAAGCACGGCTAAAAGACTCCTATGATGAAAAGCATAAGTGGATCGAGGTTTCCCTTGCCCGGACGCGGGTCACCGGGCCCCCCCTCTGGAGCCAGGCCATGAGGTGGGGCGCGAAGGCGAGCACCTGGTGGCCGGGCCTGCACCCATGGCCACAGCCCGAAAGTGTAATGTGAGTTCCCCTTCCCATGCGCTCACCACCTGTGGGAGGGGCCATAGGGGTCGGGTGCAGTGCGAGCTGGGCGGTGGCCGAAGGCGGGGACCTTGGCGAGCCCATCCCCGGCTACAGAAGCTGGCTCTAGGGACGTGGAATGTCACCTCTCTGGCAGGGAAGGAGCCGGAGCTGGTGTGTGAGGTCGAGAAGTTCAGACGAGATATAGTCGGACTCACCTCCACACACTGCTTGGGCTCTGGTACCAGTCCTCTTGAGAGGGGTTGGACTCTCTTCCACTCTGGAGTTGCCCACGGTGAGAGGCGCCGAGCAGGTGTGGGTGTACAGTGATTTGCAAGCAAACCCTTATTTCGTCACAATAAAGTGTGTTTTCACCACACACCCAGAAAAATTAGGTAAATATCACCTTGTTCTGGCGCTGGAAAAAAATAAATGCTTTCCATTTCTTTTAATAGTAAATATTCCCTTGATTTGTTAATCTTTCAGTTTGCAAACAGGGTCACGGAACATTAAATTTGTAACTTGTGGTTCCACTGTATTCCATACAGTATTACTGTCTCATTAACTTAAGGGTAGATCACATTATCTCAAATTCCCTCTCTGCTGCATAAAGTAGAGCAGCACTTTTTATTTTAACTCCACAATACACAGTATCTTTACAGATCCCATGTCTGCGGTGTTGTCAAGATGTCTATCGCAACACAATGTGGTATCAGTCATTGTAAAGTAGTACCCACAGGCTATGGTACCCTCCCTCACCACCTCTTTGCATGAATGTGTGTGTGTGTGAATATTATGTTCCTCACTCAGACTGAGTATCATTGAGTTCTTTCTTCTTCCGAGCCAGCGTTTCCTCCAATTGCAGATTTGCATCCAAGCAGGAGTCCAGCGCAACTTTCAAAGTTTTTTCAGAGCGGATAAGGGACCCCTGCACACAAGCGCAGATGATAAAATTAATGAGAGCACTGGACCATTGGACCAAGATGGCTTCGAAGTGTAAACAATGAACCTGTAGGAAATGCTAAAGATGTTGGCCATTGCCCAAAGATCAATATGCAACAGGGATTAAGTTCTTATGGGCTATTCGAGATTAAGAACCCCCCAATTTCCTTAAAACAATATGTAATGAGCCATTACTGAAGTTATATTCTTTGTGTGTGTGTACCTCTGACTAGCAGAGGATTTAAAGGATTAATCCGAGGATTAATTTGAAGCACACTCTACAGTATCCCAAGCCCTCCTGATTGTTAAAAAGGCATAAACAGTTGAGGTGGAACCCCACTCACGTCGTCATTGCTTTAAGACCTGGTGTTTTGTTTTCAAGAAGATCTGCATGAGTGCCTTGGAGTGTGTGCACTACACCTACCCTTCGGTCCTCTTGCAAGGCACTCTGCAGCTCTGCCACCTTCCTCTCAAGATCCCTCTTTTCTCTCAACAAGTCCAAGGGCGCTTCTTTGTGCTGGTGAAGATGAATGTGTGAGGACGTGTTAACTCTTTAAGCAATGTAAAAATAAAAAATAAAAAATAAAAAATAAAAAATAAATAAATAAATAAACAAGCAAGCATAAAAGACTAGTCTAACATATCTTAAGAACAGACCTGAAGGTTCTGAAGCCTCTGACAGATGATCTTGACTTTGTGCTTGATGGCAACATCACTTTCATTGGTCCTGAGGAAGAAAGAGAGAAAGAAAATGAGCAACAGAAAGAACAAGACACTTTATATTTAGGAAAATACCTTATTAATAAAAGCCAATTAACAAAATGACTGCTAAAAAATTACCAAGACAACCAAATTCAGCCAATAATAGCACTGAACTTCATTTCATATAGTTGGGATGCACAGGATTAACAAAATAAAAAAATGACAGAGAGCTAGTGAGAGAGAGATAAAAAAAGGAAAAAAAGATAGACAGACACGCACAAATGGACATAGAAAGAAAAAGAAAGAATGAAAGAAAAATATATGAGAAAAAACTCAAGGAAGATAGGATGCATGATGGAAGGAATGAACGATGGAAGGAAGGATGGAGGGAGGGAAGAACTGAGGAAGGGATGAAGGTTTGAATGATGGGTGGATGGAAGGATTGAAAGATGAAAGGGTGGAGGGATGGAAGGATGAAGTTTGGAGGATGGTTGATGAAGGATGGATTGAAGGAAAGATGGATGGCTGGGTGGAGAGAAGGAAGGGATGGAGAAGTAAGGAAGGAAGGAATGAATGAAGGTAGAAAGGAAGGAAGGCAGGACAGATATACGGTACTTTTGTTACAGCGCAAGATCACTTTGGTGCATGAATATGATCATTTATACGAGATGATGAAGGTGCATACCCTTCTCTGAGGATGCTGTATATGGTCTGCATGATCTGCTCCTCCTCTCTGCTCATCTCTGCACTCTGGTCCAGCAAAAGGTCTGGGGTAACCTTAAGACATAGAGGAGAAAACTACTCATGAAATGGGGAGTTAGGCACTGACTGAGAAGTCCAGTCCCCCAAGAAGTCTCACTTGAGGCTCTGTCTCCATGGTAACATATCTGCCCGTTGAAGTCTGCCGATGAGCTGAGTGTGCAGTAGTGTTGGGGGAAGCTTTCTGGCCGCATCCCGGGCTGCTGTGTGTTGAAGATGAGGGCGAGGTGTAACGGTTGTCGGTGGCGTGAGGGTGCGCACCCTGAGCATCCTGGGAAGGTGATATGCCTCGCTGTTGACGTCCAAACCTTCTGTCGTCAAACCTGTTTACAGGGTGGTTGACACCATGCGCCTGCTGATCCAGGCTAGAGAAGTGCCGCCTCTCACTCAGTGAACCCACTGAACCGTTCAATTTTGCCTTATATGAACCATCCCCCATATTGTGAACCGGCTCTCTTTCCCCTCGTACACCCAGCCCGCTGTCCAGGTTGCCATAGCTGCCGGATTTTCCATCCCCTGGAGGTCTAGATAGATGAAACTCCTCATTGCCAGCTTCTCCCTCCCCATCTCTGTCCAGAAGTGATCCATGGGATTGGGCCCGACGTAGCACGCCTCCATCATCTGCCCCCTGCATTGCTGGCTCGCCCTTCTCCCTCCTGCGGGGGAGGCTACTGTAGCCAGAATTATACTGAGTCCTGAGCTGAACTCCATAAGAGTCCCCCTTCTTGCCGTCTTTAAGGACAACGTACGGCTGTCCCGCGATGCCCTGCACATGGACCGCCACACCATACTTGGAGGAGGTCTGGGACTTGGCTTGAGACCCAGACTGCCCTCCTTGGAAGTCATGAAGGTCATTGATGAAGCGGATCTGAACACCGTGGTCCACTGGCGTCCTCCGACCGGAGGATGATGTGTTCATGCTGTTAACACTGGAGAGAGAGCAGGAAATACTGTAAGATGTGAAGTCTTCACTGAAGATAAATAGGATTACTAGAAAGTTGAATTGCTTAATTGATTTTCTTATTCACATACAATGGGAGAAAATGTCTAAATAAAAGGATCATGCACTCGAAAGCTCGAAATTGTACAGTTCAGAATTTAGCTCATATTTTTGGGAGAAAATGGGCTTCTGAAGTCACACAAACATTCATAGTTCGAACTGTGGTTGTGCATGATGTAGTTGGAGCTCATTTTAGCAAGCATCAGGGCATTAACTCATCTTTTTCAGATGTTAAGAGCATGAGAAGAAAAAAAAAAAAAAAGAACACCAGAAGTTACAGACTTGCTAATACTATTACTATCATGATCGATTCAGGGTTTCCCCACATATACCGTAATTTATAATGAAACACTTGACCTTTTAAATTTGAATTCCATTAAAATTAAATTAAATGTGTTTCACCTGGTCCTTCATGTTTTCCTTTAAGAATTATACACATCTTACAAATTCTGCCTGGGTAATCAAACATATGAGTACAACTGTGTGTTTTCTAATTTACTAAATAAAAGTTGGGCTGTGAACTTCAAAATAAGAAAGTAAATTTAAAAAAAAAAAAGATTAAAGTGCTGAACTTCAGAATAATTATTTCAAAAAAAACTAACAAAATACAGAGATTACTTCATGTTTTGATCATATGGGTAGAAGCAAAATCATGCATTGTAAAAATGCACTATACATTGGTAGAAGGGTTTTCCAGAATTTTGGGGTCAACTTTGGGGAGTGCGTATTATACATGGGTGCACATTATACACGAGAAATTACAGTACTACGTGACGTCAGCCGTCCAGCGCGTTAAAACAGCTCACAGTCCGGACTACAGACAAAGTTGAAAGTTCACACTTTTCATTGTAAATATTAATTAAGCCAAGTATTGTAAGTCCGGCGGCCAACTGGTTAAAGAGTCTGCCTCACAGTTCTGAGGTCTGGGGTTCAATCCCCGGTCCCGCCTGTGTGGAGTTTGCATGTTCTTGCCGTGCCTGCGTGGGTTTTCTCCAGGCACTCCGGTTTCCTCCCACATCCCAAAAACATGCATGGTAGGTTAATTGACAACTCTAAAACTGCCCGTAGGTGTGAATGTGAGTGCGAATGGTTGTTTGTTTGTATTTGCCCTGCGATTGGCTGGGAACCAGTTCAGGGTGTACCCCGCCTCCTGCCCGATGATAGCTGGGATAGGCTCCAGCACGCCCGCGACCCGAGTGAGGAGAAGCGGCTCAGAAAATGGATGGATGGATTGACCTTCATTGAATCAGTCCTTACCCTCCATGACTGATTTATGACTACGCACTTTGATATGAATAATTAATTAACACGCCAGTTAAACTGTATTAATGTGTAAATAAAAAGTTAACAACAACCAAATACACTTTTTACTACGGAAAATAAAAACAGTGTGGCGAAAGTGAAATCGTGCATTTCTTTGCACTTTTATGGCACTGCACCGTCACTGTGCATTGTGTTAAAAATAAATAAATAAAATAAAGCGGTCTCGGTTAAATGCTTCTGCACAGCTGGACTGCCGTTTGTTCGAATCACCAGCTACAATGTAGTACTTTGTGAGAGATGATGATGCTAACTAACTAACTGAGTCACTATTGTTGGTGAGAAGAATGAACTGTAATCTAATTACTTTCCTGATGAAAGTAACATGTTACTTTGCTCCTTACTCAAAATGGCATTTTTTTTTTTTTTTTTTTGCGCGACTTTGTAATGAGTTACCGACATTGCTGGTTACGAGCGCGGTCATGGAACAAAGTAAACTCTTATCTCAAGGCATCACTATACTTGTTCGAGTTACGGTAAAGTGTTTTGTTTTTATATTTTAACATGAACAGTGGCTACCTTCTTTTTACACACGAATGTTACAAATGTTAGATACCATTGGCAACACGACTTGAGGTATGTCTTCATCAGTTGTCATAAAATATAGGATATTTTATTGTTTGGCTATAAATTTATTATACTTTTTAGAATCTTAGTAAAAATTTTGTGATGGACAGTTGGTATGGGATGAAATATGTGCCAGCAGGAACTGAATTTGAATCATTTTTATTTTAATTTAAATTTCAACACTTGAATATTTGCATTACAAAACTGAATTTGAAAAACAATTAGAATGTTTTAAATTGTAAACGTTGCATTTAAAAACAGAATCTGAATAGCATAATTTGAAAAAGTTATTTTTATAGAACTGAAGTCCAATAAACTTGAAAGTTAATGTAAGAATTGTTTTAATCGGCAAAAAAAAAAAAATTTGAATTATATATTCTCACATTCCGTTTGATTATTTCAGATTCAGTTTGACAAATTCAATTACAAATTACCTATAACAGATATCAAGAGACTGTAAGGAATAGCAATCGATTGGCGATGCACAGATCTCATAAATTGGACCCCAATACGCACAATTTCATAATCTGAACCAAATAGAAGGTGTTGGACATTAGACTGTAATATGAAAGCAAGCGATTTATTGTTGCTGAAAAGTAAACAATAAAAACACACTTTCTACCGTCTCGTTTTGCATTCAGATTTTGAGTTGAGAAGCTTTGGTAATAAATCCCTCAAATGTGCAAATCAAATAAATAATACCTTGTCTGCCAATAAGTGTGAAACGTCCCAAACTCGGCCTGACAAACAGCAGCTAAAAGATACAAGGATCATACACAGTAACACTCACTTGTGTGGACTTTGTCCTCGGTGCGCCTCATAAGTGATTAACCTGAAAGCACACACCCATGTATCACTTTCGCCTGAGCAGAGCAACCAGGCCACATACTTTAGCTATCTATGCCTTCAGACTTCCTTTGCAGAAAATAACCAAAGGAAACTTTCGCCGCTGTTGCTTATTTAACCACTTTTCAGTTCCCTTGAATCTCCTCACACTTTGCATGAATGTACTTAATGACATGTGAGTGTAGCTTAGCAGATTCACAAAGTCGTCATGCACACATGCCTAGTCTTACATTGACTGATCGTGCATGTTTCATGTTGGGTAAACGTTGCGCGTTCTCCTACCTGTGTTACAATATATGGCTAAATGCTATCAAAGCACTCCCTTATGACCTCTTTGGTTACTATCTTCCACTTCTTCTTTCAAGGCAAATAAAAGTTAGATTTATAGGTTTATCAGTGCCTGTGGAAGAAGTTGTTTTCTGTGTCCAATACTCCTCCCCTCACAGACTGAAGTCACACCAAAAAGTAACCATCACGTTGTTTTGCACACGTACACCGGTCCGCTACAGAATGCTTACACAAAAACACCTTTCCACATTTGGAATGTGAATGATGGAGGCGAAAACACCAACAGCGCTTTCACATGAATGCTGTGAATCATTTCATCCCAGGTTTGTGATTTTTCCCCACACGGACAAACGAGATAAAAGCGAACCAAAATGCATCACAACTAGGAATGGGCATTTGACAATCTCCTCGATCTACTACGGTTAAAATAAACCATTTAATCAATGCATGTTTTCCCCGTGCTTGCGTTTTCTGCAGGTACTTCAGCTACCTCCCACATTCCAAAAACATGCGTTAGGTTGATTGAGTACTAAATTGTCCATAGGTGTGAATGTCAGTGTGAATAGTTGTTTGTCTGTGTGTGTCCTGCTACTTGCTGGCTGGCAACCAGTCCAGCTTGTACCCTTCCGCTTGCTCAAAGACAGCTTTTCCTCATTAGGGTTGCAGGTGAGCTGGAGTCTACTCCAGCTCACCTGCAACCCTAATGAGGAAAAGCACCAGTGTCCGAAATTAACTTGTTGACTTGTTGCCCAAGGTGGCCGGTAGATGGGGGGGGGAAATTTTTTTTTTTCCCACCAGCCAAGCATATTTTTCAACCACACCATGACAGCCTCAGTGGAATCATACCCCCTAACTGGATCGCTCCTCTTCCCTTACTGAAGTAAGGAAACAAACTCTGATTGGTCCATTTCACGGTGTATGCTAGATGTCGTGTCCTTCGATGCCAAGTTCAGACCCACATCTAGCAAGAGTTAGATTGCGGGAGTTGTGCACAATGAACACGCATTCGCTTCGTCTGCCGCCGCCTCTGACCTCTTCTGGAGGTTGTGTTAAACAAATAAAAACAGAATACAATGATTTGCAAATAATGTTCAACCTATATTTAAACGAATACACTACAAAGACAAGATATTTAAAGTTCAAACTGATAAACTTTATTGTTTTTAGCAAATAATCATTAACTTTGAATTTTATGGCTGCAACACATTCCAAAAAAGCTGGGACGGGTGGCAAAAAAGACTGAGAAAGTTGAGGAATGCTCATCAAACACCCGTTTGGAACATCCCACAGGTGAACAGGCTAATTGGGAACAGGTGGGTGCCATGATTGGGTATTAAAGGAGCTTCCCTGAATTGCTCAGTCATTCACAAGCAAAGATGGGGTGAGGTTCACCTCTTTGTGAACAAGTGCATGAGAAAATAGTCGAACAGTTTAAGGACAATGTTACTCAACGTACAATTGCAAGGAATTTAGGGATTTCATCATCTATGGTCGATATCATCATCAAAAGGTTCAGAGAATCTGGAGAAATCAGTGCATGTGAGCGGCAAGGACGAAAACCAACATTGAATGCCCGTGACCTTCAATCCCTCAGGCGGCACTGCATCAAAAACTGACATCAATGTGTAAAGGATATCACCATGTGGACGCAGGAACACTTCAGAAAACCAATGTCAGTAAATACAGTTTGGCGTTACAACCGTAAGTGCAACTTGAAACTCTACGATGCAAAGCAAAAGCCATTTTTCAACAACACCCAGAAACGCCGCCGGCTTCTCTGGGCCCGAGCTCATCGAAGATTGACTGATGAAAAGTGGAAAAGTGTTCTGTGGTCCGACGAGTCCACATTTCAAATAGTTTTTGGAAATTGTGGACGTCATGTCCTCCGGGCCAAAGAGGAAAAGAACCATCCGGACTGTCATGGACGCAAAGTTCAAAAGCCAGCATCTGTGATGGTATGGCGCTGTGTTAGTGCCAATGGGATGGGCAACTTACACATCTGTGAAGGCACCATTAATGCTGAAAGGTACATACAGGTTTTGGAGAAACATATGCTCCCATCCAAGCAACGTCTTTTTCATGGACACCCCTGGTTATTTCAGCAAGACAATGCCAAACCACATTCTGGACGTGTTACAACAGCGTGGCTTCGTAGTAAAAGAGTGCGGGTACTAGACTGGCCTGTCTGCTGTCCAGACCTGTCTCCCATTGAAAATGTGTGGCGCATTATGAAGCGTAAAATACAACAGCGGAGACCCCGGACTGTTGAACAGCTGAAGCTGTACATCAAGCAAGAATGGGAACGAATTCCACCTACAAAGCTTCAACAATTAGTGTCTTCAGTTCCCAAACGTTTATTGAATTTTGTTAAAAGGTGATGTAACACAGTGGTAAACATGACTCTGTCTCAGCTTTTTTGGAACGTGTTGCAGCCATAAAATTCTAAGTTAATGATTATTTGCTAAAAACAATAAAGTTTATCAGTTTGAACATTAAATATTTTGTCTTTGTATTGTATTCAATTAAATATAGGTTGAACATGATTAGAAAATCATTGTATTCTGTTTTTATTTATGTTTAACACAACGTCCCAAATTCATTGGAATTGGGGTTGTAAATACCACACAAAAAAATGAATTTGAGAGCTGGAGTGAAATTACAGCCTTAGAGAAAGCAGTACAACTAAACATATCCATGGTGTACAATTATAAAAGTAAAAACTGCTCGTGCTAACACTGCATAACCTTAGAGAAAGACAAAATTGGAGAAAATGCACGAAAGACCTTTGAGAATATGAAAGTGGTTGTGGTGTGCCTTTGTATCATCACATTTAGTGCACAGTTAGTCGATTTCTTTTCCGCCCTGTGGGAGCTGCAGAGGAAGCTCCGTCGCATCGCGTTTGTGCAGCAGAGCGCAAATTCTGCAGCCGGTCTGTCTTTGCAGCAAGGTCGAACAAAAGCTGACCAACTGACTAAAGATACATCAGAAGACAGACTGTGAGCTGCTGATCAGGGGCCATGATGGTCCTTTTATGTTAGAGTAAGTGTTAAAAGCTTAAATGCAGTGATGACACTTCATATCTCCTCAAGTGCTCATCATCCAATCTACTGTATGTCATTGAGGAGAAGCAGCAAGGGCGAGCGGGGACCCACCCTATTGTCCAGCTGATGTGGGGCAGAAAACAAGGGCAGTAATTCTGAGAATGTCAAAACAAGAGATCCCTCACCTCCCCTCCTGTGTTCACTCCCCCTTCTTACGTGGGTTCTCTCATTACAACACAGGGTCTTTCCACATTTTCAGTTTTCATTCCTAAAGCTCATCTGCAGATTGTTTTATAACAATTTTTATGGTACATATAAACAATCACGCTCCAACAATGAGGTCAACTCAAATGAAATGAATGAGTTTTCAGAATTGAAAAACTGAACTGAGATGCCCACATTGACATGTCAAGTACTGTTTCATAAACACAAAATTCTGACATGATCCAAAATTTTGTCTTTTTCACGATTGCACTATGTCAGGCTACTGCCATCAAATCTTGCCGTATCTCAGTCAGACAGTGGCAACACTACACGAAATGTATTCCCATAACAGCTTAGCCGGTCTTTTACGATCACTGGGCTTTATCTTATTAAATCAAACACTGTCGGGGAAGGGTGACCAAAAAACATGCCACCTTTCAACGCAACCGGATACAATCGTTACCATGGCGGCAACAACAAGTCATTATCAAACAATGGATCGCTGCAGCAATGTTGGGGGAGAGAAAGAAAAAAAATAATAAAAAATCAAAAAGAGGAAAAACCATAATAATCGGCGTCACCGGGTGCTCGGGAGGTGATGTTTTGGGCTATCCATTCAAGGATTGCTTGAGGTATGTTCATGTACATTTAATACGATACGGCTCACAAGCAGGTAATAAAACATTATGTGGGCTAGCAAGCTAACACTAGCATTAACGTTTGTATGTAAACATGATGGCGTTCTGTCCAATCATGCTCTAAAGGTTCGGTAAACATTGGTTTGTGCTCGTGAATAAATGTTGACAACGGCAAGCACGGGAGGCGATGCATGCTATTGGTCAACATCAAGCCGCGCTGTTGCAGAGTTGTCGTTGATATGTCACACTACATGCAAAATATCCCCAAAAATATATATAGCAAACATGCTAGACTTTTTATTTTGGCATCGTAGGGCCAAATCATTGGTCATGGATTATGTCACACTAAGAGAAGTTTTGCTGTTCCCGACAAAATATGTCAGGCTCGATCTAGGAAATGGCCCGCGATAGCTAATGGTGCCAATATCGGGGCTAAAATCCTGCAGTCTGATCTTCTGGCGAGTAAATGCCGCCACCTCTAGCATTCCGCCTTCAAATGGAGCGCTGCAGCAAAGTGGAGATTGAGGAGTTTAACTCAGCAGCGTCCAGAGCGAAGACACATAAAGCTAACATTAGCATGCAGGTTTATTTTTGTCATTTCTAGCCCATGTGTGTATCCACAAAAATTATGATGATGACCAATTAGCAAAAACCTGTTGTTTCCATCCCCCATAGGCTATCAACTCAGCACACTGGAAACCCACTTTGAGCTTGTACCAAAATAGTACAGGGGGTCCTTGGTTAAGAAGGAATTCCGGTATTACGACAGCGGCAACATAACCCGTATTAGTACGTGATCCAGAAAGTGCCATAGTCTATTCACTAGCCTACACTAAAGCAGTTTTAAAGTTATGACTGTTCAACCATGAAATAAATGTTTCATTGCCTCATTATAGTTTTACATACACACAACAAATTGAGGGATAAGTAGTTTTGAAATTAGAAGTGAAGGATAATGGCTTGTTCAACTATTACTATCAAAAGGAGTTTGGTAACCAAAATAAGCTTGCAACATATCGTGTATTTATGTATTATTTATTACATATGACAATTTTAAATTTTGGTAAAGATTTTAGCAAGAATCACGTGAGCTGACGCAAATGATTTGCTTTTGCGGGCGATATAACATGATGCGGTGGGTCGGATGTGGCCCCGGGCCTTGTGTTTGACACGTGCATTAGGGTAGGTATCATATGGTGAAAAAGGGAGATTACGTCACAAAATGTCTGGTGCATATTCTTCTTAGGTTGAAGCTGGTACCTCTCTTGGAATAAGTGTTGCCAAAAATACAAAGAAAAAGCCAAACACATTTGGTCTTAAGCTTGTGATGCTCACTGAACTGGGGTCCTGTGAGGTACACAGACATTCCACACTGTGCTGACATTGTTCGAGATGGCAGTGAATCATTAGAGGTAGGTGTTGTGCAAAAATGCTACTAAAGGCAAGATAAATAAAAAGAAAAAAAGTTGATCCTTTGACGCTTACTGAACCAGCCACTCTCCAACTGAATTCTCACACATTCTTCCGTGTATAAGATGGGGGAAAATATGATTGTGTTATTAAAAAAAGGTGTGGAGCGAAGCAAAACCACAGCATTGTTTTGTGGCAAATGTCACGATGAGTCACCTGCTATGAGGGCGGAAAGAAGGTTGGAAGGACACACTTTCACAAATATAGTGATCAGATTGATACAACAGTGATTAGAATGGATCCACAATTTCATGTTAACTGGTGACTAAAAAGCACTTGTATGCCGGTAACAGCCACTCGCTGAAACAAACCCGCCTCTCTCCCTTTTGTTGTCCACAACAAACAGCCATTTATTCATCTTTTTAAAAGCCAAACACATTCATTGGCACAAACAAAGAGAAGCTTCAGTGTAACCAAAATGACACCATTTTAGGAGCACATAAACACACGCACACACTCCTTTTGCTCACATTCCACACGTGTCTCCCATATTTATGAGACAATCTGCCTACTTGACCACTTCAACACCTGCTGATAAACGTTGGGACTCATATCACCATGTCCAGAAATATTAAATACAATCATGCCACAATTTCCCCCCCCCCACACTTCAAATAGTCAATCGTAGTGGAGGTCAGGGGTGCAGTGATTTAATTTAGAGTACAATATTGATTATGAGGGAAACAACTATAAAATGTCTGTCCCAGAGGTGTAAATAGGTAAGTTGTTTATGGGTAAGTGTTATTTTTCTCCCTCAAATGCCCCAAAGACCACAGGTGAGCTGCTAGCTAATTCCTCCCTCCTTCCAGATATTTGTTTTCTTCATAAGAAAAAAAAATATTTTGACACAATTAAAATAAGCTACACGCAAATATATATTGCACACGTGAACTGACGTGACAGAGGAATTTAACCAGAAACGAGTTCGAACGCGTACTCCCTTTTCTAACAATTTAAATGGCGTTATGGATACCACACGAAAATGACTTGTTGACTTTGAAATGACTCTACTGGTTATAAATGATTAAAGTAAACGACTTGGAGAAAAGAATAAGGAGTCGAAGTGTCTCGTCTTGACAGCTCAGTCTGCTTTAGCTGTCTTGACAATGAGTTCCCACACACACAAAAAAAAAGTTACCTCGTACTCTTGCCTCGCTTCCCTGCTCGTCCGCGTCACTTGTGTTCCTTTCCTAGGTGAACGTTGGGTATCTTTTCACGCACTTGCATCTGAAAACACGCACGAAAGCGTGGGAAATTGACGCTGAAAGAAGTTCATTGTGTGCGTGTGCGTCGGCTGCAACCTGTTACCTTCGTCTGGGATGGAAAGACCCGCCCAGCTTCTTCGGAAGGAGGGATTTGATTGGCCGAACGGCGCAAGACGTAGGCGGGACCCTTGATGTGGGCTGAGTCTCCTATTGGTTAAATCTTAAAGTCGATCATTAACAGTATTATCATGCAGCACTCTGGAATTTGATATTAACAGGAAAACGCTGAGTAATTTACTGCAAGAGCAATGAAACGTAAAATGACGACTACAATCAGAGTTTTCACGACAAGTGCATGCAGATGAATAAAGACTGACTAAACTCGGTGCTAGTTTCACTTTTTTAACCAGGAGATGGCGCAATTATTTACTTCATCTGCAAATCAACACTCAGACGTTCTAATTCAGTCGACTGCAAGTGAGTTTCCATTCCAGTTTATCCATCCATACATCCATCCATTTTCTATACTGCTTATCCTCGCTGGGGTCGCGGGCGTGCTGGAGCCTATCCCAGCTATGTTCGGTTTAATTCGAAATTTTTAAAAAAAAATTATTTACCATTTTATTTTGCTCAAGAAACAATCTAATATAATAGATATATTCTGCAAAGAATAAAATAATTTAAATACAATAAATAACACGAAGAATAAATATTATTTAAATATTAGAAGTGTCCAAGAACACAGCAGATCCATTGATCTATTGTCAGGGGCAATAATAAAATAAGAGGAATCACTGTTATTTATTTTAAAAGTACAAATATTTATTTGAACCCAGGTCCTCAGAACTGTGAGCCAGTTGTGATAACCAGTCGGCCAATGTGCCGTCCCAGATCACACACAATACATTAAATTAACAGGATGAATCAGTATTATTATTATATATATATATATATATATATATATATATATATATATATATATATATATATATATATATATATATATATATATATATATATATACACACACACACACATACACAGTCCCCTCCAAAAGTATCGGAGCGGCAAGGTCAATTCCATTGTTTTTGTTGTATACTGAAGAAATTTGGGTTTCAGATCAAAAGATGAATATGAGACAAAAGTTCAGAATTCCAGCATTCATTTCATGGTATTTACAACTCAGTTAAACAATGTGTTAAATAACTCAGGACAGAGCAGCTTTTGTTTGAAGCCACCCACCTTTCAAGTGAGCAAAGGTATTGGAATAGACATGATTAAATGAACTTAAAGTGAATAATATTAATATTTAATATATATATTTATATTAATATTATTAATATTTATATATTTCTAGTAACATATATAAATAATATTTGGTGGGATAACCCTTACTTGCAATAACTGCGTCAAGCCTGCGACCCATTGATTTCACCAGACTGTTGCATTCTTCATTTGAAATGTTTTTGCAGGCCTTTACTGCAGCATCTTCCAGTTCTTGTATGTTTCTGGGGGGTTGTCCCTTCAGTCTCCTCTTCAGGAGGTAAAATGCATGCTCTATCGGGTTAAGGTCTGGTGATTGTCTTGGCCAGTCTAAGACCTTCCACTTTTTCCCCTTCCCCTGAGGAATCCGTTTGTTGTGTTGGCAGTGTGTTTTGGGTCAGTCTTGTTGCATGATGAAGCTTCTCCAGATTAGTTTGGATGCATTTTTCTATAAATTGCCACACAAAATGGTTTTGTAGGCTTCAGAATTCATTCTGTTGCTACCATCATGAGTGAGCCCACTCCAGAAGCAGCCATGCAAGCCCAAGCCATGACATTACCTCCACCATGCTTTACAGATGAGCTTGCGTGTTTTGGATCAAGAGCCGATCCTTTCTTTCTCCATACTTTGGCCTTTCCATCACTTTGATAGAGGTTAATCTTGGTCTTATCATTTCATAAAACTTTGTTCCAAAACTTTTGTGGCTCATCTCTGTACTTCTTTGCAAAATCCAATCTGGCCGTCCGATTGTTTTTGCTGATGAGTGGTTAGCATCTTGTTGTATGTCCTCTATATTTCTTCTCTCAAAGTCTTCTTCAAACAGTGGATTGTGATATGTGATATATTGATGACGTAACTCATGATGATAGCAGCATAATGAATTCTGAAGTCTACGAAACCATTTTGTCTGGCAATTTACAGAAAAATGCATCCAAACTGAAGCTTCATGCAACAAGACAATACATTTTGCTACATGAGATGACCAAAATATTATCAACAGTTCGCACTTTGACGCTGCAAACTACAACTACAATAATAAACCTACTGTCCTGTTAAATGCATGCCTCTCTGACAGTAACAATCAAAACTAAATATTATCTTCCTCGTGTAGATTTTTTTGCAAATCTTGTATTGGATCTCATTGGGTGGTGAAAGTGGTTATATCAGTTCCAGTACTTGAGTAAGTAAGTAGGCTCCTACTATTGTGAAGCATTGACACTGCTCGAGCATTAGTCAGCCTCCAACGCCGCCCATTCGAGGTGGCCACGTCCCCTAAAATAAAGTGACCTTATCAAAAAGTCAGCGCTCAACTTCCCTCGTCACCTTAGTTCGCTTTCTTCTCGGTGCAGCTAGATAACGTGGACGCAGCGTATCACGTACCGGTAATGGGCTCTTTACTTTGCTCCAGGAAAATCTTCCAGTTTTTTCGAGTGTTCGCTCTGGAAAGGCTTCTCTTCAAGCTGAGGGGATAGTTGTTATTTGGGCAGGTCAGGGCCCAAATAACCGGTCGATGACACCCAAAACGCCAGGTGGAGCAGCAATCTGGCCGACGGGGAGCTCTGAACGCAGCGAGTACAGGTGAAAACTGTTGAAGTAGGTTCATATAAAACAAGCAAGTCTCAGCATTTGAGTTTGAATTCGTTGCAACAATAGCTGAGCCGTGCGTAAAATGCGTGCGTAAAGTTGGTGAAACGTCAAACAAGTCAAGTTCTCGTGGTGCGATTTGGAAATAATTTGGCAAACATGGCAAAATGGTTCAAAGACTTTCCCATCAACCTGAAGAACGGCAGCGAACGAGTCCGCTCGGCCTCCGAATCGGGCCCACAAACACGACACAAACCATCATTCTCCCGTGACAGCTTAAAGGGAACTCTTCGGAAGGATAATGGAGTGGCTGCTTTGCTCGCAGGGAGAAATAGAAAAAATTCAGCCACGGAGTTGGGTCGAAACCACAACGCCAGTTCTGCAGGTGGAACTGTGTGGGAAACTCTGGCGCCTGGAAAAAATCGGAAGAGCTCCAAGGTGGAGGCGCCGGAGGAGAAGGTTCAGGTGAGGACCACCAGCCTGGCTCAGGCTTACATCAGCAGGATGATCAAAGTGGACAAGCAGGACAAGACCCCCAAACTGAACGGGATAAGTGAGCAGACTAAACCCGACACGGACAGTAGACGCTCTGCCATTAAAACAACAGTGAGTAACTTCATTTTAAGTTTAGAACAAGAATGAATGTTTTGGCTTCATGTTTTACCACATTATAGGACGGTGGATTGATTAAAAGTGGTGTGTTTGATGTCAATCCATAACATCAAACATCCCAAAAGTGGTACAATTTGGAGTTAACAAGCATTTTTTGAAAAAAATAAAACAAATTATGGCAGCAAATCTCGTTAGTTCAGCACAGTGAGCATTTAAAAAGATGATGTCACCACAGAAAGGTACAGACAGCAGTGGCAAAGAGAAATGCGAAATGTCATGATAGCCACTGAAGAAGAAATTAAACTTATTGCGACATAGGAAAGGATCTGTCTGTACTGTACAATTGGAGCAATGCAATTACAGTGGTGCCTTGATATACGGGTGACGCGCCTTATGAGTTTTTGCCAACACGAGCTGTCATTTTTTTTGCTTTGATTTGTGTGCAAAATTTGTGATACGAGCGCTGTATGGTGTCAAATTGTCAATAAACTCAACTGACTTCACAACCAGTAGCAGTTTGGCAGATAGTGAATCGCCACTCCCAGTTGAAGGTTACTGTCAAACTAAAAATCAAACAAAGAGAATTTCACCTTGTGTATTTAAAACAATCACACACCTTTCCCTTAATAAAGTCTGTTTAGCTGAATGCTAATAAACAATGCAAAACGTCACAGATGGTCTAACAAAAAGCATTGGTATTGTGGTGTTATACCCGTTAAGCAACAAATATTTGAACACAAATGGTGGAGCAACACAACCAGACAGGTCTGGACTGCAGGCAGGCCAGTCTAGTACCCGCACTCTTTTACTACGAGGCCACGCTGTTGTAACACGTGCAGAATGTGGCTTGGCGTTGTCTTGCTGAAATACAGTCAGCAGGGATGTACTTGAAAAATACGTTGGTTGGATGGCAACATATTTTGATGCAAAACTTGTATCGTTCAGCATTGAAGCATGATGCCTTCATAGATGTGCAATTTACCCATGCCATGGGGACTAACACACCCCATACCATCACAGATGCTCTGAGTTCTTTTTTTTTTTTGGGGGGATGATATTATGGAACGTAGATGATGAAATCCTTAAATTCCTTGCAATAGTACATTGAGAAACGTTGTTTTCAAACTGTTTGATTATTTACTCATGCAGTTGTTCAAAGTGGTCAACCTCGCCCCATCCTTGCTTGAGAACAACTGAGCCTTTTTTTTTTTCATGAAGTACAATATCATAGAGTGCTATGTTTTGCATGAAAAAAACCCCCCACAATATATCAGTATCACCACACTAGTGGTACACTTTCATTGCTCAATGACTCTCCACACTCATGTTATTTTGTCCTAAATGTATATTATGTCATAGTGTTTTTTTTTTTTTTGTTATAACTACCGGTGACAAATTCCTTGTAACATACTCGGCCAATATAGCTGATCATGATTCTGATTCTGATTGCAAAAGTTTTGTTGGGTTTTTGTTTGGGATGCTGGAATGGATAATGTCATTTCTATTCACTTCAGTGGGGAAAGATGATTTACTGTAAGATACAAATGTTTTGAGTTATGATCATGGTCATGAATTGAATTCAACTTGGATCTCAAGGCACCACTGTATCGTATGGCGGATAAGAATGTTCAAATGTTCTTAAAACATTCCCTGGACAGTGAAATAATGGCAACAGTTTTTGACCCTTGAACTGGTAAACTCACTTTACATTGTTTCCTATGGGAAATTTAGAAATTAGAACAAGTTGATTGTGTTCGACTTTGAAGCTTCCACTGTATTCTTGTTCCCATGATGAACTCTGTATCCAATTTCCATTGTTAGCAAAGGAAAACAATGTAGTGAAGCCTTCATTGTGTCACACCAAATAATACTCTGACCTCTTTGTGCCATTATTTCCGCTTGTCCTTCTTGTCTCTTGTTAGACAATCGCGGACGCCCCTACCGACACACACAAACAAGTCAACGCTTATCTCATCTTATCTGAATCTTGTTTTTGTGTTTCCCAGCTGATCATCCTCGAGGACTACGCGGATCCTTTCGACGCAGAGAAAACCAAAGAACAGAGGGAGGCAGAGAGAGCGGGAGTGAACGACGGTTACATGGAGCCTTATGACGCCCAGGTCATCATCACAGGTGGGCTCAGATGATCGCTCACACGTCTGACACTTTTGGTTCTTTTTGTTTGTAAACATGTCACTGTGTCAAAACCCTGGAAAGTCAACTCTGTTCAGATAGGTGCTCCATCCATGTGGGGCAGCTGCAACATACAGTAGTGCAAGGCAAACTCGAGTTGCAATATGTATTGGCAACATTCACATCACATACCATCTATCTTTTTTCTATAGTGTTTGTCTTTGTTACACCGTGGACTGCACGGCAAATATGGAACTACATAAACTGATGACCCCCTGTATCTACTGTTTATATATGTATGTATGTATGTATGTGCATGTTTTGCAGAATCTAATACAAAACCTTTTAAAATGTGCCAAATATAATAGTATGAAACCATCACTTTGATTTGGTGTCTCAATGAGTAATAAGCAAATAAATAGCTCAACGTAACGTCTTTTTATGCATACTTGTATTCAAGCCATTTGGCATTCTCGTTAAAGTGGTCTTTTGAAAGAAAGTTAGTGCCAAATGGGAGCTCCGGCTTGCATGCATGCCAACTTCCATCCCCTTCGGCGGTTGCTATAGCAACAGTGTTGTGAAGGGACAATGGGTGCAGCTTCCTCTTTCAACTTCCTGTCTCCTGCCTCTGTTTCCTTTGCCTCATTCTCTTGATATAGGAAGCTGCCCCCACCGCGTACATACACACACTTAACGTGTTAACAGAATGTAACAATCCCCTTCAGCCCACCCCAAAACAACCGACAACCCCCCAGTCACTTCCCAGCAGTCAGGAAGTAGGCTGCTTAGCCGTCCAATCCGAAGCAGCGCTGACCTTTTCTTCCTGTACTTCCATTGTTTGCTCTCACAATAGTGCAGACACATAGGCTACCTGTCGGCTTCCACAGAAACACAAGTCGCATACCGACTTGTGACACGGCGCAGGATGTCGTAGATCTTTTTATCTCTGTCACTAGCACAAAGAGCCCCCTGGACTGTGTTTGTTCCTGCAGAATCACTTCACTTTAGACATGTTTGTTTGCGCAAACTGCCCATAAATCTCTCCAGAAACATTCACACATTCACTTGAGCTGAAGAGGAGTTTCGCCTCTAAGCATGACAATGTAACCAAGCATATATGTACTTTAGAAACAAAAAAATCAAAGTTGTAAAATAGTCCAATCAGAGCCCAGACCTAATTCTACTGAAAATCTGTAAGGTAAGGTAAGATGTGCACAAGAGATATCCTCGCAATCCGGCAAATTAGTTTTAGAGCGTGCTCGCATTCTACCAGCTTCTTGCTGTATTTCTTATGTATTTAATTTACAGTGTTTGTGTTTATTTCCACTGAATTGTACAGGCTATACAGTAGGTCTCATTATTTAAAAATATATAAAAATATATTATTCTGATTTAACCCCACCCCACGCCCCAGATCTCCTATTTTCAATCAATAAAAATAGAATAATTTATGATACCAGATTATTACGTATATACCAACTAGAGCCGCTGATTTAGGTTATTATTAGGTTTAGTTTATTTGGCGTTAATCAGAGGCACTTTAAATGGTGCCACGTGTGAGCTGATTTACTCATTTAAAATGAGTTTGAATATCATTGCTAAATTCCGAATGCAGCCACATTCTCAGTTATAAGAGGGTGTGCACACCTGTGCAACCCTATTATCGCAGTTGTTTATTTTTACTTCCCCTCTTAAAAATATTTATTTTTTTGAATTGAGTTGTATAGGTTATAGGTCACATTAATAGTGGAAAAAGTATAGAAATGTTTTATCTTGGTCTCATTTTTTAAATGACAAAATCCTGGCATTTGAACGTAGGTGCACAGCCTTCATCCAGTAGTTGACGTTGCCGCTCGTTCTCCTCTTTTGGCCAACAAAATTCCTCCTCGCACTCTATCATTCTTTCAAAAGTTACAACTATTTCTTTGACGGCCACACTTGGTCACACATTCAGCAACACTCTCATCATTTCTACTTTACACATTTTCGCAACTTACACTCACACTTGATGTCTGCTTAGCGATGTGTTGATCACAAATGCATCTCTAGAGTCAGCTAAGCTCGCTTGAAAGTGCTCTTACGAGCACTGAGGTGAGTCACACACGCACATGCATATACTGTTAAGTCTGCCGTTGCGTATCGCATTATTTCCTAGTATCGATACAATCGATTGATTAGCTTTTTATAAGGATTTTAAATCAATATATTTAGTCGACGGTGGATGACTGGTTAGCACTGCCTCGCAGTTCTGAGGACTTGGGTTCAAATCCTGGAATTTGCATGCTCTCCCCATGCCTGCGTGGGTTTTCTCTGGGTACTCCGGTTTCCTCCCATATCCCCAAAACATGCATGGTAGGTTAATTGAAGACTCTAAATTGCCCGTAGGTGCACAGGTGAATGTGAGTGCAAATGGTTGTTTGTCTCTATGTGCCCTGCGATTGGCTGGCGACCAGTTCAGGGTGTACCCCGCCTCTCGCCCAGAGTCAGTTGGGACATGCTCCAGCACGCCCACGACCCTAGTGAGGATAAGGGGTACGGTAAATGGATGGATAGATGGATAGTTTGTCCAAAACGCCAACTTGCCGAGCACAGATCGAAGCAGTAAGATTGTGTAATATAATCAAATATAAATATAAATCAATACATCAGTGTAGTGGCTGAATCGTTACACCCCTTATATAGTGTATGTATAGTATATTATATTATTAATATAATTTTCCTCAATTGAATTGTGCAGATGAAAGGTCACATTATTTTTTGAAACAAGGTTTTAATATATTTATCATGGTTTTATTTTATTTTATTTCATCAGGAAAAAGCATTACAATAGATAAAATAAGAATAAATTATTCAACCCATTTATTGTACATTTCTTGTAGTTAGTTTTTTATTTAGTATATTTTGGGGAGGTTTATTTTTTATAAAATTGTTTTTTACTATTTTTATACTGCTTGTTCAAGTATTTTATTCATTTATTGATTCATATTTATGTGATACTGTTAGAAGCGCAGAAAATGGTAGCATACAATATATACAATAATTTATGCAACACGTGTATCGTACATTTTGGGGTGTGTTTAATGTACGTCCACTGTAGTTGTTGCATAATCAAGATGAAAGGCAAGGGGAAGTCTAAGCATTGGGTGATGATTTCCAGAGGTTCGTCGCCGGGGCTCCAAGGACCTCCTCAAAGTGTGCGTGCTGCTTGACCGAGGCCAGGCGGCGGGCAAGGGAGAGGAGGGCAAGCCCCCGCCCCCCAACATCTACGACACGCCGTACGAAGGCAGACTGGAGGGCGACAGCGAGGGCGTGTGGATCCCCGTCACGCGGCCGGAGTCTGACATCCGTCCGGCCGCCGAGTACGAGCTGCCTTGGGAGTGGAGGAAGGAGGACATTGTTCGAGCCCTGTCAGGTAGGCGGCTGTGCTGGTGACAAGGCTGGGCGGGCGGTCGTGGAAGGAAGGGTGTCATAGTCTTTATTTGTACAGTCATGTCACGACTGTACTATCATGACTATCTGTTTGCTTTACACCGGAAGCTAAACAATCCTGTTGAATGACTCTGCACAGATGTGTTGACTTTGGTGATGGAGTTTTATCGCTTTTGTGTCTGTGGCTTCCTGCAGCCCAGTTTGAGGCAGTGGATTGTTCTCCTGTTAAAGAGAATGGTCGCCAGCAGCAGCAGCAACAGCAAACTTTGAGGCAGAAGAACTGGACGCACAAAACACTGGTGTCCACATCTTCATCTTCCTCCTCTTCCTCTCCCTCCTTTCCCTCGTCGCCCATCCTCAAACTCTCCCCGATAACAACCCCGTCCCCGTCATTCCCCACCCTGAGACTCTCGCCCTCTTCCAGCCCCAACAAACCTCCCTCTCCTACCTCGCCGCACGCCCCACTGGATGGGGAAGCGGCCAAAGTGGAGCCCAGCTTGCCACTTGACAAGCAGAGGTGAGGAGGGAAGACTAATATTCATCGACAAAAATGTTATTTTGTGGAGAAATAAGCTGTTAGCATACTGCGGTGTTCCAATTTACCGTATATAAAAATAAGCAACATATTGGAATATAGAAAGGATGGAGTCAAATGCCCCAAAAGTGCTACAATTTGGCATTCAACCACAATTGTCTGGAAAAATATGCTTTCAAAAGGAAACTACAACTTGGACATCAACAAATATCGTGAGACTTCAGCTCACATAGATAATTCCACGTGTTTTGCTTTTTCTTTGGCTTTTTTTGTGATGCCACCACAGACGTATACCGGTCATGGCAAAAAATGAAAAGTGTGCAACTTACTGTGACATACTGTAGGAAATCGGAATGAAGGATGAATACAACGACAGTGGTGCCTTGAGATGTGAGCAAAAAATCGGTCAACTTACGGCTCGTATCTGGAAAAAGCTCATAATTTGGGTCACTCATCTCAAGGCATTCCTGAATAATGATTATACATTATATTAGTGAAAACGCCTTGGACAATTTGTCTCCTGTAAATCCCTTCCAAAACACTGTTCTAAGTGTGTGCTCCATTGCTGTGCACTAAATAGACGTTCACTTGATTTGAAGTGTAAAATGCCTCTTTCCATCTCATTAAGCATGGCCTTTCCATTGTAATGGAACCGGTCGGGAACACGCTCGCAGCGTGTTAGCATTTGTTTCTCTCTTGTAGAAGCTGAATGTCATTTTGTTCCCCGCTAAGCGACTTGCTGCTTGTTTGTAAACCGTATGTGGTTCTAACCTTTTAGCTGCTGTTAGCGCCACATTGTGCGTTAATAGGCCTTCATGGACCTTCTATGCAGCCACGTGCAGTATCATTTGTTCTGTTTCATCACTTAACACCTCAAATAGGCCTGTGACGCCTTACTATACAACATGACATAGTCTCACCTTCACTCTAAGCATCTTCTTACTTGACACTTGGCTTTGTCTCCATGTCGCCATGTTGCATCTTATCCACATCCTGGGCAAGCTGGTACCATGGCTGTGTGAGTCGGCAGCAGGCTGAGGCTCAGCTGCAGCGCTGCAGGGAAGCCAGCTTCCTGGTGAGAGACAGCGAATCAGGAACCAGCAAGTACTCCATCGCTCTCAAGTGAGTGACTGACTGTGTGTGGACGTGACATGCAGTACTGTGCCCTCATTTCTTGTCATAGCAATAGTGACCATACAGGGTATTTGAGCCACTGGGAACGAGAAAGGGCCAATTCCATTTTTGTCATTTTGAGGTTAAGTACAAAAATAAATAAAGACATATCTTTCAGATGAATGACTTTGTTTGACATATATGGGGCAGTCCATTGTTGTACTCAGCACTTTTCCTGATTCATCAGTGCAAAAACTGAACCAACTCCCATTTCCAAGTTTACTATGCCCATGATCCCAGGCTTCATTTGCTGCAGTAACCTCACAGAAATTGAGGTTCAGAGATTGATAGAAGACTCAAAGTGTTATTTATAATCTTATATGAAATATTGATAGAATTGATGGATGAAAATCTGAGGAAAACCACAGTTTCTGGAAAACAAGTAACAAGGATAAGTAATAATTGCCATACAAATTGTCCAGGTTTTTATTGCAGCCATAAAACTTCAAATCAATCACCTGCAAAATGACAAAAGTGGCATTAGCCCACTCTAGTTCTCAGTGCCTCATACATATAATAGGGTGGTCTGTAACGTAACCCCTGCAATAAAGGAGGCATTAATGTACCATTTTTGTTTATTCTGGACTGAGGGAAATGGTAAACACAAAGCGCAAATAGCCAATAAAACATTTTTAAATAGATTTCAAGCCCAAAATTGACACAACAGAGGATAAGGGAAGATAACAGGACTTTACTGTTTTGGATTCGGGGGCGGTAGAAACAGTTTAATAGTGACATAAATGTCAAGAAGAGAAAACTAATTTTACAAAAGAGGGGGGAAAAAATCAGCAGTGCTGTATTTGTGTATGTTTGTTTGTTGATCAGTTAGCAGGCCATTTCCTGGTTCATGGAGGATTACGTAAGGTGGTAGGAGTGCACATGAGGGCAGTCAATGGATGGCGATAACAGCCTCTCAACTATATCTACACTCTCGCCTTTATTCTTACTCGTTTGCGTTCTCTGTATTATTACACTGTAGCTACAGTGGCCACGCCAATCCGCTTCTTGGCAATCATGCCATGTTGTTTATGCGTCAATAAAAACTAGAAAGAGTATACAGTCAATGAGGTGCCTCAAAACGTTGTTTCCCAATAAGAACACCAGGGGTTGCGTTTTTTCCGTTCCAGCAAGTTACTTAAGTGTGCGAGGGCCAATCGCCTAGTGTGCAGCAGGGAGTAAAATGAGCAAATGCTGAGTCTAGTTTGCAGAGTAAATCTAAAATAAGCACAGAACTGACCTGACCCAAAAGTTGAGCCATTACGTGTGCGTGTGTGTGTGAGTGTGTGTGTGTGTGTGCATACGGCCCAGTGCACATTTGTTGTATGCTGCTCATTCATTTGAGAGTCCAAATCATTAACCCACTTTACACATCCACTGAACCTTCGCTACTGCACACCATCAGTTAGCCAGGGACAGATAATAGCAAGTGATTCAAATTCCCATAGCCAGGTCTGGATTGTATTTCACTACTGTGGCTGTACTGAATTTCTCTTTGAAGTGACAATATTGCTTTCTTGTCGTTTGTCAGGACCAGTCAGAGTTGCGTGCACATCATCGTGGCCCAAACAAAGAGCAGCAAGGGCCTGGGCTACACTCTGGATCAGAGTAGCTGCGTCTTCGCCAGCATCCCTGAGCTGGTGCACCACTACTGCACACACAGACTGCCCTTCACAGGGGCTGAGCACATGACCCTGCAGCACGCCGTGCAAAGGTCACATTTGTAACGTACGTGTACTCAGGGATGTGCTGCTGAGGACTGTCCTCTTTACCATTTTATTAGAGGGATTGAGCCGATAGAAACTGTTTTGGAAAAGTGCAAGCCAATCAGATGATGAAGTAAAAGAGTAAACTAGAATGACAACTGGTTAGCTCGGAGAACCTCTCCTTCCTGTAAAGAAAAAAACTGTTATGTTCTGCTTCCAATTCTGGACCCAATGTGTTACATTGCATCAGTGTTTCCTAAACGGTAATGAGCCAAGGCAGATATTTTAAATTAGAAAAACGAAAAACAAACAAACAAGCGAATACACAGGTTAATATGCATCTTCTCCCACCTAGTGGAAGAGTATCAAATTGTTCCGTCTGTCACTACATGTCACTGGTGTGGATAAATGAACAACTGTACATTATTTGTAGTAAATAAATAATAACTTTCAGACAGCTTAAGTGAAATTGGCTCATGTCCCGGTACCGTGGTTGGGGATCAGTGCATTAGGCTTCTTTTGGTGAAATCAAACACTGCACGTCTGATTTCAGTGGAACCTCTAAAGTTGAATCTACCTTAAAAATAAATAAATAAATGAAAACAATTGCCACTAAAGTCACAAAACTTCATAGTTCAAACCGCCGTCATGCAAGGAATGCTCAGCAGTCAGTAACTTTGGATTCGTTTTGGCTTTTTGTGACACAACAAAGGGTATGAAATACAGTATGTGAGGTGATTTAAGATGATGCGTTTTGGAACGCAGACTGTCCCAAGACTTGTCCATCTGCGTTGCGTCATCAAAATCCTTTCCTTCTTCCGTCCCTTTTCCCGAATTTTCCCTATCCAGAGGTAGTATCAGAAGCCCGTTTCACCTGATCTATAAAAGTTGGTATTTTTCTGCCTTTTTTACTCTTTTACTCTTCTTTATAAATTGCACCAACACGGAATGGCGGGACAAAGTGGACCCAGCAATCTGCGACGGTAGTATGAGAAGCCCCTTTTCACATGACCTGTGAAAGCCGTCTTTTTTTTTTCTTCACTTTTTCTGTGTCGGTGTTATGTATACACCGCACATACACAGAATTGATGGACGAAGTAGTAGGAGCAGAACTGTAACAGAGACAGCGTCCCGCTTGTGTGTAAATGCTCGTAAAGGGGTGTGAAGTTTAACACACTCACTTCTGCTGTCCGACAAATATTTTGTACCAATTAGTCACACCAAAAGCTGGAGCTGATATCATCTAACTATCTGATTGTTAAAAGTTGTCATAGGTGCGTAGAGTAGCCAAAAGCTGTACTCAAATAAGAGTACTGTTACTTTAGAATAATATAACGTGAGTGAAAGTCACAAGTAGTCTCCAAATAACTACATTAGTAAGTACCTAGTGGGAAAAAAAAAACTCAATTACTGAGTAACTGGTAGATAACATCTGATTTATTATTATTTTCATCAGCAGGAACACAAACAAACAGAAATGTGCATCTTCAGATATTGTCCAACAATATCACTTTAACTAAAACAATAATAAATATTTGTAAAATTACACAAATTGAGGCAAGTTCAGCCACAAGACATTCTATTAAAAAACAGGAACATGTTTTCTCAAGTAGGAAGTAGAGTTCTTTTAGGATGAAATCAACATTTAGACATTTTTAGGCAGACACAGATGACAGCGCATGGCATACTGTCGCTGTTGTTTCTTGAAGTCTGCAAGGTAAACAAATTGAATGTGAGGCCAGGGCTGGTGGGCCTCTTCTGACTGCGAGTCACACGCCATTATTTTCTCTGTTGTTTCTGCCGTACCTCACCTGAAGGAGTCAATTTGAAAACTTTGATTCCATGTGGGGCCGTGGAGACTTTGTGTGTGGTCATGTGATTGGTTCTGATTGATTAAGATTGAGTCAAATGTTTCTAGCGGGTTTTCATTTGATTGGTGAGCGAGTCACATGACAGCACCCGAGGGATGCATTAATAATCGGCAGATGCAAAAAAGGTAGTGAGCAGAAGGCAGCTCAATAAGGCAGTGTTTCTTCTGAACAAAAATACTCGAGTTAAGGTTGAGTGTTTTTTTTAAATTTTTTATTCAAGCTTAACAATTAAAAGTTGGTAACTTTTTTACACACTTTTATCACACCTCGCACTTGCAACTTGCACTTTAGTGTGCGAGTCTCTTTCACATTATGCCCTTTGTTCAGTTTTTCTTTTTAGGGATAAATATTAACAGTGATAATGTCTTTTTACATTTGAATGACAGTTTGACCATGGAACAGATTGTTCCGATTTCCGTTATTTACAATGGGAAAATAGTCATTTCTAAATCTGAACAATTCAAACGAGGAGGTTCCACTGTAATGTTTCCCTATCTCAAATCAACAAGCCTCATACCAGCAGGACATTAAATATGAGGAATCTACATCACCATTTTTAACTAACCAAATAAGATATCTGTAAAAGATCAAAACATTGCCACGTTACCAACAGCCATATTGCAACTTAAAGCTGCAAGTTTTACAGTCTGCTTCACCAAGATGCTTTAACACAGAGTTGCCGACACGATCAAGCACAATGCCAAACAATTAGGCTGGCTTTGTATGATCAATACAACTGATTGGAGTATAGCCATTCGTCCATCCGCGACTGTCAGTCAGCCTATTGATTCCGTCCTGAAAATGAGGCTTATTTGCCAGCCAATTTGTTCATCAAGAGAAAGAGCTTTAGTAGTGATTAGATGCCTTGGAATGAGGGTTAATGCAGGCTGGTAGAGAGGTTGGGGGCGGGGGGCGGGGGTCCGCTGCTCATATTGCGAGTCAGCAGAATTGTCAAAGAATGCTGAGGTGTGCAAATAAAAGTGAGACTATGATATGAATATTAGGCCTTTTGGTGATGAAAAAGCTTGTACCTTCCTTTAGTTTCAGTTTATAAAGTACTCTGAGGACCTTACTAAATGTATGAGGACATGTTTATGATTATATATAAGCATCTGTGGATAAAAGGTTTTAGGGTTTGTGATTTTTTTGTTTGTTTGTTTTTTGTTTGTCTTTCATGGCGGACCAGTTTACATGCTCTCACAGGCCATCTCTGCCTTAAATGATGTATGCATGAAGTGACTGAGTATTTTATCAGCCCCAATCATGATGTCGGCTGTAAACTTGTAAGCATGTATCCAGTAAATAAAGTTGCATTTGTGACAGTGTGTTATACAATTAATAGACAAGACAAGCAAAGGAGAAAACAAAAAACAAAAAACACACACACTGTAACGCATGAGGGGCGAGGGAACAGAATTCAGGATTATCTCTCACACACACTATTGAAACACACTCATACTACACACTACTAAAAGACTCTCATACAAAGAGAGCACTGAATTCTTTTTCACTCATACATTACTGAAACGCTCATTGACACTATTGGAACGCTCTCATACATACTTGTGAATTTTTTTTGCTCATATAGGTACACTACTTAAATGCTCTCATGCACG
The DNA here is from genome assembly GCF_024500275.1 of Phycodurus eques. Lineage (NCBI taxonomy): Eukaryota > Metazoa > Chordata > Actinopteri > Syngnathiformes > Syngnathidae > Phycodurus > Phycodurus eques. Next base: position 12,653,084 of record NC_084528.1, on the reverse strand, counting down.
TTACTGAAACTAATATTTAAGTGTATTATACGAATGGATTTCAGTACAATGTGTGAAAGGATTTCTGTGTGTGAGTGCGTGTGTGCGTGTGTGTGTGTGTGTGTGTGTGTGTGTGTGTGTGTGCGTGTGCGAGAGAGTGAGAGAGAGCGTTTCAGTTGTGTATGTGTTAGTGTTTCACTATATTATGAGCGGAAAAAGATGAATTGGGTGTAAGTGTGTTTCAATAGTGTGTTAGAGTAGTTCTCGTCCAATTTAGCACTTTTCATGCATTAGAATGCAACACAAAGTGCCTTACAGAGATGAAAACAAACAATTAAAATAGCAAGAAATATACAAGAACCCTCCCATCCCCACATATAAATGCAAACACACTCATACGCACACATATATACACTCACACATACACACCGCACACAGCACATATTGATTAATAGTGTAGAGACATGGCAAGGCACTGGGGATCCAGGTGAGGAAAGAACCTGTGGAAGCCATTCACACCGAGAAATGCCACAGCCCACAGTCACAGAGGATGCCGTGACCCGGGTAGACCGGGGTGGACTCTTCACAACGTGGAGAGCCCCGCAGTCACCCGGGCCCGGGGAAAATACAGGATGATATCCACACAGGCAGACGGAATACACCTCCCAGCGTTAGGCTCCCATGAGGAGACACTAGAGTTCAATTTAAAAAGACTAAAAGAAGAAAAAAATAAATAAATAGATCAATGAATAAATAAGCAACTAATAAATACATGTTTACATTAATAAAAATTAAACGGTTAAAAGCGAAACCAAACAGGTGAGTCTTGAGCCTCCTTTTAAAAGCCTCAACAGTCATAAGTGGCTGAATGCATCCTCTCCTTAAGTTTTTGTTTTAACTTTTGGAATAATTAAGAGGACCTCAGGACTTGCGAGGGTTGATATGATGAAAGTATATCAGATAGATATGATGGCCCAAGAATGTAAAGACATTTAAAATCTAGTAAGAAAAACAAAAACAAAACAAAATGCTAAATCGATCCTGAAACACACAGGGAGCCAATGCAGTCATCTCAGAACCAATGTAATGTGCTCCCGTCCTCTGGTCTTTGTCAGCACACGAGCAGCTGAGATCTGTGGTCGTTGTAGATTGGAGATGGTCTTTTTGGGAAGACCAAAGAGCATGGCATTGTAATAATCAAAACGACAGGAGATAAAAGCATCCATCAGCACCTCTTTGTTAGCCTAAGAGAGAAATGGCCAGACTCTGGCTGGATTCTTCAGAGATGGTAAAAACTCAGTTACATTTTTGATTGTGGAACAAAATTAAACTTCGAGTAAAAAATGACACCTAGGTTCTTTTCACATTGTGACAGTTTTTAAACAGTGGTTCTCAACTGTTGTCACCCTGGGACCTGCATTTTCCTATTGTTGCAAAGTCACGACCCACTTTTATAGCAGTTAAGAGCAAATCAAGTTTTTTTTGTTTCATAAAATGTTGTGATCTGCTGTATCGAAGACGGTGCTGAGATCGAGTTGAACCCCGACTGGGAGTTTTTGTGAATCTGCATTATACCTGATGTCATTTAACCACCTTTGCAGCTGTCTCGGGACTGTGGTTCATCCTAAACCCAGATTGATATTTTTTTTAAATATTGTTTGTATTTAAGAAACAATACTTGTGCAGGTGAGACCATTTTAATAGTGAGTATGAGAATGTTTCAGTAGTGTGTATGAGACCATTTCAGTAGTCTAAATGAGCGAGCCAATGAAATCAGTTGCGTGTATGAGTGTTCAGAGGTGTATATGAGTGAAATATTTTTTTAGTGAGCATTTGAGTCGTGTAAATGAGCGAGAGAAAAAATCAGTAGTGTGTATGAGTGTTCAGAAGTGTATATAAGTGAAAACACACACATAATATAAGCATGACAGCATCTTCGCACCGTTTAAAACCATTTCAGCGTTAATGTCGACACACTAGTAAACAGGTTTGCGTGTTTGTCTCAACAATGTGTGTGCATTTGTGTGCGTGTGTGTGTGAGTGTGTGGAAAAGAGAGAGGGATTACCAGGTTGCCATGGCGATTAGTGAGAGCGAGGTTGGGCCATCTCTTCAGGGAGGGAGGAGAGAGACAGACTGCAATATATAAAAGCAGCTATGAATAACCGGGACTTCAGTGGCGATGCACTTGGCAACGGTGGCGTGTCATGCGATGTCAGAGCGCAGCCAGAAATTAGTCCATTTTTTACTTCACAATTCAAGTGTAGCACCACTAACATGAGGTCAAAGACAAGCAAATATATGTCAGAAGTTCACCATGCTTTGCCTTCAGGTTCATACACGCTAATCTCAGCCGCCCTTCTACCGCAAGCCGGCCGGGCGGGTGTCGAATGTTACACAACAACAGACACCACAGACGATCACCTCTCCTCCCATCTGTGAAATGCGTTGTGGTCAGTCCGCCTAATTAAAAGCCAGAAAGTAGGTCAGAGCAAAACAAGAGGCCCCCCATGGGAGTAGACCGTACCATTTATGTCGTCCTCAATACAGTGAATGTGCACAGCATGCTCAGATTATATTTGTTGCTAATGTCAGTCATCTGCAGCATTTATGTTTCGGATGATTTTAAGATAAAAAGTTCAAATACATGGGGTCCTCCATTTGCAACGGAGTTCCGTTCCTATGGCGGCGACATAACCCAGGACTGACATTAAAAAACAGTAGCTCAGTAGGCCCAATCTTCATCAAAACCCACGCAAGCACGGAAGAGAGCATGCAAACTCCACGCAGGAGGGCACGAGGCGAGATTAGAACCCTGAACTGCGAGGCAGTAATTGCTCGACCACTGTGCTCCTCTAAGGAACCGTATTTGGTCACTTAAACTTCTATATAAAACCGTACAACTATTGTTCTTCTGGATAAGTCACATTGCGCATGTTAAATTAATTTGCATATACTCCTCCCACAACGTGCAAAATAAACTGTGCTGCAATTCAGCACATCTGTTCAAGTTTTAGCGGTCAAGGACTTGTAAATCAATCAGGCCCTGAGTATGGATGCTGTCAGTCAAGCTGAAGCCACAATAGCACATTCACGAATCCACTGAAGCGTAATGCATGCTGTTCACTTTCATAGATTGAACAATCAGATTGAAACAACACGTTACGATGAGCTCGAAAAGAAAAAGAAGAAAAAGGGACAAAGTAGAGGAGAGAGGAGGGATGTAGGGAGATGAAGGGAGTGTTGAGGGAAGACGAGCACTCGTGGGGGTCCCAGCATTTAAATAATTCAACGAGAGACTCACAGCAGCACTCAGTGCAGAGGAGGAGCAGTCAGGTCAGCTCATTCACCGCACAGGAGAGGGCAAGAGGGAAGGAAGTGTAGATAAAGATAGCACGAGAGGGGAAGACATTACTGCGAAAGTGTGGCCGTGCGCATTTGCATTCGTGTGTGTGGGCGTTACTGTCTATGTGTGTGTTGTCTGCACGTGTGCGATCGCCGTGCCTGATGCAAGTAATATAACAGCCAAGGTGAAACAGGTGGCTATACCTCCTGCAAATTTTGGATTTCTCTTCATCGCCACGGCAACCGCCTCCTCCCTCCCTGACTCGCTTTTTCCCGCACTTTACTTTTTTACTCTTTTTACGCCCATCCGTCACTCTCTTTCTGCATCGATCCCACTCTGACTCACCACACTTACTTTGGACTCTTCTTCTCTGGCTCTGGAAACACCACCTTTTTCAACCTCCTACTAACACACATCAATTATTACTTCTGCTAAGGGCAAAAGGGCAAGTGGAAGGGGGATTAGTAGGATGACAACACAAAACCAAACTGTGTGCATGGGTAACATATGGAAGAATTTTGATGCAAATCTGGACATTTAAAAATTGCGATAATGTAGTTCTCCTTCCGATCAATCATCCGTCGAGACGGCTGCTTCACTTGACTTGCAGATTGGTACCATCAGACACTGTGCGCGGTCATCAAACACAGTGAAAACTAAATCCAGTGGTGCCTTGAGTTCAACTCGTGGCGTAACTCAAAACACATCAATCATCTTTCCCCACTGAAATGATGGGACACCCTGAACTGGTCGATTTAGAGTCTTCGATTAACCTACCATGCATGTTTTTGGGATGTGGGAGGAAACTGAAGTACCCAGAGAAAACCCACGCAGGCACAGGGAGAACATGCAAACTCCAAACAGGGAAGGCCGGATTTGAACCCGGGTCCTCAGAACTGTGAGGCAGATGTGTTAACCAGTCGTCCACCATGCCGCGTAAAAAAAAAAAAAAACATACAGAAATTGCATAATTGAATGAAATGTAAAGCATTTGAACTGTTTTTTCCACACTTTTTGCTTCAATTCAATAGACATTGTGCTGGTCCTTCTGGTGTGCGGGCCTTGGCCACCTGGGGGCAGTATAATACAGACATACAGCTATACATGGAGAGGGTCACAAGTCCTGACCAACCTGCGGTATTATTAGTAGTTCTTTGCAGAGGATAAAGAATATATGCCTGTGCGAATTGGTATATTATTCCTGGATCAGACTACAGGATTTTAGCTCCAATATTGGCCCGCAGCTATTGCAGCCGATTTCCCAGGTCGGGCCCGACATATTTTGTCAGGAACGACAAAACGTCTTGTAGTGTGACATGATCCACGACCAACGATTTGGCCCTTCGATAGCCCTACGACGCCCAAATGAAAAGTCTAGCATGTTTGATTTTTTGGGATATCTTATGTTTTAGATTATGTTGTACCAGGAAGGTCACTGATGGTGTAGTGGTACACTCGCCTGACTTCGGTGCAGGCAGCGTGGGTTCAGTTCCCACTCAGTGACGATGTGAATGTGAGTGCCAATGGTTGTCCATGTCTGTATGTGCCCTGCGACTGACTGGCGACCAGTTCAGGGTGTAGTCCGCCTTTCGCCCAAAGTCATCTGGGATAGGCTCCAGTGTCCCGCGACCCTAACCAGGATAAGCGGTGTTGAAAATGGATGGATGGATGGATGGATGGATGTACCAGGAAGTAAGCGAAAGACTGATGACTGATAACTCAAGATATCAGGAATCTACTGCTCTGTTCTTGTCAGAGTGCATGCTGCTGATTGCAGAAATTGAAACTCGTCACAATGAGATCTCAGACTGACACACAAAGGCGTTCCATGAACTTCGTTCAATCTGTGCTCTCGTGACATTCTCGATATCTTTATATTTTCATCAGGAATCCATAACGGTGCTAGTAGCATGTCCTAGCCTTTTAGCATGACGTCACAGTAAGCGTTTAGATGTTCGCTCAGAAGCGCTTATCCTCATTAGGGTTAGTGTGCTGGCACCTCTCCCAGCTGACTCTGGGCAAGCGGCGGGGTACGCCCTGGATTGGTCGCCAGCCAATCGCAGGGCACACGTAGACAAACAAGCAGTCACAGCAGCAGATCTATGGACGATTTAGAGTATTCAATTCACCTAACATGGGTGTTTTTGGAATGTGTGATCAAGCCGGAGTACCCAGAGAAAACATGCAAACTGCACACAGGAAGACCAGAGCTGAGATTTAAGCCTCAGAACCGTGAGGCAAATGTGCTAACCACTCTACCAATGTGCTGCCTATAATTTGGAATGTTATTCGCTACATGAATGTCGGTGTGATGCAGTACGGAGCCTCATGAGAATGGTGGGGGGTGTACCTAATGTTTTGTCCCGCGTGGCTCCATATTATTGCGTGGGGAAGACGTCGTTAGCCGAGCTGTGGGGAGAGGAGGGGCCACTCCTCCGCAGACCACCTCCACCCCTCCATCCCCACTCGTCGCCGGAGCTCACCTGCGGACACCCGGCCCAGCGGAGACGATTTGCGGGCGTTCTCTGTGGTCCTCCATCGTCGACGCAGGAGCACACCATGACGTCAGGGTACCAGGTCGCCGCTGAAGGGAGCTTCGGGTCGTGAGGAAGAAAAGGAGGAAGAGGAGGATACTCCGCGGTGCTCGTTGAACACCTTTCGGGCTCGGGATGGTGAGGATGAGGAGGACGATGATGATGGAGGAGGGCTGGCTGCTGATATTGCTGCTGGCGATGCTCGCCATTGCAGGAGGTGAGCAACTTCATCCCTCCGTCCTTTCATTTCTCCATCCATTTATTCGTTCAATTCTTGTGAGCGGCGTCAGAGTGGAATGTTTCAAAAAGGGAAAGAGAGGACGAGGACTCACCATCTTTTCCCCACATAGCGCCACGGGGGGGGGGGCACACTATAGATGATGCACGCACACGTTATAGTTTAATATTAAATCTACTGTATTGTCACGAGAGATGTGGACCCGGTGTCACAGTGCCACAAAAATATCCCAGCACTGATTTATTAACGAGGCTTTTTAATACGTGTTGTATTATTGGCTACAATAATGTTTTAGGTATATTTGAATATTTTCAACATGCTTATTCAATTTGATAGAATTTGGGATATTTTTAAGTCTCTTATATAATTTTCAATACAATTGTAGCACATTTAAAAATGTTTATATAATGTTTTTTTTTTAGAACGTATTGATGTATATTTTAAAAAGGTTGAATATACTTTCAAAAATTTGTGATATACTCTAAACATATGTTGTAGGTTTTAATACATTTGTACTACGTTTGAACATAAGTTTATATATTTTAAAACATTTTTACATAATTTTTATTTATAATCGAATTTATAATTGTAATATGTTCTAATATATTTTTATATATTTTAAACCATTTTTATATCACTTATGTATAATCTATTGATGCTACATACATTTCAATATATTACAAGTAATAGTTTGTTAATTTGTGCTCTATTTATTTGAATGTTGTGTACATTATAGTACAGTATTTTATACTTGAAAATATATCTTTTGTAATTTATAATTTATACACTTTATGTACATTTAAATATATTGTAATAAGTGCAATCATTTGTGATATATTAAAACTATTTAATAGATTTTTAATATATTTGTAACGTGTTTAATGTGTGTTTATATCATTTCATTTACATATTTTAAAACATTTTAGAAAATTAAATGACTAAAAACAGAATGCATTGTGCACACTGTGAGAACTAATAGGGTGAGCGTATAATATGAAGTTATTTTACCTTCTAAAATAGAACGCATAATGGGCCTCCCACACATTCTTCCATTCTCTGTCCCTCATTAACATGAAGGTCTTTGACTTGAGTGGGCAGGTTAATCAGAGGCAGGTGGAACTAAACAACTTCCTGTCATCAACGACAAACAATGGTGTCATTCAGCAATGCAGGAAATAATCGTATACTGTAGATGCACGCATGCTTAAAACACGTTTGGGGTCCATACTGTGTATAGAAATGACATTACCTCGCTGTTGTTTCTAATAGAAAGGTTGACTTTCGGTGAGTGAAAAAGGCATCACCTTAATTGGCCCTCAGGGAATTGTGTTCAGGATTTTCAGCCACGCTATTTGTACTGGTACACGGCTCTTAATCAATCGATCCGTCAGGAGCTTGGCTAGTCCTCTGAGTGATCGATTCATTTGTCGTCTTAACAGAAACATTTTGGACAATTCTAACTGCAGGAGTTGCACTTGACTAAATGGCCTTCATCGAATATGGAGAAAATGAAACAGCTGAAACTCCCTTCCCTCGCCCCTTGCGTTGAAAGCAATTGCCGCTTTCGACACAGCAGACGTTGGGGGATGACGTCATCGAATTATCTGATTGCAGGATAGCGTGTCGCTGTGTGAAAGTGCACACGGTCGTGGCATTATCCCGCATCGCCGGATGCTGTGGTGGATAAAGAGGGATAAGTCTACTGTTATAGCGCTGATGAGGCAAGAGGCTTGTACCTGCGGGCTTGCAATCAAGCTCTCCCTGAATTCCTGCGTTATGCGGAGGAGTTGCGCCATAGTGTGGATGTAGGCCTTCGCTGACGTCATTTTACACTTCCTTCGACAGTAAACACGTAGCGACTGAATCAACGGTGCATCTGCGGGTTGCAGCCAAGTCTTGCACTCCATTTTGTCGCAGTTGATTTAAGACACCCTTCAATCAATTAGTTCACTGGAAACAGTTTGGGGTATGCCCTTTTTCCCAAAAGGTAAGCTTGCATGCAGCACGGTGGAATAGTGATTAACATGTTTGTCTGAGGTTTAGGGTTCGAATCTTGGCTCCGGCGTTCCCTTTTCTCCATGTACTTCAGCTTCTTCCCACATTCCAAAACATGCATGTTGGGTTCATTGAAAACTAAATTGTCCATAGGTGTGAATGGTTGTTTGTCTGTATGTGTCACGTGATTGATTGGCGTTGAGGCCAAAGTTGACTGCGATAGGCTCCGGCTCACCCGCGACCCGAATGAGGACAGGCCCTATAGAAAATGAATGGTTGGACAATCAAACACTCATAAAGCACTCTCTTAACTTTCATGAAGAATGAGGGGTGATTAACTACTTTTACTCTGATGAGTACAAGTGCTGTAGAAAATGGATGTATAGAATTGTTGAAACTATGTTTGTTCAGTGTTTCAATTTCACGATAATACTTCTTGTACGGGTTTTATTTTGAAAGGTGCTCAGCACGTTGAAATAGTTGTTACAACATCTGGCTCTCAATATTGAGGTACAGGGTTTGAATCTCGGCTCTGGACTAGGAAGTTTAAGGATTTTGGGGTGCTTTGTATTAGAGTGGTACCTTGACCTATGAATGCCCCAACTTGTGAGTTTTTTGAGTTATCCATTTTTTTGGGCTCACTTTCAGCTGTTTACTGAATGGGACAAACAGTCAAAACAGAAATGTTAAAAAAAAACACTTGCAAGGAGGATGGAGCAGACACTAACGCAAACTAAAACAATTATTTGCACTCTTCTAGGATGCTTTATTATGTTTTTACATTTATATTTTACAGAAATGGGTGAGGGCGGCACGGTGGCCGACTGGTTAGAGCGTCAGCCTCACAGTTCTGAGGACCCGGGTTCAATCCCCGGCCCCGCCTGTGTGGAGTTTGCATGTTCTCCCCGTGCCTGCGTGGGTTTTCTCCGGGCACTCCGGTTTCCTCCCACATCCCAAAAACATGCATGAATTGGAGACTCTAAATTGCCCGTAGGCGTGACTGTGAGTGCGAATGGTTGTTTGTTTCTATGTGCCCTGCGATTGGCTGGCAACCAGTTCAGGGTGTACCCCGCCTCCTGCCCGATGACAGCTGGGATAGGCTCCAGCACGCCCGCGACCCTAGTGAGGAGAAGCGGCTCAGAAAATGGATGGATAGAAATGGGCGAGTTCCAATCCTAGGTATCGGTATCGGGCCCATACCGGCCCTATCTCAAGGTATCGGGTACTCGCGAAGGCTGGCGATACCAGCCACCGATACGTAAGGAAGAAAATCTGACATTCAGTAAGTCCTCTTTGCCAGTATTTGGCACTACACTGTGGCACATTTGCAAATCATCATGTGTGCCAGGAAGAAATGTCTCTGTTCACAATTATCTGCCATTGTGTTAATTGAAATTTGATGTATAAAATGTACTAGTGGTATCGGTACTTTGTATTGGTATCAGTGAGTACTGACGAGTGAATACTTGTACTGGTATCAGTATTTTACAATGCAGTGCTATATTTTATTTATTTAAAAAAACAGCACAAAAAATGTGTGTGTTTGGGGGTGGCTGTCATGGATTAATGCCACTTCAATTCGATTCAATGTGGACAATTGATTTGATATTCAGATAAATTGGGTTACGAGCTTGCTCACAGAATGAAATAAACTCATACGTCAAGGCTCCACTGTGTTATTATTATTATTATTATTATTATTATTATTATGGTGCAGTTCAATGGGCGTGCACTTATAAAAAATATAAAATGCTCCCAACATGAAATGTGATTTTAAGCAGCATCTGACAAAGCAGCAGAGCACTAATGAGTCATTCCTCCTTTAGGGTGAAAATCTGACTAGCATTATTGTCCTCCCAGACTCCTAACATGTTTGGAGGAATACTCGCAATGAGCACGAGTGCCTCTCACACACATACACACACATTCAATCGTGGAGAAACCTTTTAAACGCAACACGTGCTTGAATATAATCCACACTCACGTTGGCTTCTAATGAAGATGATGGCAGCGGCCACACTGGCATGGCGGAGCATTCCTTTGAGCTGAGACGAGGCAAATGGATGGGACGTTTTGCGCCTCAACGCACGAGCGCGTCTCGTCAGGGCAAATACATGTGATCAAGGGAGACACGGGGAACGAATTAAGTCTTTAAATTAACCGCGCCGCACGGGCCACATTTCGTCCGGAAGACTTTAGCGTAGGTGAGCGCGCGCATAAGGAGTAGCGGTGGCATTCGCCATCTGCCCAAGGACGCTCAAGGGCATTTCAGCACCTGTTTTACACGGCGTTGTATGGGGATGTCCACTACCACTCCCTCCCTCCCTCTCTCTCTTCCCCCCGCTGGGCCATGTATAATGAACGGGTCTGTGGTACGGCATTGACCTTATGCAGGGGTTACTGCATGATGGATAAACAGTGGAAACTCCATTGTTGAGTGCCTTAAAGCTTGTAGAATTTGGAGTGCAACTTCACTGGAGTTCATTTCGGCCAGCATCAAAGCGTGCGTTTGCGTCAGCGTGTGTTTTTGTGTGGTAAGAAAATGGGGATATTTGCCGCAAGTGAACTGTGATGTATACGTGTAGAGCAAAGACGGTGGTACTTTTGCCCAGTGTTTCGGCTTCACAATACAGTAGTGCTTCATTTACTCGTTTTATTTTGGAAAGTGGGCAGGTCTTCCTCACATTTCTGCAGTTTAGTGTACAATCTCAGCTCCGGCCTCCCAATGTGCCATTTGTATGTTTTGTCCGGCTTCCTCCCGCATTCCAAAAACATGCATGTTATGCTCATAGAAGACCCTAAATTGTCAATAGGTGTGAATGTGAGTGTGAATGGTTGTTTGTTTTGCTGGCGACCAGTCCAGGGTGTACCCCGCCTCTTGTCCAAAGTCATCTGAGATAGACTGCAGCTCACCTGTGACTAATGAGGACAAGCGCTAAGAAAAAAGGATGAATGGATTATTGTAGGTGTCAACTTCCTGTTTTTGTCTTCAGTTTAATATGACTCTCAGATGGAGCTGATATTAACCAACCAAGCCTCCAGATGAACCTTTATAACATGAGCACAGTGAGTGTTTTTCTAATTTGAGTGTCGCCTTCCATCAGTTTTTCTTTTTTTTAATACAATCTTTGATAATCCTCATCAGGTTTGCGAGATAATTTCTATGGGAATGCCCAGAATATCCTTTTTCAAGCTATTTTAGTTGGGCTTTTAGACCTGGGAGTTCTATGTGACATGTAAATAAGCCTTTCTCTGATTGGATCACTCATCTTCCCCAATTTAAATATAGAAAACAACTTAGCTGTGATTGGTCTACTTGTATATCGAGGCATCTAATATCGTCTAGAAGCTCGGGGCGGCCAAGGATTCATAACGGCGTTGCGTCCTTTGAGGTCTTACTATCACTGTGAAGCACAATTGACTAAGCGTTGGATTGTTGGCTCACTTATAAGGAACGTGATGTGAAAGGGGATGTGAGTGAACATCCGACAATCAATGCAAACTTTGCTATTTCATCACATTTGCATTCAAAATTAGAAATATAGTTGAGTGTTGTTGTAAAACACAACATATGTCTAGCGACTGATGTATAGACTGTATTTGTACGGCTGAGACTCGCTGGCTTGTTTCATGTTGTCGTTCAGTTTAGTCGAATGGATGGGTACCATCCACCAAGACTTGAATATTAATTGTCAAACCTACGTCACAACGTTGGCAATTTAGAATCCACCCGTTTTGTAAGCCTGATTCCGTTTGTTGCCTTTTGCATTCAATTGACAAACTGCATAGATGTTAAACTCATTTTGACCTATGTTTTCCATAAAACAGTCGAAAAATATATATTTTTATGGTAGGGGACCATTAAAATCTTCGGGGCATTAAGGTTGCGGGTGAGCTGGCGCCTAACCCAGCTGATTTAGGCCCACCCTGGACTGGTCGCCAGCCAATCGGAAGGCACATATCGACAAGCAAGCATACAAACTAACATTCAGGCCAATGGACAATCTAGTCTTCACTGAACATTACATGCAGGTTTTTGGAACGTGCAACGAAGCTGGAGTACTCGGCGAAAACCCATGCAAGCTCAGGGAGAACATGCAAACTGACATTTGAACCTGTGACCTTTTACTTATGTGGCAGATTTGCTATCCACCATGCTGCCTGTGTTTTACTGTTGTACCCTGTTGTACAGTACTTTTGATTTTAAACACAAACGTGTGTTTGTCGCACTGTGACGCCTTCCGTTGTGTGTGTGTGTGCGAGCGACAACTAATTATTTCTCCGTCAGGGCTACAAGTTCTGCTCAGTCAGTCAGACTGTCATCACTGCTCTGCTGCACCACTGATCTCTACAGCATCTCAACAACAGTATATGTGTGTCTGCATTGACTTTCTGTCTCCATCCTTTTGGAGCGACTCCCAACACACTGCAGCAGCAGCAGCATCAGCATCACATCAGCACATTCGGAGCTGCACGTGCCACTGTACAAACGAGCCACAACAGATGTGTGTAATGAGTGTGTCTAAATGTGTGCGTGAGAGCGTGTGAACGAATGCTCGGCTGTGCTAACCCAGGTGATTAGGAGGGCACGGTGCAGGGACAGCAGAGGTTTAATAGAAACTTAAGCAAGACACAAGAAGAAGAACTAGATAAGAGAAAGAGTTTTCACTTGGACAATGTGGCTGTTAATTAAGATTTCAGGCGCTTTTATCGTCATGAAATGTGGTAACAGGCATGATGTGAACTTTAAAGCAGGGATTGAGCCCATCACAGCAGCAAACATACCATTAGTGACACACCAGAGCAGTGGGAAGCTTTCTAGGGCTGACAGCGAAATGCTACCTACCATACCATAATAGAGTTTGTGTTATTAATTTCAGTAATGCTGTCAAGTTCACGTTCACATCAAAATGCTCATCAACATCAATTCAAATTCAAATATGACTACACTGTTTTTTGGTTTTGTTTTGTTTTTCTCTTCCAAATGTATGGAAAGTGATGCAACAGAATTGTTGTCCGGGTGGACATGGTATTCAATTAACAAAACTAATCAATCCGACTCCAAAAATGGAAAGAAATGTTAAAGTCTACTGGGGAAATAGGGGGAGCGAAGTTGACTGACTGGTTTATGTGGCAGAGCAGATTGCAAATATAGCAAGAATTGTTGAAATAGTGATATAAGGTACATTTCTTGTCTTCAAATCCCTCTCTTTTCAAAAATAATGTTGGCCACAAAAAAATCCAAGATGGCAGCAAGAAAACAAAAAAAAGATGCTCACACTGTACAGTAAAGACCCACAATTTGTTTTAAAGACATAGCCAGTATTAAGAGTATGCAGTTTGTAAGAACAGAAATTTGTGCAACCTGAATGCAGGTAGTCTTTATTTGTATTTTTTGGGCGGGGGAGTAATCGCTACATGTCTAAATCATTATCTCATCTTATCCATATAGGAAGCCATCACATATATACACCCTGCGGAGTTTGCTGACGCCACAGCCAATGATGCCTCTCCATCCAGTTAGTGCACAGCGTTTCGGCTTTGCGCGATATAGCGACCGTGCGTACGATCAATACTGATATCTCCGCTCTGTTGGCACCACGCAGCCAATTGGCCGCTGCTAGTAGTTCAGTGGCTGGGCGCTGTTATTGATTTATGAATATTACAGGAAATAATGATTCCTGCTGCGGCCAAAAAGCCTTTTTAAGTGAGTACAAAGCAGGGAAGGCAACTCTATTTTCATAATCGCCCTCATAATGAGATGATCACTATCGTAAAATTCTATTTAACTCTCGTATGACCTCATTTTTTCCGCATTAATGTGGATCTTGCAGTAATAATGTGAACCCTACACTCTTGTGTGTGTGTGTGTGTGTGTGTGCGCGTGTGTGTTTGGTTGTGCACACATGGCGGTGCGTCAGTTCTTTCGCTCTGATGTCTAATGGGAAGTCCTGCTGAAATATTCATAGTGTCACATTAGGTTTCCAATATTTGCACCGGAAAACAAGCAGGATCGGACTTTAACTAGCAGCCACGTTATAAGCACTCAGCTCGGCCTTCAGCATGACACAGCCGCACAGTTAGTCCGTCTTTGTTTTAGGAGGAGCCACTTAGCATTTTAGACAGCTTCAACCCAGCATTCAAACTGCCATTTTGCAAGCTGTAACGCAAGACTTCTGCAAGAAACTTGAGCTCATTTAGCTTTGAAACGATTTGTGTGATGGCAATGAGTAAATATGTGACGCAAACCATAAATGGAACATTTCACGAACAGGAACAACACAAACTGAATTTGGTGTTTCTGTGAAGATACTTGCCTCCCAAGCTCAAAATGGTGCTTAAATATCTGCAGTGGTTGACTTCTTTCTCCACTTGTATGACAATTAAGGATGCTCAAAAGCATGATGAAGTCTTAACGCTTGGCGACCCGCCTTCAGTAATCCTCCCACTTCCCCATATGCTGTCTGGCTTCAACACATTTTTTCCCATAGTTTTCCTGCTTTATCATAGAGATTACCTTCTTTTTACACTTTTATGACTGTTAATGTTTTTTAAAAATCACAAAAAGTTTCCAAAATAGTTACTACAGTTGCCTCTGCATTGCCGCATACGTTTTTGCTCATTTGCGTCAAATAGTTTACGAGGTGTCAGAAACGTTCCAGGACTGGAGTCACAAAAGATATATTTCAAAACCAAATTACAAACTATAAGATTTCCCCTTCAAAGTGGGCCAGACAATCAAACAGCATGTTTTCAAAGCGATCCCGCAGCGTTTGCTTCGTTCAGTGCATGAGGAGAGGCAACGGTTGGAGCATCTGGCAGTTCCTGGCCGAGAAGAACGCCGCCGTGCCGGAGCAACCTTCCTGTTCACTCGATCTGGCCCCTATGATTTTTTTTGTTCTACTTTCTTGAAGGGGGCCTGTTTTAAAAACATGGATGACATCAAGATGACGTGATGATGGAGCTGCGGAGGAAGAGTCCTTCCAATAGTGCATGATGGCGTGGCAGAGAAGGCCTAGGAAAGTGCAGTAGAGTCCAGAGGGATTACTTCCGAGAGGAAAAGTTGTAGTTTGGATTTTAAATATACATTTTGTGTTTTGTGACACCAATCCAAGAACCTTTATGCTCATATATACAGTACATACTGTATATAGTAAGTATATATACAATAAGTACTATATGTATAAAGTTTATTGGATGCTTTCAGTTATTGTTCATTTAATTTTAACTCATTTAAAAAACAAAACACATTTCATTATCACTCCAATATAATGTGTGACTGGACAAGATTGTATGACTTTTTGACCTTATAACTTGTTTAACCCAAGTGAGGACACGACTCGACTTTGCTCACAGTAACTTGGGATTTGCTTGCAACTTGAAGGTTATGTATTGAGAGTAACTTTTGTAGGCGTGTATGTGACTTACTCCCCCATCTGGCAAGAACTACGGCGGTCCTAAAAGCAGAAAATGTCTCAATATTGGACTAGTAGAAGAGACCCATGTTACCGGCTGAAAGAATGACTTGGCATTTTCAGATTTTAGCTGAAATCTTCACCTCAAACAAATTGTTCTCACGGCAAAACTATAGCAGATATTAATTCCGCGTAACATTTTTGAGGATGCCAAGGGTGGATGTGCTCAATTTCTAAGTCGGTTTAAAACTGATTGAATTAGAGCAGGTTTCAAAAGTGCAAAATAGAGATTCTGGCCAAAAAAATAGCATAACATAATAACATTGTTGTCACTGGAGGAGTTGATGGACTTTGCCTTGATTCAAGTCTAATAAAAGGTACAAAAGAATTGACACGAAAGTGGATTTTTCTGACAGAAGACACCCATGTGTACAAAAACATCATTTAATACAAAATGAGGGAATATTGTGGCCACGGTGACGAGTTAATCGTGTTACAATATGTATTTTTAATAACAAAGCTTTTTCCAAAATAATGGTTGGCAGTTATTAAAAGCTTTATGATTGCAATTGTTTGACACTGTAGTGCAGTATTTCTATTTCCATGATTGCATTTTTAATTCTTTTATGCAACGAGGAAAACTGTTTCCAACTGAACAAATCTTTTCCCACACGTTGTCTCACGACCATCACCTTTTCACCAGGATGTCCAGAAACGGCAATATAGTGTAAATGTTGCTTAAGTTAGTAGGCCACTTCTTCATTCATGGGGGATGATGAACAGAAGGGTGCCTTCATACTGTAATTCTGGAGTGTAGAAGATTCCATTGTGACTCAAATGGTGACAATAAATACGTACCTGGCTCTGTACCTGTCTAGATCCTCACCAAAATGACTTCTTCCATGGCCATCCTTCAAACTACTACCTTGTAACATCACCACGCTGGAGCCCTGCTTGTAAGACTTTCAAGTATCCTCATATTAGTTTGACCATCAGCCAGATGATGAGCACTGAGATGCAGGGAACGTGTTCTGCTCCATCATTGTTTAAGTGGACTGCTTCCTCCTTTCTGTCTCACAGTGCTGTTATTGCCTCGAGCTTCTGGGAGTATAGCACATTAGTCATATGGCTCTGTAATGCTGATTTCCCCCACGAATATGTGCAAACAACAAGACTCCTATAGGCAACCACATGCCATAAATAAAGTTAATGCTATACGCACACACACACACTGACAGGTCTCGTATTGATGATGTTGTATTAGCCAGGGAAGGGCCAATAAATGCATAGCATCTGTCAGCAATACATTTGGAGGAGATGGCGATAACAGAATGAGAGCAGGATGCAGACAGCCAGGGGAGCGTAAAAGAACATACAGCCCCGCTCTGATGTTGCAAAAGGATGGAAAAGAGTGCAGGGAACAGAAGGTTAAAAAGGAGGGGATTTGCGTGATGGGGCAAGAATAGAGACCTCATTGATCCCGAGACAGAGGCCATCATCCGCTTGGCTGCGCAAGGCTCATTGCCGTAGGGCACCAACTAACGATGAAGGGACAGTTGGATGCTGGGGAGGAAAATACACATGAATATGTGCAGAGACATGAGCAACAACAGTGGAGAGCACAAGCAGACTCGAAAATAGTGCTGCTACCTTGAAAAAAAAAAGAATTCACTCCAATGATAATACACCCTGATTGCTTTAAAAATGTGGCAACATGTAATATTTCCATCGCAATACATGGCATGTTTAAAACAGCATGTTGGCCATATTTGCACATTTGAACATTATAATTACAGCCATTTTCGAAGTGCAACCATCGTTTCAGAAGCATATGATACCATGTAGAATTGTAATTGTTCTTCACTGCGATTCACTTCTTTGTCTGTTGGGAGTCCCGCTTTTTGAGAATTTTGTAGGATTTTTACAAAAAGTAATGCACTGTAATGAGTAGAAACATTTTGAGCTACATTGGGTTGCTTTTTTAAAAATAAATAATTGTACAAGCCTATGCAAATAATACACCCTAAAATCCTAATCCAAACTGCTTTGAATATGACATATATATATATATATATATATGTACAGTATATGTGTATGTATTTGTAATAACGTAATGTAATAATGTATTTAGTCATTTGTGGGCCCAAAACAAACAGCCTTCCACATCAGTGCACAGCAAATATTTTGTATAATAATGTTTATCGTCAACGAAAAAGTGAATTTGAAAAAAACAAATCTATTTTCTGAACTAGATAAGGCCTTTAAAATCCTTCTGGAGGATAATCATCTAACAAGCGGATCATCCAAATACATTTCAGAATCAGAATCATCTTCATTTGCCAAGTATGTCAAAAACACAAAAGGAATTTGTTGGAGCCGCTCTAGTACGAAAACAGACAGCCGTTTGACAGAAAATACGTTTCAGACATAAAAACACAAGTTACTGAGCAATGAAAGGTTACCGGTAATGTGGGAATGCCGATAACATTTTTTGTTGTTGTTTTTTTTTTGACAATTGTGCAAATGTTGCAGAGTCCTCGTGCAATTTAGAGCAGTTTGAAATGACTAATAGAGCAATAATCTAGTACAGTGACCATTGTGCAAATGCCACAGAGACTTCAAAAGATTTAAGCATTTTAAAGCGATTAGTAGTGCGATAATCTTGAACAGTGTCAGTTGTGCAAATGGTGCAGATACTTTTCAAGCACATGAGTGGCCAGTATTGGTCAACAACAGATATGCAAATATCAGAGTGACAAGACTACTACAGTGAGTGCACGAATAATGTGTAATTGGCCCGACAGCGATGTGAAAGCAATCTCAAAACAAAAATTGGCAGCATGTTACAATGGAATTGTAAGTTAACTGTTTAAGAAGTTAATGGCCAGAGGGAGCAAGCTGTTGGAAAGTCTGCTAGTTTGTTTGCAATGTTCGATAGCGCCTACCTGAGGGAAGGAGCTGAAAGAAGTGGTGACCAGGATGTGGAGAGTCCAAGAGGATTTTGCATGCTCTTGTCTTAGTTCTGGCAGCATGCAAGTTCTCAAGGGTTGGTAGGGGGGTACCGACCATTTTTTTTCCCAGCAGTTTTGATTGTCTGTTGCAATCGGAGTTTGTCCTTTGTTGTGGCAGCACCAAACCAGACCGTGATGGATGAACACCGGACTGATTCGATGACTGCTGAGTAGAACTGCCTCAAGAGCTCCTTTGGCAGGCCATGCTTGCTCAGAAGCTGCAGGAAGTATCTCCTCTGCTGGGCCTTTTTGAGGATGGAGTTGATGTTGGTCTTCTCACTTTAATTCCCAGCTTGAAGCTCTCGACGGTTGACACAGGGCAGTTGGACAGCGTGAGGGGCAGCTGTGGCTAAGGATGCCTCCTGAAGTCCCCCATCATCTCTACAGTCTTGAGCGTGTTCAGCTCCAGGTTGTGTCGGCCACACCACAGCTCCAGCCACTCCACTTCCTGAATCTGGGTGCTTTGTTTCAAATTCGTTTACTTGTTCAGCGAGCGTTAGCAGTGCGGCATTCGTTTGAGCTTGAGGAGGAACGTAAACACCTGCAAGTATGAATGAAGCGAACTCGCACGGCGAGTAGAATGACTTACAGTTCAAAAACAGCGACTCCAAGTCCGGGCTGCAGTGTGTGTTGAGCTCTGTGACGTCGGTACGCCATTTTTTGTTGATATAGAAGCATATCCCCCCCCCCACACGTTTTATTTTCCCCGATATCTCCGTGACGTGGTCTGTAGTTGGAAGCCCGGAATTACGGCGCCATTTACAGGAACATAGAACAACATTTAATACAGTTCAGCAATTCGATTTAAAACTCACTCGTTTCACTCTCCACTTCATCTGTACTGTATCCTACTTGGCTGACACTGACAGTAGTGCTATTGCTACTGGCAAGCGCATCTGGCTTTTGCTGTTGTCATTTACGCACATTCAGAGTCACTGTACAAAGGTTGAAACCTTTGGTAGTTTTGATAAAAACTGTGTGTTTTCCTCTCACCTTCTCTTCTCCGCTCCATTTTCCTTACAACACATTAACAAATTTGTTTTGCGAGGGCTATCCTCTCTGAATCAAGTCTGCACATGCACAGTAAGAAGATGGATTAGCCCATTGCATAAGGAGGGAGGGGCAAGCACTCGAAACAATCATGTTAGATGAAGCATTTTTAAATGTGTGAATTGGGACCAAAACAATTCTAATTTTATTATTTTTGATTTTATTAAACCTTTGGGGGCTCTTGGAAACCTTGGGGCCCCACGGACTGACTTGTTTTTGCCTAATGGTAGGTCCGCCCCTGGTGATACAGCAGCCATTTAAGTTTTAGTAGTATAGTATATTGTGTAGGATTTGTATTGCCTTTAACTATTGCTGACTTTGTTAGGAGTCTTGTTTCTTGAGAATCTGGGAAGAATTTTACAAAAAGTAACTGTACTAATTAGTATAAAACTGACATTTTGGTTTACTAAAAAAAAAAAAAACATGTGCAAGCTTAACCTTGCTCAGACACAATGATTCGAACAAGTTCTAAATTATGGCAAAATCTAGCATTTCTATCATGAAACATTGCATGTTCAAAACAGCATGCAGGCCATATTTGTGCAATGTGATACTGCAGCCATTTGGTTTGCCTTTCAGCAATATCTATTGTTCCTTGAATTTTATTAGATTAGTAAATAATTGTTTTTTAAGACATGTGGCTGGTTACATAAAAATCAGCTTTAAAAATATATATATATATTTTAACATAATCTCCAAAAATAATACACTTTAACCCTCTGATCCAAACTGAAACTATGTTGAAATGTAGCATTTCCATCACAAAATATCACAGCACATGAACCCTTTTTGTGAAACATTAGGGCAATCTTTTTTAACAGTATAATACTAAGTAGGATTTTTATATTGTCTTTCTCTACTATTGATTTCTTTGTCTCCTTTGTTGTGAGAATTTAGAGGGCTAGTTTACAAATGGAAATGTATGTCTTGATCGCGTAATTATAAAAATCTTTCATGCAACAATACAGCAGGAAGCCTATCCACGAGAGATAATGTAACTGGAAAATAGTCAAGTTATAAATAGTACTTAGCTTTTGATACCATTTTTTACTACTTCCTTGTGAAAACACGATGCTATTATATAAGTGTGGGATTCCATTAAGAAGTCATTATATCATCCCGAGGGATGTGAATCAGTCATCGCAAGAGTTGTTTGTCTTCCTGCTAGGCCGTTAAAAGCTTCTGATTGCAGGTTTGGATTGAAATCCTGTAAGGAGGAGTACCGTATTTTCACGACCATAGGGCGCACCGTATTAAAAGGCGCAGTCTCAGTTACGGGGTCTATTTCTGTATTTAACACATACATAAGGCGCACCGTGTTATTGGGCGCAGGCATGGTAAAACATACGCTAGCTTAAAACATACGGTAGCACTCATGCACGCTAAAACAGTGTTTTTAAAAAGGCAGCGGGTGCAAAACTGAGTTCGGTGGAACTTTATTGAAGTATTTAACAATGTACTCACGTTATCTTTTGATCAATCCTCATCCACAAATCCATCAAAGTCCTCATCTTCTGTATCCGAAATGAACATCTGGGAAAGTCCTCCAACAAACACGCCGGGTTCGAGTCTCGCTGCCGTGCGAAAGCATGAACAACAGTGCAAGCAGACACGTTAGCCCAGCATCCACAATCCATTCACAAATTGGAATTGGAAGAAAAAAAAGCGCTCCTCACACAACAACATTTATATACGTTGGAACTCGGTGCACACATAAGGCGTGCCGCATTATAAGGCGCCCCGTCCATTTTGGAGAAAATGTAAGACTTTTAAGTGCGCCTTATGGTCGTGAAAATACGGTACTTATATTCAGGGGAAAGTGTGAAGTCATCATGACAGGGAAAAGACAGGAAGGATTTGTGTTTTCGGTGAAACAATAGGACTGCTTTATTGTGTATGCTTTTTGAATGTGCAGTTTAATCCAAAGACAGACACAGTTGGCACATGCCTTCACTACAGCTAACTAAAATAATTGCTGTCATTGCAGGTAGCCTCGGGGCGGACACAGAGGAGCGCTTGGTGGAGCACCTCCTGAATCCCGCCCACTACAACAAGCTGATCCGTCCTGCCACCAACGGCTCTGAGCTGGTGACTGTGCAGCTCATGGTGTCGCTGGCCCAACTCATCAGTGTGGTGAGCATGCGCATCTAACTGCGCACAGGGCATCCGATACTAGGGGTTGAACGACATAAGCGTTAGTCGAAGTAGATTTATCAATCATGTCACTGATATGTTTCAGCCCATTACAGCGGTCTCAAACCTATTTTACACCAGTTTCACATAAAGACATACAGTGGAACCTCAATAGAATGGACTAATAGGGGGTCGGGGTTCTGATACAGTCAATTGTCCGTTACATTGAAGCACTTTTTTGGACACATTGTTCAGTAAAGACGGTCCGTTTTATCCGATGTCCGTTATATCGGGTCCGTTTTATCAAGGTTCCGCAGTATTTCTATGGTCTGGCAGAGAAACAAATAAAAACAAATGATTAAGACGGGTCTCATTTTTGGTAATATAATTCCACAAGCGACATGTGTTACGACGTAGTATCGTAAAGCAACTAATGTTGGTTTGTGTGAGTTGTAATATGAATAAAGTTCTCGTTATCACACGGTTGTCGGCCACGGATTTTTTGATGAAATTTTGGCAACAAAGATGGAGCTTCCTTTTTTGGCGCTGCACTCATACCTCACCGCCAGTCCCATGGTCCCGCTGATATCGATATTTTAAGACTAGAGGTGACGGAATAGCCGAAGCTAGAGAGGCTAACAGCTATTCTCGTCCACAGCCATATTATTTTAAAACTCTCTGATCTGCGCAGACGAATAAAAACGTTGCCTTGTTCACCGGACATTTCGATGTCACACAGATTGGGGTTTCTCTTGTAAATTGGTCAAAGGTCATTTGGAATTCCCCCAAATGTTGGAGCACTTAAATGAGTCAAAAGATCAAGGTGTACCCAGCCAGAAGTTCATTTTGATTTTACTATGGCTTTTTTTAGCTGACATTTCTTCCAAAAGATGGGCCAACCTCCACAATTGGTGGTAGAAGATTGTGAAAAAATAATAAACTTAAGGAAGTTAAGTGAAGTATGCAGACTCGCCATACAGTAGTGTTGTGTGACAAGTAAGAATGTATTTTTAAAAAGCAAAAACAAAAAACAGACGTCGATGACTCGTCTTCTAATTACGCCGCTGTCATTATAATTAAGAATGTGATTCGAACAAATTGGATCGATTAGATTCCACACGTGTTGCAGTGAAGGTGGAACAGATTATTTGTAATTCCATTATTTCCTCTGGGAAAATTTGCTTTGAAATCAATTTGCAATTGAAATTGAACTTGAAAACAAACTGAAGGTCGCGCTAAGTCCCAGAACAGACTGTGTTTTGTTTGAGCTACACTAGTTTTGCACAAAAACACAAAATATACACTGCATTTTGATCCTGTGATTGATCCAGGGTGTACTCTGCCTCTCACCCAAATTCAGCTCAGATCGGCTCCATCTTACCCGTCAACCTAAGGAGGACAAGCGCTACAGAACATGGATGGTTATATTGAGATCGTTTTGATGCAGAGTTAGGGCATATTATTTTATGCCGATGATTCCAAAAATTCACTAGGTTTATCCTAAATATGATGAGGTTACTACAAAATGGTGTCTAATTTGTAAAATGAGTACATCTAGAGTGCATTAATGCACTGACGCTGACTGCTGCTATACGGCACTTAAATTGATTTTCCTGACTGCAAAAAGTCATTTGTGGCCAGCTCTTATGGTGAGAGCTGAAAATGAGGCGGTCTAATGATGTAAATCCCAGGAAATGTGAAGTCGAAGTGCTAATTAGCTGGGCGAAAATCCTTATCATTTCCTCCCACTTTGATTGAATTCAGACCAGTATGTGAAATCCTTGCAAATAAAATAAAATTCCACTGATTTAATAAAACCAAATATATAATATCCTTTTGTATTTAGGAAGTTTTGTCCTGTGCATTTTACAAGAGAGAATTAGAGTCACAGATTATGTGCGATGAACAGACCCTCACACCCATGCACACTTTCACAATCTGATCATCTGTAGTGAACAGACTGTATGACAGCTTGCTGGTCAGGTGTGTGTAAGGAAAATTATAGACCTCACAAAACAAGATCATCCTGTTTAATATTCCCTTTATGAATTTGAAACAGACTCTAAAATTGCCCGTAGGTGTGACTGTGAGTGCAAATGGTTGTTTGTCTGTATGTGCCCTGCGATTGGCTGGCAACCAGTTCAGGGTGTACCCCGCCTCCTGCCCGATGATAGCTGGGATAGGCTCCAGCGACCCAAGTGAGGAGAAGCGGCTCAGAACATGGATGGATGGAAGGATGAATTTGAAACAATCCAATACTTGACAAACTGAGGAAATTGACATCTTCCGCTATCAGGGTGTTAACTTTCTTCAACAGGTTCATCAAGCACTGACCTCGTGGAATTGGTGTGAGTTTACTGTTTCATGGCAAATAACCTAACTTTTCCACTATGCTCTGCCCAAATCGGATGGTTTATGCGAAACATCTCTCCAATTTAGTGTCACTCATCTGTCTAGTACACCTGCTTCCAATTGGAACTCATTTGGGCCATTTTCTAGGAGTTCAAATGCACCAAAAATGGCTGCTTCAAACCAAAACAGCAGATTTTCTGTTCAACTTCGGGCATGGGTCCTTGAGACTGTTTTGTGTGTTCTGTTATGATAGACATGTCCACCCAATATCATGTTGATCGGTGAAAGTGTTGTCGTGGCCAAATACGTACATTTTCACCAAGATGTATGCACTTTCAAAAACTCTGACTTGGGGCATGTTGAGGCCCCCGTGATAGTTGATCAAAAAGATAAACAGCGATTACTGGAGGGGCTTTTGTGGGTT